>NC_046312.1:49446697-50658090 GCF_009819535.1 Lacerta agilis
TCTTGCCAGAAATAATTACAGTAGTCTGTGCCTCAAGACAACTTTGAGTCCACAAGGTCAGAATCAGAGCATCACTCAGCAGTTTTCACAAGCATTACAGAAAATCCAGGCGGAAACCTTAAAAAAACAGCCATGTCACCCAATTCCAGAGCAGAGGCCTTGCCTTCTTAAAGGAAAGGGTTTTGCCACCAATTCTGACCACTTCCCCCACTTCAGCTCTTGTGGAATAATAGGGGGATCAGAATGTCTTCAACATCTCTCTCTCCCAGGGTCAATCCAGCCCTTACACTCCTTTCTTCTTGCCATCCCTTTTATTTCAAAGTTCAATAAACAGGAAGAAAAGGGAAAGGGTCTTGACAAATCCCATCAAGGCTCAGGAAAAACCAAGCCTGCCTCCAGCTGACATACCAGGCCCTGCACTAATGAGAGGTAAGGAGGCACCTAAGAAGAACAGACAACAGCAAAGAGGAGGAGAAATGAATTATTCACATTGCATGCAGTAGACAGCTGCGCAAATCACACACTTTCCACACCTAAAAGGGACAAGCACCAGATCCTTGCAGGTCTCCATGCTTGACCAGGGCTTCTACATCTTGCATCCCAAGAGAGGCAGCCCAGAGGCCAACAGCTGCACCCAGTCAAGAATGGAATTTGCAGCTGAAAGGCTTTTGTGCAAGGGATGCACAATAACCAGGCCAGTACAGGGGAGGGTCAGAGTTAACTCTTTGATCACCACAGCCTCAGAGGGCAAAAAAAGGAACAGCCTGTAGTTGCAATTCTTTCTAAAATGGCACATATGTTATCATGCATATCCAATCTGATGTTTTAGATCACAGCGGGCCCTTAGTATTATTCAAGCAAAAAGAATGTGTGTTCCTAGAACTGAGAGCTCCAGCAAGTAGTGAAAAAGCTCATCCCCATCCCATCTGTATAGCATAACGCCAAATGCAGTCATACCTTGGATTCCGAACGCCTTGCAAGTCGAATGTTTTGGCTCCCAAACACCGCAAACCCGGGAGTGAGTGTTCCAGTTTGCAAACGTTCTTTGGAACCCAAACGTCTGATGCGGCTTCCGATTGGCTACAGGAGCTTCCTGCAGCAAATCAGAAACCGCACTTTTGTTTCCAAACGGACTTCCGGAACGGATTCCATTCGACTTCTGAGGTACCACTGTAACCTTTTTTTATCCTGTATGAAAACCAACCTTGACAATACCCACCATGGTGGCTGGGGTGCAAAGGAGACCAACAAAGTGGATGAACTGCTGCGAGGGTTCTTGTCCATCTACAGATAGTGGAGAGTAGACATGGTCCCAGTGTCACCAGGATAAATTAGCTCCAGATGAAGAATCAATGTCCATTGTTCAAGAGCACCTGAAACAGAACAGAGGGGCTGAACAAGGGTCAAAGTACAGGTGATACGTATACCTCCCCCTTTTACCTTCTCCCAGCCCCTTAAGGGGCTACCTGTTACTTCAGTGTAGAAGATTACCTACATTCTAATTATTTGGTACCCAGAGCTGCACCTCAGTTGTATTTATACAACTATTTCTATACTGTCACACCATAAAGCAGGACAGTGCTCATAATAAAAAGACAATTAAAAAGAATGCAATATTTTATCACGATAGGAACCTGCCATCAGAAAAATAAATAAAACATTTGCCACTCAGGATTAATTTACATGACCCTATTTACCCATTTATCTAGGGAATTGTGCTAATTTTGGTACTGGGGAGCCCCAACTTTCCAGCAGGTGGAAATGTTGACTGAAAATATTGCTGTTATGGGCACCAGAGGTTTTAGCAACCTCACTGTAAGAACAAGGGCAGCACAAGGCCCTATTCAAACCATATTTTGTTACGTTTCAGAGAGAAACTAATTAAACTTGCAGCACATTAAAAGAGGTCGGTGCTATGACAGAAAATGAACATTGCTGTGATGGCTCACACTGGTTTTACAACTACAGTACACTGTATTGTACAGGATATGCTGCAAGTATCTTGCCCTGTAGGAGATATGTGAAATTTAACCATCAAACCTGATCGCTAGGCTCATTAGATATAATTATAACAGGAAAAGGTATCACCTTTGATTTCTTAGTGGGAATTAGTTTTGCATGCAGTTTGAAAAGAATTCATGCTATTATGAATTTTAGAATGCCAAGGACAGGAAGGTCAGGCTCTGAAAGGAGTTCTTCCTTTGACGCAGCAGCTTACACACCTTGGGTAATTTGTATTTTTCTGAATTGTCATACAGAAAGGGTGGCAACTCTCAGGTAGGCTTGTAGGTCATATGTTATTTTGTCATCATAATAGAAATCCAGTATCTCTAAACCTCTCTTGGTAGTCACCTGAAGAATCTTCTTCTAAGCTTTTGTACTACATTAAAATAGCATGAGTTCTGCAACGTTTCTGAAATGTCTTGACAGAGCTCACAAGGAACGTTATTGCCATTGCAAGATTATACTTTGAAATGGAAAGCCAGTGCACTCTCTCCCTCAAATGTGCTTGCTAATAAGTGTCCCGCTGTTATCATTTCAAGTGGCAGGTAAGAGTGCCCTTTTGTGAATAGCCTTACTCATTGCTTCAGTGTTTAACTTTGTTATGTGTGATAGCAAATGCGGCAAGAAATGCACAGGATTAAAATAAACAGTACTGAGACAACCAGGCGGAACATGAAAAGAAGTGTGATTAATGCCACTGCACACACATTTTTAGGCTGCCAGAATCTGCCTAAAATAAAAACAAACCAAATGTTTCTAGCCCCATATGCATGGTGCTGATAATGTCAAGGTTGTAGGTTCGATCCCCATATGGGACAGCTGCATATTCCTGTATTGCAGGGGGTTGCACTAGATGATTCTTAGGGTCCCTTCCAACTCTACAATTCTATTATTCTATGTCCACAGATGCACCCAGCAGCACTGTGGGAAATTGCTGCTCTAAAACACTCAACATTTTGCTGAGGCACGGTAAAGGCAAAGGAAAATAATGAAGAGAAAATATTTACAAGAGGCACAAAACAGTATGTTAGTAAGCCATCATTCTTCGCCAGCTTCCACATGCACAGCATTACCAGAGAATTCTTTGTCTTCAAGCTGAAATCTCTGCCTAGCAGGAAGATTTAATTCTTGTTCTCAGAACAGGTTTGTCAAGCAGAGTGCATATTCCCACTTGCAGAAGTTATTAAGCATTTATACAAGCTCAAATTATAACATTTGCTGCAAATGCTGCCAATACCAACAGGAATTTACTTGCTAAGGCACCACAGTCAGTCCAAGCGGGATAGGACACAGAAGAATAGGGAGCAGACATTTTGTGAGGAACATTGCATTTACTCATTTCCACCATGACAATTACCGGTACTTTTTTTACACGGTCGTATTCTAGCTAGAAAGCTTTCAGTGAGAAGATTACCCTTGAGTATGTTTAATACCACCTCAATAATTATCTTTCTAAAAACATGGATGTAGGATTTAAAAACAGAATTCTTCTTGGACTCTATGAACCATTTGCTTACCATTTTAGCTATCACATGCAGAAAAACCCACAGTCTGACTAAACAGCCACTTTCCTGTTAGGCTGCTGGGTAAGAGAAGATGACACAACCTGCCAGGGCTTGAACAACTAAGTGTGCTCTTTGGAAAAATCAAACAATTGCACCATTCACCTGGAAACTGCAGGAACAGCAAAACCTTACAGTAAATTTGTGTGTTTTGGCATTTTAGGTTCAGAAAAGCTCTAACCCCATAGCTGGATTGCTCAAGTCGGAATGCAAGCTCAGCAGCAGTACAAGGAAGAAACCCAATATAAAAGGTGAAGCCTTTGGGAAGTAGTGGAAGCAGCATCACACAATAAAAGTGTTAAAGGAATCAGTGGAACACAAATCTTACGGGGGCATTTCACAACACACAGCATGCAATATAGTCTAGTAAAAATAAGGCTGAAATAAAAGAAATCATTTTTAGGATAACATTTAAGCTAGCAGAAGTAGCAACATACTAATAGCTGCAATGTCCAGTTTGATGCAAAATGAGGCTATTCTCCATCACAAGTTGTTACTGGAAGTGCCTGGAAATAGAAACAGTTGAAAACTAACAGGCACTGACGCTGCAGTACAGTATCTCTGTTTCTATAGGGTCAAATGGGTGACCTTATTCGATTTAGTTTTAGTACGGTATATATCTTCTCTTCTTCCTAAAGGAGGAAATGATTTTAAAATATTTAACAGGAGCATTTGTACCTTTAGTACAACACTCATGAAGGAAAACCTCTCTAATGCTTTTAACTCAAATACGTATTGTAAATTTCCTTCACTATACCAGCGTTGACATACAGTCGTACCTTGGTTCTCAAACGGAATCCGTTCCGGAAGTCCATTCGACTTCTGAAAACGTTCAAAAGCCAAGGTGTAGCTTTTGATTGGCTGCAGGAGCTTTCTGCATTCAAGTCAGAAGCCACGGAAGCAGCATCGGACGTTCGGGTTCCAAAGAACATTCGCAAACCGGAACACTCACTTCTGGGTTTGCGGCGTTTGGGAGTCAAAACATTCGAGTCACAAGGCGTTCGAGAACCAAGGTATGACTGTATGTTGTTGTTTAACAGTCATTATCATAACCTTCTATCACAAAGTCACACCCAGCCCAGCACTTGGTTTGGGTTCAAGTCGTGTTCAAGCAAGGTGCCTCAGGCCAATAGCAGCCGATATGGGTAAAAATGTATTACGAAATGAGGTGTGCTTTACAGTATGTTGTGCCAAAGCCAGTTGTCAGGCTGGACACAATTCTATGCTTGCCCTGTGGGTCGCTGACCTGAGGTCCAAAGCACACTTAGATACACACCTCAATTCTTTATGATTTTTAATACATTGGACATTATTGGTATGGGGCATCATGCTTGACAGTGTCTTGTCACTTCCTGTCTAGATCAAGATGGAGACCACTTGTTTCAGAGCTCTGAAAGAGGTCTCTGCAACCAGAGTCTTTGAGGAACCACAGGAGGATGGCCTGCAGTGCCTGGGGTGATCCCACCCTCCCCACCCTGGACAACTAGGAATAGGGGAGGCAGGAGAAGCCTTTTTGCATTGATCTAAACACAGCAACTTACAATATTTTTCTTCTTATTGTAGCCCAGTTGTTGCGGCAAAATACAATACAGGTAGGTTAGAATTTACATGTATGTTTTGCTATCTGTACTGGACTCAAATTATAATTGTCTGATCTTAGCCATTATCAGCTGGAATCAACAGAACATAAAATAATGTTGCCAAGCCATAATAATTGGATTTAGCCTAAATGAAAATCCAGGGTCTACACTGCTTTTTTTTTGTACATCACTAGTGATAACACTTTCTAATCAGAGAACCTTGCAATAATGCCAACTGGCTTAGGCTGCCATGAAGCATGAGTCAGAGCTGAATTGGCAAGCACTGTCCTTCAGTGAATCCCCTAATAGTTACTGCAAATGAGTCTCTCACCAAACTCAAGTCTAGAAGGCTAGGGCTAGTACAATTCTTCCACAATTCTTGCACTGCTGTCTGTCTGCTTCTTGAATTTTAAGCTTGAAAGGTTTTCTCTTTTGCAAGGAGCCTATATCAACAATTGCCAATGCATTATTAGTGATAATATAATCTATCACAGATATATGGGCCTGGACCCCGAGACCCCTAAATGAAAGGAAGTTGGCAAAGAGAACTTTCATTCCCCTACTCACCCCAGGACCCTATCCAATGGGGGAGAGGAGACAAAATCAGACAGCTTGAACAAGCAGTTTCACTTGAAGCTGCATTTGAGGCGGCCTCAAAATGCTAATGTTAGAAGGCACATTTGCAGGAGGGGACAGGTAGGTGGAAGGGGGTGTTTAACCCAATTCATGGCTGCCAACTCTCCCTTGAAAACATCTTCCAGGGTTTTACTCCTTTCCCCTCAGCATGAAGAAGAGCATTTGGAAGGAGAATCGGTCAGCATGGAAATTATTAACCCAGCCTGGTGCCTTCACCATGGACTATAACTCCCATCAGCCCCAGCCACCGAAGCTGTGCTGGCTGGGGATCAATGGGAGCTGCAGTCCAAAACAGCTGAAGGACACCAGGTTAGGGAAGGCAGGGTTAAGCACTACTGTCCTCCCTCCTCTGCTACAAGCCCACCTCTCAACCCAGTTGTGGGATTGTCTTGGCAAATAAGGGGTTGGGAAGAGGCTTTTGTGAAGGTTCTGCCTCTAGGGAAAATACTTATTTCAAGAGCTTAGAGAAATCCTTTGTTATACCATCAGCATTTGCAGCGGGGTTGACCTTTTTCGAAATAAAAAGGAGCGGATGCTTAATTTAAACAGCTCTGCACAATGGACCAAACATTACAAATACAGTACTGTAAAAGGAAATGCAACCCTCAGATCAAGCCCTCCAACAAGTCCCTTGTAACAGCCCCATTCAGAAAGAGATAACTCCAGCTGAAACGCAAGTTACTAGCAGTAAAGCAAGCTGCACTAAGGGTAATAAAATAACAACAACAACAACAACAACAACACAAGTTGTACTGAAGGGTAGAAAATTAACTGGAGCTGCAGAGCCCCTCCTGGCCTTGGGGTGCCTTCTGTGATGCAAAGATGAATACAGAATCTCAGGTCCCCTGCACTGAGACCACTCTTCAGGCAATTTTTGAAGACTGGCAAAAGGCTCATAAGGATTTTCAGCTTTCATTACCAGGCTAAACATTAACAGTAACACACTTGGATGAGTGGCTTAGAGTGGTATGGAATATGCTGGGAGTGTAGAGGTGCAACTCAGCTTGCATTGTGGGCTGGTGTATCTGCATGAGAAAGGGTAGAGAGAGAGGAACCTCCAAACATCCTAGATTGTCTTTGTGTTCATCTTCCTTCAGGGCTAGATGGATACTCTTAGGTAGGGTTGCCATATTTTGAAGAGCAAAAAAGAGGACACAATCACGACTCATTTTAAATACCCCTACAGTATGTGGGCTATAGAAGCTGTGATACATTGCTGAGGGGGGCAGGAGAAGAGAAGAGGAAAGCAAGTCTTTAACCACCAGTTATATCTGTATCTCATCCAGAAAATCTAGCCAGAGACATTTTGGCAAATTTAAAAAATCCACCCAGACAGAATTTTTACCTCTGAAAAAGAGGACGTGTCCTGGAAAAAGAGGACACATGGCAACCCTATTCGGTTGCTGACGCTACTTCTTATTCCCTCCTTTTCTTCTTCATGATTTCCTCTTGACATATCTTCCCAGCAGACATATTTTGGATCTCTCTTCCCTTGAGACGCAAGAGCAAGCATGGCTCATCACATCTCAACTTTAGGAAAGATTCTAATTCTATTTGGCTATTGACATGTATTTCCAGTAATAAATATTCACTTCGTTTTCTTAAACCCACTCTCCACGTGATTACATCCAGGGAAAGTGTGCTCCTCCTCTGCTTCAGTTCAGATTGTGCCGGCATTTAACTCCAAATGCTAAGAAAATATACCTCAGAACAGGTGCCAAAAGCAAAGAGACCGGAATCTACAGTCCTTTGCAGCCTCAACACTCCCAAGAACATATTTCAATTAAAGCATTAATAAGACTAGTAAGGAGGCTGCTTCTCTACTTCCTCTGCTCTCTGCTTTTAGAGTTCTCTGCAGGCCCCACTGGAATATTTTCCAGCTCCAGCAAACAAAGAGAGTCTCTAAAAAGCTGCGCCTTATGCCTTTTATCTTCTGCCAAGTTCAGATAACATTTTGAGGTTATACTGGCTTTAAGTCCTATGTTTCCATCAAGCAGAATGGTGACAGAGAAAAAAAAATTAATGGAAGAACAGAGTGTAACTGAAGTCAGGGACACTGTTCGTTCTGTTCATTCATTAAACTTAAAGTGCAAGAGCAGAAATGTGGTTCATGGGGATCAGAAGCATTGAATGCATTTTCCATATTTATCCACACTCAATGCCCTCATTATCACATATTATTTAGTTCTACTCCAATCTGCATTCAGGCCAGGCCATGGGACTAAGTTGACCATGGATGACCTTCACAGAGGAACAAGGAGAGTGCAACCTTGTTCCTGCTTCTTGACCTCGCAAGCCAAGAGACTGAATCAAGAGGGTACAGCACTGGAAGAGTGCTTTTCAGCCCCCTGGTGGTTACACTATGGGGTGCTGCAGAGCACTGTTCTATCTCCAGTGCTATTTAATGCTACACGAAGCCTCTGGGGGTGATCATTAGGAGTTTGGGAGCAAGATGCTATCAGTATGCTAACGACTCTGGGGTTGCGGCGCTCATCTTGCTTTACTGGCTGAGGGAGCCGGCATACAACTTCTGGGTCATGTGGTCAGCATGACAAAGCCGCTTGTGGCGAACCAGAGCAGTGCACGGAAACGCTGTTTACTTGCACTTTGACGTGCTTTTGAGCTGCTAGTACATAATACTCATAAGAAATCAGTATTTTAGTGTGGCAGCATCTACACTTTGGAACGCCCAACTTATTGACATCAGGCAAGCATTGTTTAGACAAGACATATAGACACAGACATGTGGGTGTAGCTAGGATTTTTGTTGGGGGGGCAGGCCTTTTGTGGGGGAGGCAGAACCTCAGTTTGCTTTGTATTTTTATCGATTTTTATTGATGGGGGGGGCAGCTGCCCCTCCCTGTGACAGACACGTGTTTTATCTCTTTTTTCTACCATTTATTTTAATAATCTTAAGATACTTCTTTTCAACTGTTTTTAATCAATAATTTTAAGGTGGCATCATAGAATTGCAGTGTTGGAAGTGACCCCAGGGGTCACCCCCCTTCAATGCAGGAATCCTGCCCACAACCATCCCGGGGTGGACTTGAACCACCAACCTTCTGGTTAACACAGGCAGACACACTGAGCCACAGAAATCAGGTTTTAGTATGCATTTCTGTAAACTGCTTACGAGGTTTTCCTACAATCAAGCAGTATATAAATCTTGTTAAATATATTATCAAAATTGGGAGGTGCTGCATGTGTTTTTAAAATCACTCTGGGACTCACACCATATTTGCAACCTGAATGGATAATATTCGTAGGATATGAAAGCCAAAAAAGTGATACCCAACCCAATGCTGATACTTAGGCTTTATATTTTACTGTGGAATGACTGCAGCTTTGGTATTGAAAAGATGGCTTGTAGGTCTATGCACATGGAAGAGGACTGTGAATTAGGGTTGCCATATGTCCAGAATTTCCAGGACATATCCGGAATACTGCAGCCACAAGCAGTGTCCAGTGTCAGCAGTGTTGTTTTTGTTGATTTCCCTCAGAAATAGCTCATTTTCTGTTCAGAATTTCACTTTTTGAAATATGGCAGCTCAAGTACAAAAGTCCTTCACTCCGTCACAAAGCAGAGCAACAAAACTCAAGGAGCAATATTTCAAACTCTGCCAGCAAATCCCAACGTGACTCACATTTAGCTTCTTCTCTCTCTTCTCTGGGCAACTGGTTATAACATGTGGAGGTCAGGTGGCCAAACTCCCTGCTGACCTTTGCTATTAATTATCTGTGTTCAACTGCACACCCCTTCGGGACTCCAGCCCACCCCCATCACTCCCTTCAGCTTCTTTCCCTCCTAGCAAACAGCATAATTTTTTTCACTTCCCCACACCTCTTGCCCCACCCCCCAGCAGAAGTATGTTCAACTAATTAAACTTTCATGCACACATACTATAAGCTTGCCTGTATCTACTGGATCCTACTTTGCATTACCTTAGTCCAGCATTAAGAAACCGGGAAACAGTTGCGTGTGGCGGCGGTGAGCTTCACTCCTAAACTTTTCATAAGTAGGCCTATGTTTAGCGCTGCTGGAACATCAACTGTACTGGAGAACAGAGCTCTTCTGAATCCTTTGCTAATGGGAATAGGCAGAGCTGGCAGTAGGGCTTATATGCCTACCCCTTCCTTCACTCAACCCTTAAAAACCAAATACAGTACAATCCTATCGTAATCAGAGGAGCTTCTTCCCAGGTAAGTAAGCCTGGGTTTGCAGCCTAAAGCCTTTTGCCAGGATTTGAAGAGAACATCTGGCAAATGTCAACAACAGTAATACCACATCCCCTCCCCAAGTGCAAAGCCAACCAACCTTTTCTGTCTGCCCTGCAAAGGCACCCTTTGGAGAAAGAAAGAGAAACTGGAATCCAGTTATTCATATATTTACTGTATTGACTCCTTGCTGCAGTTGACAAAAGGATGGAATCAAAGCACCATGACAATACTGTAAGCAGTATGTAAACACACTCCCACCAGACAATGCCACATACAGTACCAACTCAATTCCCTCAGGATGCTAAACAGCAGTAGATAGGATTGATTCACACCAAGGCTACCTCTATTGGAAGCAGATTTTCTCTCCCTACCTCCACCAACATATGATTGCTACCATAATCAGCAAGGGAATAAGAACCTGTTTCTACTTCAGTAAATAGGCTCACTAGATGGGTTTGGAAAAGTTGTCTATCTGTAAATTGGGAATAACCATCTGGCTCACAGGGTTGTCCAACCCTAACAGGAAATGAGTAGGTACTTCTGAAATTGCCACAGCAAATTTCTGTCAAAACTATGTTCATGACAAAATGGTAGGCTTTCAAGATTATGAGTAAAGGTGCCTTGTGTTTTTTACTTTATTTACTGAATCATGCCTGCAAGGTAAAGGTAAAGGACCCCTGGACGCTTAAGTCCAGTCAAAGGCGACTATGGGGTTGCGGTACTCATCTCGCTTTCAGGTCGAGGGAGCCGACGTTTGTCCACAGACAGGTGGCCAGCATGACTAAACCGCTTCTGGCACAAAGGAACACCATGACGGAAACTAGAGCACACGGAAATGCCGTTTACCTTCCTGCCGCAGCGGTACCTTTTTATCTACTTGCACTGGTGTGCTTTCAAACTGCTAGGTTGGCAGAACCTGGGACAGAGCAATGGGAGCATGTTGCAGGGATGTGAACCGCCAACCTTCTGATCAGCAAACCCAAGAAGCTCAGTGATTTAAACCACAGCGCCACCCGCTCCCATACAATCATCCCTGCAACCAATATATGTGTTATGACTGACATTCTTAACCAATCAGCTTGATTTATAAAGATAATAGTTCTGAGGCACTTGAACATTAAGGCTAACACAATCCCATGCCTACGTAATTGGAAGTCTCACTGAACCCAAAAGGACTTACAGGCACAGCACTGGGCTGCACAAGTACTTACATCAGACACTCTCCATGTATGAAGGGAAAACAAAGGCATATTGACAGCATAAAAGTAAATAAAATACACAAATACCAAGTTACAACAAGACAAAGACTTAAAATCTTCTCATTTATTGTAATATTATCTTTCAAAGTCAAGAACCTACTTGTTGGCTTGACAACCACTTTAAAAAATCTGAAGAGGGGGTTAATTGTTCTTATGCTGCTGTTTTAGTGTTTTAACTGCAATTTGTATCGCATTGTTGAGGACTTTGGGAAACTATTGAGGGCCAAATGGCAGCATAGAATGTAAAAAAGAGATTAACAATACCGGGTAGTTCACCAGCTGCATGACAGAAGGTTTTGCTCAGAAAGCTCATGCTTGCTATATATCTCTCTCAGATATGATTTGCCCTTATCCATGGTTAGCCAATATATTAAACATTATATATTATGACCAAAGTGGCAATATGATAGTACAGTGATTAGAATGCCACACTAGAACCAGAGAAACCATGAAACTCCCTGGATCATCTTAGGCCATCCATTATCTCACAAATCTAGACATTGTTGTAGGAATAAAATGAGAGATAGGTCCGGTTGACAAGAATTACCTTAACCTACCAAAAGTTCCAAGATGATACAGGAGTATCTTAATGCCATTTCCCCTATGCATTCTTTGGAGGATCATGCCCCCTTTCCACCCAAAGCATGCATAGGGTTCACTTTGCACAGGTTCAAATTCTGGGTCAATTACAAAAGCTTCCTAGAATCATGGCCTCTCAGGCTCATGGGGCTGCTTAGCCTCTGAATAGGTGAGCTATAAAAATATATGAAGATGACCTTCTCTGAGGATATGGAGAATACATTTCCCTCATTGCCACCAATTAACCACATATTCACCCAAATATTAATTAGGCAGCAGAGCTTCCAAACAGGTCGGAGCTCTCACACATCTCGAATTAGAAATTTACCACTGCAGGGAAAGACTCGATATACCGGTAGTTTGGCCCGGGTCGTATTAACCTGGGAGCAAGACCATCACATTTACTTGGAAGAAAGCACGCTTCGGATCACAGCCCCGCATATCTATTACTAAATGATGAAGACGGTGTAATTAGCGGAAGGGAGATAATTTCAGGCTTAGCACTTATGCAGAAGGGCCAACAAGCAAAGGAACTTTTACTACTGCTAGCAAAGAACTCTTACTACAGCTCGAGTTATTATTACTTCTGATTTCACACATGCCGCGGCCAAAAGGCGAGCCAAGCGTTCTAGGGCGCTAAAATAACTCGAGGAAACGGAAGGCGCCCTTTGGGAGCTTTAAAAATTATTACGGTGGCGGTGACGGGTCGTGTATTTCGGGGAGAGGAGGTTGCCTCCGGCCATGCTGCGGGGGGAAAGGGCTGTTCTTTTTCCAGGCGTCTCACTTTCCCAGCTCCCCGTTCAGAACACGCGCCCCGAAGGCTGCTCCCTCACATCCCAGGTGATGTGCCGTCGGCCACCTGCTGCCGTTGCCTCCGCCAAGCAATAAAGGGGAGGCGCCGAGCGGGCAACGCACCTGCCGCCCCCAGCAGCTCCTCGTCCCCCTGCCCAGATTGATGCAGTTTCCCCACACAACTCATATTCCCCCAAAGGGGGGGGGGACCCGCTGATAGCGGGCACCGTCTTCACGACGCACCTGCAAGGCGCAGACAAGGCAGCCTGTCCTGACAAGGGAGCGCCAAGCACCTGCCCGCGCTGAGCTGCTTGCGAGGGGTTTCTCCCTGAAGGGAAGGGAAGCCTCCTCAACCCTCTGCGCCTGGTAGGTAACGCGCGCCCGCTTCTCCACCACGCGAGATGCGCGCAGTTTGACCAAGCCGCGCTCGCGCCCTCCTCGCCTCGCTCTCCAGTCCAACCCTTCCAAGTCTCTCTCCTCCTCCTCCTCCAAGCCGGCACCTGCTCCTCCGAGCCGCTCCTCGCTCGACTCACTCGCCTCCCAAACCACCCCGGTTCTTTTGCTCGGCGCTCGATTGGTTCGTTTCTCTCCATCTCTGGGTCAGGAGCTGCGCAGGCGCGGAGGCCGCGGAGCAAGTGTGGGGGCGGGGGGAGAAATAAAAGAGCAGAGTCGGGAGACGGAGGAGGCGTGTCCAAAAAAAAGCAAAGTCCGACCCGGAAGCGCGCGCGCGCATGCGTGCTTGGTCAGGCGTACTCGGAGCGGGTTCGTGGGTCGCCGTCTGCGGCGGGGAAAGGCGGGGCGTGGGGGGGGAGCAGCTGTGTTGCGGGGGCACGCACGCAGGCGCGCACCCCCGTCTTTGGATCCGCCATGGCAGGATTCGCGCAGGGGCCGCTAGGCAGGTTGCGGCACCTGTGCGGCCGCTACCAGGACTACGTGAAGCGACACCCGGCGGCCACAGCTCAGCTGGAGAGCACCGTGCGCGGCCTCTCTTACCTGTTGCCAGGTAGGCGGGGGGGGGGGCGAGCCTGGGAGACCGAAGCCGGCGGGCGGGCGGGGGGTGGTGGTTGAGGAATCCCAGCTCCCTTTCTCCAACGCGGAGTCGCCGCGGGGAAAGGTTTGCCATTTACCACCTCCGCCCCGGCAGAAGATGGTGTGGGCGCGGCTTCAGAGCTGCGTGGCCGGCAGAAGTCCGGCAGGTGAAGTTTTCCCCGGCAGCTGTTAGAGGAGCGGGAGTTGTGCCAGGTCGGAAGGTGGCAGCCCCAAGCGAGAGAGGATATAAATGACGTGTGTGTGTGTGTTCCTTCTCCAAATCCTCCAGACCTTTGGACTCGGATTTGGAGGGAGATCTGATCGAATGAATCCCTTTACTTGGCATCTTGTTAAGAGTACTGTACCCTAATTTTTAAAAATTGTGTTCTTCAGGCGGCCCTCTGCCACTTCCCGTTTGGGTGACCTGCCTATTTCAGTGCCTGCAGCCAGGTTTACTCACTGGTTTGACAACCTCCTGTTTGGAAGCGCCCAGGTCACACTCGATGCTCCAAGATAGCTCTGATCTCTCACCCTAGTTGGTGACTTCTGTTGCAACCTTGAGTAGCTGCAGGGCAATCCTTAAGAGCTCTGCTAGATCAAGCCCAGAGTCCATCTGGTCCATTATTTTGTTTCTAGTGGTGACCAGGCAAATTCATTCCCTGGAAGGAAGCCCTTCACGCCCACTCCCCCCCCCTTTTGTGTCCTGCCCTGCCTTTTATGTTGCAAGCTTGCAGGCAGGAGTTGTCTTGCATGTTATTTAATCTCTTTTGGCCAAAGAGTAGAGTGAAAGTGCTTTAAATCAATAACTGATAAGCCAGTGGCCCATCACCACATCTTGGGAAAGTAAATTTCATTAGTTAATTGTGCATCGTGTGAAAAACTACTCTCCTTTGCCCTGAATTTGCTACCAATCAATTTCACTGCCTGACCTCTACCTCCTTGCATTATGAGATGGGGTGGGGAAGTATCTACTCTCTGTGTACTATTTATAATTTGATAAGCCTCTGTCAAGTTCAAATTTAGTTGCCTTTTTTCTAGACTAAAAACTTCAAGTACTTTGACCTATCCTTGAAGGGAAAGTATTCCAACACTTTAATATTTTTGGTCACCCCTCTGCCATACCCTTCTTAAGTCTGAATACAAAGAACAGTGTTCCTGAACTGAAAGCACTATTTGCTTGTATAAAGTCATTATAATACTTTAACATTTTCTTTTAAACCTATTAATCCCAAACAAAAAAAATATTTTTCACTATGTTGACATTGCAGCAAAATCCCAAGGTACCTTTGTTAGGTAGACACAGGCAGCTCAGATTCCATATTGCCTCAGTGTGTATTACTTTATAACTATTTTCACTGCATTTCCTTTGCCATTTTGTTTTCTGTTGTTGACAGATCATTTTGGAGTTTTTCACGGTCTTTTTAACTTTTCACTGCACTTGAATAATTTGCTATCACCTGCAAACTTGGCTGCCTCATTTGATAATATATAAATAAGTTAAAGTTCCCAGTACATATCCCAGTTCAGATGCTTGGAGAGCCTCACTGCTTGTTTCTATTGTGAAAACTGTTGTTCCTACCACCTGCTTCCTGTTCTTGCACCATTTTCCAGTCCACAAGTGGACCAGTCCTCTGGTTCCATGCTTCCATATTTTTTCAGTTAGTGTGGTGATGGAACCAAATGATAGTCATCACCTGACTATAAGTTGCAGTATACCTGGTCAAGAGAACATCTGAAACAAAAATAAAATAATTTGCTCATTGTTCATCAGAAAAAACAATATTGTTAACCTAATTATGTCTATATTGTTTAAACCATAATTTACAGTGGCCCCAGTGTCTGTCAAATATAAAGGAAAATCTGGGATTACATTCCTACAATGCTATGGCAAAAAGGCTCAAATTGGAGAATTGCCACCTGTCATTTACCTATAGGACGTGTCTCCTCTTGTTGATGAAACTGCAATGCAGCTCTATATTGGTTAAGAAGATGCAGAGTAGATGTAGGCTTCTGTGGGAAATTTTCACCTCCAGGTTGATTGAGCAACAGTGTAGCATATTTGTGTAAGAATTGCATCAAAGCCTTTCCCTCAGAAGACCTGCCTGGACTGTTTTCAAAAGAGTATGGAATATTGGCTCATGTCTTCCTTATGTTTATTTTCCAGGTCGGTTTTCTGACTCTCATGAACTGTCTGAGCTGGGTAAGTAGAGCTGGAGATTGGCTGTGGGGTCCCAGACCTATGCTGTGTTTTGCAAATAATGTCATGCTTTGCTGGGAGAAGATGACCTGAAGGAGGCCTTGTCTTAAGGAGAAAGATTTATTGCATAGCCAATATTTGCTAAAAAATCTGAAAGTTTTGGTGCAGAGTGAATGAGCTTGGACTGGGAAAAAAATCCTTTTTCTTATGAAGGCCTATTGACCCAAAGGGTACTGATAATAATGTGGGCAGGAAGACACACAGTTATGAGGCAGACGGTGTTCACTGTAGCAACCCCAGTGTTTGAAATTCATTGCTCCATTAGACTGCCACACTATAGACCTTTCAGAATGATCTGAAGACTCACTTTTTTCACTTGAGGGTTTTAAAAATGATCATACTTCTTGTTGGTCTTGTTGACATTTTAGTAATGCTTGGTGGACATTTATTAGTTACTGGTTTCTCAGTAGCTCATCCTTATTTTATTGTAATTTTGTGTTTTAATATAAGCCACCTTGAAAGAGTTAATAGTTTTTCTAGACTGTCCTTCATCCAGAAGGATTTCAGGACAGTGTACAATATAGTAGAACCTCTAAATTCAAAAAGGGGAGGTGGTCCTTTTAAGTATTTTGGCCTTAAGTCATCCAGGGCCTTATAGGCTAACATTACAAATTGGGTGTAGTAGCAGAGACAGCCAGCATAGTTCCTGAAGGCTAGATATAATATGATATCACCTTGCTGTAATGTTCAATAATCCAGTGGTGGCATTCTGCACACGCTGCAGTTTTCAATGGGATCCCCAAGTAGAGTGCATTACAGTAATTTGTTCTTGAGTTCACTATGCCCAAGATATCCTAATCCAGGAAGGGGGACAGGAACCCTGGGGCTCAAGCAGCTGGAACAAGGAGTACTCACAAACTACCAAACATCTCCATGACTTCATCTAGGTGAGGTTTTCTCTCCAACTGCCAGACACAATAACTGCCTACCAACAGTGCTTTCATCTTGTTGGGTTTCAGTTCACTCTCAAGCATAGCTGTCAACTTTCCCTTTTTTTGCGGGAAATTCCCTTATTCCAGCTTTCCCATTGCAAAAAAAAGGGATAGTTGACAGCTCTGCTCTCAAGTCAGTGTATAAATACATTAAATAAATAAATGAATGAATGGCAATGGTGAATGTTTTCTGATGCCCCGGGTAATGGCCAGCAAATGGCTAGTTTCACTCCATTAAGTTGATGTTCAGATCCTGTATGTCTAAGTCATTTATAGCCAATTAAAAACAACAAGCAAATTACTGTCTACTTTGTATCTCATTTGCTTCTGCTCATTCTTTCTTGCAACAGCCATCCTACTTCAGTACAGTCGTACCTCGGGTTATGTACACTTCGGATTATGTACTCCTGTAACCCGGAAGTGTAACCCGCCGCGCGCGTGTTCTGCACACTTCGCGCATGCCCAAAACGCGTTGTTCGGGTTACGTATGCTTCGGGTTACGTACAGTGACCCGGAACCAATTAAGTATGTATCCCGAGGTACGACTGTAAGGCCAAAATATTTGCCAGGTGCTAGCAGCCTAGCTCAGGTAAAAGGTATTCTGAAGACTATAAGCAAACATCCATTCTGAAATGCCATTTATGATGATAAAGATGTACCATCTGATGGCATCATGCCAAGGGCAAGAATGAATGGACCTGTTTACCGCACACCCCCATTGCACCAGATTATGGAAGAGGGCCAAGGCGCTTGGCTACCTATGCGCAACTGAGAAAGTTGCATAATTGTGAAGGCCTGCCCAGAGATGGCAATGCTCACTTTACCTTCATGTTGCCTCTCCTTCAAAAGAAAGGTTGTTTGATTAAATCAGTGTCCTCTTCTAATCAGTGGCCTTTTTCTTTTCCTGGTTATAAACAGTATTTCTTCCTGTGCCTTTTCCACCTTTTGCTTTCTCAGTTTATTCTGCCTCCAATTTGCTGGTGCTGTTGAATGACTGGATCCTTCGGAAAGAGCTGCAGCCCCCTCTTTCTGTGGTAAGAATCTTTTCTATGCAAGAGAAGAGGCAGGCAGGGTACAATCCCTGTCTCCCATGCCAAGGACTAGAATGTCGCTCCTGGATTTTATCCTGTTGGCAATAGATTCTGAAGCTGCTGTTATCTGGTTGAATCTTGGCCATCTGCCAGCCCTTGTCTGCTTGCGCCACAACATTCTGGAAGGCTGATGAAAGTTACAGTGGCCTCCAGGAATACTGCTGGCTTATACTGTGAGTGACACCAGTTTCTTGAGCCATTCAAAATCAAACTCTTTCTTTACCTGGTGTGCACCACATGAACTCTGGCCTCTATGTAATTCCCTTTGAGGATTGGGGTGGGGGTGCAGGTGAAGGAGCCCAATTGATCTTTCACTGAAATCAATATATTCTTTAGGATCTTCTTCCATTTCAGTTGTGGTGGTTGTGGTGGTAGAACAGAAAGCATCAGGCCCTGCTGAGTTTAAAGGAAAGTTTGAGGACATGGGATGGCATTGAAGGTTTGGAGACAAAGGGAGCAGGTTGTTCAGTCATCAGGGGATTGACAAAATAAATGATGATGATGATAATTAATAATTTTATTATTTATTATTTATACCCCTGTGATTATAAGAATTTGTGTAGCTCAGTTATGCAGTCCTGATCATTTTGACTCACTAAGCAGTGTTGTGGGATGGAATTTTTTCCAGTCCTTCATTTTTCTGTGGAAAGCTTTCTATTTTCATAAACTCATTATTAATGATTAAATGGATGACAATTGCAAATATAGTACAAGGCAAACTTGGCAGTTTCAGTGTGTTTTGTTTACTAAGCACAAGTAAAATAAATACGCTAAATTAGATTGCTCTCTAGGGCATGAGAAAACTTTCCAGTGCCAACTTTTTAATGCAAATTACATTAATTTGTATATGTTTTTCCCATCTTGAAATTTTCTGAAAAAACCCACATCACAGGTTCTGCTGTGTTCAAGAGAGCTTCCTCCCTAGTTTGCTTTAAGATTGCAGCCTAAGTAAATGTAGGCAGTTTTCAGAACGGTATTATTAACACTGAATGCAGAACTCTTCTCCCAACGTAAATGGCTCTTACTGTTCCGCTTCTTGTGGTCATGAGAAATATGTTGCTGATTAAAGATCCAGCTAATCCAGCCTTTGCCAACCTGAGGCTCTCCAGATGTTTTGGACCAGATGTGTCAGGTCTGCAAGGGGGTTGCTCTGTCTTGTCTTTTATCAGCTTTATTGTGTCAAACTATTTACAGTGCAGAGCTACCTAAAAACATGACTGCCTAGTCACTCAAAGAATCCGGAAGTGCCTGTTTTCTGCTATGACCCCAACATAGGAATTTCGGCACCCTAAAGTGCCGCCTCCCCGGTCTCTTGACCCCTCTGTGCAGCTCAGGCGACAGAAGTGGCGTTTCCCCCTCAGAGCGGGTCTGCCGGAGAGTCCTGGGTCTCTGAGCAACATCCTGGAGCCCGCGCTCGACCTGGCTGCCTGAGGATAACTCCTCCTCCCCAGGGGAGGTGCTAGAAGAACTGCTGGGAGACGTATCACTAGATAGGAGTGGCTGGAGCTGCCTGTACCCACCGCGACCTTCCCTGGCTGCGGAGGGCAGATCCCTGACAAGATGTTTTGCACCAGCCCTAGTCAGCACATGACATGCCTCAGGTTGGTGAAGGCTGATTTGATCCAATGTTGTAAATACAACAGTGACTTCTCAGCAGAGATCTGCAAGCAGGGAATGAGAAAGATAGCCATCCTCTGTTACTTACCCCCACCATGTGTCCCAATAGACTTTTTGCTAACTTATTTGTCAGGAAAGCTTGAGTTCGGCTAACCTCTCTACCTGCAGTCAAACACAACTCTGGCACACAGATCTCTGTTGTTGGGTGATTGATGAGCCCGTGTGAGGGTATTTAAAGCTGGTAGGGCCACTGGAATCCAGCTGGTTTCCTTACTTTCCTTTGTATGAGGGACTCTTGACCCATTCCTCCTCTCAGCCCCCTGCAGAATCACCTTGCTACGGTTTAAGAGGAGAACTTTGGCTATGTCTTGAAGCCAGTCGCATCATGTTGTCTCTCACTTGCCTCATGCTTTGCAGGCACTTCCCCAGCAGAAACTGTTGACATGGCTGAGTGTCATCGAATGCGTGGAGGTCTTTGCCGAGATGGGGGCTGCCAAGGTGTGGGGCGAGACTGGCCGGTGGGCCATCATTGTCCTCATCCAGCTGGCCAAGTGAGTGTTCAACGGAGAGGAAGGGACTATTGCACCTTATGAATCCCAAGGGTGTAAATGTGAATCCTTTGGTGGGAGGCGGAGAAAAGAGACTCTTGTTGGAACCTTGATTGTTAGGGTTAATGTAACCCCTGGTTATGACCTCTGCTAACCTGGAAGTAGCTGCTTCTGGTTGTGAACTTTGCCCCAGGATGTGAATGGAAATCGCGCGTCTCTGGCACGCAGGCAGTGGGAGGCCCCATTAGCGAAAGCGCGCCTCAGGATAAGAACGGTTTCAGCTTAAGAATGGACCTCTGGAACGAATTAAGTTCGTAACCAGAGGTACCACTGTACTCTAGGTTGAGCACTTCCTGCATGACACTGAGAGCACTGTTCTAGTCTTACAATGTTCCCTAGTTGCAGTGTTCCATCATGGGACTGGATTGGGTCATTGTACTCAGATAGCCCCTTGTTCCAACTGGGCCTGCCCAAGGAGCTGTATGCCTTAAAGATGCTTTGGGATTCCTCCAGCTACAGCTCCCCAGCTGCATCCCTCACCTGATTGCTGTCTTAACTCTTTCTTCTCCTCCAGTGATTGTAGCTGGAACTTCTGGTAGCAGCACCAACCTGAAGGGAACCTCACTGTCTGTGCACACATCACCGAACAGGGTTGCAAATGCAAGGTTGTGTGAATGGTCCTGTGATGGCAAATCGGAGAGCTGTGTCTTTTTACCGCCTTGGCGGTGAAACGTCAAGTGTGCGCCTAGCATTTATAGCCCTTGATTTGCTCTAACCCACAGGGCCATCTTACGCCTCCTGCTCTTGCTGTGGTACAAAACTGGCATCCAGACATCTCCTCCTATTGTGCCTCTAGACAGAAGGCAGTCATTGCAGCAGAAAGGTGAGTTAAGTGCATGGTGGATTGCTACCACTTTGGCTTTAGTCAGGAAGGAAGTTCTGAATGCCGGCCAACCGACTGACTTCCGTATCCACTAAGTTTGAAAAAAAGAAGGTTTGTGTAACCTGAGCAGCAGAAAATCTTGGTCACCAGCTGTTCATCTCGGTTTTTGCAGACTCCTTCAAAGACTGTTGAACTCCCTGCAGCCCTTTAGCTGTTGCTGGATTCACATCAGCCCCAGCCAGCATAGCCCATTGGTCAGGGATGTTGAGAGATTATAGCCCAGGGGTCGGCAAGGCTTACCGGGCATGGGTCGGATCACTCCCGCAGAGATCCTCCGTGGGTTGGACCAGCACAGCGCAGCGCCGGAAATTGCTTCTGCACATGCCCAGATGCCAAAAATTGTGTCTGCGCAGACGCGTCTGGGCATGCACAGAAGTGATTTCTCCGTGCTGCGCTGTGCAGATTTAGCGCAGTGCGCCAGGACTCACCAAGTGGGCGGCTCAGTTCGGGGGCGGCTTGTGGGCCAGTTAAATGGCCTCCATGGGCCGCAGGTTGGGGACCCCTGTTATAGCCCCAAAACATCTAGAGGGCATCTCATTGGCTATCCCTGTTTTTAGGCTTCAGCTTGTGGCATGATATGGTTGGGGCTTGCAGTGTTCCTCCCTGCAGGGAGGCAAATGTTAGAAAGTTTGAAGAGCATTTTCTGGTGCCCTGTCTAGGCTTTTCTTTAGTGTCAGCAGTCTGCAGAGGGTCACATTTCTCCTCGGACTTAATGTATCCTCATGCCTGTGAGTCTGCTGTTCTTTTTCAATGAATGTGCTAACCTGAACAAACCAAGAACTGGAGTGGAGGAGGGCTTTCCCCCTGCCCTTACTGTGGTCTTATGCACTTGTCTCCTGACAGATATGGAGGTAAACTCAATAGGGAAGGAGCGGATATATGTGGGGAAGCGCTGTAGCCGTGTTGTGAGATCTCTCGATAGCAGTGAGTATCTTTCTCGTTTGTCTCCCATGTTACACCTACGCTAGAACTAGGTTCCTGCATGTGTTGCCAGGTTGCAAACATAAAGTGTGCACATGTACTCAGACACACAAGGGCATCTCCATAAACAGCAGCAGTTTTTGAGATACCCCTACAAAAAGGGTTTAGATAGTTTAAATTAGTTTCTTTTATTTTAAATTGTATTGTTTTAACAGATTGATGGCTGGCTGCCCTGGAGTCTTTGGGAGGAAAGTTAGGATAGAAATTAAATAAAATGATGCACAAGTAACAGAGAGTGCAGACATTCTGCTGGTGGTTGCTCTTCCAAAGTATGATATCCATGAAAAGCTGAGTCTTTTTCTTTCTTCCTTTTTAATTTTAGCCCCATCCCTGCACTCCAGACATTGGGGAGCGCCTCAGCAACGGGAGGAGAAGCAGAACCGAAGAGCAATGGAGACAGACCAGCTGCCAACCCCTTTGAGCGCCCAGGAAACGGTTGCAGAGTCCATCTACATTGCCCGCCCGTTGCTCCACTGTATCCTCCCTGCAGTGTATCCTGTACGCCACTAGAGAGAGCTGCAGCCCCAGTGTGGAGCATCATGGCCCTTCATGCTGAGCAGGTCTTGACTCCTGGGCAAACTCTTGGAGGCTTTGCTTCAGTCAATTAATGTTGGGCCTGAAGATCTGCTCCAATTAATGCCCCCTGTTATTCTGATCCAGCTTTACTTTTTGCTACTGTAGCCTACTTGGGCTCATGAGATGGCTAGGAAGTCTTTCTGCTTCTATAGTTTTTTGCCTCTTGTCTGTTCAGTTCCTTAACTCTTGCACATAGTGGTGAGTGTCGGCTTATGGGGGCAGAGATCTTGGAGACCCTGGCTGCTTTCAGCAATCTTGGATATCTCAAGGTCAGTTGGGAGAAAAGCACTTTGGGATCCTGGATCCATTTTCTTTCACCTTAATTTTTTTTGTAACATGATGATTACCTGGTTATTTTTACTCCACTAGTGGTGTACTCCTCTGCAGCTTCAAGGGGAGAAGCTTCAATGGGAGTTGTTTTGCGCTTCAAGGGGAGAAGCAGCTCCACTGTGAGGAGCTGGCAGGAAAAGGAGGGCTTTGTCTTTTGTGGCAGAGAGGCTGCTGGTGTTGTCTTCCTGTCCCCTTTGTGCTGAGAGATGAAACCAGGCTTCCTTTGAACCAGGGTGTACCTCTGGAACTCATTTTCAACAGCAGGACTCAACTTTGGAACATAAAAGTGGAAAGGGGGGGAGAGAAACAGAGGGAGGGAGGGAGTGTGTGTTTGTCAAATTCCTCGCCCCTTAGATTAGGAGGAATGTCATTCAGGTAAACAAGTACTACTCTACTCTCAAGCAGGCTTGAGGCCTAGTTGCGCTCCTGTTTTTTTAAAAAATGATTAGGAGAATAATTTTAAAAATGATTGGGATAATAGCTTGGCACTCCACACACACATATCCAGCCCCTTCTGATTTCTCTGCTTTCCTTTCTGCAGTTTGAGTTTACTGAGTGACATGAAAGACCTCAACAAGCTCGAGCGTGTGGAGCTGAGGCGTCGGACTCTCCTGCTGCTGTACTACCTGCTGAGATCTCCTTTCTATGATAGATACTCTGAGTAAGGCTGCCTGGCTGGCTTGTTTTCAACCGTATTAAAATCCCCACCCCCATAAGGAGACCTCTGGATTTCTAAAAGAGAAACCCGTGGCTTGTGAGCATTCAGCACCCAAATGGGTTTTGTCTGTAAGCTCCATTCCAAGAGTCCCTTTCCCATTGGGAAGGAAGCCATTCCCATGGACTCATCTTAGGTGTTTTTTTCTCTCTTTCTCTCTCTCTGTTCCTTCAGGGGCAGGATCCTCTTTCTGCTGCGCCTGCTGGCAGATTACGTCCCTGGAGTTGGCTTAGTCACTCGTAAGTAGCTGACTGCTGTGATTGGTCTTTTTAAAGGAAGCTGGTAAAGGTTAAGGTAACCGTAGGGGAGAATCCTCCCACTGGTTTTGTGATAACCAGTGCAAGGGGCTTTCTACTTGGCATGTGCTTAGATGAGGGGTATTCAAGGATAGCAGCAGGGCTAGAAGATCTCCACATTTGAAAAGTTTGCACTAGGATCTATGAAGCTGAAATGTCTCTTCAAAGACTTTAGGTGTGGCTACTAAAAATGCTTTCCTAAGTTGTCTGCTATTGTCACATACGTATCTCCACAGCCTAAAAAGATGCTGGTGCACATTTGGGAAAAAATGTATATTCTTGATAGTTTCCTTCACTGTTTCTATCTAGCTTGGGATCTAATATTTCATTAAAATCTCCTATTATTAGTACAGTGGTGGTGGGGCAGTCAGGGAACCATCAGAGCAGCACATGGCGGGAGGAAAGACGAGATTGTTCCTTCAGTGTAAGCAATTCTGTTTGCCTGACGAAACCATCTCAGTGCTACATTGATACTTGCTTAAAAAAAATATGTACATGTTTTGGATGAAGGCATGGCTTACAAATTGTCTGAATAAGTACCAGCTTTTAGGAGTTGACAAATGAACTGGAAGACCTTAAAGCAACATGTCAGAAATTAACTTGCCAACATTTGCTTCCACAACTGCCCCTTCCCAGCCAACATCCCAAGTCCTGAAATCACAGGTTGGGCATAAGAGAGAAAGGATGTGGAGGGCTATTCAAAGGGCAAGAAAAGAGATCTAATATCTAATGGAAGGACTGGAATGAACTATTATCTCATGATGGGGTCCCTTGCATAGACCCCCTTTGTCTTGACAGAAAATATGTTCTGGAGAAGGAAAACCAACCAATTATAAAACTGCTTTACTTGTGTTGCTCAACAGTCTGGATTCTACACAGAATCGTCATTTCACATTTTTCTCCCTTCTTCATTTCAGGGCCACTGATGGACTACTTGCCAGCCTGGCAGAAAATTTATTTCTACAACTGGGGTTGATTTGGCCTCAGCTCAGGTTATTGCAGCCAGAGGGCGCTCAGGCTAAAAGCAGAAGCTTGTGGTGGTAGGATGACTTTATACAGGGGGAGGCAACCTTGAGACTTTAAAGAACAGCAGCAGCAGCAACAACACAACATGTGTCTTTCTATGGCTTATGCTAATGATTACCGAGAGAAGAGTAAGGGCTCTTCTGACATCTTTTTTTAAAATGTATCTCCCTGTGAACTAAGAATGCTACAAAGAGTAGGTCTTAGAGTATCTATACTACTCCTCTCTCCATTCTGATATATGGTTTTGGATCTCATGGGGGTTGTGGAGGGGGACCCTTTTTTTGGTATGTATTTTCTATGGCTATGAATGAATAAAGCCGGGAGTCGGCAGTGCTTTTGGGCTAATTTGGTCTGTTCTCTTGAATATTGGGGGCGTGCACCGCAGGAAGAGTAAGGTCTCTTGCTTTCTGGCCAGCTGGGATGGAAGGCACAGAGCTTTGCAGACGCTGCCAGTGTTTTGTTTCTGAGGTGAGACAGAGATTAGCATTCAAAGCAGCCTGGAAATGTTTCTCTTGCGCGCGCACACACACACACATGCACCCCATTCTCAGATGCAAAAGGTGGGATTGGATCATTGGAATTAACCCTGTGAGGATATGTGCTCCAAACCATTTTCTTAATGTTATTATCTGGCACATAATCCAGAGTCCTCACTGAAAAGCCGCTTCCAGACTTACAAGAAGACTTGCTGCTCTTTGCACAAACCCATTACCCTTTTCTGGCTATACACCCCACCCCACCCCGTCTTTCACAGTAAAAACATATGCAGTTTGGTGCTGTGGTTGGCAGGGAACTGAGCACCCCTTGGGCCAGCTCAGGCAGCAAGCCAAGAATGCTCTTGGGTATGCTTTTTTCCTTGGCTTATTTCCAGTGGTCCATATGCTGCTCAGCTGGAGCCTGGTCTGCCAGGGGCCGTGGCTGCTGGCCTTTTCTGCCAGCCTGCTTAATTTCCTGCCCTGCCCTTGAGGATATGCAGCTCCACAGCTTGCAGACTGTCTGGATAACAGCTAGTGTGTGCTGCAGGGCTTTGCTGAACAAACTGCCGGTTGCGGAGGTGCTGGCAAGCAGGGCCAAAGGCCTTGGCAAATTGGTTGGTGTCTGCAGAACTGAGTTCCCAGCAAATGAAACGTAAAGGCCTGAGCTGATTCCTGGGTCAAATAAATCAGAATGGTTGCCCTATGCGAGGCGTCCAAGAAGTAAGTAATCGAGTGCTTCATCAACTCTCTCCACCCATAAAGCAGCAGATGGAGCACAAAGTGCTTGTGCTGCCTACCTCCTCGGTTACTTACTGGCACAGTCTGCTTTTTCTTCTTGCTAAGGCTGCATTTACTGATATGCCACTTCCCAGCATCTTCAGTCTGTTTCTGCAGTGATAGGCTGAATACTTGGAAGGGCTTGCCATGAATCGGGGGCCACTAGGTTCAGAAGACAGTATGGAGAGTGCTCAGCTTGTAGATTTCTTTTTCCAAAGCTAGCAATAGCCTCCCTGCAACAGACAGGTGGGGGGAAACTGCCCTCCATTTTCCGCTGTGTAGTACAATTATCCTGCAAAACAAAAACCAAACCCATAGGAAATAAATGTTCCAGGGAAAGGATCTATGTACTAGAACAATTTGTTTAGTACAGGAGGATTATCAGTCATTTCAGCAAGCTTGCTGATAAAGGAAATTCTGTCCTGTTTTCAGATGCCACACAAACTTCTTAAGTTTGTTGGAAGCTGGGGTCTCGTCCCCATCTTCCTACCTTCTCCCTGTAATTGGTAGGTGCTGTCAATTCCTTATGGAGGGTCTTTGGAGGGATTTATGGGTGAAAGCAGCAACCAATGGCTAGACTGATTGGAAGCCCATTTTCGCTAGCTCACAAGTTCAGTCTTCAAAATAAAGCATAAATAAAAATAGAAGTGAAAGAGATGGAGAATTTGAATTTAAAGAAAGGGTAGGTGAGAGAAAAGTTACAATCGGGTTTCTAGTCTCCATCTGATGAAGACTGGCCCTATAAGTTGAACCACGTGGTTCAGGGCAGTTTAAAACAGGACCAGACATACTCTGTATGCCTCAGTTGTGACACCTTAATGCAAGCAATTGACAGATTCCCCTTCTCTGTGAAAGCTGGAGAGAGTGGGATTCTCCTATTATGTCCCTGAAGGCCTCATCCACCAGCTTCTCTGATTCTCAAGAGAATAAATTTGTCCCCTGCGAGCCACATGCTCAGTGTCCCAAGGACATAATATTCAGCAGGCAGATAGTCGTACACCTATTATACAGAACAGCACCTTTGATAGTCCCCTCATCTGTGCTAGTATTTCTACCAGTTGTTTATTGTTCCACTTTGGAGTATGGTCTTTGCTAGGTAAAAAAAATGGTGGGAGGGGGAAGTGCAGTATGCCTCAGTCTCCTCGATCAGTATATCGAACTCACACAGCTGCCTAACTCACTAGTTCAGGCATAGGCAAACTTGGCCCTCCAGATGTTTTGAGACTACAATTCCCATCACCCCTGACTGCTGGTCCTGTTAGCTAGGGATGATGGGAGTTGTAGTCCCAAACACCTGGAGGGCCGAGTTTCCCTATGCCTGCACTAGTTACTTTGATGCTGCGTTACTGAAGCCTGGCTGGCGCATAAGCTGGGGCTCTCCTCTTGTTCCTTGAGAATGTGAATTCATGGGAAGAAAGTAGGCATAGGATCAACTATGCTTTATGGGAAAGTACATCATGTGGGATGAAGCTTGCTTCTCTGAAATGGGGCTCAGCTAGAAGAGTTGTAGAAGCATGCAACTTGGTCCGAGAGGACACTTTTCCCGAAGGGGCTGCACACGTTTCATTCTTAGGCTGGCCCCCATTGGGCAGGCCCATTACCTAAGAGTCAGAATGCTGTGTGTTCTTTACCCTTTGTGATGGCATTGTAGGCATTGAGAGCTGTCTTAAGTTCCATTGCTGAAAGCCAATAACAGTAGGAACCCATTGTTGGATTTGACTGGCCGGATGGGACTCCTGCTTCTGTTGCTTCTCCTCACAGAGAGAGGGCTGTCCATGCCAAGTCTTCAAAGGTAAAACACTGCTTGGTGGTCCTGCACTCTCCATGGGGGAGGGGGAATGTGTACAACGAATTGTATACCTGACTCTTGCCACCCAGGTGTGGCAAGGAATGGGGGGGGGGGTGAGAAGTGGGCCATTTGAAATGAAAGCCACTTGCCTGCCCTTGTTTAGGAACAGGCACACTTTATTAAGGAATCATGGCAGCAGGTTAAATCAGAGACAGCCATTAAATCTCAGTGCATCACCCTTTCTCAAAGGAAACTCGTGCCAATATAAAACAACAGCTAGCAGTAGGATTATATTCCAAAGGTTCAACACCTGGGTAGATCAACCCATCTCACATGCCCTGATTCCTACTGAAATTGTCAGCAGGCACATTTTAGGGATATTTTGCTCCTGCTGGCACTAAGGAAAGAAAATCGCAATATGTGGCTTATGCTCATTCTTCTTCAGGGTGTGTTGGGGGACTAAACAAAGGAAGGGAGGCCTCAAAGAGTATCCTTAGACAGAATTTTACCAGGGTTAAAAGTTGTAACCACCAAACAGGACAGGGCTGAATCAAGAGCATGATTTTCACGTTGCATTTTAGTGTAATGGCCATCACTGTTTTGGTATAGTGAACCACTTTAAAGATGTACCCCTATGCATCAAGTCTACTTTCTTTGGAGAATTTAGATTTTCATGCAAACTCCCTGATTATGATAAATGCTTGAAATCACTGCATTGCTGGATGTCCTGAAGAAAGATGCAGAAGTGGATGGGTAGGGGGTGGGGGGCGGCGGAAATGGGGCCACAGGCGATATGAAAACAAGATCTTCAATAAATACTGCACAGTTATCCACCATCTTTCGGGTCTGTACATGCTTTTCAAACAGGACATTATAAATGGAAAGTGATGTAATAAACATAAAATTAATTAATTAATCAGGTTTTAAACAGTTGCATTTTCAAAATGTGATTTTATTACATCGATAATTCCTTGATCAAGAGGATAGGTTTGGAGGCAAGTTTTTTTTAACTATGGAGGATTTATTATAGGCACTTGCACTTTTTTAATTGCACATTTGGGCTGGTGCTCTGTTTTATAAATTATTATTTGGCTGGGAAGATGTTTTGAAATAACCACGTGGGGGACTCCCTCCGCACTAATAGTCCATAAGACCAGGGCTTTAGGCAGCAACCATCGCAGTTCCTGACCTTGTCCTCTTCTGCAGCAGGCTCAGTCCGTCTGTCCCAGAGGAATTCTCTGCACCCCTGGAGCTCCAGCAGCAGCACTTTGGCCTGGTGGATGGCATGTATTCCTTCCAGTTCCTACTACGCAACAGCATAGGGCAAGGAGAGCCAATGTGTTGCCCTCCAGATGTTGATGGACTACAGTTCCCACCATCCCTGACCCTTGCCTATGATTGCTGGGGCTGATGGGAGTGGTAGTCCTTACCTCTGGGGCAAAGGGATTGTCGATATATAGGCACCAGTTGAAAAAAAAAATTCCCTTCCAGGTTATCAGCAGAGAAACCTTTCCCAATTTTTGGTCCCCAGATGTCATTGGACTACAGCCCAGTCATTCCTGGCCAGCAAAAGTAATCGTAGGGGATTGGTGGGAGTTGTAATCCAACAACTTGGGGATCTGTTGGTAGGGAAAGCTGCAGCAGAGGCATTGCTGACCAGTGCAAGATGGTCTGAGCATTTCAAACCAATTCTGGCATCACTGTTCCAGCTACCAAGTTTCTGAACTTAACTCAAAGGGCTGGTTTTGACCTATAAAGCCATATGACCCATTTTGACCTATAAAGCTCAAGGACTGCATCTCCCCAACATGAACTAACCTGGATCCTGCATACGTGCTTTGGGGTTGTCCTCTGTATGCTCTCGCCAAGGAAAGTGAGGTGGGTGGCAACACAAGAATGGTGGTGGCTCCCTGCTTATGGAAAGCTCTGCCTAGTACTGCCACTGGCTACTTTTAGGAACCAGGCAAAAACATTGCCATTCAGCCAGGCCTTTAACTTGGAGAGTTTTAGATACTGCTCCCTCCTTTAGTGCATGGGCTATGAACCTACCTAGACCTTGCGATCATAATCTGAAGCCCTTCTTCGTGTGCCTCCTCTATGAGAAGTCCGGAGGGCGGCAACACGAGAAGGGGCCTTTTCTGCAGTGGCTCCCTATTTGTGGAATGCTCTCCCAGGGAGGCTCATTATACACCTTTAGGCACCAGGCAAAAATGTTAAATAAAAACAAAATTTAGTTTTATATTGCTTTTAGCTTTTGTATTATATTGTAAGTCACTTTGAGCTGACTTTTTGTAAAAGAGAGAGCAACTAATAAGTATTATTATTATTATTATTAATCATCGCCCACAACAAAACCCAGCTGTATCAGAACACAGATCACATGAGTTTTCTTCCATGACCAGCTGCACCATCTATTTTCTGGACTCAAGAGAAAGAAAGAAATAAAAAGCACCCCTCTGTCAATTTCAGCCCATTTGAGTTTGTATGGAACAGAAGCAATTTGAATGTGGTTCTGTAGGGAGAGGTGGGCAGAAGTGGATAAGGCAAGACTCTTGATCGACATTTGACACGCCTCTGAATACCACCACTGTTGCTTAGTAAGCCAAGAAGTCTAAACTCACTAGCAAACATGATGACCATGTGCCTTAAGCACCCTAGGATGCCCTGTTGGTTCAAATAAGTCAATCCTTAGAGCACCAGTGGGCAACCTGGTGCCCTTGAAATGTTGCCAGACCACAGCACCTATAATCCCTGACCACTGGCCATGCTGGCTGGGGCTTATGGGAGCTGGAGTCCAACAACATTGGAGGAACCCCATGTGCCACTCTTATCACTGCATCACTGCAAGCATTTTGGTGTGCCAGTTAAACCACCCTCCCTCTCCTCAGCTTGCATGAGGTTCTCGCGATCCAATTTCAGGGTGCATGTGGGGGAGGAGAGGGAAAAGCCCTATTGTGCAGGCAGAAGTCCTTGCACAGAGCTTCAGCTGGCAGCGCTCAGTAGGTGAATCCCTTCCAGTTTCCCCAACCCCGCCTTCCAGTTAACTGCCCCAAGGATCCCATAATATGCCCCTCTTAGGGCCACGTGAGCCTTCGCTTCCACATCCTCCTATGTGATTTCCCCCCCCCCCTTCTTCCCCTGCCATTGCCACACAATTCTCTTACTAGCTCCTGTCTTCACAGATTATGGCATTAAACCAAAGATGCCCAACTTCCAGAGACGGATACAGCGGAAGCAATCGGAAAAGCTGCAAAAAGCACACAAAAGCAAGCGGGATGAGCCAAATTTTGAGGAGTATTATTACGACGACCTCCTTTGAGTCTCTTAGGGAAATGCAAATAGAGATGCCACCTCTGAAGTGTACTTGCACCAACTAATTGATCTGTCACAGGCAGCAAAAGCCCCTCAAACCCAAATCACCTAGTAACGTAAGAAGCGAGCTCTTCCCCTTCCTTTGCTCTTTCACACTTGCATGCCTCTTCCCCTTCCCCACAGTTCTGTGTGCTGTACGCATCCATCCTACAGGCATGACACTTGGCACTCAGCAGGGCAGTTGCAAGGTCTTGCTTGGCTCACATCTCATGTTTTAACTCTTATGGGTGTTGAGCAAAGCTTGAAAACATTTGATGAGGGCCAGAGATGGGTGGGGGGTTTTTTGCTGCAGAGGCTGGGATTTCTGTTGCCGTTGTCCACCCCTTGTCATGACTCTTCTTACTGTGAGTCCAATATTACTTCTCCTCTTGCCAATTCTTCTATTCTTTGCTCCCGCCGCACAATAAAATTCCAGATTCTATGGAAGCTGACTACAATGAGTTGAATTGTATAATGTAAATATATATACAGTTCCATATTTGACAAAATTGATTTCATTTAGGGCTTTTTGGTGTATAATTAAGTGTTTTTGTTTTGAGAAAAGCAGAAGTTAGTAAGTGCCTCAATGGCTCTCCAGATATTGGACAATTCCCATAATCAACGTTTATTAGTGTCCAACAGCATCTGAAGGGCAACAGGTTCCCCATCCCTACTTTAGGGTCTCCCCAACATCTGGTAGAAATGCAGACCCAAAACCCTTTGAATGCCGCTTAATAATTGGCTGCTTTCCTTAACTGGCAACAACAGAGCTCCCAACATACAATCTATATTTAAAACAAAATCGAAAATTCTTTCTAGTAGCACCTTAGAGACCAACTGAGTTTGTTCCTGGTATAAGCTTTCGTGTGCATGCACACTTCTATATTTAGCTAGAGAAGAGGCTAGTAGATTAGAAGATTTTGTGGCAGAGTCCATTGATGTCCTGGGATTCTGACATCTCAAAGCCCTTTAACCAGAATAGGGGAATGTGACACGTTTCTGGTGGTTGCAGGGGGCCAACAGCTGGGTAAACTCTAGCAAGACTTCTCAATCACTGTCAACAAATAACAAATTAAGCCCCCTCCCCATTGCATCTGAAAGCAAAAAGAGACACATGCACAACACCAAGATTCACAAATATATGGACCTCAATGGAAATGGGACCTCAATGGAGGACCTCAATGGAAATGGGAGGGAGTTGGCATCTATCTGTCTTGGGAGACAATGGAGGAGTGCCATGCTCCCCACCCCACCTGAAAGCCAAGCTATTCCGAGAAGAATGAGATCTACAAGAGAGAGTTGTTTCATAATACCCAACATAGTCATTCGACACAATTGGATTCAGTGGGACTTTTCCACACGTTAATGCAAGATTTATACCTGTACTTTTGAAAACTGAAGATGTGTGACATTTTCCTGGAAATCTGATGTACTATAATTTGGTTTCAAAGTGGGGGTTGCACAACCTGGAATGCTGCTGTACTGCAGCTGGTGTGGCTTGCCAAGGAAGGCTAGCAGAATGTCAAATTCGGCTCTTGCAATTCCCAGGAAAATGCTCAAACAGCAGTTTGCTTAGAGGCCTGAGTCTCCTTGGGCAACAAAACAACAGCAACAAAGGCTCTTTGAAACATCAACGTTTAATCATTGTTGTCATTAGAGCAGAAGCACAGAGCCCCCTGCTTTGGGGGGGGAGGGGGGAGAAGGGCAAAGGCACACCTTTCTGCAGCTCTTATTAGCCCCTAGTCACTCATGCTATTCTCCCAGATTTGCTCCTTCTCCGTGGGACCGAGCCCTTCCTGAATCAATTTTGTGCTTATGGCTGGAGCTCCTCTCAAGCCCCTGATGCAGATGAATCAGATGAACCCTGGCTCTCGTGTTCTGTGCAGGGTCCAGATTCCCTCCGTGAATGCAGAACCTGCAGCTGGAGAGCGGGTATGGAGGGAAGGGAGATTTAGAGCAAGGGCCGGGGTGGAGGAGCTCTTTCCACCAGCAGATTCCAGGGCACGGGCCCTCCCTGGCTGTCTACATGCTTCAAAACCCTCCTCTCCTTCAAACTGGGAGGGGCTAAGACAGGCACCAGTGTTCCTCCAGTGGTTCCCGATTTTTTTTGCAGGCACAGGATAAGAGACTTGGATGCTATGTCTTGGGAACTGGCGGGGCAAATGGCCACCACCCCCTTTCCCCATCTTCTACTCTACTATTCCCAAACCCCACCATTCCCAGCCAGCGAGTGGGCTCACTACTTGCAACCATCCCCAAGCTTATTAGCTATCCCTTCTTCTGCAGTGGAAGAGCAGTATCCCCATCTTACTAAACTCCCAATGTGAAGGGCTGAACCCGGCAGCTAGAACTAGAGCAGGTGCCAAACAGACTTGAGCAGAACTCGTGGAGCCCTCTCTCTTGCAGTAGCACCAAGCCAGCCCATTCAAGTGGGCACTCCCGGTGCCCATGCCCACTCTCCTCCTGTACCAGCGGCAGCAACACCTGCTTCCGCTGGTGGTGCTTTATTTCAGATAAACGAACGAACGGAAAAGCATATTTCTTCTTCTGATAATAAACCCCCTTTTTTTGTCCACCCACCCCACCCATCCCGAACCCCCAGCCCAAGGAAAGAGGAGGTGCACTGAAAGAGGTGGGGCTCTGTGCACTGAGGAACACTGTTCCCACACCCACTCCTCCTTCCATCTCAAAGCGGCTTGTCCATGCACAATGGGGGGAATGGCCCTTGTCTGTACAGGAGGGCGGGGGCTGCCCCGGCCCCTACTCTAGGTAGATGTCCTCTGTGGGGCACGTATATTCCACACATTCCTTGTAGAACTGATGGAAGGCTCTCCTGCAAAAAGAAAACATGAAATGGAATGTCAATGGGGAGCTGGGATTCTTCCACAGAACAGGCAAAGCAACAAGTTAGAGCTCAGCATTGAGCTTACCAAGAGGACCTTATTCGTCGCCTCTATTGCATCTGCAGAAAACAGATACTCTTTCAGGTGCTTCGTAGTCTAACAGAACCACCTTTGCCATTGGGGTCTGATAAGGACTCCAATATCTCCTGCAACAATTTTGCAAAGCTTTTTGCAGATAAAATCGCTTAGATTCGGAAAGAGGTAGATTCCATCAAGAGAGCAGGGCTGGGACAGGAGAGTGCCAAAGCTCTGTCTAGTCAGGTTGTATGGGATCAATTACAATCTGTTACCTCCAATGATGTGGACAGGCTGCTTGGACGAGTGAAACTTACCACCTGTCTCCTTTACCCTGGCCTATCCTGGCTCATCAAAGTGAGCTGGGCAGGGCTGGACAATGGGCTCTTTGCGGTGGTGAATTCTTCTCTCAGTGAGAGAGTCTTCCTGTACCCCCTTAAAGAAGCTGCCATTAAACCACTCCTTTAAACTCATCTATGGAACCGGCCAGTAAGGCCAATTATCGCCCAGTCTCAGATCTTCCATTCCTGGGCAAGGTGATTGAGCGGGTGGTCACTGAACAATTCCAGGCACATCTGGAGGATGCGGACCATTTGGATCACTTCCAGTCGGGATTCAGGCCCCATCATGAGACTGAAACCACCTTGGTTGCACTGGTTGATGATCTCTGTTGAGCTAGAGACAGAGGTCAAAGCTGTTTCCTGGTTCTGCTGGATCTCTCAGCAACTTTGACCATGGTACCCTTCTGAAATGTCATGGGGGGTTGGGAGCTGGGTGAAAAGTGGCCGACCCCTGGCCACTAATGCTTATGCTGACATCTCCAGTACCCATCTGCAACTGACACACCCCTCACTTAGATCCAGGTAGACTGGGGTCTTTGTAAATAGCAGGAATTTTCAGGATGTAGCCTGAAACTCACCCTACAGACTCTGCAAGTGGTTTGGTGGACTCCTCTGCAACAAAGACGTGGCACGCAAATCTGTGGTCAGCTGGGTGCTTGGTGATGAACCCAAAATACCTGAAAGAGAAAACACAATACATGAGCTTGGGCTAAAGGTTGGGTTTCTGGTATCCTTACCTAGGAATGAATTCTCTACCAAAGTAACAAGACCCATTGGCTCCATTCTTCCTGCAGGTACAAAATATACCTCCCTGAAGAGAAAGTCATTGGTTTTGCTTTGCACGTGTGGGCAAAAGCAGGAAGTGGGACAAATACTTTTCTTCCTGTGCAATTTGAGTACCAGACAAAGCTGGTAAACGGCAGCCGAGACAACAGAGCTCATCTGGATCTCTAAAAATAAAGCTTGATTGAGAAGCCAACCCCCCCCCCCCCCCAGATGATGGGCAGGGATTAAGAAGACTGCCACACAGGAACTTCCTATGCAACAAGTTACACTTCAAAGTCCCAAATTGCCTAGGATACACTGCAGGATAACGCAAGGAGGAAGAGCTGTGCCATGAATTCATTTTGACCATCCGCCGGGACTTACTTGTTGTTCTTTGGGTGGTATCCACAGAATGAAATGTTCTTCAACTGGAAAAAGTGGCTACATTTATTCCCCTGCAGGACGGAGAGAGCAAGATGTTAGGCTTGGGTAAGATGTTAGGCTAGGGCGGTTGAGGGACCAGAGTCATTTCTTGAAGGAAAGGGAAAGTAAAATGTGTTCGGATCCCTCACCCTTGGGAGATCCAAGTCACAAATTAAAAGGACCTTATGCTGTGTTTTGGGATATTCCATTGTATAACTCGCAACAGTTTATCTGTGCGCTGCAAAAGCTTGTATGGTAGGAATTCCAGGGGAAATTCCAGGCAAGGCTGATGAGAAGGAAAATCAAGTCAAGGGAGTCTTGCTGTACTGGCCTCAGAGTGAGTAGGGCACCCAGACTCCTGATTTGTCCATTTTAAATTACTTAGAATGATCCTTAGCCCTTGTAGAACGAAAGTTAGGAAGGAAAATGTGCAGAGATTATTTTGTGTGATATGAGCCTATTCCCATCTTTTAGCAATTTTAGTCAATGAGTGAAGTCACAGCTGTGATTGACAGGTGCTAAGTTACACACACATCAGAGGAGACCCCAAAACAGCTCCAAAACGGCCAAGGAAGTCCCTTCTCCAAACACCTGAGAAAAGCATCAGCCTGGTTCAGTTTGAAGCCATTTTACTGTCTTCCTTGCTGTATGTGTGACTTTTTTCTAAATGGAGAAAGAACTGCCTGATTCATTCTGAAGGATCTTCCAGGTTCTTTTAAAAGCTTTTCTCTTCCTTTGGCTTTCCCTGGTAGAAATGGGATTATTGACCAGAGACAATAACTGAAAAATCCAGGATTTTAGTGTAGCTGTAATTGGGCAACAGCATTTTTTTAAAATCCTGCTAATGCAAAATACATATCACAGGGGGGGGGGATACTGCAACTGGGAGAGCTATGTGGGTTACATCAACCCTGCAAAGTAGCCTTAGCTTGCTATATCTAGGCCTGCTAGGGAGGGGCTGAATAGCCTCTTGGTGTGTTGGTTTCTTCTTAGGGAAATGCAGTTGTGGATTATCAATTGGATTAATTGCTTTTTCAACCAAAGGGTGGGGAAAATAGGGGAATTATTGGAAGCAGCTTGTTGTTCCCAGTATGATAATCAACAGTTACTTACTGTTGGTCAAGAAAAAGAAAAGGGTGTCTGTTTGTCCTGTGCTAATAACACTGTTCTAGTTGTTAAGGAATAAAAATAATAACTAACCACAACAAATGCTGTTACAATACACTGCATTCAATCTTGAATTCATCCAGCCATGTGCATTTAAACCCCAGTCACTGTATTTCTTATGCCACTTTTGGTACACACTCTCCCATGCCTTCTGAAATATTGTGTCTGGTCTTGAAATGAAGATAGTAATCCCAGCCTAAGATCAATTGATGAAGCGTAACGTAACAGGTTAACAACTCAGCGAACACGAGTTCTTTACACGGTTTAGGGTTGGCACTGGAGGACAGCCATGCCCTTGTGCCTTTAACAGCTGTGTGGCAGGCAGATATTTAACAGGTTAAACCTTTTCTAGTATGGAAACATAAATACAGAGCAAGCTTCCCCCGCTGACATTCTGCCTCTCAGACATATTATTACTGATGTGCAGCTCCTCATCTATTTTTGGGCTCTTCATCCCACTCACAAAAGATTATATAAATTTCCATATGACACAAAGCATATGCAAATCTGTGTCCTCTTTTGTGAGTGGGGCAGGGGGTCTAATCCACATACAAGTGTCCTGGGTCCAGAAAACCCTGTTGGCATCACTAGTTCCAGATCGTAAGCTTCTTATTCTCTCCTAAAGGGTCTTATGCAGGAATACGAAAGAGGGGATTTCAGGTTCAGGATTATAGGAAGGCTGCAGCAGTATCAGAGTCAAGCAATATTCTTGTACCAGCTACAAAACGTCCCAGCCTTTACATTGTGTGTCATTTAACCTTCAATAAATGAAAGGTCTTGGTTCTGTTACTCACAATCATTTCACGAGGTAGAATTGAATGGATTCTATTTTAGCGTTAGTGCACAAAACATTATATAATAATGGGACAGCTGATTACACACGTTTGAAAAATAGTAATACATTCAAACAAATATTTTGTTCAAGCAAAATAAATTGAAGCCAGCTGTGTTGATTAAACACAGCCCAAGCTCAGATAATTAATTAACACATCATCATATATATTTCTCTCAGTCTTTCTGCTTTCAGGTCCACTGCCCTTGATTGACTCTGGTAGGGTGTTTCCATTATGAACAGAATGCACTTTCTGAATGGCTTTGCTCCTTCCTCTTGAAAGCTCCATGTGAGCTACTTATGCAGAGAGGCTTTACTGCACAGATCCACAGGACACCGGTTAAAATAGTAGCAGACGGGTTTAGCAATGCTTCGTAGATTATCGGAGCAGCTTAGCAAACAGACCTTCCAGCGCATTAATATACCTACAGCCTGGGAGCATGTACTTTTGCATCTGGACTTCAGGGCATGAATGTGACTGCCCTGTTATCCAATCCCCAATAGACTCTTTCAGGAAAAAACATGAGGCACCGCCAGCCAGGACATATGCAAATCACTATCTTGTTTGCATGCTCTCTTTTGTTTATTGGCCAAGGGGTAGCACTGAGCTCCGGCTGGAAGATGTAATAATAATGAGGCACAGAGAGCACAGAACCCAGGGACAGTGCTGGCAGCAGAGCTACAGATGTGGTCAAGCCTACCTTGCTGGGATCCTTAGAGTCATCGCCTTTCACAGCAATCTTGACTCCTCTCATGCTGATCTCCAGGACGCAGCTGGAGGGCGGGTTAAAGTGCACGGTGAGGCGGCGAGTAGTGGCAATCTGTGCCAAAACAAAAAATTTGCACCAGCTGTCATACAAACTATCTGGAGTTTCTGGTGACGCTGCTCTTCTCGTGGAAAATATCACCCCCCTCCATTTGATATAAAAGTGGGGTCCCCATTCTTCCTCCCAGGTTGGCAGTTTCAAGAAACATTGACTTCAAAGTACCTAACACCACAAGATGGATGATCTGTTTTGGGAGTGGGAGGAGACTAAGCAGGGGAAGACAAGGGTTGAAGATAGACGTAATGTCTCAAGATTGCTGTCTATATGGTCATACATATACAAATACATCCACACCCACACCCCCAATTAATATATGTTAAATTCATTCTTCACACTATTTTAAAAATTGTGAAGTATTAACAACAGTTGCAGAACTGCTATATGGATGGGGAATAAGGAGGGGCATCGGTGATGTCACTGGCATTGGTCAATAAGCAACCTCCACACTAAATACCAAGAGAACCGCTTTTTTGAAGCTTAGCTGGGAAACAAGGAAGTGTGTTAATATTTATAACCCATGATAGCTTTTGGTGGAGCGCAGGAGTGCGTTCCCAATACCACCTGGATAGTGCTTTAAGTGTTGTGGAGGAGGCCCTGCTCATGGTTCTGCCAATGAGCATGGCTTGACTGGCTATGAAATGAGCAGGACCTTCTCTGTGGCTGCACCTCAGTTCTGGAATTCCCACTCAATCAAGTTATTGCACTTGTCCCCGACACTGACATCCTTTCTCTGACAGTTAGAAGCACACCGGCTTATTCATGCCTTTGGTGAAGTGTGAAGAGGGTATGGATGACTCAGTAATCTTCTCTGCTTCTTTAGGTATGGTGTTCGGTATTTCAACTTTTTTAATTGATACATTATTTTACACTGATTCTGTTGTTTTATGATTGGTTTTATTGTTGCAAGCTGCTCTGGGCTCCAGTCCTTAGGGAGGAAGAGAACAGCAGCAACAAATGATGAAGCGTGTGTTTTCAAACTTGCCTACTACTTAATCCCTTCTATGTTTTAGCTCTCATTCCCCCACTTCCATCTGAACTAGGTATGGTGTTACCAAGGAATCTTGATGGAAGATTCCAGAAAGCACGCATAACTTTCCGATGTTGCTAATGTACAGGATGAGGGTGAACCAATGGAAACTTTATCCATTCAGGATGGACTTGCACATAGTGGGCAGCATAAATGCCAGTGGAGTGACAAAAAGCCTATTAAGAATGAGGTTACCCCAGAAAGACAAAAAGCCTATTCAGAATGAGGTTACCCCAGAAAGAGCAGGTTTGCAAAGTTGAGTGTGTGCCTCTTTAATCTAGGCCTCCTCCTGGACTCTATGTCCAAAGCATTGGCTAAGTGTATGTTTTATCAGCTGCCACCAATTTGCCAACTGCACCCCTTCCTAGAAGATAGAGATCCAGCCACTGTTGTGCCATGCCCTGGTACCCTCCCACCTAGACAGCTGCAACATACCCGGTACTCTCCATGTGGCTGCTCCTGAAGGTTATTCAGAAGCTGCAACTGGTCTGGAATGCAAACACCAGACTGATTTCTACCAACAGCCATATGGAGCAGATAATACCAATCCTATGTGAGCTCCAATGGCTGCCAGTTGGTATGGACATATTATTGTCATTCACAGCCTGGGCCTGGAATACCTATGGGGACCATCTGCCTATGTATATTCTCCTCCCTAAAGATACAGTGCAGCTAATCTCCTGTTGGCTCTATCTTCTATTGAATTGGTAGCCACCACAAAAGTGCTTTCTGGCTGGAGGCCCCCAGACTGCAGAACCAATTGCCTACAGAGATCTTCCAGATTCAGGACTTTGCCTTTTTATGTAGGCACTAAAAGCAAGTTTATTTACTCAAGAAGCTTTTTATGGTTAATGTGCCAATTTGGTAACTTAACACACCCACACACCTCCTTCCGGTAGTTTTCTTAGCATTTTAATCGTATGTTGAAAGGCACAATATACATTTTCTAAACAAATTAACGTCACATTTTCCCTCCCACCGAAGAAAATGTCCCATGGGAAAACCATGGCTTAGCAGGGATGGGCAGGGACAGTACCTTCTGCATAGCTGCACACAGCACATCATTGCCTTTATGATATGGAACCTGGACTGAGCCGAGAAACTTCACCCGGTACTGGTCCACCCAATCGCTACTCTTGCTTGAATCTGAAAATCAAAAGTTCAAGGTAGGTGAGAAGAATCCGATTCACAGAGATATCCTACATGACGTAAAGTTAGGAGGGAACAGACTTCTGGTTCCTCTATTAACATAGCTGTCAGGGATGGGACACAATCTACACTCCTTCATGTGAGTGATAATTTGTACACCAGCTTTGTCCTTTGTCCTTCCACTTTGAAGAGTGTCTGAAGTGTCAGCATTTTCTCAGGAAAAGTCCCGGTTTACAAGACAGCCCTGAGCCAGGACTGAAGTGCACAAGCACAGAGCAGGGATGGGTACAATATATGTGCGAGTAGCAGAGCCATTGATGGGTGGAGTACCTGTCATATGATCTGGATCCTTGGTGACCTCAATTGCGTAGTAAGCAGGGAAGATGCCCCGGTCCCCGGTCCTCATATTATAAGCCTCATACCAATAGTCTTCTGCTTGAACCTCCACCAGCAGAGGGTCATCGACCTCCAATTCCAGTTCATCTTCATGACGAGGCACAAACCTGAGGAGAAAACCATGGGCACTTTTCTAACTAAAGCTTTGAAGATACAAGCCCATCGTAAGGTTCAAGAAAGAGACGTGCAGAAAATTATGTATGGGGTCAAAAGGTAACGGCCCAGACTCTCACTGCTAGCACACTAGACGAAAAGTGCCTGCATGTTGGCACAGATGTTATTTCTCTAGGCTTGGCTTAGCAAATAACTTCTCACGTGAGTGGTGCCACCTCAGAGGAGCTGCTCATGGAAGACTGAAGGGGCTACTTCTCCATAGGTAACTCCCTCCCCCCGCAAAAGTAGCTACTTCAAACTGCCATATGCTGTTCCTCAGCTGCTACCCCACTGAAGATGTCATGATGAATGTGCAATATTAGCCGGCTGTATCCTAGGCTAGCCACACAATCGTAGGATACAGAACAAGGCTAGAATTCCATCTTTTTCCTAAGCAGCTACCTCATGTATGTGAAAGCTTCACATACAGGCCATGTTTCTGGAACAAGTAGCCCATGCCAAGAACCACAAGTTAAGGCAAGGGTCGCTACGAACTACCTACCTAGAATATTTCAAGAATCGTCAAACTTTTCTTTTGGTTTATGCCTGGTTGGAGCTATTGGTGAGGAAGGCTCAATAAATCTAAGGACTAATCAATCCTTTGATATAACCAAGGGAATGAATATTAGAGGAGCTGTGTTTATTCTCTGGATTCAGCTTTGAAACGGTGAGGGCCACTGTGAGGAAGACTTCTCGGTGACTCAACCAGGCATAATGGATTTTGGGTATTGGTCCAGTAACTTTCAAAGCCTAGCATTACGAATGGAGTTTTATGTGCTTTTGGCAACTCTTTTGCACCCTATAAATCAAGCTAACAGGGATATGTTATTTGCATACATAAACTCTGAAAAACAATTTATCCCCTGGCTTAACAAATCTTCACAACCAACGTCCAATATAGGCAACCCTGGATGTTTAATTGAAAACCTTCCATGAGTGAGAACCCAGTTCCAAGTATGTTCTTCTATCTGTACCACAAACTGAAATCCATAGATCAAGGCCACTATGACATCTCTGTAATTCAGGTGGTCACAGGTTGGAAAATACCACTGTTTGGGTGGGTGGGAGGATTCTGGGGCAAAAGGTTTTATCTGCACTCACCTGAAGACTGCTCGGTGTGTCTGCTCTTGCTCCTCCCCATTGATAATACAAGAGAAGAGACCAAATGATTCAGCACCTGGAAATGAAGTGGGGGGGAAATACTATAGCCACCTAATAACTCTCATCTTCAAGCAATGAAGTCAACTGTTTTCTGGAACCTGTTTTGCCAAATCAGAAGTACCCAATAATCATCTTAACTGCACAGCTTCCTAATTTCAATTGGTGGGCAAAGATTCTCTGTGAGGAGTGGGAATTCTATGCATGAGTATCTGCTCTCATGTAGGTACCCTCAATGGGACAATGCGATACAGAGAGGAAATTTCTGAAATTGACACATGACCTGACCAATGACAACATTCTGGGTGGGTGTGTTTCATTGTTTGTAAGTTCTGACAGGAGCCACTATTTCACAGCATATCCATTTGGGAGAACAACATGGTGTTGTGCTCTCAATAAACTTAGCCAAAGCTTTACCCTGCCAGCCTCACCACACTTCCTGCAAATGTGGCAGAAATTGATGGGTTCCAAAACTCAACATAATGTAAGCCTCAATTCAATATAATGTAAGATAAAATGGAGGCAACAGTAGCCCAAGGATTTCCTGCAGGAATCCACTAGAGAAAAAGCCAGCCAAAAATGTCTAGCATATTTTGGCCTCTTAATGAGCATCTACATGAAAACAACAAAATTGACTAAGCTGGCAGCTTCATATGGAGCAGATAAAAGGACTGGAGACATACTTCTTTTCCTTCAGTGTTGGAGGTGATATGAGGAACGGATTGTTCCCCATAGTGTGTATACTCCTCTCACTGTCATCTCTGGTAAACAGGTTTTCAGGGCGTTGAAGTGTTTCTAAAACCCTGCTGGCCAGAGGTGATTGTGGGACAAAAGAAACATGTGTGGCAACGATACCCAATGTCATATTCCTTTCAATAAATTGCCCCAAACAATCTTGATTTATTGAGTTCTGAGAAAGTATTATGCTATGGCCATACACTTACGTTTAGCGAGATTTTGTTCCTCGACCCATTCAGACACCAGCATGAGACTGTAAGCCAACCTTCACCAATCCAGTTCCCTCCAGATGTTTTGGACTATAGCTCCCATCAGCCCAAGTCATAGTCTAAAGTGTCTGGAGGGAAACCCAGTTGGCAAAAGCTGCTCTTGAACATATTTGACATTTTCATGAACTACACATCCAAGTTGCTCTAAGGTCTTCTGAGGTCACCTTTGGTCTTAACAAGATTATTTTTCATGGAACTGTCTCTTGTATTGACCAGCAACTTCCTTGTACCCCCCCTCCCCAAGGCACTAGGTTTTAATGCCTGAGCAAGTGAAATCTGCTATGATATGCTGTGAAATTTCAGGTCCTTCCTCCCCCTGCTCCAATACCAATGCTCATACTGGAATTTGCCCCAGCACTCACTGGAGGAGCGTGACCGTCCGCTCATGAAGACGTTGAGGAACTTCTTGGAGAAATGGATGTCTGCCTCAGGGGTGGAGTCTTCAGAGAGACAGACAGAGTCACGTTTCAGGGCATCCTCCTCATACTCCTCCCCAATGGCTGACTCATAGGGTGAGGAGACACAGTTGTCGTAGACAGTGGCTGAATCGCTCTCGTCGCTGTAACCCGAGTAACACTGTTTCAGGCTTACGAGTTCCAGCTGCACGTCCTCATCTACCACAAGAGTGTATTTGACCGAATCGTAGGAGAGGGCACTGGTGTCGGAGCTCACAGATGCCCTCTGGCGGCTATAGCAGGGCCGGTAACCGCCATTGCTGCTGCTGCCATACACAGTCCTTGGTGCGTTCATTTTGTCAGGTGAGGACAGGTAGTCCAGCACTTCATCCTCCTCGCTGATTGAGGTGTTAGGTTTTCCTGCCAGTTGTGGGTAGCTGGAAGTGTCTATGTCAGAGCTGATGGACATCCGGTTATCACTGGACTGTGACATGAATGGCTTCTCAGACTCCAGAGGGTCAGAATTCTTTTGCACTGGTGTGAGGTAAATCTCCTCAGTAGCCTCCAGCCTCACATCTGTCTGGTAGCGAATGCGGTCCCGATAAGCTTCTGGCCCCCGTGTCACTACCACAACGGTGGGGTTCTGTGGTGGGGGGCGGTTGGCAACCTGCTGTTTCTCTGATGCCCGGGAGGAGGCAACACAGGCCGGTGCGATCTGTGTGGCAGCCGTACGCCGGCAAGGGCTCTCCGTGGATGTGCCCCGATCTTTGGTGGAGGTTGTGCTGTTTTGGTGAGTGACCTCATCACTCAGGCAAACGTGGTCATGGGGAGGGGTCTGCTCACCTAAGGGTGGGTAAGGTGGAGTTAAAGAACTTATGTCAGTCAATGGAACGAGGACAACAGTGTCTGGGTACATCTCAACACAGTTAATTCAGAATGGTGGCAAAAGCAGCTGTTGTGCAGTCCATTCACCCAAGGGACTGAATCTTAGGAGCTGAGTGGAGCTGTTTCACTTGGTGGGGCCTGTGGGACATTACAATAGTCAGGGCCAATAATAAGCAGAGCTGGTATACCAAGTCCTAAGTATTACCATTCACACCCCAAAGTTGTTATAAAACCTTCTAACTGGAATGGCCAATCTTTGGAATTAGTAAATTCAAAACTGGAACGAATAGCAAAGGAACTAGTTTCCAGGGACCACAAGGATCTTATGAGAGAAGGAATTCAATGTAGCACACTATGTAGATTCCTCTGTCAGCACAAGCCTTTCTGCTTGCCTGATGTAAGACCTGCTTTCTCCTCCTCCCATGTACTGTTCCAGAGGTTTTTTCCTGACTTCAACAGAGCAAATTTTGTGGGAGTGGGGAGGGGTGGGGTGGGAAGCTCTGTTGCACTAGTGGAAGTCCTTGCCCAGGCTTCTGCTTGATGGGCTCATTAGTTAAATCTCGCCCTGAGGGCCAGATTCAACTAAATTATTGTGCAAGCAGAAGCCAGCACAACGTGTCCTGCTAGTGCAACAGAACTCTCCTCCCCATGTTCCCTAAATCTGCTCAGGAGGGTTGGGAGAACCCTCAGAACAGCATGCAGCAGAAGCAGAGGAGAGATTGGTATCTCCATCAAGCAGAACAGCATAGAGGAAGATGAGGGGGCAGATCATTCCACTGGGCAAGCAGAAATGCTCTCGCTGACAGAACTTAGTTTTAGCAGGACACTGGATTCCTCCCCAAGTGTTGTTATTAATTTGATATCTCCACCTTACTTCAAGGACCCCAGAATGCTGTTCATGTTGTTTTCACTTCACAACCCTGTGAGGAAAGTTGGACTGAGAGAGTTAATTTCTCAGACCATCTATTGAGTGCCTTGTCTGACGGGGCTTTTTGAACCCAATTCCAGCACTTGCACCCAACCTTATCACACTAGCTCTTCTGCCACAGATTGTCGTGAGCTGATGTAACAAGAGCCACGTTGTGAGTTGGTCTTGGATTTTTAGAATAAGCCTGTTCTGAAGGAGAGCAGGCAGGAAAAGTCAAACCCCCCACCCCCACCCCATGGCTTGTGTACCACCAGTCAATTAATAAAACTATAGCATCCGTTTCAAGATGCAGGCCAAAGTGAAAACACATTAGAAGGATGTAGTGAGAAGGTCCAAGCGCCAGAGAATGTACCATCATGCAAAAAGGGGGAGAAAAAAGATAGAAAGAGAACCAGTCGCTGTACAGAGATGAACTCACCAGTTTTCAGAGGGGATGACGACCGGGACACTCGCTCCTGCCAACTGTGCTTTTTCCCCAGAGAGTTGTTATTCAGAGTGTCCTGAGCAAAAGAACAAAGCGGCCTTGTAGCTGCAAGGGTAAACGGCGCATGGCACAAAGGGGGCCCCATCAACCCCCCCCCAAACTCCAGCCTATGGCCCTGCTGCTTCCCCCTCCCCCCCTCCACCAGCCGGCTATTGTCTGTGTGCATTCATAGGGATTCAACAGCTAAATCCATCTGTTGCTGCTGCTGCAGCCGCAGATGCCAGAACCACTGTAGGCCATGTCAACATAGAAAAAGGGGGAAAGGAGAGGAGATGGAGCAAGGCATGGGGACTAGGGTAGGAGGAGAAAGTCCGAATGAAGCAAAATGTCACATTTCCGGGTACCATTCACGTGTGCTTCGCTGCTGCAGGGAGACTGAATCACACAAATACTCTCTCTTTCTCTCATATGACTCTCTCATGGCTCATCCACACTACTGTTCATCCTGTTTCCAAGCAGTTTTTCCTTTGCCCTGGAAAACACTCTCTTTAGTGCTAAATCAGAGCAAACAGCACTCTGCAGAAACCCCAACTGGTGTTTGTTCCAATTCAGCGCTGAACAGGGCCGTCTCATAATAGGGGCTGGGTGGCGCAGTGCACCAGGGCGCCAGGCCCCCCAGGGGCGCCCCCATGAGCCTGCCGGCATACCGGGCGCTCCCTCCCCAACCCGCGCCCGCCCCCATGGGCAGGCGGGCGCTCGCGCGCCGGCGGGCAAGCTACAAGCCGGCTGCCCTCCGGAGCCCCAGCTGGAGCGCTGGGAAGGGCGCGCAAAGCCCCGCGCCGCTCCAGCGCACGCCCCTCACCCCCCGCTCGCCCACCTCCCTCCCACGCTGGCCGCCCCTCGGGAGATGAGGGGCGTGGCGCTGGAGCGGCGCGGGGCTTTGCAACGCCCTTCCCAGCGCTCCAGCTGGGGCTCCGGAGGGCGGCCGGCTTGCAGCGCCACGCCCCTCATCCCCCGCTCAGCCACCCCCCTCCCGAGGGGCGGCCAGCGCGGGAGGGAGGTGGGCGGAGAGGCGGCCCACCGGGGGCGCCGAAGGATCGTCGCGCCAGGGCGCCCGATCCCTTTAAGACGGCGCTGGCGCTGAACCACAGATTTTCCCAGGGGGAAGTGGCAGGGCAAATGTAAGTGTGTATGAGCCCTCAATTTCCATTGTTTCCAGAAGTCAAAGAATTTCAGGCATTCTAACACAATGCTGCCACGATGGGCTGAGCTGAGCTGCATTTTACAGCGTAGCACCTGGTATTTCCTCATCCACTCCAAAGTAGCAGCCCAGAGTGAGTCAAGGTGGTCCTCTGCAGAGGTTGCTGGATGACAACTCCTATGATCTCTTATCACTTAGCCATGCCTGTTGAATGATGAGACTTGGGAGTCCCAACAACACCTGGAAGGCACCATGTTTGCTATCAATTCAGTAACCAATTAATCGGGATGGGGTGGGGAAACATTCAACACAATGACACCCCAGTGTGCTTTTGTCTTCCCAAACTTTACCAGGGTGATTCAGTTTCTGAGTGGGAGGAGAGACACAGGTTGGCAGCAACCATGTATCCATTGTATTAAACAAAGAGACCCTATCAAAAATAATATTATTACTTGGATAAGGCCATGGAGCAAGACATTCACTGAAGTACCAGACATTAAAGCACACTTTTATGAGAAGGGCGTATGCTTTTTAAAGTAGCACCTTAGAGACCAACTGAGTTTGTTCTTGGTATGAGCTTTCGTGTGCATGCACACTTATTCAGATGCACTGAAACAGTGTATCTGAAGAAGTGTGCATGCACACAAAAGCTCATACCAAGAACAAACTCAGTTGGTCTCTAAGGTGCTACTGGAAAGAATTTTCTATTTTGTTTCGACTATGGCAGACCAACATGGCTACCCACCTGTAACTGCTTTTTAAAGGTGCACAGCCTATGAAGCATAGAATCCTATAATTGTAGGGTTGGGAAGGACCCCAAGGGCCACGTAGTCCAACCCCCTGCGATGCAGGAATCACAGCTAAAGAATCTTTGATAGATGGCCACCCAACCTCTGCTTACAAATCTCCAATGAAGGAGAGTCCACCTGTTGAGGCAGCTCTTACTGTGAGAAAGCTCCTCCTTATGTTTAGTCAAAATCACCTTTATTGTAATCTGAATCCATCGGTCTGAGTTCCCCTGGTAGAGCAGAAAACAAGTTTGCTCCATCATCCATGTGACAGCCCTTCAGATATTTGAATATGCCTATCATAATTCCTTGGCTATCATGAATTAAAGGATTCTGGAAAGCCTGTGCCCAGTGACGCTGCCATGTACTGTGCCAGAGGCAAGCAGGATCTCTCCACTAACCCAGAGGCTGCTTTGGCTCACCCACTCGTGCTTCAGCCCTGGTACCACCGGACTCTCTGCCCATCTCTCTACCAGGGAGGTCCTTGCTTTCCCGAGGCACAAGGCCCTCCATTCTTCCTTCACCTCAGAAGCGGAGGAGAATGTTACAGGAAGCAGCTTCATAGAATGTTCTTCCTCTGCTGCTGAGATAAAAAGCACTGTCTCCTGCAAAAGGGTATCTTAAACAGGCCCCCAGGGTCACTCAGTCCTCATAGGCCAAGCAGAAGGAAGGCACACCTTGAACGCTAAGCTTGTAGAAAGGCAGCATATAACATTTCTAAATGGATTCAAGGAAGAAAACCACCATATGTACAATGGGAGAGGCAGGGGCAAGGAAACATACTTGCACCGATGGTTAACAAAAGGCATGCCTACTTTCTGAACGAAAACAATGAACGCAAAAGCAAACTTCTGATGGACTCCAGAACAACGCCCCAAAATTTCTCTAAAAGCCACTTCATGTGTCCCCTTGTTCATTTGCCGCTCCCAGTTCCCATTTTGCTGAATTTGCTGAAATTGGATTATTTTTTTTCTATGTTAAATTATCTGCTCAGCTACATTTGCCCAAGCCTAACTTCCCTCTGGAATCCTTCATTTGCTCCTCCCAATATCCCCCCAAAATAAAACTAAACCTGCAGCTAGATGTTTCCTAGGCCCTGGAGACTTAAAGCACTGTTTCCCAGCCACTTTGCTTCCCTGGCGTGCTGCTGGATTTCAGTATGAAAGAAATGCCCCAGGAACTGCATGAAGCAGTACGCAGAGGCAGGAAGAGAAGGGAGGGCAATAGGATGTACTGTCCCAAGAGAGTGTCCTCTCCGCAGCCAACGAAAGAGAGAGGCTGCCACCAGCTGCCAACATAGCTTTGAAAGCTGCTCTTGTGCTGGGGCAAAGGAGCCCATGTCCCCATCTGCCTCTGTGTGGCTCCCGGTGGCAACTGCACAGGCTTCAAGCTGCCTGAACAGCAACCATTTCTGCCAATACCATGTCCAGAGGGGCTAGCAGAAAAGGAAGCAGCTTCTCCCCCAACACACACACACACACACACACACACACACACACACACTTCAGATGACCAGAGAATGGGATTATGAGATCATACACTTGTGACAGGAATCAACAGAGCTCTTTGGAGGCATTATGCAACCATCTCAATATGGTGATTGAGGGCATTCTGCATGATGTGCCACAGACAAAAGACTCGAAGCTCTCATGATCTGGAGAGGGGTAGGACTCCCTGTTCCCGAAGAGCTTGTAACATAGCTATTCCTCCACCCAGGGGCGTCGCTAGGGGGGGGCGCTGGGGGCGGTACGCCCCCGGGCGACAGGGGCCACAAGCGGCGGGTGGGGGCGACAAGCGGCGGGTGGGGGCGACAAGCGGCGCCCCTCCCGCCACTCCCCAGGCAACGCCGGTCACCCCGGGAGCAGCAGCGCTGCACGGATGGGGTGCTCCCTCGGCCGTGCGCTGTTGCTCCTGGGGCGACCGGAGCGAGCGGCGGCGCATGGGGGTGACAAGCGGCAGCCCCTCCCGCCATTCCCAAGCGCTGCCGCTCCCTCCGTCACCGCAGGAGCAACAGCGCACGGCCGAGGGAGCACCCCGTCCGTGCAGCGCTGCTGCTCCCGGGGTGACCGGCAGCGTGGGGAGTGGCAGGAGGGGCCGGCGCTTGTCAGCCCCACGCGCTGCCGCTGGCTCCGCCCCCCCGGGAGCAGCAGCGCACGGTGTGTGCGGTGCTGCTGCTCCTGGGGCAACGGAGCGAACGGCGGCACGTGGGGGTGGCAGGAGGCAGCCCCTCCCACCATTCCCACGCGCTGCCGCTCCCTCCGTCACCCTGGGAGCGGCAGCGCACGGCCCGACGACGGAGTGCGCCTGCGCGCGCAGGCGCACTCTGTCATCGGATCGCCGCTTCCACAGCCTCCTTTTGAGCCGGAGAGCTTAAAAGCGAGCTCTTCGGCTTAAAAGAGGGCTGCAGAAGCGGCGCCGGCACCCCCGGAAACGCCCTGGGGGCGGAGCGTCATGACGTCACAATGTGATGTCACGACGCCCCGCCCCTGGGGCGTTTCCTTTGCCGCCCCGGGTACCGCGGAGCCTTACTCCGCCACTGCCTCCACCCATGATACTTGACACTAGTGGTGTAAGGTCTTTCACTCAGCCTGCCCTTGCTGACTCTGCAATTTCTGCTGCAGCTTGTTGGGTGTGTTTGGAGATAGGAACACTGGCCAAGAGTTGCTGGAAGAAGACATGGCGTCTGGTTTCATGACAGGGAATTACGAAGAAGAAGAAGAAGAAGAAGAAGAAGAAGAAGAAGAAGAAGAAGAGGAGTTTGGATTTGATATTCCGCTTTTCACTACCCGAAGGAGTCTCAAAGCGGCTAACATTCTCCTTTCCCTTCCTCCCCTACAACAAACACTCTGTGAGGTGAGTGGGGCTGAGAGACTTCAGAGAAGTGTGACTAGCCCAAGGTCACCCAGCAGCTGCATGTGGAGGAGTGGAGACACGAACCCGGTTCCCCAGATTACGAGTCTACCGCTCTTAACCACTACACCACACTGGCTACACCACACTGGCTCTCAAGAGGGGAATCGTATTCACTGTCCCCCACAAAGTTGTCCATTCCTGCGACAACCGTCAAGATTTTCGGCCACTGCAAACCACTGCAGCACAAACGAAGAATGTCCCTCAAAATGGCACATGCATAATGATGTAGGAGCTTGATGCTATGGAGGAGGAGGAGGAGGAAGTGAGCTGGTTTTTGCAATCAGTGCAAGAGCAAGTGCTGTAAAGTCTGAGGGAGAGGAATGAGCTGGAAGCTGGATGTTTATCCATATGCCCTTTTGACAATCCAGTCGCTCAGCACTGCAACACAGTGATGCTTCTGATGTAGTGTCAATAGATCCTTACTGCACCAGGACATTTTGACATACTGACCAGCATGCATACTCCTTTAGAGCAACTGAGTGTCTCTAGCAGGGAGAGAGATTTGGATTTAATGGTACAATTATCAATGGTAGCTGACATGAGATAAAGTCTATGAAACACCGAACAGGGAACACTGGAGATAAAACTTTGCACATAGATTCGAAAACAAAGATATCTGTTGTGATCTTTCCGATTTATTAGATTACTTGAAAGGGACTTTGGAGGAGACAAATGCAGCATCCAAGAATTGCAATGTAGGAAGTGAACATATGCTGTAATGAGAATGAGCATTTCTAGCCGACTGAGGAAAGAAGCCTCTGTATGAACACACCTTTCATCTGATGCTTCCTTACGGCTTCTTCTCTATGCCACATGTGAAGCAGCAACCATCAGTTGCTTCAGACAAAGGTGGATCTTTTCCCAGGCTTTCTCTGACTTATTTGACCCTGTCTTCATTAGCCTTAATTCTTCATTTTATACTACAGTTTTACTGGTAGTATTATTATTATTATTACTAATCATTATTTATTGTATTTATATACTGTCCTATATCTGGAGGTCTTATGGCGGTTCTCAGAACAAATATGCTGTATTGGTTGTTATGTTATTTTTAAGGTGCATACTGCTTTGAGATTTTAAAAATATTAAGCAGTTTCTAAATGCTTTAAAATAATAAAATAAAACATGCTTTCTTATAGCACTCTCAGAACTAACCTGACTGGTGCCACGGAATCACGAAAATTATTGTTAATTCTAAAAATGTACTAATCAGGTGCAGGTACAGTACAGAAGACAGCAAAGATATAAACATGTTAAGAACACATTCCTTTTTATTGGATGCTGGGATGATAAGCATATCAGCAATATTGGCCCATAAAGTGTGTGAACAAGTTTAAAGGATAGATCTAAATAAATAAATAAATGAAATTGGAACTAGGATTTCTCTCCACAGGATTATTCCAGCACTGACTGCCATGCATTCGTGTGCCCGAAAGTTATTTTGTCTGAACAGATCAATCATACATACTGCTGACTGATGATGCTATGTCCGGAAGCCAGATCTGGACAAGTCTCATGAATGCAGAGCATTGCACTGCAACTAGCTTTGAAATGCCACAGTTTGGACCATGGCTGTTTCTATGTCTCCTTGCCGAAAATAATGCCATATTCCTCCAACCCATGTCTGAAGAAGAAAACGGTAGTTGGCAAATTGAGACTCTGCCCAGATAGGGATAAGACAGGGGTAGGCAACCTAAGGCCCGTGGGCCAGATGCGGCCCAATCGCCTTCTCAATCCAGCCAGCGGACGGTCCAGGAATCAGCATGTTTTTACATGAGTAGAATGTGTCCTTTTATTTAAAATGCATCTCTGGGTTATTTGTGGGGCCTGCCGGGTGTTTTTACATGAGTAGAATGTGTCCTTTTATTTAAAATGCATCTCTGGGTTATTTGTGGGGCATAGGAATTTGTTCATTTTTTTCTTCAAAATATAGTCCAGCCACCACATGGTCTGAGGGATAGTGGACCGGCCCATGGCTGAAAAAGGTTGCTGACCCTGGGATAAGATCTTGTGATCTGGGTTACAGCTCTTATAGGCCTTTTCATGAAATTCCAGGCCTGAAAGGGTTACTTGCAGACTCCAGCTCTCAGTGCCAGCCTTTGCCCCCCCCCCCCAGAATCAGATATATAGCTGGACTGACAGAGCAGCAGAAATAGCTTGGAGAGAGGTCTGCTGCTGACATAGCTAAGTGCCCTGGAAACTCCTGCCTGTTCCTTTGGAAACGGACAATCTTAGCATCCAGATTTTGCCATTATTGTTGCTCCTGAACAGGCAAAACCAACAGGATAAAAGGAGAGTTCAAGTCAGTCTGGAGACATATTCAGCTTTCCCTCTCAGGGAAAAGTACATTAAAACAGCAAGTCAATGCACCCACAGAGCCTGCTCAGGGGAGCCTGGTTGAGGAAGAGCCCATGAGGTAAATTGCCACCTTTATTATCTGGGAAATTACTCATTTCTGTTGGCTCTTCCTGGCACTAGTGGGGGGGGGGAGCAAGTGAGATCACTGCTTACTCCAGGCCATATTTAACTTCTATGAATATTACTCACCTAGTTCATAAACACCCCTACAGCTATTTAATTTTCATTACTCCCCCAACACCTACGGCTGCTTGTACCTGCCATATATAGCTTTCTGTGAATTCTTCTACCTATCCACTCCCACATGCAGAAGCGAAACACGGACAAGTCAAAATCACTCATCACACTCACACTTGCCATCCCCACACAACCCTCTTCCTGCGCCCAAACTTGAAATTCCTTCTCCAAGGGAAGAGTTGGAAACAGAAAGCAACTGTTAGCTAGTGGGAGTGTGGGGGGCTCACCTTAGAGGACTGCACTGTTTTCTTGGCCTGCCTTGGCCTAAAAAAGCCTTTTTCTCGCAGACTCTCAGTGAGTGGCATCATAACCCTCATCCTTTTGCTCCCCAAGACCACTCTCATTCTCCTGCGGCAGTAAGCTTGTGATTCACTTACTCTGGTGATTCAGCATCTTGTACGGGAAATCCCACCTCCCTTCTATTTAAAACAAATAAATATAGTACATCAGCATGTGTTTGAGTGATAGTATGCATGCACAAACTTCAAGACAAGTATTTTTTTGTCTCCTTTAAACATACTGTCTCTCCGGCCCAACACCGGGGGCAGACCTTTGAACCCCATCCCAAGATCAAGAGGTTTCTGGAAAAGGAGATTGTGCTTTTGTGGACGACGACAACAACACACTCCCCTCAACTCTGCAGTCTGGTGCTGTACCAAGTACCCAGATAGGCACAGCCGGGTAAGGCCCACCCAGCTCACTCACCCAAGTCTTGGTAATCTAAGTCAGATCAGCTCCTTCATCCATCATGAAGGGGTTGGTCAGATTAGTCCCTTCATCAGCCCTACCAAGACAGAGACAGGGGAGGTGGAGCCCTGTTGGTTCTCCTGGATCTCTCAGCAGCTTTAGATACCAGAGACCATGGTATCTTCCTGGAGCAGCCCTGCAAACAGTGTTGGGAGCACTGTACTGTGATGGTTCTGCTATCTGCAGAGTAATTTTTGGCTCATCATCAAGCACCTACTTTGTCCCCCCACACTTTTTAAACACATATGAAACTGCTGGGTGAAAAAGATCCAGGCATTTGTGGATGGCACCCAGCTCTATTTGTTTATACCAACTGAGTCAGGTGAAGCCCAAAGTCTGGCAGCCGTCAAGGGCTGGATGAGAAGCAATAAACTGGAGCTGAATCCTGACAAGATGGGAGGTGGTTCCTATGTCCAGGAACAGGGTAAACAACCTGTTATGGAGTGATTCACACTCATTGATATGGAGCAGCCAGTGCTCCTTGACTCTAAGTCGAGAATGGATGTGCAGGAAGGCAAGGCGTGCACATGCCCAGCCAGGGCTGCCACCTTGCCCCCATAAATGAGGGACCCCAGGGCCCCGTGACATCAGCATGCCCCACGGTGTGCTCGTAGTATGCACACACGCTTCACGGTGTGCCGGTGTAACTCACGCATGCCCCAAGGTGTGCTGCTGATGTGTTGTGCGGGCACTCTGTGGCTTGTGTGCATGACGCAAGCATGCCCCATGGTGTGCATGTGTGTCACCACAGAACTTTGTGGGGTCCTGGCCCTTCCATCAGAAATACTGGGGAAGCTTGTCCCCCCTTGGCATCTATGCGTCCAGCTATAGCTGGTTCACCACCTATGGCTGTTCCTGGACTGGGATAACTTATGTAGCTACCGTTATTGATGCTCTGGTAGACTCCTGACTGGATTACTGCAATGCCCTCGACACGGGGCTGCCCTCGAAGAGGGTCCAGAAGTTGAAGATAGTGCAAAATGCAACAGCTCAGCTGCTGTATGGGATCCCAAAGTGGAGACGTATTACAACTATTCTTTGGGAGTAAAGGGCACTTTTCCCAATATGTCCTGCTCAAGGATTAATCTTTCACCCAGCATTGTGGTCTTCATCATAATGGCTGTCTCTGCAGGTGCATCTGCTGTGAAAATTCAAACACGGCTATTCTTCTATCTCATCTTGTTTGGTTGTATGACAGAGCTCAAAACTGCTGGCATTGAGCGCTAAAGCCAACAAGTGGGGTATCTCTTGCAGAAATTTCAGGGGACAGCCGAGCTACACATGATCCTGGGTGCCGGAGGGAACGTTGCAGGGTGCCTGAGACTATGACAGTAGGTGTTTTCCAATTTCACTCTCCTATGGAAGTTGGAGGCGCAGCTGTGATGAGAGTGGCTTTGACCCACCTGCTACTCTCCAGGTGTTCTGGATTACAAGTCACATCAGCCCCAGCCAGTATGGCCAAACTGGGAGTTACAATAGGTTGGATAAGCTGGATAAGAGGGCTCTATCCTTGTCCCCTTTTTCTCCAGCTCTTCAGCTGGAGCTTTAATAGCCTCTATTGTCAATTGCATAATGGTACCAATTCCCAGCCCCCACCTACACACACGCACACACACACGCACGCGCACACACACACACACACACACACACACAGAATGCAGTCTTCACCATCTGCTGCACAGAGCAGCACCTGCTTTTTGGTGCACTTTCCATTGCTAACGTCACTGGGAAAATCTTCTTATATAGTATGTAGAGCCAATATCCCAGAACAGCATACGATTAAAAATAGCCTCTTGTTGCATGTGGAACCCTACTTGCTTTATAGACTAAACAACAGAGAGGCAGATAAAGAGATTGCAGGTGGCTAGCCTGCGAACAGTTACGGCACGGAGCGCTGAAATCTACACTCCTGCTCTCGGATGGAGGAGGGATGCTGCAGATATAGGGAAGTTAAAAACTCTTTCCAGTATCACGCAACACAGCCAAAACGGACTGCTCACACTTTTCCTGTTACTTGTAATAAATGCTCCCTTTTGAATACCTTCAGCAATTTCTCTTCCCACTTCCTGGTAAAATTGCTTCCCATCGTAAGTACTCTTCCTTACACCACCATCAAATCATAGAATCATAGAGTTGGAAGGGACCCCAAGGGCGATCTAGTCCAACCCTCTACAATGCAGAAACATGCAGGTGACCCTTATGGGCATCAAACCCACAACCGTGGCATTATCAGCACCATGACCTAGCCATCAGAGCTAACTGGAATATTTTGTTTCCTTTAATGTAATGAAGTGTGGTACAGTCTGCTAATGCTACTATAATTCCATTAGCCTTTAAGGTGCTGCAGGATTCTTTGTGTTTATTTTAACAGACTAACATGGCTGCCCTTCTGTAATTTTGGTTCTTCTGTGCCCACATTGTTCTTTTCTGAGCAAATCCCCTTTGAACTAATACTAAGTTATTCTGACCAGTATCCCCAGTTAGGCGTCTAATCTTGTTCAGGGGATATATCTTTCCTGACAATGGTTCCTAGGGAGCAACAGGTTATAGACAACTCTGGCGTGGCCAAAGATGGCCTCACAATTCTCTAGGCCAAGTCCAGAATCTTGGTGCTTTTTAGAGCTTCATTCCTTATGCACGAAACAATGCACAATTCTATAGCCATTCAACAGAAGAGAAGGTCACCATGGACTGAATGCATTATAAACCATTTTGACGCAGGATAAATTAAACAACAAGGCACCAGTATACATGCCAAGAATTTCTAGAGGAAACTTGGCATTTAGCATTTGCATGACTCATTTGAGGACGGGAATGCACAGAAGAGATGTTGTGGAATGGTTTGATACTTCCCAGGCAAAAGGATATGGAAGTGTTAACTTCCTTACCTGGGAATGAGCTGTTCCTTTCTTTCCACCCACACCCTCTTGCACACACAAACACTCTGCACACAGCCTCCCTTCATCAGCAGAGCTGTTATCCCAGCCAAACGTCTCCTGGTAAAGGGATTAACCACTTCCAGGATGTTATCCCTAGGGTCTCATTTCTGGGGAGGTAATTCTTGCTTCCCCAAAACGGTGTCCATTCCAAAATGGATTCCCTGCCTTCTTAACTCACTAAAACTTATTCTAATCCACAGTCTGTCAGAAATAATGTTAACCTCTGAGCATTTTCAGAGTACATTCCTCTCACAGCTAACAGGTTCCCCCCCCACACACACATGTGCACACACCACACAATCTTGGATCGTACAGCAGCATTTCCTACTTAAATACTTTAACGCCTACAGTGGTTTCAGCCCCAGAACATCTCAATTCAGAAATCAAGCACTGAAACCCAGTCTCCCTACCCCTACCACCCTCTAATCCCAGGATGTACCACAGAATCTCACAAACTTCATGGAAAGATAAAGCATGCAGAGCTCCAAGACACCCCAAATGCTCTCTCCCCACCAATTAGAGCACATTCTTGCCCATAAGCAACACAACTATTGGGGGGGGGGATGTGAGGTTTGAGTCCAGGGAGGTGAACATGCTTTCTTTGCTTTGCAGACACTGACTTATTTCTGCAGGGGAAAACAATCAGTTCTCCTCTTCTACTTGACAGTGACAGTGACAGGGAACGATCACAGAGCAATCCAAAACACATCTATTCAGATCTAAGACACAGTGCTTGTCTTATTCCTCCTGCCCTGCCCTCTCCTGCAGATCCCTACCCACCTCACCCCCTTTCTCGCTCAAGGGACTCACCTGCGTCCGAGGCACCTGCGGGAAGAGATTGAGCGTCGTGGGCCGCTTGGGTCTGTAGGTGTCCATGGTCACTGGCGGAGGCTCCTTCTTGATCAGCTCAGGAGCCGTCCCTTCGTCGCCTGGGGTGTCCCCAGTAGCATCAATCAGGTCTAGCTGAAGCATCTCTGCCTGGAGCCGGCTGGCCTCCCCTCCACCCACTCCCAGAACGCTACTGGTCTGCAGATTCACATGGCTCTGCCAGGATATAAAACAGGGAGAGAGGGAGGGAGGGAGGGAGAGAAAGAATGAGAGCAGTAATAAGGCTAGGAAGCGGAGGAGGGTGGGTCAGGCAGTCGCATTTCATCAGCAGCAACTGTCTCCTTGTGAAAGGGCATCAAGGCTCCAAATCAAAGCCACCTAGAAGCGAAGCTGTCGACTTGTCACCGTATCAAAAGATCTTACAAACCACCCCTTGCAGCAGCCCTAACAAATAATTGGGACACCGTACTCCCACCCCCTCCGTTCACTGTTTAACAAATCATTTCTGCAGGACAAAGTCGGGGAAATAAATACAGATAAAGTTCTCAGGTGGTAAACCTGTGCCTGGACTGCCCCATTTTGGGATGCAGGTGGAGGCTCACGTGATGGGGCTGCTTCTTCATCCAAAGAACCCCTGAGTAAAGAAAACTGGATATCGAGGAAAGGGTTCTGACGTAGCCTTCTCAGCCCTATGCTTGGTTTTTCTGTATGCAGAGATTGGGTGCAGTCGGCAAAGTTTTTTTTTCCTGGACACTTGCCCCCTTTCCACCCCCTTTTTAATTTTTAGAAATTATTTTGCCAAGCACATACAGCAGAAGGTGCACAAGTTTAAAGTGCATACTGTATACAATGAGGAAGTCATTCGACCATGAACCTCCTTGTTCATGTGAAATCTTTTAAAGTGAGGTTATTTGCCAGACGTTTGACTTACCAATAGCCTAGGTTGCGCAAAAAAAAAACGGTTTCCAAAATTTAGCTACATATGCGCTTGCTGTTTTGTCACAATTCTAGCAACTAAGCAATCCAAACTTGGGTTTTGGGTAGATTAGGAAGGGGAAACCTGTAACCTTCTAGATGCTCCAACTCCCGTCAAAGATGATGGGAGCTGTAAGCCAGAAACATTTGGAGGGTTATAGATTCCCTATCCCTGGTGCAGAGGGCAAGTTCTAGAAAAACAAAAAACTGATCCTGACCTCAGCTGCCACCTACTGGAGAGTGCCTAGTAGTTCCATATTTAATCAATCAATGTACAGTCGTACCTTGGAGGTCGAACGGAATCCGTTCCGGAAGTCCATTCAACTTCCAAAATGTTCGGAAAACAAAGCGCAGCTTCTGACTGGCTGCAGGAAGCCCCGCCGGACATTTGGGTTCCAAAGAACGTTCGCAAACCAAAACACTAACTTCTGAGTTTGTGGCATTCGGGAGCCAAAACATTCGAGTCACAAGGCATTCGGGATCCAAGGTACGACTGTATTAATTTTCTATACCGTCCTTCATCTGGCAATTACAGGGCAGTTCGCAACATAAAAATACAAAATATGAACACCAAATACATAATAAAACCAAGAGAAACCAATAACTCCCCCTCCCACAAACACATTTAAAGGGCCATAGAATGTTAATCAGCCAAAGGCCTGGTTATAGAGAAGCGCTTTCGCTTGGCGACTAATGATGTGTAATGAAGATGCCAGGCGAGCCTGCCGGGGTGAGCATTCCACAAACGTAGAAAAAGCCCGTTCTCATGTTGCCACCATCTGGAACTTTTATGGAGGAGGCAATCGAAGAACGGCCTCAGATGATGAGCACGGGATCCGAATCAGTTCATATGGAGAAAGGCGGTCCTTGAGGTATTGCAGTCCTAAGCTGTTTAAGACTTTATAAGTAAAAATCAGCACTTTGAATTGGGCCTGGAAACTAATTGGCAGCCGGTGCAGTTGGGCAAGGATTGGTGTAATATGCTGAAACCGTCTTGCCCCAATGAGGAACCTGGATGCCAAATTCTGCACCAGCTGAAGTTTCTGAACAGTCTTCAGAGGCAGCCCAACACGTTGCAGTAATCTAATGAATATTAATAGCATAAGGAAATAATGCCAAGGCAATTTGGGCAAGGCAATTTTTCCTAACTCTTGTTAGAACTCATAAGGAATTCATTGGTAAGCAAAACCAAACCCCCAAAGTGTCTCCACTGAAATGCCTACGGACCATTCTGAAAATGTAAATATTATGCACTGGGTCACTCTATGACACAGGAAATATCTTTCTCAATGCCTTTCTGTGGTAAATGAGGAATCTTTTAAGTCTTTAAGGTAACAAGAGCTTTAAGTTAACAAGAAAGAAACCGTTTGTACAGCTGTACAACCATTTTCTAAAAGCCCCAGAGTGTCTTAAAACCAAAGAGCTAAAAGACAAAGATACAATGATTTTAACTCCTTGATACCAAACATACCCAGACTACCACCCGTACACTTCATCTCCTGACACTGTTCAGAGCACATAAGGTGGCAGGTGAAGGGAGCATGTGATCCACAGAAGAGTCTTTATAGAACACATAGATCCAGGTCACTCAAGCAAGTGAGCCAAGCCCCATAATATGCTGGAAGACAATCCCATTCCTTCTGCGTCAACAGCCACACTGTGGCTTCTTGAGGGAAATTTCTTTCTATCGTCAATATGTTAACTAGCCAAAGTTATCCACCACATATTCCTAAAGACCACTCACTGCACTGCACAGCTATAGCCACACAATGGCTTCATTTTCATATAATGCTCAACCAAACCATGGTTTTAGAGAGCGCAAGAAAATGTGCAGGTACCTAGAAAGAAAAGCCTGACTACTTCGCTTCTCCCCTGATCCACCTCCTCCTGCTGTGTTATCCTGAGTTAATCCACAGACTCATGATTTGTCTCCCCCAAACACTCTTAGGAAGCAAGGCTGAGAATTTAAAGGCTCTTGGTATGCTTGGGGTTCCCCATGCAAAAAGAGATTTTAAGCTCTTGGCCTTCCTTCTCAGCAAAGCCCACTCAGTCCACCTGCTCTGGGAATGATAGGGAAGCTCTCATATCTTGGAGGACATCCCACAAGCTCTTGTGGGAGAAACTCCACCCTGCCTGTGTATAGGTGAAATTGCACATGTTACATGTGTGTAAAATGTAGGCATACTACCAGTATATACTACATAATCTCTCAAATTACAGAAGGGAAATCTGTGTGCCTTCCAGATGTTGTTGGACTCCAACTCCCATCATCCCTGGCTACTTTATTAGCTGAGGCTGATGGAAACTGGAGCCCAACATCTGGAGCCACACAGGTTCTCCATCCCTGTTATAAATGTTTACTTTTGTGGCATTCCCAGTTTGCCTTACTATGAGAGCTGCACTTTTCTGTCAATTGCCCGGCCTTGATTTGTGATCCATTTTCTAGATTTATGTTCTTCGTAAGTATAGATTTAATAATATGCAGCTCACTGAAGCTGCACTAAGAATTGCCGCATCATGATTTCCATAGACAACAGATCATTCAGACTTCTCTTTTTCTTCTCCTCCCTGGGGTTTAACGGCACAGCAAGGCCAACAAAATACTACAACTCAAGGTTCTTCACGAACTTTTTGTGTGTGTACTTAGCCCTATCACTCTAGCTTCACCATCCTTCCATAGCACCATTTATCTTTAATCAGAATACAATTCTGAGTATTTTTCACTGAGAAAATTTCCTCATTTTTGCTTGTGTTCCTGATACTATGTTGGAATCATATCAGTCTTTCCTCTGCATAAGTATATCCAAGTTCCATTCTCAGTTCTTCCTCCTCTTCCAAACCCCTATTTATTCCTGATGATACAGCACACATCTTTAGTGCATTCATATGCATGAGCAGTCATCGCTTGCCTCTGGGGAGCTGGGCTGGGGATCATCAAGCTGTCTACTTTACATGGTGCACTTAAGAATGGCAGGTGCACTATGAAGTAACAGACAGCGCAGCATCAAGTTCCTGTCTGGAGAGATCCATTATCCAGAAATGTTGGAGGCCTGGAAAGGAGTGTGCGTGCGCCAAGAGAGGAGAACAGGCTATATGTAATAATGAATCACTTTCAAAACTGCACTGTAATTATTTTATGGTCCTTCCCAATTAACTGGTATAAACAAAATTGAAGGTTTAAAATATGGCACAATGATTACCATTTCACTTCTTTTCACTAGCATGGCAAACTATTCAAACTTACTTTGCACTGCAGTATGACAGAGTGGCTGCACAACCTCACAAACTAGCTTCCATTGTGGAAGGCAGTAAAACAATGTTAGACAAAACAAAGCCCTAAGAATTGGCAACTGTATAGCTTGATATAGGCAGTGCTCATGATTATTTATCTATACATCCAGCTATAGCAGTAGTGGGGAACCTCTGAGATACCTCTCTCCATTGCTCCCCTCCTTTAAAGCCCATTTTTCCTAACCCACCTTCCTGAGCCTCAACTTGTCTCATGTGGATTTTTAAGAACACACATTTATACAGAGCAAAGCACACTGGTGAAAGTAGACAAATGCATACTGGTGGTAGCCATCCCTTTCAGCTGTGCTACTGCAACCACAGAAGGTCATAAATTTCTAGTCAACCATTTGAAAGCCTACCATCCTTTCGTCTGCCTGACACCGTCTGTCCCAATTCTGTTAGCATATGTCTCAGACAGCCATTCTGTCCCAAGTCTCCTTCAGAACATCTGTAGTGGGCTTGAACTCTGAAAGGGTGTCAAAGCAATGTGGCTCTGGTGCAGATGTCGGTGTGTGTTGATACTAATCCATCAGCTGTCACATTCTGGCATTCAGGCATTTCTGGGCATTTTAGCAACATGGTCACATGTAAGAGTCTTAGGCTGTGTACACCCCAAATTTTATTCTAGAATCAATGGTGAATGAGTTGTTTTCCCTACATGGTTTTCCCTGCATAGACTGGGTTGTTTTCCCTACACAGTCCACACACAAACCAGATCTATTGCGTATATATTTTGCCCCTGAAAAGTGCTCATTGGAAAACTGTCATTCTGAAAATAAAAGCTCATTGCAGTAAGGTGGCAACCACCATTTCCTTCTTCATTCACTTGGGGCATGTGTAGAGAGGAAAAGCATGGATGATGTAATCAGGGAGAGGGTTTTAATATCAAATAACCACAGCCACCCTTGTAAGATGATAGTATCTAGAATCAATCTAGATTGAAAACAGCATGTTGAGAGCAAACATGAACGATTCCAGATTGAGAAAAACATATTTGTGCTACAAGCAGGTTAGTGTGTGCGCAACCCAATGGTAATCCAGTCTAACCCACTACCAATGCAGGAACGGCACCACTATAACATCCCTCAGAGGTGGCTTTCTAGCCTCTGCTTCAAAGCTTCTAATGAAAAGAGTCCACCAGCTTCTGTGGCAGCCTGCTCCACAGTCAGACAGCTTTAGTCAAAGAGATGGACAGATAGATGTGTCTTCCTAGCATGGGCCCTGAGGGTTCTGGACCACACATGTTGGCTACAAGCAACAAAACCCACACTTTGCAGAACAGCATCTATACTTTTCCTGGGGCACTTTTTTCAGGTCCTATCTCAGAGCAGAATTGTTTTGTTTCCATTCTTCCACACGCTCTCTGGCATGCAAACTTCTGATTAAAGCAGCTGACTGCGGCTGTGTATATGTACGTTTAAGCTTGGGTGCTTTTCTTGGTGAACAAATACAATATCTTAATTTTACCTTGCATGAACTTGCTAGAATGTGCCTTTCTAGTCTTCAGTTCTTGCTGAAATGTGTGGCTTTAAAGTCTTTAGTTCATGAATTTCCAGGCAGAGTTTGAGGCTGCTGACATCTGTTATTTGCACTCATGGAATCGTAGAATTGTGGAGTTGGAATGGTCATCGAGTCCAACCCCCTGCAATGCAGCACTCCTACAATTTTTTTTTTTAATGCAGCCCATGTCCAGTTTCTTCCCATCTGATCTGATGTCTACTTCACTCTGAAGCAGGGCAAGATGCCCTTTTCTATAAGCTACTTGTGATCCATTTACATGAAGCTTAATTTGAGTTGGAGCAAACCAGACTGGCCCCAGAATCATATGCAAGCACTCAACCTTAGGCCTCGTGACATAAATATGATCAGTACCATTGAGCATGTGTGGAAAGCTTCCTTCTCAGCATTAACCCACTGCTATCAGAGAACAGGACTGTCAGGCTGACCAGAATCCCCCAGCACATCTTATTTGAGAAACTATCAGCGCTTTAGAATGAAACAGACGCTTCCCAAACACAATGCAAGATGTTTCAAAATGCCATCTTCTACCCCTCTCAATGGCAGGTGGCACTGTGAGTTAAACCACAGAGCCTAGGGCTTGCCGATCAGAAGGTCGGCGGTTCAAATCCCTGCGATGGCGTGAGCTCCCGTTGTTCAGTCCCTGCTCCTGCCAACCTAGCACACGTCCAAGTGCAAGTAGATAAATAGGTATCACTCCGGCTGGAAGGTAAATGGCGTTTCCGTGCACTGCTCTGGTTCGCCAGAAGCGGTTTAGTCATACTGGCCACGGAAGCTGTACGCCGGCTCCCTTGGCCAGTAAAGCAAGATGAGCGCTGCAACCCCAGAGTCGGCCACGACTGGACCTAATGGTCAGGGGTCCCTTTACCTTTACCCCTCGCAATAGATGTGCAGCAGAACTAAATTCCATCAGAAAAAAATCGGTGATGCCATGTTCCATAAAGTTACTCTTAATTGGTAGACGATGGAACAGGGCACAGGTTTTATTACAGCAAATGATCCTCCTTCTATCTAGCTTTCCCCTCTGCAGTTGCCACCTGTTGGTCCAGAGAGCACGCATTTTATTTTAAAAGCTCTGAAGCAATAGAACTAATTGCTGTGGTCCTGCTGAAGTGGCAACTTTGCCCATCCTCCTCATCAACTGCAGCAATAGCAGCAAACAGGCTTTAGACTATCCCAGAGAAGATATGGGAGGAGGGCCGGTATTTGGACAGATTTAATGGCAGGGCATGGAATAGCATTCCTTCCTGCTATGCTGGAAATGGTGCTCTGATTTTGAATGACTACAGTCTGCACAATCAAAACTGGTTTCAAACAATTACCGTATTTTTCCGTCTATAAGACGCCCCCATGTAAAAGACACCCCCAATTTGGGGGGACTCCAATTTAAGAAAATGGGGGATCTATCCGTGTATAAGACACTCCCAAATTTTGGACATTATTTTTTAGGAAAAAATCCTAGTCTTATACACAGAAAAATACGGTATGTAGAATCCTCAGCTCAGGGTACTCAATCTCTCTCTCCCCCCACCCCCCAACATTAAGTGATGCCCCTTGGGGGAATTTTTGTCAGTTCCATGTAAACCATTAAGTCATATTTTAGCTTCTTTCAGAATTTCGTGTCTTAGGCATTTTTTTTTCTTGCTGTGATCACTCTCTCTCTCCTTTTAGCTCCTCTCTCAGTATGTCTCTGCAAAGTGCCTGGATACACAACATATTTGTTTTGATCAGTGTCCGTGTACTCTGCCCAGCTGTAACATAACCGGAGTTTATTCTTTAAAAATTACTTTTCATTTACAAAAAGAGAAAAGAAAAGAAGTCTCTTCTAGGTTTCTATCCCTTTATTGTTCTTCAAGCACCTTTTTGAGCTTCATCTCAAAACTACGTGGCTCAGTCACAGCCAGCATGTTCCAAACGTTGAAGTTCAGAGTGGTTAATTGGAAGTCGCCCATTAAGTCCTTTCCCCCCCGGAGCCTGAAATGTTCTGTATCTCATTTGTAGAGAACGCACTTCCTCTGGTGACAGAGAACCCTCTCAGCTTTTCTTTACATCTCCGCAGCTTTCTTCCCTCTAGCATGGCATACATAATAAATGCATCACACTTCTGCCTCTGTTGTCAGAAAACCATGCAGTTTTGAAACACCACCATTTTACAATCTCCCGTGGCTTTCACAGACAGCTCAAATTGCCGTCTGAATCTTTTCCGGCTTCTTCAACATGCAACCTTTCATGGCTGGTGGGAAAGATGTGCTTTTGTCAAGGGAGAGGTGCCAGAAAGGGGTGGGAGAAGCAATTTTATTTCATCTGTTTCCCTTACTACAGGCACAGGCAAACTCGGCCCTCCAGATGTTTTGGGACTACAACTCCCATCATTCCTAGTTAATGGGACCAGTGGTCAGGGATGATGGGAATTGTAGTCCCAAAACATCTGGAGGGCCAGGTTTGGTCATGCCTGCCTTACTACTATTAGGAGCATAGGAAACTGCCTTACACTAAGTCAGACCATTGGTCCATCTAGCTCAACACTGTCTACACTGATTGGCAGCATCTCCTGAGGGTTTCAGGCAGGGGTCTTGCCTAGCTTGACCTGGAGATGCCAGAGACTGAACCTGGGATCCTCGGCGTGCAAAGCAGATCTGAGCTATGGCCCTTCCCCATGGTAGGTCCCATTCACGTTCTGGCAGGTTGAATGCTCTGGTGCCAGCAAAACCAGGAAGGCTGGTTGGGATCCTGGAGCAGGAATTACTTTTGTACCAATGGGCTGCCATGCCCCTCCCTTGCTGAGGTACATAATACAGTGCTGGTTTATTTGGTTGTGTTTGCTTTCCATCAGCACTGCAGCGCTAGCAACATAGTACTGCTAGAGCCACTACCAAGTCACCCTGCAGCCCTTGTGGGCTTATTTAAAGTGCATTTCAGCAGATTCAGATCTAAGGTTGTGCCTAACACACTGTGGTGGTACAATTCTCACATGACCATTATATCTCCTTAAGTTTCACATGAGGAAATGTTTCCATGGAAAAAAAACCCAATCCAAACACAAGGTCTCATCTACAAAACCAGACTTTGGGTAGAATCATAAGTTCTTTCCAGACAACAGTTTCGATGCTCGGGTCTGTGTGATGTAAACATAGAGAAGTATGCCTCCAAGCATGTGCTGAGCTCCTTTCCTAATCACCGATTAACCATAACCACTTTGCACATATCTGGGATTAGGGAGAAAGGCTTCTATACAAAAGGATCTGTCTATCATTGAGGCTTGAACCTTAGCAGCTCTAGTGTTAGCAATTAGCTATGGGAATAATAATTTTATTGATTGGTTGGTTGGTTGGTTAGTTGGTTTCCCCAGCCACTCTGGGCAGATCCCAACAGAATATTATAAACACGATAAAACATCAAACATTAAACAATTCCCTAAACAAAAAATAATGCGCTATTGGAGTTTGAGATGTGGGCATAAAAAGACATGCAAGATGCTCTGGAATAAAGGGAGATTTTAAAATGAAGCCTCATAAAAGTAAAGGAACCTTCAGTACAATATAGGCTGTAGGCTCTGCCAATCAAAAGCTGAGATTATTGCAGGATATCTAAGGATGATGCCAATTCCCATTCGCTTAGCAAAACTCTCCACATAAGATGTCCTTCATTTAAGCGCCCTCAGATCTCATAAATGCTGCGGAAAGTTTCTCAAAGGCTGAGAACAGTTAATACTTCATAGATCAAGTCAACCCCTGCTGATCTGCAGCTGGGAATGAGTCCCAGTCTAGAGCCTCACGCAAGAAGGATTGCTTAATAAGCACACACAATAGCAGCAGCACCTGCATTTGCTTCAGGCCTGGGTGCTCCTCCAGGTGCAGTCAAGACACAGTGAATTGCAGTGACGTTGCCTCAGGGTGACCCAGACCCAGGATGCAGCATAAAGAGAACTGAACACTTAAATAAAAACCACAGAGAGACAGGCTAACCATTACTGCCTGCCAGTTTCCCCCAGCCAGCTGTTCTTGGGGTATTTTAAAGGACAACACCCATCAGCCCCAGCCAGCACAGTGATGCACCAGACTGGGGAAGCCTGGTCTAAGGACGTCCAGAAAATAATCATAAAAATGTTTGGTCCCCTATGATAAGAACCAAACTTCTTATCCCCTATGATAAGAACCAGTCCTCTCATTTTACAGGGCTTCAGGTTTGTGGGAGGGCAGGGCTGCCGCGGAGAATGAGTAAGGCTTAAGCAGATGCAAAGGGTGGAGATAGAAGGGGGTTCAAATTGAGAAAGGACATGTGTGTGTGTGTGTAAATGGCTGTGGCTTGACCTGCCAAGAAACAATTACCGCATCCCTTACTTGCCTATTGGGTGGGAATGGGTGTTTCGTTAGCAGTAATTAAGGAAGCACTGATTTCCTTACCCGTGAAGCCAAACTGTCCTTACAGTGCAGGCTGATTCCACACTCATCCGTGATTTCAGAGAGATCTTCATCCTCAAACTCTTCCAGGCTGATGTCATGGGTGAGCCTAAGTTAAGGCAAAGAGTGTGAAGTTATCCATCAAGGAAAGCTGGCCAAAAAGGAAATACAACACACACAGTGATGCTTGGGGCAATGTTATAACCCCTGGCCTGGATCCAAAAGAGAGAAGAGGTAATTGCCTGCCAAGCTAAATTAACAATTATATTAGATAATCCACTGAGCAGAGACTCCAAAGGAATTCTACCTTCTACTGTGCTGGTTATCTGAGAGTTTCCCTGATTCTTCTGTTCTTTGTGCTGCGGTATTTTCAACATTCCCTGCAGCCCAGAACACAGAGGCTGGTCTCACGTGGTGGTAGCTGATGAGAGAGTTGGGGGAGGCACTATTTTAAGTCCCTCCTTTCCCAACACTAGGGCTTACAAAAGGAAATCATGTTCTCAAACATGTGCAGAAACATCAATTACTCCCTATACCAGGGATAGGAACCTGCGCACTGGCATCCAGCTCCCATCATTCCTGACCATGGACCACTTTCACTGGGGCTGATAGGAGTTGGAGTCCAACAGCATTTGGGGAGCCAGAGATTCCCCAGCCCTTCCCTATGGGAGGGGTGTGTGGAAAGGCCTGCCTATCTATCTATCTATCTATCTATCTGTTTATAACATACATACCTGTTGCCAACCAACCAAAATAATCAAAGTTACACTTTGATTATTTTGGTTGGTTGGCAACAGGTCCCGTAACACAATTGTGTCCCATAACACAATTGCCTCCAGCTCCATGAAGCTTTTTATTTTTAAACCCTCTCAGCCTCTCACAAACCAAACCAAACCAAACCGCTACATTTCCTAAAAATGAAAGAACATATTTAAAGGCATCCTTTTCTTTATAAATGTTATATGAGTATAGGAAAAAAGGGGTTTAAAGTTGTCTCAGCCCACAAGGCCAATGTTAATGGTTTAATTTGAGACGCAGCCCACTGCAACACAGAACTGGAAGCTATTTTCAGCAGCATAACTCAGACTTGAAAATGTGAAGAAATAACCTCTGGTCATGCAGAGAGGGCTCCTCACTACTGGGTAATCGCAACTAAGTCCCATATATCTGGGGTTAGGGAGACCACCTTCCAGGTTTGGGTGGTGTGTGCATGCCTGTGCTGGCAGGGTAGGAATGGAGTGTTGGTGTAAAAGAAAAAAGAAAAAAGGATGAGGTAAAACTTCAAAATGAAGCTTGATTTTTAAAAATGTGATATATATATCTAATGGAACCACCTCCCCCATCGGGGCCTGGTGACGACCCCAAGATCTCCCGCAATGATTTTGCAAAGTTATTTGCAGGTAAGGTCACTCAGAATCGAAAAGAGGTAGACTTCACTGTGGGAGCAGGGCCAAGGCAGAAGAGTGCTAGGGTCCTGTCTGGTCATATTGTATGGGATCAATTCCAATCTGTTACCTCCGAGGATGTAGACAGGCAGCTTGGATGAGTGAAACCGACCACCTGTCTCCTTGATCCTTGCCCATCATTTAGGGTCAAAAATAGCTCATTGATACAGTTCACTTAAAACCACAGGGGGGCAATCTCCCCCCCCCCCCGCCCCGTCAAGAGGAAAAACATTCTCTCAGGGGCTGGATGTTTGCAGTTAAGGAAGCCAGAGCCAATGATGGGCCAAAGATGAAAGTGTTTGAGAATGGTCTCAGAGTATGGTCTGAAGGCACTTGAGGTCATCATCTCACTGAAGTTAAGCAGGACTAGGTCTGGTCAGTGCCTGGATTGGAAGACCTCCAGGAAATCATATGTATGTTGCCTTGGGTTCCATGATGGAAGAAGAGTGCTTCGATTTTTATTATGCCTACTCAGATAAGAATCCTGAAATCTATGCAGATTGACTCAGAAGAAAAGTAAACCCCATTGAGTTTAATGGGGTCGTTCTCAAATACAAAGGGTGTTTTTAATACAATCAGACCAATACTGCTACTGTTCTGGAAAACAAGTGAAAGTAATTCCTGACTTTAATGTGCAATATACATATATGTAGCAGAAATCTACCATTTTTAAAATCAGTTCCTCTGAAACTATGAAGAAAGAGGGGGAAATAATTTTAAAAACCAGTGGGGGGAAGAGGAAACAATGGGGATGGAAGAAACTCTAAGAGGGTGGAAGAATTAGGCAGTTTCATGTGCTGTTGGGGGCTGCAAGCGTTCCCTACATTGAACACCTGTGGTTTAAAGCTTTTAGCAATATTTCTGCCCCTGAAGGCAGCAGAACATTCCAGGCATACTATATTTGTATGACTTTTAAAACAAACACATTTAAGCATCTTTGTGAGGCTTTGCATCACTCCTGCCCCTGCTTTTTGGCTTATTTCTTTTGGTACCACATCTCCATTTTTTCTGTCAATCACTGCAACATCCAAGCCACCTTAAGATCCAAATTTTTTCATTGCCAATTTTCACTGGCAAACAGCCCCTTGTTGTTGTTGTTGTTGTTCAGTCGTGTCCGACTCTTCGTGACCCCATGGACCAGAGCACGCCAGGCACGCCTATCCTTCACTGCCTCTCGCAGTTTGGCCAAACTCAGTCCCTTAAAACATGCTTATGTGAAAAACTGACAATGCACAGCAAGCTGCCAAGTCAGCGTCTTGCTTGCCCCCACCCAATATCCCCCTCCTTCAAAAGACCAATTGAAACAATAAAGATGAACGATAATCTATTTCATCCCAGGTGACAGCAGGGTGGCCAAGTGTCCTACTTTGCAGAGGATAGTCCTCTATTTGGAAATGTCCTGTTTGAAAGACTGCCTAGCAGAGAGACGGAGCAGGTTCACAGGGCACAGTCTCCCTACTCTATGCTGAGACGTTCTTCTGATTAAATTATTGCAATGATTTCTGAATTTAAATCTATAAATGCAAATCTGTTCTTTTCCTTTTTTCCCTTTTTTGTGATGCACTGTACAAGTGGTCGCCCAGAGGTGGGTTCTGGCTGCTCAGTTTCATAAGACAGAGCAGGGGGTCAGGATGCAAAAACTCAACCTGTTGAGATGCTTTGGTTGTCTTTAATAATGCCCCTTTTGATTGGGAGGGCTCTACCTTTAACCCCTAATGATGAAGTCTCCACTGATAAACAGTTTTGTTCCATTTCATTTTCCTTACCAGTTTGCACAGATTTTAGCCAAATTAGCCAACAGACCTTATACTCACATTCCCCCATGGCTATTTATTGAACATTAATCCTGAATTGTTTGCACCGAGGTTATAACTGCTACCTGTCGATTAACTGCTATCTCACAATTCCTAGGTAAAACCACTTCAGCTGCACAAACCTAAATTTGAATCACTCCAGCAAGATAGTTACAATCTGTAAGTAACTTAAAGAGTTCTCATCCCTCATCTAACCTCTTTCCCAACTCCGAATGTTTTGATTCCTTCAGAAAACATGCATTATGAAAATGGAAGAAGAGGCTAGATATCTCAAAACAGCATTTTAATAGTGAAAAATTAAACATGTCAACATAATACTGTACACTACAGCTACATCTGGCAGAACCAATGGTCACCTTTCTAGCTTGCTGTCAACTCCTTTTTAGGCTGAACTTGGTCTTAAAATTTTAGGATCCTAGAACTGTAAGGATTCAACCCAAATGCTCTGTCTGGCCTGAATTCTTCAAGGACACCTGCAGAATCAACCCAATTGTGTAGCGGAGATACCTAGCGCCATATGTACGTCTCATCATAAAGAAACACTCAATATGAAAAGGAAACTAAGAAGTGGGGACAGAGCATGAGAAAAGCAGGCTTTTGACTAAAGACGATTCAGTTTATAATTCTTCATACTTTCGTGCTAACAAGTCTGTTCAGTTGCTTAATTCCCCCCCCCCCCAAGATGAGCCAGTTATTTTGTATTGTTTTGTGGCATCTTATGTTTTATTGTACCTGTTTATATCATTGTACACCACCTTGGTATTTTATATGAGCTGTCCAGGCTTCCAGGTAGTTCAGATAGAAAGAGTGAGAAAACCTACCAAGAACACTTGGCAACAATAGGACTCTCCCTTCTTTAATACAACCTCCTTTGAGGTGCATATATTTAATTAATTTCTAAACTGCCCTTCATCAGTTGTGTTCCAAAGCAGTTTGCAGCACAGATCCCAAAGTAAAAAACACACAAAAATTCAATCCAATCGTTTTATAAATCAACTCTAAAACAAAACCATATGAGCAGAAACATAGACAATATCTAGCATTTCACTGCTGGCCTTTGCCCAATCAGCTTCCTCCAAATGAAAACATCAGTTGCTCCCTAATATCAAGGGATCTACCAAGAAGCAGAAAGAGCCTTTTATGTTCTCCCCCCCAGGTGTCCTTTCCCCATAGAAGAGGAAAAGCCCTTCCCCAACATTGACAATATCCTCAAGAGAAGAGACTGCATTTAGCCTTAAAACCACAGTAGACACATCAGCCTATCTGCTCCCTGTGGAGGTAAGCAAAAGGCAGTAAGGGGGGACATCAAGAAAGGAAATAATAAATCATCCACAGATCATCTCAATGCATCTTATCAATATAGATTCTAATTCCTTCCTCTGAAACCCTGCCAAAGTGCTTTCTGCAGCCCCTCCAATACGCAGTCAATGGCTTTTGCTTGAGATCAATTCACAGGAGAACAGCAGGGAACATTTGGGGACATTTTGCCAAGGGCAAGTCTTTGCACAGAGAAATTTGTTGCCTGCTGCACAGAGCAGGGTTCAGCAGAGAAGCCATTGCTCTCCCAGCAGCTCCCAGCTGAATCCTTCGCTTAGCTTTATTACTCACGGAGGGAGGAAACTCCCCCCCTTCCTCCTCCTCTTCCCACTAGGCATCACCAGTCACACTGGGAGGCATAGCACGTGTAAGAGATTACCATCCAGATGGGCGGGGTATAAATAATAAATTATTAATATTATAAATCATTATACCATTTTGAACTGCAACTCTCTGGCATGTACTTTACACTGCAAAGGAGGCAAAAGATACCCATCAAGGAGCTTGGTGCCTTCTCTTCTGTTCTCCTCTGCATTGGCACAGTGATATTGGGACTGGGGATTTCCAGAGCTACAGGGAAAGTTGCATGCAGCTTGAGTTAGGGAAGGGCTGTAATAGAATTGCCCATCTGGATTAACAAGGGGGTGGGGCATTCGACATGAAACCTGTACGTCTCTGAGGGGCTGCACACAGCAAGGGAAGAAGGAAGAGAGGAATATTAGGAGAGGGATGGAGAGTCTATATGATGGGCTGCCAAAGCATTAATTGATTCCCTCTCCTGTTCCAGAGAGGTCACAGGGGTCAGGAAATCTCTTCTGTTAATACTTGTTCTATTGCATGCAAATATCTGTCCCTGTCACAGGGAGGCTAACGAATGGGCAACTGCCACAATAACCCGGCAGGAGCATTTTTTCCAATTACCTATACCCACTCAGAAGAGCCCTGCAAAGCCTTTGGTTTGTCACTCCCAGCTAACAGCAGTATTGAATCTGCTCCTGTCTGACATAAAGGGACTGCCATACTTTCTGACTGAAAGTGGAACTGAAGACAGCACCAATTGTATGATAGGCTAGGGGATTTCCCCTGCAGTGAGCACCGCATATTCAGTTCTGGGGTGTGCTGAAAGAGTTTGATCCATCAGTGACAGCAAGTGGCAACTTACAGGCTCATGCCAGGGCGCTGGGAGATCTACACCTGCCCTCCCCACACCACTTATTCACCACAATGTCTACATGATCCTGACCTCCCCCACAGCAAAGGTCTCCTGCAGACGGCTTCTTAGCACCATGAAAGAAAACTCTCTTGACAGACCAATATTTTCCTTTTGGCAACTAAGGAGTCCCATTTGGTCTCAAAGCCAGCCATGCCAGAGAGAGACTAGCAGAGCTCTACCCAAATGGTCTGGTTTCCTTGCCCTGCCCCGACTGCCTTTCAATCCCATTTCGCAGCAGATAAAAGTTTGCAACCAAGTCTGCACACGGAGGCCACAGCTGCTATGCAGACACCTTGCTCACACGGGGTTTTTTTAGCAAGACAGACTTCACCGGTTAAATAAATGGGCTGGTATAAAGCCAAGCAGAGACTGGCTCTGTTCCCCCACCCCACTCCGCAGGCCCCCTCCTGCCCCCAGACATACCATTTCTCCCACTGATCCTCAAGCCAGCTCTCCTCCTCTGTGCTCGACTGCATTTTAAGTTCAAACTTCATTTAAGAGGATCCCCGCCTCAGGGGGAGAGGAGCAGCGGCCGCAGTTGAAGGGAGGCCTCCCCCCTTAAGAAAAAGGAGAGTTGTGTATGTGCCGTCTCCTCTGCCTGTCCGGCTGGGGAGAATCTGCCGCTCGCGCTGCTCTCTCCTTCTCACTGCGCATTCTAAGGGAGCTCATTAAAAATAAATGGACTCAGCTGTCTGGGGTGGGTGGGGGGGAAATAACCCTCTGGGCTGAGATGGTGCCAAGCCCTGCACTCTGCCTGGTCTGCTGCTTCCTTCAGCCAGGCAGGCTTCTGATCAAGTCGCATCTCTGCTCCCCTCCCCATCAGCTGCAGTCAAGGGGGAAAGTGGGGAATCGAGTTACCACATCAGTGGCACTAAGCTCTGCCAAGCCATCCTTCCCCTTGACCTTGCAATGCCTCTGCCCCAACAAGGCTGCATGGGACCAGAGTCCCCAAGTGCCAGAGGACGGCCCAGCCATCTCCATTATTCAGGGAGAGGAATATTGTCACACAAGGAATCTAAAATGGCTAGCACAAGGCAGAGGCAGAGCTTGCTTATACCATCAAGGTTTGGAGATCATTACTTACCAAAATAAGTAACCCCAGGGTTGTTCAGCTACAAGCCCTTGTTAACTCACCTGGGTGATTCCCAGGCCAGTGTTTACTGGGACAGCAAGCCTATTGTAGTCTGCAGCAATGGGACCTGTGGCCGCCCAATGTCGCTGGAATACAACTCCCATCATCTCTGATTATTGACCATGGTGGCTGAGGCTGATAGGAGTTGGAGTCTTTCAACTTCTGGAGAGCTACAGGTTCCCCATCCCTTGTGTACCAGACACTCAACTTATGCTGGGGTTATGTTCTGGGGATAGCGCCTAAAGCCCAAATAGTGTATAGCCAAAACACATTGTGCGATTGCCCAAATCATTTCCCCCCAGAGCCCTGCCCCCTTTCCATTTATTTTCATTTTTGCCACACACATAAAGCTGAATGTACACAAGTTAAATGCATGAAAGCTGCAGACTTACTGCATTTAATTCTAAAATGGGGCGTCAGGTTCTAAACCTCCTGCTGGCTTTGGACCAGGTGCTGCAATGCCACCTTCCCCCTTTTAGGGCAGCCCTGCAGTCCACTGGCACTGGTGAGCCACTGTCCCTAAGCAGCTTGCTCCCTGGAGCAGTTGCCATGCAGGCACCATTTCAAATGGCCTCCATGTGGCAGTCAATTTATGTGAAGGGTCCTTTATCACAGTCTTAAGTGATTCCCAGTCTTTATTATAGTGTTTACCACCATCGCCCTCAAGGGCAGTGAAGCACTATTAGCCTTATTACTAGGAAGGAGGGACACGGAGCAGCTTCCAAAGTGGAAAGGAAGCAGAGCAAAACGTGCACACTGCACACTTCCAGTTGCTGCACTGCATCTGAAAGAATGTCACCATCTCTCTCACTTGCTGGGGGGTGATAAACAAGTGAACTCTACATTAGAGGCTCACACATCCCCCTTGGTCTGGGCTGGAAGAATATATATGAGAGGAGCACTAAGTCTATTTTGAATGACATGGAGAAGAGAGCGGAACAGCAGGTACAAAGCACTTAACCCTAGAGTTCCCTGAGCAACCCTTCGCATCCAGATTGGTTCTCAGGCACACAGAGGCTGCTAAGCAAGTTGCCCAGGGATCTCTGCTGGGGACAATTCCAAAACCCAGGTGGATTGAAAGCTTTTAAGAACGTTTGCGGAGAGGGAGTTAGGTCAACAGCAGCAACTGCATGTTCATTAAGGGATTCTGGCTGGAGCTTAATTTAAACCACAGAAGCCAGCTGGAGCCACCCCATTAAGGAGCTGGCCCAGAAGACAGACAGTCTGCTCTTCCAAAATACTCTATAAAGGTACATGCCCGCCTCATTCACTTCACTGGGACTTCCAGCAGCACAGCACTCCGAGGATCAGGCTGTAAGGAGCATTATGGTTTTAAAACACCACCACAGCAAAGCCTCTAGAGAGCAGCCTCCCACCAGATATTTTGGACTGCAACTCCCATCACTCCTGGTCAGTGTAGCCAACAGTCAAGGATTAGGGAACTTGTAGTTCAATGGCATCTGCAGGGCAACAACTGGGGGGAGGCAATCCTACAGGCACAGAGAGAACCCCCGAGCATCAGTCCAGGTACTTCATGCTAACGTTACACAAAGAGAACAGTCACTGCACTATCATAATGTTCCTCCAAATGAGTTAGACAAAGGACTGCCAGCTCATAGAAGCATGATGCGTACTGCTGTGTCCACTAAAACGCAACCCCCATGATTTTACAAGAGAGGGAGATGAGAAATTCAATTTTAATGGGCACTGCCTTTAACGTCATTGCATTTGTTGTTAATGTTAATACCATTTTAATTACTTGAGCTCCACATAACCAAAATGCATTTGTTCAACATTTTACCTCTCTTTGATATTTTTTTTTTTGCCTCCGCCCCCACCTCTGATGTCATTTTATTTGCTGTCACAGAACCTGGTGCATGCTGTCCTGTGCTGTTTCCTTCTTACCATTTTTGCTACATCACCTTTTTCTCTTTCCTGACCATCTTTCGTTTTCAGCCTTGCTTTTTCCCATCGGGGCTGCCAAACTGAATTAGGTCCATGGACCATCTAGCTCAATATCCTCTCTCTGACAGCAGCCCAAGCTCAGGTTGCTCAGAGGAAGATGCCATGCTCTTGAATGAGGCAGAATGGGATAGCTATCTCCATCATGCCAGTTGCAGCCAGAGCAATAGAGAAATCCCTGTGCTGTACAAAAGGTTATGCACTAAGCCTGCATTTGCAATTGACACAAACAAACAGACCACCACAATCCCAAGCACCTGATTTTGATCCACAACTGAAGGTGTGCTTTGTCATCATTTCTGAACCTGGATTAGGTCAAGCAACTGAGATTCCCAAAACTAACAGTTTGGGACCAGAAGAATATCATTTGGCACCTTAGCTGCTGCCATTTCATGAAATCTGAGCTTGCTGGGCATTGAATAAAATAGTAATGGCTTCTCTCCACTGCTAAGTATGCACTATAATCAATAACTTGAAACTACCATTATATAGGAAGGAAGGCATTTGGGCAACAGCTAAAGCAGGGGAGACAGAAACCAACCCTAGCAGATGTTACACAGGGATGCTCCATATGTACTTGCAATGGCCCGTGACTAGAGCACATTACTGAACTCCATTATGTGGTTCTACTCAAGTACATGCAGGGAGAATCCTTCTGTTAGGGACACAGCCCCCTTCCCCATGTCACTGTGCCACTGCTACCCATGCTGTCTCAACAGGGCCCCATTGCTTTCATAAAGAAGCATTCATCATTGCCTGCCCTTCTCTCCTTGCTTCTGCTTCCTCAGTTTAGCTCTGTGTTCATTCACCATATTTTCCCCTCGTTATTGATTGTGACAATGCATTTGCAGAGATTGTCAGCGGCATCCTCACCAAGACTGTGTTATATGCATGCAGCTATTTATTACACTGAAGTGGGCTCTTTCCTTCCTGTGCTTGCCCAAGTGGTTGTGGGTGATGCTTAGAATTCCATGGGCTGTGGTTTTTTGTTTTTTTTATTCAGGCTAACTGCAGGCATTGAAACAGTCTTTGTCTAAAATTAATATCATCACAAGCAGATTAGCATGCTAATTCTCTCTCCATTCTACCACAGCATTTTCTAAAGCAAATCCCTGTCCATGGTGCTCAACGGCTGAAAAACTAACCACCCCTTCTTTAGTTCCTATGGGGATTTATACAGGCTCAGAAAAAGCTATTAGAAGTCTCCGGGGATACACAGACCCTTTCCGTAGCCGAAGCCTGCATGTTGCGTGAGCAACAAGCAGCCAGGAAGGCCCCTTCCTGCAAATGCATGGGCTCCCGTGGGTTGGAAAAATCAGCTCATTACCTTCAGGCTTGTTGCTAGTGGCTCTGCTTTTTTGCAGCAGCAGCAGCAGCAACTTCCAAGCTTCAAGTGCCTTGCTGGAAGTAGGGTGAGCCTCTGATTCAAGGTGACAACATTGAATGCATTATTATTATTTATTGCTATTGACAAACAAACACACACACACACTGCCCAGCAACAAAATAATAAAATACAGTCAAAACCACGAAACCAAAATATACAATGAAGCATAAAAACTCAGCAAAAAGTATTAAAACCAAAACAGCAGGGCTCCCAACAGCACAAATGATATTTCGGAACATATCTAAAAAACACAAAGAATTTTAAATTACTGAAAGTTTTAAAAAAATAAATTAAATTAAAGCTTGCTGAATAAAAAGGCATTGCGGGGACCTTAAAGTAGGTACAAAGAAAGCATCTTGGGAATAGTATTGTACAAACAGGGTGCCACTACTGAAAAGGCCCTCTCCTGGTACATAAAAACTCCTGGATCAGGCCCATGTTCCATCTAGTCCAGCATCCTGTTCTCACAGGGGTCAATCAGAACTATCTTGTCACACCTCACTCAGGAGGCAAACTTATCCAATGCCTCAACAACCTAAGTCCCTCACTGGCAAAACCAGTCATTTAATGAACACTTGTCTGGTAAAGCCATATATTTTAAGTTCACAGATGTTTGGCTCAGCCACTGCATGCATTTGAATCTTACACCAAAGGAGGCCATGTAGAGAGTGCAGGCTCAATTATGCCTATTTTAGCAATTTATTCAATTTGCAGAATGCAGTCAAGTTAGAATACTTGGAGTTAACAATATTGTAACATTTCGGAAGGAAGAAGGGTGGTAGGAGACATGGAAGAAGCACACAACAAAGTTCACCAAGCCAGAGGTGCTGGCTGAACAAAGAAATACAACTAAACTAGGTTTCTTAAGCAAGTGAGCCAGGCTACCAGCTGCAGGAAGCTTACCTTTCCCCATATTGATGTAGTACTATATTCCCAAACCAAAACATAGAAATCAGGTCTTGAGTGGACAAACTTGGCTTTTTAACTGAAGCTAGCATCTCAGAAACAAGCACACATCAATGTCTGCACACACACATCCAGCCTGCCATATTGCCAGCTATTGCCATTTCCGATAGTGAAGAAAAAGGAGGGATGGACTGTAATCCAAACAGTCTTGGCTTCAGAGGCTGCTTCTGAAATTGCCCAGTTATTTGGAGTGGAGCAAGGAGAGTTATTTTTTAAAAGGTGACACTCTGACTGTGATCCTATGCACAATTGCCTGGGAGTCAACCCCTTGAGTATAGTGGGACTTACTTCCAAGTAAACATGCAGCATGCTTGGGAGTCGCAGGTGGGCAGGCTGATGTTGCACACATGTCCTGCTTGCAAGATTTCCACAGGCCACTGTGAAAGCAGGATGCTGCTGGACTATAGATGGGCCATTGGCTTGATTCAGGGTGATTTTCTTATGCATAGAATTGTACAGTCAGAAGCCATGCTGAGTGCCCAGTGTTTAAATGCAGCCCTATAGATTGGGGCATTAGAGATGTTCCCCCTTTCCATTTCTGTCCATCAAATGACTCACCACCACCACCAAGGTGTTTCAGGATGCATGGGAGAGAAAGAGGAAGAACTATTCGAAACATTGGATTTGGGAGGGTTGCCATACGTCCAGATTTCCCCAGAGATACAGTGGTACCTCAGGTTACAGACACTTCAGGTTACAGACTCCGCTAACCCAGAAATAGTACAGGTACCTCGGGTTAAGAACTTTGCTTCAGGGTGAGAACAGAAATCATGCTCCGGCAGCACGGCGGCAGCGGGAGTCCCCATTAGCTAAAGTGGTGCCTCAGGTTAAGAACAGTTTCAGGTTAAGAACGGACCTCCAGAACAAATTAAGTTCTTAACCCGAGGTACCACTGTATACGGAATACTGCAGTCAGCAGCAGTGTCCGGGTGGAAATTGGGCCAAAGTCCAGGAAAATCCAGACATATGGCAACCCACATTGGCAGTGCCATTTCCCCATAAAAATAACTCAAAAATGGCATTTTAAAAGCGATTTAGCTCAACAACCTTTCTATCCTGATTTTCACTGTTTGAAATATGGCAACCCTAGATTTGGCCAACCTCTTTAATAAGCAAAACAGACCTTGTCTGTCTTCTCTGTGGTTGTAGTCCAATGTGCTTCTAACCTGCAGGATCTGTACTGTACCCTGCCCCTACAGCCTTGAATTTCTGCTATTACATACCCTGTATATATCCATGAATTTTAACTGCTCTGCTTTAAAACACATTATTTGCTGCAACACACGATGCATAGCACATATTCCAGAATCTGGTTTAAGTTGTTAGAAATCTTACTTTTCTGATTGCTCAACTGAATCTGATGGACAGCTTATATCCATTCATAGCTGTTTTACTTTCTCCTTGAACTATTCCGCCTTCTTACTCTATTAGCCATTTTGATGTATTTAAAAGTAGTTCACACATTCCTCACTAAAGAAGAAGGTGCTTGATCAGCATATCTTCCTGAGGTAAGAGTATGAGAGAATAGAGGCTGTACAAGCATGTTGACCGCTCAATATCTCGTTATTAAATGCCTTCATCACTCAATGATTCGCAGGTGAATGGCCTCCGATGAAGAGTGTTTTAACAGAGGTGATGCCAGTTGATATAGGCACTCTGACTTTTGGCATTAGATCTGTAACGGCTCGTTCACATGTGCAATTATCACTTGATGTTTTGTTTCTAGAGTTCTGAATTCAAATCCTTTCGGGAATAGTAGCACTTGGCACAAAGTGAAACCTAGTGGCTTCTCATGAGACCATGCTTATGAGACCTCCTAGGTAAAAGTATGCAGGTGTGCTCAATGAACACAAATTGTCCCGAAGAGCTGACATTTTGATTTCATTTTCATTTCAGACTATGGTCTGATACAAACTGTTCCAATGTTTGTAGTTCTCCGGACACAACCCCTCAGGGATGCAAAAGCTCACCCTTTAAGATTTTCAGGTCTATTCCTGCACTTCAGGCAAGCAAGAGGAATCTTGAGTTTTAGCTTTTTGCTTGTATTTGTGAACTGGATAAAAATGCTTTCACAAACCAGGTAGACAGACAATATGCAGGCAGGTCCCTCCAGTCAAGTCTCTTTCTTGAGGAAGTTCTCCTTAGCACTGAACTATCCCGTTCAATGTCCCATCTCCAGCTGTCACCTTGTCCACCAAAGGAGGATGACAAATTCAGATGCTTAGAAACATTATTTGTTTTCTGGCTTCAATATGCTGTACTGGTTTCATTGCAGAATTCCTGACCTCTGTTCCTTTGCCTAGCTGCAGGGGTGTTAATTGCACCGAGATGTATACAATTCCCTTTCTCCTTCCTGCATATCTATATTTGCAGGATACATATTGCCAGGGAGGGACGGGAGGAGAGAAAGGTTTTACTGGCTCTCTTCCAGAAATGAAAGTGGGAACATTGCAAGAATAGAGACGTGTTGCAAAGGTAGATTTGGAAGATTGTTAATGTGACTGTGCCCCAAACTAGGGGAAAGACTGAAAAAACAGATTTTGAATCGTGCAGTGCAGGAACTGTTCTGGAATTTGATAGGCGCCCCACATTCCTACTTGGATTCAGAATCACAGATTATGTACTATAAAGAATAAGGAATGTCTGCCTAGACATAAATGCCCAACTACAGGAAATAGACAGGTTCCCAAGCCACCTGATCCTCTCGTTTTCTGGACCTTTCCGGTTCATTTCTGGTGTTGCAAATATCAACTCAGGGCATGGACCATAGCTCAGCAAGAGAGCATGTGCTCTGCATGCAGAAGGTACCATATTCAATCCCAGACATCTTCAGTTAAAAAGATCATTTAGCTAACAGATGTCAGGAAATATATCTAATGAGACCCGAAGGTTACTTCAAGTCAGAGTAGTAAAAATGGGTTAGGTAGACAAATAATCTCACCTAGCAGGATGCAACTTCCTATGTGACAGGTAGTATCAGAGAACTGCACCCACCAGGAGATGCTGTTTTAACCCAGGACAACTAGTTGAATTTCAAAATTCTGTTTAAATATATACCACAAGAAAAGAACTATGCAAGCTGAGCATAATGGCAAAAGTTCTAGTCTGCATCGTGTGATGCCATGCAGGCCTACTGTATTGTCATATTTTATGTTTTAAAATAATATTTGTCTGAACTTGTGACAGCAGCCAACTGCAGAGATTAATTGCAAAGGAAATGAGGCATGGTTGTGTCTCTTATCAGGTTCCAAGTCACACATGCTCTGCTGCTTATCTGGAGATAAGTTATTTTGAACAGCATTAAGATAAGACACGACCAAAGATTCAACTTGTGCCAAAGACTAATAACGCTTTATCCAAGGAAGCCTGCCTGGGGCCTGCTTTTACCATTTTTCGGCACCACGTTTCTTTCTCATTTCAGGATTCTTTACAACCTAAGGAAGGTCAGTTGAGCTGGTGCATGTTCCAAGGGCTACGCTAACCAGGGCCGTCTTAAAGGGATCGGCCACCCTGGTGCGACGATCCCCCGGCGCCCCCGGTGGGCTGCCTCTCCGCCCACCTCCCTCCCACGCTGGCCGCCCCTCAGGAGGGGGGGTTGGCGAGTGGGGGATGAGGGGCGTGGCGCTGCAAGCCGGTCGCCCTCCGGAGCCCCAGCTGGAGCGCTGGGAAGGGCGCACAAAGCCCCGCGCCGCTCCAGCGCCACACCCCTCATCCCCTGAGGGGCGGCCAGCGCGGGAGGGAGGTGGGCGAGCGGGGGATGAGGGGCTTTGCGCACCCTTCCCAGCGCTCCAGCTTGGGCTCCGGAGGGCGGCGGCTTACAGCTTGCCCGCCGGCGTGCAAGCACCCGCCCGCCTGCCCGTGGGCGGGTTGGGGAGGGGGTGCCCGGTATGCCGGTGGGCTCGCGGGGGTGCCCCTGGGGGGCGCGGCGCCCTGGTGCGCCGCGCCACCCAGCCCCTATGACGAGACAGCCCTGATGCTAAGCATGATTCAGATGGAGGAAGCCATAGCTGTGGGACCACTTTGTAGTAAAGAGTACAAATGTTGAACAATGATTTGTAGACTGAAAGGAATTGACTCCCCACTCAGTGGGCTCTGGGTAAGTCCCCCCAGAAAAGAAGGAGGTGCATGCGTTAGATGAAGGACTATTTTATTTTTCAGCCAGTCCTCAAATTATTATGGGCCATGAAGTCTTCAAAGGTCAGTAGAGAAATGCAGTGCCCCATGAACAAAAAAGCAGCAAGGAGGAAAATTCACCTTCAAGAAAGGCGAACTCCATCTTGTACCCAAACAACTTTTTGTTCTCCAAGTCCTAGTCAGATCAGACTTGCACCATTGCACATGTGTCACCTCTGCTTAGATGCCACTTAACATCAAAGCACAGTTGCTCAGGCTTCACCTTGTGATGGGAGCATGGAGTGAACTGAAACTAGGTCATTGTAAAAAGGGCTGACAGCAATTTCTGCTTGCTTTACAGCCTAGAGAACAACAGAAACCCTGAGAAAAGGGCAGCCCCTTTTGCTCACAGATGCTGAAGATGCTCAGTATATAAGGATAGTTGGCTAATGGGGCTGAATCCCTCAGTGGCACAATTTTCAGATATTTCAGATTTGCACGTCTTTCAAAAAATGGAAAACCTTTAAGCAGCATACTAACCCTGTTGCAACAAACCCAAGGGCAGTGTATCTCAAACCTGGGTCTCCAGCTGCTGTTGGACTACAACTCCCATCATCCCTAGCTAGCAGGACCAGTGGTCAGGGATGATGGGAGTTGTAGTCTGAAAACAGCTGGAGACCCAAATTTGAGAAACACTGTAGGAGTCTTGGGGCACCTGAGAGATTAAATAATTTGCAGCATGAAATTTTGTAGGCAAACCTGCTTCATCAGATGTATGTTCTGGCCAGCAAACGCCTGTGCCACAATATCATTGTTAAGTCTTTAGAATGCCACAGGGCACTCAATTGCTTTTGTTTACGGGGTGATCTTTGAATGCCCTCTCACAGCCTGCAAAGTTTCTCTTAATCCTCACAGATCTGAGGATTCCCATATTTTGGCGAATGGAACTTATTTCTATTTGACCTAGATCTTAGAGAGTCTCCTGAATTCTTCCTGTTAACTGTTGAGTCCCAGTTCTAGCAAAATCTATTATTATCTGGATCATTAAGCCTGAATGGAGCTCCACATTGGGAGACCTGGGCATGATAGTCGTTCTTCCATTTTTGGATGCTGCTGTTTACATTAACACACAAGGAGCCCAGGAGACAAATGCTCTATCTAGGACAACAATTCATAGCCAGACTATCATGGGACCAGGATGATCTCTACGACTAGCCCTGAGTTAGCCAGTTCTGTTAACTGAGCCACTTCTCCAGTATTTGTATTTTCTGGGCCAGCTATAATTGCTCGGTTAGTAGGTTTTTAAAAAATAATAATAATAATTCAGCCACGTTGAAATAATTTTCAACAAATCCAGCAAGCAATTTTAGAGCTAGAAAAGAGACTCATCTTCACAAAAGAGCAGAGAGCAACCCACACCTTATTGATGTTTATGACAAAGCCTAAAAACTTGAAGGCATTTTAGAAAATGCTGATAGATTGAAACAAATTGTTTTCACCTTACATAGTTGTTCAAAAGAACATATGAAGCCAGACCTTAAAAATCAGACTTTGGAGCAGGGATGGGGAATGGTAACCCCAGGGCATGGGTAGGCAAACTAAGGGCCAGGGGCCGGATCCGGCCCAATCACCTTCTAAATCCGGCCCGCGGACAGTCCGGGAATCAGCGTGTTTTTACATGAGTAGAATGTGTGCTTTTATTTAAAATACATCTCTGGGTTATTTGTGGGGCATAGACATTCATTCATTATTTTTTTCAAAATACAGTCCAGCCCCCCGCAAGGTCTGAGGGACAGTTGACCAGCCCCTTGCTGAAAACGTTTGCTGACCCCTGCCCCAGGGCCTGAAGGTGGCCCTCCAGAATTCTCTAGCTGGCCCTTGGGGGACTCTCATAAGTACACAAAAACAGCCTGCTGAATCATCTACCTATCCTACTCATACAGCAGTCAACCAGGTAACTATGGGAAGCAAAACAGCACTCGTCCCTCCTGAGGTTTCTAGCCACTGGTATGTAACTGGTACTTTACTTTCTCAAGGCTCCTAATAAAGATCTTGTAAAAATGAAGCCATTCTTTGAATATTATTTTTAAGAACACGAGAACAGAATGCCCACTGGGAATGATGGACTTAGACACCCCACCTTGGATCTTGGGCATGCTAATTAGGGAGCAATTGAAGACAGCATAAATTATGCTATTCTAAATTAAACTGGCATAAAGTACACCAGATCCAAAATCCATTCAGGAGGACTTCTGCTGTTGGCTGAGCCAGACAAAGCCTGGCAAACAAAAAGCAAGCCTGTAAAATGGAGTTTGGATGACATGTAGATCTAGCCTTAGTATTGTGCCCTTTCTCATAATTAAAGACATACAGTAGTACCTTGGTTCTCAAACATCTTGGTTCTCAAATGCCTTGGTACTCAAACAACTTGGAACCCAAATACTGTAAAACCGGAAGTAAGTGTTCTGGTTTACGAACTTTTTTCGGAAGCCGAACATACTCCGTTTTGAGTGTGACATTTCCGATTTGAGAGTTGCACTTCTGTTTTGAGTGTTACACTGTCTGTCTGTTTTTGCTATTTATTTTGTGGTTTTGTTTTTGCGGCTTTTTGTTTTGTTTTTGTGACTGTGTGGAACCCAGTTCAGCTACTGATTGATTGACTGTGTGACTGCAGTACATTGTTTATTGCTTTCATTTTATGGATCAATGGTCTCATTAGATAGTAAAATTCATGTTAAATTGCTGTTTTAGGGGTTGCTTTTAAAAGTCTGGAATGGATTAATCCATTTTGCATTACTTTCTATGGGAAAGTGAGCCTTGGTTTTGGAACGCTTTGGTTTTGGAACAGACTTCCAGAAAGGATTAAGTTTGAGAACCAAGGTACCACTGTATATTATGCAACCAGAGAACTAGCATCTTTCTACATGACACCACAAAGTACATGTGAATCTCAGTTGTACTGTGAGAATGCTGTTAGTGTAAGACCAAATTTGCTGTTAATGTAAGAGCAAGGAAAAACAGGAGAGCATACTGTAGCCAATGATGGTTTTACAACTGCATTAGGTGTAGATTTAAAGAATGCCAAATTTAAGTATCAAGCGTGAGAATCACCCTGTCCATTTTCAGGCAAGCTTTCCTATTCACACTGAGTGATGATTAGGCACACCAAAACACAAAGGACATAAAGCTGTATATGAGAATATCAGACTTATATGATGCTTATTATCTTGGTCCATTCCAGAAGTAGAAAATACCTGAAGCATCAAATTGAAAATAAATAATTTCAACATTCACCACTGATCTTTGGAACTCACCGTATCATGATATATGAATGGCCAATACATTCAGATGACTTTCCTCAAAACCAATATTCCTGTTTCAGGAAAGCTGCATTTCCCCCTGGCACTCAAATACCAATACTGTATTTTGATGCTTGAAAAATACACTTCTTTATCATAATTTAAATTAGAAAAGAAATTACTAAGCAGGGATGTGCTAGAAGGATATAAAATTTTACAGTGTGGAGGCGGAAATATATATTTTTAACCCCTTAACTGATAATACTAGAACCCTGTCTCATCCAATTAAATTCATTAGTTGTATGCTCCAGACAGAAAAGTACTGCTTCATGCAACAGAGGCCTAACATATGGAATTCACTGCCGCAGGATGCCAAGTTGGCCACTGGCTTAGATGGCTTTAAAATTAAATTAGGACACATTTATAGAGAACAAATCAATAGCTAAATGGAATCTGCAGGTGTGAGTGTCATTGCTTACAAAGCCAAAAAAGCACCATCTATATACAGGAGGGAGAAAACAGCAGATCTGGGAAAACCAGGGGTTTGCAGAGTACAAAAAAATCTCTTTGAAAAAGAACTCTAAGAAGAAACCCAAAACAGTTGAATGAAAACTGAGCGATAAAATGCTGGATGACTGTTGGAAGGGGGGAATATAATATTAGCATGGGAGCACCCCATGCTGCCATATTTTGTTGCAGACCCAACCCGCTTAGGAGAGCAAACAACTATGAACTTCAGGGCCGGCCCAACACATTTTGGCACCTGAAGCGGGCCACAAAATGGCACCTCCCCCACCAGGGGGGATGGAAGGGGCCCTCTCTGAATCACCCAGGTGGGTGCAGAACCCAAGAGACCTCAGAAGGCAGCCCCCACTATTTCCTATCAAGGGGTACAAGGAGACCAGAAGTGCCTCCTATTTGTCAAGAGGCTGCTGTAGAGGTGGCACTGGGAGGCAGAGCTATCCAGGAGGTGGCAGATCCAGTCTCCAAGGATCATGCCACAGCCATTGCTGCCACTGCAGCAGCAGCGAGCAACACATTCATTGGAGGCCTGATCTGCTGCCCCTGTGTATCCTGCAGGCTGAGGCGATTGCCTCACCTTGCCTCAAGTGTGGGCTGGCCCTGATAAGCCTTCGGCGAAAGTACAACTCATAACAACATAAGAGACTTGATATATCAAATCAAAGACCCATCTAGTCCAGTTTCCTGTTTCTAATTTTGTTGTTGTTGGTCTTTATATTTTCTACAATGTGCCCCTGGAATTCATTCATTCATATATAATATATAACCTGTTTGCCTGCTTGCATTTCTTTTGCCAAAGTTCATTGGTCAAGCTCATTACTGCCTCCAGCAACTGAACAGCCTCTCCTGATTCACATGACAGAGTTGGGTATCAATCACATACTGATGACTCTATACTCCAAATCCCTGGAAGGCTTCTCCCAGTGGCTTCATATGGAGCCCTACAGATCCCTACAGCCCCAAAGCAAGGGGGTCAAGCAGAAGCCTCCTAATGCTACTCTCTGGTTGCAATCCTGCAAGTAGCACTGGAACTGCCATAAAATGGTGCCTGCAGCTTCTAAACTGCAGAACCCCTCCAGGATGATACTATAGTAGTCAATGATATTGAAAGCTGCTGAGAGATCAAGGAAGATCAACAGGGCTGCATTCCTGATTTACATTTTGCAACAGGGCTGCAAAATGACTTACGTTTTCCCAATGTAAGTCATCGATCAGGGTGGCCCAAGGTTTTCCGTGCCAAAGTCAGGCTAGAAGCTTGACTGAAATAGGTCTAGAAAACCATTTTCCTTTAGGCACATTTGAAGCTGGCCAGCCACCACCATCACTTTCATCACCTTGCCAAAGAAGGGGACATTAGTGACAGGGTAGTAGTTGTCCAAAACCTCTAGGTCCTGGGAGTGCGTCTTAAGGGCCAGGTCACCTCCTTCAGGGCAGCGAGCATTACACCCCCTCAGAGCAAGGTATTAACAACCTGCTGGAACCATCCATCTTGTAAGACATGACAAACAAGGCTCAAGAGGGCATGTGGCTGGCCAGACCCCTGCAAGTCCTGTCCGCACCCTCATGCTGCAACAACTGAAACTGATTCCACCCAACTCATCTCCAAAGTGCTCTGGGTGCTTCAGAATGACCTGCAGCAGCTGTGCCATCAAGTTCGGAGCAGATGCAAGGAGCTTTGCCTTCAAAGTGCTTTGCAAATCTTTTCACAGCAGGTTTCTGAGGGATCTGCCTGTTTTTGCTAACTACTGGGCAGTGCTGAGCTACACAGTTAAGCACTTTGTGAAGTTCCATTGATTTGAACTGTGGAAATTAGAGCACATGCTGAACAGTCCCACAGAAGAAACAAAACAAAATAGGAAATTCTTTCCAGTAGCACCTTAGAGACCAACTGAGTTTGTTCTTGGTATGAGCTTTCGTGTGCATGCACACTTCTTCAGATACGTGTAAGTAAGTACAAAGTGATGCACACTGTGGTAAAAGCAGTTGGTCTCTAAGGTGCTACTGGAAAGAATTTCCTATTTTGTTTCGACTATGGCAGACCAACACGGCTACCCACCTGTAACTAGTCCCACAGAAGCCAATGGAGCTTCAAGGTGCTTAAATATGCTTGGATCATCTTTTTAAAAAATCTGGACTTTGCTGAATACAGGAACACTTTAAAAATAGAGGGAATTAAGAAGTGAGGTTACCTCAAGAGCTGTACAGTAATGCTATTTAATTCATTTATAAACGAGCAGAGGACAGAGCGAGCATCAAGGCAGTCACGTTTGCAGATAAACACAAAATTATTTGGGATGATGCTAATCCAAGCAGACTTCAAGTAGCCTCAAATAAATCTCTCCAAACTGGATGATTGGGCAGTAAGATGGCAAGTAAGATGCAGTTACAGGTAGCCGTGTTGGTCTGCCATAGTCAAAACAAAACAAAACAAAAAAAAATCCTTCCAGTAGCACCTTAGAGACCAACTAGTTTGTTCTTGGTATGAGCTTTCGTGTGCATGCACACTTCTTCAGATACTGTGTAAGTAAGTACAAAGTGATGCACACTGTGGTAAAAGCAATGAGGGGGTTTGAACAGATTATGCCTTTCCAAGAGGAGATGGGGCCATTCATGCTGAATAACTCATTGAAAAATAATATTCAGCAGTATTTTTTTAAAAAAAGACAAACTGTCAGTTCAGGCTAATTCAGAAAGTGTTGGAAAATTCAAATGTCAGTAGCACTATATATATATATATATATATATATATATATATATATATATATATATATATTTAAAATCAGTGTGGCTACTATTTAAGAGCTGTAGCTTCTTCAGCTATGGGGAAAGGTTAAAATTAATTTAGGCTTTTTAATTGTCACACACATACCTTGCAAGACGGGCAAGGTATGAGTGACCTTTATAAAGTTCTGAGAGGTGTGCAGAAAGGGGTACATATGGTTTTTGCCCTTTCCCTTTCATGTAATACCAGAACTCAGGATAACCCAATGGAATTGATCCGTTTCACGAACAGATTAAAATAAGTACTTTGTCAATCCAGAAATATATGGCTGGCCACTGTTATAGCACCAGACTAGATGGACCTTTGGTTTCATCCAAGCAGGGCTGCTGTTTAGTTCTTGATGAAAGGTGTGAGGCTCAGCCTGGTGTAGACATTATGGCAATTTGTGACCTTTCCCTCCTCATTTTGTTTCTCTAAATTGTGTTCAAGATTGTCTCTTTCCTATGCAGATCTGAATGCCTCCCCCTCTATATTTTTTTAAGTGACACACATGGACTGGCTACCCTGTGGGACAGTGGATGTTGCTCTGCATACCAATCAGGAAATGTGAACTAGAATGCAAAAGCATCCTTTTTTTCATTTGGAAAGCTATACGTAAGAACAAAGTTTATGACCACTTGTAAAAAGCTGTCCTTACATACTTGTCTTTGGAAACCTCAAAGTAATAAATAAGAAATATGAAATCCCTATGCTGCTACATACTTCATCCACTAGCATCATTACTGCCAGATGCATGATTTTAATATGAAGGAAGCTTGCTTACCTCTTGCTATTTACAGCAAGAGAGGGGATGGTTTATACAAGAAGAATCCTGTCCCAAGGACAACATTATATTTTTCTGGTCACTTCTAGCTCTAACATTTCAATAAAACAGACACACAAAAGTTATGCACAAAACAGGATCTATAAGTAACACAGAAAACCTGACCTTTACAGTGTCCAAAACATCTCTTAAAACAGTCACATCAGAGTTCTTTCCCCTCCATTATGAGCCCCTGATCAAACATTTTCTCGCAAGCAGTTCAAGTCAAAAGACACTATGAAATCTTGCAACATGAAGTATTTATCACAAAATTTGGCTTCCCTTCCAGGTCAGAAAGCATTTCACTCTGCAATGCATACCAATCAGGAAATGGATCTAATTATTAGAAACCAGCTCATAACGGCAATGAAACCTAGCCCCACAAATCCTTAAAAATAAATAAATACAAAGCCAGATACAAACAATTGTATTAACAAATATGGAGGAACTGACCAATTACCTAGCTGCAACGAACACCTTCAAGAGCAGGGCTGTAGATGCCAAGGAGGTATCATAACCAGTCTATGTAATCATAGACAGGTGGTTCAAGATTTCCCCAACTGCCTTTTCAGTTGTTGCTCATACCTTATAGGCATAGTATTTCACCTCACAATTCAAACACAAAATGGTCTCACAGACACCGTCCTAAACCCTCTCACCAGCCAGCTATAAATCTTCCCCAAACCTTCTGCGTTGGATGCTTCTGATACAGTGGGAGAATGGCAGTTTTGTAGGTGTCCATATTTAAGAGAACATTTTTTTTCTAAGGAGATTTCCGTGGGAAGGAAGTATTGATCTTTCAGGAGTAGGGAAGCTTTATATGGAACAGCGTGAGGGAAATATGTGCAAATGGAAGGTCGGGAACAGCGTGAGAAGCTTTAGTTGGGGTTGTGTGTATATTGTGGGGAGTGCGTGTTGTGTCATGCTGTGGGAAGGAGACAGTGCCCGAGGGAGATGGTGCAATCTGTAGCTTACAGAGGTAGGAATCTGTGCAGATCCCATTATCAATCATATTCAGGGAAGTGGAAAGAGGAAGCCAGCAGGCTTTTCCCCAGCAGGGAAAAAAACACGTCCTCCTTTCTGCTTGAGCAGCTGGTGTTCCAAAGGCAGCTTGGCTCCCTTTCCCTCTTCCAAGAGTCATGCACTAGCCATAGGCAGGTACACCTCACCTGTTCCAGAAGAAGGAGCAGTGGGAGGGAGACGTACTATTGGCACCCACCTGCTGGTACACGACTTGCCATGTCACAGTCTTGAGAAGAAAAAAAGCCCCCCTCCCCATCTGTCCCCTGCCTCTTTATGGATGGGCACGAAGTGGGGTAGATGAGAGAGGATCTCCCATTTTCTCTATTATCTCTCTCACCTACTCAACACACACACACACACACACACACACACACACAATTCACCTTATGTGCTGGGGATAGGAAGGATGTTTACTCAGATCCTTAGGATGAAATAGCTTGCGGATACAACTGAGAATGACGAGAGCCTCTCTCTTTGGGCAACCACCCCACACAGAAGGGGAGGGAGAAGGGCCATCGGGGCCGTGGGGGGGATGTTGAGGGGCCCTTGATCTGAAACGCAGGCGGTGGGCAGAGTAGGGTAGAGCAGTGCCCATTGCCCCCCAACCTCCCCTGGCGGCGAAGCATCTCCCATTGCAAAGGGCGGTCGAGATGGTGGCGGGGGGAGCTCCTGTACCTGAAATTGGGGGGCGAGGCGAGGTGCAGCCCCAAGAACGGGGAGGATCCGGTCGGGGACGTGGCTCCTTTCTCTCTCTCCGCCATTCTCCCTCTCCATGCAGGCGGGAGGCGAGAGGGAGGGGGATGCTGAGGTTGGCAGGCAGGCAGGCAGGCACGGCGGAGGGAGGGCTCAGCAGGGCAACCAGACAGCGATTATTTACCGGCGAGGAGGGCGGCGGCGGCGGCGGGTGGGTGGCGGGGAAGGGGGTGAGCGAGGTGCGGAAGGATCAGCAGGAGGAAGCCGGTGGGGCCGTGGGGGTAGAAGCGAGTGAGCGCGAAGAGGCTCTGCTGCTGATGCTCCTCCGAGCCAAAGCAGGTTCCCACCTCTGTGGCAGCAGCGGCGGCGGCGGCAGCTGCAAGGCAGATGTCGTCGCCACCCCACCCCACCCCACGGCTGGATGCAGCAGGCCGGCCAAGCCCACCCACCACCACCCGTTTCCCGCCTCCTCTTGCCAGGGGGAGTTGCAGCTGCAGCAGCAGCAGGTGAAGCGGGCCGCCCCCACTAGGGACAGGCAGGCGGGCGGCCTGCGCGGCGGCAGACCCAAAAGGCGCCTGAGCAAAAGCAAGCGGCGCAAAGGCGGGCCTCGGGCCTCTGGGGTGGGGCTTGCAGGGAGGGGAAGCTGGAGGAGGAGCTCGCTGGGAGTGGCTGGGAAGCAGGTGGGAGCGAGAGAGGAGTCGCCCGAGCCAGAGAGCTCGCTGCGCGCTGCGCGTAGGAGCCGGGCCTGGCCCTGGGGATCTGTACCTGAAGCTGCTCTAGAGAGATCTATGCGTCCATATTCGTGTACGCGTGCTTTATGTGTGCAGATAGAATCCCCCCTTCACTGCGTGGCGTTTTCTTTGTAGTAAAGGGCGGCCTGTAAGTTTCGCTCAGAAATCCCCTAAGTACAGCGCCACCAGCGTACGTACATTCATTGCACGTTCATTGCAGAGACCAGTCTCTGCCCCCACAAAACTTAGTCTAAATACGGACAGGGCAGGAAGGCGACAGACGTGCGGAAACGCGAACAACCAGGCAGGAATGTGAGGAAATCAACTGGCATTTGAGGAGGCAGGCAGCCCTTCCAGACGATCTCCTTATTGTGCTCCCATGACCATTGGTGCCCATGACAGTATGGGGTGGGTGGTTATACACGATCGCAATTTCAATACTATTTACACCTGCAATGCAAAAAGGTTTGGGGCAGACATACTGCTTCACTTCCCATCAGTGCGCCTCCCATTACTTTCTGCTGCCTTCCTGTAACTTCATACCACAAATGTTTTGCTGGGTGTTGTTTTTTTGTCCCACTTTTGTTGCCATTTAGCCCCTTCCAGGTGGTAATAATGCAGTAACATTGGGGAAGCATCACGGAACAGCTAATAAAGTAAATGGGATGTGGATGGTCCTGTATAAATCCACCTCCAATGTGCTATTATTGTATCCACAAAAAATTACAGAATACACCTGGCTGCAGCTGCACTGGTTGACATTTCATTTCCAGGTTCAATTCAAGGTGCTCATGTTAGTGTTTGAAGCCCCAAATGACTTAGGCCCCAAATAGCTGGAAGACAGCTGAACATGGCTGTCTTTCTTTCTTGGAAGTATGGTGGCCCAGGATAGGGCTGTGGCAGCCCCTCATTTGTGGAACTCCAAACAGGTGCATCTAGCAACTTAATTGTACAGCTTTCACCATATGCTGGCAATGTTGGACGGTTAAGGTGTTTTTTTCTGGGACCCTTCTCTTTCATTGAATTCATATTGTTAGGAGTTTGGGCAGGGAGTAGGCTATAGGCCAAGACTGTTCTAATCCCTGGATCCAGCAAGTGTTGAAATATAAGCAAGGAATCAAATTCATGGTGAGGCGATAGCCTAGATCAGAGCTTTCAATACTTTTCATGTTGGTGACACACTTTTTAGACATGCATCATTTCGCGACACAGTAATTGTGTTTTAGTAGCAAACGTTAAACATACTCCTTTGCAGCCCTGGGAGGAGCACGGGGAGCATTCATGCAACACGTCTACACACTTCAGCCAACACACTAACGCGTCGCAACAGTTTGGAAAGCTCTGGCCTAGACCATTAAATGGAGTGGTTTTGTGCTAGATGGCAAATGAGGGCCCCCCTCCCTCAAGCGGCTGGTAGTTAAGATATCCAAAGCCAAGAGTTGAAAGTTATGTGACCTGGAAGCTAGAGACACTGGAAGAAAAGCTGCAATCTCAGAACCAGGGAGAGCGCCGTGACTGATTTCTGTTTGAATTCAATGCTGGGAGAAACAATGACTTTGTGGAGTGTTAATGCTGTGAATCCCTCCATTGTAAATTCAGGTTGTATATATGTGTAAATAAACCATATATCATAAATACACCAGTCTCTGCTGAAAATAATAATAATAATAATAATAATAATAATAATAATAATAATTTATTTGTACTCCGCCCATCTGGCTGGGTCTCCCCAGCCACTCTGGGCGGCTTCCAACAAATATTGTGAAAGAAATACCCTGGGTATGTGCCTGGAACTCCTAGAATCTCACACTGCTTGCCTCTGGCAAGCTTATTATTATTATTATTATTATTATTATTATTATTATTATTATTATTATTATTATTATATCCCCCTTTCCCTGGCAGGACTTCAGGGCAACTTACAGGTTAAAAAACCCACTAAAACAGGGGAAATTAATTAAAAAAAACAATTAAAGATTGACAGAATTAAAACTATATGTATATATAGAATCTATTAAAACAATACTAATAATGACAAGACAAAACAGCACAGCACCAGCTCTTCCATTAAAAGCAGTCAGTTCCCAAAAGACTTGGAAGAAGAAAGTCTTCACCTGCCAAAAGAAGGAAAATGAGAACTCCAGTCCAGCTTCTCTAGGGATTTCCATAGTCGCCAAGAAGGCCCTCTCCCATTGTACTACCAAGTGCACTGGTGAGGGTGGTAGGACCGAGGTCAATCCTTTCTGATATCTAGCAAGAGCAACCTGTCCTCTCCAGGCAACCTCATGGGCAGAGAGGAAAAAGGAGAAGGGTGACCCAACCCACCAATGACTTTGGTCCACTAGTAAGCAACACCCCACTCTTTACTCCTGAGGGAATGCGGTCCTTGACAGCACAGAGATTGTCCTACCACCCCCAATTTATATAACGTATGTAGGTTGTGAAGTATTTTGCATTCTCATACTTGCTTCATACACACTTTGTAAGTTGGCCAATTGTTTTAGCTGTGAAGGGCTCTTTGGCAATTTTAATAGCTGCCCAGAAGGGAGAAAACAAGCAAGTCTATCTTCTTCGATGAATATAAGGTTCAGTATAATTCCTCCCACCTGCCTGCTTTCTCCTCTAAATACTCATTCTGATAGTTTATTTAAGCCATTTATACACCACTTAAATATTTATATTTCTAAGTAGTGTACATTAAAACAATCGACAGAAAATTGGGGGGGGGTGTGTCATAAAACTAACCACTCCTTTGAAATGCCTGCTAGAACAGCAAAGTCATGGCCATGTGCCTTAAGTTCATCAAGGAAGGGACCTGCCTAATTTCAGCTGAACCTTCCACAGCCATTCTGATTTTCTGCTTTACATGCATAAAATATATGGAGCGTTTATTTGATTTCAGCTACTGTTTTTGCTTTCCCTGCAGCATTGATTTATCAATATCCTCTGCTCAACTTATCTTACAGGTGATTAAAAAGTAGCCTGGTCTTCTTCTGTAAGATGCCGTACCAACAGGCTAAAAAATTGCTTCTATCTGTGGGCTCTTGAATGGAAAATAACATAGCGTAATTGACTTGCGAGGTGGTGTGTTGTTCGAAAGAGATTGAGTGTTTGGGTGGGGAGGAAGGCTCATTTAATTTCAGGTTGTATAATGACAATAAAAGTATCATCATCATCATCTATTTATCCAAGGAGTTTCTCAATACTGTTTATTTGTACCCTGATGGACTTTTGAACAAGCAGGCTAAACCCTTAAAAACAACCCATCCAAAAACCCTTTCATCTGCCACACAGCAGCTGTGTTGCATATAGCTAATCTATTTGCTACTTAGAATGACCTAGGAGGGATAGTATTTGTGCAAGTTCAGTAGCATTGTCTTGTTTGCAATACTGGGTACCTATTCATTTGCAGTCCATTCCAGAAAGATTAAATATTACTGCTGATATAACTGTTACCCCATGGTAAGGGACTAATTAACAGCAGCAAGTGTTACTGTTTTCTTTCTACCCACGGCTGAGCAGCCAGTGAACACTTCGGCACAAATTTTTGATGCTCACAGGTTGCTACTTGTTGCTTCTGTACCCCCAGCAGAAGCACGTCATCCTTTGAAAATACAATTTGCAGCCTCCAAGGTAAGTGACAAAAATCCAATGTCTTGGAAAGAACTGAATAGCTCCCAGAATTTCTTATAAGGATTAATATTAACAGCAGTCAATATGAAGGCTGTGGGCAACTAAGGAAGTGATCTGCATGTTTGAATGAATTTAAGGGGCATTCATTATTTCCATGTTTGAATTTCAATCCCTTTCAGGATTGCGGGAAATATATTATTAGAGCATGCAACAAAATCCATAAATTATGTAGAGAAGAAATTGATTTTTAAACTTAGTTACAAAGTATGGTCTGCTTAAATAATTTGTGATTACTGTTGAGAAATCTGAAAACAGTAAATATTGGAGAAAGGAACTGGGCTAAGACTACAAGGCCTGGACAGGAACTGAACTACTGGTATATACAGTACAACTTAGAGCTGTCTTTGATTCAGTTTCATTAAGAACCAACCTCTGCAGATTTTCAATCTTCTTGCACTACAGGAGCTGCACAAGTGTAAATGAAAACTGATTCTTGTACCTCAGGGCTACAGCACATGCATGTCCATTTTGTAGTAGTTTACTCAAACCACCACAATCCTGCATCCACTTCCTGTGTGCTATATTTTAGGTTGTAAATATCTCAGGCAGATTTGTTCACTTGTATTTTGTAAAGCACTGTTGCACACTGATGGCACTATTAATAACTGATCAATGTTACTAGCATGGTTTTTCTATTATTGACCTTTGCCTCATGGAAGACAAAATCCTTTTGTCTTAAGCCTTCCAAAACTATTTTCCCTGCATTTTTATTTTTATTTAAAAACAAAATCTGAACATTTATGGAGAATGCATCTGGAATGTTGCTGGGCATGTTTTGCCACCAATATTTAAACCACGGGTCCCTCCAGATGTTGTTGGGACTCTACTCCCATCATCCCCAGTCAGCATGGCCAATTGTCAGGAATGATGGAACATCTGGAGGGCAACACATTAGCCACTCCTGGCAAAGGGGAAGAAAAGAAGCACTATGTTGTTCCAGAATTGTGCACTCCATTTCCAGACATCAAATACAAGGCAACCAGTCCTGGATTTGCTGGATTTATTAACAATTCAAATTAACCGAGACAAGAAATTAGGGGATAAATACATTTATAAAACAAGTTAATAGTTACAACACAACTGTAAAAGCAAGAATACATTTTAAGGAACTGAAGTCACAGTTTGAATTTGAAATTAAGGAAGTGCATTTCTTTCTTCTGAAGTAGGAAATAGGGCTCACTCCTTCATCGCTACTTTCAGTTTCACTAAGTATTTTGGAGACAGAACACCGGATACTGTGGATTATACTTGTCTGTCTGCTAGGGAGGAGCCAGAAATGATGGCTTAGGAAGTAAGGACACCCAACAAGAGGCCTGAATAGGCAATCTAGTTTGTTTGTGAAGTGTGTCCAAGGGTTTCAATGAACAAGTGTATTGGATAAGCTTTCAGAGAAGTGTTTTTGAAAGTGGTTTTCACATGTTCCCCAATTAGAATGATGGTTTCCCCATGTCTTCAAGGTGTCATCAAAGCTGTCCTTCACTGTCTCAACATTCAACAAGTCTAGGTCACCCATTTTAACAGCGTTAATGTTGTAAAAAGAGAGTAAACCATTAGGGCATTATATAGCTTCATACACTGCTGAGAATCCATCTGTGATAAGCTTCTTAGACTCTAACCTCTAACAGGATTGAAGTGCTTCACACAGGAAAAAATATTACTCAGAACAGGTCGTTATATTATATGAGACCTGCTATATAAAGCAATCTCTTCTCAAGATCACAAACTCAGTATTTCCCACTGATCTGAGGCTGGACGGGGGGTGGGGGTGGGAGGTGGATAAACCCTGCCAAGGTTACACTGAAAACAAATCAAGAAAGCATGATCAATAATCTGAAGGCGCTATGAATCTGGCTAGAATTCCAAGTAGTCCATAAGGTGAAGGCAATGCATGCAGTGAAGGACTTAAGGAGTACTTTAACAAAAGAGATGCAAATGCGCTGCAACCTACAGGGGGGGGGGGGGGGGGACCAACTACACTGGAAGGAGATTGCTAGGAAAATCCAAACAGAAGAGGTCTTTTCCATCTCTCTTACTCCCAGTGCCACATTAACTCTACATAAGTCACAATAGACATGATTCAATCTATTTCATGAACTGCTTGCAGTAAAAGTAAAAGGAGAAATTAAATGAGTTTCCTGCAATGTCAGAAAACTCATTCAAAACTGGCATGGCTTCTGAGGTACTCAAAAAAGCAAGTTCACACAAGCAAGACTAAACAAAATAAAATAAAAAATTCCTTCCAGTAGCACCTTAGAGACCAACTAAGTTTGTTCTTGGTATGAGCTTTCGTGTGCATGCACACTTCTTATAGTAATCCAATTTTGCACTTTCTGAACTGTGTAAATTATGCAAATGAAGTACAATTGGTCTCTTATTTTGCCTGATTTACTCCACTTCTGCTAATTGTGGAGAGAGGCAAGAAGCTATGTAGGGCAATGTAGGGCACTGAAGCTATACCTTTTGACCACAGGAAATCTCACTCAGCAGTTCATCAAGCTTCTGAGAGGTCAGCAGGAACAATATGCACACGTTCCAAGCATGCCTTTGCAACCATAAGGACTAGAAACTCGCTTTTGTAAAAACTGAAATCGGGATTTTTTAATGGAAGCAAAGTTCTGTGGCCAGTATTATATTCTGCACTCTTGCAGAACTATATTCCAGTCCAAGATACTTCTTTTCGGCATCAATGAATGGAAACATGAACACTATGTGTTGGAAGAGCCATAGTGGATTTTCACACCTAACTGAATAGTTATTGCCATTCTGGCCATCCATCTTACTTACTATTGCTGTCCTAAGTCAAACTGGTCATTGCTGTTACTGCACTGTTCTCTTATGTATCAATACATGCCACCATTTTGACAGTCTATGTATTTTTGTTATGTGCACACCTGGGTGCATTGTGTTACTCTAGTTTGAATGGCAGAGACAGTATTTGGAGTGTTTAATAGATGCAGCTCCTGGAATTATGGTAAGCACCATTAAATATTTTGCTTGGTTCACCTCGGTAACCTGCTAGTAAGTGATGAGTGAACACTAAGGGATGCTCAAAATGGAGCAACAAATGGATCCTACCTGAAGTAACAGGTATATATTTAGGAATGAGCAAGTCTTATTCAATGTCTTTTCTTAGCAGACTCCAACTGTATCTCAGGAAAGCCAGAGATTTGTTCTTCAGGGCTTTTGGTTATTGATGAAGCTTGCTCACTGCATCCTGCACAGGAGTTTAAGAGGCTTGGTGTGGAATCTGTGTTACACATTAACCAACTTGATGAGTAAAGTTGTTGGTCAATGTTCTGATCCTTCTGGCAAAAATCCTTCTCTGCTACTGAAGTGCCTATTCCAGAACCTGACTTTTGCCTTGTCAGTTTCTCATTTTCAGGCTGTAAAGAAATAAAAGAGCCCACAGGTTAGTTTTCTCCCTCAGAAACAAGCTCATTTGCAGATATACAATCTAAACAAGACAAGACTGCTGGGAAAGAAAGAGGTTTGTGAGAAATGTTTTAAGACATAGCTTAAACTATTGCAAGAAGAACAAAGTACAGGTATTGGAAGGCAGCGAGCTGCAGTCTGAGAGTATTGGCAGACTAGAGATGAAAAAGGAAATAGAAGACAGACAAGCTAGATAAGGATACAAATGGTGAAGAGATTGAAAATCAATAGTGGTAATAAACTGGATCCAATAAGAAGAAAGAAGTCAATGAAGGAAGTGTAATGAGGAATGGGGGCAAAAGGGAGAGAGAGAAAAACTAACACCACCACTAAATGAACAGCAAAGTTAAAAAGGGAGCAGGTGAAAAATGGATGCCAATAAGAATGTCATGTCTTTGCAATAGAAAGAGATAAATATGCACAGTTGTAGCCATTTTTAAAGATTGGAAACATCAAGTTTTTATAGCAGGTCAAATAAAAGAGAGGCCAGGAGAGCTGCAAGGATTTCAAGGTTCTGAACCCAGGAAAAAATGAAGAACAAAAGCATTCCTGAGAGGGAGAGAAAAGGAAAAAAAAGGTACAGACAGAAAAAGACAAGAGAAAAGTAGCTCATTTTTAGGAGAAGGTAGCATAAAGCTATCTAGTGAAACGACAATATGGAGCTAGACCAGAAGCAGCAGCATAGAGGTCTTGGGCAGAGAAGGGTTAATTAGGACTGAAGAGAAATGGAAGGTGACCTAAGACAGATCACCAAGGAACTGCAGTGGTGGGTACTACAGCAATACTCTTAAGCAGCACTACATCTGGTAGCTGTGAGGAATTAAAATGGGAGGCTAAATTCAGCTGCCTGGTGCTGTTTGGAGTGCTGGGCCAGAAAACAACAACACTGTCTTAAAGGAAGGCTGATGGCAGGCATCAGTGGTAGGACCTGCTGGGGTCGTGAGTCCTCAGCAGCTGGCTGTGGGTGCCAGGTGCTGATGCCTGTCCTGAACTGACAAGTGTAGCGATGGCTGAATAGCAGTCATGGAGCAAAAATGTAGGTTACTTAAAGGGCTCATGTTTCAAGTATATGCTAGCTACTCACACGTACAATTTCTTGTCGTAGGTTCTTTGGAATTTGCGCAGGCATCACCTTGGCCCGTTTGTACAGCTCTTCATTGTGTTCTTCTACAGCATTAAGCTTCCGTTTTGGAGATGTCTGGCCACAGTGTGACTGCCTTGGCACTACAAAATGTTAAAGAAGAATTACTAGGACACTTCTCTCAAGAAACTCAAATATCATTGACTAAATATCAAACTATTTGCAACACTGGAAAATACAGGCACCAGCTGATAGGGGAAACGGCTATAGACCCTTTATTATATTGCAAAGACTCCCTTCATGCTATTTTGGCACTGAAGTAAGTACTGATATTTTCTCCTTCAGACCAGAGTAAGGATCAGAATATTCTTGCCAGTTGTTCATTCCAGCTTTTCTTTCAAGCCATCCCATGTTTAGGCAGGCTTTAGGTTCAGAATAGATTATGTTTGCTGATTCACTTCAGTTTTACAAAAATTCTAGAAGAGAGAAATCAACTCTTAAACAAACTAGACTCCACCACCTACATCCCTTGTGGAACTAATCTTACAGTCATTTATGATTTTCCAAGTTCCTATTAAGAGGTTCATAAAATAAGCAAATAATGCCTGCTCACTTGTGCAGCTACCTTGGCTTGCAGAAGGGTCTGTGACGGGGGCGCTGAGGTCCTCCATGCTTGAAGGGACAGAGGCCAATAAACCTGCAAAAAGTGAATGGTTCCATTAAAGAACAGGCAACTTTTCATTATTTACTTATTTATACTAGTATTCCTAAACTGCCAATTTCTGTAAAAGGTGATATACAATATAAGCATTAAAACAACATGAGATACAAAACAACTGACCAAAACAGGATCAAATTAATTCTCTAGAAATGTTTTCAGCAGGTGGAGAAATATTAAGATTATGGATGCTTGTCTGATTGCAAAGGCAACAGGGTTCCAAGATACTGAGGGAAGAAGGAAGACTACTATAAAGTGTCAGGGAAGCTACATGTGCTGCAATGTTGATTCCTGAATGTAACTTCTTTTAACATGTCTGTATAAACATCTGAAGGCACAGCACAATGTCAGGGGGCCAACAGACAGCAACTCTAATCCATTCCCAGGGAACGGTCCTGCAGGCAGGAGCAGAATCACTAGACTCCACTGCCACTAATTCCCATCCCACGTATTAATCCAATGAAACATGAGATGAAGATTTCCGATTTTGGAAATTAACAGTTAATCACAATAGAAGCTACTTAAACATTAAGTTGCCAAAGGCATCCAATTCATAACATTCAAGTTTAATTTTCAGCTACAAGATCATCTGTTTACAGCTAGAGGGCAGTTTTATTTAAATGTAATAGTAATAATAGGAAGCCTGTCAAGCTGGCAGAATATTTGATGAGGAGAGTAACCAAGATGCCAGCACTGGTATATTATAATACTTGCTGCACGATTCTGATCATATACTTAGCCTTACATTTTATACGGTTCCTTTGTAACAGCTCCAGATAGTTTATTTGTGGTTCATAGGGGCTGGTCCGCTTACAAAGTATGTTCTACCTGTAAACAGGTATGTTTAATAATATTCGGAGTAGCCTTCTTTGCTGCAGTAGATATCTACAGATACCGTTACAGCTGTGAGTTGTAAAAGTGACCAACTAATGATATCCTTTGTTTTCTTGGAAGGATCTTTTATTCTGTAGCTTATGCATGTTATTTATTGTTATGCAAGTTGGTTTATATTGTTGTGTTTTATGTTTTCTCTTAAAGCTATATTGTGATGACCAGTGGTCACAGCATAAAGTCAGAATCTTAATTCTTCATTGCTTATGCTTCTCTATTCCAATGTGTGCTACATATAATGGGTCCCAAAGTGACTTTGTGTTTCAGTTCTGAAGAAGTTCTGTCTCCTGTTTTTCAAACATTACACACTACTGTACAGAGCAATTCATGGTCTGCTAGGAGCACAAACCCCAACACCTAGTAGAAGCCATTTCTTCCTTGTAAAGGCTGGATGACATTTGATCAGCTTAGATGGTTTAGTAAAACCCAAATGTATTATGTAGTACTTGGTACTTACAAAGGCCTCTGTAGCGTGAGAGCTGCTGGTAGATCTGTTTCATGCGCTCTATGTTCATTCGGCTGGCCTCTGCATGGTTCACCATGGGTTTGGGATAGTCTACCCCAATGACACATTTTGCTGCCTTCTGCACTGACTCAGGAGCATTCCATGGCTCATAGATGTAGCGCGAGGGAAAACCTTTCAACTTGGGAAGATATCGCCTGCAGCATAAATTGAGTGAGACCTTCACTTAGTACTGTAAACCATTTATACATGCCATCAACTGCCCCAATCACAAAAGGAGGCAGGTCTGCATCTTACTTTCAGCATTGTCCTCACTCTTCAGCCAAAGAGGCTCTGAGAACAACTTACATAAGATCAATAAAAACAAGATAATCACTAAAAGACAGCACACAAAAAAGGGATGAGGCGGGAAGAGGAAAACTATCAAGCTCAAAACAAAAATATAATAGTTCTGCATTGCAGGAGGTTGGACAGATGACCCTTGGGATCCCTTCCAACTCTACAATTCTATGATTCTAATGACCAGATAGGGACACGGATGGCGCTGTGGTGTAAACCACAGAGCCTAGGGCTTGCCGATCAGAAGGTTGGTGGTTCGAATCCCTGCAATGGGGTGAGCTCCCGTTGCTCGGTCCCAGCTCCTGCCAACCTAGCAGTTCAAAAGCACGTCAAAGTGCAAGTAGATAAATAGGTGCCGCTCCAGCGGGAAGGTAAACGGTGTTTCTGTGCACTGCTCTGGTTTTGCCAGAAGCGGCTTAGTCATGCTGCCCACATGACCCGGAAAGCTGTCTGCGGACAAAACACCGGCTCCCTCAGCCAGTAAAGCGAGATGAGCGCCACAACCCCAGAGTCGTCCGTGGCTGGACTTAACAGTCAGGGGTCCCTTTACCTTTACTAATGACCAGCTACAATGGAAACACCAATGGTATCCAGTCTCTCAGAAGAGCTAGTGGAATGATTTTGTTTCCATCTCTCCCTCAGCTGCAGCTTGGCTGAACTGACAAGCTCCAGTGACATAATGGGACTCTTTACTCACCTGATGAAGTCACCACTGGGATCTGTTCGACGTCCAAAGCCAACAGGGCAGTAGCAGTGGAAGAACTGTTGGAAAAAAGCACTGCACGAAAGCCACATCCAGCTGCCTGAATTCACACTGAAATCTGCATCTAGCAGCAGCTCATCAAACACCTGGAATAAAGAGGGGTGAACTCAGTGAGGAAAGTCCTTCAGTAAAGTCTCAGTGACAGGGCAGGGATGATGTGAATCCAACCATCACCTACAACCTCATTGATCATTTTTTAATATTCAGTGAACCCAGACCATGGGAGAATGAAACAAATAAGAGAAACAAGCCAGCAAGATAAGAGTTTGTGGAAGCCTGTCTGCTCAGACAGGAAAAGCACATTTTTTTCCTATATGAAGTTGCCACTGCTATGTTCTCCATGCACAATGGCAACAAACAACAAAGCTATGCTACTGTCAGGTAGTCCAGTTGAATTTGATTTCTGGGATATTGTCACTTAAGTTTCCAGTATTTGCTCTTATGGAACAGGATTACTACCACGTTAATATAGTAGTGGCTGGGGCAACCCAGTCTGATGGGTGGGATAAAATAAAATAATAATAATAATAATGCATTTCAGGGACTTCCCAACAGATCCCAAGAATTGAATATGCTTATCATATATTGCATTTCAAGAGGTTCCTTAAAATGGGACGCTCATTTCAATGAGCTACGGTAGTGCTGTGCTACCTGTAGAGTTGTTTCACAGCTTTTTACTGTCAACATATAATTTCTGTCTCTTTTCTTCTTTACTCACTCTTACGCCTGACTCCCAGCTGATCCAAAGGTCTCCTCTGGTTAGAAAGCAGGCTACAGCATGCCGGGCCAGGTGATGAATCCAACCCTCCTGTCTCAATTGCGTCATGATAGCATCAATCCAGGGGAAGCCTGTCTTGCCTTCTGCCCACTTTGCCAAGGCTTCAGGATTCCTGTCCCATGGGATCTGAATACAAATTGGGTTCCCCTCCATACGGTCAAATTGGGGGTTGTTTGTGGCAGCTGTATAAAAAAATTCTCTCCAGAGTAACTGGCCATATAACGACAATGGTGGAGTGCTATTCCGCTTCACCTAGAGATGACAGGAAGAAAGAGGCATATACCAATAAGATAGTGTCAGAGCTTTTTAAAATATCAATAGATTCTGTGATATCTTCAGGAAACTTCTACTACGAGATCAAGGCAGTAAGCTTTTAAAACACCCATTCCCAAGCATACCTTTACTAAAAATAATTACCTTAGGTCAGAATATTTGCTTTAAACTTTGCTTGTACACAAAATCCACAGAAAGGCCTTAAAAGGGCAAAATTAATGCAGCCTGACCATGTGAGGGAACCCACTGAGAACAAGTATCCACAGAAAATATGTTCAGAAAAATGTAACTCAAGCAATGTGTTATTCCTTTGTAATCAGTTCCAGCTATAAAACAGCAGAGAAGTTTTCTCAGTGATGGCATCCAAGCTGTGGAATGCTCTTATAAGAAGAGCCTGTTGGACCTGGCCAATGGCTATCTAATCCAGCAACCTCTTCCTCCAAATGCTGTAACCTTTCCTCACAGGGGAGTTGCTCCATCACCTTATCATTTTGATTGTGGTTTTCTCTCTACAGAAGGATTCAGCTGGCATGCACTTGATTGCCCCTTTGCCACCAAGCAAACACCTTTTTAGATGCAGTTTTAATCTCCTGGCCTATGCTGTTTTTATAATTTTGTCTGTTCCTTTGTAAGATGCCCTTGGAATATGCATGAAAGGCAGTATAAACAAACTTATAATATTCCAATATTCCCAGGGAAGTTCAGACACCTAGGAGGTTGAAGTGCAAATTAATACATTTCAATGACTACGCCAAGATGCTGGAAATGATAACAGATATAAGGTCTACTAGAGACGTGAAGAGAATTAACATCTCACTAAATGCTAAGAGTCATTTTGATTCCCAGACTAGGATATCTTGTTGAAGAAAGATTCTTTCTGATTCTTACCTTTCTGTATAGTTCCCAGAGCCGGTAGTAGAATAAGCGGCAAGACAAGCACCCAAACCGAAGGTAGGGGCTGAGCCCTGTGGGGCTGGCCAACAGTGAATTGGCGTTCATCCTTGGCCTCTCGTAATTCGCAACCCATGCCTTGAAGGATTCAGGTAAAGGGAGCAAAGAAAACAGAAATGGACCTTAAAACAACCTTCTGTGAAATTCTATAAACAAGTGTTATTTGACCCTATTAACAATCTACCATTTGCAGGGACCTTCAAATTGTGTTTTTTTTCTTTTCATGGGGAGAACAGGGAGGCACATCATGTCATAACTTGCCAGTGTCATGTGTGCCACACTTTATTTCCCTAACTTTTGAACTCTGACTTCAACTGTTACTAGTTAAGGAAATTCACCACTAAGAGTGTCCATTAAGGCTGGCTTTCTTCTAGTACAATTAATCACTACCAAAGAAAGCAAGGGATATAGGTCAATATACAAGACACCACATCAGTGTGTCAGAAATTGAAGTATAAGTAAATTTTAAAAAAGTAAGTGGACTGTACACAACCTTGACTTTATTTCAATCACAGTTCATTGGTGCACACCAGACAACAGAAATCTGATACATAACTTTAATGTTACATAGTAAATATCCAGAGGTTATTCAAGTTTCAAATAAATGTCAAAGGTGTGAAATGCAGCAGAAACAATACTGGGATATAAAATGTGTATGCATTTACAGGAGTAAGAAAAGAACATGTAAGATCTAGATTAAGGCAAGAAAGCATGAAATGATTTGGTATTTCATTATTAGTTTCAGCAGAGTGAAAGCATTAGAAACTAAGACAACCTTTGGCTTGCAACACCTCTCAGACACCAGAGCAGCAAAGAGATTGGTTTTTCTAGATTCACCTAATACACTGGCAATAGCACAGCAAAAGGTACCCTTCCTTCCTTGATGCATAATTTTGCAATAAAGATTATAAGGTTACCTTTCTTTCCAGGTGCTTATCCAGACGGGTTAATGCTTCTGTCTCTCCTCCTTGCCAAACAGCTGGAGCAAGACCCTCAGTGGGGAAGCCTGAAAAAGAATGGAAGAGGGTGTTAATATAGAACTCAGTCAACAGATACGGCTTTAATTCAATCTTGTGCTGCAGTATTAACTAAACGTGTTCTGCACTATACAGCATGAAATTGCCACTGACAACCAGCAGAGGGCACTTTTGAATAAAGCTTTTCATAAGGTACACACCCCTGCAGCATATGCTATAAAACCTAGGAAAACACAAGTACTTATTTTTCTGCAAAACTATTGATTACAATCCTTGAAAACCAACCCCCAAACTGAAACGGAGGTGGGTGGGAAGAGAGAGAGTGTATGTAGAAAATTCAACAAAACAACAGCCATGTAGCTTGGAGGACTTCCAGAGAGCTGATGTAATGGAGGAGTCGTTTCCACTTGCTAATTTCTAAATTTAAACAACCTGCTTAGTGACAAAATTTTCAGTCTGATCTAGCACGTTAAAGATTAACAATCTTATATCTGCCTGCTCATAATGAAATGACTGACATAGTTCGGTTAGGAACAATATTAGGGGACTAGTATGGAACCAAGGTACAAAGCATGGAAAGAAGAAAGACTATGTTCTATTTTCTAGACACACAATTTTCAATATATAAATTGCTTCAATTACCAGCCCGTAATTAGTGATTTCTTACAGTAAAAAATAATCATAATGACCCAACACAAGGTATAGTACCCATAGTACCCACAGCTAATCCACTAATTTCCTCAAGGTGCACTGAAAATCTCAAATTTGTTTCTAAAGACAGAACCAGAACAGGCCGGACAGGAAGAGTACTACAGTACATCTGTTCCAAGCCCATTGAAAGCTGGTGTAGCTGTCCTGCAGTTCTGCAACATACCCAGCTCCTCCAGGGATGGGACGCCGTAAGTTTCGTCATGATTTTCTTGGATCTCAGTCCTGCATATCTCCATCTGTTGATTTGTAACTGTGGCAACTGGCTTCTTGGGCAGGTCCATGCGACTAATGATGGCTTGGAAACGCTTGTATGTCAGAGGAGGTTTATGCCCATTCAATTCAATTATCCTGCAGATTGGAGAAAGAAGTAGTTTTAAAAGTTTTGCTGCCACCCCACTCACATAGGAAACCAAAGACCACCACAGCCAACCACAAATGTACAATCACACCCTACACCAACCCCCAACATCTCTCACCACCAAAGTAGCACAAGTGAACAACAGAGAAACTGTGCAAACAACGCTGACACCAAACCCTACATATATTAAGTAAAATAGAAACATCATCACCCCACCCCACCCATCTCTTTCCCCCTTTTCTGCCTAATGTCTCACCAAACAAAACTGATTTGTAAAAATGTTACATGGAAAAAATACGAGACATTGCACATACCTTTGTAAATCAAGAAAATCTTTAATAAAAATACTTTTAACAAAGTTTTGCTGCCATAAGTTGTGTAGGGAAGTAGCATTTCCTTCAATACATTTAGGATCAGTCACCCCTTCAGATATTTTGTGGGAGGGCCAAAATTCACAAAACAGACACTACAATCCTATTTTCTCACATTTCCAACTTTAGCCCCTAACAAGATCAAGTAGCTAATGCCACAGAAGACAGAATCAGGATTACCTTAAGAGATTGGAGAACTGGGCCAAAACTAACAAAATGAATTTCAATGGGGACAAATGTAAGGTTCTACACTTAGGCAGGCAGAACTAGCTGCACAAATATAAGATGGGGAACATGTGAAAAGGATCTAGGGGTCTTAGTAGACCATAACCTTAACATGAGTCAACAGTGTGATGCAGCAGCAAAAAAAAAGCTAATGCTATTCTAGGCTGCAGCAACAGACATCTAGAGTCCAGGGTCAAAGGAAGTAATAATATCACTCTATTTGACCTTGGTCAGGCCACACCTGGAGTACTGTGTCCACTTCTGGGCACAAGAATCTAAGAAGGGTACTGACAAGTTGGAATGTGTGCAGAGGTGGGCGACCAAGAAGATGAAGGGTCTGGAAACCAAGCTTTATTGGGAACAGTTGAGGAAGTTGGGTATGTTTAGCCAGGATAAGAGAAGACTGAGAGGAGATATGAGAGCCATCTTCCCATATCTAAAGGATAGCCACATTGAGTAAGCTTGTTTTCTCCTGCTCTGGAAGACAGAACACAAGCCAATGGCTTCAAGTTACAAGAAAGAAGATTCCGACTAAACATTCAGAAAAACTTTCTGATAGTAATGGCCGTTCGACAGTGGAACAAACTCCAGAGATTGTGGGCTCTCCTTCACTGGAGGATTTTAAGCAGAGGTTGGATGGCCATCTATCATGATTGCTTTAGCTGAGAATCCTGCATTGCAGGGAGTCAGACTAGATGACCCTCAGGGTACTTTGCAACTCTACAATTCTATGATTCTAAGTATTCCACAGTACTCATCTTCATGATATCTATGGCCTGGAAGCCCCACCACTGGTACAAGAGCAATGTACAAGACCAAAATCAATACACTAATAATCTATAAAATCATACTGTTCCTAAATTAACAGTTGGCAGACTAGAATTATTCTTCTGGGCAAGTCTGGTGGAATAAAAAAAAATGCCTTCAAGAGGTGCCAAAATCCCAAAAGGGTCAGCACCTGCTCAGTACCCAAGCGTGGGGCTGCTACGCTAAAAACCCTGCTTCATGTCACCAGAAAACAGACCTTGGGAATGTGCAACCCTATAAGCAGCAGTCCCCTGATGACTGCACCAGTATTCAGGGGGTAAGGAGACAACTCTGGTATCTTGGTCAAAAGTTGTTAAAGGATTTATAAAAAGAAAAGAAAACTAAAACACTGAATCTGTTCCAGTAGCATATTGGCAGGCAGTGCAGATCCCAGTGCACAGGTGCTATTGTATTGCCAATAGGTAGCTCCAGTTAACAGGCTAGGTGTCATTCTCTGCACCAACTGCAACTTCTGGACCAAGCCAGAATGCAGACCCAGACAGTAATCAAGGCTTGAGGTTACCAACACAAGACTGACTTTAGTCAAGTTATCCTGCCCCTAGAACAGCTGCATTTGTTTAACCAGGCAAAGTTGGTCGCTGAGGACACCTGGATCTCAAGTGATGATGATGGATTCAGGAATATCCCCAGACTATGAACCTGCTTCTTCAAAGTGAGCACAACCCTGCCAGGTAATTGACCTATCTCCCAGACACTGAATTCACTTGCATATGGTATGTATGTCTTGTTAGGATTCAGCTTCAGCTTACTGGCCCCATTCAGCCCACCTGCATGTCCAGACACGAATCCAGGGCTTGCACAGCCATTCCTGGTTCAGCTGTTTAAGAGAGACGGAGTCAAGTGTCATCAGCATACTGATGACACTTTTCTAGTTCCAACTGAGTCTGAGAAACACAAACGTGTGGTTTGGTTGTTGTTAAGAACTTATTTTTTGTGAAAGTTTCATGCTTAGGTAGTTTCAATCACAGCTGCAAAACTGCCTTAAAAAGGAGTTTACTGATGTGGTTAAGAATGCCCAAACAGTGTGCAGAGATCTCCATCACTAAAATAATGATTTCCTATGTGGTTTAGGAGTCCACATTGTTTCTGCTCTCAGTGTCAGTCATGCCACCAATGTAACTTAAAGATGAACCCAAAATGCCTCTGTAGGGTGTGAAATGCAGATGAAGATGCTTTAAGTTTTCCAGCAAAGCAGAATGGTTTCCTGAAAGTTATACAACACACAGAGCATGCTGTTAAGTCAATCTCAGATCCAGGCACCCACCACAGTGATTCAGGCTATGCTTGAACACAGAAGCTATCTGCACTCATTTAGTTGCTTTATACAATTCTAAAAGGGAACCCTCTGTATTAAAGAAGTTAACACCTAGCTAAGAAGATCCCGAAGCAACAGATCTTTTCTCTGGTGAAACAAAGCCTCCAGAACAGAAATAACTAGAGACTCTCAAAAGCCAGCATGTGAAGAGTTAAAGAGGCAGTGAGAGAGCCAAGTTGCTAGCTTATATAAAGCCAAAGCAGCTTCCTGCTCAGCTTGTGTACTAGTAGTTACAAGAGCAGCAGCCACGTCCTCCCAGTCAACAACTTACGCAAAAGGGTTGGGCTTTCAGCCTAACGTTTCAGCATAAGCCATGTGCCTGCCTTTCCCCTGTCATCTGCACGTGTAAAGGGGAGGAGCTCCACGCCACCCAGGCTTTTACAGAGCTACACTCACATGCATGGCTCTGTGACCTAGCTTCCCAACAATGCACAGCAGCCGCAAAACTGAAGGCAGCTCCTTGCCTCACGGTATCTCTACCTATTGAATCCAAGCAACAAACAAATCTCCTCTTACATACTGAAGCAAAAGGAACTGTGCAAAAGAAACTGTGTACACTAGAAAACCAAGAGTGAAGAGTAAGTGTGAGGGTTCCAAAAAATGACTGGGTCAGTGCAACAGGATCAAATACGGAGTCAGCATAATCCAGCTGTCAGGAGGAACACAGAAGGTCAACCTCCCTGGCTCAGCCATGCTCAATAGCAGAACTTGGGCATATCTCTCCAGCTCAAGTTCCCCCAGCTTAACTATAGAGATGTGAATGTCTTATTCTCACAAGTTGTGTGAGGATGAATGAGTCAAGAACAGCAAATAAGTTTTTAATTGAAATAGAGCTCTAAAATTAAATATGCTCTTTAGAGGAAAAAATAGGAAAATTTGACCTTTTTAGCATTAAAAGACAAAGTGAGAGCCATACAACAACATACGATTTCCCCCTTTCCAAAACGGTCAAACTTTGTAGTTCATAGTTCATGTTTTTCTTTCTCCACCATTAGCTTTCTGCCCTTATAATGTTCAACAGAAACTCTTTATTTAAATAGTGGGGGAAATTATTATTTTTTACGCTATTTTTAAGCAGCTTCTCAGCAACAGATGAAATAAGATCACTCATCCTCATTAATTACAGGAAGTTCCCTGATTGTATCTGGATGTTTAGTAATGACATGGCGTTACAATTCTAAGTAATACACCAGGTTGTAGAATTTGCTCAGGGCATCTCCGTCAGCCCTATTACTTCAGACCCTTCAGTCTACCAAGAATAAAATGTCAAGATTCTAAAGGAAAGAGGCTCTTCCTAACAGCAGTAAACTAGGAAGCAGTTTAAAGTCCATCAGCCACAAGACTGGGGGGAGGGGAGTGCTCTGACTATATAGATCCCAAGCAGCAGTATGCCTAGCATGCTTCTAAGCTGGGGGTGGGGGCAGTGCCTCTTGAAGGAGGAGAGAGCAAATGTAGCTTCCTGAGATTATTCCTTTTAAAATGGCTAGAAATGGGCCTCTAAAAGAACATAGCCTCTAAAAGACACCTAATGTCAAGACACCAATATGGTACAGCTTTGCTGCTGTTTTGCACTTTAAAATACAGTAAGTAGATAAGTACATGCACAACACAAAGGAGAAGAATATAAAACTTCTAAAGAATTTTAAAAATAAAAATGCTCAGGAATGGTAGCAGTGTACAGGCAGGGCCAGGAAAAAACATTTTCTGCAACGTGGACAAAACCTTTAAATAAAACCAGCCCTATCAGAGGTCTTGTACATGGACTTCCGCTCATGCAACAGGGCTTTCCCCACTCCTCTCCCTATCCCCAATTGTGGAGCTAGAACAACCTCCACAATAGCACATGAGAGAAAGGGGGGGTTGTCCCATTTGGTAAGCTGCAATGTTTGCACAGATGGAACAATTGGAAGAACACGGGATTGGATTCCACATGTAGACTGTGCATAATGATTAATGGGCAAGCACTGGATGAAATTTCATCTGCAGAATGAATAGCTTCCCCTCTCAAGAATTACAAAGCTGGACAGACTATGAAAGAAATGGACAAAACAGAACCTGACTGGGTAAAGGGCATGTCAAGATCTAAGTTCCCATCATAATAAGACAGGATGTGCCACACCAAAGATACTCCTGTTTAATTTAAATTTGCAATTACTAACTTAACATATTTGCACACTTAAACAATACAATGCAGCTTAACATATATATACAAGCCTGTACAACTGTGACCACAACATATATGCTAAGTGCTGCTGCCTTGCCACAAGAGAATACAGGTGTGTGAGAGAATGAATCATGTTTCATTTAAGAACAAACACAGAGCAATAGTAAATGAAGGACTGAACAGTCTCATACAACCAGTTTCAGTCTCTTTGCCCCATTGTCCCTGTGACAGAATGCACACATATCCCATGCATCTTCTCCCAGTCTCACCATTCCAAAGTATACTTTCACCTCCTTCCCTAGGGAAGAATTCGAAGTTGTGCTATAGCAATCAATTCATCACTGAAAGCATTTCAGCTTGCCAGGTGGAACAATCCCCTCCATGTACTGTTCTATGGGTTCTTCTGGAAACCCCACCACCACCAATTGTGGGGAGCCAAGGGGAGAAAAGCCCTGTTGTGCTAGCAGAAGCCCTCGCTTCTGCTAGTGGGACTTGTTAGCTGAATCCGTTCCCTAATGTTTTGTCTTCAGTAGATTGCAAACCTGCAGCAATAATGATCTTATTGCACAGCATCTTGCAGTAGTAGCAATATAATTAGCTCATGATTTATAAACTCTGGATCAGCTGCTTCTTTTCCCAATTCCCACACCAAAAGGTGGAATTCAGTATGAAACTTGAGATCTTTTATTCCTATAATAGTACCACAACAGGATGAATTGAAACTCTGATTAGTTAAGAAATCCTAAATATTCTCTCCCACCTCATCACCAGATGTGTTTTATTTTTTCTCAGATATCATAATACCTTAGCATCTCCTTAAGCAGATCCATATCTTACCTGTCCAGATCATAAAGGGTATGTGAGTTCTCCATTATAACTGCTACTCCAGCTTCTTTAGCCAGCTTCACTATAGCTGCATCTCTCTCTTTCCCAAAGGGCTCAGAGTCATATTCAAAGGTAAGACGTGTCACTCCCCATTCCTGCAAGAAACCACACAATATTACTCCACTACAAATATGAAACCCCACTCTTAGTTCACCAGAGAAGTCTGAGAATTAACACTTAAAGGTAGGCTGAAATCCAAAGACAGATTTAGGGAAGAGATCCCATTTTAAACAATACACATTAACACATACAAACAAAAAATAATCCACTAACAACAGCTGTTCTCACAATGCATTAAAAAAACTTTGCTTTTTAAGAGTACCGGTAGTTTCTTAGTGTCTACTTTCAGGTCACTTCCCTTGCTATCCTCACTGAATATGAAAAATAGGAACTCTTTAGTTTGCTGCTGCCTTTTTGGTGTGTGTGTGTGTGTGCTCTCGCACCTCTCTGTATGTGCAAACATCAGGACACACAACATTGTTTAATTACAATCATAGTAATGAGAAACTTGATTAAATTGACCTTTTTTCTTGCCAGTTCAAATCATTATTTAAATAATTCCAGTCTGCCTCTGGGTATCCCAAACAGCACTATAACCCACCTGTTCTACGATAACTACTGTATATTCTGACGTATAAGACTACTTTTTAATCCAGGAAAATCTTCTCAAAAGTCAGGGGTCGTCTTAAACGCCGGGTGGAGAATCTGCGGTCGAGTATATCTCAAACTCTATATTTTAACTGGAAAAGTTGGGGGTTGTCTTATACGCCCAGTCATCTTATACGCCGAAAAATACGGTAGACACCTGAACCAGAACACTTCCTTTATGGCAGGGGTCAGCAAACTTTTTGAGCCATGGGCCAGTCCACTGTCCCTCAAACCTTGTGGGGGGCCAGACTATATTTTGAAAAAAATAATGAATGAATTCCTATGCCCCACAAATAACCCAGAGATGCATTTTAAATAAAAGCACACATTCTACTCATGTAGAAACACCAGGCAGGACCCACAAATAACCCAGAGATGCATTTTAAATAAAAGGACACATTCTACTCATGTAAAAACACGCTGTTTCCCGGACCGTCCGCAGGCCGCATTTAGAAGGCGATTGGGCTGCATCCGGCCCCCGGGCCTTAGTTCGGGGACCCCTGATTTATGGGATAATGAAACACTGCAACATTGCTGCAGCTCCCAGTTGCATGTTCATGTTAACAATATGTATTATGTATCAAATTGTAAAAACCCGAGTTTACAGTAGTACCTTGGATCCCGAACGTTTTGGCTCCTGAACGCCGCAAACCCGGAAGTGAGTGTTCTTTGGAAGCTGAACGTCCGACGCGGCTTCCGCTTGAGTGCAGGAAGCTCCTGCAGCCAATCGGAAGCCACGCCTTGGTTGTCGAATGTTTTTGGAAGTCGAATGGACTTCCAGAACAGATTCCGTGTGACAACCAAGGTACAATTATACTTGCATATTGAACGCCATCTATGACCAATCTATGACCGATCTAGTAACACAATATAGGACCTTGCATCAACCATAGAAAGGGAAAGTCTATGTTTCGCATGCAGAAGATTCCACCAGTGAAAAGGAGAACAGGTTTCAGGCCAAGAAAAACTAGTCAGAGGATATAATGACAGCTTCACAGAATCTAACAAGAAATTGAGGATCTCATGCTTTAAAAATTTCATATACCAAATTTTGGAAGAGTGCTGGGGTGCCAGTCACAAAATGGCTTCCATGGAAAGTGTGGCATAACACAAAATTTGAGAGATAACCACCTTTGACAACCTTATGCTTACCATAGGAAGTCTGCTATGTATTGACTGTGGAAATCACACACAATGCTGATATATACACACACAGATACACACTGATGGTGTTGCTGTCTAACAACAACAACAGGGAGTACCCTTCAGTACCAGGAAAAATATGCAAGATAGTCACATCACACTCACTTTCATTTCACATGCCCCATACCTTACTTTCTAGGAGAGCCAGAGACTGACTGACTTCTTAAAATGAAAACTCAGAGCCTGAGGAACCTGCCAGGGGCACCAATGAAAGTGTTTGCATGTGCTGGGTTGGCAACCCCCATTCTAGTCAGCCAAATTAAAGTCACAATCCTTTAAAAAAATTGCCTACAAGATATGTAAAGTTCTACATATAATTACAGTGGCCACACTACAAGTTAGAGATAAAAGAAGGATCAAGAGGCTACAAGAGCCCCCACTCTGATATTGTAGGTCCCCAACTGGACAGATTAAGTTCTTGAAAAGCTTGTGTTGTATCTAATGCTCTGCATGTGTAGTTCAGCTGGTGCAACAAGACTTCTGTTCCCTTTCTTCCCTCCTTTTGAGGGCAAGTGTGAGCTGGAGGGGGAAGGAAAAGGAAGAGGAAGCTGTTGTGCAAAAGGAGCTGCAGCACTGGATATGACCCATGGGCCCTGCAAATATATAGACCACCTAGAAAAATTATTAGGAGAAAAACCCAGCAAACATCCCACAACAGTCAGAAGTACAAGAATTTCTACCCAGAGTGTGGTGCAGCCCCTTCAGTCTATTCATAAGACCAGTTTTTTAAAACATGAAAGTTGAATGTTACTACAGTGGTACCCTGTGTTACGCACGCGATCTGTTCTGGATCGCGCTACGTAACACGGGCGTACCTAACACGAACACCCTGGAAAAAAAAGAAAAAACCTGGAAGTTTGTGCGTTTTTGCGCACCCGCGCATTGCACGCGCTCCTGGGAGGACTTCCGGGTCACAGAGGTCTGTAAATCAAACGTATGCAACATGGAGCATACGCAACTCAAGGTATGACTGTAGATAGATCATGAATAAATCATAAGCTGAATGGTCAATGCACTGGAAAGGACAAGATAAATTCAAGCACCTTTACAACCTTAGCTACAGCTTTTTGCAGCATCTTGCTCTTCAAAAACATGGCCTATTTTCTCTGACAAAATGTGTTAAGATGTAATTGGTTGCCACAGCAAGCATCCTAAAAATATGACAAAGGGAAGTGTGTATGATGCAGGAAACTCTGCTTCACACAAATCAAGATCTAGGTACAATCAAGATAAAAGCATAAGTTGGAAACTTTGGCAAACAGGTGCACAAACTATTTGGAATTGAGTCCAACACGTATTTGCTTTACACAACCATTTGAGATAAAAGTTATCATGTAATTCCTCCTCAACCTGAAAAAAGCAAGGTTCCTCTATTCTGCATGCAAAATTATGCATGATCTTACTCATTCATCATGCTATGCCGCTATATACCTGTACATATACAACTTAAGAACAAAATTGTATACTACACTGAATTTCAGCATGACCAGTAGACAAAAGATGGATACTTTCTGCTCCACATAAAATTTACAACCACAGAAATGGCATAAGCCCTCAAAAAAGTTACTTCAGTTCCTTGAATAAGCCTTTAGGGATAAGGTGTTACGATATCCATGAACCAGATTAAGCAGCTACAATCAGGGTAGAATTAGTTGCAATTTGGATGCAGATTCCCAACTGACAATTTTAAAAGCACTGAGAAAGCAAAAGATGCAGATGTTGTGTCCCGCTCCCTCACCCTAATTGTCTAGTTTCTTATGTGGCAAACTAGAACCCTACTTGCTAAAATAGGCAGCCTATATGTGATCAGTAGAGGAATGGAAGGCACAGCAGCTGCATGCTCTCCCATCACTTCCAAACATTTATACATCAGGCCCAGGGGCCAAAGTGGCCCTCCAGGCCCTTCTATCTGGCCCCCAAGGCTCTCCCCAGGCCACACACCCCATCAGCCCTGATTTCAACCCTCCTTAAATGTTTTTGCCTGGCTACAATCAATGTCAATATCAATGTTAGTCAGCAGCACCTGAATGAGGCATGGAATTTTAGAGTGGTATTCAACTTTTTGCGGTAGCTCCTGGATTAACAGTAGTGCAAGCAGATCCCCCCCCATATTTGCTCTGGAGAGTTGGTGGTACCCCCAGAACAGATTTAGGGCGTGTGCAGGAGAACATTCTGTCACACAAGGAAAAATCCATGTGTCAACATAACACTCACCTTAGTGCTACATTGAATACAAACCTAATTTACAGGAAAATTCAGTTTCCTTTAAAACAGTCTTCCTCAAACGGCCCTCCAGATGTTTTAAGACTGCAATTCCCATCATTCCTGACCACTGGTCCTGCTAGCTAGGGATCATGGGAGTTGTAGGCCAAAAACATCTGGAGGGCCGAGTTTGAGGAAGCCTGCTTTAAAAGCTTTTCACACAGAGACATTTTCTTACCTTAAAGAGTCTTGGGAAAACATCAGTAGGCTGCCCTCTTACTACAAACAAGCGAGAGTTGAGTTTTCGTAAACTGTTATCCAAATCTTCCAGGGACTGGAGTAAAAACCTATGGAGAAGAAGAAATAAGATGGCATCAGCAGCTGTTGCGTCAAGTAGTTAAGGGTCCTCAAACTCAAAAGCAAAGAATTCAGCTCCTTGCCAACACTTATATTTTATATTTTCTTCTCCTTAAGAAGAAAAAAACCATATGGCAGAAAATAACACTAAAATATATTAAATGTTGTATGCAATAACCAAAAATACCAATCAGAAATATCAGGTTGTGGCATCAGAAGTTTATGTTTATGCTAGAGAATAATTCAATTGCATGAGCTCTTCCATCATCCCTGATTAACTCTGCATTTTTGCCTTTAAGCCAGGATACTAGGTTAGAATCAAGCTAGGCAAAGCTACCTTTGGACACCCTCTGAAGGATATATAAAGATTGTGGAAGGCATGTTTGGAGGTGTGTGAAGAGAAAAGAGACATTTAATTGCACTAGAGTAAATCCTCTCACATAACACTATATTCTGCACAAATCATACTTTTCGTTTCCATGCATTTAATTTTCTTAGTTGATTTGTCTTAAATTCTTCTTTCCCATTGCTACATCTAAGAAATGATCCATGTGACAATTTGCTATCAATCCTTGCATACCCAACACACACACATATCTGAACTGCCACTTTTGCATACATCTATCACTGTAGAGGTGATTTTTTCCACTTAAAAAGAAATCAGAGAATATAAACAGTTTAATTTTTGACATTTTACATTACAAAATGTAGAAATGCAAGACTCCTTGCTAGAATGCATGTTCTAACTCTATACAAAAGCATTGAATTTCAGAATTACATTACATATCTTCCTTGTTGCATTCAAGTGGAAAAGTCAAACTATTAATTTAGGCTTTTCTCCGTAAAACTATCAGAATTTTCTTTCTGAGATCATAGAAGAGAACAATGGTGTGTACATGCACAAAGGGCTAAAATACATAGATTCAGCAGACTTGAACCCTAGATAAACGCATGCAATTAAAAGGGTGAAAGATGCACCTCTTAGCTTAAAATAAAATTGTAAAACATTTAAATAAAGTAGAAGGCAGACGCCCAGGTGCTAACTAGTCTTGTAAATGCTAGAATATATAACATTATGTCAAAAGCAAGATCTTGGGAAGGTGTTTTAACTGGGTATTATGCTTAATTGATTTTCTGCCTCACACACTTGCAGAAGCAAGGTCAGTCAGATCCACATGTGATTGCTGCTTGAAGCATTGATAAACCCAAAGATCGCCCTGTGATCTTTGGAAGAAAGGCAGTATACACATTCAATAAATAAAAAATATTAATAATGGTGTTGACAAGCTGCTTGCAGGGCTACACCAGGCCATATGTCTTCTTGTTCCCTGTCCCAAGCTAGCATGACTGCATCTGAACCGTGAGTAACATTTCACTGTGTAACTGGTTGTTGCATACACCTTGAAAAAGGTGGTGGTATGGCCACTCCTTGAAGCTGATGTTTTGGATCAACTACAAATATTCCTCATTCTGGAAAGTAGAGATGGTTATGGCAAGTCAACTGCAGGCATTCTTGGATGAAATCTACACCCGTTCCAATCTGGGCACCTAGCGATGGGACAAAGCTGCCCTTGGTTGCATTGAAGGATGGCCAGTATTGACAGTGGGACAAGGGGATTACAACATTGCTCCTGTTTCTTGATCTTTCTATGGTTTTCACCATAGTATCCCCTTGGCCTGGCTTAATGGGATAGGAATTGGAGGAACTGTGTTGCAGTAGCTCCAGTCTTTCCTATGTGGCACAATTCAGAGAGTAGCATTGGGAGAGTGCTTTCTGACCCTCTGGCAGTTATGTTATGGGTGGTGCTGCAGGGCATTATTTTATCCCCAATGTTGGGAGCAGACACCAGGAGATTTGGGGCATTAGTATGCTGATTTCACTCTATTTCATTGTAATATGTGAATGAGAAGAGGCCATGAAGGCTCTGGATAACACAGTGCCTGGATACAGTGGTGAAAGGAATTTAGGAAATTAACTGAGCTTGAATCCTGACAAGACAAAAACACAGTGAGTGAATGGTTCCTGCGTCCAATAAATTGGTCAGTTTACATTCACCTGAAGGAGCAGGTGGGATGCATTTTGGGATGGCTTCTGAATCCAGCTTTGCCATTGGAGATGGCTCCAGTAACTAGGGAAGTTTTTAATCTGTGATATTTTAATGTATTTTAATATTTGTTGGAAGCCGCATAGAGTGGCTAGGGGGACCCGGCCAGATGGTCGGGGTACAATTATTATTATTATTATTATTATTATTATTATTATTATTATTATTATTATCAGCTTCAACTCATACATAAACCAAGGTCCTTCCTGGACAAAGACAGTTTGACTACAATAGTCCAGGCACTGGCTTCCCTTCTGGTTGGTCCAAAACCTGCAGTTAGCATAGAACACTGCACCAAATTGCTAACAGGAGTGAGACCTGCACTAGCTTCCCATTTGTTACAGGGTGTTAGGTTATAAAGTCGTCAAAAACTTGGGATCAGTTTACTTGAGGGATCACCTTGCCCAGACACTTGACCATTTTAATCTACGGAACTAGCGCTTTTATAAGTACCACATAATACTCATTCTGCCTTTTGAAGAATCTATCCCTTAGTCCGAAGAACCTGCTCTCTGGAACTTTTAATATTAGGAATGCCCATTCATTGCATCTTTCTTAATGGCTGCTAAAGTTCTGCTCACGCAATCAAATGAAAACATGTATTTTTATTGTATACATTTGTTGTGACTTGATTTTAGCTATATGTAATTATGTATACTTGTTTTTAAGTTTGATTTTATGGGTATTTTCCCAGCACAGTATATAAATCTTGTTAGTTAAAAAATAAATCTGGAGGAAAAACTGTGCCAGGGTGTAATTTTTACCTTCAAAAACTATGTTAAAAAACTCTGGATGACAGTTAAGCCTCTTTCTATATTAATGATGTACATGAAAAAGAGTACTGTATGTCCAAAATGTTAGCTATGTATCTGTTGCAAGTGATATTCTTCTGCCCCAAGTGAGCTCTCTTAAAGTAGCCAAATTACATCTCAAGTCTCACAGGGCATTTCTCTGGCTTAAACATAGAATAATCCTGAGCCAAACTAAGCATGCCTTAACAGGGCTTTCCCAGCTTCTTCACCTAGGATTCTGTATGTTGAAACCAAGCTAAGTATACACTGCAGGTATTTCCAAACTAGTATAACAAGAATGTCCTATTAGAGAAGGTGCAGCCTATCCTCAAATGACAGCATCATTCCAGCAGCTATGCTAGTTACCAACAACAGATTTACTCCCTTTTACAGCTGCTCCAGCACGTCTCATTTTTTCCATATTTTTTCAGAGGGTGAACATATTCACAGCTAAGTGGTGGTTTTCAAAGTGTATTATTCTGTTAGAAGTACAGATGGGGACACAAATGTAACAAAGGAATTACTCACAAAACTACTCTCAAATTACAAACAGCCTAAATTATTTTACATGGGTATGGCCTACTGAACTTATGGCAAGTATGCAGAGAATTAGTTTATGTTCCATTTATTCCAGAGCAGTATTTTGTGTATTGCGACCCTAACAAACTCCCTGTTTTAAAGATTAAAAGAAATTTATACAAAGCCAAGCAACACAGCAGCTAGTACCGTGAAAAGGCATTTTTAGATAATATTTGCTTTCCCTTAAAAGCATAAGCAAAATAAAAGTATCAAGGTTGGGATTCATTATTGTACTATTACAAACTTCCCACCCAGCTTGCCAATGGAACAACCCCCCTCCCCCCCATGTGCTGTTCTGGGTATTCTCCTTACCCTCTGATCCAATTCTGGAGGATGCTGGGGTGGGGGTGGGGAGAAGGGGGGTGCCCTGGAGCTCAAGGAGAAGTTTTTGCACAAGACAGAGTTTCTGTAAAGGGGATCATTAGGTGAATCCCACCGCTAGTTTCAACTTGTTTTGTTGCTGTCATATGTTATAAAAAGATTAATAGCCTCCATGGTTGCTTAAATATTGCTCCAAATGTCTTTTGATGTATTTAGGCAGTCAGAAAGGATGCCAGATATGATTCAGTTATGGGGAGGAGAGACATCCTTGTCCTTAGGGTATAGTGGCAATCGAAGGGGCAAGTAAGGTGCCTCCCTTAGTTGGTTTCCATAATTGCGGGGGGCGGGATGGGGCGGGCTTCTTTTTAGGCAGCATCAGTGAAATAGTACTCTTTCAATAACAGCCTTATATTTAGGCACTAGCCTAGTAGCTACAGGCAACTAGAAATTCCATGCAGATGAGTGCTTTGAATTCCATGCAGGTGAGTGGGCTGGCAGAGGAGGACAAGAGCGCTTTGTCCTTCATCCATGTTCTGGACAAAAACAAAGCAGGCTGCTGGATAAGCAAAGCCCTCTTCCCCAGCCCCAAAAGAGAAATGCAGCTCCATCTCTGCCTGCTGCCAATCCCACAAAGCTAGTAATTTTTTTAAACCTGCAAGTAACTTTTGTGAGCTTATTTTCAAGCATGCTCCATTAACCAGACTGCAATCTTTGGGCAGTGAGGCCATACATGGCATTCCTTAACAGACACAAAGCATATTATCTTCGAAAAGCAACAGAATACTCTATGGCAAAAGAACAGAATCCTTGGATGCTCCAATTTACTCGTTGAAATCCAGAAAAGAACGTGATGCAAGTGTTAACACCAGACAATCATATTGGACACTGTACTTGTGATGTCATCTTTACAACACCACCCCCCATAGGTAAAATGTAAAGGACGGTTAAGTTCAGTCAAAGGCAACTATGGGGTTGCGGCACTCATCTTGCTTTGAATGAGGGAGCCGATATTTGTCCACAGACAGCTTTCCGGGTCATGTGGCCAGCTTCTGGCGCAACATCTACTCGCACTCGCCTGCTTTCGAACTGATAGGTTGGCAGGAGCTGGGACCGAGCAAAGGGAATTTGCTCCTTTGCGGGAATTGGAACCGCGACCTTCCTGTTGGCAAGCCCAATCTAACCACTGAGCCACCCGCGCCCCCCCCCCAAATACATACACGTAACAGACGCATGAAAACAGATGCAGGACTGACACTGCTTTTGTTTCATAAGCTGGTTTCCCATCATTTTCTGCTCCTTCTTTTCCCTTCCTCCGATATTTCTGACCTTTCACGCGCCCGCATACAGCAACACACTCCGTGTGCCTGTTATTTAACCAGGCGCAATGCTTCGCCCTGGCATCCCTGCGAGGAGCATCCTACGCGGCTCCTACCACGAGCACGCCGGAGCCGAACCTGCTGCGTATGGAAGTCCCAAGGCGCAAGACTCGGAACACCTCAAGCCTCGTCCTCACTGGGCTAACCCCACCCCCCCACACACACACCACGGCGCCCCCTATCGATTCTATGCGCTCTGCCGCGCAGTTCTCCCGCCGCTTAAGTTATCGATTACTCAGCACGGGCTCCACGTCAGCACGGCGACCGATTTAACAGGGGGGGGGGCTGTAGCCCAGCTAAGTGTTAGGCCACTGGCGCGCAGAGCTTCACCTTTTCTTTTCTTTTCTTTTGAGCCCGCTTTCCTGTTTCTCAAAACTTTACACCCCCCCGGGCACGTCTGCCAACACCCTCCGCGTCGGGGCACGGGGGTGAGTATGACGGGAGAGGCAGCCTGAACCGTCGAGGAGACGGGACCTTCCCCATCTCTTCTCTCTCTCTCTCTCTCTCCCCCCCCCCATCCTCGCGCCCCAGCTCGCCATCATCTCCACCCCCAACTCCCCCGGCCCGCGAACCCCCGCGCGCCAACTCGCAGTGCCTCCCCCCTCCGCTCGCTCGCTCACCGCCAGCGGTTGATGCCCACAGACGAGGAGGCCGCGAACCAGGGGTCCAAGATATAGATGCAGCGCACAGAGCCGCCCTCCCGGATGGCCGCCTGCAGCGCGGGGTTGTCGTGGAGCCGCAAGCCGCGGCGGAACCAGTGCACGGAGCAGCCGCCGGTGGTGCGGGGGTCGCGGCCGCCGGAGGTCCGAGAGCCCGAGCCCATTGGGAAAGCAGTCGCCATTCCGTCAAGCAACGCAGCCGCCAGAAGAAGCACAACCGCCGCCCGTGTCTGTCAGGCCCGCTGTGCCCCGCCCGGTTCCCAGCTGCCACACTCAGCGTACCACCTCCCGCCCGGAGCTCGCGCGCAGAAGCTCCGCCCCGCGAAGCCCATTGGCCGCCCGTGCTACATAACACGGCCAGGCCCACCCTACACGTTCCAGGGGTGCGGCGCGGCACGTTTCTGCGGCGTGTAGCTGCCGGGAGTGCAAAGAACGTTACCAAAGGGCAGGTGGGGCAGCTGCTACGAGATCCAAGATCCCGAACCCTACGTGCCTTTCGAGTTGAAGCGCCGGTTTTGTGTGTGAAAACGCGCCCCGGACACAGAATTAATATCCACCCTACGAGATAGCTCGCTCAGTCGGTAGAGCATGAGGCGCTTAATCTCAGGGTCGTGGGTTCGAATCCTCTGTTAGGCATTACAGGGGGTCGGACTAGATGGCCCCTGGGCTCCCTTCCAACTCTAAAGTTCTATGATTCAACAACAAACCGGTGTGTTTTACGCAAATGAGGCAACCCACACAAAGTGCCTCGCTGGTTCATTGCTCCCTTCAGTTCCTTTCTGTTCACTTCGCAAGGCAACAAACCAGTAGTTTATACCCCAACATTATATCGAGGAATCAAGCCTGGGTTTCAGCCCTAATCCGACATCCCAATCTTGGACGGTCGAGGTGTGCTTAAACTGATTTATTCCAGCGGGTTTAGGCGCGCCTAACGCTGTCTGCATATGTACAATATAAAACGGGGGAAAGGCACACAAGCAAAGCTGTCTGCTGCTGTTTGTCTCCAGCATCTGGTCGTCAAAGGCACAACTGTTGACACATGGAGGTTATGCTCCCAGATATTAGCATTGGCTCCTTGCCTGCAGCAGGTCTGTCCGTGCATTTATGCAATCTTTAAACGCTGGTTATAAGGTCATCACAACATCCTGTAGCACTCCTGTGGTCAGTGCAGTACCTTATGTGGACAGGGAAGGGTGCAGAGCTGGGGGGGGGGGAGGACAGTATCTAGGAAAGGCATAAGAAAATAGTTATATCTGAGATCTATGCATAATTCTTTAAAAGTTAATGAAACAAATATGATTTTTTTTCTTACTTCCAAATAAACATGCTTATAATTAGACTGGAATATTAAGGGTGTTTTTCACATTAACAGCAAGGCTGTCTTCCTGTTGTGTACACTTTCTTGGGTGTTGATCCTAGTGAGATTTACTTCAAACTAAATATTAATGGTGAATACAAAAATATAAAAAAATACCCTCTTTTTGGTCTGATATGTGTTTGTTGTGATTGCCAACCTACAGATATATCTACTTCACTGGGAATAAGTCTCGTTTAAATCAACACATCTTAGTTCTGAATATACATGTGTAGGCTGACACTGTTAAGTTGCAATTTTAAGCCTTTAAACTTTGTAGTGTCTTTCATCAGAGTCTGGTTTTTGTCTTCTCCAGTAGCTTAAAGTGCTCATTTAAGGCAACTGGAGCCGTTTGCTTTATGTTGGGTTGCTGACTGACCCAGAGAAAAAAAGCAAAAACAACAAATTGCCTGGCTTCGTCTGTGTGCAGAATCAGCTGGTGAAGTTTTTCACAGCATGGAGAGAACATTATTGCCTATTAATGTCTGTCCATCTAGCTAATGTTAAAAACAGTAAAAGCAGTGACAGTCTGAAAAGGACAGTTAGGAAAACTCGTTTAGTGAACACTTGGCTTGGATGATTTGGCACATGTCTGAGTTAGCTATGTGTGCTAGTCCATGCAAGAAGTCCTGCCTCAGGATTGGAGGTTGGACCCAGTGGCTTTCAGTGATTTGCCAGCAGAGTTATAGGTTACCTAAGCCTTTGGTTTGGTAACCTGTAATCTGTTCCTATGGTAATATGCGCTCATTTAAAACAGGGAGTAGCACCTTCTCCTTCCAGCAAAACAAGGAGTCAGTGCAAAGGAGTTCTATTCAAGGCAGTTTCTGAGCTATGGGAACTAAAGGGATTCCCTTCCTAAAGTAGGGTTGGACTGCTGCACAACAAGCTGTAGTGGGGTAATCACTAGCATTACTGCCTGATTGTCCCATCCTTCTTAAAGGTGTAGGATCTCTTCCAGCCACCACTCCAAAAATTGCCAGCCTTATTCCTGATGTCAAGGAATGCAACATCATACATGAGGTACACCCAGTTGATACACATAGCAGCACCCAGAGCCAACCAAAGCCATTTTGCTGCCAGAGGCAAAGGACAGGATGTCACCCACTCTCCATTCACAGAAGCCCACCAGCAACTGAGCCTCACTTGAACACTAACCCACTACACACAGACTAGCTTAGGGGGCACAGGACTCTGTCCTTTAATACCTTGCTGCCACTTGCTCATCAGTCTGCTGGGCAGCTCCTACTTCCCTCTCTGACAAAAGGTGCAACACAGCGGCACCAGCACCCGTCCCATGCGCAGAACCAGCAAACATAACATGCACGGTGCCTGCCAGAGAATGTGAGCTGGGCTGGTTGCCCCTCTGCCAGCTTGCTTGGTTAATGGCTTTGTTCAACGACACCATCATATTTAGAGAAGGCAGCAATCAACACAAGCGAGCATTGCCATGACCAGACTCAGGATGGGAATGATTAATGGGGGGCTGTGAGGGAATTCATCTGCTGCCACATGGTGGGTTTGATCAGGATTAAGTCTTGGATCAACGCTGCTTGCACTTCCAACCATACCCTTCTTGCTGCCTTCCTTTCTTGGCTCCACATTTCTTCGTGCTCTCAGTGGCTCTGTGCATTTACATACAGTAGAAAGTTTGTTATTCACCATAAATGAGTGTTTGCCCAACTGAGTCCTCCTATAAATGCTCTCTTCTGGCAAGGCCAAGAGCAAGAGCAAGAGCAATAGCAATAGCGTGTCCTCTTCCTGCAATCATCCTCTTAACAGCTTTGACCTGAGCTTTGCCTGTAAAAAAAAGGGCACATTTCCATTGCCTGCAAGAAGTCCCAAGACAGTGACAATCCCAACCTTCGGGTTAAAAACACTAATGAGACCCACTCCCCATGCATATTATGTGCTGGAAAAAGGCCAGGATCCAACCCTGTGCAAAGGGAACATCCAGTAAGTCAGGGCAGCAGAGGGGCACAGAGGGAAGTATCTGTTCTCCTACAGAGGTTACTCAGTGAGTCCCTCCCAGGCCAGGAAGCCTTAGGCATAGGGAATGAAAGTGCCCCTCTTGGCACTCAAAATGCTCCCCATATCACACCCTGCTTCACACCCTGAGTGTTGTTACCTGACTGGGATGTTTCCTTAAACTCTGAACATGCCTCTTGCTTGCCTGGCTAGAGGTGTGTGTCTACTGTTCCAAGATAAAATTTGCATTCATTACTTCATCCACTTTTGTGCTTTTGCCACTGCAGGATCCACACTCTTTTAGAAAGTAGAACAAATACAAAATACTGTAGGGGAAAGCTGAATCTGCAGTATGTAGAAAAACATTTATTTTGAGGCGATTTTGGTGTGTTACTGTTAAAAATATTAAATATGCTGTTTCCTTGTATGAATGTCTGCCATGATATTGTAAATTCTCCCTTCACTCAAAAAGGAACTTATACTGAGTTTTGGCAATATGAAAATGTAAGCAAGTTGATTTAAGTAAATAACTAATAAACAATGGCTATATGCTTATTTAATGATGGGCTTGAAAGTGGGGTGGGATAGTATCAAGGCACAACCTGTGGAAAAATGCTGTCTCCAGTTATGCCGATCCACTTGTGAACAGTGTTTGCCAATTTATGACAGGTCTCTTGAACGTTGTTTCTAAGACGTACAAGAAAGATTTAGGAACTTAAGAAGAGCCTGCTGGATCAGGCCAAATAGCCCATTTGGTACAGCATCCTGTTCTCCCAGATGCCTGTAGGTAACCAACATCTTCCAACATCTCACTTCCCTGGATGTCCACTTCAAGAATCCCTACTGTCATTTGATTAGGAGTTCAAAATGTCGTGAGCTTTTTTGAGCTATGATTTTAGGGAGTTGGACTCATGTGACTCTTCCAGAAGTGCCAGTGGCCTTGCTCTGACTCAGGTGTGGCACTGGTCTATCAACATACGGCTCAGAGGTTCTCGTGCATGGCTTCCACCAACAGGACTCAATGCCCTAGCAGGTACACATGTTAAACGGGGATCACCAACATTTGGTATTTTGAGGAAGTCCAATGGAGGGGAGGCATGACATGGCACAAAATGACTGCTACATTCAAGAGCAGGAAAAAAAGACAGGGCCAAAGCCCTACCCAAAAAAAGTGCAGGCATTTCCCCTCCTCCAATTAATTCAGCCACCACCACACTTGGGCACTGAGACAAGCTCTTTGCGTCGATTCTCTGGCATCCAATGAAATATGGGCATGTTTAAAGGATGTATAGGAGAGGCAGTGCTGGTTCAAACAGGAGCTGAACAGGAAGAGCAAACAGTCTCTCCTGCGTTGCAGATTTTTGGCAAGATATTTACACAGGAGAAACAGGTGCCAGCAGCAAAGGGTCACTTCCACCATCCTTGAGATAACATATGCTAGCACCAGTAGGGTAGAAGTGAGTTAAGGCTTTAAAATGGAAAAAGAGCGTAGGATTTAGTTTACATGAAATCCTCTGCTTGGAGCCATCTGTGGCCTCCTCTCACTTTTTATCCTATTCACCTTACCATTGTCCAGGAAGCAGTCAAGCCACTCAAAATAATAATAATAGCGAACCATACTTTTATTAAAGTTCCACAGTGGAAGATTCGTTTCCCAATACAAAAATCACAGAAGGTAAGGGGGGGCACAGACATGAGAAAAAGGCAACAAGGCAAATGTGTTAAACATTCCAATGAGTCGTGGGCTGTTGGAGCCCATGGGAGGGTCACTCAGTAAAGGAGTGCATATGTATCATTAAATCCTATCTCTCTAAAGAGCAGTGGGCATGCTGCCGTTTTAGTTTCTTCAGAGCCCATTAAATGCACCTTCTTTTCTCAGTGATCCTGGGGAGAAGAGTGGGGCCTACCATGACCGCCACTCAGTTAAGAGCTGGAATTTCCCAAGGGATTGTGGGAAGGCCAGACCATCACTTTTCAAAACTCCTCAGGCCCAACTCCCTTTCTCGCGAGTCAGCCCTGAGGCCCAATGACACTCCCCCTTAGAAATGAACTTGATGAACAAGTGGCGCTGTTCGAAATCCTCCGTAACCCTCACTAAACCCAGTTGCATATCCTTTGGTGTCTCTGGGGTGTTTCCACTCACCGTTGGAAGGCGGTGCCCTCGTATTTCTTGGTACAGATTTGCCCCACAGGGGCAGACGGGGTTAATGACCAAACCTTGGGTGACTTTAGCTGAACAAGAGATTAGTCCTTCAGCAAGCACACCAGATTGCATTGTGTGGGAAGACAATGTAGAGACGCACCTTCACAGAAAGCCCACTCCCTTTGGGACAAACATAGGCAGAATCCCTCTACTCTCATTTCTTTCAAGTCTTCTTCCATTGGTCCTTTAACAGAACACACACACCTTCCTTTTACCAAGGGAAAAGCAAGGCGCACAAAGGCTAGTAGTGATAGCAGCCACTTTTTCAGGAGCAACTTGATTGACCACAAGTCGCTTATCTGAGCTCCCCAGCCCCACCACCAACCCTCGTCACCTCTGTGATAGAAAACCAATTGTGAAAATTCCCCCTTGACCATGATTACCACAGCTAACGCTCTGTATCTGTGGAGGACTCTAGCTCGCCTGCCAATTTCCACCTCCCACATATTTGCAGCCACAGGATTTCCCGGTTTGGGGACTGCAAGCCCTGGCTCTCTTCCCAGCCAAGCTCCACTGCATCTATGCACGCAGTGAAGGTACAGCCTGGGGCGAGTTTAGACACCAGTCTCATTTTTCTCGTTTGCTTTAGGAATAGGTTCCTCCTGCACCTTCTTCATCTCCAGCCCTTTCACCCAGGTGTAAGCAAAGGAGCCACCGAGAACCATCATGTTACTAGTCCACCATAGGAAGCTCTTGGTGTCTTCGTAATAGCCGACGGCTAGCACGGTCTGAGCACATGCTTTCGCAGTCCCGGAGACGTTGTGAGTGAGCGGGCTGGTAAATTTGATCTGAAGTCCTGTCACATAGCCGATAGCGAAGCCAAACACCCCGCTCAGAGTCATCATGCCCCAGAAGTTGAGGCTCCCCAATTTATCAAAGTAGTAGAGTGTATGGAACTCACCAGAGAACAACATGAGCGGCAGGAACAAGATACAGGCATTGATGTTGTTGTAGAACGTCAGGCGCCAGATGCTGCTATCCACAGCAGGCAGTACTTTTTTAGTGTAGATCGCATTGAGCGAGACGCAGAGGCTGGCCAGGATTCCGAAAACTATCCCAGCCCAGGACAATGTGCCTTCAGCTCCCTCCTGGTCTATACCGAGCCAGAAGCCGCCTGCGAAGCAAAGAAGACTGGTGACATACTTGTCAGGCAAGAAAAGCACAAGAAGAGCCTCAGAATTAGCAACTTAATCCTTAAGATGCGAGACTTTGACAACTCAGAAGGGGAGAGCAGTTTCTACTCCCTTAGTGTTGTTTATCTTTGGAGATTTGTGGATGCACATCAAGACTGTCCTGTCCTAATTCTTCTGGGGATCATTGAAAAGGAGAACTGGGAACTCCCGCAGAGCACTGATTACAAGGAGCTGTTGTTTCTAAAACTTTAATGGAGAGTCAAAAATTTCAACACAATATTGCATTTGAGTAAGCACTTTGCTGCTAAATATCTTTAGGGCTGGCTCAATCAGCTGCCCTCCCCTACTGTAATTCTGATTCTTATTGGGCTTCGACTCTTGCTTTTTAATTCTCTGTTTTCTAAACTGTTCAGTTTTATTGGGGAGAGGCAACTGTGTTTTGTTTTTATTTTGTTTCTAGGAAATGTTATTGTGTTGCTGTGCTTTTATGTAAGCCACTTAGATGTTACTTATAGAATAGAATAATAATTTATTGGCCAAGTACATTTTTCAATATACCCGGAATTTGCTTTGGCTACATTGCAATGTAAATTTACAGAGCAAGAGCCGAGGCTGCCCTTCTCGGCGCCTCTTAAACTGTGTTGGTGAGTGTAGGCCCGCCTCCTAGGCCCGATGGAGTTGGCCAGAGGAGGGAGCGGTCTTCCCACTCACAGCAGCAGCAACAGCAGCGATGTTCCGGAGGCTTCTCTGGAGCCTCTTAAGCTGTGTTGGTGAGTGTAGGCCCGCCTCCTAGGCCCGATGGAGTTGGCCAGAGGAGGGAGCGGTCTTCCCACTCACAGCAGCAGCAACAGCAGCGATGTTCCGGAGGCTTCTCTGGAGCCTCTTAAGCTGTGTTGGTGAGTGTAGGCCCGCCTCCTAGGCCCGATGGAGTTGGCCAGAGGAGGGAGCGGTCTTCCCACTCACAGCAGCAGCAACAGCAGCGATGTTCCGGAGGCTTCTCTGGAGCCTCTTAAGCTGTGTTGGTGAGTGTAGGCCCGCCTCCTAGGCCCGATGGAGTTGGCCAGAGGAGGGAGCGGTCTTCCCACTCACAGCAGCAGCAGCAGCAGCGATGTTCCGGAGGCTTCTCTGGAGCCTCTTAAGCTGTGTTGGTGAGTGTAGGCCCGCCTCCTAGGCCCGATGGAGTTGGCCAGAGGAGGGAGCGGTCTTCCCACTCACAGCAGCAGCAGCAGCAGCAGCAATGTTCCGGAGGCTTCTCTGGAGCCTCTTAAGCTGTGTTGGTGAGTGTAGGCCCGCCTCCTAGGCCCGATGGAGTTGGCCAGAGGAGGGAGCGGTCTTCCCACTCACAGCAGCAGCAACAGCAAAATAAATACCTTTGTAGTGGGGAAGAGGAGATGGACTTGTGGGGCAAGAAATGGTAACTGTAGAGAAATACTAAGCTCTGAAAGTTGCTCAAGCTTCTAGCTTTGGCACTAACATATTTGCTCAGTATTCCCTCACTCAGCTCAACTCCACTTCTTACCAATTCTTTCCACAGATGGTGACCATATGTTGCTAAGTTTTTCCTGTATAAATATAAGAGCTTAAAACTTTTATCTGGAAAAATAAAAGTTTATGTGCAAGCCACTGGATTTTTCTCCCATGTGAAAGGCAAACATATATCTTCCATGTGCATAAATAAGTACTGCATGATCACCCCCATCATTAATGGAGATTAGAAATCTACATGCTATCACTACTTCCCAGTTTAGAATAGGCAAGCATCTCTCAGCTTGTAACAGACCTAAACATCAAGTGTTCCCTCTAATCCTTACAAGTAACACTGTGAGTGAAACCAATGGTACCATCTATCATACCCATGGCACTTACACCTGTGACGTACTTAACGTCACATTGTCCAACAGCAGTTTGCACTGGATGAAAGGACCTATCCTTTTTAGGCATAGTAACTAATCAGATAAAGAACAAAGCACTAAGGGACCCATGAGTGATCATGGCATGCAAGAGTTCATTTGGAAACTTCACAGTCTTAACAAAGGCTATGGTTCCTTTGCACGCCATGAAGAATCGAAGATTATTACTGTTCCTTTAAGAACCACAACATATTTCCTTCTGGTCAACTTTCAGCAGACTTTTCTGCCTTACTTTCCCCAGTTCTAAGACAGCATCTGACAAAGCAGACTTGTCACTTATGAAAGCTTTATTTTTAAATAAAAAAGCTTCAAAAAAGTTAGTCCTAAAAGTATCAAACAATTTTCTCTCTGTGTGTGTTATAGAGGACAAGAATATAACTTTCACATTTTATACAAGCTACAGATCTGTGAGGCTAACAGCCTAATTCAGCAGGGGAACGGCCTTTCAGTTGTTACCAATAGGGCCGACTCTATCATTAGGTAGAGTGAAGCAGCTGCTCAGGCAACAGTTGCCGAGGGGAAAGTAATGGCAGCAATTCCACACCACACCACCTGCTCTGCAGCCCTACACTAGACCGCTGCCGACAGGAGTGGTGGAGAATGCTACCCCAGTAATGAAATGAGATTCAACTACCAGTCCATTAAACTTCTGCATGTGGTCTGGCTGAGAAGGGAATGGGGCAGTGAAACTTCCAAGGCAGGCCTAAGTCGCTATTGATAAACAACTAAAGTTAGAAACCATACTGCAAAAAAAAAACCACAGACTCTTCTGCCCAACCCTGCCCTAAGGCTGAAATAGGCCTGTTTTCTTAGGATTAAATCCCAGTGGGATTCAAGGAGGCTTCTAAGTGAGAGTGCATAGGCTCAAGAGGCACTGGACACAATTATTTGTAGAAAAGTAAAGGCTGGGGAACGGGGACGACTGGACACATTAGGAACACCAACCCATTTTTCCCTTGCTGGTTTGGGAAAAAATGGGTGAAACCCTGGGGTTTCTTCCACTTTGGGGGTGGGGAGGAAACCAAAAGAAAATTTAAAAAAATCCTTCCAGTAGCACCTTAGAGACCAACTAGTTTGTTATTGGTACCAATAACAAACTTAGTTGGTCTCTAAGGTGCTACTGGAAGCATTTTTTAAATTTTGTTTCGACTACGGCAGACCAACACGGCTACCTACCTGTAGAGTGAAAACCAGTTCCCCCCCACTCCCAAATTGTTCCATTTCCCCCACTTCTCCATTTGCAAATTCTACCTTACTAGAACATAGCACCCCAAGGTGCTTCTCTCTCTGCCATACCTACGGTTCCTTTTGCCCTGCCCATTAGACCCTACTCACCTATGATGGCCGCGCAGGCCAGAAGGGCATACAGAGAAGTGGTCTGCTTCAAGAGCAGGTAGGAGAGAAGCACGTTGAAGACGGTGGTGAGGGAGCGCCCCACGTTGTAGAAGGCGACGTCGACGAACTTGAGGCACAGGTTGTTGAAGGTGATCATGCCTATGAAGACCACGGAGAGCGGCAGGACGCTGCGGGACACCTTGAGGTCCATGCGGATGGAGGGGAAGTCCACGACGCCGGCCGGGCAGCAGGAGGCCACGAGGCTCAGGACCTTGCAGATGAGGACGGTGACAAGGCACTGGTAGAAGGTGACGAAGAGCGGCGCTTCGAAACGCAGCGAAGGGCTGCCCAACAGGTACTTGTTGAGGAACACCATGGTGATGGAGATGAACCAGTAGAGGGAGACCACCGTGGCAATGCGCAGAGCCCGGATTACGAACGGAGGCTGCTTGCCGCCGCCGCCGCCATCCTCCCCCTCCGGGTGCTGCTGCTGGAGCAGCGGGTCTGAGGATCCGCTGAGTGCCATCTTGAGGATCGCCGAGCGCTTCAGCTGCACTCTATTCATGGCGGGAAAGAAGCGGGGGGAGAAGCTCAAGGGAGGAACGAGGAGGAGGTGCCCGCGGCCACCCGCGCCCCGACGGCCCCGCAGCCAGCAATTTCGGGGGTCGCTGAAAGGAAGGATCCGGCGGCGCCGGCGAGAGAAGGCAAGGCAGGCAGTCGTCTTAAGCGTACTTTACTAGCAAGGAGGATCCATCGCAATCGATTAATGGGACGCGCCTCCAAGAAACGTGTTTGGCTCGGGAAACGTGACCCAGGTCCGCGCAGGGGTTCCGCCTTTCTAGGGAAAGGCTAGGCTCACCACCACCTCCCGGAGCCGGGAAGGGGATGCCCGTTCGCTCACTTCCTCTCTGCCGGAGCCCACCAGTCCCCGAGCTTGGCTCCGCCTGCAAGGGGCCGGCCCCGGCTTAAAGGAGCCGAGCGCTTCGGATTTGCCGAGGCAGCTGACGTGTCGCGATGGCGCCTGTCGCAAGATCAGGAAACACCCGAGCGAAGTCGGTGGCACCTTCTGCGCGGGCCAACGTGCCTTTGATACGCCTTCCCCGATCCCGCTTCCCCCTCCCGTGGGCCCGATTCCAAGCACGGGGCCACCCAGGGAGCGAGAGCTCGGGCCAGCAGCTCTTTGCAACCTCGCCGCTGCCCGCCTGCCCAAGGCTGCCTCGACTCGGTGCCTCCCGGTCGACAGCGGTTAGACCCCCCCCTTCGGACGGTGCTACGGCCAAGGCTCCCGCATGGCAAACGGACAGAGGAGGGAGTTTGAGAAGAGCCGCAGCTGATCGGGAGAGCAGTTGCCCCGAGTGCAGAAGGGCACTGAGTGGTGGCATCTCCCGGTGGAGAACCGGTGGCCCACCCGATGTTACTGAACTATGAATCCCATAAGCCACAGCCACCATGGCCAGTGTTCAGGGATGATGCAAGGTCGTGAAGGCCACAGGTTCCCCACCCATACAGAGTAATGGTCTGGGTACCTTCCTATGTGTGTAGCTACCACAGCCTCCATGCCTATTTGCTCCTCTTGACCCTCTCATTTCCCTCTTCTCTCTATGTGGGCAGTGCTGCAGCTAGGACGTTCCACTTGTGCTGTCTCTGAGTGATGCAGCCATGAGAATTACATCCAATGGCCCGTTTCCAACATCATACAATTGTAGAATTGGAAGTGACCCTGAGGGTTGTCTAGTCCAACCCCCTGCAATGTAGGAATCACAGCTGATTGCTGCTCCTTGCAACTAGCACTCACTTCCTTGCTTTGTTAGGTGGGTAAGTGGAACCTCTGCCCCCTCCTTCTGACAAGGAGGGGAGAATGTGTGTATGCAGGGGGTGGGGAAGGCACAGCAGCTATTAAACACCCATTCCCCAGACAGCCCTTCACTCACCTCTCACTTAAGCAGCAAGCAGCTCTTCTGTCTTCTTGCAACAACAACACTTACTTCCTGAATCGGACGTTTGCTTGCTTCCTTATCTACCTTTTGGTACCACCCATCAATGAAAAATGCTCATGTGGCACCAGCAATCTTTTGGCTATACAGGCAGGAAAACCAGCAGCTATAGCTTTTTCCATCACTGCAACCCCACCTGGGAAGGGTCCACATGCTGAATTTCTCTAGCAGCCTTCAAAGGCAGCATGAGCTCTGCTAGAAATTATGTTTTGTAACCTTGCTTCTCCCCTCTCCCTTTCAGCTATTGTTTAATTCAATTTATTTTCATTTAGTACAGTTATATCCCACCTTTCATCCAAGGAGCTCAAGGGGGCGTACGTGGGTTTCTTCTCCCCCCTTTTATCTTCCCAACAACCCTGAGGTAGGTTAGGCTGAGAGACTGACTAGCTAAACTTCACCCATGGAACTTCATGGCTGAACAGGGATTTTAAACCCGGTCTCCCTCTAAAGACTCCCTCTAATGACTGCAGCACACTACTTCCAAGCAAAGAGTTACAAACGAGCATGTACAGAGTGCCCGTGCCACGGCTGAGGACACTGTTCAGATAGTTGGGCTTGTAGGCATGTCTGACACCCACAGCCTCTCATATTTATTTGGTCAGGTAGCTGTCTGAAATAGTCCCCACGTGTAAATCAAAACAGGAGTTTGTGCCAGAGAAAATAAGAAAATGGCTTGTTCAAGTCACCACAAGTGGTAGCTATATCAATATGAATCGCCATTCGGTATTATTTGGAGTAATTTTGCCACATTGCATGGTAGACCAGCATAGGAGCTAACTCCTAGGGGTTGAGGGGTCTTACCCCTTCCCAATAAAATACCAGAGTTAATGGACATTGCCATTCAAATGGTGTGCATGCTCTGTGTCATGTGATCAGTTATGCAGGGCGGGGCTTACCTGCCCCCTCCCTAATATTTTATTCAAGTTGGCACCCCTGCAGACCAGTGTAACAATCAACCAACATCTCAGCCTCCAGCATACTACAATGGTAACCTCAGGTTACAAACACCTCAGGATACAAACACTTCGACTTGAGAGCCAGTGTGGTGTAGTGGTTAAGAGCGGTAGACTCGTAATCTGGGGAACCGGGTTCGTGTCTCCACTCCTCCACATGCAGCTGCTGGGTGACCTTGGGCTAGTCACACTTCTCTGAAGTCTCTCAGCCCCACTCACCTCACAGAGTGTTTGTTGTGGGGGAGGAAGGGAAAGGAGAATGTTAGCCGCTTTGAGACTCCTTCGGGTAGTGAAAAGCGGGATATCAAATCCAAACTCTTCTTCTTCTTCGGGTTACAGACTCCACTAACCCGGAAGTAGTATCTCGGGTTAAGAACTTTGCCCAAGGATGAGAACAGAAATCGTGTGGCGGGAGGCCCCATTAGCTAAAGTGGTACCTCAGGTTAAAGAACGGTTTCGGGTTAAGAACGGACCTCCGGAACAAATTGAGTTCATAACCAGAGGTACCACTGTATAGCAATGTTGCCACAATTCTGTGTTCACATTCATAGTCCCCATTTTCAACCCTTAAACAGGATAGATTGCAGGTGACAGTAAGTGAGCAAACAGAGATAATCACTTTGCAAGCCGTGGCAAACCGAAAGCTTACTACACTACTTACTTCCTTATTACTTGGCAAGTCCATTCAGATTACAGTGGTACCTCGGGTTACATACGCTTCAGGTTACATACTCCGCTAACCCAGAAATAACGCTTCAGGTTAAGAACTTTGCTTCAGGATAAGAAATCGTGCTCTGGCGGCGCAGCAGCAGCGGGAGGCCCCATTAGCTAAAGTGGTGCTTCGGGTTAAGAACAGTTTCAGGTTAAGAACGGACCTCCAGAACGAATTAAGTACGTAACCAGAGGTACCACCGTACCAGGTGGATACATGCACACCATGGCTGCATCTTCCCAGCCACCGAAGCTAATGGCTGTTAATGGTTCAGTGCTTTCATTCATTTATTTATCCATCTAATCCCTTGCATGCTTTTAAATACATTATTGACTTTTACAATATATTCTGATCATGTCTTTCATGGACTAGATGGACCTTTGGTTATCTATACCCTTAAGATATACTGCACTACCACCATGGGTTCATGGGTTTCAGATGGGCTATTAGCTTCAAAATTCTAATAAATATCTGCCATTGACAAAGGTATTTTAGTGCTGGCTGCTGTTGTGCTGCTAGCCACATGCTGCCCCCTGCTGGTGGAAAGCACACACACACATTTATTTATTATGTTTTTTTCTCCTGTTGAAAGTTAGCCTAAGGCTACAATTCTGAGCACACCTGTTCGGATATAAATCTTGCTATATTCACTGGGAGTTGCTTCTGAGTAATTTTTTTTGTTTCTGAGTAATTTTTTTTTAAAAAAAATAAATTTATATACCACCCTTCATCTTGACAGCCATCTGTCAGGAATGCTTTGATGGTGTTTCCTGCTTGGCAGGGGGTTGGACTGGATGGCCCTTGTGGTCTCTTCCAACTCTATCATTCTATGATTCTATCTGAAGATATCAGGGTGGTTCACAAGATAAAAATACAGGATAAAAGCACAAATACTTAGTTAGAACCAAAACAATAACCTCACCTCCCACAAGCACCTTTAAATGGCCAAAGAATATTAATCAGCCAAAGGCCTGGTTGAAGAGGACAGGGCCTCTCTGGTTCCAACCAAGCATATCTCAGGGAAGATGGAGACACACAGAAGGGCCTTGGAATATTTTATTTAGTTAAAGTATTTATTGACTGCCTTTCTGAGTGCAGCTCTCAAGGTGGCTGACATGATCAAAATCCAGAAACACAGTAGTAATGCAAAAACTTAAAAATATGATCTCAATAGCCAGGCAGGCTCAACAGGGCGAAGGCAGTCCTAAATCATTTAGGGCTTTTATAGGTCATCGCCAGAACTTTGAAGTGTGCCCAGAAATAAATGGGAAGCCAGTGCAGCTATTTCAGTAAGAGAACCATATGCTCCCCATATGCAAACCCTTCAAAATCTGGCCAACATATTCTGGGCAAACTGTAATCTCTGGGTACTCATCAAAGGCAGGCCTGTGTAGAATGCATTGCAATACTCCAGACTTGATGTGACTCTGGCTTGGTACATGTCACCATGGCCAGGTATGTGTTCTCCAGGAATGGCACGGTTGGCACACTGGTCTCCACTGAGCAAAGGCACTCTTGGTCGCAGTCAACACCTGGGCATTTAGTGTCAAGGTCGAATCCAGATGAACTCCCAAGTATGCACTGGTTAATCCTCACAGAAGGCAGTGATGGCTACCAACTTGGATGGCTTTGAAAGATCAGTTCATGGAGAATTAGGCTATTAGCCATGATGGCTATGCTCTGTTTCCATGGTCAAAGGTTGTATGCTCCTGAGCACCAGTTACTGGAAACTGCAGAATGGGAGAGTTCTCCACTCCTGCTTATGAGTTTGCCACAGGCATCTGGTTGGCCACTGTGAGAACAGGATGCTGGACTACATGGGCCACTGGCCTGTTCCAGCCGGCTCTTCTCATATTCTTGAGTCAGCTCTACTGACATTAAACATCTTTGTCTTGTCTGGATTGTACTTCATTTTGTTTGCCCACATCCAGTCGATTGCCATCTCCAGGCATCAGTTCCGGACCTCCACAGCTATCTTAGAAAAAGATGGAAAGGAGAGCGAGCTGGGTATCATTTGCCTATGGATGGCACCAAACTCCAAATCCCTAGATGACCTTCCCCAGCAAGGGACACACATTGAGACAGTTCAGCCATTTGAAACATTTCCCCTTCTCCTTCTATATCTTCAGTGCATCTATGTCCTACGCAGAAAAGGATGTAGGTGCCAGTGTGGAGATTTGAGGATGGGAGGGAGAGGAGGTGGGGGAAAGTTTCAGAAGAGTGGCAGCCTGGTTCTGCATGCACTCACTTGGAGGTAACGTCACTGCATTCCTTATTCCAATAAAATTGAGCACAGGATTGCAGCTTTAGTCAAGGAAAGTAGGATCACGAGTGCAGCTGAGTGTAAACTGAGCTCTTTTTTGCAGGGCTGGAATTTCTGATATACCTTTGTCTTTGCACCTTAGCCCTTCTGCATTATGCCACGGGTCCACCTCGCTTGGGGTGGGATGAGGAATCTTTTATGGCCCCAAGACAACATTCCCCCATGGGCCATAATCCAGAGGCCAGGGCCAGAGGCAAAAAGTGCATGGAGCAATAGATGTGACTTCTGCAGCAGGCTGCATTCCAGACGTGCCACCTTCCCACACACATTTCTCTACTCAGACAAGAGGCATGATCACAGTTCAGTGACACATTCGACATTAGCAAAAAACCAACTAAGCAAGGTGGGCTAGGGGGTTCCCCACCTTGCCTAGCCCAGCATTCTGCCTCCAGCCATGGAAAGCCAGATTCCTCTGGGAAGCTTGCAGGTAGGGTAGGATGTAAAGATAGGAGCCCACTCCCTATTTGTTTATTTTTTTTCCTCCACAACGAATCTCTAATGATGTGGCAGAGACATCTGGAGGGCTTCATGTTCTTTATATCCTATTTAGCTTGCCTCCTGGACCTTGATGACTGGCAGCAGAGCTCATGGCAGCAGAGGTGGTGAGACAGATTGGGCGTGATCTCTTGCACAGTGCATTCATTTTGTTTTATTTTATATATTTTACATATATTTTATGTGTCACCTTTTCTTCTAAGGAGGTGATGATGAGTCTCCCTTTTGCTTCTTATCCTTTTTAGTCTCCTTTTCTTTTTCTTCTAGAATCAGGCAACACCCACCCACACCCCCCACACCCACAGTTTTCTGTTCACTATGATAACTATAAAAATATCATTTTTAAATGGAAGTTTCGATTATGCCACATATTGATATCTCTTGTGAGGAAGTCGCAGCGTTTGACATGTCTGAACAGCACACAACAGTTGGATGGACTTGAGAGTAAATTAACAGCATAATTTACTATGGAGCACGGTGGTTAGTGAATATAGCACAAGAGGTCATTCTGACATGGAACAGTTTCCTTCTCAATTAAAGAGGTCACAAGATGGTAATTGATGCTGGAGGAGACATAACACCTGGCACCACATGGTGAAGTTCCAGCAACTTCGTGTTCTGCATGTGGCATTGTGAATCAATAAGGGCCTTGTATATTCAGTGGCGCTGCAGGTATAAGCTGTAGAGATCATTCCCAGCAACACCAAATAGTCTGCTCAAAAATATGCAGGACCTACAAGTCTGCTGTTTATATGTATAACCAGGTCACAAGCTCACCAAGAGGGCAGAGTTTTTCACCTGAGCTGCACTCCGTTCAGGCACATACCTGGTTAAGCAATGTAAGTCAAAGGGCTTTAACTCTGTTGGTTGGTGCTGCTGTATTTCTACTAGGGACATGAAAGTGCTATCTGATAGTGATATTCCTACCCACATATAAGGGTAAGTGGTGACATAGAGGGCAGCCGTCCTGTAGCAAGTGGTTTGTAGAAAGATATAAATTGCTGGAGGAGCGTGAATTTTGCTCAGCTTCTTTTGTCACCAACGTAGCAGGTTTCATAGGCAAGAGGTATGTGTAAGGCTCGCACAGCAGACGTCATATGTCTTGCACTAATGCAGCCTTTCCTAACCTGAAGCTCTGCAGATGCTTTGGACTACAACTCCCATCAGTCCCAACCAGCATGGCTGATGGGAGTTGTAGTCTAAATCATATTTAGGGCACCAGACTGGGAAAGGGTGTACTAGTACTAACCTTATTTTGACACAAAAGCAAATAGAATTGCAAAAGCCAAAAGCCCCAAACAGACTGAAGAATGCTTATAGGAAATCAGGCCTGGAGATCTTGACTTGCTTCAGTACACATATCCAGGATTTTGCAACCATCTTGCACCAATCCTTTTATTATAACAGAACAATTCCATACACCACAGTAGGCAGAGTATTATGGATTAATCCAGGCAGAGCCATCTAGTCTCTTAACCAAAGATCATCCATTTACATGAAATCAGCAAGCATAACAGGAGTGGAGACTTTTAGCAGCACAAAAGAAAACAATGCATATGTAATGTGTTATGCTGTTCCAGACTGGTGTCACCATCTGTAAGAACAAAGCAGCACAGCTTGCAAATATATGTTATAAAACAATATGCATTCCATAATGCCAAACAGCTCCTTCTTTGGCTCAGATCTGTTCTTGCTATTGAGATGGAAACTCTTTCGTAGCTCTGAAGGACCATATCCCTGCATCATACACATACCAGTTTCTGAACTGTATGTTGTTTAAATGCCAGCAGTGTCACCCCACTTTACTCCTTCTGTGTACCTATCTAGAATGAGGCCACCCTCCAGATTGGTCTCTTACAGTGGCTGTATTCAGCAACAAGCATATACACATTCCATGTGTATTATTAGCGGTTTTGTTCTGGGACATCTTCTCCTCTTGCTTTAGAAATGCTCTCCTATACTGCTGCATTATGGACTCTGCTCAGTTTTCAGTAGCGTTGTGTCCTTCACTGGCACCCACTGGGTGTGCGAGCTCCCGACCCACGCACCAGGTGGAACCAGGGCATGGAGGGTAAACAAAACCTGGTGTGGCAGCCCAATCCATGCCGCTGGTAGTGCCAGGCAGGCGTGAGGCACAGAGGGTTCATGGGGCCGTGCTGTGCTGTGTCACTTGCCCACCTAACAAGCTGGAACATGTGCAGAGGAGGGCAACCAAGATGATCAAGGATCTGGAAACCAAGCCTTATGGGGAACGCTTGAGGGAGCTGGGTATGTTTAGCCTGAATAAGAGGAGACTGAGGGGAGATAGGATAGCCATCTTCCAATATCTAAAGAGCAGTGTCACATGGAAGATGGAGCAAGCTTGTTTCCTCCTGCTCCAGAGGGTAGGACCCAAAGAACTTTCTGTTTGACAGTGGAACTGACTCCCTTGGAAGGTGGTGGACTCTCCTTCATTGAATGGTTTTAAGCAGAGGTTGGATGGCCATCTGTCGTTGATGCTATGGTTGGCTTTGAGGCTGGACTAGATGACCCTTAGGTTCCTTTCCAACTCTACAATTCTATGATTCTAAGATCTAGACATACCGTACAGGGAAAGTAATTTACATAATTTACATCAAAATGCATTTTGGGGCTTGCCGGTCTTCTTCTTCTTCTTCTTCTTCATTTACAGTAGTTACATCCACACATCAAAGATATTTTATAGTCTGTAAATCAAGCTCATCAAAATAAAAAATTCCAACAAAGAAATATATATCTTCATATATTTGACTTCCCGTCCTTCTCAACATCTTTTTACTCTAATAAACCATTACCTAAATGTATCAACAAAATCATAATAAATGTCTGGTCCACTTCTTATTGGACCTACAGGTCCATGAAACGTTTCTCCACCCCCACCTTTAATGTTTGGGACCTGCTTATACCTCATCCTCTTAACAACTGTAGTCTCTCATTCCAACAGTATGCTGGTAGAAAAATGTTATGTTAATTTCACAAACAGATCCTCTGGAACAAATGCTTAGGGGGGAGGCGTTAATCTGTTTGCATTTTAAGAGTGCATTCTAGCCCTCTCTCTTCCATAGAAATACCATGTTCCTTACAATAGCATTCTAGTTGGATATAGCTTTCACATCTCTCATTTAATTCCCTTCATTGTCCTTTTGCTTCATTAGCATAAGTGCAGCAGTTAGAGAATGGAAAGTCCCATTGTATCTCAATCTTCTCCGCCCACCCACCCCCCAGCTTGTTTCCTGCACAATTCTCTGCTGCAGTCTTGCCAAGATTTCTTTCAGACAAGTGGCCAGGTAAGTGGGATGGATGTTCAACATGGTCAGTTTTGTATGCTTAAAGGTAAAGGGACCCCTGACCATTAGGTCCAGTCATGTCTGACTCTGGGATTGCGGCGCTCATCTCGCTTTACTGGCCGAAGGTGCCGGCGTACAGCTTCCGGGTCATGTGGCCAGCATGACTAAGCCGCTTCTGGCGAAACAGAGCAGCGCATGGAAATGCCGTTTACCTTCCTGCCGGAGAGGTACCTATTTATCTACTTGCACTTTGACGTGCTTTCGAACTGCTAGGTTGGCAGGAGCAGGGACCAAGCAACGGGTGCTCACCCCATCACGAGAATTCAAACTGCCGACCTTCTGATCAGCAAGCCCTAGGCTCTGTGGTTTAGACCACAGCACCCCTGCACTTATGGTGCCTTAACCAGGTATATAAAGTGTCTTGCACTTTGATGAAGGCAAGGTATCCATAAATCAAAGAAAACATGAGAAGGTATACAAGCATGGAAATTTAAAACATGCAAGAGCCTCTGGTTTTGTGTTTCAAACTAGGTGATGATGACACGTGTCCCTATCCCACTGGGTACCACAACTCTGCCTGGCATACTTTGCTCTGTCCATCTTATAACAATTATTTCCTTTTCTTCAACAAGCTTAAGGTCAGGTACTATAAGTAAACTGTTTTGTCACAAATGTGGATTTTTTTTAGTGTCTGCTATTGGGTTATTCCACCATTCTCTAGTTAGCCTACATTTACTATATCTGCACATTTATACTGCCGAAAAGATAGGGTTGCATATACATTATAACTTTAAAGCCAATTCAAAGCTCATTCTTTCCTTTAAACGATTGTAGGCACCGTAATTTACCCCTTGCAGAGTTGGAATTCCAAGAAGACCTTAACAAGCTGCAGTGCCCAGTAGTCTCTGAGGGAAAGAATGTGCTTTGAATGCGCTTTAAAGATACACTGCGCACTCAGACTGCATCTATACTGCAGCAGTGTAGTATAGTAGTAGTAGTAGTAGAAGAAGAAGAAGAAGAGTTTGGATTTGATATCCCGTTTTATCACTACCTTAAGGAGTCTCAAAGCGGCTAACATTCTCCTTTTCCCTTCCTCCCCCACAACAAACACTCTGTGAGGTGAGTGAGGCTGAAAGACTTCAGAGAAGTGTGACTAGCTCAAGGTCACCCGGCAGCTGCATGTGGAGGAGCGGGGAATCGAACCCGGTTCACCAGATTACAAGTCCACCGCTCTTAACCACTACACCACACTGGCTCTCTAGTATAGGTCAGTTGATCCCAAACACTTTCCTGCACTGACCACTTGATAATTGCTGTGGGTCTTGGCAAACCACTTATTGATTTTAATGCTGGTTATAGTAATTGTAATGCACTGAGCTAGATGCAGTATGGCTTTTAATTGTATTTTGTATTGATTTCTTTTATTTCTTATTCAAATTGTAATACAATAAAATACAGTATAAGAAATAAAAGAACCAACTGGCACACAATCAAAAATAAAGATGACTATTTAATACAGTGGATATACAGCTTTCCGTTTTCGACTGCAAATCCACAGACATGCCATAACCCACCTGACTGAAGTTTGTGGACCAGTTTGGGAACTCCTAGTATAGGTGAACTTTGCTGGGCACACACTGGTTACCGTACGCTGAATTTTGCATGGATCCATGCAACTTGCATTCTTGGCCCAGTGTCTCTGCACATTTACTTTGGTGTAGAAACGAGCAGGACTGAGCTGTGCATCAGCAAAATGGTCTCTGTGTGTCAATTGTCCCTAAAAAATGTGGAATGGAACTCAAACCTCTTTCTTGCACAGTATTGTTTGCTTTATTTTAATTTGTTACAGCAGCTAGTGAGAAACTTTTAAAAGAAGTTTAGGGTGCCAGCCAATCCCCAGCTTGCAATACTTGTGCATCCATGATCAATTTATCAAAAGTGTTGGAGGACGTTCATTTTATAGTGCATTTTGTCAAATATTTATGAGCAAATGCGATAAATAGCCCTGATACGAACAACCGAGTACCTAATGCAGGCTGAAATCCAAGGCAGAACAATGAAAACATTGTTAAAGCCTGCTGAGAATGCCTGTCTTTTATCTACATATCTAAAATGCTTCCCCATTGAATAGCGCATTTCCCCATTACCTCTACATTCTGTAGCAATAAAAGAACTAGATGTGTGTAGATGCTATGTCAGATATTGTGGCTAAGCTTGTTAGTGAGGGCGTCACCTTCCTGCAGGGCCTTGTTGTTGGAACAGCTGGGATTTGTGTAATGCTAATGATAATGATAATAATAATAATTTATTATTTATACCTTGCCCATCTGGCTGGGTTTCCCCTGCCACTCTGGGCAGCTTGTAGCATATCTAAAAACATAATAAAAACATCAAGCGTTAAAAACCTCCCAGTACAGGGCTGCCTTCAGATATCTTCTAAAAGTTGTGTAATTCTTTATCCCCTTGACATCTGAAGGGAGGGCCTTCCACAGGGAGGGTGCCACTCTTGAGAAGGCCCTGGTGCAGACCTACACAAGCTGTGAGCCATCAAGCTGAAGAAAGCACACCAGCCCTGTAATGTTGCGGACAAGGTGCCTGACATTAGTCCCAGGAAAGCAGCTGTTGTCAAACTTTTACAAGAGCTCTAGGGAGGAACTGCTCCTCCAGTAAGAACAGGAACATGAAAAAAACACATAACTACAATGTAACAAAAGTAGAATCATGGAATCATAGAAGTTGGAAGGGGCCCTGAGGGTCATCTAGTCCAATCCCCCGGCAATGCAGGAATCTCAACTAAAACACCCTGGCCCATGGCCATCCAACTATACATTGGACAGAAGGCCTTGACTGCTGCCTTTCAGAATCAGTTTGCCACATGTACAATGGCAGCAGCCTTCTCTTCTCCATTCACCAAGCCAACTCCATTTCTGTCTTCAAACCCAGCTCTTCATGAAAACATTTCTGGAGCCGCATGGCTGTACCTCTATTGCTGTCTCTTCCCTATGTCTTCTTCAGCACCCATTTGACAATCTCTAGCATCTCCCTCCACTCCCATACCATGGATTTTTGAGGATTTATTTACTTATTGATTGATTGATTGAATTTGTATACCACCCTTCCTCCAAAAGGAGTCCATGGTGGTAACTGAGACCTTTCATGGGTGTCATAAGTATAGCTGTCAAACATTTCCCTTTCCCCCCATGCTATAATATGGGAATTTCCCACCAAAAAAGGGAAGGTTGACAGCTATGCATAAGAGGTACTGGTGGGCACAATGGCACCCATAGGTGTCACCTTGGTGACCACTGAATAAGCCTTTTAGGTTTTACTTTTAGGTTCTGCCAGCTAGGACCAAAAACATGTAGAATACTGACTGGCATGATGGTATTCATTATGTACTTCTTGCAATAAAAGTACTATATACAACTGACGAATAAACATTCAGTCCTGTGTTGTGATTTTTGGAGAACAAAACATGCTGCTATAGTCAGATAGCGACACTGGAGGGCACCAAAGTGCCTGCTACTGTATTGGAAAACTACATAGCAGGTATACAAGTGGAAGATCCAATGACCGTTTCATACATTTATGCAGCAACAAACCTCAGTTTGTAACCAAAAGAACTCTCAAAAGGGAACCATAGCCAGTTCTGTCTCCTTGATGAATGGTTTTACATTTTTAAGGTATACACCTAGATCATCATATGGATATAAGGCACCCCCCCCCAAAACAAAGTACTGTTAGAGGCAGGGAATCAGCTCAAACCTTTCAGAAGTGTAAACGGCCTCGGTCCTGTATACCTGAAGGAGCGTCTCCACCCCCATCATTCAGCCCGGACACTGAGATCCAGCGCCGAGGGCCTTCTGTCGGTTCCCTCACTGCGAGAAGCAAAACTACAGGGAACCAGGCAGAGGGCCTTCTCGGTAGTAGCGCCCGCCCTGTGGAACGCCCTCCCATCAGAAGTCAAGGGAATAAACAACTACCTGACATTCAGAAAACACCTGAAGGCAGCTCTTTTTAGGGAAGTTTTTAATGTTTGATATTTTTGTATTTGATTTCTGTTGGAAGCCGCCCAGAGTGGCTGGGGAAATCCAGCCAGATGGGCGGGGTACAAATAATAAATATTATTATTATTATTATTATTAATGAAGAATGAAGAATATAAAGGATTAAAAGTTTTCTTATACAGTTCTAATTTCTCAAGGATCTTGGTGAAGCTGCTAAGACCACAACTGTAGGAGGAAGCAGCTTGTACAGCGGAGAGTTTCTAAATATTACTAATGGGAAGTGCTGCTGGGGATAAATATGTTAGCATTTCACCCCTCCCTTTGTGAGAATCGTATGACTAGTGGTCTGAGAGAAGGGGGAGGGAACTGAGTCTTTGATCTCCCTATTTAACTTCTCTGTGCTATGTCAGTCTTGTCAGTTCAGACAGACAGCGTCTATTCTATCTCTGCTGTAGATAAGGTGTGTGGAAGGAACTTAGCCACACAGGCTGTATAATCTGTATATATTGTAGCTTGTAGAAATAAAGAAGAACTGTTTCAAGTTAATGTAGCCACAGCATTTATTAGACCTCTGGAGTTAATGAAGGTGCTCATGACACACCGTTGTGAGTCCAGTTATCCGGATTGAGCTGAAGGTGTTCCAGTCTTCTAGCCTGGCCCAGTCGGGGCACAAGATGTGGATAGATCCTGGCTTAAATCCACAAAATATACTGTTACCTACATGCACCTCAGTCACTGAGCAGTGAGAGATTTCAGCGATGCCAGCACATACCTTGGGTATTGTTTTCTTGAAATGGCAATGCTTGGAAATGGAGGCATTGTCCGTGATACAAGGCTTACTCACACATATAGACAGGCTGAGGCTAAGATGGAGAGGTCACAGCATTAGTAGTGTAACCGTTCCTGCTATAAAATCATAGGGCTCGAAGGGATCCCAAGAGGACATCCAGCCAAACCTCATTCCTATGGCACTGTGTTGTTGCCATCAACATATGCCCTTGTGGACAGGGGGCATAACCACCAATGAGCCATTGCTAACAAACGGCCATTAGACAGTTCAGTAGATGTGTAATTTCTGAAGGAGTTCTACATCCTGTGTCACAGATGTCACTGACCCAGTCGCAACAGATCCTGTGACAGATGTAGGCCTCTATAGTTTCAGTCTGCATCCTCTCTGGCACAATGTGTAACTGGTGATATAGATTTGTCAGAAATCTGGATTCAGTGTGTTCCATCCCTTGTGGCGTTTCTCCTATCTGAGAGCACTGTGTACCACTGACATTATTATTTATATACTGAGTTTCATTATTTTATCATCAAAACAGGAGACCCACAAATATCAATATGGGATGTTTGTATAATACTCATGGAATGAATAAGAATAAGAATAAGAATAAGAATATAACAATTACAAAAATCAATATATGTGCACTGCAAGAACTATGCAGTAGGAGGTACGGGATTCAGCCCTCCAAATTAATATCAAAGGTGGAAGCTATCATTGGGTGCACCATGCACTTCATTAATCTGATCTCCTTTTTGCTCTTAATAATCTCATGGCCTCATAATAACCTTAAAATATAGGTTATTATTGCTGAGGAATTTAGGATGGGACAGTGAGATGCCAAAGTCCCCAGCTGTGTCAGCACATGCTCACTTTAATTTGCTATGGAGCCAACCCATGCCACTTTATTTAGCTCCATATAACATATCAAGACACTAGCTCCCTCATAATGTTCCAGTATTCAAATCATTCCCTTGCCTCTGCAAGATGGTTGGGCTAGTCTTGTGCATGGCTATGGCTCCATCCTCCTCCAAGTCTGCTTTCCACCATCCTCCTCCAAGTCTGCTTTCCTTGTTTAAAACAAAACACAGTTACTCACTCACTCACTCACTCACTCACTCACTCACTCACTCAGTGTCAGTCACAGTTGTCCAATTATGCATTCTTCCAGCTTTTGAGTATTTTATTTCTCATCATGAAGAGTATTGTGGCTGAATAAACACTATTATGTGAAATTTAAATAATGATAAAAGGGGAAAAATACAATCATGCCCTAAAAACTGTGATTGCATCTGCTCCTTTTGTATTCTCATATTTCTAATCATGGCGATTATTGAGGTTGAACTTGAGCTATCAAAGCCCTCTTTTGCAGCATTCTATGCATGGGAAACGAACTCATTTCCAATCTGGTAGGACACAGGCCTGATTATGTCAGGAGCTTACAGGGATTCATTGCTGGTTTTAAGCAAATGTACTGTACCTGGTAGTTTATGTGGCACATCTGAAAACTGATACAAGTCTGCATACAAGTTGCACAACTTTGAAGAAGGTCTGGCTTCAGGAAACAAATTCCAGAGGGGGAGCCATGCTTTAGTGATGAAAAACAACACCCCTGAAAGATACTGTACAGAGAGGCATGGATCAGGCTGTCAAAGAGGACAATAGCAGGGATGATTTAGAATTCTTGTTCACTTCAGATTTAAAAAGTGAATTTTCCTAATCCACACTTTATGAAAAAAAATACATGAACTGAAACACCATCCTTTGAAATTTGCACTTCTCCCAATTTTGTGTACAAAAATGCATATACTAAAGTTTGCCTATAAATGTCCATATTAGTGAAGACAGCATACAAAAGTGTTAAATTAGGTAACTCTGTTTTGCAAGAATGGGTTTATTAGGCACAACTGCATACAAAACAGTGGCACATTGGCAGAATTTCGCATTAAAATGCTATGAGTTTTCACAAGGACTTTTTATTTATTTATTGCAGACTGAATTTAAGACTGGGAAAATGAGAAACTGAAATTGACAAGAGTTGCCCATCCCTAAGAGGATGGGAGGTGATTGGAATGAAATATCTTGGAAAAACAGCATGTTAGAGACTGGCTGGGCCCCTGAACAGGAACACTCCATGTTGTCCTATTTTGTTACAAGTGTCACTTTTTAATTTGAACTACTTTCCATCACCACCCACCTATTCTGCTTTCAGTATCACTGGCGGAGATGCTCCTAATCAGTAACCCATAGCCAGGATAGTGATGGAAATGAATGAAACCAGGTTTGGAGAACAGAGAAGGGGACAGAATAATTAGATGGAAGATGAGATGGGGGTAAATCAGGGCTGGCCCAAGAAAGCTTGACACCTAAGGTGGACCTCAATATGGTGTGTGTCCCCCACTGGCCAGGGAAGAAAGTCTGAGAGGAGAGTATCAGGAGCAAGGTGGGCCATGGGAAGGAAGATTGACACCGGGACCCTGCCACCCGAGGAAGTCATGGTGGGCCGGCCCTGGGGTAGATCATGATAGGGATAGAACAGGGAAGTTTGGGATAAAAGGGCTAGAAGATTCACCACTGTCAGAGGCAGGGAGCACAGAGTCACTAATAGGATGGCAAAAACCAGTTACCACTACAGACTCAAAGGGCCATGTGAATTAGTTTTGATAAAATCAGATTGATCAATGGCTATTTGGGAATGGTCAGTTTCTTAGTTGCACAAGTCATCAGATATGATGACCCAAACACAAAACAAGACAATTGAAAACATCTTTGTATAAGCTGCTCCTGTGTTGTTTCTGTCTGCAAGCCTGTTCTTACTTTGTCCACCCCTTTGCTGGCACAGACAGGAGTAGTTCCAGGAAAGCTGAGATGGAAGAGAAGGTAATAATAGGCTTTGTTTAGGGAAACTTGCCATCTTTCACCCGGGAGACATTTTCTTTGTCACTTAATTTCCTTTGCTGTACAAGAGGCTTCAGCAAAAGTGACCAGCAGGTATTCCTACGATGATAAAAAAAAGAGGAGAGACAGCCAATATGAGAGGTGAGTGTCCTGCCTCCCATTAAACCCAGAATCATGCTAAGAACCATCCCAAAGGAAGTGCAGTTCTATGCCAAGAAAGACAGCAAGCAAAAAACAACAACTCCGAGTTCGAGTTCTGTGGGCAGGTCGCTGCCTCATGATTTATCACCCAAGCCCTTGGAAGCTCTCGAAAACCCGGGGCCTAAGTGTTCCTGAATAGTGGCATTAATTACTATTAAAAACACACATTTATATCTCTCTCACCTGCTTTAAATCCTGTGAAATTAGATTTCCCACCCCTCCCCTCCAGCCTCAGTGGCAGCCTGGGGTGCTTTATGGGCCTATAAAGCCTTACAGTGCCTGCAGCTTCTACTGGCTTTTATTTATGAGGCCTATAACAGGCTTCCTGGCTCCACTATCAGTGTCCCCTGATGATTTCATTTCAGTTTCCCTCGGATGAAATGATTCCCCACAGCCTCTGCGGCTCTGAGAGTTTTCGGAGGCAGGGTAGCATAAAGGGTATGCGGAGCTGGCAAGAGGCTGAGCAAAGTGATTTGCTGCAAGCGCCGGCACAGAGTCACTTAGAGTGCCACAAACACACTCGGAGTGTGTTTAGAACGGAGACTTGTGGTTACCTGGCAATCCTTTACTATCAGCGGCAATGGGAGTAAATGTTCTGCCTCCAGCCTAGATTAGATTAGGGAGGCTCAGGAGCGCCTGCTCTTTCCCCTTTAAACAGCAAACCTGGGAGGGTGATTGCCCATCAGTTTGGAAGCAAAATGGAGGACACCCCACCCCAAAATAAGGTAGCGGTTCCTTAAAAACTTTGGCAGTGGGGGGTGCGTCCTAAGTATGCATATTTGTAAATTAAAAGGATTTTAAAACAAAGCACAAAATGGCCTCCTCACAAGGGCCTGCCAATTTCGCACAGAAAATGTTGGCGTCGTTTCAGCGTAGGAGATGGGGGCAACGGAAGAAAACTGTGAAATTTTCCTTTTCCAAACCCCTAGCAGCCTATGGAAAGTACCCTGGAAGGGAGGGGGATTAGGGATGACACAGAAAAATCCCTTGCCTGGACTGCAGGTCCCAATTGTTCTATGTTATTATTTACTTAGATATTTATTAAATTTATATCCCTCCCCTCCTTCTAAATGAGCCCTGGGAGGCAGACAACAAGTAATAAAGCATCTTAAAAATTCCAGTATGGATGCAGACTGGGAAAGATCTCAGCTCAAAAGTCTTCAGAAACTGTAGTTTGTTAAGGGTGCTGGGAATTATAGCTCTGTGAGGGGAAAACTTCAGTTCCCTTCTTTGAGGGAAGTCATATGCTTTAAATGTGTGAACTTTAAATGTATGGTTTGGATCTGCACCATAACTGGTTTTGGTGAACAACAGGGTTTGCATGTTTTCATGGTGCTTCAAAAACCAGTAACATCTATTTAGGCAGATGGTGGCGGGAGGAAGGAAATAAATTGTTTTTGCAGCCCACAGCATGGTAAGGGTTAACTTGCCTGTAATGGGAGGAACAAAGTGGGCCTGAGAAAACAGCCTACCCTGGAGTGAGGCTTCAATGGACTTCTTCTTGCCTATGATAGCAACCTGTGAAAAGTGATATACTTTTCGGGACTCATTTCTTTAATTTGTCTGGCACTTGTTATGACCTCAGAACACTTCCAGCTTCAGACCTTCTAGAGGCTGCATCTCTCCCTGGGGAATTGGCCACATTTGTGCACAAAAGCCAGCCTCCTGGATGGAAATTGATAGATCTTTGCCTCCACTCTCCTCAGGCTGAGCATGTTAATTTATAGATTGGATCTGTCACTCCTGATATATGATATCCCTCTTCCCTAATGCAGCCTTCAAAATGAGTTTTTAAGACTTGGTCATCTGGAGAAACTGTGTGTGTGAAGGGGGCAACTTCTCTTGCTTTGAAGCATTCAGAATTGGGTGTTAACACAGTGGTTAAGAGAAGTTCTTCGTTCAAACATTATTTCACCCATGGTCTTAAGGAAGTCACCATCTCTGGGTGCCAGCATCAGGGTTGGCCCTACTATTAGTAAACTGCTTTGAGGTTTGTTTGTTTTTTTGCAGTCAAGTGGTATATTAAATGATGTGAACTAAAATAAAGAAGTCAGTCTGCCTCAAGAAGCCGATGCTGAGGGCTGGGGAGTGGCCATGAGTTGTTGATCGGCCTCACCTATGTCCTCTATCTAAGCCAGCTTGCTAACCTCAGGTGTGGTAGGGGATGCCATCCTGGTACCAATGGTAAAATAAGTTTCAACTGCCATTCCAGTCAGCTTCTGTACCTGGAGTGGAAATGGGTACCATTTTGTCCTTTGCTTCTGGGAGCACAGTATCTTGGGCAAGCCCTGTTTACTGTCCCTCCCAGCGATATATAACTTAGCGATAATAACATAGGCCTACTGTAATATGGCAGCTGTAGTGATTTACTGAGGTAATGTATGGGAAGTTTTTTTGGTCTTAGGAGCCGCTGGCAGAGCTGCTGCTTATTGGGATGGTGCCGAGCTCAGAAGGCTGGACCAAGGTCAGGGTGGCATTCGCACTGGTGCACCTGCAGCACCCTAACTTTGCTGCTGTTGCGCCCCACCCTGGCCAGCGGCAGTGGGGCTGCTGTCAGGATGCTGTTTATGTGTCCACACTCCACCAGCTGCTCCAGCCTGTTAAGCACCCGACACATCACTTCCTTTCCAGGCTGCTTTGCAATTGTTGGGTGGCTACACCTGCTGCTGAACACCAAAAATCGCCTGAAGGCATATAAAATGTCTTGTGGTGAATGGTCAGATGCCCTGTTTGTCACAGGCTGTGGGGCACCATGAGTCGGGTGCAAGTGTCCATCACAATCTGAAAGGTCGAACTTTTGGCTCCACAGTGTGCTTAGTAGCTGAGCAGGGTTTGGGGGTTATGAGGTCTTCTCCTTGCCTTGCTGCTCCAGTTAGCTTTATTAAATAGGAACTCCAAAATTTGGAATCCCTATCAGTTTGGAGGGGAGCCCAAATTTCAGGGTTCCTATTTAATAAAGCTGCTTCAGCTTCCTGCTTGTATAGGTTGCATTTGTGGTGGGTAGGAAGAGTCTTTTGCAATCCTTCCCTTCCTCCAGATCTTCCCAACAGCATCTGTTTGCAGAGATATTTACCTTTGCAGATATTTATAAAATACATGGACCAGAATTGCTAATGCTTCACTTCCCCACTTAGGGGATTCAAAAGGAGTGAGTAATCCAGAAGTATATAGTGTCTGGCTGGGCCATTAAAATTGATTTTGGTCACTATTTTCTCTCTCCTCTAGGTGGCACCAACAGTGCTTGAAGGGTTTCCCCAACCTCACCACTACGACTTTTAACATATCTCTAGTACGATGATGTGGGCTTTTCTGGGTGCTGATAGGGTTATAATGCTCAGACAAGAGCTTGTGATGCAGATGGAGCAATTCTCATTTTGGCTGGGCAAGGACAAGTTTTCTAACAGGATCATGATGGTTCGGGCATGCTCCACTTATGGGAGAGATTTAAACTTGGCTGCCTCAATAATGACATTTTTACTTTAGGGTTGACATTTTAGGGCATTCCCACCAATATTTATTATATGAAACTAGATACAGTGGTATCTCGGGTTAAGAACTTAATTCGTTCTGGAGGTTCGTTCTTAACCTGAAATTGCTCTTAACATGAAGCACCACTTTAGCTAATGGGACCTCCCGCTGCTACTGCGCTTCTGTTCTTATCCTGAAGCAAAGTTCCTAACCTGAAGCGTTATTTCTGGGTTAGCGGAGTATGTACCCTGATGCGTATGTAACCTGAAGCGTATGTAACCTGAGGTACCACTGTATACTTTTTTAAATGCTTTGTGAAATACTAAGTCCTTATAGCATGATACAAAAGTGAGTTTCAAAAACAAACCACTTCCCATTTGGCTTGGAGTCTGGCACACCCAATACAGAATTTTGGAAAGCTTGATCACAACGTGCATTTTCTGTAATTAGTAGGACACATATATACATTTTGGTACCACAATATATTAAGCTCTTGGAGCTCTGAGAAGTGAAATCTGAGTTTAAAATCTCTATATTTTTCAGTGTGCTGTTTAAATTTAGCTCCTCATGCTTTTAGGAAGATTGTAAGATCTTTTGAAAGCTGGTGTTTTACCTCCCAAACACCTGTATCTGAAGGGCATGCACTAGGGTTAGGAACAAATTAAGCACTTAGCAGCAGCTAGTTCACACACTAGGAAATAAGTACCATAGGTACAGATTGAGCCTACGCTGTTATGGGAAGCATTCAAAATGACATTCCACTTCAGGCAACAGAACTTGTCGACTCCTAATAGCCTGGATAATTAACATACAGAATACATACAGAATACCTTTCCAAATATTTTCACTGAAAAACAGGAATACAATTATGATGTTGGAAGTTCCCAGTTCCTTATTTGCATGAAAGTTCAAAACACAGAGCTCAATCTATCAACTTAACAAGGAACTAAAGTTTATATACCTATGATCTCCGGGATAAGTTGTGACCTACTCCTTAGCGCCTGCTTTCATGACTGCAGGACTCTCCTCTTTGGAAATTGACAACAAGGCAATCATGAACTCTGAGTAGTCACAACTCAACTATTAGAGATATAGGCTGTGTACACACTGAACATTTAAAGCACATTGCTTCCTGCAAAATATCCTGGGAACTGTAGTTTACCCCTCAGGAGGAATGGATCAGTCAGTTTTGGTTCTCTCAGTTTATCATTTTTCCAGTCTTAAATTCAGTTGTCCACATTTCTGTAGCAATCTGCTTTAAAAAAAATACCTAAAAATTCATCAGCATTTTAGTGTGAATTTCTCCTAATTAATACGTTTGAACCATCAGGTTCCATCAGTCTCTGAACAGACCTTGCAAGAGGGAATTGCTGGTACTAGTATAAACTTCAGGTAATGGTCCAATTATGACAAGGGAGTGTTTTGCACACCCCTACCTTTAGTTCATCCCTCATGTCACTTGGGGTAAAGACTACATCAAGCGTATGCCTGCTTAGTGTGTTGGACCAGTGACCATATGAGACACCCACTCTGGTTGTCATAGAGGCCATGAATTCCTGTGCTGGTCCAGTCTCTACGTGGATGTTGAAGTCACACTGAAGTAGCATCTGGGGGTCCTCCAACACCTTACTAGAGGCCACCTCATCCACCTCATCCAGTTCAATCACGTATGCCACTGGGCAACACCAGCAGCATTCCCAATCTGTTTCTCTGGCCCAAAACCAGGTGCAGGTGCCCATCCCAGGATTATGAGTTTTTCTGTAAAGGAGATGGTCTTCTATGGGGAATAGGAAACCACATTGTACCCCCCCCCACCCCTGTTTAGCCTGGTAGCTAGATGGGCACAGGTGACTTAGGTCAGGTCAACCCAACTCACCCATTCAAGTCTTGGCAATACATGCCAAGATAGCGCCTTCATCTGCTATCAAGTCGTGAATGAGCATGGTCGTATTCTGGACTGATGTGGTATTTGGTAATAGCACCACCAGACCAGAGGTGAAGTCTGCAGGTGATCCAGAGTCTGCATCAGATGTTCATTATATAATTTATGGCACAAATGAGCCCCATAGAACGAGAGAGTTCCTAGGTGTACCACTATGTGGTTTAAGAATCAGGTCTAGAAAAGGTCTGATTCATAGGGGATTCGCTCCAAACTTCTCCAGGTTTAGCATTCAGCCTGTGTTTTGAACTGTGTGACAAGGCTCAACGCTGCCTAACAGGGATTGATGGCTTTGTGTTTCCAGAGCCAACAGTGTGTGATTGCAGCTCCCAGCCGAACAGTGGTGGTGAGAAATGGGTGAGAGGGTGAGAAAAGGGATGGTTTGTTCCTTCTTTTCCAACTCTCCCTCCCTATTGCCCCACATTCTCAAAGAGCTGGGCATTTGGGAAGGTGTTTGCCAGTGAAAGTCAATGCAGCAATGTCAGCTTGACAGGAAGATGCACATTGAAAATGTGGTGGAATGGCCAGGGCTTTGTGGGGTAAGGTTTTGAGGGCCAGCCAGCCTGTCTGCCAGAAAGCCCTGAAGGCATTTGTTTTAGCGCAATGTTGAATTCTTCCCCCTGTTATTGCACATGCTCACGTTCTGGGGCTGTACTGAGGTGATCATAGCTACGGATGGGCATATCTGTCAGTTTCTCATTTTTCTGGTCTTAGGTTTAGTCCTCCACATTTCCACATCAGCCTGGATTTTTTTTTGTAACATCTTCCTGAAATTTCATCAGCAATTTAGTGTGAACCTTTCCTAATATGCAGATGCTTATATGCAATTTTGTCTACACATTTTTGCAAGGCTATTTCCCCATATATATTACATTTTTGTATGTTACCTTCTCTAATACATGTATTTTTATGCACACTTTACCCTAGAGTTGGAAAAGGATCATAAAATTTTGAAGGGTGGTTGTGTTTTGGTTTCTGCATTATTTCAGAAACTGTGAATTAGTTACTGTAGGTTCACCTTTAAATGTGAGTTGGATCAAATTTCTCTATCCCCATCGCTTGCCATATCTCAGATTAAGCATTGCACTTAGTGTCTTCCTCTTGAAATACAAATGAAGTGTTTTGTTGTTGTTTTGTAAAATTTCAAAGTACAGCATTATTAATTAAATTTATTTTAAACAGCTCTATACTGTCTTTCATCAAAGTTGATTCTAGGGTAGTCTGCTACAGTGTAAAGGGATAAAAACCCATCATTTTCAATGCAACATACTAAAACCAACCACAAATAAAAATAGTAGGTGGTGGATGAGAAGTGGTACTAGAAATATCTGAATTAATAAAAAGGACTTTGCTTGATGCCTAAAAATAATGATGACGACATTATTATGTGTATACGGTGTGTATATATATACTCATTGGAGAGCAAATTCTATAATTGAAATAACACAGTCAAGCATCCCGTGCCACTATCTTCCCTTGGTACATGCTAGTAAAGGTTGGATAACTAGTTCCTATGCAAGCTGAGGATTTATTCAAGCCACATAGACATAGCTGGTTGGTTAGTCCCACTACTGTATATTCAGAGTAAATATTGTAGGGAAAGCAGGTGCTGTGCCTGTCTAGTTGTACATTTAGAAAATCTTGGGAAGTGGTGTTGTGCCACAATTTGGTTCTCTCTGGTGGCCTAGTTAAAGTATGGTTGTGGCTGTCTCCCATATCTTTCAAAATGAGACTGTTTGTAATCCGAGTCACTGGACAGAGCCTCAGACTGGACAGAGCACATGGCTGACTCAAACTTGATGAGATGCCATTCACACATTAAGTGATTATGTGAATGGAGAGAAGTAGCAACAGAGGAAAGCAGGGCTATTTGGATCATAGCTGTCAACTTCCCCCTTTTTTAAAGGGAAATTCCCTTATTCCGAATAGGATTCCTCGCAAGAAAAGGGAAAAGTTGACAGCTATGATTTGGATACACACTTCACCATCACAGTTAGGTGTTAACTCTGAAACCTAATGAGAGAGCCTTGATTGCTAGGTACTTTGCTGCTAACCCTTTTAAACACACAAGCAACAGCTTTCTCTTCTCCAAGTGAGCAAGCCTTTTCAAGATTTCTTAGCACTCATTTCCCTTACAGTCTGGTGCTCTCTGGATATAAAATCTTGCTGCCGACTTTGGGGGGGGGGGAATCAAAATTGGGGAAATAAATTAAATATATAATTGGCACCATCAATCCATTTGTTGTTTTATTTTCATTTTAGCCAGAGCGGCTCTATACTTTACTTTCATTGAGCTGAACACTGAAGAATACAAGGGTCTGGTTTCAGAATATAGCCCATGATTTGCACAGAGTCCACATGATCTTAACTACTATCAAATGCTTTCAGATTAGAGGCAGAAGCTCAGGCGCTTGAGGAAGAATGCCCAAACTGTTGTACGCCAGTAGCATGTGTGTGTGTGTGTGTGTGTGTGTGTGTGTGTGTGTCTATGTATATACCATAAGGCATTGCACCGGCCAGATTCTTCCAATAAGATTGAGAAAATGTCTCTCCTGGGGGAATAAAGATCTGTTCCCTGGTGTGTTATGCCAACGGCTGCAAGAGCAGTGATGCTGTCTAAAGGAGGCAGGCACTGTGGGGGCAGAGCCGGGGGGTGGGGGGGGGTATGAAGCTGCTGAGAGCATGCCAATGAGCTCACCTCCCTTCTCCTACCATTCCAGCCGACTGCACAGGGGCATTATCACCCTAATTATATTTGTACTTTTTAATCTCTGGCTGTCGTTGGAGTGACGCTGAGCAGCCTTGCGCCCAGAATATTAACCACATCATTATATGGGGGAATTAAAAAAGCCCAGGCATCCTGAGAAAGAGACAAAGCAAGGTAGATGGCAAGACCACAAAGGAGCAGTCAGGATGGAGGCAGACTTTGTAAAGTCTGGTAAGGAAATGGACAATAGACCAAGTCCTCCTTCCTTGATGGGCAGAGTGGATCGCAAGCTTGGGGAGATTAGTTTTTGGACTGAAGAAAAACACTCTCTGTAGCTAGTCGTAGGTTAGTAGTATCTTGGGGCCATCTGTCCTTCTGAACTTCCCCTCATCCCTTTGTTCTTATGGACCACTTTCTATTGCCAGTCTTCTTTTCCTAGGTCCCCCCTGCTGCCCTTGACTGGTTAGTTTCTCAGGACGCTGCTTAGCCAGTTCTCTTTCCCTTAAGGCCTGCAAGATCAGAAGAGCTCAGCCAGTGACATATATAGCAGCCCATGAAGAAGTAGTTAGTGGGGAGTAGGGATGCACAACCCCTCTTATTTCTACCCCATGTTGGTTTATTGCAGGTGCTTTTAGCTTACCTTTGGAGTGTTCTGCATTGTTTTTCAACTACTGCTGTTCTAATGCTCTATTTTAAGCTGCTTTTAATGAACATACACAATGACCTGTATTATTATAAACTGCTGCTGTGTCTATGTTTTAATGTTTTAGTTAGTGCTGTGCCAGAAAATAAATTGCATTTGCAAATTATCCAAGGGGACAGAAAAAAAATCGGTGCAATTCTCAAGGGTGGTGTGCAGAGTTTTTTGTCATGCTTACTTTATTTTCGAGGGATATTTGTAAGTGCCCTTCCTACCATTCAATAAATCATCTACATGTCCATCTACAAGTCCTTTCACCAGTTGTCTGCCCTCGGTGGCTTTCCTGGGTGCACGTGCTTCAGTTAAAGCCCAGGCAAACTCCTTCCATGAAGCTTTTTTCAGACCAGAAAGTGTGGGCAGCCTGGGAGGCTGCAGAACATTTATAGGAAAGGTTCTGCATGCAGGCTTCCCACAGGCATCTGATTGGCCACTGTGAGAACAGGGTGCTGGACTAGATGGGCCATCAGCCTGATCCAGCAGGGTCTTCTTATGTTGTTATGAAATACACTCTCTTGGACACACAATGTTGGCCACCTTGCAGTGATAAGGTAACCCCAAAACCCTTCAGCCACCCACAAACTCTGAAGTGCTTTGAGAATGAGGCTGAAAAGCAGAAGTCACGTTTTCAGGGGAAGAAAACTTTCAAGAAACTGGAGGACAGATTGTGGCACAGCACTAATTTCAGTAGGGACCAGTGCTTTTTTTGGAGGGGGGATGCAGGGGTACGCATACCCCTAAACGTTTTGTGAATCTAAGTATGGCCTCGTTGAGGGGCAGTATTTCAATATGAGTAGGAAAATGAGAGTACCCCTAAACATTTTTTTTAACAAAAATGTACAGGTATGGACTATGACTCATGTGATATTATTATTAATTATAGAGGGTGGTTTGTATTTTACTATGATGCAAACTACCTTAGGAAAGTTAGCCCTGAAAGGCAGCATACAAATGCTGAAACAAGCAAGCAAGCAAGCTAGCTGGCAACCAAGCAAGCAACCTATATGTGTTGTTGGGGGAAATAGGACGCATTAAGAATGCTACCTACCCACCCCCCAACCCAAGTATGGGAGGTCTCTGTCTGAAACATGGGCATAGCCAAGGGAGGGGCAAGGAGGGGCAGCTGTCCCCCAAATCAATAAAAATACATAACATACTGAGGTTCTGTCCCCCCTAACAAAAGGCCTCCCCCCCAACAAAAGGCTCCCCCAAACAAAAATCCTGGCTGTGCCCATGGTCTGAATCTTATTTTTAGTTACCGGTAAGTTATCCTTTGGTGCTTATCTTCAACTGCAACAGAGAGGCCCCTCATTCCACCGGAAGCATCCTTCCCTTGCCCAGCCTCTCCTCTTGTCCCAACCTATGTGTCCCCTGGTGCGAAGGCGCCAAGTGTTAATTCCACACTAACAGGGCCTTTGTGAGCTTAATTGCCTGATAAACATAATTGAATCTTATGGATTGCCCTGGTGTTATTACATGAGGCCATTTAAGGGAGTTAATGGGAGCGGATAGTGCCGCTGTAATTCCTCCTGCCCTTGCAGTAGCATTGCAGAGGCTCCTTGGGAGTTGGAGGCAGGTTTTGCCTCACTGCAGGCCATCTCTCTCTCCCTTTGTTGCGCTAACCAGAGAGAGAGAGAGAGAGAGAGAGAGAGAGAGAGAGACACGGAGATAAGGTCTGCTTCTGGATTATGACAAGAGCGCTTCTTTGTACTTCAGAGCTTCTCTGTGACTCATTGAACATTTGCATGAAAACTGATCTCTTGTAAGAACCCTGGAATGAAGCAGACGACTTGTCCTCGCAGAGGGGGATGGAGTGCCCAACATGGAGCTTAGCCATGCGAGTTGTTTGGATGACACAGTGCTTTTAGCCTGCGTCTCGGCATCTGAGGCAACTTCTTCAGTCAGACATCTATGCTTGTGTACTTTAATTCAAGAGATCTTCCTCTCCTAAGTCATCCTTGCTTTGTTCAGCATTCAAATGCAAATCCCAAGAGGATATGACTAGACTCAAGCATAGTATCTTCTCAAAGAGCTAGCAACAACAACTATTCTCATTCTCATCCAGGCAGTTCAAGTAGAGCCAGCAAATCAAGATTCTGTCATAGCCAACCCACTTTCTGGGGAAAGGAGAAAAAGTCCAGGAACAAGGCAGACAACGGGTGCTTCCAAAGTAGGAAGAAACATGGGCTTGTGGTCAAGATCCACTTTTTCCCTTTATGTGGAATGCTCCAAAATGGTGCCTGTATGTGCATAAGAGGACTTGAACTCCTGCCTGGAGGAGTGCCTGGGAAATGATAGTAGTTGGGTCATTGCTGCCTGTGTCTGCCTATGTGTGCACTTGGAGTGTGTCCCCCAAATGAGAACACCCTGCACCTGAAAAGAGGATGCTTATTTGCATAGGCTAATTTGTAAGTATAGGTGCCAATTTAGAAATAGCTACTATAATTTAAAAAGAAGTACAGTGCATCTCACTGTAATGAGGAAGTCTATGATCAGGTGACTGATGTTCCTGCTCTGTATGCTGTCCAGGTGCTGATTGTTGGACAGTTCCAAGGCCTCTTCTAGTTCTTTATTCTTAAACTAGACTTGGGCCAGATAGTGTCGGAATCAGGGGACGAAAAGCCAGCAGGCTCGGCCCCAGCTGGAGCATCTCCCCTCTCAGCCTTGCCGCTGCGGAGATCCTTTGATCTCTGCTCCTCCACATACCTCATAAATTCAGGAACAGAGGACTGTCCTCTGTAAACCATGGCACACAACTATCCTACCCTAGTATTCCATTAACCTGAATTCATCAGTTCCCACCATACGTGAACATCTTTGGCAGCACACCCCAGGAGTGGTAGCAGGGATACAGGGAGTGCAGCTGTCATTTTACAGCCATTCAGGGATTTTCTGAGTGGTATGTTTTCCCCTCTCCTTTCAGGCTGAGCATGGAAGTGATCAGAGGTGGTTTTAGGGCAGCGTGACTGCTACCCCCACACTGGATGCAGATAAGCATTTGCCCATGTACAGGAAGGGGGTTTGAGGGCTCTGACAAGGTCCTAGAGTCCTCCTCCTTCCTAAAGCCTAGTTAGCACTTGCCCAGCTTTGGGAAGGAGGAGAGAGGGCTCTAGGACCCTGCCAGAGCCCCACACCTCATTCCTAAAGCCTGGCACAGCACGAGGGCTGGGGGAGAGGGCGCCAATTTTTGGCTTGGCTCAAGGTGCCATAGTAACAAAGTCCACACCTGAAGTGATGGTGTACCTCCCCACTGCTCCCTAGGGTATAGAAGAAGAGGATCCACAACTTAAAGGATCCATAACTACTTGATCCACAAGTTAATGGATTGCAAACTGCACTTACAGGAGATTCAGGATTAACTTGCACAGCACTCAAAGGATAGGTGTTTGAGAACTGTACTCTCTGTCCCAGCACTATTACTACAGCCTCAGTTTGTAAAAAAAGACATACAGGCACAGAAGGATAATTATGACAAAGGCTCAAAGATTTTTAGCTGTGATTCCCACATTGCAAGACTTTGGATTAGATGACCCTTGGGGTCCCCCACAACTCTCCAGTTCTATGATTTGCATAAAATCCGAGTCTGTAAAAGTGCAAAAATGACTGAGCCGCATATGAAACTGCAAATTCCGATATGCTTTAGTCAGATGATGCAGCTGGGAAGAACAAAAGAGAACTGAGTCGTGAGCCAATAGTGGATGAAACAATAGAGAATGCAGATGTATTTACAACAGCCTGGAGTGTCAAAACAGAACAAATGAAGCTGTTGCAGTGGAAAATGTCAATGAAACTTCAGAGGGTGTTTTGAAGTTGGGCACAGATATCTGTGATTACATCAAGAGGTGAAGTGATGAAAACCTATTAGTTATAGAAACTAATGTTTTCTATAAAGGGGATATGTAATGATAGTAGAAACCAAAATGCTCCATGAGTGAGTAAATGGACAGAGGAACACCAGCAGAAAATTAACACATAGGACAGCAGCCATTCTGAGTGCTATTGTAATAAGAGTTGCATGACATTAACATTTGCTTGTTTCCCACTTCAGTTTGGCATCAAGGCTGCAGTAGTAAATATTATACCAGAGTTTTACCCGTTGAGGCCCGTGAAAGCATGCAGCCAAGTCCTCCTTTGTTCCATTCCCACCAATCTGGCTTGTGCCATGCCTAGAATAAATGTAATATCTACCAACTGGAATAAGCCACTGGGAACTTGATTGGAATTTCCTGACAGCTGGAGATTTATTAGCTTGGGCCAAATCTTCTTGGCCCAGATTGCATCAGGCTGATCTCTCTGAAGGAGCAGAGGAGATGCCACTATACCCCAGATGTGGGCACAGATGTTCCATTTGCTACTTGGATGCCATCCTTGTTTTGGCCTCTGTCAGTTCCAGGAACAGACTGAATTTCTTGTCAAAGTACATCCCAATGTCAATGCTGAATTACTCCATGAATACTCAAAACATCTCCTTTGCAATGACTAAATAAATGAAGAGGGGGAAGATGAATGTATTATATACACATCTGATACCACTCACCAGAACAACTCATCTTGTTTTATTTCTGGAACAAAGTAGCAGGTGAGGCAGTGGGTGGGGAGCACCTCCATTCTAAAGCAGATTCACATGATTTCTGTAGTGTATGTAGCCACTTGAAACAACTACATAGAGAAAAGCTGCTAGCACAAAGTTGCTCCCCACACAGTTTGGACAGTTTTAATTACAGGTAACTTGCAACTTACACACATTTAACTTGTGCACACTCAGCTTTACATGCTTGGCATATATGTATATGTATATGTATATGTATATATATGTATATATATATAGTGGGCAGGCATCTGGGGAAAAATATTCCAGCAATCCCACCCACCGATGAATCCAATGTGTTTTGACTATACAGTATTTGGTTTTTGCTCTATGCATTAACTTTGGAACGTAACTCCTGCGTAAGTTGAGAGCCGCCTGTATCTCCTTGCAAAGTTGGTTTTTGTGTGTGTTTGTAGATGGTATCCAAACCAATGAGAAGCTGCTTCCCACAAACAGGATTTCAGGACACCTTTCATCTGCCCCAGCTGCAACAAAACATGTCTCTCCTATATCAGTCCCTACAGCCACAGCAGGCGCTGTAACCTTCCAACAGTTTGACTTCACCCCCAGAGGCACACGCCTCCATTGTCTCCCGAGACACATGGATGCCAACAGCAAGATGGTGGTCAAACCAATGAGAAACTGCTTCCCATAATGTCATGAGCTGGCATGACACAGAGGAAGGGGAGGAAGATCCTAGTGAGGGGTGCAGCTGCAATTGGTATATACCAGGACAAGCAGGCCTTTTTTTCAGCTGAACTCAGTTCTGGCACCTCTCAGGTGGGCACCATTGCCAGTATAAGAGAACAAGGGAGGCGTTCATGGTGAGTTCTGGCACCTCTTTTTCTAGAAAAATAACACCGGCGAGGAGGATGTGGTTACTCATTTGGATTAGGCTCAGGCCAGCTGAGGATCACATGCTTCGTCAAGTGGAGAGGCGCAGCTGCTCAGCTGGAGCAAACTCAGGTGTATCAATCAGGATTGGAAAGGATAAAAGGGAAGAAAGTCTGATCAGCTTTCTCCATTAATGGACCATGGCTTGACTGCTTTGGGAAGTCTACTGGGCGGTGACTTTGGGATTGGCTCCAGGTATTCCAGTCCTGGATCTTCTGCAGAGGTGGGAACCTGACCTTATGGATTGACCTCGGAACGTGCTCATTGTGTTGGAGCTGGACCATTATTTGATCACTTGGACTGTCTAACTACTCTCTAGCATTGCCCTTGGGACTGTACGCACTATCACAAAACACAAACAGAGAATGCCACATAATTGGGTTTCAAGCAACTTAGCAATGCCACAGTGCAGGCCTGTGCAGAGAGGGGAGGAACCGGGTACACTTGTCCTGGGCATTGGAGAGAGCTAAGCTGGCTGGGGTTCCCTGCCAGGGACCAGCTGCTTTTTTGTTTAAGTTTATACAGTAACTTTATTCTAACCAGACTCCCACCCCAGGCCTCAGACAAGCTCTTGACGGGCCTGCCACAGTGGCAGCAATTTATGTATCTCCTTCCTTCATTCTCCTCTTCTTTCTGGATCACAAATCGGGTTCTACCCTGAGTAAGAGCACGTGTTGCGGTCGGGGCCTGGCAAGACACTAAATTGACCTGTAGGGAGTGGCTGGACGCTGGCCTTAGTCAGGATTGGTCAGGCGGAGTTACTGGGCAAAGTGAGATGTAGCAATTTGTGATGGACAGGTCAGCGTCCTTTATAATCCTCTGCACGCAGGGTGATCCCCCTCTTGGCTTCGAGCTTCGGATCACCCACCCGCCCCCCCATTGTTTTCTTAGGCCTCTGCTTTGACCTTGCAACTGCCTGTCATGGGGTCGTCTGCTTTGTAGCAGGGGCCCAGTAGGAATTTTTCCATCTGGCTGATTAGTGGTTGCCTTATGGTTTTCGCCTACTGCAGTAGCAACTTGTCACAACTTGTAAGGTTGGCGGTTAGGCATTGGTTATGTTTTGGATTGCTCGGATGGTGAGGCCCCACCTCCACAATCATGTTTATGTTGGTACAGGGAATTCCGTTAAAGGAATCCGGCGACTCTTTTGCTTTGTCCGAACCCCAGGTCTGGGGCTAGGGCCATAGGCAGAGCCCCCGGGACCGCTGGTGAGGGGGAGGCTTCGTCCCCAGCCTCCTTAACTCTCCCCAGCTGCATTCTCCCGACGCTGACTGAAGTCAGCAGCTGTCCCGTTTGGACAGATAGTCTGAACCAATGCCTACGCAACCACTCACCAAATTTGTATTTTAATAAAGTTGTGGCCCTAAATTATTTGCCAAAAACCCAAACCAAAATTTATGTCTCTGTGTTTAATCATTGGGGGGTGGCTTGAGGACCTCGACACGCAAAAGAAATCGGTGCAGCTCTCTTTTCTAAATGTTAAGGTGTTAATTCTGTTATGCCAGAATTAACTTCTCTGTGTCCTGCCTCTGAATTCACTTGCAGCAGAATGTAGCAGAGACAGATGGTGTGTTTGGCAGCCCAAGCACTTTGGGTATAAGGGGGGAAACAGGCCATCAACCCAAAATTGCACAGCTACATTACATCTTCTTACCATATTTCAGGAACAAGTAGCCAAGCTGTAGCAGCACTAAAGAGCTGTCATGTGGTGGTAGTGACAGTCCCCTTTGTGACCAGAAGTTCATGGAAAGCAATGCAGACTGCACTGCCTCTTTATCATTTATTTAATAGCATATTGTGCAACAGCCTTCCGGTTTTATTCTTAACAAACCTTTGGTCTTCCTTTCTTCCTTTGGTATGTCACTTTCAGCTTCCAGATCTAACCTGCTGGCCTGGACAGTGGTTTTCACAAATCTCATGGTGGCTCAGCACTCTTTCATGTATTGGGATTTCCTTTATCAGAGAAACCTTTGGGAATATTTTTTTTCTCCAAAAAATAAACTGGTCTTTGAAGATGCTAGTTGCCATGGCAACCTGCTTCTTTAAAGAGGCACTTCTTTCCTTGCTTGATGTTGAGAGTTCTTGTTACCATAACAACCAGGCCCTTCTCAAACCTTGGCTTGGGTTCTGTGTTGGGTTGCAGCCCCCAAATCTAGGGCCCTGTGACTTTCTGAGAAGAGCATCAGAGATCTGAGTAGTGGTGGTGGCATCTCAAAAGATAGATAGCTCCACAGCCCCTTCCCCCCATGAACCCTAAGGCCTCTGTCTCCTGAAAAGAACATTTCTTGCTCTAATAACATTAGGATTTAATCTGACAGGATATCATCTAGTTCAGGGCTCCTCTAGGTGACCTGTTTATTGAGCATTCATCCCGATCTGCTTGCACAAAGCTTATGTGGAGATTAGTTTCTATCTGCTCTTTATTGAACATTCAATCTGATTTGTTTGTGGAGAGATTGTGTGACAATGAACATTCATCCTGATTTGCTTGTACGGTGTCAATGCATGTGCCCATTAATCATTTGTTCATTCCACACTTTTCAGTGCATCTCCCGTCACTTTCCTAACTGCAAAAAGCCTGTTTCTTTTCTTTTCTTTTTTAAAGTGGATTTGTTGTCCTGGGATGGCAGAGTCATTTAACCCCCTTTAATTGTGCAAACCTAAATTTCTGGTATGCACTTGAAGCTGTCCTGCAGCATTCTGGAGGCACCCATAGATACCTATTCCTGTATATTCAGATTTTCAGGGGGTTAGCATGCTATTATCCTGAGCACTATATGAAACTACGTCAGTTCTCAGTCACTGTAATTTAGCAAATGTCAAATAATATTTATACACAAGTTTTTATATACCGCTTGTTTCCAGCAGGAGTAAAGTGGTGCTGAGATGTAGGTAGAGCACCTATGCTAATGGGAACAATCCACAGGCTATTCTCTAGGGTGTTCTTCAAAGGCCATTATGGTTGATAAAAGATTTTAATGTTAGACTCATAGAACTGTAGAGTTGGAAGGGACCCTGAGGGTCATCTATGTAAACATTTTAAACCAAAAGCAAACTACCCCCTCCATTCCTATCTCTTCCCACCTCTCATTGTATATAATCTTACACTGGGTGTGTGTGACAAAATGCTGGGCGGCATTCACCACGGGGCCTGCAGCGTGCCTGAGCCACGTGTCTCTCCTGGCAGTGACACGGTGGCTTGGGCGCCTCCAGGCTCCATGCTGCCGCAAATGGTCCACCCACCGCCTCCCCCTCACCTGTAGGGCGGCTGAGTGGGAGGAGGCAGGCAGACGCCTCGGAGGCCCCACAGAGCATCCTGCCATGGCTGGCCCTGCCCCGCAGATGGCTGGCCCTGCCCCGGGGCACAGGGCACGCATGCCGGCCCAGGTGCCTGATCGGTTTGCTCCGCCTCTGTGGCAATACTGAGCTACTTAGCTCCATGGCTATTGATGCAAGGCAACATCCTGTGTCCCTGGCACAAGGTCTCAAGTTTTATTCTCAGCATAGCATTGGCAGCTTTCATAAGCATATAACTGAGAAGACTATATCTGCAATCTCATGCTTATTCACTTTGTTCATTATAGAGAGCACAGGTTTCCTCCCTATTAACCTTTACGGATCTTCTGCTGTCTGCTTCACCCCAGACAGGCCACATCGGCACACACCGTCCACAGCAGCATTCAGAGAAACCTTTCTCAGCAGCCATTCTCTCTCTCTCTCTCTCTCTCTCTCTCTCTCTCTCTCTCTCTCACACACACACACACACACACGAACAGAAAGCAGTTAAAAACAACAGTTACTTGTATAACAGTCACAACAGAATAGAATGCCTCTCTCATGTGACTCACAGCCAGCCAATCACATGAGATTGGCCACTGCAAAAGGAAAGACCCTCCCATGCTAAAAAATACACAGCAATTCAACATAAGCAAACATTCCCATTTCAGGAAATTAAACCACTATCAATAACAGTCTGTAGCTAATGGCAACAGCTGAGGAGGTATCAGCACAACCTCCCTTGTTCTGACAATTATGGGGCACATCAGCAACTTTTTGTTGTTTTTGTTGTTGTTATTAAAAATGTTTTCATGTGTATTGATATGAGGGTCATGCCATAAACTCAGGTATTTTACCTTCCATTACCTGCCATTGAAGAAGATAGACCGGATACTACAGATAGGTGTATTCAGAAAAACATACATTTTAGAAATACAAGCTGACTTGTACTTAAATTCTACAGTTCTCTTCATTGCTTTCACAGCTGATGAAGGGTCTTGAAAAAGCCTCACCCACTTCAGACATCCTTCGGTCCTCTTCACTGCTTGAATGTGTGATCTTTCAAAAACTCCACCGACTTCAAACATCCCTGCAAGGGAAAAAACCACAGAGACAATGAAGGAGATGGCTACCATCCAACTGCATCATCCAGGCAGCTTCACTGTCTTCTGCCTGGCAACTTCATCAACTGATTTCAGCTTGCCAGCTTCCACAGGTTTCATCTGTTGTCTTTCACACCTCACATTCATGCACATGCACACATCATTCACTTTGAGCACATTCACAACCTCTCATTCACACGCAAAAGCATACTCTTGCTGACATCTGTGAAGGATGCCAATGGACTTATCTTTCACTTACCATTTGTTTGCATTCATGCCCTAGCTCCAACCCACAAATATCCACCGGTTTCTGTTGAGCAGCTTCTGAAGGTGAATTCCAACCAGCTTACATCCACAAATATCAGCCTGCTTTCAGCCTTCTGGTATCCACTGGCTTCTGGAAGCGAACCCCACTGGTTTCCATCCACCAACATCTGCCAGCTTTTGCTAGGTCCATGACTAGACATTAGCCAATTTCCAACCAAGCTGTGATCCCTGTCAGCAAGTAAAGTTGCCTTATTATTGCTCCAAAGCACCCCACAGCCACATGATTGGCTCTGTCTGTCTGCCAATTCACCACCTCCAAGTGGAAGTAGACAGGGCAATGCAGAATGTCACAGGTGTTGCCCACTGTGTTTTGTTGGGGAAGATGAAAAGGCATCCCTTTATATCCATCCACCCAGCTGCCATGCACTTTTGTGATGGCACAGGTAGTCTGTAGGCAATGGCAACAGCTGGAGGCGCATCACAATCTTGTCATACCTCACAGTTGTGGTTGCCCCTCAGCAATGAGTGATTTATTTATTTAATTTATATACTGCCCTATACCTTTTGGTTCTTGTTTATTATTAGAAATATTCATGGACCACCTAAATAAGAAATATGGATTTCATAATTAGAATATGTGTGTAATACAAATGTATAAAGCTATAATTACCCATTTTCTGAGTACAGCTGGTGAATCTGGTGGCTCCCACTTGACTTGTGGGCTGGGGGGTTTCCCACCCCTGTCATAAAAACCCAAGCGGTATATCCAACATTAGTTGCATTAAGAGTAGACCTATTGCGTCAATAGTCTTAGTAACTTACATTTATTTTGATGGGTTTACTCAGAGTGTGAAATATTTGGTTATCACTCCAATTATTAAAGGCACCAGTGGAAAAAAGATGTTAAAAGAAAAGACGACTAAAATACTAGTTTCACATTAAAAAAAAACCCTTAAAAGCCCGAGAGCATTTCATATTCAGGTGTATAGTGTGATCAATATCAGTAAATTAACTACTATTCTCCTTTACGCACGATGTACGATTATTTCTGGTTTCAGTATTCCCTCCGCCCCATCCTCCATTGGCAGGTGAGAGCTGTTCATAGAAATCAATGGATAAATCTGGGATTTTAGTGCACCTATAATTGGATGGCATCTAAAACGAAAGGTGGTAGCAAAGACAGGGCCTTCTTGTGCTCTCTAACTTGGGCCTTATTACATTTTTTTTAAAAAAATGTTTGTTTATATTTACCATACTTCTCCATTAAAACATGCTCAAAGCATGGTTAGAAAGTTCTCAGGTACAGTGGCAGAGGATGGGCACCTGCTTTCCACATTTTGGTTTTACTAATTTCCTCCCTTCCAAAAGCTTTCCTTAAAAAAAAAAAGACCTGCCATGAAAAAAACGAAGTTTTAAAGCCTTTTCCAGGAAAGCGAAGAGAGAAAAGAAGGGATTATTGGAGGCAAGCTGAGGGGAGTTCACCCATCACTGAGAAATCCATGTAAGAGCTGGTGATAAGTATTATATATGAAACTGTGCTTTCACTGAGAGCCCAGAGATTTCATGCCCCCTTGCAGCTTATGCCCAAGCTCACCTCTTTGTCCTCATGCCCCATAATAGTAACAGTAGGCATTTTTCTGCAACACTTATTGTAAATGCCTCAATTAAGCAATTTCTCTACAGTTCATTGAACAGCTTCTGGGAAGAGCTCAAAGGAGTCTCTGTATGCAACGTCTCCTTCATCTCTTTGGTCTCCTCCAGCCAGCTGCGATCAGCCTTCCACAAGGCGCCACAGATGGCCAAAGCCCTGTGTCCTTTCAAAAGAAGTCCTGAGCTTGGAGTGTTTCAGGCAGGGAAAACAGGCCACAGCGGAGCACAAAGACAATCTCCTTAGGACAGAAAGCTGTTTGACACTTTCTGGTTCACTGCAAGCTGGGGACATGTGCCTTCTGGTCTCATAAAAGCCCCACTAATCTTGTCAGCGTTGCCAGATTGTCTTTGGCCTGGTTGATACATAATTCTAAACCACACTTTATGAAACCATGGCTTAGTGTTATGTCTGAACCCAATCTATATTTTGTGATTGCATTTTTGGGGGGTAATTGTATGTTTTTAAAAACTACTTTTAATGGTTTTATTTGAGCGTCTGTAATACAACTTGAGGTTAACTTATGTGAATCCTTAGGTTTCAACTGCAAAAACCTCCCTCCCACCCCCTAATAACAATAACAATAACAATAACAATAATTTTATTATTTATACCCTGCCCATCTGGCTGGGTTTCCCCAGCCACTCTAGGTGGCTTCCAGTACATATAAAAACACAATAACACATCAGACATTAAAAGCTACCTGATACCGAGCTGCCTTTTTTCTCTGAGAGCAGCCCCACAATACACTTCACCTCAGGAAAGTGCCTGGGAGCAGCACTTTATTTATTTAAAATATTTATTACCCGCTCTTCCCCCCCCCCAAGAACTGACCCAGAGAGGGTTATATCAAAAGTTAAAATGCAGAATATATTTCTCCCTTCTGTTTTGTTATATATCACATAACTCTCCATAAAAATGAAAGCAACAACCACAGTCGGGCATTAATATCCAGCAAATGCAGGAAGGAAACGGTGCCTCTTCAGCTGATGCCTAAAACACATATGGGTCGGTGCCAGCTGTATAACTACCATTGAAGGGGACAGTTCAAATAGCTAAATATCCCATATTGATTATAAATGCCTTAATTGCTTTTCTAACCTGTTTAAAATATAATTTTTCTGTATTGCTGAATATTAAGAGAGACAGTCTCTTAGAGGCAGAGACCTTGGAAAAGGAATGTGCCTAATGTTGCTTCTTCAACTATTTCTGGGAAATCAGCCAAAACTAGCCAGCAGCTTCAAGGTTTTGATAACGGTGTACGGTCTGGAATTAAACAATGGTCTGTTAATACAGAAATAGCACCTTGGCTGTTACCATAGAAACACCATCACGAGAGAGGGGGACGGAAAGCCCCTTTTAAGGAATGTGCCGTTAATTGTGGTTAGCCTTTAATGGGCTTAAGAGCTGGTCTTGTTGATTGATCATACTGGAGGCATCAGGCTTGTTGGAGTTGTGTATCCATTACATGTATTGGTATGTATTGATTTATATTTGTGTATTGTTCCTATGGGTCTTTGGGAGAGGGGCAGCTCTGAGTTGTGTGAGCAAGGGGGGCTCTCAGCCTTGGACGGGATGCATGCGCTTTCTGAGCATACAGGAGGAATGCAGCTGGAGTTGGCTCCTGCCACCTCTATTAACATTATATTCAGTCCATTAAGATGTAAGGTATTTCCTAGTTAGTAGACTCATCCCCCTGCATGGGTATTATTGATTTATGCTTTTGTATTTCCTATCTAATGCAACAAGTATTATTGCCGGTTAACTGAAGTTATGCTTTCTTGCTGATTAGGCACACACACATGCCTTATGAATAGGTTCAACCTTCAGCATACAATAGCGGATCTGTGTGCTCACAAGCTAGGTGATGTTGCTATATTTCTGGGAAGCCTGCCAAGTATATTCAAAGCTCGCCAGGTACACATTCCCAGACTGGGGAGGCTAGGGAGGTTACCCTCCTAGGGAACATGTGAACCTTGAGCCAATTTTCGGTTTCTATTTTCGGTTTCTGTATTGTCTTTATAAGGAGTACGCGCCAGTCTCTCAGTGCTCAGTCCAACTTTTGGATTGTGCCTTTTGCTTTACATATGTAACTCAAAATAAATCCTGCTGAACCCTGCATGGTTTTTGCCTCTTCGTGTTCCTGAATCCACCACTCAAGAGCTCAAGAGCCCATTATTATGGTCTTACACCATAACCTGGTTTAACCCCTTAATCTAATTTAAGGGATGAAGGATTCCTGCTTTTTCTGATCTCTTCTTCCCCACCACTCCCCACAGTCAGTGGCGGAGCTACATGATCCAGCACCTGGAGCGGCAAGCATGCGCAGGCATGGCTGGCATGTGTCCCGGGGGCGTGGCGCGTGTCTCAGGGGGCGTGGTGTGCATTGTGGGGGGTGCACGGTACGCAGTGCACACCCTGGGTGTGCACGGTGAGTGGAGCGCGTCCCGGGGGTGCGCAGTGGGCAGTGTGTGCCCCCAGGGGACGGCTGCGATGTCAACTCCCCTGGATGGCACCCAGGGCGGACGCTCCCCCCACCCCCCCACCTTTGTCCGCCAGTGCCCACAGTCATCTTTATGGTCATCTGCCCTCCCTGCTTCCACCACCAGCAGTTGCCAGTGGATGGGAGAAACCCATAATTCCATTGGACAAACTGAGGAGGAAAATGGGAAGGAAGCCCCTTGCCCCAAGAATGGGGAGCTGCTGCTGCTGCTGCTGTGGTGAAGGTTGGGGCACTTACAGACTGACCTCCTGCATTTCTTTGTTTTGGACAAAGCGGGGTACAGATCTGCATAGCATTTGGACATGCTAAGTTATATGTATAGGTGAAAATTCGAGATACCACTGCCCTGTGATGTAACATTTATATATATCTCACATTGGGACAATGACCCAAGAACGGGCATATTCTGCCATTGTCCCTGCATCATGGAATGCCCTTCCTTTTGCCATACACGAAGCATCATCCATCAGTTGATTCAGATGTCTTGTAAAGGAAGTTTCTTTTTTCCCCAGGTTTTCGCTGTCCCAGAAGACTGGACCCTGTTATGACTGTTTTCCTGCTTTTAATCAAATAGTGCTTTGCTGGTTTTTATGTTGTATTTTAATGATACCATTTTATTGCTGGTTGGTTTTTTTTTAACAACTCTTCAGAGATTTTTTCAAATATCAAGCAGTTTAGAAATGCTTTCAAACAAACAAACATTTAATTTAAATGGAACTCTTGGCCATAGTGTGGAAGACCTGTGACCAGCTGACCTGGAAGCCTGCCTGCTCAGTCTGTTGTCCAGGGGCTATTGGCTGATAAGCAGTTTCACCTTCCCTTCCCCTGGCTCTTTTTATTTAAACCAAACCTGGACCAGACAACCCTTCAAATAGAGGACTGCTCTCTGTAAAATAGGACACATGGCCAGCAGTTGTGGTGGGTGGTGATGGGGTACTTGAACTCTAATTTGCTCAGCAAACTCCTGCTGATGGCAACTCTGGTACTTACTCCTGTGATACCCAAGTTAGTGTTGCACTGAGCAACCCAGAACTCTTGTGTATTTGCATACCAGGGTGTAAAACAGAAACAGGGACTAATGGGAGTCAGAATTCCATGATGCCTAGAGGGCCACAAGTTCACCATCCCTGGTCTATAAAGTTTTGTACTTTGCATGGAGGCATTTGAGTCTTGTGCATGTATGAGTATTTGCAGGCATTTAGAAATGGAGCAGCAAACCCAGTTCATTTCTACCGATTTGGTTTTCAGCCAACATGCTGCTGCAGTCATAGCTCTGGGTTCCTCCCCAGCAGCTGGAGCAGCTCTGCTTGTGCTTTGAATTCTGCAGCATGGGGTTTACCGACTGGGGCAGTAAACCTGGGGAACAGCAGCAGCAGCAGCAAAAACCAAAAAACCAAACCAAAGGTTTACAGATTTCTTTTCTTCACCAGGTGGAGCTCTTGCACCTTTAAGAGCATCCGTGAGAAGAAAGATTATTTCTGTTGGGTCCGCTTTTGCAAGTGCCTCTTCTTCATCCCACTGCAATGCTGTGATGGTCTGCTCAGCCACTACTGTGATCTGCAGCTGGGGCTCCCGTACTTTGTGCGTGTGTGCAGTACAGGGATCATGGTGGTGATTATGATCTCAGCTACAATTTCAGATGGGCGAGGCATCTACAGGATGAGACAACGAGAGTAATCTTTGAAGGTTATCAGATTGTTCTTCTCCAGGGAGAAATTTGGAAACCTGGCCAAATCGCTCCTCCAGCCACTTTTGGCTTTGCTTCAGAATAGATGGTGGCCAAAATGCACAGCGATAAGAGAAACTTGAGATGCCCTTTGAGATCTCCTTAGCCAGAGCATTGAATGTCTCGGTCCCTGCCCAGTGCTGCTTACTCGCAAAATGCAAAATAACCACATTAAGTCGATCCGTTTACAGCATGACTGCTACTGGATGGTTGGAAAGAGACAATTTAAGGGTGGCTGGTGTGTTAGTTTGTTCCTTACCGCCACTGTCATCTGCAGTTAGCACACAGAAAACCCCAGCATCCCCCCAGCTGCAGTATCTCTGTAGAGCTTTGTCTCTTCCTAGAATCCTACTGTTCCTGCTTGGCTTTATTTCTGGAGCAGCAAGACAGTGGAAAATTGAATTTGAATCCCTATGGATTCGCTTCTCCCATACTAGCTGCTGTGGAGCCAAGACTAACTGAGATCGCATCCTTGGCTGCAGCAGTTCCAATTAACACAGCCCTGCTTGCTTTAGCAATTACCTGCCGATGGCTCACAGCCCGCATCCAGATGGAGATCAGCTGGCAGAGTTTAAAACAGGCAGGCTGAGGAGTTTGACTAACAACCAATCCTCTGAGGCAACTGTCTGTGGCACAGTGTTGATCTGGAGAAAGTTCTTTTCCAGACTGCACATGCAGCCCCTCAAAATTATGGCAACACGCTCCATGTTTTTGCATTTTAGAGAAGCAGATATTCTCCTGCATACACTGAAAGCTGCTTTGATATGGCCGAGTATTTCTGCAGAGGCTCAAATGACACATAAGCTAAAGTACTCCAATTCTTTTCTGTATGGTTAAAATAAATAAATAAACACAAACAGGCTGAAACAGACTGCCTCTGACCAGAAGAAGCAAATTTAGGACATGTTCACTCTGATTTGTTTGCACAGAGATTGCTTAACCCATTCCCCTTCAGTCCTTTTCCAGATCAAAATCACCCTCCCCAAGCTGCTTTTTCACATGCAAGGGAAAAGGATATGGAATCCCCATTTCTTTGTCTCTGGAAGTGAAAAATAAGTTTAGGAGAGTGATTTTGAGCAGGGAAATGACAAGAAGGGGCAAAAGAAAAAGAAAAAAATCCACATAGCATTCCCTCATGCGTTTTTCTGTTCAGATGAGCCTGCTTGAGGCTGTTTAGGATTTAAACAAAAACACAGATAAGAGAATGGCAAGTTTCCATTTAACATGTCAAAACTGCGGCTGTATGATCCGGACTGAGTAAAAGGGGCATACTATAAATGACGCTTAGTTGAATGCAGAATGTTGTTCTGTTCTTTAAAAAAACAACAAAAAAACAACAACAACTGCTGTAGACTTTGAGGTGACCAAAAGGTGGATTGGGATTTACCATAGATCTCTGGGTGATTTGAAGTAGAGCAGCAAGAATTTCAGAGTCCTAAATATTGAATGATGACAACAATTAAACGACCCCCCTTTCATTACACTTCTTGCATGAAGAAAGTAGTGTTTGTGTCTTTTCAAGTCGTGTCACCAGGAATGGATTTCTGTGAGCTCCATTCAGTTTGGGCATTCTCAGAATTGTTTAATTCTAAGTGTCCATCATCTCCTGCACCTGACTGTGGTTCCTGGCTCTCTGGATTCTACTAAGAAACAAAGTAGATCCCACAAGTCTGCTCTCGCCTTGTATAGAGATCACAGTCTAAATCAGAAGAGCCAAGAGGGTAGAGTGGCTTCTTAACAATATCTTCTCCAGATGTTTTCTCACTAAGATTGCCCTACAAAGATGCCCTTTCCCCACATAGGGCCTGATATCATTTCTCACATATGAAGGTGGAGGGAGACAAAAGTGGGGAGAGACAGCATGCGTGTGTGGGACATTTTTAGTGGAAACTGTGCCCCACTGAAAGAGGAAAGGGTTTAAGACGTTCCTCCTCCATGTTAGCGTAATGTGAACAATGAGTTGAATTGCATGGTGCTTGGTCTCATGTTTTGAGGAGCACATCCGTCACATCTGGATATTCTGAGATAAGGGTGCCAGGTGCACTGGGTTACCATAGCAACACCAGTGAGGTCGAGTGTATGACTTGCTGAGTCATTCACCCTCTCATTGGTTCAGGAAATAGGCCTATGTGTGGAGATGGGTATAATAGTCTTGTCAGTGCTGGAGATGGGTATAATAGTCTGGTCAGCAGCCAGCCCCTCCTCACAGTCTTCTCCCACCACCGAAACCCTGGCCCTGAGCCTCCCTCCTCTGGGGTTTCGCTTAGGGGTTCCTCAGCTGGTGCCTCCCACCACTCCTCTTTGTTCAGCCAGTCCCTGACAATTATCTGGGACATTTCCTTTCATTAGGACCTGTCCTGTTGCATGTACTGTTTGCTGTCAGGATCTGACTTTGAATCTGTGTGATTTAGGAGAAGAGGCTGTGGGTTTTAAACAGCAACATTAGCTAGCATTGTGATGGTTAGTTGGTCTTTCTGTACATACAGTATGTATCTTTACTTCAAAGACCAGAAGAACTGTATATAGTAAATCAGTGGTTCCCAACTGGTGCCCCGGTGGGGTCTGCATAACTCACCCAGAGGGTCTGTGGTACCATTTGCATAACAAAACTACCACACACACACACACACACACACACACACAGTATATATTTTAAAAAGTAGAGGGTCCATGGCTTGGCTTTTGGAAAACAGGCAGTCCATAGTACTTAGCTAATTGGGAACCACTGTTGTAGGTAGTAGTGTTTAGCATTGTTTTGTGTCTGGAGACAATAAGCACTTCGTTACTTTGAACTATGTGGGAGAGGAATTTCCCCCCTTAACTGGGAAGTCTGGAAGAAGCTGTTTTGCTGGGAGCAGGAAATCTCTGAAGAGTCTGCTGGGACTCCGCTTACTCTGTCGATGCCTCACTCTGGTTTAGGTGCGGTGAACTACCAACCAGCTTCCACAAGTCACCAACACTTCATTCCACCCAGATCTTGTGCCTTAGATTGTAGTCTCCATGGCTGCATTTTGTAAATGAAGAAGAGTCAGGCACAAACAGCTATAACAGACAGCCACGTGCAGTACTTGTTTTTCTGGGGGGACCCAGGGGGGTGCATACCCCTCAACATTTTGTGAATCTTTGTACTTTTGTCCATTTGTTGTTTTTATTTTCCCTGATTTGAATTATAAAATGGTGATTTTCTCGAGTCAAAATGAGAGCACCGCTAAAAAAAAATTCAGAAAAAAAGCACTGGCCATGTGAAGTCATCCCCTGTGGCTGTACCATGCCTGACCCCCACAAAAATTGCCTGCGTCTGGAAGCAGGAGGCCTAGACCCAGAAATGGGGCAGGGGACTCTATATAGAAAAGGTGCTAAAACACATTTGTTCTGCAGTCATATCAATTTTCCAGCGACATGTGCGGCATCTGCAAAGGGTGAGAACAATATTGATGTAAGTGCCTGGTTTGTGCATTGAATAGGTCATAGGCAGATGATAGCACTAACCAAATATTAGCGTAATTAAACAACAGATGATAAGTTCTCCTTGCTGCACTGGAAAATCACACCCCAGAAGGGAAAATAATCGCTTGGCAGGCCAACAATATTGGTTCTGAATGACCTACATGCCCTCTAGTAAAAGTCCTAGGCATTTCCAAGCATTAACACAGAACAAGAATATAATCCCTTAGAATTTACTCCCTTAGGGGAAGGGCTAAATTTATGACCCGCTTACATGGTTGCATGTAAAGGTGGAACTATATGCTATGATATACTCCCCCTCCCCGAAAAGTCCCATGATTCTTTTCCTTAAGGGGTCACTTTCATTAGGGAAAGCAGCTGCAATTCCTGTTCAAAGCACTAGTGAGGGGAGGATGGGGGGCTGTTTAACCATTTATTTCCCACGCATATGTCAATACCTTCTCTTCCACAGCTGCTTTTTTCTCTCCAAAGAAATACAAAGATAATGGGACTGGTTTAATGGGCATCTGCAGCGAGTAGGGGGGGGAGGAAGGTGAAGCTGCTGCCCGCACCTCTAGCAACAGCTCTGGATCAAGTAGCCTCTCCAGATGCATCCTTTATGGAGAAATAAGCACCCTTTCATTCCATTCCGAAGCATGCTGCTTACATTTCCAGCAGTGACAAAGCCTTGTGGTGTATAACATTGCTTTAGACGGCTGCATCTGTCATCTCCTCAGGGAAGGAGCCTCACCTCACAGTCTGCAGGGCAATCCTGGCAGAATTTTGTGTCTATGAAAGTGCTGAGCACATGGCAAAACAAGAGACACCTTGTTTGCCTGTCTCTACGATGGCAGAGTTGCAGAAGGAAGAGCAACAATCAGAAGCATCTGGGCCGATTTTTGTCAGCCCACCAGATGCCTTTGCGCCTGACTCACCAACTGTGCTAGTTTAGGGATTTCTTTCACGAATGAAAGATGTTGAAAGAATTCCAGGTGGTGCAGCAAAGCAAGGGGTTCAGAAGGAGGTGCTTTTTCCACTGGCTCAGCCAGCTGTTTCTATTACTCAAACTTCCTGATGATTTTTGGAACCTAGAAAGATCTCCTGGTACTTGTAAGAGCCGTAATTCCATGCCCATGCTAAATAGGACAGGGAGGCAAATCATTCTAGAAGCAGATGATATTTACAAGAAATATAGCATGACAAATTGGAAAGAGGGAAGGAATTTTAGACATGACAGGAATTTCACTGGAAATATCAAGGTATTGGTTCCACCAGTCTAACACAGTATCCTTCAAGCAGTTGCCAGTCCTGTCCCACTATTTTGCCAGATGTGGAATTAAAGCATGCTTGGTTGCTATTGATACCCAGTCGTATAACTTTTTTATCTGGAGATGGTTGGAGATTGAATCCTGTTGTCATCTTATAACCCAAGGATGTGTACCAGAAAAACTGGTGGGCAGCATTATTAAAGATATAATTACCATGCATATAGAAGGACAAGTCTCGCTGAAGAAGAACAATCATGGCTTCTGAAAAGGTAAGACCAGTCCACCCCCTCCTCATGTTCCACTGCGGAACCATCTACACTACGGAAGTAAAACTGAATTTACTTCTGCATGTCACCTGATGCAATAGTATCGCCAGGTGATTGATGACTGGGTAATGGGGGTCAGGTGATCTGAGAATCTGACCTGCTGGCTGCAAAGTTCTCCACCCCTGGTCTAAGTCAATGGATAAGTGGAAGACCTCCAAGCGGGGGGGGGGGGGAATAATTCTGCTGTTTCACATAGCAGCAGTACTATGAAAAGTAGAGATCCTTACAAGGTTGGGAATATCCCATGGCCTGCTGCTTGGGCAGACTGCTGAGCAGGCAGGTTGTGTCTGACAAACCGGCGCTGGCACCAGATTGATATCCTTATTGTTCTTGATAAGGATCTGAAGCCTCCTTGGGGTTTCACAAGCAATTCTTTTATCCTTCCTGATTGTGCCTTCCAAGCAATGGAGAGTCCCTGGAGACACATCAATCCTGGAACTGCAGGCTCTGTTGGCTGCTATTGACAGAGATGATGGAAAAGCTACAGGAGCAGCTGTCATTTCTTCCTGTTTGTGTTTTGTTCTTGGGCTATCAGCAGGACATTTTCCGCCAGACGCTCATCACTCTTCTGAAGTAGAGCTTGGTGCTGTCTTTCTGCCTGCTGAGAAGCAGACTGGCCCAGAACCTACTTCTGCAGAAGACTCCCACTACAGTATCTTGGATGAAGCTCTATCAGTTAGGATTTGCATCCCAGAGTATCCTACCTTGGGTTGCCGGCCCTGCCATTGAACAGACTGAGGCAACCACCTCAGGCTTTAGGTGCCCTTTGACTGGACTTAACCGTCCAGGGGTCCTTTACCTGTTACCTTACCAGCCCCAGATTCTTCTGATTAGTTTCCCATCAATCAGCTTTTAAAAAAATAAATGCTTCTCTGGGAGTTCCCCTCCATCTTGAACAGAAATTTAGCATGAAAGATCAATAAGCTGGGAGTTTACCTCTTTATTTAAAGCAGTTATAAACTTCATTGTGAATAGCAATCCCAGAGTGGGTTACATAAAAAATTAAAATACAACAAATATATTAAGAAGAGAAGAGGAATAGATACATCACATCACTCCCAAACCACAAAAAATTAAATAATGACACCAGACAGGAATCCTTATCCAACTAACGATTGAGCAAGAAAGTGCATCTTCACCTCATAAGAGTTAGTGCCAGCCATATGTTAGAAGACAGGGAATTCCATACTTGAGGTGCCATGGCTGAGGAACCCTTTGCACGTATCACGTAGTGTATTTCAGATGGCCGCTGCACCCCCAGAAGGGCCTCCCCAACATATTTTAAGGTGCAGGGAGGTCTGTATGGCAATAGGTGGTCCTTCAAGTAACCAGGTCCAGAGTTGTATAGGGCTTTATGAGTCAGCATTTGTGATTCAGAAAATGCAGAACTGGGCTTGGTAGCCACTGCGTTCCTGATAGGTTGCGCCAACGTGCAGCCTTGCTGCTGCAGTTACACAAGTTTCAGCTTCCAAACCAGTGTCAAGGGCAGCCCCACACAGAGCTCATTACAGTTGGAGAAAAGGTACTTCAAGGAAGATGTACAAATCCATATGCTTCCTCCCAACCCCACATTTGGGCTGTTTTGATCCTACTTCATACCCTGCAAGTATGCCGGGTAAAAACGGGACACCCCATTTTCTCGTGCAAGGCATGGCAGCCTTCCCATCTCCACCCCAGTGTGCCTTTTGGGCTCTGTGATCTCGCACCGGTCATGTGCCTCACGTGGGAGCATGGGCGGGAAGACTTTGTGTCCTGGTTTTGGGACTCAAGATGTTGGCGGGTATACTACTTGTGGCTGGTCTGTTTGGATCACAAACTGTGTGTCTCCTGTGGTGCAATGGGTCAGTGTGTCTGGCTGTTAACCAGAAGGTTGGTGGTTCAAGCCCACCCAGGGACAGCTGTGGGCTGAATTCCTGCATTGCAGGGGGCTGGACGAGATGACCCTTGGGGTCCCTTCTAACTCTACAATTCAAGGATACTATGAATCCCAGTGTCCCTTGCTGGTGCCAGATGCACTCACTGAATTATTGTGCCTGACACATGAAACCCTCTGTGGTAAGAGGCCCCCTTAAATGAGGGGTAAGGAACGTGTTGCCTTCTAAATGCTGATAGGCTACAACTCCCACCATTCCTGACCACTGGCCATTGCTTAATGCCTTCTGTTCATTTCTGTTTTGGAGTACATGATTGGCTTCACAGAGCACCTGAAGGTGGATGGTCCTGATAGGGTGGTGGTGATGGAAAAGACCTCAGGTTGGCAAAACTGATGGTTTTTAATCAGCAAGTGAACTTAAGCGCGAACTGATGTGCCAGCTCTCGAGTCTGTGTAGCTGAATTGAGATGCATATTCTGTGGCATGTTTGTGTGTTTAATTCCCTCTTTGAATTTCACAGGGAAATCCTAGGCGCTGGGCCAGAGCATGTCTCCAGAATGTGAACTATTCTGCAGAGTTGATCCCATGAGCTTGTATATAGTGATGGCTCTCACATTGTTTAAAACTGTAGCAAATTACACGCATTAGGCTCTATGCGTTTTTCTGTAATTTGTATCTGATTCTGAGACTGAAATCATATACAATTAACTGGGAGTAAGACCTGTTGAATCCAATAGGACTGACATCTGAGAAGACATGCATAGACTTGCACTCTTAGTGGCTTGGTTTGCACAGGATTTTAAACCATAATTTAAAATAAACTGCTTTGGCTCAGGTTTCATCTTGTCATGCTATTCCTGGCTCCTCAGTGCAGTAAGAGCTCAGGGCTCCTCCAGATGACATATTTATTGGCTATTCATTCCAATTTGCTTGTACAAAGCTTATGCGAAGGTTAGATTATATCTGGTCTTGACTGAGTGCTCATTCCAATTTGTTTGTGTGGAGGTTATACAACAACGAGCATTTTATCCTGCATTCATTCCAATTTGCTGGTGGAACGTTTGTATGTCTTCCCCCTTTTCCTTCATTCCACACTTTCCAATGCATTTCCCCATCACTTTCCTAACAGCAACAAATCTTGTTTCCTTTTCTGGAGAGCCCTTTAATCTGGTTGAACTGCACAAACCTGCATTTCCCAGGATGCACTTAAATCCCTCCCACAAAATACTGACTGTCTGGAAGGTGCCCCTAGACTAACATGTGAGTCAACATACATAGGATCCTGCTGGAAGACTGCAATCCTGGATCACCCACACACCATCTTCCTTTGCCTTTGCTGTGGGAACAGACATTGTTGTGAGCTAGCAGTGAGGAATATAGCAGTTATATAGTGCCACGAGGAGCCACAGCTTTAATTCTGCTTCTAGCTGATGGCATTAGAGCAAGACCTCAGCAGTGCTTAAGAGCCCTAGTGTGGAAAGGACCTCTGCCTTTCATTCTGACGTGTTCCAGTCTTGTTTAACTTGCTGGCAAAGAGCTGATGTCTTTGCAAGGAAAGCAAATCTGAAGCATATTGACCTTGCCTTTGCAGGAGCTATAAAGGGGGGCACGAAGCTGTCACTGCTTTCCTTTGCAGTCCACCTGGAGCACTGCTTGGCTGAGGAGTCTGAGCGCAATTCAGTGGCTGCACCCAGCAAACCAGATGCCGCCGCCGACGCTGCTTCCACGAGCCCCAAACTCCCCAATGCAATTTTATCCCAATCCGTCCCACCATTACTTGTAATTAAACAAATAAATCTCCATTCTAATTAATATCTGCAATGGGATTTATGTGATGAGCCACAGCAGGATGCGTGTTTCCAGTCAGTTGCACAATTTATTGTGCCTTGTGGGTAAATATCGGCAACCTGAGTCAATAAACTTAATGGTGACGGAGATCTCCAGCTTCTGTCTTCCAGGACTTAACCCTCTCCTGATGCTTCTGGTCCTCCTTCTTCCCATTCTGAGCCCCATTTTGCCTCCTTGCATGATACTGGAGTGTATATACTGGAGTGTGCTGGCTGAGGGCTAATGAGCAGAGCTTCATTCAGATAAGATGGAGGTGCTGTTTGGGGTGGGTTGTTTGTGTGACTAGGGAGGTGGCGTTCAATGTGTTCTGGATGGGGCCCTACTTCCTGTTAAGGATCAAGTACACAGTTTTGGGATGCTGTTAGATAACCAACCCTTACTTTGGGTGCTCAGATAGCATCTGTGGCACAAAACAGCTTTCACAAATTTAGGTTGGCGAACCAACCACAAAACCTTCCCCCACCTAACAGATATAGCCTTGCCATAATTATTCATGCTCTGGCAATGTGTAGCCTAGGTTTCTGCAATGTGCCTTGCCTCTGAAGACTTTGAAAAGCTAGCCGAGTAACATCCTGGGAGCCCCCCTGGCTGCAGGAAACTCTTCAATGCATGTCCTCTATAGGAGCCAACTCCTAGGGGCTAAAGGGTCTTTGCCCCCCTAAAATATTTGAGGGGGTCGCCCCCCCAGAAAAGGTTGATGGGAATTGCCATTCAAATGGTGTGTGTACACTGCATCGTGTGATCAATTATCCTAATAGCCTTTTGCTGCTCACATCTCCTCTTGTTATCCTTCCAGCCTCTGTCAAGGAAAACCTGCATAATGGTTGCATGCATAGCCTTTCCAGAGGCAAAACTGGAGATTTTAATCAGACAAAAGACATTGCCCTATTATGATCTATCTTTGATGCCATGCGAAGAAAAGGTAACTTTTGCTTTAGATGGCTCTCTATGGAATTGGGCAGCACTTCTTAATAGAAGCCCTGGAAAATCCATTGCATATTATTTTCAGGATTATTTAAATACACTATACCAAGTAAACACAACAAATGAATAGCCATTATTATTATTTTTAAACTGCAGCCAAGCTGGTAATAGTGTGTAATTGGTAAAACATCTGTTAATAAATACTATAATAAAATCTAGAAGCTCACAAAAGGGATGAAACCTATACAGGAATGCAGGGAGCTGTCTTCTGCCGAGTCACACCATGGTCTATTTAGCACAGGATTGTCTCTGCTGACTCACAGTAGCTTCGAATCTCCTTACCTGGAGATGCTGTGGATTGAACTGGAGACCTTTTGCAAGGCATGTGCTCTACCACTGAACTATCATCTAAGCAGAGTGGAGGAATGGTAATATGCAAATGCCAATAAAACAACAACAACAACAACTACAATAATGTTACACACCACCCCAATCTCCAAGTGACGAGAGAATCCAGGGGTTCCAGGCACTTATGAAGGTTTGGTTTCCTTGGAATGAAAGCCAGCAAAGACCAGAGTGCCTTTAGGATATATGGTTTTGTTTAATAATAATAATAATAATAATAATAATAATAATAATAATAATAATAATTTATTGTTTATACCCCGCCCATCTGGGCGGCTTCCAACAGAACATTAAAATGCAATAATCTATTAAACATTAAAAGCCTCCCTAAACAGGGCTGCCTTCAGATGTCTTCTAAAAGTCTGGTAGTTGTTTTTCTCTTTGACATCTGGTGGGAGGGCATTCCATAGGGCGGGTGCCACTACCGAGAAGGCCCTCTGTCTGGTTCCCTGTAACTTGGCTTCTCGTAGTGAGGGAACCGTCAGAGGGCACTGGACCTCAGTGTCCGGGCAGAACGATGGGGGTGGAGACGCTCCTTCAGGTATACTGGACCGAGGCCGTTTACACATATATACAACCTGAGCATAAGATGGAGGGGCTCACAGCATTAACACTAACACTCCAACAGATCTCACTCATCAATTTGTCACAGCTTTGGATCCAGAGAAGATCAGGCATGTTTCTGTGTGCCCAGCTTCCAGTCTGCTTCCAGCTCAGCTAGGTGAGTGGGCTGAAGGAAAAGCTTACCCGTTAGCTTGGAGGGCACCATCATTTAGTCATAGCTCTTGCAACCTGGTTCATTCTTTTGGGATGCTGATGAGGACACTTAAGTGGCCAGCTAATCCTCCTCTATTAGATTCTAATCCTCTCCTCAATGGGCACAGGGCTCCAAGAATGGGAAGGGATGTAGAACATCAATCAGACTGACCCCCCCCCAAAAAACCCCTCACCATCGTAGTGATCCTCAGAATTTGAACCTGAGCCTGGAACTTAATTTCAATGCCTGGATCAAACTTAGACATGACATATGGCAGCTCATATCCAGATTGTGGCATGGGGTGGGGTTTTTGCCTGCAGTCCATAGACAGCAATCCTCTGATTTCTAATAGCATACATGTGGGGGGGGGGGTGTACCAGATTGGGAATTATTCCAGCCTGGCTCATATGTGTACCAGTTTTTTCTTCACTAAAAACTTTGCCCACTAAGGCAATCTGTGTGACAAATCTATCATCTAGCGGCTGCTGCTGTTGCTCTCTGTGTGGATGTGGGCGACTGGCTCAGATGTTTACATGGTGCGCATGTTATGATCCAGCACTCCAGGGATACATTGGCCCAAATAACAAAATGCATTCTGAACATTGTGCATCTAGGTAGATTGCCTGGGGGAAATTAACAATAAGGAGAGTGCCCCGAGGCCATTTAATTGTGAGAACATGTTTACCTAAGCAATTGTTTAAGGACAGTAAATGTGAGGATGAATATCTGAATAAACTCAATAAGGGACTGAAGGGGTTATTAAGAAGGCTGCAGGAATGCTAACTAAGAGGAATGTGATTGTTTTAAGAGAAAGAAGCGGCAGGGGAGCGGGGGAAGGGATCTCCCTAGAAGTTGTGGAATTATCCTGCAAGGTGGATGTCCTAGATCAAGCAATACTTAAAAATGAAGAAAGGCACATCCTGGGTTGGGTTCTTCAAGCAAACAGGATGAACAAATTGAGAGGAAGGTTGCAGTCCTAAATGCTCTCACTTCTGAGTAATTGCTTTTGAATATAGTGCAACTGACTGACTTCTGACGAAACATGCAGAGGTTTGCACTTTAATGTACTTTTCTTCTTCTCTGCATTCTCTGACTCTTAAGATTGAATTTGCTGTATTGAGTTTACAATAGATTAATAAAAGGCAAGAGAGTGATCACTTCCCCAGGGCATTAGTCTGACAATGCACGATCCATCTCTGACCTGGATAAGAGAACCCCGATTCCGATTCCTTGAGTTCCAGGCTGGGAAAATTGTGCGATATGAATAAATTACAGCAAACGAGCCCCCTGCCCTGTAGGTAACAAAAAGACAAAATCACAGGAACACAATTTAGCAAAAATGAAAGTAATACTGCTATAACCACGGATAAAGTAGTAGAGGAATACAGAGAACTACAAGCATTACAAGCCAAGGCCATGATGCAAACAACAATACAGACCTGCAAATGATATCTTTAAGACGGCACCTCATTTCATACTACTTCAAGCCGCCAATGGGATAATATGCATAGGTGGCAGCCGTTAACCCCAGCATTGCGTCAATGATTCTTCCTAGATCTTTCTTCCTTTCACGAAAGCATCATCCCCATAAATCCTTGCAACATACTATGCAGGGTGGGGGTGAGAATCACGGAAATACTGGAATGTGCAATATGAAACCACAATCAATAATATAATTAAAATACCTGCTAAGATTCTGTAGAATGCACCTGGGCATTTCAGAACAAACAAAGGTGTTGCAACTCTAAACACTGCAATATACAAAATGGATTTAAAGTTATGCTATGCTATACTGTTATATATATATATATATATATATATATATATATATATATATATATATATATATATCAGAATTCAAATTCAAACCCTCTGGTCCAAAAATAAGGAATTTGTCATTCATAGAAGAGGGGTGAAAATATACAAAGTTGCTTACAAAATAAGGTTTGACTGAGGTCTGGGTGTAAGAGGAATGTTGCCAAGCCATGAATTTGCAACAGCAGTGAATCTATCAAGTGGCTTGCTGACTCTGAAGTATAACAATTGTTTAAAGGAAATATCAGCATTACTTTCATTTTTGCTAAATTGGGATATAAACAAACTGATGTGCAGCAGGATTCTATAATAACAAGTATGGGCCCCTCCACACTGTTGTTGTTTGGATAAAGTTACAGGTAGGTAGCCATGTTGGTCTGCCATAGTCAAAACAAAATAAAATAAAAAAATTCCTTCCAGTAGCACCTTAGAGACCAACTAAGTTTGTTCTTGGTATGAGCTTTCGTGTGCATGCACACTTCTTCAGATACCTTTCTTGGTGAGGTTGATGGACTTCCATTTCATGCGGCTCAATGTGGTGCCTTCCATAGCTCCAGTTACAGGTAGGTAGCCATGTTGGTCTGCCATAGACAAAACAAAATTAAATTAAAAAATCCTTCAAGTAGCACCTTAGAGACCAAGTTGTTTGGGTATGTTCTGCAAAATGTGATGGACACAATAAGAGTGCATTAGTAATGGACTTAGTCTGGACCATCCACACATCATTCTGCTTTACTAGTGATTCTGCAAAACTTATCCAGTGTTATCACATTACTGCTGCCTGCGGAGGCACTTGCCTCTTGCAAGATGGTGCAGTGAAAGTGGGTCAGAAAATAAACTGGGACTTTGGGGTACAGTGACAAGATTTCATTTATTGATTGGAAATGAAACTCTGAAACTTTTGCAGGCATGAACAGTACAGAATGGCAGGGTGTGTGTGTGTGTGTACACATAACTGCCGCAGTAACGTCATGACCACACAAGATAAAGGACCGCTTTTGTTGTACTCTTTCTGGCACCTGCTAAAAACATTCTTGTTCAGACAACCCTACCCAGACATGTAAAGTTTAATCGGGAATTTTAGCTTGCAGTGTAGTTTTAACTGGTCCTTTTATTTATATTCTCATTTTTTAAAACTCCTAAACTTTAACTTTTACGGGCAACTTTAACATATATGTTACATTCTTTAAAAACCACTTAGAGCTTTTATTTACAGTTAAGCTGCTTGCAAATTCCATTAAATAAATAAACGGGATGTCCTGAGGGGCCATAAGTACCACTGAGCTCAATGAAGCTTGCTCCCAGGTAAGGTTATATAGGAATTGCAGCCTTCACTGGCCAGATGACCCTTTGACAGTCTCAAAAGCTGGTCTTTCAGGATTGCTCCTAGTGAAAGGAGGATCAGGGAGAGAGGACGGCAGGGCTCCCAGATTTGAGAGAGTTGTGTAGAGGAGGAAATTTCAGTAGGTGCCTCTTCTCTGCCTCTTGCACAAAAAGCTACAGTGTACCTACAAATACAAACACTATCCTACTTGCATCCAGCTGTTAGCATAAGAGGCTTGTCCTTCTTTGCATCTGGCCATCCATGGAAGGAACAACAAACACCCAAGGGACCCCAGAATAGGCTGTTTTGCATCCACACGGACAGAGATGATATTTGCCATCAACAAAGCTTGCGTTGTTTTCTTTTTTAACGAGGTTTCCATGGTGCTTCGCTGGGAGTGAAATAGCAACTTCTCGGCTCTTGCTCTAGCTAGGGGCTCCTTAGTATTTAAATCAGCTCATAAATATTCCATTTGGATTTCATGCTTAAGTAAGCCTGCCATAGACCTGACACCATGCTATCATTTGCTACATTGCGTTGCCCACGGTGCCATCACCCCCTCCTTCCTCTTGGGTGAGTCAGGATTCTAGAGAAGGCTTGGGGTGCTGCTACCCTAATCATGCTTATAGTGGCCACCCCCCAACCTGAATTTGCAGGTGTGGGGTTGAAATTGGAAACACCCTGATTTTGTAAAGTTCTAGGGTGGGATTCAACTAAGGAGTCCATCAGCAGAATCAATCAATCAATCAATCAATCAATCAATCACTAGGGTGTGGGGGGGGGGGGGTCTCAGGAAAAGCCACAGAGGCATGTTCTTGTCCTGTTTTTTTGTTAGCCTAACAGATGCCTTTTTGCTTCTGTAAAAAAACTGCCTGCTTTAGAATTTAGGAGGGTGAGCCACAAATACCTGAAGACCAGATAACGTTGCTAGGTGATATTCAGGAAAACCTCCTTCTGCCAGGCAGCTCTCCCCTTCAAGGTCTCCAGGCAGGGTGTCCTGTTTTGATCAGCGCAAGGAACCTCGAAGAGGGAAGGGGAGTGGGGTGCCTATATAAAGCATGAACAAAGGCTATCTGGTGCGGCTGCACCATCACACTGGTGAGTGTGGCTCGCCTGCTCTGTTTTAAAGGTAAAGGTAAAAGGACCCCTGACCATTAGGTCCAGTTGTGTCCGACTCTGGGGTTGCGGCGCTCATCTTGTGTTACTGGCTGAGGGAGCCGGCGTACAGTTTCCAGGTCATGTGGCCAGCATGACAAAGATGCTTCTGGCGAACCAGAGCAGTGCACGGAAATGGCATGCACTGAATACATGAGTGATTATGGGAATCTCCTCTGTCTATGGCATTTATTGGCTTTTCAGTGACCAAGGCAGCTTGGGCCCGATTAGCGGATCCCAACAGGTGGCTACATGCAAAATAGAGCAGGCATCTGTTCAATACATCTTTCTCAGTATGTAGAAGAGGGAATTAAATCACTCTTCTACACAACCATATATATATATATATATATATATATATATATATATATATATATATATTCTGTTTTACAATTTAAAATACTCATTTAAACATCCTTAAAATATCAGTGACTTCCCTTCTTCTCTCTCCATGGTTCATTTTGCATATCATAAATCCCTGCATATTTTACAAAAACTAAACCGTTCAGTATTCCATTATTACACCCATCAAAACTTATTTACACTGTTGAATTTATCTTAATGCTGCCAACATTTCCAAAAGCACACATTTCCCCCCATATATTCAATAAACATTTTCCAGTCTTCTCTAAACATATGTTCTTCTTGTTCTCTTATTCTATATGTTAAGTCTGCAAGCTGTGCATATTCTGTCAGCTTAAGTTGCCATTCTTCTTCTATACAACCTTCTTCTATTTTGCCTCTGCCAGTGCCTTTTATTTACAACCAGCAGTCAAAGTTGTGGGTGGGGCAAAAGGAGAATTCCCTGGGCTCTGCCTCTCATTGTCTCTGGCTTCCCCTGCTGTTGGCACCCCGGCCTTCTGTCCTGCCACCAGTCCTGCACCAGCCACCCCTGGCGTCTGGCCACACTGCTCATGACTGTGAGTCCATGATAAGCAGCTGCACAATAAGCAGTCGCTTCCTCCCATCACTGCCCTTCCGTGCAGGTAAAAGCTTCGGCTGCTGAATTTATTCCTGCCATTCAGCTGGAAACCTGGCAGTGAGGAAAACAGCAGCACCCTGAGTGAAAACCTGACCATCGTGTTTGGGTTCAAGAGGTTCAAAAAGTATTAAATTGAAACACAGCACCCCTTGGCAGACATAACACTGGGACATAGGCCACAGCCTAGAGAAAGGCCATAGCCAGCCCAAGCCTTTTCATCACGGTGGGAGTGTGGGGTGTGAAACACGGGAGCAGTCAAGTACAACATCCCTAGAGTGGACATAGAAGGGGATGACTGGACCAGCCAGTCGGAACTTCCTCTTTCTCCTGGGCTGGGACAGACTTCCTCTACATGTGACTAGAGGTGGGTGTGGCCTCACCTGTGCAGGTAACAAAAGCATAGGGCTGGCCACCATCTCTCTCTTCTTTTGACTACGCTCGATGAGGAAGCATCATATGCTTAGACAAAGAAGCTCTCTTTGCTTCCTTATGCAATAGTCTCCAAATGTATGTACCTTTTCTAAGCTAAGTCTGCCTTCTGGGATCCTATTGTGAACAGATGTGTAAGTAAACTCTTTTTATACTTTTATAGAAGACTGTGTCGTGTCTTATCTTTTAGGATGGAATAAAGGGGGAAAAACCAGGACAGTTATTAAAGAGGCTTTAGCGAGCCTGAGCAATGCATCCACTGTGTAAGTTTAAAAGGGGAATGTAACTCTGCTAAATTGTGAAACTTGTTAATACAAGTTGGAATAGGATATAATTAAACAATATATCCTCTCCTGCATTCCTGAACATCCCCACAGGGAGGAGTTCCCTGAAGCAGCGGCAGCCAATCAGGCAAGTTGCTTATGGAGAGGGAGGAGGGTGAGGCACAGGGAGCTCAGAGTAATGCAGTGCATGGCGGCAGAGCCAATCTGATGTCCCTGTCGCATACCCTCCGAGCGTCCCCATTTTCCACGGACAGTCCCAGAATTACGAAAGCCACCCTGGCTTCTGATTTGATCCCTGAAGGCCCTCATTTCTCTTGCTAGCATCTCTAGCGCTGAACTCAGGGTGGAGGATGAGCCGTGTTTGTTCCAAGCGGCGGCGGCAGCAGTGGTAGCTGCTAGGGAGCATCCAGCTGCCTCTCCCTGGCCTCCACTGCTGGCCGCCTCCCTTGGGCAGCTCATGGCAGCCAGTGGTGAGCAGGTGAGGAGGAGGAGGAGAGGCTGCTGCTACCATGAGCACTGTTCCAGAGTATTTTTCATTCTCATGTATATTATATCAATTCAAAAAAAGTTTGGTCAATGAAGAAATTAGACATCTTTCTACTTTTGAGTGTTTGTTGAACTAATTGGCTGATGAAGAACTGAACGTAACAGTAGTTGCTATCCAGAAACATTGTTCAGCAGAGTTCAGAGTTGGACATCGGAATTGGAAAATTTGCCGATTATACAAAGCTTTACAAGCTTGATCTCTGCCGGGTAAAGTTTGAACACCGTGACTTATTCAAGGACTTTCAGAGACTTCAGTTTGATAGTTCTGATGTTTTGCATTATTCCATAAAGTTTTCTATACTGTAGTTGTTTCTGGCCATCGTGTTGCTTTCGATATTGCTGCTACCAAGGCCCAGCCAGGTGTAAGGCGCCGGCTCTGAGATGCAGGCAGAGGGCAGGGCTGCCCTGGGCAGGAAGAAAGGCAGAGCGACATGGAGCTCAAGAAGTCTTGATTTTTTTAATTAAAAAAATGTTTTGTGCGTTTGCCTCTAATATTGCCCCTTTCTCTAATTAATTAATTAATTAATTAATTAATTAAATTTCTCTATTTATGGGTGTGTGCTTTTCTTTTTGTAAATCTACCATAGAATGAAATGAAATGAAATTCTCTGCAAGGGGTGGGGTAATGGGGCATTGAGGAGCGTCAGTTGGGCGGGGGGTGGTGAGTCAGAAATACCCCTATTTTTACCTGAGGAATGTTGGAGGGTATGCTGTCCCCACGTGCTGAGGCACACTGAGCTCCTCACACCTTGTCCCTCCCTGTCACGGACTAGGCAGATGAGGTGGAGTGGTGGAGACCTCCACCTGAAGAGGCGTCTGGGCAGGAGGAAGATGAAGATTCTATGGACCCAGATTCATGGTGGTGGCGAACAGGACACACCCCAGAAGCAGCAGCAAAGAGTTGGAAAATGAGGAACAGGGGCAAGCTAGCAGGTGCTCTAGTTCTGAACAGTGACAGGACTCTAAAGTGGGAGAAACAGTACAACATGGATACTATATCACTTGAAAGCCTGGTAGAACCCCCTCCTTCTCCAAGGACCAGGCAATCCCTTTGTATCTTAGAGCAGGAGGCCAAACAGAGACAGAAAGATTCCATTCCCAGCCACAGTAGGCAGTAAGGAGGGGTTTGGAAGCTAGGAAGTGCCACAAGGGGGTGGTGGTGGTGGAGCAGGCACTGTGAGCAATGTCTGGAGACCGAGGGGAGCAAAATCCATGGTATCTCTGTGTTTAAATAAAAGAACTAGCAGAAGCTCTCTGCGTCTCTGATTTCACTGGCAGCTAGCCTGGAAGTTGTGACAGCACGGCTGTGTTGGGAGGCTGGGAGAGCAACAGAGCCCCACCCACAGTGCCTCTCTGCCTTGTATATGTATATGGGCCGGGGCACCTGCTACCAGTCTACTACTAACTGTCAGTGGTGGGCTGGTAAGAGCTGGACCTTGGAGGTGGAGCGGTGGGCTGCTAGGAGGTGGAGCCAAGGAGAGGGTCACTGGAGGTGGAATCCACTTATTCTGGTTTTCTCCCCATCCTCCTCTCCCAAAAAGATACCGGAGAGGACACTTGGGAGTGATTGTGTCATCCGCTCGTTTCATCTCGCTATTCCGTCGTGAAACCAGAGCCTCAACAGGGTCACCCGCTTTCTCCACCGGAAGATCCCCTGAGCATTCAGGAAGCCTTCGGTTTTCATCAGTTACCTGGAGAGCTTCATTTTTTAAAAGGAAAGACTCTGCCTTTTAGAACAAGAGACACGGAGTATTATCCCTAGTGAAATAAATCATATTAATGGCTAATAATGTGCAATTTATCACTGTAATTTTGCTCTGGAAAGGCTTTTTGCAGGTGCTTTAGACAGTGTGAAAGCCTGGATGAGCTGCTGCTGCAGTCGTTAAATCAAAAGTTTGAAAATAAAAAGGTAGGCTGATGGTTGTAGTCCCTCTTCTGTGGACGGTTTTGAAATGGGATGGCTATGATCTGAATTAGAGAATATTCACTTAAAGTAAGGGGCATTCAGCAGCTCTGACTTTTAAAAAGGGTACAAGAAAAGAAGAGGAATCTAAAAAGTGGCCCATGAATTCATAATTTGACTTGGATACTCTGTTTCAAATACACGTCTGAAGTATTGATAAAACTGTATGATGATGGTGTTTTTTTAAAAAAAGCAATAAACAATACAATAATCAAATTTGGAAGGTGATGGACTCTCCTTCACTGGAGGTTTTTAAGCAGAAGTTGGATGGTCATCTATCATGGATGCTTTTAGCTTAGATTCCTGCATTGCAGGGGGTTGGACTGGATGAGCCTCCTGTTGGTGTAATTTGGAAAAATTGGTGAAATTGCACTAACGGCTTGGGCCGCGTCTCTCTTTCTATCTGGTGGTTTGAATTATGGGAATGCTTTATGCAACTGACCATTGTACTAAAGTTCTCTACATCTCCCAGCACCGTTTTGAGGCTTATCTCTTTTGTGTGGTATTTTTTTTTTGTTCTTTTGTATTTGGTGCTGCTGCTTCCCACCTCTCTCATTTAGAAATAATAATACAACAAATGTTAGGGTTGGGGGGCGGGGGGCGGGGAAGGGACGCAGTCAAATTATACACTCAACTCTCGTGTTCAATTCCTATCGGATCTTCATAAGAGGAGGCGGTAAAAAAATATCTATTACTTCAGTCTTACAGCACAAATTAATTGGTTACAGGTGGGCTTCCTTTTTTAAAAAATGTATTTTTTCATTTTCCCCCCCAGTAACCAAACTATTTATGTTAAGTATTTACTGGAAGGGGCAGCAATGTTACAGAAAATGAAAAACAACCTAAAATGACTTTTTAATTGTTAGTAGTGTTAGGATCTTGTGTCGATATGAGAGATTTAGGGATAGTCATTTTTGTTTGTTTGTAGATATCAAAATAGTTCTGCAGTTAATTTGTAGTGTAACATTCTGAAGTTAAGTGTGGATTAATATTATGAGTTCAGTCCTGTCTAAATGTTGTCTGTATTCCCTGAGGCTTATGTGTTATTTTTAATAATAATAGTAATTATTATAGGTTGCATCCAGCTAAGTCCTTCTTAGAACAGACTCACTGAAATTAAAGTACGCAACTTAGCCATCTCCATTAACATCAGTGGGTCTCCTTTGAGTGGGATTAGTATTGAATACCACCCATTCAAACTACTATTACTGGAACACATGGGCAAACAGATGGAGAGGTTAGAGAAAATAAGGTAGGAAGGGAAACACATTACGGAGAAGCTTTCAACTATCTAAGAGACAGCCTTAGTCAAATATCTTCCAAACTGAAGGGGCAAGTGGAGGAGGATTACGCTGGATGACAAGATATGGGTGGTCTTTATAGTAACAGGTCAGAGATCTTAATATATTCTTAACTGTGCATATGGGCAGAGAGGGAGGTTAGAGTCTCCTTTCATGCTGGAGGTGTTGAAGAGGAGGATGAGATCTGTTATAAATTTGATCATTTTGGGCAAATCTGAGCAGTGTGGGAGTACAAGAGCAAATGCTGGCAGGAGGCCTAGAAAAGTTGGAAAGATGTTCAGCTAAGTATCTTGACAACAAGAGCAGCAGACTTGGACAGGTGGCCTGGACCAGCAGAGAGCTGTCCAGCAGAGCTTGGGTTGCAGGGGCTGGGTTAGGAAAGGAATCTTCCTCTATTTTTGTTGAGTTTGGAGTCCAAAAATACTGGTGGGGCTTGACAATTATCCTTGTGGCAGGTCCCTTCTGCTCTTTTGTTACTCTCATTGGTGCCTAATGCTGCTAATCAGCAGTGGCTCTGTATCTTTTGATATGTCTGAATCATTGGCAGCGTTGGATTCTTCCAGCTTCCTCTACAAACATGCATTCAGGAGAGGAATGCAACCAGGGTCCTTGCTGGTATCTCCATCTTCTGCCCAGATGGGGTGGGCAAAGTACAATGGGTTGTATCCAACTCATGGTGTAATACAAAACCCTGATATACATTTCTCCACTGGGTGTAATTTATACCACTTTCCTATAGTTTGGATAACGTTGTGAGTCATACTCAAGAGTAGACCCATTGAAACCAATGGACTGCTTGCTTATGATTTACTTGGATACAACCCTTACCGTAGAGGCCTTTCTCTCCACCAGAACCACATTGGGCAACCAAATTTGTGAATCACTTACAAGGGGCCGGTTTACACAAAGAGGAGACACAAGCAGGAAAGTTCTCCCCAGACAGCACTACCTTGGATTGGGCTGGAAAAAGTTAAGATGGGTGCATCTAGACCCACTCCCTCAGCTGAGCTGGGCCAATGCCACCTTAAATGATCTATGCCAGCAGTCCCATCCTTCTGGCGTAAACCTCCATGTCATCCGGCATGCAGCTCAGAGATTTGACCAGCATCAACCAGCAAAGAGGAGTGTGCTAGGGGCAGGAAAGGGGTGAATGCTCAGGGCAGCATGGTGAATGCCACTTTGAACTGTGGGGAGCATCCTGCACACAGAGGTGTAGCAAGGTCAGGTGGTATCCGGTGCGATTTTTTTTTGTCAAACCCCCCCCCACTTTGCAATTTTTACGAACGTTGCCCAGAGTTGTTGAGCTTTTTTCAAGGGAAGGTACCCCAAAGTTGTTGACCCATTATTAGAGAGGGTTGGCCGTGAAACAGATATGCCCACAGATCACGCAACTGAGACCAACGGGTGGATTTTCACAATCGGCGGGCGGTGCTTGGACCCCCAGGGGGTCAGCACCGCCAGCCGATCACGAAAATTCGACTGCAAATCACATAAAACCGCCCACCAGGGATGCAAGCACCACCCACTGGGGGGTGCGAACGCCACCTGCCGGGGGGGGGGGGGGGTGCCAGGCTGATTGCCGGGCGTATTTGCGCGATCAGTGGGTGGATTTTCATGACAATTGCACCAATCACGAAAATCCGCCGGCAGGGGGTGCGAGCACTGCCATGCCAATCCACCCAGGAGGATTTTGTCACCCCCCTAGGAATGACACCCGGGCAGACCACACCCCCTGCACCCGCCTTGCGACACCCCTCCCTGCACAAACACTGGGCACTCTTAGCACTCTTTGAGCAAAATTTGCCCACCAGAATAAAAAATGCAAACACATTTCCCCAAGCTTCTGTCTCCCACAGAAACTTGGCAACAGGCCTCAGGAGAACGAGGAACAACACCAAACACTCCCAAGGACCAGCCAGGATGGATCCAGCCCAGCCATAAGGTTAGTTTGCGAAATGGGAGAGGTCTTCCCAGGGAAACTTCCAGACAAGACTTATCTCTTGCATGGAGGAATGGCAACAATGACAAACAAGCTTATACCTCACAGCTTAGAGTGGTGGCCCCGGCCCTCCACACTACCCCACATGTTGGTGGGTGGTGGGTGCTGATTGGATAATGCTGGCAGTGTTGCTATGGAGTCCTTGTGCATCTTTGTGTTTCCTCCACAAGGCTCTGGCTCTTTCCACAGGCTGTAGCTCCTCCCAGCCACTTCCAAATGGAGTCTGGTTGCAGCATATCGTCAGCCAGCCATATCTGCATCGAGTATAATTTAACCCCTTTCCTATAGTTTGGATTGCTTTGTGAGTCATACTCAAGAGTAGATCCATTGAAACCAATGGACTTAAGTCCATTGATTTTATGGGTGTGCTTGCTTATGATTTACTTGTATACAACCCTTACTGTAGAGGCCCTCCTCTCTACCAGAAGATCACTGGGCAACCAAATTTGGGCAACCACTTACAAGGGGCTGGTTTACACAAAGAGCAGACACATGCAGGGAAATGCTCCCCATACAGCGCTACTTTGGATTGTAGGTGCAAGGCTGCATAGTTGAAATCCCTATGGGGGGGGGGGAGCCTACCCTGTGCATAGAAAAAAAGACATGCCATGGAGAAGCCTAGCCTGAACTTTCCCTTATGGCAAACTTTTGGGCATGTGATGCAACACACTCTAAAGTGACACAGTTCAGGAAAAGCTCTGCCATTGACCATTGTGACTGTAGAGACTAGCCCAAAGTCTGTGTATGTGAAGTGATCAGAAATGGTACGGCAGCACTCTCCTCCAAAGTATGCAGAGGACCACTGCATGTTAATGAGACGCAATGTCTGTAACCAGAAGCCAGCTGGGCTCAGAAGAAGAGGGAAGGAAGGAGCTGGGGCACTGAATATACTCAGCAAAGAGATGGGCTAATGAAGCTCCTTGGCCTAATTATTTCAGAGCAGCCATTCCATCATCTCCAAAGTTTCCGAGCAATGTCGGGCTGGACATTACTCATTCAGTCAACTGTGACTTTACCCTCTTCTACTGATTTTTTTTTTTAAATTTTAAGTAGCAGTGAATACAAATAAGAATTGGAACCAGGGATAAGAAAAGGGAAGCCAGTTACTATCCCCCTCTTCCCCTGCCCATGTGCAGTGTGTGTGTGCGTGCGTGCAAACTTGGGTGCCTGAGAGCCATCAGGGGAATATCCTAGAAGAAGGTGTGGCTGAACAGGAGCCCTCCACATTGCAAGGTTTTCTGTCAGCTCCCACTTGTTGTTTTCCTATTTATTTATTTAAAACTGTATAAAACTCCGTAATTGTACAGAATTAATTAAGCTGTTGCCTATTCCAGCATGTTGATTTACAACATATATTATTACAAAAAAGTATTATCTAGGTTGCTATTGTTGTTGAAACTCTCCTATTGAAAAGCAGGATATAAATACCAGAAATAAATTATAATTTTATAATAATAAATAATATTTCAAAGTCCTCTTCTTTCATAACAAGTTTTTCTGTCCCATCTCCACCCTGCAAACGATTTCTGTCCTTGCCTTTCCAACCTTAAACTTTCACTTGCATAAATTTGTTCAACAGAATGCACAAAATATACTTCTAGACAACATGATAATATAAGGTAAGAACAGCACTGTAGCCCCGTTTCCTTTTGTGTGTGTGTGTGCATATCCCATTTTAGGGATCCAGCACGTATACTTCATGCCAGCACAGAACAGATTAAACCCGGAAACACATTTCCAGGCTTAGGAGCAATTAGTCAGTGTAAACGAAACTTTTAATTGCACCTATGATTTATTGAGCTGGAGCTGAACAATTAAGATTCATTCTGAGACATGATCAATGAGCTGCAGCGAATGACCATTTTGTGTGTGCGCGTGATTGAAGAGCCACTTCCATCAGGGAGGGTTCATACCACATTTGTTCCTTCGAAGGGGCCAGTTATGCCCTCTCTTTCCTTAACCAGGAAGGCTGTGCCCTCCTATTTGATGCCATTCCTACAGGGTGCACCTACAAGTGAGACAGCTGGGCTATGGTTTTTCCTTACCCATAATTCTTTTCTCAGGGCCCAGCATGTGCCTTAGGTTTCTCCTCTTTAGAGTTTTAGAGACACTGCTGCCAATCAGCCTAAGGATGTGAGGGGTTGGGAGACCTCTACAACTTATCTGTTCTCCCAAGAAATTGCTTACAAACAAGCAGATATTAGCTTGTTTGGCGTAGTCTGTGCTTCTGGGAGGCATTCTGATGATTGATTATCTTTTTATTTTGAAGAGGGACTCACATCTCAATGCTGTGTATGTCTAGCCAACTCAGAAGTCAGTCCCATTAGAATCAGCAGAGCTTCCTCCCAGGTAGAGATGCCTATAGGAGTGTTGCTTCAGATCCTTTGCTGCAATTGATGGGTATTTGAGTTGCTGGCTTTGATCCCTCAGATCTGAAGAACATCACAACGTGTAGAAAAAGATGTAGGACATCATGTATGATCAAGGGTCTGGAAACCAAGCTTTAAGAGGAACAGTTGAGGGGGCTGGATATGTTTAGCCTGGGGAAGAGAAGACTGAGAGGTGATAGGACAGCCATCTTCAAATATCTGAATATGAAGCAAGCTTGTTTTCTGCTGATCCAGAGGGTAAGACCAAAACCAATGGATTCAAATAACATGAAAGGAGATTCCAAGTAAATATTGGGAAGAACAGCAGCAGCAGTAGCAGCAGCAACTTTTTAATACCCCGCCCGCCCATCTGATTGGATTTCCCCAGCCACTCTGGGCGGCTCCCAATAGAATATTAAAAACACAATAAATACATCAAACATTAAAAACTTCCCTAAACAGGGCTGCCTTCAGATGTCTTCTAAAAGTCAGATAGTTGTTTATTTCCTTGACATCTGATGGTAGGGCGTTCCACAGGGTGGGCACCACTGCCAAGAAGACCCTCTGCCTGGTTCCCTGTAACCTCGCAATGAGAGAACCACCAGAAGGCCCTTGGTGCTGGACCTCAGTGTCTGGGCTGAATGATGGGGGTGGAGACGCTCCTTTAGGTATACTGGGCCGAGGCTGTTTAGGGCTTTAAAGGTCAGCACTAAAACTTTGAATTGTGCTCGGAAATGAACTGGGAGCCAATGTAGGTCTTTCAGGACCGGTGTTATATGGTCTCGGCGGCTGCCCGCAGTCACCAGTCTAGCTGCTGCATTCTGGATTAGTTGTAGTTCCTGCGCCACATTCAAAGGTAGCCCCATGGACGGCGCATTGCTGTTTGACAGTGGAACAGACTCCCTCTGAAGGTGGTGCTCTCCTGCATTGGACGTTTTTAAACAGGCTGGATGGTCATCTGTCAGGGATTCTTTAGTTGTGATTCCTGCGTTGCAGGAGATTGGACAAGATGACTCTTGTGCTCCCTTCTAACTCTAACTCTAGTTCTATGATTCTATGTATGAAACTGTGTGAGTGCCAGTTTTACAATAGCCTAATGATGCTAAGCATTTTCCTAGTGCTTTTTCCAAAGGCCTACATTGTCCTGCCCCATATTATGGCCTCCCCAAAACACGTAATAAGTTGAAGCCAGAGACAAGATTTGAAGTGAGGGACTCTCAGCTCCCAACCACAACAGGACCCAAACTCCTTTGCTGTGTTATGAAGCAGCTCCACATCCGTAGCCTGTAATTTCCCCCAGGTAAGGCATTTGCAACAGACTTAGGTGGCAATCATTTATGCACTTAACAGAGACTCAGTCCGATTGAACTCAGCAGGAGTTTCTTTTGAAGAAACATGCATAGGATCTCATTGTTGCATCCCGTGAGTTTCAAGATGGGGGTCTTTGTCTTATTATGTTGCTTTTACTCAAGTTTTCTGTTTTTATCTCTCTCCCTCTTATCTTCCATAGAAAATCTTTGTATCTTGCCAAATTCTTGTCGCTATTTGGAGCTGGGATGAATCAGGCGTAAAATGAAAATAAATCGCTAATTCCCCCTAATAATGCCTGATTTCCTGATTTGATATCCCACATTAATTCTAATTACTTATCCAGAGTCAGGGCATTAATCAACATGTTTAAATGTCTTCTCATTTAGCAACACTGATGCGCCAAGCAGCTGGCACAGCAATGCACCCACGTGCTGGGGATGTGCCGCTGTTGTGCTGGCTTACTTCATACTGCAGCATTCTCCATGGTACAAGAAGCTTTGTCAAGTGGTCAGGGATGTTAGCTTTTGCTGGCAGTCATTGAATAAGTCACTGATGAGAAAGGTAACACTCATGGTGAGGCACAGATTTGTCTAGCCTGGCCAAGTAATCACTGAGGTAACTTATAAAGAAAACCAATCTGAGGTAGCAGCTAATATCACAGGTTTTGAAGGGAAGAGCTCTCATGCCAAGAGCACAAGCAATTTTAGGCACAACAAAATACCTGCATTCCCCCCCTACAGTGCTATTCTCCCAGCCATCTGCTGGCTGGGGGACTGGACTGGTATTTGGTGAAGTCCCCAGCACATGTCAATTGTTTGGGTCAGATTTACCAACTAAAGGCATCTGATCTGCTAAATAAACCTTGTGAGGACACACTCCTTATCTGAAGTTTTTGTTCTGGTTAAAGAACTGAAATGTGAAATTGATGTCTTCTCACAAAATTATTATTATTATTTCATTTGATTTATAAATATTTTTTATTATTTGTTTTATAAATAAATTATATAATATTATTTATTATTGCCCAGGTTTCCCCAGCCACTCCAGGCTGCTTCCAGCATATATAAGAACATAACAAAACATTAAACATTAAAAACGTCCCTATAATGGGCTGCCTTCAGATGTCTTCTAAAGGTAGTTTAGTTGCTTATCTCCTTGACATCTGATGGGATGTCCTAAGATAGGTCTGGCAAATGGCTAATGCAACACCATTTTAAAATAGGGATCCAGAAGAGAGCTGGGAAATTAGAGCCCAGTTGACTATTAATGTTTGTTCTGGGAACACTAGCAGAAAGCAGCTACAAATCTTACTGAAGAAGAATTGACATGGCTTCTTCAAGGTTAAGTCCTGTCTCAATAACTTTTTAGAGAGCGTCAACAAGCATATAGATAGTGGTGAAATAGTAGACAGTATACACTTAGACAAAGTTCTTATTCATCAAAGCCAAAAACTTATTCACCTGAGCAAGCTCAGCAGTCATGACGTAAGAGGACAGGTCCACTTATAAACCAGTAACTGGGTAAAGGACAGGAAACAGGGGGGTAGGGATAGATGGATAGTTCTCACAATGAAGGAATGTAAGAAGTTGAATCGCCCAAGGATCTGTATTGGGATCAGTGCTTTTTAACTTGTTGACAAATGAGTTACAGGCAGGCAGTGAGGTGACAAAATTTGCTGATGACACACAATTGGTAAAACAAAAGGAATTGTGAGAAGTTCAGAAGGATCTATCCAAACTGGGTGAACGGGCATTGAAATGGTAAATGGAAGCTCAAGTAATGTGATGCCCTATGGGGCAAAAAATAAATAAATCCCTAACTTCACATAGAGACTAATCATCATCATCATCATCATCATCATCGTCATCAATGGGGTCTGAATTGGCAATGGCAGACCGGGAATGAGATCTTGAGGTTCAGCTCACGGAAGGTCCAGCAGCTGTGGAAAAGGCACATTTCATGTTAAGGATTATTAGGAAACGGATTGAAAATAAAATAGCAAATACCATAATCAATTCTACGAATCTATTGTGCAACCATACTTGGAATGCTTATAGTTCTGTTCATAACACTGTGAAAATGATATTTTAGAGCTGGAAAAGATGCAGGAAAAGGCAAACAAAATGACCCTGGGGTCTGGAGTATTTCCCTTATGAGGAATGTTTGCAATTCTTGGAGCTTTTTAGTTTAGAGAAAACAAGTAAGGAGGGACATGATAGAGGTATACAAAATTATGCATGCTATGGAGAATGAGGAAGGACAGATGTTTTTCTTCTTTTTTCATCATATTCGAGCCAGGGGTCATCCAATGAAGTACCAGTTGCAGAGAATGACAAGTGGGGAAAGTGCTGTTGCACTCAGGTCCTAGGCATCTGGTTGGCCACTGTGAGAACAGGATGCTGGGCTAGATAAGCCATGGGACGGATTCAGCAGAGCTCATCTTACCTTATAATTATGAAGGTACTTCTCATCATGGTGAGCCATCTATGTGCTGATAGAAGCTCCATGACAACGCAGCTTCTCACAGCGGGCTCCAGGTCCCTGGACAAAAGTGAATTACTCTGCAGGGAAGAAAAAACTCTAAAACAGTGAAAGTGAGCTAAGCAAAATGCTCAGGCACTCCAGAGAACAGCAGCCCTTTAATGAGGCAGGTGATAGCACATTTCGCCATTACGGGAGCTGCTGGCATCCATGGGAAGTGGGATGAATATGCACCCAATGACGGCAAGTGAGAGGAGAAGCTTGTACATGGTTCTTCTCATTAGCTCATTGTTCAAGAAGACTTTAAGGACCCACCTGCCACTCACAGCCCTGCCTTTGCCTGCTATTAAGTGGAATATCATATTAGAACAGAGCAAGGAGACGAGGGTTTTTGAGTATCTGGCAACCTTACTTAGATGGAGAATGCACTGCAATTATCTTCTCCAAACTGCTTGGAATGCTCATATACTGGAAAAAGCAGTGTGTGCTCATACACGCATGTTTCTGATAGTATATATTTCTCCACGCAAACCACATTTCCTGTATGCAAGCTTCTAGTATTCTAAGAATTCATTGCTGGGCACTTTACTTCAAGTGTTTGAACTATTGTATGGTTAAAGGTAAAGGTAAAGGGACCCCTGACCATTAGGTCCAGTCACGGACGACTCTGGGGTTGTGGCGCTCATCTCGCTTTACTGGCCAAGGGAGCTGGCGTACAGCTTCCGGGTCATGTGGCCAGCATGACTAAGGCACTTCTGGCAAACCAGAGCAGCGCACAGAAACGCCGTTTACCTTCCCGCCAGAGCGGTACCTATTTATCTACTTGCACTTTGATGTGCTTTCGAATTGTTAGGTTGGCAGGAGCAGGGACCGAACAACGGGAGTTCATCCTGTCGTGGGGATTCGAACTGCCGTATGGTTATGTGGATGTAAATAAGTTTTATCTACATCAGTATTGGTCCATATTATGCACCACTTTTCCATATCTGGATGCCCACTTGGCAGACAGCATTGGGAAGGTGGGTTGTTAGAAGGAGACTTCCAAAGATTTTCCAAGCCTCCAGGATCACAGCAACAAAAGGACTGCGGCAAATTAACAGCATTGTGAAGTCTGCTGTCTGGTAATGGGTCACAGGATGCTGAGATAGACTGGCTGGCAGAGCTGTGTGTACCTCCAAAGGATCTGCCTGCATTTGGCCCTTTTGAATTGACCATGAACTGGGAGAACCGACACATTTTCATGTCACAACCATTTTTAGCTTGGCTAAAAGGCCACACATCTTCCCTGCTCCTGTTGATAGCCAGACAATGCCAAAGTGGCCTGTTAGTCCAATCTGGCTATAAATGTTAACATGCCCCTTCCTGTTTCTGCAGACAGAGTCCCATACTTCCTACTTCAGAGTGAGTGCATCTGAAAAGGCACCTAGTGAGTTGCTTTATCTTCCATCTCCACAGCATCTCCACAGCCTTGTCCTTTGTGCTACTGTTTGTATCTGCTAGCTGTGCTTTTGAGAGCCAGCGCTTGTCTCTTTGGCAGACAGGCATCTTTTGATCACCTCCTCCAGCTCTGAGTGGGCTAACTGCTTGGAAGAGATGGAAGCTAGTTTATTCCCTTATCTATTTTCCCTTGATATTTATCTTTCTCTTCTCCCCTTCTCCCCACCCCTGCCCCACCTTTATTAATTTGAGAGCCAGGCAAAAGTTCACCCCGTTTACCCAGGAGCTCCAGAAATGGAGAGAGACGTTTCATCTTTGCAGATTTGCACTTTTATTCTGATAGCCTCATACAAAAGAAAGAAAGGTTGCTCTGCTTATCCATCTCAGAAGGGTGAGTTTCATCTCTTTTGGCTGTTTGAAAGCTGAGTTATCCTTCAGGGATATCTACAGTCCAAAATGCATGGGAGACTCATGAACACCGCTGTCAGCTAAGGTTTGCCCTGCAGAAATCAAAGAAGGTGTTAAGGAAACTGCATCGCTGGGGAGCAACCAAGGGTCTTTCCCAAGCACAGCAGTTTTCCTTGGAGGATTATATGGCTGTCACTAACCCACCCAGATTATGACACCTCAGTGAGCATTTATGTTGCAGCCCAGTCACTGTTTCCTGCTCTCAAATGGCTAAATGCAGTTTCTGGGAAATGGCTATTCATGCCACAGCAAGTGCAAATATTGTGCTTGTTTTAGTATGGGATACTGGTTTGCGCTATTTTCATGGACACTGGTTCAATTATCTCAGTGGCATAGCATGGGTTGCTAGTGCCTGAGGCTGCATGAAGGGTGGGCGGGCACCGCATTATGTGATTGATTATGCGGGATGGGGCTTACCTCTCCTCCCTATATTTTATTCAAGTTGGCACCCCTGGTCTCAAGAAGTGCCCACTTAAAAATCCACAGTGTCCAGCAGACTTCCTGCTTGCACTGGCTCAACTTCTGCTGCACCTCATTTCATTGGATGTCAGGATGGTGTGATAGTACGAGTGATGGGGGGCATGCTTGAGACATTTTGTGTTCCTATCTCATTTTCTTTTCTTTTCTTTTCTTTTCCATGTGGCAGCCATCTTGTGTTATGCCACTTATTTTGTGACAGCTATGTTGTGACCCTGGCTCATAGCATTTTCTCAAAATGTGCTCACTGGCCCCAAATGTTTGGCAGCCCCTGACTGAGACTCTAACCCATTGTGAATGTCCTCTGATGGTACAATGCGAGATTTCAAATATTCAGTATTTCACATGGTGGGAATATTAATTTAAAAGTAAACAATATGAATAAGTTGAAAGGAAAGGAAAGGAAAGGAAAGGAAAGGAAAGGAAAGGAAAGGAAAGGAAAGGAAAGGAAAGGAAAGGAAATCTACAGGAATAGCTTGGAGTAGTTGGACAACTACATGAAGAAAAGAGGAGAAAGACTGGCATCTTAATTATGACCCAGTTACTTGGAAGTAAGTTTCACTGTGCTTATTTCCAAGTTTTAGGTTTGCAGCCTTAAACCACATTCATTTAATCTCCAACAACCCTTTTAAGGACTGAAAGTATTCCTTCCCTAGAGAATATTCATGGTCTCAGGCAGGATGTTAGCTTGGGGCTCTGTCTGCCATGCATGCAAGTTCACACTGTTCTCCCATAATGAGTCAGGCAGCTGGGCTGGGAGGAGGCCATATCACAGGCCTCCAGATGTTTCCTAGCAGGTTTGTTGTATTGTGAACTCAGCTGATCAAAGCTCCTTGTTACCTGCTGATGTGTGGATGCCAATTACCGAGGAGCCTGGAGGAAAGAAATGCCACCTTCTCAAGCTGTTCCTGGGATGACTAGCCTTGAGCCCAAACATCTGGTCATCTTTTTAAAATAACAACAACAAAAACAACAACAATAATAATAATAGATGGCTGTGCCAGAAAATAGGCAGCAATAATTTCCTCATCCTTGAGCCTGGGCTAGATGTGGTCACTGGCATTTCAAATAACAGCCTTGGTGATGATTAAGTGTCATGTTATTGTTTTTGAACTTTGTGAGGTAGGTTGTGGTGGGATGCATCAAGTCACACAACCACCACTGAAACCTCAGTTCTGTGGGAATGTTTAGGGATGCCAGAGAGGAGATATTGTTTATTATATCCTATTCCAACTTGAGTTAACAAGTCCCAGAACTTAGCAGAGTTTTCATTCCCATTTTAAACACACACAGTGGATAGCTTGCTCAGGTTCGCTACAATCTCTATAATAAATGTCCTGGTATTTCCCCCCTTTAATCCCTCTTAAAATAAGACACGACACAGTCTTCTATAAAAACATAAAAAGAGTTTACTTATATACACCATCCTGTTCACAATAAGATCCCAGAAGGCAGACTCTTAGCTTAGAAAATAGTATACACGTGGAGACTATCTCCATACGGGAGAGAGCCCCTTTGTCCTCTCTTGGCTGGAAGCCAAGAGAGCAGCTTTGCCTTAACTAGATGTTGCTGTATTGAGCAGCCGATCCAAAAGAGGAAGATGGAGTCTGGCCCCTGTGGTTTTGTGTTAACCTGCACAGGTGAGGCCACACCCATCTCCAGTTACACAGAGGAAGTTTGTCTCAGCCCAGGAGAACAGGAAGTTCCGGCTGGAGGACTGAGAAAACCTTCATGTCCACTCTAGTGATGTTGTATTTGACTGCTCTCATGTTTCACATCCCACAAGTTCCACTCAGGAATACCACATCATTGGCCTTTACCTCTTCACTGGTCTCAGAGTCTATGATTGCATTTGTTATGGCAGAATTGATGAAGCTTTGGCCTTCCAGTTGTTGTTGGACTTCAAATCCCAGCAGCCACATCCAGTATGGCCGTTGTCTGGGTTAATGGGAGTTGTAATTTAGCAATATCAAGAGGGCCAAAGTTTCCACAGCCCTTTATGACCTGTTATGCACATCTATGTCCTCTTTCTTGGTTGCCACTCTGTGTCAGGGCTGGAGTCATGTGTAGGTCAGCAATAAAACAATAAATCACTGAGGCCACAGCTTATGCCTACTGGTATCAGCATATCTTTTAGTGAGGGCTTGCTCCAATGAAGCAGTTGCAAGGACTGAAGGTCCCCACCTTCCCTTGGCTCTCTAAGGCTTCTATCAGTTCCCTCCCCAGCAGCCTAAGGCTTCGCCTTCTTGCTGCTCATTGCCCGCCCCCTCTTCATTTCTCTTTGTGTTCTGGGAGAACAAGGGGGAGAAGAGCAGGTCGTGGCAGGAGGAGGAGATTCCCTGTCTTCTTCCACAGCCTACCTATATGCAGTCTCTTGACCCCCCCTCCTCTCAAGCCTCTGAGTCTGCACTGCTCTCTGCCACAGCCTCTTCCTGCTCACTAAACTCTGTTGCCTCTTCTGCTCCTGACACCTCATCCTCCCAGTGTGCTCCTTCTTCCTCCGACCGCTCATCGCCATCCCACTGCCAATCCCCTGGCTCTGAGCCTTCTTTCCCTGGAGGTTCCCTAGTTGGTACCTCCTAGCACTCCTCTGCATCCAGCCAGTCCATGACACCTACCTAAAAAGTAAAGGGACCCCTGACCATCAGATCCAGTCGTGTCCGACTCTGGGGTTGCGGCGCTCATCTCGCTCTATAGGCCGAGGGAGCCGGCGTTTGTCCGCAGACAGCTTCCGGGTCATGTGGCCAGCATGACTAAGCCGCTTCTGGTGAACCAAAGCAGCACACGGAAACGCCGTTTACCTTCCCGTCGGAGCGGTCCCTATTTATCTACTTGCACTTTGACATGCTTTTGAACTGCTAGGTGGGCAGGAGCTGGGACCAAAGAATGGGAGCTCACCCCGTGGCAGGGATTCGAACCGCCGACCTTCTGATCAGCAAGCCCTAGACTATGTGGTTTAACCCACAGCGCCACCTGGGTCCCCTTGATACCTACCTACTTTACTCAATAACAATTTTCAGATAGGAACACATTCTCATTATTGTTAAGTTACAGGGAGGTAGCCGTGTTGGTCTGCTGTAGTCGAAACAAAATAAAAAATAATAAAAATTCCTTCCAGTAGCACCTTAGAGACCAACTAAGTTTGTTATTGGTATGAGCTTTCGTGTGCATGCACACTTCTTCAGATACAAGAAGTGTGCATGCACACGAAAGCTCATACCAATAACAAACTTGGTCTCTAAGGTGCTACTGGAAGGAATTTTTATTATTTTTCATTTTGTTTCATTATTGTTAAGTACTCATATGAGAGAGGCAAACAAATTGTGGAGCCACTGAGCCGCAAACAGTATTTCACAGCCCTGGCCTTGAGAGCCCTAAGTTCTTCTCATTCTCATGGAGCTGAAATACACCCCCAGGACCTCAGCTATCCCTCTTATGCAGCTATCTCTCTTATGTGTGCAGACTGGGAAATAACAGGTGGGGTAAAAAGTACATCTGACAGGAATTTAAAAGTGGCAGAGCAGTTTCCATGCAATGGCAGCTGCTGCCCAACCCCACAGTACAGTACTGTACTGGTAAAATATTCAGTCCAAAGAAACATATTCCAAGGGTGAGGAACTGACCATCACTTCCCCAAAATAGGAATGACATTGATCTAGAGGCTAGGGAGCTGAAAGAAGGAAAGCATGCAAGTTGCAGTGCCCCTCAAAGAGGGCCCACCCTACTATTTTAAAAGTCATGAAGGGCCCCATATGTCACCAGCAGTTGACCCTGCTTGCAAAGGTTCCCTCTGCTCAGTTTAACAACAACAGCAACAGCAACAACAACTTATTTATATCCCGCCCACCTGGTTTGGTTTCCCAGCCACTCTGGGCGGCTCCCAACATAATATTATTATTAATAAAAAAGCGATAAAATATTAAACATGAAAACTTCCCTGAACAGGGCTGCCTTCAGATGTTTTCTAAAAGCCAGGTAGTTGTTTATTTCCTTGACATCTGACGGGAGGGTGTTCCACAGGGCAGGCGCCACTACCGAGGAGGCCCTCTGCCTGGTTTCCTGTAGCTTAGCTTCACTTCTCACAGTGAGGGAACTGCCAGAAGGCTCTCGAAGGAGGACGTCAGTGTCTGGGCTGAACCATGGGGGGGGGGGAGTTCAAGGATGGTAACACCTCTTGAGGTGCAAAGACCTAGAGCTGCTCACTCTACTCAAGGGAATGGTCAACATGTGATGAGCTCCATGTCCACCTTGGTACTCTGGATCACTGTTGCGTTGGCCTCCGTGGTCCCATATTGGCTGCATACGGCATAGCTCTGGGTGACAAAGCTGTTCTTTTAATATTTGCTCAATTCAGGAACTTTCTGTTTTAGTCAAGTCTGCCTAAGGTCATGCCAAGTCCGTGCACAGCACTATAAAATGGTGCATCTTTGGGCAGGATCTTCTTTTTTAAAAAAACTGGAATCCAAAACGGTCTATTTTGCTGATATTGTTTCCTTTCACACATACAAATTTACTGTCTCTTGATTTCCCCCGTTCTGACACCCCCAGCGTTGCCATAACAACAGGCGTTAAGAGCTTGTTGACATTGCCCTGTTGTGCTAATTGCACAATTTCCTGCTGCTGTTACGAGCCAGTTGTTCCTTTTAAAAAGCTGAAATTGCTTTTGGCTGGTCCATTTGTTACTTCGCTGCCTCCTTGGGCCTGGGAAGGGGCTTAAAGGAGAGAACAAATTAACCAGAAAAGCCTCAGGGAAAGGTTGTTTAGCCCTGCTGTGAGCAGGTCTAGCTGGCGCATGGCAGGCAAACTGCTCTCCAGCTACCAGCACCTTCATACCTCGCAATGTATGAGGCTGGAAAACAGGTCCATTTTTGAAACAGTAAGTAACCAGGGAATTCATATTGTGAAGAAGCCAAGTGAGAAAGCCACTTCTATAAATATTTAGCAGCATGTCCCATCAAATATCTTTCATTAAAGAGATATTTAATGAAAGAGATATTAAAGAGATAAAAAGAAAAACTTGTGGTTCAAAATTTGGTTTGTTATTTATTTAGCAAATTTGTATCTTGTCTTTCTTACATCACAGAACTGAAGATACCTCACAGGGAATTTCCAGGAAGCCTCCCATCCAGGTACCGACCAGGTCAAGACCTGCTTAGCTTCAACAAGGTGACTATTCAAAGGGCTTTCTGAAGCTGCCTTTTTTTTTTTGCTGAACTCATATAAGGACCCTGCCTCTGCTTGAATGGAACTCCTCCTCCCTAATCCCAGTTATGTTAGCATTGGCTGTGGTGGCTCAGAAGTGGGGGATGCAGTTAACACCTTGGCACTCAAAATAGGTCTATATCTGCACCCAAGTGTGATCTGGTTCAGATTAAGCTTTGGGGTGGTGGTGTAGAACCTTCTGTCTTTTGTGCGGCTGGTATGTAGCCTATTGTACAAAGGCAAAAGCCACGCCAATGGTTCCACTCATTTTTGCATCTCACCCCATCCACTTCCTCTCTCTGGTCCTGCACACCTGTGGCATGTGGCCCCCGGAATGTTGCTCATGAGAGAATGTGGCCCACAGGCTGGAAAATGTTATCTTCCCCTGATCTACAGGCTACCAGAAGAGCCTGATCATGTGGCAAAGGACCCAGCAAGCCTGGCATCATGAAAACAGCAGGAGCAAAGATGTTGGCATGAGGTAGGGCTTCCTACCAGAATGAAGATTAGAAGGAAACTAATCCAGTGGTGCAATCTAATGCAACACCCTCTTCCTCTCTCTTATTATTTCTGCCTCTGACCAACACTGTTTATCCAGATCATCTTCCAATGTCCAACATTTTATTTCAGAAAAACTAAGTAGGAGGAAGTAATGACCTGTGTTTGCTCCATCCCTCCTGATGTACTTTTAGGCTTGAGGCCAGCTGGGCTTCGAAAGAAAATATGATGTTCAAGATTTGCAGGGCTGAGGTGGAGGGATTCTGCCAACAGGATTTTGTTACTGTCTGGTGCTGAAAGCAAAGGAGTAAAAGGAGAGGCTTGGAAAGCTATTCTGAGTCTTCTGCCTCCAGGCTTGATCGTAGAGGAAGACTCTATTAATTAGTGTCTGGCTCAAATCCACCAGCAGTGTCCACGTTTTCGAAGGTTGCTAGATAGCCTCCAGCTCTCAGCTCACCTGATGGACTTCCTTCTCTGGAAACCTCTGGGCCTAAAATTGGCTTTGCTAAGACAAAAAAGAGTTGTATTCAGCATTTCTGAGTTAATTAGTCTCTCTTCTGTCCGAGACGGTGGACTGCTCTCTCTGGTCAAGATGCCAGAAGGCGTTTGAAATGCTAGTGAGTTAAGGAAACTATGGCAAGGTTTTGGCATCAGCTTTTGGTTACTTTGTCTCTCAGCAACTTGTGTGAATTTTCCCTGAGTCAGAAGCAGAATGGTAGGGTCTGAGGCTCCTGCCCCAGCAGATGACCAGTGCTGCAATCATGACATTCTTCAGGCTAGTACTAATAATCTGTTGTAGAGGTTGGCCACACCGAGTCAGAGGTGGTTCAGAAGTGTTTTTGTTGTCAAGAAATGGGCTCAGAATGCAAAATTATGTTGTGGGTAGGGGTGGAGGGGTCAGTCTATTTGGGCTCCATGTCACTTTCACCTGTGTTCATTCAGAAGAAGAAGAAGAAGAAGAAGAAGAAGAAGAAGAAGAAGAGGAAGAAGAGTTTGGATTTGATATCCCGCTTTTCACTACCCGAAGGAGTCTCAAAGCAGCTAACATTCTCCTTTCCCTTCCTCCCCCACAACAAACACTCTGTGAGGTGAGTGGGGCTGAGAGACTTCAGAGAAGTGTGACTAGCCCAAGGTCACCCAGCAGCTGCATGTGGAGGAGCGGAGACGCAAACCCGGTTCACCAGATTACGAGTCTACCACCACTCTTAACCACTACACCACACTGGCTCTCTGTTCTGTCCTGATTCTGCGTTAATCTGAGATTGTATTTTATTTTATTATTTTTAAAAATCCATACATTTAAACATTATCTCAAAATACTCATTTTAAAAATGCATTTGATACGGTTTTGTTTTAGCTGAGAACTGTGCCACATTAGGAAAAGTGCAACATGGATGTTCTGTTTAGCACATTAGTCCGGGAGCTGCGGATCAGTTCATTTTGTATAAGAATTCACAGAGATGGAGCTATTCAAGTGCCTCCAGACATGGGGCTTGTGCATTTAATAGGAGGGAGAAATGAAGAGGATGTATTTCAAGTGTGGTAGAAAAGGACTGGGAACTCATGTGACCTGTTCTTTAGCAGAGCTGCTTTCAGTCCGTGTGCCTCCCCCACCCTCCGAAAGGCCATTATGATACACCACTGGTTCCCTGCTGGAATTATGACAGCACTCCCTCCCCTCTCCCAATAATGTCAAAGGACTCAGTTCAGGTAACACAGAACTGGGTAACCCTTTTCAGCTCTAGAGCTGCCATTGGTTCTAGGCAACATTCTAGGCCAGTGATGGGTAGAGCCAGAAGCAAAAGTAAATTTTGCCTTTTGTAAGCTAATTTCCACCCCACCCTGTATCCTCCTTCCAGGCAAACAAGAGGCATGATCAGAGTTCAGGGATACATTCCAGACTGCCAAAAGCACAAAAGGTGAGACACAGTGTGACCCAGGGAGAGTTTCAACAGTCAGATACAGTGACTTGGGGGGCTGCGTAGCTCTATGCGTGTGCCCACACACACACCACCTGCAGGCCTAAGGTCCCACCCCTGCTCTAATAATTTGTTGTTGTTGTTGTTTGGTCGTTTAGTCGTGTCCAACTCTTCGTGAGCCCATGGACCAGAGCACGCCAGGCACTCCTGTCTTCCACTGCCTCCCGCAGTTTGGTCAAACTCAGGCTCTAATAGTTACTCTTGCTCTTATAACTGATTTGTTAGGCAGGGTAAAGAGAAGCCATAGGGTGCCTCAGATTTATTTATTTTTAACCTGTTTTCTCAATGCTTGGACTAGCATCCAGTCCAGGTACCGAAAGGGCTGGGGAGAACAAATTGGGAAAGAGTTTTGTAACCAGTGTTTGCAGTCCATTTGCAAAACATCCTGTCAATGATCCTACTCGACTCCTACTGTCAGCAGGGGCAGAACTGGAGCTATTTTAATGAGCTGGGGGGTCAAACCAAGGGAAACACAAATTGTGCGGTTGTGCTCTCTGTTTGTTGACGACGCATTCCATGCATCAAGGATCAAGTTCCTTTAAAAAGCCTGTTATGCCTATCCATTCTACTCCTTTGTGTACAAAATTTTATAAATAAAATAAAATAAAAATAAATAGAGGATCATTCTCAAGGGCTTTCATGTACAATTGACTCTTGCATATTGACGGCATTTCTCTGGATCTTATTATTTGTGGGAATGTTGAGGGTGGCAGGAGAGGATATATTGATTATTTATATAGTTCCTAACTAGCGCTAGCAAGTTTCCTCACTTAGAGTGCATCCCCCCCTTACACAGAAGAAAACCGGTTGCAGACTCATGTGAGCCTCTTAAGACAATAAACAATTCAATCTGGCTTGCCCAGATTGAGAAATGTTCTATTATTCCTGGCAAAGACCCCTTTGATCCCTCCTAAAGGAATAAAGACACCACAGTCTTATGCATAAGTAACAAAAAGTAGTTTTGCTCACTATCAGGCAGAGCGCAGTGTGATCACTGAAGGCAGGCTTTAGGCTTGAAGTTACAAACATGTACAAACAAGTTTACCCCATATGAGAGATAACCTGGGGGACTGCTGGTTGGCAGCCAGCAATACAGTCCAGGTGAATCAAGTTTGCAGGATGAAAAAAGAAGATAGAAGAGAGGGAGGTGGCTGCGTGACTTGGCCTTTTACCAGGTCTGGAAAGGTCACGCCTACCTACTAGTCACATGCAAGGTAGGATGCTCCAGCCAGGTGTAACAGGAAATTCAACTGATTGGACCAATATCCCCTGCATGACCACTCTAGCAAAACAGGTAATGTTGTACTTGATTGCTCCCAGTGGATTACATCCCACATAATTGTTATTATTTTGTACCCCCTTGGCTCAGCACCCTGAGTGAGGGAACTGCCTGCACTGCCCTAAATCCATTGCTGGGGAGGGGATGTCTTCACCCAATATGCATTACCTGTTTGATTTCCTGATGCCTGCACCCCTTTCCGAATTCCTATCCATGAAGCTGTCAACCCTGCATGTGCTGTCATCACACTGACTGTCTCAAATGTACACACCTCAGCAGAGCTGTCTTTCCTATTGGGCTTACTGGCGCGCTGCACCAGGGCGCTGGCCTCTCAGGGGTGCCCCAGCGAGTGGGGGAGCTGCGCAGCTTTGCCGGCGGCCTCCCCTTTCCCTGCACGCCTGCCAGCTGTGCCCCATCAACCATATGGCTGGCGGGCGTGCAGCTTGCCTCCCAAGCCTCTGCGGGGATCACTCTCCTCCCGCGGAGGCTTGGGAAGGAAGCTGCATAGAGGTTTAGGATGGAAGCTGCATGCCCCGCCAACTATATGGCTGGCAGGCGTGCAGCTTCCTTCCCAAGCCTCCGCAGGAGGAGAGCAATCCCCACAGAGGCTTGGGGAAAGGTCAATAACTCTGGGAAATGGGGGGGGGGAGGAGCGGAGGGATCTTTGCACCACGGCGCCAGATATGCTTAAGACGGCCCTGCACCTCAGCTTAACTGTGAAGCGAATGTGGCTTAAGTTTTCCAATTGGATGGAAGCTGGTTTGAGGGGTGTGTGTGTGTGCCTCAGACAGCACTAGATGTAGATTGTGGCTACCGTTGCGCACGCACAGCTTCAAACGCCAATTGTGGAAGTGCGTGGAAACCAGAGAAGACGATAATATGTATACAGCCTTATACCCATACTTAGGATTAAGTGTGATTGCCCTCTGTTTTCACACTTCAGATAACAATGACTGGATCAAGGATATGCAATAATTATATCGGAGATCTAAAAGCAGGGTAAACGAGCTGCAGCATGCATGATAATTTAGTAAGGTAAACCTGAGCTATTCTTTGCCTTGGTACATCCAGGAAAAAAAATGTTTTTCTGAGACTTAAAAAGCACACAGTTTTTTTTTCTTTTTGGAGATTTCACTCCCAGCTGGGATGTCCTTTCCTATATGAACATATTTATTCTGCTTTTATCTGTTAGGAGTGCCAGATGGCAACCTGGAAATTCTGTCTCCCCCCACCCTCTTTTAAATCTGTGACTGAATTGGAATACGTGTGCCTTTGCCTGTCCATTTTCTTCTTCCCCTCCAGGGTCTTATCACCACTCTCCCCTCCACCATGTGGCATAGCTGGAGTCCTGAGAAATAAGAAATAAGACTACCCTCAGAATGGTCCCGTCCCCCCCGCCCAAAGTTGATATACAGTGGTACCTTGGGTTGCGGACAGGATCCGTTCCGGGGTGCTATTTGCACCTCGATAAGTCCGCAACCCAAGCAGCGATATTGCGCATGCATGACATCACGCTTCTGCGCATGAGCAGACCACACAGAGTGCTTCTGTGGGTGCATGCGTGGTGAAACCCGGAAGCAAACACTTCTAGGTTTGCTGCGTTTGCAACCCGCAAAAATGCAACCCACAGCCAACGTAAGTAGAGGTATGACTGTACTCATATACTGTAATACAAAATGTGCAAAGCATTTTGGGGGGAAAGTCTTCCCCAAGGCCAGTTGTGCAGTACATGATAATGACTCCCCACAATATCCACACACTAAAGGGGTTGTTTTTTTTAATGCAGGTAGCTGTGTTGTTCCATTACATAGGGGGTGTGTGTGTGTCTCCCTCCTGCTCCTGCCCCCCCCCCCCCCAGCAAGGAGCAGCAGTATCCAATTTATTAAACCCAGAAGGCGGTAACAGAATGGTAAACTGGCCACTTTCTTTGACTTCCTTTATGCTAATATGTCCACAAACCATAACAAAACTTGAAAGCCTTGTTATCACCTCCTTCACTTGCAAGAGCAAAGTACAGTGGAACCCCGGAAGCGTTTCTAGAGCGCGCGTGACCCCAGATGCGCAGAACACTTCTGCGCACTTTGCACATGCGCAGAAGTGCTCAAATTGCACTACTTCTGGGTTGTCGGGTTTCCCCCCTGTGCATTCGGGATATGCACGCCCGTGTTACACATGGCGACTCGAAACGGATTGTGTGCGTAACCCGGGTTTCCACTGTAGTCAGTTACTTGGGTGTTATGGCAGATGACATCCTCATTCCTACTCTGCAAAAAGTCCTAGAGTTGCTGTCTCTTACGTCCCCTCTTCATTACATCACTGCCCAGGGACAATATTCAGAGACCATATAAAAATATATGTAAAATAATATTATGAATAAAATTCGATGGCACTTTAAACCTGGGTCCTGCTTGGTGACAAAAAGACAGCAGGGAAGTGGTGGCAGCAGCTTCTCCTTCCTTGCTTCCATATTCAGTAAGTAAGGGAAAAGGTTGCCTTCTGACAACTTTACTAATTGTATTTTCCTCTCCTGCTGTTCTCTGGTGTTCATTCTCTCCCCCCCCCCTTTTTAAAAGAGAGGCAGTGTCCTCTTTTTTTTCCCAAGTTCACAGGTTCTGCTCTTTGCCCTTCTTATGAAAGAAACCATTAGGAGAATCATTGCCATCGATCATTTGAGTTTCCAAACCATATTTAGGCCATTTTGCAATTGACCCTGTTTTAGTAAGCAGCCTCCTCTCTTCCTCAGCTTATCTCTAGAGGAGGCAATGTTTTTATAAGCCTTATCTGCGGGCTTAAGTATATGGAATCCTTCCATTGTAGGGGAGAACGACTGAATAACTCTTTTATGATTTCATGGTGGTGTCTATTATTTATTTATTTCATAAAAATGTATATGTTGCTTGACTGTAAAACAACCACAACAACCACAACAACAACAACAACAACAACAACAACACCTTAGAGTGATTTACAGAAAGATAATGCAATAAAACTTGGTGTGTGTGTGTGTGGATACACAACCATACTTTAAAACTTACAAAAGTTAAGATACCAAAACAGGTTAAAATTACTGAAACTTTCTAGGTAAAAAAAGGTTAAATTCTATGGTTGTGTGACTCTAGCCAGTTCCTGTTCTGCAAAGAACCCACTCACAGCTGTTTCATCTCTCAAAGAGGGTCCCCAGAACTGGGGTGGGGAACGTGTAACCCTCCATAGGTTTGTTTGACTTTGTTAGTCCCAGCCATCATGGCTAATGGCAAGGCATGATGGGAGTTGTAGTCCAGCAACATCTGGATGGGCAATGGTTCCCTACCCTGATCTAGAACATGGTTTGCTTGAAAGAATGTTTTCAACTAGCATTCCAGAATCAGAACCAGCTTATAATGTGTCTATGCAGGGAGCTAAATAGATGTTTTAAGTTGGGGGGAAAATGTGAATAATGGGGGACCATGACAGAAGCATATAAAATTATTCGCGGTGTGGAGAAAAGTGAATAGGAAGAAGCCTCTCTCTTAATACTAGACCCTTGGGCCTTCCAGTGGCTCTAAATGTTGGGAGATTCAGGACAGGCAAAAGGAAGTATTTCTGACAGTGTGCATGCACTATGGAATTTTCTCCCACAGCTTTGTAGTGATGGCCACCAGCTTTGGCTTTTGAAGTGGATTGGACATATTCATGGAGGATAAAGTGGTCAACGGTGATTAGCCACAATGACTATGTTCTGTGTCCACGGTTGGATGTTGTATGCCTCTGAATACCAGATACTGGGAACCTCAAGTGCAGAGAGTGCTGTCGCATTCAGCTCCTGCTGCAGGCTTCCCATAGGTATCTGGTTGGCCACTGTGAAAACAGGATAATCAGACTGGATGGGCCTTTGATCTAGCAGGGTTCTTCTTACCGGTATGTTCATAGGTGGCAAAGCTGATGGATAGAGGATTGGTGGTCTTGAGGGGAAAAGTCACTAGTGAGAAGATTCATTTGGTGGAAGTAACCCTTTCCTTGACAACTTCTAGCCCACCCAAAAGCTGGTGTTCGGAGAACAGAGGGCTTTGGAAGAGAGAGCTTCCAGTTGTATAGTTCAGTCTCCCACTCCAGCAGGTGGTGCTGTGGCTCCACCTGGAACGATGTAGAAGCTTTTGGATGAAGGGGGAAAGAGGCAACGATACCTGTAGCACCTTAGATTACTCATTTCTGTGAGCTTTTGTTGACGAAAGCCTACTTCATTGGGCCATGAAGTGGAAAAGAAAGAGGGGGAGATAAGTAAGTGCATATGGGGATAGCGATATCGGGAAAAGAAAAACCAGTACTCTATTAGTACATGTGAGAACACCATGCGTTATGTTATAGGGTTTCACCTAGATCAGGGGTGGCCAACTCCCAAGAGACTGTGATCTACTTACAAAGTTAAAAACTTAAAAACTGGTGGTGATCTACCCCCTTTTGGGGGGGGGGGGTTCAGGTCAAAGTTGTTGAGCTTTTTTGGGAAGGAGTAAAGCCCTGTTTTTTAGGCATTCAGGACAAAATTGTTGTTGAGCTTTTTTTAGGGAGAAGAAGAAGAAGAAGAAGAAGAAGAAGATCTGGGCGGCTTCCACCAAACATTAACATTTACAATATCACAGTTTAAAACTTCCCTAAACAGGGCTGCCTTCAGGAAAGCCCTGTTTTTTTGGGGGGGGGTACAGGGCAAAAAATTGAGCTTTTTTTAGGGGAGCCAAAGTTGTTGAGCTTCTTTGGGGGAGCCAGTGATCTACCAGTGATCTACCACAGATGTCCAGTGATCTACCGGTAGATCACGATCTACCTGTTGGACGTGCCTGACCTAGATGAACGACTAAAGGTGTGATGTGTGCGTGTCACACATGAGTTGGCAAACATGGGTAAGAACTTAAGAAGCATCGCTGGAGGAGGAGGCCAATGGCTCATCTAGTCCAGCATCCTGCTCTCACAGTGGCTAGCCAGGTGCCTGTGGGAAACCAGCAAGCAGGATTTGAGCACAAGGACACTCTCCCCTCCTCCTGTGGTTTCCAGCAACTAGCATTCAGAAGCATTGTTGCTTCCAACTGTGGAGGCTGAGCACAGCCGTTGTGGCCCTCTCCTCCGTGAATTTGTCTAATCCTCTTTCGAAGGCACCCAAGTTGGTGGCTATCACTGCCTACTGTGGGAGAGAGTTCCATAGTTTAATTATGCCTTGTGTAAAGAAGTAATTTTTCTTAAACTGTCCCGAATCTTCCAACTTTCTGTTTCATTGGTAGGTCCACTCTAGGTGTTCTAGTATTATGAGAAAGGGAGAAAAAACTTTTCTCTGTTCACTTTTTCTGTACCAAGTTACAGGTAGGTAGCCGTGTTGGTACCAAAAACAAACTTAGTTGGTCTCTAAGGTGCTACTGGAAGGAATTTTTTATTTTTTATTTTTTGTACCAGGCATACTTTTATAAACTTCACACACTTCTTGTCACTTCTTGCTCGCTATTACTCAAAGTATTATATGGGTACACTCACCAAGAAGTTGTGCTGGGCTGAAACTCCCTCTTGAGTGTGCACTTGGCAAACCCAGATTTGCTCTTTCATCACGTGTGAAACAGCACATAATGTGCAGCTTGTGTGTCAGCTGCACCAGCTTTCTGTGGCTTCTACAAATGTCTTGTAGAGATTCACAGTCTCTACATGTGAAGAAGTGGCCCTAAAAGACATGGAAAGGCATCCTGGCAGCTAAGTTACAAATAGAAGAGGGAATCAAGGCTGAGACGCTCTATAGGTCCACCTCTTTATCCTGGCCTTTGACCCCTGAGATGTATATATATTTAGGACCCACCCTGTTCTTGTGACTGCAATTTGTTTTAAGCAGCCCTGGAATGTTATGGTGAAGGGTGGGTAATAAATCAAATTAACGCCGCTGCTGCTTCTAGTGCATGAAGAAGAAATAAGTGAGACGAGTTCTTCCCTTTGTGGCCCATTCATTCCAGGTCTATTAATGGGTCAAGGATTGCATGCAACATCTCCTCCCTATTTAGATCTGAAGGAAGATTCCAGCAGCCAACAAACATCATCACTTCAACTCAGTGGGAAGGCCACCCTGTTAGGTTTGTCAGTAATTTATGATCAGAATAATCAGGATGTTATAAATACTAGATGAAGGGTTCTTATAAATATTTGAAGCAGGAATAAAGCTATATCAAGTGTGAAACAATTATGCTACCCACCCCCTACCCCATCCCTACTCTCACTCCTGCATGTGCCTTCACTTGGTTTTATTCTGTAGAGCTGTCTTTTGAAAATTGCATCAGAGTGATTGCTCAAAAGGCACCGCAGCAAAACTGAGGGCTAGCGTGCTTTTGTACTTAGAATGTGAACTTGGGCATGGGAAACCCAGGTCCAAATGCTTCTGAGCTGGAAAGCCCAGCTGTAAAGATTTGCTCTGGGCTTCCAGCTTCATCTCTTTCAAAAGAGCTGGGATGAGGGAGACAATTATTTTGGTTAACATTTTAATACGAAACCCCCTAATCTGCACTTCCTGAAACAACGCACGAACTGAAACACAATTAGAAGACTGTTAAACTTCCACAATATTGCAAACTGATGCCGAAATGTGGAGATCTGAATTTAAGACTGGAAAAATAAGAGAAATTGGAACGGACACAGATTCATTCATCCCTGCACAAGAGTAGGAGAGAAGAAACGCCATGGTGCATGTGCAGCTGCAGAACCGGACTCCTTCATCTGCCTCAGCTGCAACAAAACATGTCTCTCCTGTATTGGTCTCTACAGCCACAGCAGGTGCCTTCCAACAATTTGACTTCACCCACAAAGCCGCACTCCTCCACTACCTCCTAAGACAGACGGATGCCAACGCAAGAGTATAGTGAGGCTAAAATGCTCCTCCACAAAGGATGAGCTACAAGGCAAGTAAACCGAGAGGGGGCAGTCCTCAGCAGAGGAGAGGGGAGGGGAGGAAGCCCAACCTTGACCTCTTTCTCCTTTATTGTGCATCACTAATAGCTCTACAAGGGATGCGGATGGGGCTGTGGGCTAAACCACAGAGCTTAGGGCTTGCTGATCAGAACGTTGGCGGTTCGAATCCCCGCCACGGGGTGAGCTCCCGTTGCTTGGTCCCAGCTCCTGCCCACCTAGCAGTCTGAAAGCACGTCAAAGTGCAAGTAGATAAATAGGTACCACTCCGGCGGGAAGGTAAACGGTGTTTCTGTGCGCTGCTCTGGTTCACCAGAAGCAGCTTTGTCATGCTGGCCACATGACCCGGAAGCTGTACGTCGGCTCCCTCAGCCAGTAATGTGAGATGAGTGCTGCAACCCCAGAGTTGGACACGACTGGACCTAATGGTCAGGGGTACCTTTACCTTTATCTATAATAGCTCTAAACCACAGCAAAATGTCAGGGTAGATGTGGGAAACAACAGTATCATTAAGCAGAATAGTTTCAAAAACTTATTCTGCATGATTTGAGATCTCATCCCACTAAGTGAAGAAACTAGTGAAGCACCCTTATTCTGTTATTTTCTCATCAGCCTGATCTGTTTTCATTGTGGTGGTAATACTCTTTGAGAACCATTGAAGGCATGAAGGAACATTCTTATCCATTTCCGCAAGAGACCTTCAATACATAGTTGGCTACTAAGATCCAGCAGCTATATGGACTCTACCTCTCCAGTGTGAATGGGTAGCCACGGGGTAAATGGTCTGTACCAATAAACCAATCCAAGGACTCATCCACACTTTTGTTTGCAGCGCCACTTCTGCCTAGGAAAACCTGCAGTTTAGCACTGAATCAGAACTAATGGCAATAGGGTTTTCTGTGGACTGCTATTCATTCCGATTTAGCGCCAAAGAGTAGATTTTCCAGGGGAAAGACCACTCGGACCTGTGCGACAAGCGGAAGTGTGGCTGAGCCCCAAAGTGGATGAAAGGCTCTACCAAATACAGGATGAAATGGCAAATACTGATCATTTCATTAGGATGAGAGATTCTACAGCCAAGAGAACAAATTGGACACTTGGCAGATGACAGCTCTTTGCTGAAGTGTTGAGCTCTCGTGAATTCAATAGGAATTCATTGTAATAAGATCTGATTATGGTCTCAGGAGGGTGTGTGTGTGTACACCCTGGTCTCACATGGGTTTCACCACCTCTTTATCATCAGTCCAGTGCCATTCCAACTGAAAGGTAGGGCTGAATCTCCAGTTCTGGTACCAATATCTACACCACATCCTGCCAATCTAATCAAGCCCCCCTTATGAAATATACCACAGGGCTTCTTCAACGCATTCTATTTACTTCCCTTGATGTAACAATGGATCTACCCTGAATATAACCAACACTGTCCTTATTGTATTTAGTTGCAGATTTTTACATGCTACATTGAAATATATATTTGTTTTCTGGTGGAAAGGCAAACGATAAACCATGTTAAAAATAGCAATAGTCATCAATGCGCGTATTTGTGGTCAAACTATTCATGCAACATGAATGGGGTGGCTAGAAGCAAGGGATGTTTTAAACATTTACTTCTGGGTGCAGTTTTCACTGGGAAGTCTACTCTGCCCCCACCCCACCTTCCTGATGAAAACTGCTCCTCTCTTGATGATGCAGTTAGGCTTAGCGGAGGTTTGGGGGGGGGGAGCTCCCATTGCTTCCAGTCCAGAGTTTTGCCAAATCTGTTCTTTCAAAATGAAACACACATTCATCGCCTTTGCCTGCATCCTTGTGACACAGACGGGCCTCAGGGTGCGTGCGCTGAGAAAATAAGATTTACGATGTCTCACACCAAGTTGTGTCTTGTTCTAGGGTGTTGTTTCGAGAAGGAGAATCTTAGGTTAGAATCCAGCCGGATCCCAAGGCTACACAGTGCTAAGCTGGGGTCACAGAAGCTACTGTGTGAAACAGTTTCACACATTTTCTGTCAGCAAACGGGAATGAAAGACAGAGTGGGGAAACCAAGCGAATGATTTGATTAGGTGTGATATAAAGTGTATGGCCCGAGATGCTATTACATTGGGTTTATTGCACTTGTTGGCACGGCAGGGAAGGCAATGAGCAGGAGGAAGTTCACAGAGGTGCTGAACTGACGAGGAGTCTATTAACACGGAAGGATTGATAAGTCACACTGGGGAGCTCATCACTCTAATGGTGCCAAGAGAAAGGCGACGGCAGTCCCATTTGGGATTAAGACTCTGCCCCATTTAGAATGTCTCCTGGTTCCTTTTGCTCTTTGTCCCCCTCCCCACAACAATTATGATGAAAATATTGATGGGATAATCTTCCTAAATTCACTGAACTCAGAAGACTGGGGTGAATGAAGTAGGTCTATGGGAAGAAGAAGTCAATGAAATGTCTGGGGAAAGCCCCATTTTATTTATTAATTAAATGTATATCTATCCAGACCTTCATTTTTTTAAAACCATTTGTACAAGAAAAGCATCAAAACAATTAAAATATAACAACAAGATAAAACAAGGGCTCCTCCAGATGACCTTTTCATTGAGCATTCATTCTTATTTCCTTGCACATAACCCATGTAGAGGTTAGGCTATGTCCGGTCGTTACTGAGCATGCATTCTGATGGTACTACCATGGGCATCCACCCTGAATTTGTCTTGATTTGCTTGTGTAGTTGTTATATGCATTCCTGTTAATCATTTGTTCTACCCACACTTTCCCCAGAGCATTTCCCTACCACTTTCCTAACAGCAAAAAGTCCAGCTTCAAAAAGAAGAAGTGTTTTTGTTGTGCCAGGGCAACAGATTACCTTAATTCATTTTAGTTTTGCACACCTAAATGTCCAGCATGTGCTTGAGTATCTCCAACAAAATACTCATAGTCTGGAGGTTCCCTAAGACTGCAGATTTAAAACATGAGCTCACAGAACTCCTTTAAAACTTGTCACCAGCAAGTGTCCAGAAGAGCGTTTTATTTTACAGCTCCCTGAAGAGGTGGCAGCATCCAACCCATTTCTCTCTGCCTCGAAACTAGGTGCCTAGCAGCAAGCAGACACGTGGGTGAATGGTTATGTTAGGGAGGGACACATTTTATTCACCATCTCAAGAGGAGAAGATTGTGGCCAATTTGTTGATCGGGGGAAAGGGCTGGGCTGTGTCAGAGTGAATACCTATTAGGACAACTGAGATCTTACTGGCATGGCACTATAAGGGATAATCATTGCACCTTATTGATTTCAACACCATCATTTCAGCTTCATACACCCTCCATCTCTTGCACATTCCCCTTTCTGTCTGTAGGCAAGAACATCCTAGCTACCAGGATTATAGTGAGGGATGTCCTCTGATGGCAGCTGGATTTTAACAAGCACATTGACCTGGCCCAGGGGGTGAGAGCCTCTAGGCCGGGGGTCTGCAACCTGCGGCTCCGGAGCCGCATGCGGCTCTTTTGCAACTTTGCCGCGGCTCCAGGCAGGGCCGGTGCGTTTAGCGCCGAAATGTAGGGGGCGCTGCGCCGAGCTGCTGGCCCGCCTGCGCCCACCCACTTCTCTACCTTGCCGGCGGCTGTGCTGCTCATGCTTGCCTCGTTTCATGCCAGCGCAGACGCAGCAGCAGACCGCAGCAGCTTCCCTCCTTGGCGCCTGTCCCGGCGCTTGTGTTTGCCTGCTGCTGGTGGAGCTGCTGGCTGCTGCGATTCGACGAGGTGCGACGACTCGACGAGGTAAGGAGGCAGCTGCGGGCTGGGCCAGGGGTGGCGGGCGGCGGGCGAGGGGGAAGCCCTCTTTTAAAAAAGTGGAAGGGCCCGGCTCCAGGACATGTGGCAGTCTGGGAAGGAAAAGGAAGCCCGGCTGTTCAGCTAAGGGCGGCCCAGCGGGATGAGATGGGCGCGGGGAAAAGCTCAGGGGACGACTGGTCCCGGGCTCTGTTTCGGGGGCGCGCAGGAGACTTCCCTTAAGCAGCGTGGCGAAAGGGGCCCGAGCATGGGCGTACCGACGGGGGGGGGCAGGGGGGGGAAGCCCCCTGCCCCCCTAGAAGCGGGAGTCCCATGGACTGAAAGAAGGGTTTTATCCATTCTGAAGGAATGTTTTCCCGCGCCTGCAGGGGGGACGTGATCAGCCCCCTGCTTCAGCCCCTCTCAGCTGCCTTGCCCAGCCCCTCTGCTGGCCAATAGTGATTGGGGCAGTGTGCATGCTGTGTGCTTTTGCATAAGTTTGCTAAACTTTTAGGGTTGCATTTGTGCTGTTCATGGGGCGGAAGTATTCTGGGGGGTTGGATTTCCCCTTCTAGATTTGCCCCTGCAGCGTCAGGCGTTCGGACGGTTCCTTTAATACAGTGCTTGTTGTTTGGCCGGGGGGGGGGAGCGTTTCGTGATATTTTGCCATTTTACCTTCATTACCTGCTCTTCATTACCTGTCTAAATTGTGCTATGAGTTTCTGGGTGTTTATATTTTTGTGGGCCGCAATGGTTTTGCGGCTCCCAGTTTTTTTTTCTCTTCGGAAACGGGTCCAAGTGGCTCTTTTTGTCTTAAAGGTTGCAGACCCCTGCTCTAGGCAGAAGATTATCTTCAGTCAATTCGGCTCCACACAATCCAATTTCTGTTGCAGCTACAAGCTCCCTGACCCCTTGATCTTCACTGTGGAGTCTATTTAATGAGGAAGCCCATGAGACTGTCTGAAACAACCTTGCCCCCAAATATTTGTTCACTAAACCCAATCTCTCACACCCTTGCTCTTGTTTTTCCAGCATCCTATTTTCAGAGGTACAGTACTTACATTCAGGAGTTCTAAGGGAAGACAAGTCTCACCACTTCTGGTATGACCCAGGTCCTGGGGGATAAAACAAAACAAAATCCCACAGAAGATTATCCAGAAGAGGGACTTCCAGCGAGGCAAGATGGCGATTGCCATGGCTGCACAGAGCTCCTAAGGACCACCAACACCAACAGCACTGCCTGGCTGGCCCCTGTGCCACCAACACCACCTCCCCCACCACTGTGATCGGGGGGGGGGACGGGACGGGACGGACGGATGGACGGACGGACTAGGGCGTGCCCAACGCAACAACCAGGGAGGTTGCCAGGAAAACCAAACGGAGCTGGGAAATATAATTAGGCCTAATGACAAACCTGCCAGTTGAGAGTTCAGTTGGCTGGTGTATGTGACTCCTGAGAACTTCCAACCTAACTTTCATTATTTTAGTTACAGGTGGGTAGCCGTGTTGGTCTGCCATAGTCAAAACAAAATCGAAAATTCTTTCTAGTAGCACCTTAGAGACCAACTGAGTTTGTTCCTGGTATGAGCTTTCGTGTGCATGCACACTTCTTCAGATAGGTATCTGAAGAAGTGTGCATGCACACGAAAGCTCATACCAGGAACAAACTCAGTTGGTCTCTAAGGTGCTACTAGAAAGAATTTTCGATTTTGTTTTCATTATTTTAATACCTTTTTGTTTATGGTTTCACAGACGAGTTTGGAAAAGCTAGAGAAACAGAAAGGAGGTGAGTGAGAAAAAGCTCATTATTTGTCAAAATGTAACATATTTTTTGACACATGAAGACAGTTTTACAAATGAGAATATTTTGATGCAAATACAACAGTAACGAATCATATGAACCTCTAGATGCAAATTGCCAGCAGCTTCTAGTGTTGCCACCTGGCAAGTCATGTTATTTGCCTTCCATGTTTTTGATTTTTAAAAGAAAAATCTACCTCAGTATGTGTAAGTTAGTAATTTTTAATCAGCATATATATTAACAAATTAATAACTGAACTACCATTTTAAGCCTGCCTGAACAAAGCTGCTGTATGTGTTACACTTCAACAAGTAAATGCTATCTTTACTTTTTACAAGACAGTTTGTGTAACTGTTATACTAGCAAAATCCAGTCTGCCTTAAAGCAGCTTGCATTGTTTAAACTAAAAGGCTAAAACTAGCCTAACTAAGGTTCCCTTTTAAGCTGCAAAGGGATGGCACTCTGCTGAACTCACAAATGTGAGGAAGAAGGATAACATCTATCAAATATATCCTCTCCTAGCATCTATTCACATCCCAACATAGATAAGGCAGTTTGGAAAGCTTAACTGTATTGAACCATGGTGGGGCTTGAGGGCTTAGCTCTGAGAAGAGGTTAGTTGTCATTTTCTTCAAGGAGCAGAGATTTCTTTGTGACCTGTAGGAAATCTACATATGGCCATTCACAGTGCTATTGTTTCCTCTCTTTCCCAGATACTCTCAGGCCCTCAGTTGTTCTTTCTCCAGCTGCCCTGCTCTCACCTCCAAGCTTCCACCTTCAAATGAGAGTCTAAGGGCACAAGTGGGCAGCTGCCACCAACTGACCTGCCCTCCGCACTGCTGCCAAATGGGACACCAAAGGGAATCTCAGGGCTTCCCCCCCGGACAGTTCACAGAGCTTCTCCTGTTGCGCCCCACAGTGAGATTGGAAGAGACGTGAGGCTGTGCCTCAGCACACAACCCGACAGGCTGCACTTCTTCCACCAAGCAGGGCTGTCATCTCTTGTGTGCCTTGGAGACAAGCTGCCTCAAAAATAAACTGGAGCAGCTAACATACCCGGAGCTTGTTACAAACGTGTTAAAATCTAATGGTGAGCACGTGCTTCATGCTCCCATGAGCTGAGCGTGTCAGGAAGCGAGAGACAGAGAAGAGAGGCAGACGGAGGCAGCAGGGAGACAGGAAGGATCACCTCTTAAGAGTTCAAATTCAGCATCTGAGAGAGAAAGAGCAGAAAAAACCCCCCAGAGAGGCTGACTCTGTGAGGCTAAAATGCGCAAGATGGAACCTGGTGGACCAGCCAAGCTAGTCCTTTTGTCAAGGCAATGGCCTTAGCTGTTTATACCCAACACCTGCCTCTTAGTGTGGGCTCCATTTAAATGAGTGTGCTCCATTGCTAAAGAAAAGAAATACATGGGTGGACCTCTCCTGGCTGGTAGGTGGAAGTAGCCAGAGGCATGTGTGTGTGAGGGATGTTCTCTGATGGCAGGACCTCTCCTCATTCCAGAGGGGAGGAGTTGCGGGCGGGGGCTGTTTCCCGCGCTTTCAGGGAAGCGTGTTTGGCCCCCTGCCTGTCCCCTCCTTCCTGCTGTGCCAAGCCCCATAGCCAGCCAATAGGGCTGGCTGGGGGGCGGTGTCTGGATTCAAACAGCCAGGGAAGCGCCATTTCCAGCCATTCTGCCCCCTGCTCACATCGGATCTCCCTCCCTCCCTCCTTTTAGGTCTTGCTGTACTTCTGACCTTGCTATGGACTTCGGTTGGTTGCCTTGGTTGCCCAGGGGGCCTGGTAGGAATTTTTATCCATTTGGCAAATTGGCACCGGCCTCTTGGTTTTTCGCCTACCTCGTAGCAACCCGTCACAACTTTATGGTATTGGCGGTTAGGCATTGGAATATTCAATAGGTGATGTAATATATGTTGTGTGTTGGAGGTTAGGTTGTGCCCATCACCTACCTCCTAGGGGTATCCCTTTAAAGGGATCCGGTGGTCATGGATCCTGCCCGATGCCCTACTAGTGGCTAGGGCCATGGCATGACCCCCGGTGACGTCAGGGGAAGCTTCCAGTTGAATTTGCATCAACAAGCTCCTCCCACTGGTTGTTAACCCTTTTGTCCAATGCGTAAGCCAATACCACTCACACGCCGTAACCAATAAAGCTGTGGCCTTATTTTGCCCATTAACCTAAAATATTGTGTCCGTGTGTTTTATTTACTCCACGCAGGTGGCGGGCCATCAACCCACAACTGCATTTCAACAAGCACATTCCGACCCGCCCAGGCACTGACAGAGACAGTGCCACCCTCAAAGCCGACACTCAGGCCTGCTTAAATCAGGAGCCAAGGTTTCTGTGATCCAAATTTGCTTCCCTTCCATACCTTCTGGGGTGATCACCTTTACCATGCACACACAGATGTGCCCCCCCTTGCAATAAGCTGAGTAACATGAACAAATCAGGACAAACGCTCAATAAACAGGTTGCCTGGAAGAGCTCACAAAGTCATAAAGTCAGAGGTGTTCTGTTTGCTAAACTTTTCTCTCTCTCCAAAAGGCCAGTCTCTGGGATTCCATTTGTGACCCATCTCATGGATGGGCCGGCTGGAATGAGTTATGCCCAGGCCTCATTAGTGTTCGCACTGCCTCCATTGCCATTTGGCCATTATACTGCCCATTAGTGTCTGGGTAGACCAAGGGATGACATCTGCTATGTGGCTCTTTTACCCACCTGCTGATATGAGCAATCTTACCCGTTTCGGTAGCAGTGCCTGCCAGGAGAAGACCACGCAATGCGGCACTGACAGATGTTTTGGCTCCAACACTTGTGGCTGATGGCTTTTTAAAGATTCCATTTGGAACCAGGAAACTGTCACAGCTTTCCAGAGAGGCATTTTCAACTGAAAGTCTCCCTCTGTTTCTTGCACACGTACCTATCTGAAAAGAAGAAATCATACTCCCCACCCCACCCCCACCCTGCCAACCCTGAGGCAAAATGCTGCAATATTAATTTTCTGAAGTTCTCAATAAGCTATTGAAGATTAATTTTGGGGAAAGCCAGAGGATGTGATGGATTGGAGCCTAAGCCTGCTTAAATATGCAATATTAAAAATTGATTGTTATCTCTTCTAGTCATCCACTCAGCCCCCCGTGACAGGGGGCGACAGTAAGGCCTACAGAGAAGCTAGGAATATGCTCATTAAGTCCTACAGCCTGATGAACAGGGATTCTTAATAACTTATGTTTGTGTCATTGTGTGTTTAAAATCGGCATTATGAGTTTCTGTTTTGTAGATACAAATGAGCTCTGTTGCACAGACTTAGAGCCCAAATAACATTCTGGCAATGAATAATCATGCACATTTATGCAAGGGACTTGAACACATTCACTCCTCTCATTGCCTTATAACAGGGGCAGCCAATGTAGTGTCTTTTAGATGTTGTTGGACTACAACTCCCATCAGCCCCAACCAGCATAACCAGTGGTCTAGGATGATAGGCTACTCCTGCCATATAGACTCCTCCAATGTGGGTGGAAGTGGAGGTGGACCTTAAACTGGCACAACCTGGGTGACCTCAACATTGGCACTTCCTGTCTTTGGTGCATTCCAGCTGAACAATGATTGAGCCTTAGCTGAGCAGTGACAACATCAATTTGTTCTTTTCTTTCTTTCTTTCAGCGGCCATCAAAGGAACTAATTGAGGCCAGTCAACATGGCCAGATTGGTACGTCAAGAGTATGGTTCAGTGAGCCTGTGCAATGTTTGTGGCATTCAGCATGACGTAAAGTCTTTGTTTGATGGCAGCTTGCAAATCAATCCATGTTTTCAAACTACCTGCCAATCCACTCTGTTAAACAGCCCATATTATCCTATTATACAGTCATTGTGGGTTGAGTTGTGAGCTCAAGAGTGACTCAGCTGCACAATAATTTCACCACAAGCAGGGCCTTTTGAATATTTTCAGTCAACTCAACCCACATTCTCAAAATGCAAATTGGATTGTCTGAACTGGCCCCAGGGACAACGAGGTTGACCAGCTATTGGTATAGGGAGTTCTCACACACTGCTCAGCAAGCCCTGTGGCTGCTGAGCAACTTGCATTCATCTCAGTGGGAAAACGGGGAAAGTTGCTATAAATGGAAATGGCACTGGATTGTTGTGAACTTGGACTGAGGAACACCAATAAGTTATCATGATAGCCTCAGTCAGGAACTATCGCCCAGACTAGAGCTGCTAATAAAAGTGTCAGTGTCCAATCTTCGGTTAGGAGAACGTTGGTTGGCATCAACCTGAGACAATGGAGGATTGCTCCTTTGGAGGTGAAGTCAAATTGTTGGAAGGTTACAGCTCCTGCTGTGGCTGTAGAGAACAATACCAGCATGTCCTTGGGAATTCTGTCATCTTCCATTCTGTGGTCATGACCAAGCCAGCAGAAACATCACTAAGACAATAGTGAGAACATACTGGGAATGTGGGTTTGGGAGAGCACTTCTTCGATTGAAATTCTGTCCTGCCATGTGATGCCCAAAATCTTCCTGACGCAGCACATATGGAAGGCACTGAGGCATTGTGGTCACCTCAACGCTGAGGTGTGGAGTGCTGGTGATGTCCTGACTCTGGATGTTGTTCTTTGTCAGGCTGATGGTAAACTCCATGCAGGCTTGGGCAGAATGGTTGATAAGTCTCTGCAGAGCTTCCTCAGAGTGCACTCTCAAGGCTGCGTCATTTGCAAACAACATCTCTTGAATAAGGACCAGCCACACTTTTGTCTTGGTGCGGAAAAGTGTCAGGTAGAACAGACCAGTAACTGAAAAATCACATTCCACTTATTTGCTGTTGTGCTCTGTCTTTGTCATTGTTGTTTTCATCTGCAAGATGATGCCAACCAAAAAGTATATCCCTCCCTTCCATGCTGAGTCTGACAGTTTCCACCAACCCTGGGATGTTACTAGCTGGTATTGATGCTTTTTTGTTTTTAAAAAACTCAGACTGCTTGAAGTCATGTTACTTTATACATCTCCATAAAGAATGCACTTACAGTGATACATTCATCTTCTCCAATGTCTCTGATTCAAGTGCCTGAAGGAACATTATTAGCTTTAATGAATTAAGCCCTGTAACTCTATTTGGAGCTGGGTCAGGGTCACTATTCCCATGTTAGAGGGGAAAGAGAGAGGGAGAAGGAAATGACACATCTAAACTGAATCAGCAGGGAAGAGGAACCCATTTGTCCCATCCTAGGGCTATGAGCCCTGGTGGCAGCAATGAGTGAGCTACTTACCATGTGACTTAGCCCATGCTCATCAGGTCAGCACCACCCACCCACCTAAATGTGTCGTTATGACCTGGACACGCTCCACCAGGTGTGTGTGATGTGGTGACTGGTAATTAATGGTCTTCACCTGTATGGCCTCTGTGTGGAGACACAGCCACGCAGGCGCACTTCATTAGGCCTCTCATTGGATGGTAATGTGAGATCTCGGCCGGAGATGGCTGGGCAGCCTGCTTTATTTGTGATCAGATTCCATTTCATCTTGGCTAGGAGAGGCTGAAAGGAATACACACTCCGCCTCTGTCCCCAACCTCCTTCACTGAGCCCTGGGGAAAGGAAGATTGAAAGGCACCTGGCATTTCTCCCTGGCTCCTATCAGACACAAAATGATTTCCTATTATAGTGAGCAGACTCTGCTTTCACACAAACCAGCGACTCTGAGCTTGACCTAGTCCTGGGGTTTATCTTTCTCAACATGAGATAAGGCATAGGTTATTACGTTGGGAATATTGTATTCCTGCTGGGTTGCTACATTTCCCTCAACAACTAATATCTTCCCTCTATCTGTCGTCGTCTTCTTTTAGTGTATAAATTTAGCCGAGGAACAAAGAGTTGTGCACGAGGTGAGACCAATAAGAGCGCTTTGAAAATGTGGATCAGAGTGGGGCCTGCAGGACAGCAAATGGCGAACCTTTCCAAAATATACGGCTGGACCATCTGGGTGTACAAAGGCTAACAGACAGCAGAAGCAGCAATTGGAAGGCTATTCAGATCAAAACTCTGAAACGAGAAATTGTTGAAAAACTGGAATTACATATCATTTTCTAGGCAACAGAGCAAGGCTCAATATAGAGATGCTGTGAAGCTCTGCAGGGCTTGTTTTGGAATCAAAACAGTGTCTTACTTACAGAGCAGGTTGCTTCAGAAATCCAGGCCAGCCTTAAGGCTGTTTACCCAAAGCTTTTGTGACAGCCTGTCTTTTTGTCCTGCTTGCCCCTGCCCCCCCCCCATGGGAATAACCTACAACAAATCATCTACTTTGGACAGCAGTGAGGGTTAAGATACCTCATAGAGGATTCATGGGTTACTGAGGAGGTGAAAGGGTGGGGTTCGGGTTAAGATTTGGCCTGTGTGTGCAACAAAATAAGGGGGAACAGTCCCGAGATGTTAGAACAAACTGCACCACATCAAACAGCAGGTATGATGTTGCATTTAGGAACACTTCCCTAGTTAAAAACACATTTGGAAACTTAGCACTACAGGAAATATGCTGGAGTAGAACCTCTCTTCCTGATGGGCTAGGGTTTGTTTTTTTAAAAAAAAATAAGTCAGGGAAGTTTCCATAGGTAGGAACATTCAAAAGTGTTATTCCACTCACCTACAGTCTTCAATAGTCCACTGTATCGCCCCAGGATTCTGCCACTCTGTTCTACAATTACTTAGGCTGCTGGAATTCAGAGTTTGTGACTTTTGACCCCTCTTGAATGTCCCAAGCTATTAGTGGTGCTGGCTTAGTCCAGATCTGCCTCTTTCAGGCACGTGGCCAGTGTTCCTCTGTCCCTTAATTGTCTCTTTGCATTGCATTTTACGCAAAAGTCCTGTTGACATCCTGGCAGTGTGGTAACCCCTGCCGAGAGACAGCCAAGAGAAGGAGACACGCACTCCTCCTCCTGCACATTTTTTCTTCCTGATCCATCATCATTAGCAAAGATAAGTGGCAGAGCCCAAGTCATTAGGCGGCTGTTCCTAGATAAATAATTCTTTTCATATTTAATTTACAAGTGGTTATAGACCCTCTTTGGGGTGCGCTGGGTTAATTAAGAGCTGGATTAGATGGAGATGCATTTCCCCAAGGAGATGCAATTAAAATATTCTGACATCAAAAATAATAATAGAAGAACCCGATCAACAATATTCAAGCTGGTGAGCTGGTAACTATTTAAAATGGTTACTTAGGCAGGGCATTGCTTTGTGTCCTTGTCGCATATAAAGCGTGAGTCAAAAGGTAAGTGTGGATTAGGCCTCAGTTTCTGAAAAGGTCCAGGACTTGTGAGGAACACATCCCTGAAAGAAACAGACACTACTTGCTGTATGCTGTAGGACAGTAGTCTTTTGCAGATCCAGGACCCACTTTTAAGCTAAACATCCATTTGGGGACCCATTTCTTCTTCTGCAATGTATTTGTGTGATGGTGCTGTTGTTGTGAATATTTTGTTGTTGTTCAGTCGTTCAGTCATGTGACCCCATGGACCAGAGCACGCCAGGCACCCCTATCCTCCACTGCCTCCTGCAGTTTGGCCAAACTCATGCCAGTCGCTTCAAGAACACTGTCCAACCATCTCATCCTCTGTCGTCCCCTTATCCTTGTGCCCTCCATCTTTTTTGGGGGGGGGGAATGTGAAAATGTCACCTTTGCTGTTGGATTTCTGGGCCTGCAATTTCCTTTCATTCTTTGGGATGGACTCATAAACTCTCAGATTGGATTTAGAGGCACAGTTGTGACACCCTAAGATGCTCAATAGGACTGGCTTCCTACCTTTATTTTCTGTTGGCCAACAGACCTGGGAATACTATTCCACCATAACCCAGGGAAGAGAGCAAGGAAATAATACGAGATAGTAATACCAGCTTTCCCAGCACAAAGCCATCAGCTGCAAAGTCACACCACGAACCTTAACCCATGAATGACTTGGCTGGGTCCTATAGCTGAGGTCTGATTCCATCCGAAGCGGGCACACCTGTTGGCAGCTTTTGAATGCTTAGGCCATAGCCAGAGGACTGTGACTATGCCAACCTTGTGGTATGAACAGCCAAGAACTCTGTCTGGGCAGATCTTGTTTTTGAAAGCTGGTATATTTAATTAAAAACAGTAAAAAAAAATCCTTGTGTGTGAGGGACCTATTGCCCGTATTTTCCGTGCTCCTTTACAAGGAGATGGAACCAAAGGGACACTTTATATCCCTGGGCAGGCAACAGCATTTCCAAGGCCTTCTGGGTGCAAACATTTTACAAGAGCATATGATATCAGTAGCACAAGAAAAATTCTGCACTGTCACTGCTCAGCTTTGAGCCCCTTGTGGGAGACAGTTGCCATCCAATCTGTGATCTATTGCAAAGGTAGACACATTACCACTATTAGCCTGGTCCGAATCTGATAACTCCAGGGTGGGGTGGGGGGCATAAATATCAAGGGGAAACACATCGACTGAACCTTTTCATGTGCTGACATTCACACCAGCAAGGAGGGCCAGTGGCAACAATGCCGCTGCTCAGCAAGGCTTCTCCTTCCAAAATCATCATGGGGAGAATTTGTCAAATGCAGCTGCAGACCAGCCTCTACTCTGCTCATCGCTTCCATCTTTTCCCAGCCAGGGCCCCTGTAAGCATGTGCGAGGACACAGTCACCAAGCTGCAGGGTGCTTTTAAACAATAATTTAAAATCAGGCTGAACTGTGACTATTTGCTTTCTTTTTGTGATCCTTTCTCTGCCCCCAAAGGTTTTCCAGTTTGGGGCAATTGTTGCCCTTTACTGTAAACATGCTCCTGTTATTTCTGTACTGTTCTTCTCCCTTCCATTTTCTTCCTCCTCTCCCACCACCCCCTGCCCTTACTGTCCTCCACCTCACTTGCCCTCCCTGCTGTCTAATCCAATTGACTGTGGACAGTCGTACGATTTTAGTCAATGTCATCTTTAACACTACATATGATGGAATGATGACACCTGTCAGCAGCACCACAAGGGCCCCCAGAGCCAATCAAATTAAATGGCAAGGTGGGCGCATGAGACCAAGGACAGTGATGGCCAGAAAGGGGCAGTGGAGGACCTCTGAAACTGACCTTAGCATGGAGGCCAGTTCGGGAGAATAGATGATCATTCAGCTACTCAGAAACCAGGCTGGATAAGGCTTTACAGGTAAGCGCCTGCACTTTGAATGTGCCCATAAGTGCCTAAGAATCACTGAAGCTGTTTAAGGACGAGTGAGATGCATTTTGTCAGCTAGTCCCATGTAGCAGCCTGGTATAACTGTAGCTTCCTGTGCCTGATAAACACCTGCACCTGATGGTCAAATAAAAGATATCATGGCCCCTGTATTGCTACATCTAGCTTTCTGTGGGTCTGCCCCAACTACAAACACTCTGGTGTGCTTCCTTGCCCTCCCCCATAACACCAAGCCCCGTCTTTCCTTCCCGCTCTGGCTATTTCATCCACTTGAGCCTGGGCTGTCAATATGAGCCACAGGTTTTTCTGCATGTGACCCTCTTCCATCCCAGCAGATCCAGCAAGTGCTGGGATGCTAATGATGCTGCCTTTTGATATGCAAAGGGAACGCTCATTACATCTCTCCCTCACCCCACATCCTCTGAGCTGTTAATTAAGGAGTGTGTGGCAGGCGTAAAATTATTGCCTGCAAAATAAACCAACAGCGTCTGGATGGCTGACCCCCACCAAGCAAAGGAAGGCCCTGTTTAAATTTACCAGGCTCTGGCCAGCTAATAAATCAAAAGCCAGCATGCTGGGACTGTGGGCAGGTTGCTTTCATCCCAGTGTAGATCCTGCGTAGGTGGGGATGGAAGAATGGAGCAGAATTGCTGGAATGTGGCACTTTGTTTAGTACATATTCACAGAACTGGGTTCCAGTGGAGAACTTATAGTTTACACAGTGCAAGGTATTTTACAGATCACAAAAAGCAATGAGAAAAAGAGAAATATTGAGATCCCTGCCCGAAGGAGGTTGCAATAGTGAAAGGGCAACAAAGGAAGGACAGGGAAAGGTCAAAGGATGAATCAGGGTGAAGATTAAGGGTTGTACTACTATGAGTTATGATGACTGCACAATCCTAGGCGCGTCTACTCAGAAGTTCTATTGAGTTCAATGGAGTTTCCCCCAGGTAATTGTGTACAGGACTGCAGCCTAAATGGAAAATTGCTTTCCATTTGCTGCCCAAGAGGCAGTCAGGGCCACCACCTTGATTAAAAGAACGTTGGACAAATTTCTGGTTTCTAACTCTGATGGCTATGGTTTACTGTTGGTGACAGTGTGCTTCTCATTGCCAGTTGCTGGAAAATGTAGGAAGGGAGAGGACTGTTGTGTTCTGGCCCTGCTTGAGGGTTTCCCAGCCGCACCTGCTTGGCCTCTGGCCGGAGCCAGCAGAGCTCTTCTTGTGTTCTAACTTCCCTGCCTGTTCAGGCTTCTATATGCTGTGTACAGTAAGGAAGGAAGGTACACCAAGAACGTCTTTCCTCCAAACAGCTGTTTTGGTGGAGTGCAGTGGGTGGCGGATTTTTGTCAGGAGAACAGCAGGAGAAGGGAACTTCACCCTCCTTCCCAGCTGTCCTTGTGCTAATTACCCTCTTGTGGAGGTAGAAAATAGGTGTGTGGGTAATTAACAAAAGAATTGGCTGGGCACCAAGATTCAAAACACGGAGCTCTGCATGCTCTCCAGCAGGAGAGAGCCCCTAGCAGGACTAAAAACACTCTCAGAATTATGCAGCAGTACAGAATGGAATATAGGTCATCAAACCCTTTTCATATCCCATTTAGTTTGCTTGAAAATGCTTGACCCTGCCCCCCACCTCTCACAATGAACAGACCACACACTGTTAAATAAGTTTAACATGCTTTACCTACTAAATCCAAAGGTCTGGCTTGTGCATTATTCCATGCAGCAGCAAGGGGAACACAGGTAGAATACTCTTGGGTGCAAAATACTAAATACAGTTTCAAGCATGCGATCTGAACTTCTGGGTCGATTACATGGCAAGAAGAGAGTGAGTGAAAGGAAGAAAAGCAGATTCACTTCCTCACTTGAGCCAAGTTCTTTCTAGTCATTATTTATGTTTCACAGTTATATTGTACCTTTTGTTTTAGGAGCCCAAGGGTGCATGGTTCTCCCCCTCTCTATAGCCCTCACAACACTGTGAGGTAAGTTAAGCAGAGAGACTGCCTGGTCACCCAGGGGACTTCATGATCAAGTGGGGATTTGAACTCTGTTCCATATCCTAGTCCAACACTCTAACTATTGCACCTCACTGGCTTGAGTCTGCCCTATATGTCTCATGGCATTATGTCGCATCAGGAAAGCTGTTCTTCTGGATCCATTGTGTTTACTTCCGCAGCTGTTTGCCATCCTATATAAATTATTGCCGGGAGAGATGATCAACCTAGGGCCAGAAACATACATGTAAGTATAGCATGCATGGTTTTATGAGTATATGTAAAATGTACATGTGTGCCCACCCACACATACAGTGGTACCTCCGGTTATGAACTTAATTCGTTCCGGAGGTCCGTTCTTAACCTGAAACCGTTCTTAACCTGAGGCGCGCTTTCGCTAATGGGGCCTCCTGCTGCTGCTGTGCTGCTGGCGCGTGACTTCCGTTCACATCCTGGGGCAAAGTTCACAACCAGGAGACCTACTTCCGGGTTAGCGGAGCTCGTTACCCGAAGAGTTTGTAAGGAGGATGGCACGTAGCCCGAGGTTCCACTGTGTATGTCACCAAAGTAATGTATGCAGTGACAAAGAGCTTTACCACCCCACAGGTACTGTGGCCAAAATGAAGATTCAGCGAAATAACACATCCTCCCGGCACTGACCTTTGTGACCTTACCTGGCGGGAAAAGAAACCCCGGCAGTTCTCCTGCCTTTGCAGGGAAAGCGGTGGAGGACAGGGCGCCCTTGGTGGTGAGCCCTAGAGAGTGCCTGCTACAGAGCATGCCTCCCGCCTGAGGCAAGGTTAATGGGCTGACATGGCAGGATGAAAGCAACATCTCAGCCTTGACAGGCCTTGGGGGCAGAAGCTGATCAGGGAAGGCAGGGGGTGGGGATAATCAGATTTCCTGCTCCAAAGGCTTGCTCTCAGATCCCAAACCCACATATGTTCTGCCGCCACCATCTTTACACAGCACCTGTCTGCTTCATCTTACCCTTCCTCAGCCAGCAGACTTTCCCGATACACTTCCTTCCTTCCTTTCTGTTGCCTCCAGATCTGTGTTGTATTTTTAACCGCATTCAGTGAGCGCATGCATGCATGTGGTGAATCTGAATCATACCCACCGTCACTTCTCCCAACCCCTATGTATTCTTCTGAAGGTCTGACTCTGAAAACAGCCTATATGGAGGCTACCTCCCCCCACAAAAAAGGTAGTGAAGCTGACTGGCCCTCAGCACCTGCCCTGCCTATCCCCTCAGAGAGGTGAGACTGAGGACCTTCTTGCTTTCATCAAATTTGCTGGCACTCTGTATGGATAGCTTTAAAAGAGTATTAAACGTATTCATGGAGGATCAGGCTACCAGCCATGATGGCTATGCGCTGCCTCCATGGTTGGAGGAATTATGCTTCCAAATACCAGTTTCTGGAAACCTCCGGAAGGAAGAGTGCTCTGTGCTGTGGGTCCTGCCTGTGGGTTTCCCACAGGCACCTGGTTGGCTACTGTTAGAACAAGATGGTGGACTAAATGGTCCCCTGGCATGATCCAACAGGCTCCTCTTATGTCTTTATGTTATGTTCTTAACGTGTAACCTGCATATGAATAGACTTTATAGGCATGAGCCTTGGCTTTTCGTAGGGTTCCAATGGTGCTGAAGAGAACTTGCCCATGTGCAACTTATACGTAGATAGGCCCTGTTCAGACCTTCAGACATGGAGGTTGGCAGCAGCCAGAGACAGGATGAATGGATGATTCCAGTCTCCGCCTACCATACTTTCTCTCCTTGAATTTATGAAATGGAAGGCTTTCCTTCTCCAAAACCTAGCCCTTGGCTGAATGGATGATTTCCTGTTGCCCCCTCATAGCCCTGCTGCCAAGTATCAACCTGGCTTTCAGTGTGTGAACAAAAGCCTGCTGCCTTGGTGGTGACACAGGCTCCCCATTTGCAGAAATACACGCCGGATTGTATTCCACAAGCGGCCATCTAGCTACAACGGAGGCAGAGAGCCTAAGTGAGTGTGCGGCATGGTGCCGCCTTCTCATAAGCTGCTGCATCTTTGTGCCAAGGCTTGGGAGGATGGGCTGTGTGGTGGCAGGGTGCAGCAGGAGGGGGAGAGGGAAGATGTCACTTTGCCAACTCAATGTGCTTCTGGTGTGTGTTGCCAACAGGAGCATCGTTTGGGCTCACCAGGTCTCTGAACCTCGCTTTCCTCTGCGTTGCTGCTGTACTGCAGGCTGCGTGGCGCAGGCGGCCCTGTTCCCAGCAAGAAGGGAGAGGCAGGGGGCTGTTTGTTTATCCTCCATGCGGCTTTTAAGACAGGCTCTGCACTTGTCTCTCTCCTGTTGGGAAACATGGATTATTGCAGGAACAAGAACCGCCCACTCACTCCGCTCAGGAAGCTAGTTAGAAATGATACAAACAGCAGGTGCCCTGAAGACAGCAGCAGGCAAAACTGCCTCTCTCCCTGTATTCCTTGGAAAACACCAAAGGAGTTTCTGATTTATAATGCTCCATTGCGTGGAGGAGAGAGACTTAACAGGCTGCAGCAGGGTTCCAGAGCAAGCCTGTGATCAATCTTCTTTAATTCAAATAGATGTATAAATAGGACTCTCTTTACAGATCCTTTGCGTGAAACTGAGAGTGCGTGAGAGGAAGACCCTTTCCGTATGTCTTCTTTGCATATTCATTCACTGTGTGTTTATAGGAGGGGGGGGGACCTCTTCCCATCCCCTCCTTTCCATCTCTGCACTTTAAAAAAAAAATTCTAGCACACTGTCACAGTGATATTATTGAAATGACTGGAAAGTCATTTTTAGATCCCAGCTTGCCAATTATATATTTACAAACCTAGTCTCAGCTTTAGATTTCATGACATGATGATATGTTGCAGAGTTCAAATCTGCTGTATCCTTAGAGGGTAACAATGCTGAAAACAACCACCACCATTGCAAGGCATTCCTTGCTCAAAGCCAAATATTTGCACAACTATAATTGTTGATGTTCTGGTTTTGGAGGACCTCCAGAGGAAGGTGCGCTCTTGGGAGTGGGCACTGAAATGACTCCCCAACAGGCCCATGCTTATCCAACTTGCCACACCAAAAGCACCATCAAAATGCTATGTTACTATGTATCATAGTTGCTATGGAGGTCCATATGAATTGTGGGTAGTGTGCAATACATACACAGACGGTCATGTACAACGACAGCCCACATTCTTCTGCTGGTACATGCAGAACAAAAATCAGTGGTAGCAATGCAGCTCCCACCACACCTATCTGTTGGCTCTGCCGGCTGTGGGAGTTGGGGTCCAACATCTTCTGGGGGTCCACAGCTTCTCCACCACTGATGTAAGAAGGTCCATCTAGCCCAGCATCCAGTTTCCAAGAGAAGCCAGCCAGATGATTCCATGAAGCGGGAACGCTGAAGTGTCTGGCTCCCCAACAGAGGCCAGGGGTGACTTTTGTCATTACTCTAGGGCAGGGATGTCCAACTCCCAAGAGACTGAGATCTACTCCCACTATAAAAACACTGGCAACCCATTGGATTGACCAAAGTTGTTGAGCTTTTTTTGGAGAGGAAGACCCACAGTTGTTGAGCTACTTCTGGAGAGGCTTCAGCAAAGTTGTTGAGCTTTTTTTGGGGGGGGGGAGGGGACCTATCAGGATCATGCAAATGACCAGGATCAACCAGGAATGCCCTGCGATCGACTGGTAGATTGCGATTGACCAGATGGACACCCCTGCTCTAGGGCATGCACACAGGTTTTAGCCTCTACAAGAAGCCATATAGAATAGCAGAGGGTTGTTATTATCAATCACCTGCACTGTTCTTCTTGCCTAGTCATCTTGACCCTGTAACTCAGCCTTGGCCATGGAACCGTATCAAATGGCTTCCTTTAATGTGGATCACTGCTCTTCCTTCACTTTAATTCCATTGTGCAATAATGTAATTGGCTTCCGCAGGGCATTCTTCAGCAGATGTCCTGATCCTTCCTTAATGAATCCTTGCAACTGATGGCCCATGGAAGGGCTACGGTTACTCACTGCGGTGCTGTCCTGCTCATACATTCACCCAGTATCACCACACTAGCCAATCTCAGGGCTAGATTCAAAGCCGATGCTCACAAGGACACTTCCAAGTCCACTTTGGTTCCACTTTGCCTATGTACTTAGAGATGCTAATGGTTTTTAAAGAAGTAAGTAACGGGAGTGGGGTGATCAGATTGGACCAGGCAGGAGGGGACGCTCCTTTCCAGACTGATCCAGACTGCCAGGGGTTGGGGTGGGGTTGGGGGCTAAGACTGCTATTTACATTGGAAGAAAAGCTTCCAATGGTACAAATGGGAGTTTTTCTTCCAGTGCAAATGCAGGCATGGCTAGTGGTGTAGTGGTCCATTTTGAAATGCAGGGCCTACAAAGGAGACTCTGTAGCCATGCCAGCTGCCTTGCTGCATACATACATGTATCACAACCCCCAATTTATTAGGATCAGTTGACAGTCCTAAAATAGTGAACTGGCAAAGGATGGTGCAGTGATTTGACTTTGGCAGGGGAGACCTAGGCTCACATTTCTGATTGGCCATGAAGTTTACTTGGTGCGATGACCTTCCAGTCACTGCTTGAGCGTCTCCTCCCTAATAAAGGGTTCCACGCCAGACCTGTCATTCAACCACTCCCATCCCCTGCAAGATGGCAACATGGGCAAATACCTCTCCAGCATATGATACCACCACTTCTGCTGAGAAAAAAATCCTGGGGCCTCACTCTGCAGCATTCCCACTTTACTACACCACTGTAAGTGTGGTCCCCCTGCTCTAGACTGGAACTGCAACAGGGCCCAAAAGGGTTAAAATGCTTGCATTGATGACCTAAGACACTACAGATGAACCCTCTTGGACACCTATTCTTTCACTACAGGGAGGACTCTGTAAAATCTGTGGTTTTGCTATGCCACCGTGTTCTGATTAGCAGCCAGAAGATGCAAGGAGTGCTTTCCGCTCCTGCTTTCAGGAGGCGAGGGCCCTGCCTGCAGGCGCGACCGCTCAGTCTAATGCCTCTGACCTCGAAGTGCGTGGCACTCAGCAATTGATTACAACTCAAGCACCCATAGAGGCAGCAGCATGTCCTCCTCAAAGGACAGAGATATCTTCAAAAGCTCCGTCAAGAGCAAGGATCGATTCGAAGCAAGAGAGCTTTGCTTTCCCCTGGAAGTGCAACAACCTGCTTTAGAGCCTGTGGCTGAACTTGAAAGAGAACAAGCTGCACCATCTCAGGGGACCTGACGTGACTGGGAGAGGGGAATTGTGTGTGTGTGTGTGTGTGTGTGTGTTGGGGGCAGCAAAGTAAGAGGGTTTGCTAAGGGCAGCAGAACATGCAGAGAGTGCTTCATCTGTTGGAGAAAGCTTACCCATTGTTTTCAAGTAGCTCTTGCATCCGGCTGTGTAACCCCCTCTATGCTAGTTTTGCACAATCTCTTCCAGGAAATGCAAGTCAGTTACACAGTCCGTACCAATTCCTGTTCTCCTTTGCATCCTGGCTTCCTATTCTGTGGCTTGCTCTCATTTGCATCCCACCTCTAGCACTATGGTACCTATCGCAAAAAAAAAGAAAGATTATGATCTTACCATAATGTTCCTTAGTGTTCTGACTAGGTAAATGTTGTCATCGTGACCATGATCAAATTTATGTACAACTGAATGCTAAAATAGGCATCTCAGCGGTTTACAAAATGTGAAAACCAACCACGCATAATTCAAATAGATCATAATTAAAAATGCACCATGGTTAAAATACACAATGAAACAATCACATTAAAACATTAAAACATCCATAATTGAAATGTGCAATAAAGCAACATTCAGGCAATCAATTATTCCTGTCCCCTAGACACTGTGGGCACTGCAAACTAATGATTTCAGACAGCACATTTATTTTTTAGAAATAAAGGTGCTGGTACTCACTTGAAGTTGTTACAGTTAGTGCCAGCCTTTTAACATTTGGTGGGGGGAGGTTCCAGTACTACATACTCTTGAGTACCTCCAGGAAAAAAGAACCGATTTCAGGTGACTCAGATTGCCTTGGTTTCCTTTCAAGAATTGTGGGAATTGTAGTTTGATGAGTTGCTACGAATTATGCTAGAAAACACTTCTGCAAGTCCCCAAAAAGGGAATGGCTATGGAACCAGTTTTACTATGTAGTGTAATTATGCTATTTTTCTTCGCTAGTAGAGGTAGTCATCATGAGTTTTGCATGGGGCGCATTTCTTTGCAATGTGTAGGGGGAGATGGCAACAACCTCGTTTTCAGGTAAGTCTGCATTATTAGAGTTCATGGTGGAGCACAAATGACCTCAGACAGACAGTGCTTTTTTCAATAAAAAAATTAGGGGTACTCTCATTTTCCTACTCATATTGAAATACTGCCCCTCAATGAGGCCAAACTTAGATTCACAAAATGTTTAGGGGTATGTGTACCCCTGCGGCTCCCCAGAAAAAAGCACTGATCTCAGATAACGATGCTCTGTTATTGAGTGGTAACAGCAAGAGTGGATGACCCGTTCCCATCAGCCATAATGTTTTTATTTAAAGAAAGACAAATTTGAACCTCCTCATATTTAAGTGTAAGATCCCTCCCCCCCCCACAAAAAATAAAATTCTAAGAACTTGCCTCCTCTTGAAGCTTAACCATGCTGATCCTTGAGTGTTGCCTGTCTGCTTTCATGGGAGTTGAATGGTCTCACGGAAGTATTCTGTCCAGCTTCAATTCAGACTACAGGTGGACTGAACGATCCTACGTACAAAACCATTTCTTCTGTGCAGAAATCCAGTATGTCAGGAAGAAGATATCTCGCCTGCCCCACTCCCTGTTTTCCAGATGTGGATTTTTTTGTTTTGTTTTGGGGGAGCAAGGGGGAGCATTTAATTATGTAAGCTCCCACCTGTAGCCTGAAGTGATGCAGCCCAGATACAAGTTTACAACCGGAGTGAGAACTAGGCCTGGGGGCGAAATAAAACACTACACCATTCGGTTACACAGCATTAGTCCCTTGTGAATCCTGCATCAGAGCTGCAGGCCTGCGGTGCGGAGATTAGTAGGGAAACAGATGCTATAGCACGTTCCAAGGAGCTCTAAGTACAAGATGTCAGTTTCCAAGCAGGTGATGGTAATAAAAATAAGGAAAACATAAGTTCTTGGTTTGGTGCTATAGATATAGATGTGAGCTTGTGGGGTCAGTCTGTATGATGCCTGAGTCACTTCTAATTCCCAGGGTCCTGGATCCAGCAAGGGTTAAAATCCAATGGAGGATTCCATCGTTGAACTAGCCAGGCAAGTTCTTTGGTGAGTTAATGGCCCTAAGTACAGAAGTTGCTGTGGTAGTGAGAACAACAATATCCAGTGTGTGTGAGAGAGAGGTGAACTAGAAGCAGGCAGGAGCCAGAGAGTGAGAACCACACTAGATATCTGTTTGACTCCAATGCTGTGAATATGGGAGAAGCAAGCCCTTCTGGAGTGTTAATGTTCTAGGGTCAACTCAAGACATTTTGCTGCAAAGGACAAGATAGCGCCCTCCCTCAAAGCACATATAGAAGCCAACTGGACTGGTAGTTGAATTTTACTCCATCACTGGTGAAAGGAGTGTTTCTTCCACTGCACTTGAGGGCAGCAAGCTAGCATAGGAATGTATGCACCATGTGTGGACCCATGCCTGCCCTCTGACTGGAATGGGATGAAAATTTATGTGAGAAGGTCAATCACTTTTTTAAAAAACCATATATTGTTTATTTATTTGATTATTCACCTTTTACATTAGATGCCTCAACCTGATTTGCAGTCACAACCTAAAACCAGCGATAATAGTTTTTAAACAGGCGAACAAGCAGAGAAACTGAAAAGATTTGGGGCAAGTGGGGGAAAAATATATTTGCCTTTTAAATGTTCTGTGAAGTGCTTGGAACATTGTCGGTGCTAGGTATATGATGAATAGTGACAGTATAAGAAGTTCTTCTGCTTCAGGCCCCTTCTGCACTATACATTTAAAACATTAAAACACTACTTTAAGCAGCCATGGTTCTCCCAGCCTCAAAGAAGAATTATGGGAACTGTAGTTTGTTATAGTTATCTGGGAAATGTAGCTCTGTGAGGGGAATAGGGGACTTCTAACAACCCTCGGCACTCTAAGCACACCATACTTGGTTTTTTGTTAGCTGTTTACTATTATACACTTGGTATAATACACTTGGAATATACAATATTCAATAATATTGTGGGCCCTGCTAATCGCCAGCATTCCCATTTTATGGCAGGTGAGAAGTTAATGATTGCAAACTGGAAACTGAACTAACACTTCCCAAGTCCATGGCTAATGTTATATTTTTCAGCATGTGTGGATGTTTGTTTACATTATATTCCATTCATGAAACAGGGTACGTTTACTTCTGAGTTGGTTCTGTTCTACTATAATAATCCCAGAGCAGCCAATTCCCACATTTTTCCTAGCCACAGGGATGGATGTAAACAAACATTTTTGTATTATTAAAGGAGCAGAACAAAAATGGCAGCAACGTCCCTCCTGGGCTATGTCACTTCAGAAAGAATTCCCCAGTTTGCCCATGACAATACTTTGGGGGGGGGGGCTGATGTTCTGGGACTCTGTGTACATAAACTAATGAGGAGGGGGGCAAAAAAACACCAACTCATATGTTCCCTACAATTGTCTACTGAAATAAGTGGCAAAATGTCTGTGACGGTATAAGCACATAATAGGATAAAAAGAAAATACACATTGATGGCACTGTTGCTGGGTAAATCGCAAAAGCAAAAGAAAATATAACGAGCAATGATGAACCTTATTCATGCATTTTATTTATGCATAAATAATGGCAGAGTGTTAACAATAAGATTTTTTCTCCATTATGCAAATAAATAAATAAATAATGCTGTTATTCAGAACTTGGTTAACTACATCCCTTGATTATGAGGCTGGTTCACACATACATGCATGTCACTTGATGAGGGCAATGTCAAACAATGAGTTGTGGGGTGTGTGTGTGTGTGTGTAAATGGGCCTTTGCTGATAGAGCACCACAGATTGATATGATGTGAGATTTCAATGCTTTTCAGTGGAATCATTTCAGACATGTACAATGCCGTGCCAATACATATCTTCTCAGATGAAAGTTTAGCTGAGTTTAGGGTTTTGGACACTCAACCAAAATATAGTTCCATGTTAGAGGTCCTTTCCTTGTAAAATTCTAGCTACATTGCTTTTGTTACGCTTGCTTCAAACTTATATTTAGACCAGGCAGAGTCCCAGGAAAATGTTGGGATGTTTTCTTTCCCCTATATTCCTACCTTTTTTTTTTAATGAAATGAAATGGCAACTGCATTCTCTCTTTCCCTATTCAACATAAGGAGCCCAGCACTCCACAACTGCGAGAGAAGCTGATAGTCACACCTCATGGCTTGCCATGATAATGGCATTTATAATAGCACTGAGGCAGCGCTTCAGTCAAGTGGTACTTCCATTCTGCTGTCTGTATTGCAGCAATACTCCTCCTTCACTTTAGGCAACAAAAGTTCGAGAAGCTCAAGGCTGATCAAGCTATACCTCATGTGGATTTGGTTGTGCATTTCCCACACCCAAGACTATGGGGTTTGCTTCAGTAGCTGTAAGTGCCTATACGTTTCAGTGTTGTGTAGTTAGGTAATTGTTATGTACTGAGTTGAATAGGATCCAAACTGCAGCAGTCTGATTGGTCCTAGAACAATAGGATTGAGATTGCAGCAGTCTGACTGGTCCCAGAGCAATAGGATTGAGATTGCAGCAGTCTGATTGGTCCCAGAACAATAGGATTGAGATTGCAGCAGTCTGATTGGTCCGCAGGAGCCACCCAATCCAACTCCAGGTGGAAGTGAATCCGCACTCTGATTGGCATACAGGAGTATCCCGGAATTAGCCAATCACGTGGGGCCCATTGTGTAAATAGTGTATATAAAGCAAATGTTTTGGGGGAACTGCATTCCTCACTACTATGAGCTGAATAAACAGCATGAAATTCACACTGGACTCCGAGTATATTTCAGCAATGGTCTTATGGGGATGTAGTGGTCTTATGGGGGTAGGGGTGAGGGGTGGGCTCCTTAGATGGGAATGCATATTATGTTGCTCACTTCAAAATATTGTATGTTGGCCTTCCTGCTCTTTTTACCCTAGACTTCTGCCTTGACAGAACTTTCTGCCTTATGTCTTTATACAAGCCTGAAGAGCCTGTTTTACTTCCAGCATTATAACTCCCTGAAAACGAGGCCCAGAAGCTTCTCAGTGCTGCTTTCCATGAAGTATGTGATAGGAAGAAAGGGTTTAAGATGCATGCTGGCATGCACAACAGGGAGCACCAGTACACAAAGGTTTTCAGCATGGAGTTCATCTAAAGTAGGGGTAGGCAGCCCAGCCGAAATGTTACGCCTGTATGCCTTGACCCAATAAGACCAGACGAAAATATTTCAGGCAGCAAAGTTTTCAGAAAAAAAGTCTCTTTATTGCAATAAGGTGCATTCAGTAAGCAAAAGGCAAATGCACACCCCACCTCCTGTGGGGCAAGCTTAAGTACTCTCTATGACATAGTAAAGCTCCTCCTAAATCCCTCCTCCTGGCCTATCAGAACTAATATTATAATACTGCGTTAGCAAATCAGAACATTTCCTTTGTCCGGCTGCCTTTGTCTGTTTCAAGCTGCTTTAGCCGCCAGGAGGTGCTATATGCTATTATTACAGTGCCTAAATGCCTAGCCGTTGACCTCCAACTGCACCTGGGACCTTATTTTGGCTTCTGCTGATGTTCACAGGAAATGGCTCGGTCAGGGGGTGAGTTGTGGTTAGCTACCCAGACAGAGTGTGGAAAAAGAGGAAGTCTGTGGTCGGCCGTTTACTGGCATTCTGCTGAACTGCTGAACTGCTGAAACTGCTGATATGTCTAAGTTTATCTAAGAAGCTGCAATGTAAGGATTTTAGCTGGCAAAGTTGAAGCAAAGTTCAAGCAAAGTTGAATCTCTAAAATGGAGTGGGGGCATCTCCGAAATGGGGTTCAGGGGCTCGTATCTTGGTGCCTCATTTCCCCCCTTTCAATCGAGAGGAGCAGCTTGTTCTGCTTCCTCTTCAGATTGACCTACTGAGATTTCCTCTATAACTTGATCCATCCAGTGTTCAAACACCCCTATAGGGTCTTCAAAATGTTCATCAGGTTCCCATGTATCATCATCTGGTGAATAACCTTTCCATCGTACTTTGTATAGTATTTTACTATCTGTGGTTTTCATGTCCAGGATCTTCTCCACTTCAAAGACATCCGTATCATATTCGTTGATACCTCTGCCGCTTTCCACCATCCCTTCTCCTCCTGCAGCCACCTTCTCCTCAGCCCCACTCACAACCGTTGCCATGTAAGAGGCGAACGTTGTAATGGTGTCCTTCTCCAGTCAGTCCCTTGGACTGTAAGCAGTTGCGTGGCAACCACAGGTATATTTGGTAAGCCTGCGGTTCCTGTACATAAAAGGACTTCCCACCCCCCTTTGGTGACTCTGGGTGGCGTGTCCCCTGGTGTGAAAGCTTCAAATTTCCTTGTGACTACACTGGAGAAAGTCGAATAAGAGCCAGTGCCTCACCCCAAGTTCATTCCTCGAGGACTAAATTCTGGTTTACTGTTACAGCTGAATATGGCCCATATTTCTTATGGAGGGTGATGACATTTACTGGAGGACTGGAAGGGACTAATGAAATTAGTGTGAGAAGAATAGGATCAGTGAATATTTTACCTATTCTGACTTCTTGAGAGCAGTTGCAATGTAGCAAATAGTCAGGAATAACTTTCTAACAGTAAGAACTGTTTGGCTGTAGAATGGACTCCCTATTCTCTTTTCCAGTGAAAATACACCCATAGGTATAAAGACTAGGCCCTCCCCCTCTGGTTCCCAACTATATACACGCAAGGGAATAGAAAGGGATATTGTTACTTTGACAAAGTCAATTTCAAGGGGTCAACAGGATTTTCCCTTCCGATTTCCCGTCCAATCCCAACAGCCTAGACCAACATTGTTCAAACCTCTAACACTCCCAATCTATAGAGTTATGCCCTGTCTAACAACTGGTCGACAAACCACTAATAACAATGTCCTTCTGACCAATTTTTCTGATGTGGTTCTGCTGGAGATGGTCTCCGTTGCATAAACTGGAGGTTTCCGGTGGCCCGTGCGTCGAGTGACAGCGTCCAGTGTGTCACAGCAGGGGCTACTTCAATTCGGTCTCCCGTGCGCTGGGCGTCCTTGCCGGTCAGACGCAGCAGGGGAGACTGGTGCACCGTGCGTTGAGTACCTACTCCTGGCTAGGCACAGCAGGGTGTCGACTCCAGGGGGTCACCTCCGCCTTTCACCGCCGTTGGGGTGGATAGGAGAACCGTGTATGGACCGTGTAAGAAGGTTGCGCTTCCACTCCTTTACCCACAAGCTATAGCCAGGCTGGAACTGATGGACTGGCTCAGCAAAGCTGCACGGTGTTTGCTCGAGGGCCCACCTGCTGAGGGAACGACAACACACAGACACAGAGAGACAGACAGACAGATAGAGAGATTATTTGTTTGTGGAAGGTGATATGCTCTTCCACCTGTCCAGTCCAGCTGGTTTTTCACGAACAAATGGAGGTGGCCTCCCATACAGGAGCTCAAATGGTGACAGTTCAAGTCTCTTGGTGGGGGCGCTTCGAATTCGGAACAGAGCTATAGGGAGGACATCTGTCCACTTCAGTCCGGTCTCTTGGGTTAATTTGGCCAATTGGATTTTCAAAGTCCGGTTCATCCTTTCAGTTTTTTCCCGAACTCTGTGGCCTATAGGCAGAGTGCAGTCTCCACTTTGCACACTTCCTGCACTACCTGATCGATAAAGGCTGGTCCATTATCACTCCCTATACTCCTGAGCAGTCCGAACCTGGGTATTAGTTCGGTTAGAAGTTTCTTAGTTATTTCCCTGGCTTTTTCAGTCCGTGTTGGGAACGCCTCTACCCATCCGGTCAGCGTACAAACAAACACTAGCAGATATTTGCAAGTCCTTGCAGGTGGCAACTCAGTAAAATCCACAATCACATTCTCCATAGGGCTGGATCCCACATGTTGTACACCCGGTGGGGGTTGCATTCCTTGCTTGGGGTTGTTTTTGGCACAAAGGATACACCTCTGGGAGATAGCAGCAGTTAATTGTGAGAGGTTAGGCACATACAATTTTCTCCCGAGATGTTCCCTAGCAGCAGTGCCACCCAAGTGTGTGGACTCATGATAGTTTCTCACAATTTTGCTGGCCAAGTGTTGGGGCACGAACACTCGGTTGTCTGGGAGGAGTAGCCATCCATCTTGCAGTCGGGCTCCCTCCTGTTGTGCCCATTCTTGCTCTTCAGGAGAATAGTGAGGTTCCAAGTCTTCAGTGGATATTTCTGGGATGAGTGCAGCCACGGTTGAAGGTGGTGATTGCATAGCTGCTTCTCGGGCAGCCTTGTCTGCCTTATGGTTGCCTTTGGTGACCAAATCCTTGCCTCGCCCATGTCCTTTGCAGTGCATTACAGCAATCCTCTCAGGGGCCCACACCGCCTCTAATAGACTTTCCACTTCTTGTCCATACTTCAAGGCTTTTCCATGGGCTCCCATCAAACCTCTTTCCTTCCATAGAGCTCCATGCGCATGCAGGGTTAAGAAGGCATACTTTGAATCTGTATATATATATTCGCCTTACATCCAGCTGCCAATTGCAGGGCTCTAGTGAGTGCAATTATTTCGGCCTTCTGGGCAGAGGTTCCCGGTTGCAGAGCTTCTGCCTCTACAATCTCATCGTTGGTCACCACAGCATACCCAGCCCTCCTAACGCCATTGGATACAAAGCTGCTCTCATCTGTGTAATATACAACATCAGGCTCTTTCAGGGGTTCATCTTTCAAGTCTGGTCTGCTAGAATAGACTTCGTCCATCACCTGGAGACAATCATGGTGTTCTATTTCCTCGTCGTCTGGTAGGGGCATCAGGATGGCGGGGTTAAGGGTATTCACCACTCTTAGGTGCACTCTTGGGTTTTCACACAGCAGGCCCTGGTATTGGGCCATTCGGGGGTTTGAGTAAGCCAAGATTCAATAATCAGTTCAAGTGTTTCTGGGCTCCTTCTGCCGCCCATCGTGGCAGGAAAGTGAGAGTAGTGTTTTACTGAGACTGGCATAGCCTAGGACCTTACATTAAGAATTATATGCAGGATATTTTTGGCCAACTCTGGGGATTATCTTCAGCCCACACCCCTGGTGGAGCTTGGAGAGTTTCAGGTATTTATTCTGTCACTTTTCCCAAGAGTAAATGGATGGGATTTTGTGATCAAGGCTGCCAAAAGTTCCTAAGAGTATTCTCTAGGCGCCATTAGTGACAATATGCTGGTCACTCGTGGAAATAGCTGCATTTCTGGTCCTTTGGGGACAAAATAATTTGTGCCTGTACCTTGAGGGGACGTCTCTTTCCAGTGAGGGCACTGGGTATTTGGGCATATACAGGAACTGATGGGTGAGGTGGCATCCTTCAATTTGACATTCCAAATGCCTCCCTGAACAAATCACTTGTGGCTCCCACAATGTTCACTGATTCTAGGCTTTTGGATTGTACAGGCGTGGTTATAACAGAATACTGGGCTCCCAGCGAAATATCTCTGGTTGGTCCCTCTGGGGTATCTTCCTCCAAGCCCTCTTCCTCTTTGTCCTCTCCCTCTTCCTTCTCCTCTATTCTGGGGCCATTCTCTCTTCCAGTGTGTCTCCCTTTTCTACATATGACACACTGCTTCCTTCCTAGCAACTGACCTTTTCACCGGCCTCTTCCTCGGGTCAGACCCCTCTGGCCTCACCCGGGTCACCAGTCCTAGGACGCATGTTGCTTGGCCTTTCATCCTTACATACTCCTTCAATGCCTCTTCTACTGCTTTCTTCCAAGCGGCTGACCTCTTCACCGGCCTCTATCTCGGGCCTCTGGGCCCCTCTGGCCCTCCCGAGTCGCCGGTCCTCCTTGGGCCAAAGCTGCCGCCATAACTGCCGCCTTCTCCTTCATCCACTTCCTCTTTTGTATCTTTGTCCTTATATCTTTAGTGGATTGTGCGATAAATGAGCTATTGACCATCGCCGCATACTCGGGGAGGTCGGGGTCAAATGGAGTCCAGATTCTATAGGCTTCCATTAACCGTTCCAGAAAATCTCCAGGGCTCTCATCTGCCTTCTGGGTCACAGCCGAGACCTTGGACAGGTCTGTTGGCTTCCTAGCTGCCCTTCGAATACCTTGTAGGAGAGTTTCCCTATATGCTTTCAGGGCGTTTCGGTCTCCATCATTGTTTGCGTTCCATTTGGGATCAGACGATGGATATCGAGTGGGCCAATCTGTTTCTAACACTCTCTGTTCCTTCAAGTGTTCTAATGCTTGTTGATCTATCCTCCTTCTTTCCTCTGTGGTAAAAAGGGTATTCAGCAACTGCTGGCAATCTGGCCAGGTTGGTTCGTGGGCAGCGAAGATAGATGCCATTAAATCCACCATAGCTTTAGGTTTTTCACTAAAGGGTGGTGTGTGTACCTTCCAATTCATCAAATCTGTGGTGGTAAAGGGAACATACTGCATGGTGTACGTCCGAGGTGGGGGTCCACCATCGACTAAAGGTGCATCAGGTGGGGGTGGATTGTCCCATACCACCCGAAGGGGGGCAATTAGGTCTTCTGGTGGTGCTTCCTTGCACCTTTTTGCATAGTCTTTCAGTGCCTGATTACGGGCCCTGCTGTAGGCTGCCGCTGCACTTCTATGCTTAGGATTGGAGGACCTGTACCGGCTTATCCTTTCCCTTAATTCTCTGAGGTCTGGGTATATTTCTTCCAGGGTTTGGGTGTTAGGGACCTTCACCCTATTCCCCTGTCCCCCTTCTGCCCCAGCCGGTGGGTCTGCGTTCTGAGGCTGTTGTACTAGGGGCGCATAAGGGGGTGGCCGCGGAACCATAAGCTCCTCTTCTTGACTGTCCAGTACTGGCGGGTGTTTTGCTAACTTCTGTACACTGCAGATCTTAGCCCTTGGTGGCGTTTTTCTGCACCCTCGCAGGCAAGGGGGATTATGGTCTACAGCATCCTTCCACGTTGAGATATATGGTATCTGGTCTGGATGATTGTCAATTATAGTCCGCCATAAGGGATTAATGAGATTCTCATCAAAGCTTCCCTCGGAGGGCCAGCCTGTACCCTGTGTTGGCCAGTCTACTTCACACAGGGATCGTAGGCGTTCTTTCCTCAACGGGAATCCCCAATCGTCGCCCTCTGTGGCTTCCTTCCAATGGTCCAGAAAACACTGGAGGGGAGTCCCTTTGCTGGACCCTCCTCCCATCCTGGGCTACTGAGGTACTCCGCTCCTACCAGGGTACAATCACACACCTTTCTCCACATCCTGTCAGTGGCCAGGTGAGCTCTCGCTACCTGAAACCGCACCTCGGGACCACACGTCGCTTGGCTAGTGGCACTAACGCCCCGGCCTCTCATGCATACACACAATCACTGGAGTACCTTATTCACACACCACACACATATACCTCCCAAAGTTTTCCCCTTTTTGTCCTTTCTTGCCTACCTACACATATCTATGTATCTACCTGCCCTACCTGTCCTACCTGCCCTACCTCTGCGTATATGGGTTCGCCAGAGGACCCCTTACCTGCTGGCTAATACCATACGCTGGGGAGAGATCAAGTCCCCCTTCCTCTAATTAATATAGAGGGTCAGTACTCACCAAAAGCCGGCTGTCTTCCCTGTCTCCCCGGTTCTTTGTCCGTTGCCACTCCTTGCAGGGCGGAGGGGGTCAAGATGCCTTCTGATCCCTTCCAACTCTTAAGACTGAGGTGGTGCGCGCAAGGTCACAGGGCTGTTGACCAACACCTGCCGCCCTACCTGGAGGCAAGGGGGCTGCCTCTGGTCGAGGGCTTAAGGCCCGATCCGAGTCACGGCACCAGAAATGTTACGCCTGTATGCCTTGACCCAATAAGACCAGACGAAAATATTTCAGGCAGCAAAGTTTTCAGAAAAAAAGTCTCTTTATTGCAATAAGGTGCATTCAGTAAGCAAAAGGCAAATGCACACCCCACCTCCTGTGGGGCAAGCTTAAGTACTCTCTATGACATAGTAAAGCTCCTCCTAAATCCCTCCTCCTGGCCTATCAGAACTAATATTATAATACTGCGTTAGCAAATCAGAACATTTCCTTTGTCCGGCTGCCTTTGTCTGTTTCAAGCTGCTTTAGCCGCCAGGAGGTGCTATATGCTATTATTACAGTGCCTAAATGCCTAGCCGTTGACCTCCAACTGCACCTGGGACCTTATTTTGGCTTCTGCTGATGTTCACAGGAAATGGCTCGGTCAGGGGGTGAGTTGTGGTTAGCTACCCAGACAGAGTGTGGAAAAAGAGGAAGTCTGTGGTCGGCCGTTTACTGGCATTCTGCTGAACTGCTGAACTGCTGAAACTGCTGATATGTCTAAGTTTATCTAAGAAGCTGCAATGTAAGGATTTTAGCTGGCAAAGTTGAAGCAAAGTTCAAGCAAAGTTGAATCTCTAAAATGGAGTGGGGGCATCTCCGAAATGGGGTTCAGGGGCTCGTATCTTGGTGCCTCACAAGCATTAGGCATGCTGAATCAAATGGCTAGTTTGTCAGTCTTGTCTACAGTGAGTGACTACTGCTCCTCGTGGTTCAGACAGGGGACACCTCAGGCTCTACCAGGAAATGCCAGGCCTTGAACCTTCTGTGTATAAGGCAGATGTTTCACATTTCACAGGCAGGCTGCTTATAGTCCTATCCACAGAACAGACTGGCTTAAGTGGGAAAGGATCCCTTGTGGCAGCACAGCAGCAGCTCATCACAGTCATCAGCTTAGTTTGATGGTCCATGGCATATTACATTTTCCCATGTCCTGTTTCTGCCTGTCATTTGCCCATAGAGAGCCTGTACATTCAAATATTTCCTTTTCATTGGACACTGTGCTTCTTTAGTATATGATGATGATGATGATGATGATGATAATAATAATATTATTATTAATAATAATAATAATAATAATTAATAATAATTTATTTATACCCTGCCCATCTGGCTGGGTTTCCCCAGCCACTCTGGGCGGCTCTCAATCAAATATTAAAAACACAATACAGCATTAAACATTAAAAACTTCCCTAAACAGGGCTGCCATATGGCAAAATCCCATTTCCAGCTGGGCCTTCTCTGTCTTTCCTGTCCATTCATTTATTTTGGGGGAGTTTTGCAATATGAATAATAGAATTTCCAAGGCGTTCCTTTTGACTTGAAGGGGAAAGTATAACACCCCTCCCCCACCATCTTCTGCGTTGTTTTTTTGCAGCTGAGTCAGATTTTCCTTTTCATTGTTATAATCTAGCTACACATGGAGGCCAAAATGCTCCTTCAGGCCTGAAGCCAGTTGTTTGTGGTCCTGATCCTGGCTCGTCTCACACCCTCTTAGCGCAAAATTTGTACGTCTCCTTTCAAAGCCAGAAACAGCTGCAACAGCTGCCAGGCTGGTTTCATTTTAATTCTTCCTCCCCCACCCTTCCAGCCCTTCCAGAGCCACCCCCTCAATTTCGATCTTGCGGGCTCCCCAAGAGAGGTCTCCCTTGCACACCCAGCACTGCTATGTTCCCATCACCATGCCAACGAATCAGATCCCATTACACTGGGAAGGAAATGCTCCTCCTCTGCCCGGTGAACAGAGTAAAATGGGCAGAAAACGCACTCAAGGCTTGCCACTCGTTTGCGGCTGACAAATTAGTCTTGCATTAAGTTTTTAATGTGACAAGCTTGTTCACTCTTCTCTGAAGATTGCTCAAGCAGGCGGCAGTGCTGGGAGAGAGGCAGAGGCAAAGGGAACAGACAGAAGGTGCTTGGGAGGGGTGGGATAAAGGAAGCCTGTATCTCACCAGAGCAGATGGCGTGTGTGAATGTTTGGATGCCTCCCCACTGCACAGGCACACGGACGCCCCTCTGTCGATGATGGCAAGGCAGCTGGGTTACTATTGCAAGTCAGAGAGTTTCAGATGGTTTGGGAGCCTGGGAGGAAGGGTAATGTGAGTGGTCCAAAAAGAAAGAAGAGATGAGATGCTGGACATCGCCAAAGCTTTCTAGTGGCCACGTCAATAGAGACTTTGAAAGGCTACTTTCCCCTTCAAAGGAAGGGGCAGAATGGCTATTTCCACAGAGGGGCAGACCTGTTTGTGAGTTTGCTTCACTTTAGCTAGTGTGGTGTCATGGTTAACTGTCAGAGGACTAGGACTTCTCAGGACTAGGACCTGAGAAAACAGGGTTCAAATCTCTGCTCAGCCATGAAGGCAATCATTGCTCTCCCTCCCTCTCTCCTATCTCACTGGGTTGTTTTGAGGATAATGTTTGGGGGAATGGAGGGAGAACCATGTGTGCTACATTGATCTCTTTGGAGGAAAGGTGAGCTTCAAGTGGAATGAATGAATGAATGAATGAATAACACTCTGGCAGCTCTGTGTGAATGGATGGGATAGTAACAATGTAATGGTTGTTTTGCACACGTTAGCACATACTCAATTCCCTACACTGTAGTTATTAGTAAAACTGTAATTCTTTATCATTCAGCTCTTCACAACTGGTGACTCCAAAGTCAAAAGAAACCCATCACCAATGTATGATGGGTCACCCTGCAATGCCTTTTCTTCTTCCCTTGGTATATGGTGTATATCAGGGGTCAGCAACCTTTTTCAGCCATGGGCCGGTCCACCGTCCCTCAGACCATGTAGAGGGTGGGACTATATTTTTTGGGAAAAATATGAACGAATTCCTATGCCCCACAAATAACCCAGAGATGCATTTTAAATAAAAGGACACATTCTACTTACGTAAAAAACACGCTGATTCCCAGACCGTCAGCAGGCTGGATTGAGAAGGTGATTGCCTACCCCTGGTGTTTATCACTTTAGATAGGGGAATGTGGCTATCCTATCTCAGTCTCCTCTTTACCAGGCTAAACATACCCTGCTCCCACAACCGTTCTTCATAAGTCTTGGTTCCCTGACCCTTTATCCTCTTGGTCACCCTCCTCTGCACATGTTCCAGCATGTCAATATCCTTGTTAACACAGTTTTCCAGGTATGGTCTGAACAAGGCAGAATAGAGAGGTACTATTACTTCCCTTAGTCGGGACACTATGCTTCTGTTTATGTAAAAAGTAAACTACATTTCCCAGGGACCTTTGAGGGAAGCCATGTTAAATGTGCATTAAATACATGTTTTGTACACAGCCCCTGTGTCAAGCTTGCAATGAAACACCAGTCTGGAGGAGTCCTGAGGTTTGAGACAGCAACAGGCGAGGCAGGAATAAAGCAGAGAGCCTCCCTGCCCCCCAGCAAAGAGAATTGAGACTTTTTACTCCACTGCTCAGCTTTTAGCTTAAGTTTCCTGGGCCCTTTTTTACTGCCTCACCTAATTTCTCCATTCAAGCAGAGGCACCTCTGGCAATAGGGGAAGCAAACTCCCCCACAACCTGCCATTTGGTTTGAGAAGTAGGGGAAATTTCTGCCAATGCTTCTGGGGTGGTGGAATGCTTTGGGGGGATTACTTCTCTTTCATCTCATCCAAGCACAGTCCCATGGATAAAGAGAATATCACAGTCCACATAGGATGGGGAACTTCCTCCCACACTGGGTCCCTTGCCAGATTCAGACAGATTCAGACCTGCTGTGCTGTATGTTGTCCCGTGTGACATTAACCAGTGTCAGTCACAGGGAGTTACTGCATTACAAAGAAACCTACAGATGCAATGTTGAATGGGGAAGCTGAACAAAAGGCTTTCCTTTGTTAGAGGCTGCGGGAGAGTCTCAGGTTCTTTGTCTTTCAGACAAGACCACCTAAGACATCTGGTGCTCCAGGTAAACAAATCCAAATGGCAACCCCCTCCCTTGGCAGTAAAAAAAAATATGTTAACAATAAATTATAGACGCTCTGATGCAATGCCCTTCAATTGCTGCTGAAAGGCAATCGTCTTCCTCTGCCTAATGGTAGGGCCAGCTCTGCTCCCAGGCAGTTTCCTCTCGAATCTACTCACCTAATCTGGATAGATTTTTGTCTACCATACACCACCATCCATTTATCACTCGGTGCCAGTCATCCCAGGGAATCTCTTAATTTTGAGGTCTGTTTAGCACTCATGGGTGGAAGTGGCAGTCGCCTGGCACTGCTCAAATCTGGGCAGAGCTAATGTAGGCAGGTGTTGAGCAACTTTGAATCACAGAGTGCGGCAGCTTCCCTGCTATTTTCCAGCATGGCACAGATTGTGTGAGAGGCTGGATTTCATCCTTTTGTCTTCTTGTGCTTTGTAACCCGGAGTATGCCCTGCATTGACTGGCACCACCAGAAACTTAGATGTCTTTTCCTGTTTATACAGAAACATCCAGAAGGATCTGAGCCCCATTGGATCTTGTCCTGGATTTGGTACAGGAGTCGCCTCTAGCACAGGGGTGGGGAACCTCCGTCATGGGGGCCCAAATGCAGCCCCTCCCAGCCCCCTCTGTGTGGCTCTTGACATTCCCTTCAGTCCACACCAGATCCCCAGCCACGTCAGGCCACGCTCCCTCACCAAACCTGCGCCACACCCTCCTTGGGTGCTTATGCCTGGCTGGAATGCATCCTTAAACTCCGTGCTCAGGATAGCTCCTCAGGTAAAGCACGAGACACTTAATCTCAGGTTTGTGGGTCTGAGCCCCATGTTGGGTGAAAGATTCCTGCATTGGTCTAGATGGCCTTCATGGTCCCTTCCAGCTCTACAATTCTATGATTCTGTGAAGATGACTTTGCTTCCCTGGGCAGAGGATAGAGGTGTGTGTGTGTGTGTGTGTGTGTGTGTGTGTGTGAAGAAACTGGACTACCATACCGAGGTAAAATGTTGCCCCACCCAATATAGCCCATGGAAGCTCACCCAGGGGATAAATGTGGGCCACAGGCTGAAAATGTCCCCCACTTCAGCTCTAGTTGTTTCAGACAGGGCCATCTTAAGTAAATCCAGCGCCCTGGCGCGAAGATCCCTCTGGCGCCCCTTGCACTCCGCTGGGCAGGGCCAGGCACGGTGGGCAGCTGGAGGGTGCAGAGGGGCGGGTGGGGATGCTGCCAGCTGTGCTCCACCTCTGCCTCTGCCTGCTCAGCCGAAGTGGCAGCATGGCGCTGCCGTCCAGGGAGCCCTGGCTGCAGCACCGACGGGAGGCTCGCCAATGGCCTCCCCGCTTCCGCAGCCCGAGAAGAGGTGGGCAAGAGTGGCGGGGCTGGAGGGCGCAGGTGCCCTCCTCAGGCTGTGGCGCCTTGCGCCAGTAGCCTCAATGGCTAAGATGTCCCTGGTTTCAGACGTAGAGGAAGCTTCCTCCTCCTGCATGGGTTGAGGCCAGAGCTTTAGCTTCCAGCTCTCTGAGAATGAATAGAAAGAGAGTCCTATAGGGAAGGGATGCATTTATGGAATTTTATTTCAGAGAGTGGTGTGTGTGTGTGTGTGTGTGTTTGTGTTTGTGTGTGTGTGTATTGGGGATCTTGTCCTTCAAACAAATTCCCAGGGCAGCTCAACTGAGCCAAGTCCTTATCAGTTTAAACTTGCTGAACTGATAAAAGTGCAGGAAGAAGATGCATCCCACGCATCCCTCTCCCTCTTAAGATGCCAGCAGGCTCACTGGGGAGAATGAGATTTTTCAGATAGCCTGGGCCCCATCTACACTGAAGCCCCTTTTGCTTGTGAGCATCGCTCTGCTAGCATTTTTTTTTTTTTAATGAATGCAGTCGCTGCTTCCAGGGCACATGTTGTGGAATATGAAGCTGTTGTATGTCTCTGGCTATGCTTCCTTCTTCCATACCAAGCCCTCTGACTGTCCTCTTTGGGATTTGGCTCTTTGGGACGTGGCACTGTGGTTTAAACAACTGAGCCTCTTGGGCTTGCTGATCGGCAGTTCGAATCCCCGTGACAGGGTGAGCTCCCGTTGCTCTGTCCCAGCTCCTGCCAACCTAGCAGTTCGAAAGCACGCCAGTGCAAGTAGATAAATAGGTACCGCTGCGGCGGGAAGGTAAACGGTGTTTCTGTGTGCTCTGGTTTCCGTCACAGTGTTCTGTTGCGTCAGAAGCGGTTTAGTCATGCTGGCCACATGACCCGAAAAGCTGTCTGTGGACAAATGCTGGCTCCCTTGGCCTGAAAGCGAGATGAGCGCTGCAACCCCATAGTTGCCTTTAACTGAACTTAACCGTCCAGAGGTCCTTTACCTTTACCTCTCTACTTGTAATATGAAGAACCAGAATCCAAAGAAGTCCTTTAGGGTGTGCCTGAAAACATGAACACATTTAGTAGAATTTCCGACTTCGTGCCACATTTGAATAGCAAGAGCGCACACACATCTCGTGTGCCACATGGCCCCCTCCCCAAATCTGCTTGAGGGAGGGCTGAGAGATGCCCCAGGTGGGAGGAGGAGAGGGGAGATTGTTCTGCCTGATACTTCCACTGGTGAAACTATCACCTTAGTGTGATGCTGAATTCCACCCTTTTATCTGCCATATCAGATTTTTAAAAGTATTTTTTATTAAATATTTTCTTGATTTACAAAGGTAGTGCAATGTCTCTCTCGTATTTTTTCCATGTAACATTTTTACAAGTCAATTTTGTTTGGAAGAAAAGGGGGAAAGAGGTGGGTGGGATGGGGGCCATATCAGATTTCTGAGTTTAAAAGAGTGCCTTCAGCTCTGTCAGTGATTCTATCTAGGGCTGCCAGAAGTCCAAGATTGCCTCTTACTCTGGATATTTTAGCTCCTTAGAATACAACAGATGTCTCTTATTTCACACCACAGATCTGTGGAACACTATAGATGGCTGTCACTTCGCCACATTACAGTTCAGACCATAATGGATGTCCCCTGTTTTAGACACCACTGTGCTCTGGGGCATCCCTTACTTTTTGAAATGTTTATTTGGCATCTCTGTTGGATCTTCCTAAAGCTGCTAAAAAGGAGTTCTTTAGCTCTCTACCCTTCCCTCAATATTGGGCAATGTGAAATAGGCTGAAACACTGAGTCAGACTAGGGAGAGACTGTGCCTCAGAGGTAGGACATGTATTGTGAGTGCAGAAGGTCCCAGGTCCAATCCTGAACATCTTTCCATAGTGCTGGGTAAGACCCCTTTCTGAGACCCTGGGAACCAGCTGCCAGTCAGTGTAGCTGGGGGAACCATTGACCATGCTGGCTGGAATTCAACAGCTGGAATCCAACAACCTCTTGATCACCGCAGGCCCCCATCTTTGGTGTAGACAAACCTTAGCTCAGGCATAGGCATACTCTGCCCTCCAGATGTTTTGGGACTACAACTCCCATCATCGCTAGCTAAGAGGACCAGTGGTCAGAGATAATGGGAGTTGTAGTCTCAAAACATCTGGAGGGCCGAGTTTGCCTATGCCTGCCTTAGCTAAATGAATTTATGGCCTGACCAGCTATAAGGAAACCAGGCATTCCTTGGGAGTATGAACACCTGTGAGAAAAAACAGGCTTGAGGTGTTAACATGACAGGAGAAGACTAACTAAGGACTTCAGGTCCATATATTGCATGGTCAATAGGGAGCACCCCAGTGTGGTATAATGGTCAGAGCCCAGATGTGGAGGCCTGGGTTAAAATCCTTGATCACCCATGAAACTCATAGGATAGCCTTGAGCTGGTCATTATTGCTCAACATAACATACTTCATAGGACTAAATCATACAGATAGCTCATTTGGTAGCGCACGAGACCCCTTAAACTCAGGGTCATGGGTTCAAGCCTCACGTTGGGTGAAAGATTCCTGCATTGCAGGGGGTTGGACTAGATGACACTTGTGGTGCCAACTCTACAGTTTTATTATTTGCTTATTTATTTAGGTGCATGTATACCCTGCCCACTAACTGAAGCTCTCAAGGTGTCTTACAGTACTGTATATTTAAAACACAATAATATAGACCATAATATAACAGTCACTGCAACAGGGCAAATGTGTATACAAGCCCCATCTTCATCCCCCAATGTTCCAACAAATGCCATCCTGCAGCTTAGTCTCCTGACTTAGAACTTTCTGTTGAAGCAGCTAGAAATTAGCCTCACACAGGCCAGAATTTCCTCACTGGGTAGCCGCTGCTGCTGCCTCTCACAGCCACAGCCCTGGTAACAGATTCAGGAGATGCTGGGGAGGCAAAGATGGTACAAGCCTTCCTCCCAGTTCTCAGTTCTCCCAGTTCACTTTTGCGTTTTATAGCTGCACTCACAAGACTGGGCTTGGCCATAACCCCCCCACCCCACCCCCCCCAATGGAGTTCACACTTGGTGGCAGATGCAGACTTGGATAATGTGTGAAGTGGCCTGCAGCAGAAATCCAGGAAACTGAGATTTTGTCAGGCATCTCTGGTTGATGGGTCCTGTTAATTTCTTCTTTTTCTGCCGCTGCTGCTGCCGCTGCATTTCCCATCAAAGAAGGCAATCTGTTCAGACTGCAGAGTAGACACTTCACCTAGGAGCTTGTATAACTATTAGTGCGATGGGTGTCTTTGAAAGAAAACTAAGTGATGAGATCCTGCATCGGCAAAAGGCAACATCAATTTTTAATAGCAAGCATCAGCATTTGTAAAAGTCACGTAAGGTGGGAAATCGATAAGAGTTCTAAAACGGGCACAACCAAAGAGCAAGCGAAAAGGCCACCCCTCCTTTCTACGGCAAAGGAAGAGAAAACAGGGTGCTGAGTCTGACACTACTTGGAATAGAAGATGAAAGCTCCTGGGGGCAGAGGGGAGGGGGAGGGGTGTTTATGGCTAGGAGGCCTTTTATGGAAAACAACAGGCAGCAAGGAGAGGTCAAACTTGGCATAGAAATCTGGAGTAAAGGCTGGATGTACTCATCCCTTCTTGTTGTAGAACCAATTCAGCTGTACAGAAATAGCACTTTGTGCTCTTCTTTCTGATCAAGGTGGATGGATGCAGAAAGAAGGAAGGACCCTCAGAAGACAGCACTATGCAGAAGGATTTCTGCATGTGTCGCTTGGATGACAAATTGTGGGTGTGCGCCTTCTGGAGAGCCAGTGTGGTGTAGCGGTTAAGAGCGGTAGACTCGTAATCTGGGGAACCGGGTTCGTGTCTCCACTCCTCCACATGCAGCTGCTGGGTGACCTTGGGCTAGTCACACTTCTCTGAAGTCTCTCAGCCCCACTCACCTCACAGAGTGTTTGTTGTGGGGGAGGAAGGGAAAGGAGAATGTTAGCCGTTTTGAGACTCCTTTGGGTAGTGATAAAGCGGGATATCAAATCCAAACTCTTCTTCTTCTTCTTCTTCTTCTGCCCTGCCTTCTGCAGAGCCAACTCCCAGGGGCCAAGGTCCCTTCGCCCCCTCAATAAAATATTTGAGGGGGCTCCCCCCCCCAGTTGATGGGCATTGCCAAACAAATGATGTGTGTGCTTCATGTTGTGATAGATTATGCAGAGTGGGGCTTACCTGCCCCCCAATACTTTGTTCAAGTTGGCACCCCTGCTATGAGGGTCTTGTGCAATTGTTGGACAGCATTTGTGTAGCCGCCACACACACACACACACACACACACACCGCATAGTTTCATAAAGAGTCACCTTAGAGATACCTAAGCCATTTTGTATATGGGAGGAACTACCTTGAAGATAATCAATGTTTTCTTTTTCTTAAAAAACAACATATTTCCACCAGTGTTTTGCTGTTTAAAAGGAGGGGCAGAAGTATTTGTGCTCAAAGCTGAGACTGCTGAACAGACTCTGGAGCTGTTGTGGGGGCAGGATTGTTGCTAATGTTTTTTTGTACCTTTATTTTAGATCTGCATGTGATATATGTGGAAATTGTTCAGTTTGCTTGTGTACTTTTAATGTTTTATTTGTTGTATTTTTTCATGTTGTAAGCTGCCTTGAGCATGGTTTGAACTGTGGAAAGGTGGCATACAAATAAAATTATGTATGTATGTATGTATGTATGAAAAGGACAGGCAGAAATAGCCACCATCAATTTTTTTCTCCTTTGTACTTGAACACAGTTGGAAAGGGGCTGGCTTTCACCATTTATCATTAGTTTTTAAAGTAATTCCTCCAGTTTATCAACATCCCAAAGCTTCGATCAACTTCATGTTGTGATCACTATAAAAATTTTTTTCACCCCAAATCATATTATTTGACTGATTAGGATGGCAATTTGATAGATTTGAGATGCATCCATTTTGTGCATTGCCCTTTACAAACCATAGCTGCATGTTGCCCTTTAAGAAGCCACAATGTTGAATCAATTGGTGTAACAGGGAGCAGACATGTCAGAATCCTGAAGTGTCTTTTTTGCACCCCTCATTCAATAAATCAAATTGTGTCATGTTTCTTGCCTGCCTGGTACTGCAGTAGGGAGGCTCTGAGCATACTGTACCATGGGTGCTTTGCAATAAAACACACAGTTTGTTAGCCATCTGTTATTAGCCATGTGTGATGCCAGAACAAGCAGCCTCTGAGCACATGCAGAATGCCCTGCCAAAAGAAAAAAAGATATTTAGGCATGAGGTTGCCTGCATGGTACAAGGGAAGAAAGCCTGGGGGCATATGCTGAGTGCATGCAGCCTGCCCTTCCAAACATCCGGACTTTAGCATAACTTGTAGGATTATTATTTTTTAAAGAGTGCAGCTCTTGAGAGTCCCATGGACTGCAAGAAGATCAAACCTATCCATTCTCAAGGAAATCGGCCCTGAGTGCTCACTAGAAGGACAGATCCTGAAGTTGAGGCTCCAGTACTTTGGCCACCTCATGAGAAGAGAAGACTCCCTGGAAAAGACCCTGATGTTGGGAAAGATTGAGGGCACAAGGAGAAGGGGACGACAGAGGATGAGATGGTTGGACAGTATTCTCGAAGCTACTAACATGAGTTTGGCCAAACTGCGGGAGGCAGTGAAGGATAGGCGTGCCTGGCGTGCTCTGGTCCATGGGGTCACGAAGAGTCGGACACGACTGAACGACTGAACAACAACAAAGAGTGCAGCAAGGCTTGAAAGGGGAGGGAGCAAGGAAACTAATGTGTGCATACAGCAATGATTTAACAACCATTCACACTGCCTACATAGTGTGCAGGTGTGGACACTTGCAAAATGATGTCTACAAAAGTGCTTTTAGAAAACTCCAAACTGAAGCCCTTCCAAGTGTGTGTGTATCTACTTTAAATCTCTGCTCTGTACAGCTAGTAAATGTGCCTACAGAAAAATCAGATCTGAACAACCCCTTTGTGACATAAAACTATCATACGGAAGGACCTCCTGTGTGCCTTCTTCCTCATCACATATGTGCTGCGGAAGCATGATTTTCAGCACAAATCAGAAGAGGGTTGCACCAGCAGAGAAATGGTGTTCAGGGTAAATTTTACAGGAGTATCAGAATAAACGCCCAGACCACCCAGAGCGATAATGGGTGTCTGTCTCCATCACATGTAATTTGGGCTAAACTGAAACCTTCTTCCTTTAAAAGCAGCGCTGTCTTTGCTATTGATTTCAGTAGGAATCGGTAATGTATACACTGCAAGGTGATGTTCGCAATGCATACATTGCAGGGCAGTATATACATTCTGAACAGCAGCAAGTTCGAATCAGTGGAAAATATATAATTTCTATTGAGAATAGAACCAGGTGTAAAATCAGCCCTCCTCTTGATGATGATGGCAGGGGAGAAGTGGTAACAAATATTCAAATTCTGTATTCTGTATTGGACCATATTTTTATTCCTGTAGGAGTGCAACAACTTTATATTCTTCCTGACACATTCCCTCCTTCCCCCCCCCCAAAAAAAAACACCTTTGAAAGACAGAATAAAAAGGAAAGTTATGGGGCAACTGCAAAAGCTAATTGAGGGCCAACAGGTACTGATTGTTTAAGAGATGGGGAAACTGGTCATACTAAGTTCAGAATGCAAGGATGAGGATGGGGGCAGTAGTGGAGTTAAGGGGTGTGGGGGGTGCGGTCTGCCCCATGTGTCATCACTGAGGGAGGTGACAAAATGAGTGTAAAATAAAAAAATTTAAAAATTGGGTTCATGAAACTTTTTAGGAGTGACGTGGTGGCTTAGGCGCCTGCAGGTTCCGCGCTGCCTGAAACAGCAGTGTGGGACTTGTGTCTGCCTACTGCCTGTCCCCCAGCTGCCCTATAGCTGGGGAGGAGGCAGTGGAGAGGCTCACCCCACCCCCGGCTGCAGGACACGCTCCCGCACCAGGCACCCGAGCAGCTAGCTATGCCACTGGGTGGGGGTGGGGAGCATGAGCTAGCAAGCTGCAGGAATCTTCTCAACTCTTCCAAGTTATAAAGATCTGATTGCAGAGCTTGATCCTTCCGTGGAATGCAGCTTCAAGATAATATTGTGGGGCTACAGGCACTCTGAGGCCATACAAGGAAATGTTTGATGAGCTCAAGAGACAACAGCAGTAGCTGCCAATCACCATGTTCCTCACTAAGAAAGCACCACCAGCAGCAGATGTGCCCAAGTAACTCACCTCTGGGTCTGAACCACAGCCAAGCACTTCTTCTGGCTACTGGTCAGTCCCCCTGGTCATATCATCTGCAGCAAGGGAGAGAAGGAGGAAGACTAAGAAGAACACTGGAAGCTGCATTCACCCCTCACCAGTTAGTGTTGTGATTCCCCTCCTCTCCAGTTTTATATATATTTTAAAAAAGTGTTCTGGTTTTACACAATTTTGCTTATACGCACGATAACCCAGAATGTAGCCCTCACATAAATTGTGAGTTACCTGTACTCAGTTTTGTGGGTGATCCTGACCTTTCTCCTCAAGGTGGCGCTCCTGTTGTGCATTTCCCAGCCATCTGACCACAAATGTTGCTGAAACAACCTGATCTCTCTCCCAACCCGCAATAGTTGAACAATATGTTGAGTGCTGTGTGGGCTGGATTTTGTAGTAGTGTTACAGGTAGCTATTGGATAGTTCCCATGACATCTTATTTGAAAGATGTCATGCACCCACCATTTCACAGCCATGTTGTGGTCCTTCCTTCTCCAACTCATCTGCCCTTTTCAAATAAAAAGGGTTCATGTCAATTTCATGCTCCTTCCTTTGATCATAAGGAAGTGATGTTGACCAAACGCTGAGAACAGCCTTCCTTTGATGTTACAGGTAGGTAGCCGTGTTGGTCTGCCATAGTCAAAACAAAATAAAAAATAAAAAAATTCCTTCCAGTAGCACCTTAGAGACCAACTAAGTTTGTTCTTGCATGCACATTTCTTCAAATACCTGGTGGTACTGGAAGGAATCCCCCCCCCTTTATGTGTAACCTCTCGCCTGGGGAACTTATTTAACAGGGAGTTGGATTTGAATTGGGATTGCACAAGAAGGGAAACTGTAACGGAGGTACAGTTAACCCATGTTTGCCAGGATAAGCCTTAAACCCTTATGACGGGTAATGAATGGCAAGCTCATGAAACCTTCAACACATGGAACATATAGGATCATGCATTTGACCAGTGAACACTATTTCACATGAAACCAGCATGCAGGACTGCCATACGCCTACACTTGCACTCTGCCCAACTCCAGCAAAGCATTGGTCCACAAAAAGTATCCTTGTATTGCATCTTGGTTTCTCTGGAAGCAGCAAGACAATGACTGCCTTTACCAAGGGAGAAAGGAAGTTGGATTCAAAAATGCCCTCCTGCTTTGTTTGTGACCCTTTCAGGCCTTAGGGAAGCCCTGCAGCTACAACACTGTGTCTTCCTGTTCATGCTAGGATCCTGCTAGGCTTTCTCAAAGCTGATGTGGCACAGCTGGGAGCAGTCTCCTCTGTTATGCCTTGAGGTGGTGGAGAATGTGCAGATCACTTCCCAGCAGACGAAAGAGGGAAGGCAAGAGGTGAAAGAGGGAGAATGTGGGGATAGAAAGTATCTTGAGGAGGCTGAGTTTGTTTGTTTGTTTGTTTTGCCTCCTAATGCAGGCACTGCTGTGGGAAAGGGACATTAGAACGGTCAGGCTGTATGATTGCCTGTCCTTTTGCACAATATACATAACACTTTATGCTCGGTTGGGTTCAGGGGAGCCAGAACCCTGCGTTGTGGGTAACACGTTGGTTGCTGTGAATGAGATCACATTTCATCTTCTATCAATCTGAACACTTTGTGTCACTCTGCAACAAGAAATTCTCCCCCAAGCTAACATGTCCTCTTCACTGCTGTTGCAAATGTGATGCGGCGGCACATGTGTCATGGGACCCTCTTTGATAGAGCTTATGACATCTTTAGAGTAGAGAGACAAACTCCTCCCCTCCTACTTTTCTCCAAATGGCTCCTTAAGAGGACCAGCTCAAGGAAAGCCCGGCTATTCCAGTCTCTGATGACCTTCCACCAAGTGGCAAATATATTAGCCAGAACTTTGGCCTCTAAGATGACTTTTAAATATGTTGTAACTTGTTTTTATTGATGTTTACCTGGCTTACTTATTTATGTGTGTGTGTGTGTTTTTAAAAAGTGTTGTTATCTTTCCATATTTTATTTGTATTATTGTTAGATGCCTTGAGCATCACTGGTTCAAAGCTGGGAAATATATAGATACCTTGTTGTTCCTGACGTACCAATCATTAAGTGTAGCTTTTCCCCCTCTCTTGATTCACACTTTGTTGACATTACAGGTGGGTAGCCGTGTTGGTCTGCCATAGTCAAAACAAAATCGAAAATTCTTTCTAGTAGCACCTTAGAGACCAACTGAGTTTGTTCCTGGTATGAGCTTTCGTGTGCATGCACACTTCTTCAGATATCTTCAGGTATCTGAAGAAGTGTGCATGCACACGAAAGCTCATACCAGGAACAAACTCAGTTGGTCTCTAAGGTGCTACTAGAAAGAATTTTCGATTTTGTTGACATTAGTCTGTCTTGAGAGACAGACCTTGAGAGACTCCCTCCAGGGGTGAAGTTAACTTGCTGCAGAATCACAGTGCCTGCTGTGGCTGCAGAGAATTTTAACTTAAACTGCTGCCTCTTGCATCGTTTTTGCTGCATTAGCAGCACCAGAATGACCCCCCTGGGGCGCAAGCCTGGGCAGTGTGTATGAAGGCTAAAGAAGAATAGAAACACAGAGAGAGTCTGAACCTTTGTTTTCAATATCAGGCAAGCCAGTTTGCAACTCTTAAACAGGGTGCAGGAGAAACAAACCACAATCACTAGTCAAGAACAAACCTGTACTGCAGATCATAGTGTTTGTCTGAAAGGAAATAAACCATGACCCCTGGTTTGGACACAATGCTAAGCCAGAAATTGTGATTTGTTTCTCTTGTGTGGTAGCAGGAAGGAACCAAGTGGGCGAGACTGGCATGTTCACGGCAAACAATTCACTATAGTTTACTGTACCATGTAAATAAGGTAAAATATATACATGTAATTGTAGCAAAACTTTTACACGGTCTTCTGGTGAATCAGTAAGAATCCACAGGAAGCTGGGGCTCTGAGGAGTACGATGAACATATTTGTAGCCAAAGAAGTTATGGCCACCTTGAACTTGCAATGGTTATGACGTTTTATACACAAAAATGCTAGCAACTCTTAGAGGTGCTTGTATTTGAGACATTTAGAGTTATCTTTTAGAGCAGACTGAACCTCACAGGGTTATTGATTTAGCCAAATGTTTATATATCACCTCAAAGTGCTCGTATATTTATCCTGAATCAGCCCCCTGCTTTCTCAGCGCTGAGTTCTGACAACAAGCCTTCCGCTCACATGAGTTCACCCTTGAAGCAAATCACAAGGGTGTTATCAACACGAGTTTACCATACGTCCCCGTTTCATCCTGGCACGCTAAAACAGTTTAGGCTGCTTCAGTAGTTAATGCAGGCAATCCCCGCCGGAATCTCACGGGTGGGTGTGGGTGGGCAGGCCTGTGTCCGCAACGCAGACCTGACTTTAGTTTCTAATACTTCTGCTGTTGATCTTGCTGACTCCTTGCTTGGAAATCCCTGGTGCTGGTCCCACAACCTGTTTACCTTATGCTGTCTGGTCTTGCACACATGGCCATTGGCAGCCTAGGCAGACAGACCAAAAGAGTGGCGTTGTGTCAGCTCCAGGATGCCCTGAATGGCCTCATTGTTTCCTAAAGAAAACTTGACAGAGGGCAACATTGATATGGGACTCTACATTGCAGTTGCTGTGGTCACTGCTTCCCCCCTTGAAAAATAGGTGGCAGTACTCATCATGAAGTCGTTACAGTAAGTGCCACACTAACAACAACAACAACAACAACTGAGGTGCCAGTACTGCATACCCCTTGAGTACTCCCTGGAAAAGCACTGGCTGTGGTTCAAAGGATGTATCCCTAACACTCTGCAACCTCTAGGCTGATGGCGAGGGACTGATTTGCCTTGCTGGAGCAGAGGCAGCAAGTCTGAAGCCATGCTTTGCCAGCAAATGTTTTCAGGGGGTGAATTTTTATTTGTGTGGTATTTTTATTTTAAAAATATGCATCTTAAAATAGAAGAGGAAGGGAACAAAATCTACCGGGGGGGGGCAGGCGGGGCGGACAACACCGAAGCTTGAATTTTGCCCCAATTTGTTTTGCTGAAAGGCAACTAACTTTCAGATAGGGCATGTTGGTGACAGGGCAAGCAAAAATCCAATAGGGTTAAGTCCTATCTTTCATTAATATTCCACATGGGAAAAAGCTCATTTGGCTCCCATCCCTGTATATATCAACTGATCTACCTGAGCCAACATACATCTCATACTTATCTCTCAGGAGACATAACATGCAAGAACCAGCTGATCAATTAATGCCCAACTGGATGTTGGGCATTTAGGTAGTGTTTCCCACTGTCAGCCATCTGATACCATAATCGTGGGAAATTGCAGTCAAACGTAACTAGGCATGAGTGCTAGTTAGAGCATGAAGGGGTTAAGACCACATAGTTAGATTCCTAGACTCAGCTAGGTCATGCCCTCTCTTTCTGATAGTGGAAGTAGTGAAGCTTTATCTTCCTGTCCCCCCTCTCTGAGCCATGTAACCAACGAGGAAGGATGTGTCTAAGCTTTGCTCCAAGCTTAGAGGTTAGAGCATGTATTTGCAGCTATCTTTCTGTATTTTCTACCCAAGAGTATTCTGCCCATGTTCTCCTTGCTGCTGCATGGATAAATGCATGAATCTGACCTTTGAATCTGTAAGTAAAACATTTTTAACTTACTTAGCAGTTTGTGGTCTGTTCATTGCAAGAGGAGTAGAAAAGAGGGGAGTGCTGTTTGCAAGCAGACTAAATGGAACAAAAGGGTCTAACAACCTACTGTATATTCCTAATTCTATACTGCTGCTTGACTTTTGTGAGTTTAAACGCTGCTATTTGGGGCTCTGTTCTGCTTGAGTGTGCGTTTAGCCCCATGTTTTGAATCCAGGCACCTATCTGATTCTTTTGTGTATTTACCCCACACACATGGGTCACAGGGGTTCTATTTCCCTCCCACAATACAAAAGATGTAAAGATGTCCTGTGATTCGCAGGTGGGTTGTGCTAGACTCTGCTGAGCTATCTCTCTGAACCATTTGCCTGTCTTCAGGACAACAGTTCCAAAATATGCTCAGGTGTCCGTATCATAGTACAAATCACAAAGCAGGAAGTTTTCCTCAAAGAGGAGCTGAACCAATGTTGACACCCCCCCTTTTATGATTAACACAGGAAATATTTCCAAGCAGATGATCAAAACACTTAAGAAATATAGAACTGACTGGGTAGAAACTGCTGAGGGTCAAAATGGACAATATTGAATGAATGAAAAGGCGTATCCGGGGAGAAAAAATGAGCAGAATGCACCAAATGAAAAGAAACACAAAAATATCAAATTACTATGACTAAAGTGCTAAAATAGCTAAAGATGAAATTACAACGCCAGGGCAAGACAACAAGCTAAAATAGCTTTTAAAAGTTACTTCTTCAATTTGAAAAATAGGCACGATTATTCCCAGGCACCGAACAAAGGCAAGTGCCTCTGTCTGATAGCATCTGTCAAATCTCCACACTAGTATCACCTGAATGAAGTATCACACTGCATGAAGCAGAGTTTACAGCCAATCAAAAAGCATTTCAGTTTAATTTCAAATTACAATAATGGGCAAGGGATGAGTTATCAAGGCAAGGAAGAGAGAAGGCAGTTGTTTTGATAAGCAGGAAGTATCTGGAGGGGATCTCAACAAAGGAAGCTACCTTACACCGAGTCAGACCATTGGTGCATCCAGCTCAGCACTCCCTGCACTGACTGGCAGGGGCTCTCCAGGGTTTCAAACTGGAGGCATTCCCTGTCCTACTGGGAGATGCTGATAGACAGTACTAAGCGAGCCAGACCATGATGGTCTGACTCCATATAAGGCAGCTTCCTGTGTTCCTGTGTCCGCCTGACTTCGTCACTGAATGGTTGCAGAATCTACACACAGAGAGGATTTGAAATATAGGCAAGCCTGAAAGGCTGTACCTGTAACTTTGTTAGGTTCCCAGGTATCTTTGGATACAGACAATGCAGTTGCATTGTTATCAGGAAGAATACCACCCCCCCCCATACATACAGAAGATCACATACTGTTATTCCCTGCACTATAGAAGCACATTAGGGTATCCTATTTGGCCAGAGCAGTGGCTAGGTGATCTTGCACCCCGGCAAAACTGTCCAGATTGCGCCCCCCAAGCCACGGACAAATTAGCTCTTCTTTCCACCTCTCTTCCAACTCCCCCCCACCCCAATTCAATTCACCCTCTATTTAAAACCTTTTCTTATGAGGAAATAGTCAATATTTTTATTTATAAATATATTTATGGACATATTTTAAAGCCGATTTTGTGTGCCCCCTCACCTGTGCCCCAGGAGAGGGCCCACCTCGTCACCCCTTAGCTACGGCCCTGTGTTTGGCAACAGCTTTTTTGATCCTGTACGTCATACTCAGAATGGTATAGCTGTGAGCAATTTTTCCATGACTAGTTTTAAGATAGGGTCACAACCAAGGTGGCTAATCACATGCATTCAGCATCCACCTTGTTCACTGCCTCATTGCCTTTCCTTATCAACGTAAGCTACCTAGCGTTTGCCGAGGAAGTGATGCAGAACTGCTAACCTCAATCAGTCAAGTTTCCCGCCCCTCTCCCAAGATTATATATATATATATTTATATTTACATTTTGAGTTATTTTTGTTTTCCTTTCAGAAGCCAAGCTGGTTGACTTTATTCTTGTGGAAAGCATGAAAATTCAGATTAATATTTCATTACCTATTTGCTAAAGAAATCATATTTGAGTTTTATTTTTATTACAAATAAACACAGGCTTCGACTATGTTGCCAGTAGTATTAACACTCTTTATTCCTTCCCAGAACCAAAATTGAATAAATAACAATAAAGAAGAAGGAAGTTTTTTTAGAAGGAACAAAGCTCAGTGGGGGGTGGCGATAGGAAAGGCTGCACGTGTGTTTTGAATAATGGAGAAGAAAAACCAAATGAATATTATTAACACTGTTCAAAAGTAACCTACAATTTATGGTAAAACTCTTCTGTTACGCATTTTTAAAATTCTGTACAGAAGTTTATCACATTTGTCTTTGAAGGGTACATAGTTAATCTCTGCTTTCATATGGGGAACTGAGGTTGCAGGTTGTATACTCAGTGAATCTAGGGCTAAGCAGAGATTTCATAATAATAATAATAATTTATTATTTATACCCCGCCCATCTGGCCGGGTCTCCCCAGCCACTCTGGGCGGCCTCCAACAAATATCAAAATACAATACAGAGTCACAAATTAAAAACTTCCCTAAACAGGGCTGCCTTTAGGTGTTTTCTGAATGTCAGGTAGTTGTTTATTCCCTTGACTTCTGACGGGAGGGCGTTCCACAGGGCGGGCGCCACTACCGAGAAGGCCCTCTGCCTGGTTCCCTGTAGTTTTGCTTCTCGCAGTGAGGGAACCGCCAGAAGGCCCTCGGCGCTGGATCTCAGTGTCCGGGCTGAATGATGGGGGTGGAGACGCTCCTTCAGGTATACGGGACCGAGGCCGTTTAGGGCTTTAAAGGTCAACACCAACACTTTGAATTGTGCTCGGAAACGTACTGGGAGCCAATGCAGATCTCTCAGGACCGGTGTTATGTGGTCCCGGCGGCCACTCCCAGTCACCAGTCTAGCTGCCGCATTCTGGATTAATTGCAGTTTCCGGGTCACCTTCAAAGGTAGCCCCACGTAGAGCGCATTGCAGTAGTCCAAGCGGGAGATAACCAGAGCATGCACCACTCTGACAAGACAGTCTGCGGGCAGGTAGGGTCTCAGCCTGCGTACCAGATGGAGCTGGTAGACAGCCGCCCTGGACACAGAATTAACCTGCGCTTCCATGGACAGCTGTGAGTCCAAAATGACTCCCAGGCTGCGCACCTGGTCCTTCAGGGGCACAGTTACCCCATTCAGGACCAGGGAGTCCCCCACACCCGCCCGCCTCCTGTCCCCCAAAAACAGTACTTCTGTCTTGTCAGGATTCAACCTCAATCTGTTAGCCGCCATCCATCCTCCAACAGCCTCCAGGCACTCACACAGGACCTTCACCGCCTTCACTGGTTCTGATTTAAAAGAGAGGTAGAGCTGGGTGTCATCTGCATATTGATGAACACCCAACCCAAACCCCCTGATGATCTCTCCCAGCGGCTTCATATAGATATTAAAAAGCATGGGGGAGAGGACAGAACCCTGAGGCACCCCACAAGTGAGAGCCCAGGGGTCTGAACACTCATCCCCCACCACCACTTTCTGAACACGGCCCAGGAGGAAAGAGCGGAACCACTGTATAACAGTGCCCCCAGCTCCCAACCCCTCTAGCCGGTCCAGAAGGATGTTATGATCGATGGTGTCAAAGGCCGCTGAGAGATCCAGCAGAACCAGGAAACAGCTCTCACCTTTGTCCCTAGCCCGCCGGAGATCATCAACCAGCGCGACCAAGGCAGTTTCAGTCCCATGATGAGGCCTGAATCCTGATTGGAAGGGATCCAAATGGTCCGCATCTTCCAGGCGTGCTTGGAGTTGTTCAGCAACCACCCGCTCAATCACCTTGCCCAAGAATGGTAAATTTGAGACTGGGCGATAGTTGGCCATATTGGCCGGGTCTAGAGATGTTTTTTTAAGAAGCGGTTTAATGACCGCCTCTTTCAGCGGGTCTGGAAAGATTCCCTCGCAGAGGGAAGCATTCACCACCGCGCAGAGGCCATCGCCCAGCCCTTCCCGGCTAGCTTTTATAAGCCAGGATGGGCAAGGATCTAGGAGACAGGTGGTCGGTTTCACTCGTCCAAGCAGCCTGTCCACATCCTCGGAGGTAACAGATTGGAATTGATCCCATGAAACATGACTAGACAGGGCTCTAGCACTCTCCCGCCCCGGCCCTGCTCCCACGGTGGAGTCTACCTCCTTCTGAATCTGAGCGACTTTATCTGCAAAAAACTTTGCAAAAGCATTGCAGGAGATCTTGGGGTCCCTACCAGACCCCGGTGACAAAGGTGGTTCTGCTAGGTTGCGAACCACCTGGAAGAGTCTCCTGCTGCTGTTTTCTGCAGATGCAATAGAAACAGCGAAGAAGGTCCTCTTCGCTGTCGCCATTGCCACTTGGTAGGCTCGAAGTTGAGCTCTAGCCCGTGTCCGGTCTGATTCAGAATGAGTTTTCCGCCACCGGCGCTCTAGCCGTCTCAGCGACTGTTTCATCGCCCTCAGCTCCGGGGAAAACCACGGAGCTGTCCGGGCTCCATGCAATCGGAGAGGACGCTTCGGAGCCAGACAGTCAATAGCCCTGGTTAACTCCGCATTCCAGCGGGCCACCAGGGAATCAACTGAAAGGCCATCAACATGGGATAATGCATCCCCTACCACTCTCTGGAAACCAATTGGATCCATTAAGTAGCGGGGGCGGACCATCTGAATCGGTCCCACCTCCCTGCAGAGGGGAAGGGTCGCAGAGAAGTCCAGTTGCACCAGGAAGTGATCTGACCATGGCACTTCTTTTGTTTCACTTTTACTTAGTGTCAGATCACCAACATCCATAGAGGTAAACACCAGGTCTAAGGCATGTCCGCGGCTATGAGTTGGACCAGACTTATTCAGGGACAGCCCCATGGAGGCCATGCTTTCCACGAAGTCCCGAGCGGCCCCTTGTAAGGTCGTGTCGGCATGGATGTTAAAATCCCCTAAGACAACCAGACTAGGTGTCTCCAGGAGCATATCCGCCACGACCTGAAGCAGCTCGGGCAGGGAATCCTTGGTGCAGCGGGGAGGTCGGTACACCAAAAGGAATCCTGTACTGCCCCTATTGCCCAACTATCATAGATCTTAGGTTTAGCTTTGATACCTATCCATTGCACTACTGCACCAATATCAACTCTGTGAACAATTCTGTGAGCAAATTTATAAGCTTTCCTTCCCAGTTTCAAAATTCCAAACTTTTTATTATTTTTAAATAGAGCATGGTCATGTTCATTAATTTTAGTGAGGTTATTCTGAGTAGGTCTGACATTGGATACAACCCACAGTGTAGAGCACATTTGCTGCAAACTATTTGCTGTTCATCTTGGATATTGAAAGTATATAATACCCATCAATGGAGAGACATGTAGTCCACCAGATGTTTTTATATACAAGTTTTGGAGAGCAATGGAGGTCTTCTCTTGGTTCTTACTTTTGTGTACATTATGGACTCCTGTGTTGCCATCTTGCAAAGTTGCTTGGTCTTGCCATGTGAGCTGATTGCTCACCCAACCAGACCATTTGCACATTTTGTAGCATTCGAACTGACCCTCGGTGTGTTGCTCCATGAAGTCAGTCTCACAGTTGCGTATTTGAACCTGGGTCTTTTAAGTCCAGGGTGAGCATTCTGTCCTGGTACCAGAGTGACTCTCTAGAAACTCTCCAAGTGCCAGAAACTTTGTGGGGAAACTATGATAAGAGCTGAGATGGATGTTTGTTGAGGTGAGATCGAGCTATTTATACAGTATCTATCTATCTATCTATCTATCTATCTATCTATCTATCTATCTATCTATCATCTATCATCTATCTATCTATCTATCAGTAAAAATAAATACATATTTTCAGATTAAGGGCAGTTCAGAAGATGATGAGATTCCAAGGGGTGGCTTAGAGGAAAATAATCCAGGCTGGCTTCTGCAAGGACTCCTTATGAAAGCACGACTCTGTTTTGTTTTCTAAAAACCATGTCGCTTCTTAGGATCATACAAAGCGAGAAGAGAGACAGCATGCCCACCGAACTTTTAGCTTTTGCTGAATGGTAAACAGCACCTTCTGCTTCTAGAGTTCTTTAAGCCTACTTGTTTGTTTCTGCTGCTAGTCTCTAGTGTCAAAAGCAACAGTGACACACTTAGCTCAAGAGCCAGCCGCCTTCTGTGGCATTCATTTGTATGCCATACTGCCTGTTCCTGATTCCCTCCTACCCCCCAAACAAATGCTGGCTGTGCCGTCTTGCTGCTTGGCTTGGAATGGCCCCAGATTTTTTGGCAAGTTTATATCGCAATAAAGAGCTCCTTTCTCTCCCGTCAGTACCGTTGAGCCTGCTTCTGTTTGGTGGCTCCCACACGAGGGATCTTGAAATCACAGCAACAGGCAGCCTGAGAAAACCCAGTTTGCAACAGGAGGTTGCCATGGACTGTAAGAATGGAAAAGTCCATACAGGCAAGAAGCCACGGACAAGAATTGGATTAACAGCTGGTAAGAGTAATGTACTATCCTGGCAAGCTTGGTAATATGGGCAGGGCAAAGACTCTGGCAGAGGAGAATTGGTGGGTGGGTGATAGAGATGAGTAAGTCCTTCAATTCCAGTTCTCTCTGTTTCCCAATCTTAAATTTCCACATTTCCACAGCAATCTGGGTTTTTTTCATTAAAAAAAACTCATGAAAATTCATGAGAAAATCCCCCCAAAACACATTTTTGTATGCTGTTTTGACAAATATACATGGTTTTGTAGATAATTTCCTGTAATGCAATGCCTATTTGTATGTTCTTTTCACTAATATATGCATTTTAGTGCATACTTTACCCTACTATACTACACATTGCTTGTATTGCAAAATTGGAAGAAGTGTGAATTTCAAAAGGTATCTGCTTTAGTTCAAATAATGCTTCAAAAAGTGCAGGTTTGGTAGGTTTGCTTTAAATGGGAACTGAATCAAATTTATCCCCCATCCCTAGTGGCGGATGTGGCTGATTCATCCTTCCATAGCTGACTGATCCTTCTTCTGTACTCTACCCCACCCCAGTCAGGCTTACTACTCCCAGAGCTGGGTAGGGAGAAATATAGGGTTGTGGCACCTAGGGGGAGAGGATACATAACCAGAGAACTGGTGGACAGGGGAAGGGTTATATTAAATATCTCCCTCATTTATCATGCTGGGTATTGGTGAATGTGGGGGACACCACACAAAGAGCCCATAGAATCATAGAGTTGGGAGAGACCACAAGGGCCATCCATTCCTGCCAAGCAGGAAACACCATCAAAGCATTCCTGACAGATGGCTGTCAAGCCTCTGCTTAAAGACCTCCAAAGAAGGAGACTCCACCACACTCCTTGGTAGCAAATTCCACTGTTGAACAGCTCTCACTGTCAGGAAGTTCTTCCTAATGTTTATGTGGAATCTTCTTTCTTGTAGTTTGAATCCATTGCCCCGTGTCCGCTTCTCTGGAGCAGCAGAAAACAACCTTTCACCCTCCTCTATATGACATCCCAGCCCAGCATGTTAACACCCCCCCCCCCCCCCGCAAAGTTTTGGGGGTGAAGATTGGGGCTTTTTAGTTTAGAGGAAAAGGTGAGTAAGGAGGAACATGATATAGACCTAAAAACATGCAACAAGTGGAGAAAGTGAACAGAGACACAATTTGATGCACAATTTGATGGGTCATTCAATGTAGCTGAATTGTAGAAGATTCTCTATTGACAAGTGACAAGCACATAGTTGTGGAATTCACCTGCATAAAATAGGGGGTGGCCACCAATTTTGATGACATTAGATAAATCCCTAGATGATAAAGCTAGCAATGGCTACTAGACATGATGGCTGCAGAGAGGATGAGAGGCAGCATGCCTCTGAATGCCAGTCGCTGGAGAACAACAGGTGTCTAGTTGGCTGCTATGGGAAACAAAATGTTTGAATAATAGGCATTTGGTCTGATCCAGGAAGGCTCTTATTATGTTCTTAGCTGGCAGAACATTTTGGACAGACAAATTCAATGCTGTCAAAAAATATGTCACCCTATAAATCCCTCTCCGGTATCACTAGCGGTGGAGTGCAAGACGGTATCTCATGTGCTTGTGCTCTGTGAATATGTGCTGGAACAGGCACTCTAAGCTGCAGGCACCTGGGCACTACTATGCACCAAGACTGTCAGGTCTATTATCAATGCATATGTGCAAAGGAACTCTCTGATTTTTAAAGGAACTGATACAGCCTAATCATGGACCTCATTTGCTTCATCATGGATATCATCTTGGCAGTGAGTCCTGGAAGACCTGCTCTCGCTTGCAGGCCTTTCCCCACCTGGCCTTGGAGGGCAGGGCCTGGACTGACTCCAGCTACAAAATCTGAGGCTGCTGCGGTTGGGCTGGGGTATTGTTTTGCTGGGCGGGGGTTGTTGCTGTTAATTTTTTTATTTTGTATCCTCATGATTTATGTAGAAATTGTTCTATTTGGTTATGTGTTTCTTATGTTTGGATTATTGTTTATTACTACAGTAGCACCTCGGCTTACATAACCCTCTGGTTACATAAACTTCTCGTTTCGAAAGCGGCAGACCTGGAAGTATCAGACCGGGTTTTGCTGCATGCACATGTGCAGAAGCGGTCTACCACCACATGCATGCGCAGAACAGTGATCCTCAGGATCCAGCCAGACCTCCGGAATGGATCCCGTTCGCAACCGGAGGTACCACTGTACTTTTGTTATGTTTGTAGTTATGTAATTTTTTCCCCTATGTTGTAAACCACCTTGAGCATGGTCTTAACTTTGGAAAGGGGCCGTACAAATAATATTAATCGATCCTTCGATATGGGGAAAGTCACGGGAGTCTCTCAAAATATACCACTGCTTCTTCTGTTGAAGTGATACAACTCTCTACATTTGTAAAGAATCTATGTTCCTGATCAGCTTCTGCAAAATGCCAGTGAGAAAATAAAACCTAGCCTATTACTTTTTTTCTTCCGAAGGTTGAACTAACCAAGGTTAGCTGAGTCCCAGAATAAACAATTTTTACCCTCAGGCCAAAGGCATGTTTGATAAGTGATTTCTCCATCAGGATAAGAAGCATGTATTAGAAGGATATTCCCAGGTGCTCAGTGGTACATGCTGAGCTTGTGCCTTAGCATGGAGTTTTATGATTTTCTGGGTGTGTGTCGTGATTTTAGAAAGCTATTTTCACTGATTTTTTAGAACCTGAATTATATGTTAGTACTTGTTAGAACCATAAGCAATGTTTTCTTCTTTTCATAGACTTCTCAGGATGCATGCAAGATGAGTCCAGTCCTTGGATGCCCCCAGGTGCCTCTCAAATACTGACCTTGAGTTGGAGGAGCTAGTCTTAGATGCCTCGTATTTAGCCTTCCCAAGGCACAGTTTGAGGGGAAATAATCAATACAACATCAGGGCCTGCTTCAGCCACCACTACCCATCACCAAGCTTACATTGTGTTATCATCTAGTAAGCATTTTCATGCACATTTCTCCTAATATACATCTTTTTTTTATGGAAGCTTATATAGTATTTGCATTTTTTGAAAACAACTATCCCCTAATAGAACGCATTTTCATACATTATTCTCATGAATATCTGCGTTTTTGTGTAGACTTTTCTCTAACACATACATTTTTGTGTGCATTGTTTGGTTAGAGACTCGGGAACATTTGAGACAAGACTCCAGGGTTCAAACTCAACCAAACCCAAATCGGTTGGCAATGATAATGGATTTGTAATTTGAGGTTTTAAGCCCAGGTCACAGCATCTTGGTCATGTTGTGGGGTGCTACCTATGCCTGGTCATACATGAACCTGCCTGACTGGATGGCCCTTGTGGTCTCTTCCAACTCTATGATTCTATGATCAGAGGGATATCTGGCTATTAAGCAGCACATTCCTCTGGGAGCTAGAGTATTTCTAAACGCAGTGTTAAATAATAATTACTGTAATTCTTTATAACCCTTTGGACTTCACATTAAACACACACTAAGCAAGATGGGACCCATAAAAATGAATGTTGCCATTACAGTATCCAGAATTATAAATGGGCTCTTACTGTTAACTGCCAGAAGTGGGTGTAGAATACAGCAGAAGACATGACCCATATTCAAATACATTTGGGCGGAGGGGGAAACACACAAATGTTTGGAGATGCTGGAAACATCTTTCCTATTTTTAGAGAACTGACTTGGGTCACCTTGAATTTCACCAAACACTCTCCCCCCCCCCCAACTGTTTGAAGACTTCACATAACTGAACTTCGATTTAAAGCCTTGACTTTCTTATTCGGCTTAGATCCTTGTCTAAGGTGGTTTCCTCCAGTATAGTTTTTAATTACTGCTTCAGTATAAATTACACATGGAAGACTTTCCTTCCTGTAGCTGCAGGGAAGTTTCTAAGCACATCACATCACAGATCCAGTGTGCTTATGGCAGGCAGTATTATTTCTAGCACACCCAATCAGTGCAAAATGATGACAAAACAGGAATTTTAGTAAGGCTTTTTCAGGCAACAACAACAAAAACCCTCAGCAAATTGGCATTTGGGAAGTCACTGGAGTGGAGGAATGAAGCCCTTCTGTTCCATATTTCCATCTAGTCCCTAGCAGTTCATCATACAAATTTGTGATTGGCAGCCTACAGCAGCCCCCATCCTCTCCTCTCCCTCGGAACTGCTTGCTTTGATTTTTCAGCACCACCCAGATGCTAGCTTTTGTACCCATGAGAGATCTATGCTCCCATGTTTCCCAAGGTTTTGGGGTTCCATGGCAAAAATATTAGGAACCTATACAGCCCCAAGGTTTATCTTCCTTCCTGAAGGTAGTTTCTTACAGTGCTACTACTGGGTCATACTGACTCCACAGCAATCTGACATATTTGAGTGCTGGTCAAATAGGGGCTCAGTGATGACCACAGCCAATCCAGGCTATTGCCATATTGCAACTGACCTATAACTTAGTAAGGGCAATTGTGACCTTTTTGAACAGGAAGGTGACATGTTGCTGGTGTGCTGTGTCAAACTAGCCCCAGCAAAAATTTCCAGTAATTGGAAGCAAGGGTTGTGGGATATCAATAGGAAATTGCTCAGTAGTTGGCCACATATGGTAGTGTTGCAAGACCAGGAAAAAAGTTAGTGAGAGGCCAGGAAGTGGTGAAGCAGAGTCTGTGGGGGAAAGTTCTGTCTCCCATACTAATCCTTTCCAAACAGAAGCACTGTTATGTTTCACATTAATGTGCCGATAATTAACTGTATACGCTTAGAAGCAAGTTATACTGATTCCAGCAAGATTTATGTCCAGCTAAGTATGTTTAAGATTGCAGGCTTAATTTAAAATTCTAATTAAGATTCTATTAATGTTTTTATTTAGGGACAAACTAAACATTATGAGGAAGAACTGTAATTAGATCTCCCAATGTATTTTTATTTTCCTGAAAGAAAAGAAATGCACACAGGATGCCCCAAAATTGGTTTGGGACTATAATGTGGGAGAGAAGAGGTTAACCCTTTCATCCCATCTCATGGAAAGCCCCAAGAGCAATGTAGGGGAAAGTATACAGGGATCACTGCTCCCCCTGTGCCAGGGCTCCAGTGCACCCCTTAGAAGGAGAAGGGGCGGGGGGAGGCAGAAGATGCAGTCAAGGACCTCCCACATAATGCATCTTGTGGCCCTCACCTGCAGTCCCTAGGTGCAGCTAAAATGCACCTGTCATTTTCTGAATAGAGAACAATAACAAGAAGCCTTCCTGATCTATCATGTAGAAGCAGATATTGTTTGTAAATGATCTGCACTTAAGAGCTGCCAACAGAATACATTTTCCTGAGCTAGGGATAGTGATGCAAAGCATTGCTTCCTTTAATTTCTGCAGCAGTTATTGCACAGGAACTCTGGCAGAGTCATAGAATCATAAAGTTGGAAGAGACCACAAGGGCCATCCAGTCCAACCCCCTGCCAAGCAGGAAAACCCATCAAAGCATTCCTGACAGGTGGCTGTCAAGCCTCTGCTTAAAGATCTCCAAAGAAGGAGACTCCACCACACTCCTTGGTAGCAAATTCCACTGTTGAACAGCTCTTACTGTCAGGAAGTTCTTCCTAATGTTTAGGTGGAATCTTTTTTCTTGTAGTTTGAATCCATTGCTCCGTGTCCGCTTCTCTGGAGCAGCAGAAAACCACCTTTCACCCTCCTCTATATGACATCCTTTTATATATTTGAACATGGCTATCATGTCACCCCTTAACCTTCTCTTCTCCAGGCTAAACATACCCAGCTCCCTAAGCCGTTCCTCATAAGGCATTGTTTCCAGGCCTTTGACCATTTTGGTTGCCCTCCCTTGGACACGTTCCAGCTTGTCAGTATCCTTCTTGAACTGTGGTGCCCAGAGTTGGACACAGTATTCCAGGTGAGGTCTGACCAGAGCAGAATACAGTGGTACTATTACTTCCCTTGATCTAGATGCTATACTCCTATTGATGCAGCCCAGAATTGCATTGGCTTTTTTAGCTGCTGCATCACACTGTTGACTCATGTCAAGTTTGTGGTCTACAAAGACTCCTAGATCCTTTTCACATGTATTGCTCTCAAGCCTGGTGTCACCCATCCTTTACTTTACATTTCTCCCTGTTAAATTTCATTTTGTTTGCTTTGGCCCAGTTTTCTAATCTGTTAAGGTCATTTTGAAGTATGATCCTGTCCTCTAGCATATTAACCACCCCTCTCAATTTGGTGTCATCTGCAAACTTGATCAGGATGTCCTCCAAGCCATTGATAAAGATGTTGAATAAGACTGGGCCCAAGACAGAACCCTGAAGTCACTTCTCTCCAGGATGAAGAGGAGCCATTGATGAGCATCCTTTGGGTTCGGTCAGTCAGCCAGTTACAAATCCACTGAATGGTAGCATTGTCTAGCCCACATTTTACCAGCTTCTTTACAAGAATATCATGGGGCACCTTGTCAAAGGCCTTGCTGAAATCAAGATAGGCTACATCCACAGCGTTCCCTTCATCTACCAGGCTTGTAATTCTGTCAAAAAATGAGATCAGATTAGTCTGACATGACTTGTTTTTCAGACACCCATGCTGACTTTTAGTGATCACAGCGTTCCTTTCTAGGTGCTTACAGACCGTTTGCTTAATGATCTGCTCTAGAATCTTTCCTAGTATTGATGTTAGGGATACTACCGGTATTACATTAACAGTGGTAACCCTCTTCCTCTTCCTGGTTGTCTCAAACTTATCCATGTGTCTTTCTCTCCCATCCCTCAGGTAGGTTCAGGCAAGATGTTTATGCCAAAATGTTCTGGTCCCTTTGCTGAGATTCTCCTTATTAGTGCATTCTGCCTGCATCTCAGAGAAAGCTGAAGCAAGCCATAGCGATTGGCTGGAACTAAGGCAGAATGTATGAAAGTATACTGTACATGAACGCATTGGCAAAGGGGTGAACTGCTTGCTCATAAAACCATTTAATACATGCTGCCAAAGTCCTGAGCTCCAGCCAGCAGCCAAAGCAAACAGCTTGAATAGTAAGGCACTGCACTCTGCCAGCAAGACAGGAACAAAAGGTGGGGAAGACAGTTTTCTGGGTGGGCTATTGTTCCATTGTACCACTGATGGAACAGGGCCTTTGGTGCAATTTTCATTCAGCTACAAAAGTCACAAACCACACTTTTATGAATTTAACCAGATAGAATTTTAATACACTGGGAAGACTTAGGGACATGATATTTCCTAACCTGACAGCAATAGCAATCAACAGGTCTTTTACAGAGAAGCAGCTTCACTGTATTAATCTAGCAACACCATGTCAGCTTAACCTGAACTTCTACAGTGGAATGTATGAATGAGGCTTACATCCTATTCACATTTATTTGCAGGTAAGTCCTATTAAGCTCAATGGTTCTGCTGTGAAAATATGCATCAGATGGTACTTTGAGGAAAGTTAAATAAGATATAGGGCTCATTTACTGAACGTTCCTTTATGAGATATACAATCTGCAAACATGTTTTCTTCCCTATGCGATTCAGTGTTTCAGGTGTGAGGCCCCTAGTGGAACAGTCAACATGGTGGGCTTCACACAGTCACCATGAGGATATTCCAGGGAGAAAGCGATCTGTTCCCTAAGGTGTACTGTGTACCCTTGTAGGGTTGAACCAAGAACACGAAAAGATGCATTCTCACACGCTCAGTAAATTCCCTTCAAATGGTGAGAAAGGTTGTGTCTGCCAGTTTCAAATAATGCAAACTCTGGGGCCACGAGGCCACTTTGAGAGAATTAGGGAAGATTAGTGAATTCTGGTCGGGAAATAATTAAGACCTATTGGTACCTATTCAGTAGATCCAGTCTATTTTCACCTTCGTTGGTTTCCAATTACTTTCTGGACCCAAAATCATGGTTATGACCTATAAAGTATACATAGCTTTGGAGTCCGTACCTGATGGAAGAGTTCCTTCTGTATGTACTTCCGACCTGTATGTACTTCAGCCCTTATTTGAGTGCCACCTCTGACCAAACTTTGGAGGGTGGTCACAACAGAGAGGGCCTTTTTGGTGGTGCACCCCCCCCATACAGAATGCTTTCCCAAAGGAAGCACACATGGTGTTCATATTGTTGTCCTTTTAACTTCAGCCTGACTCCCCCCCCCCAACCAGGCATTTTTAAATCTCCTCATTTTAGTCCATGTGGCATGGCTGGTGGTTTTAGCTGAGCTGGGGGGGGGGGAATTTAGTTTTTAAAAAGCTCCTGTGATTGGCATGAAATTTTATAGCATTGATGGTGTGTTTGGGTTGTTATGCTGAGATTTTTTTTAAAATGTGGGTTATTATGTTATGTTTCATTGATTTGTTTATAAGGTACATATCAAGTGTGTATATATATATATACACTTGATATGTACACACTTGAGATATAACCCCTCATTCAATTGAACCAAGCTGCTACTATAAACCGCAGCCCTGACATCCTTGGAGAGGCTTTCTTAAGTATTTTAGGCGACCTGAAATGTAAGAACGTACGCCTGGCATACGGGTGATGCCTGAGGCATCCCTAACTGAGAGAAGCTCGCGGTCTTTTTCTCAGCGAGCCCCACAGCGCCCCTCAGTGGTCAGCCGCGACTGCTGAAGTTGCCCGCGCTCCGGACAGCGGCTGCTCCAGAGATTCTCCCGCCTCACAAACCCCGACATCTTTTAGCGCGGCGTCGGCGCCTTTAAGAGAGCGAGTGAGAAGCTCAGGCTAGCCATCTGGAAGCAGGAAAGTTGTCCGCTGGTTGGACAAGAGCACGGCGAGAGCACCAACACCGCCGGCAGCAGCAGCAGCAGCAGCAGCAGCAAGCTCACGCCGGCGTCCGACGCCACCGACGAATCGCCTCAGGCGGAATCGGTGTGGCGCGCGCATCTGCTAGCGCCGAATTCCCTTCGCTCGAAAGAAAGCGCGCTGCGGAGGAGAGGCCCGGCAGGGGGGGGGGGTCCCCCACCCTCCCACACGCGCGACCGCCGCCTCGCCCGCGCTTTCCTCAGTTAGGCAGAGCTGAGCGCGGGCTGCGCTCTGACCCTGGAGATGGGCCGCGGCGGGAGGGGCCGGCAGCTGCTTCTGCTGCAGATTTGGCTCAGCGAGGGGAGCTCCCTGATGCTGATGCTGCCGCCGCCGCCTGCGCCGTTTCCTTGCTGTTGGCTGTGCGGTTGGAAGGGAGCTCAACCTCCGCCAGTATAAAAAAAACAAAAACAAAAACCCTCCTCGCTCTCCAGGGAAGGCGGCCGGCCGGCCAATAGGTCCGCACCGGTTTCAGAGAGACTGGTCTGGGGAGCAGCAGCAACTGCCGAAAGGATACTTCGGCTGCGGACGAGAGCGCGGGACTTTTCTTCCCCCTTCGCTCGCCCTCGCCCACCTCGCAGCCCGCGCCGAAGCGTCTGAGGGAAGGAAGCGGGCGCCGCCGCAGCGAGGAAGAAAAGGCGCGCGGGGGGGGGGGGGTCGGAGCATCCCCGCCGCCCGCCCGAGCTGCGCGTGGGTCTCCTCCTTTGGCGGTCGCGCGTGCGTCGTCGTGCGAGGGGAGGGGAAGGGGGGGCGGTGGGCTGGCGAGAGCCAGAGCTCAGCCCCGAGGAGAGACACACCGGAGGATGGTCCTCCCGCCGTGGCCGCGCGCCGCTGCCGAGCGAGCCTGAGCTGCGGACGGAGGGGAGATGCGGCCGGCGACTCTGGCTGGAAGCCCTTGAGATGAGGCGGACACCAGCCGCCGCCGCCGTGCCCAGAGCGGCTCCTCGTTTCCGAAGGTAGCTGGCTGCAATGGGAAGGCAGGACGTGACGGGGGCTTCTTGCAAGTCCCTCTTGCCCGGGGCGGGAGGGGGCACCCAGGACGCCGCTTCTTTGGCCAACGCAAGCGGCAGTAAGGCTTCTCTGTCGCCCCCCCCCCCAATCTCTCTATTATTAAACAAAAGGATGCAGCGCGAGCGGGGTGGGCGAGAGACGTGATGCTCTGGGTCGGTTATTCCTGGGCAACGAGGAGGCAAATGGAAATGCACTTTTCCGCTTTGGAGGCAGCCTAATAATGCAGGCTATGCAGGCAGCGCCTTAAAGACGGAACAGATTTATTTATTCGCCCTTTAAAAAAAACAAAACAAAAAACGTGGCGTAAGCTTTCGTGGACTAGCACCCAACCCACTCCGTGCCTACAGCCCACGGAAGCTTATGCCACCGTCAAATCGCGTTTGTCTTTCTTTATGGTGCGTGTTCGCTCCGCGATTTTAGCACAGCTTAGTTTCCCCTGCAACTCTTGGAAAAACTACCTTATTGTACAAGGCGATCCAGCAAGTGCTGTTAAAGTAAAGGATTGGCTCGCCCGCCCACCTTTTTGCAACAACAGCGACCACCGTGCTTTGAATGTAGGTAGCGGTTATAGTGGATCAGCTAACGCGAAGAGCAAAGGTGTGTTGTGTTCAGTTTGTGGTGGTGCAGGAGGTCGAGAGGGCTCGTCCACAGGTAAAGGGGATGGAGCGGTGGCGGGAGAAGACTTTCTGTATGAGACTGCAGAGACACGTGGGAATCGCCGGGCTGGCTTAGAACTAGGAGTCTCTCATCCAGGTACAGGCAGCTGGCTCTTTGGAAGAAGAGGCGTCAGGAAACCCCAGCATGGTTTCCAGTTTTGTTAAGCTAGTGCCAAGGGATGACTCTAATTCCAAATGCAAGTTTTGGGGACTAGGTTGGCCTTGCTTGTGAGATGGGATGCCAGAGCAGCGCAGCGCTGGAGAAATGCATGGGATGGGTCAGGTAAGGGCACCTACAGCTTAATGTTTTATTTTGGGATTCCTCCTCCAGCCTGCCAAGGGGTAGCGATTTCCATTCTTATCTGGAACTTGGAGCCTGGGCTGGAGCAGAGGTTTTAGGATGTATGTTGCTTTTTGCAGGCTTTGTAATGCTTTCTCTGTTTTGTTATTGCTTTGTTTTCCGATGTAATTAAGCTGGCAGCTGGAGTCCCCAAACTCAGTGCTTAGACCAGCCTTTCTAATTTCTCTATCTACAGTTCATTCCCTGGTGGATTAGGATTTCCCTGACTTGTATTTTCAGCATGGCACTAGTAGCTTCCCTTATTTAATTTTGGAGACAGCAAAACATGCCTTTCAGCGGTCCTTTAGTTAGAAATGACCACTGAGGAAAGAATGCAGCAACAAGATGCCACTTCCTTCTTGTTTGACTCTCATTTGGCCTCTTTGGGGCAATGATTTTTGGGGAGGAAATGAAATGTTTAGCTGAAATGGGAGCGCTCTTTTATTTCCTAAAGTGGTCTAAAACAAGGAGATAAATGAGACCGAAATGCCTTTCCAGATGATCAGTCTGTAGCACAACAATAAAAGCAAAGTTTTTGCTTCTGTTGTGTTGGACTCTTGACATCTTCCCTTAAGAAAATGCATCTGTTTCAGGGATATTCTGTTTTTCCAACACTCAAATAGCAACCTATTGTTTGGAAGAGGCCAAGCTTTCTCCAGCTGGCGGGGCCATTCTAATTGATTATGAGGACTGAATGGAATCTGATTGTGTGAAAGTCTTGAGCACTCACTGTATAAAACGTGAAATCATGCTCCCTCATGTTAAACAACAACAACATAGGTCTCATCCTGAACAGGTTTAAGAAAAGTATAGGAACACTCAGCAAGCCTTCAGACTTTGTCCTGAGAACAATTCCATCTCGCATACAGATTTCTTCTTTGCAAGCTGAATATTTCCTCTGGAGCCCCCACCATCCAATCTATGCTTCTTTTACTAAAGCAGCCCTCATTGCAGCAAGGCTTTCCCCACATCCATTATGTGTGGATTGGATGTCTCACACCTTTGAATTTAGGTGTGCAGAATCATTCTGCAAAGACTAAAATATGAAACAGGTTTATTGAGACACCTGTATTACATTTTAGCCTTCACAGAATAGTTTTAAAGAAATATTGTTGAAATAAGCATTTGGGGGATGGGGGAGAACCAGGGTTGACAAACCCTTCAGATGTTTGCACTACAATTCCCATCCTGTCCAGCCAGCCCAAAACATCTGGAGGTTGGTGAGGTCAGGACTAGTTCATAATCCAGAATATAACAATGTCAAGTCAGTATTATCCATTCTTTCTGCTTCTGCAACTCTGTAGTATGGGCACCAAAATTCCAGAGTTCTTATTTCCCTCAAAGCTTTGATTCATCAATTTAAATACCAAGTGTGTGTGAGAGAAGGGGAACAAGGAAGGAGCTTTTGTCAACATCCAGTCTAGGCTATTTATTGTCACAGAGTTCCTCAACTTTTGGATCCCAGATGTTGTTGGATGAGAACCTCTGTGATCCTCAGCCAGCTTAGCTGATGATCAGGGTTGATGGGGGTTGTAATCCAACAATGTTTGGCAACCCAAGCCTGGTTTACAGTGTTTATAGGCTGCCCTGTATGTCCAGCATGGCTCACAAGAAGAAATAAAACCATTCGAAATTCAAAAATAATAGAAGTAGAAACACAGCATAAAAATAGTCACAGATCTAAATCTAAGACAGATAAAGAGGCTGGTGCTGAAGTGACTCCAAGGTGGACATTTCCAGGAAGGGCATTTCAAAGCCAGCAAGCCTTCCCTGGAAAGGTAGATTTCCTTATAGTCACTCACCACACCTTACTGGATGGAGACACTTGAAGAAGGTCCTCTGAAGTTCTCAAGGGTTGCATAGGTACGTGTGAAGAGCACTGATCCCAAGTTCCGATGGGTCTTAAAGGCCAAAGCAACACCTTGAATTGGGTACAGAAAAGTACTGTGAGCCAGTTAAGATAGTGAAGCACCAGTGACTAGTCAGATGCACTTCCATTGCAAAGTTTTGGTCAAGCAGTTTTGTAGTCATGCACTGAATTTTCAAAAGTAGACCTTTCTACAATGCCCTGCAGTAGTCCAACTATGAATGGAACCCTGTTTTTTTTAGCAGTCCAAGACAGAAACACTGAATATTGCAATTGAAACTCAGGCTGTTGAAGCAACCAGCTGTTTTCTGCACTGGAAGAAATGTTATTGTCCAAAGCAGGCTGTTTATGGCTATTTAAAATAACTGGGGCACCTTTTAAAGCAGGATTTACCAGGTATGCTTCAACGTGGATGCAAAGAATGCATCCACACCAGTGGTACAGGGGAGTGTGGCACTGAGAAGGAAATCAGGTGGTACTGTGCAAAGCAGACTGAGGATGAGGAAGAGAGGAATAAGACAGGCTGATGGTTTTGATAGTAAAGTATTTGCATTCTTTAGGATTGGAGTTAGGTATGAATGAAAATTAGGCTTATTCCCCATAGAGGGCAAGTACGGACCTTAAGAAGAAAGTTTAACAGTTGCACTTTAATTTTAGATGTATGGTCTACCCAGCCCAAAGGACTGGGAGTGGGTTTCTACCAGTATTGCACAGTAGAAATAGAGCCTCTTATGCCAAAAGATCAGTCTAATGTCCATGCAAGACATTACAAGGGGTAACATAAAGTTCCCAGCCATGTCCACCCTTACAATGAAAAGTAGGGGCTGCAGCCATTTGCAGCATGTAATAAGAGGGAGGCTCAGTGGTAGAGCATCTGCTTTGCATTCAGCAGGTTTCAGGTTCAATCTCTGGCTTCTCCACCTAGGGCTGGGAGTCAACCCTGCCTGGAGAGCTGCTGCCAGTCAGTGTAGACAATGCTGTGCAAAACAGATCAATGGTGTGACTTGCAATACAGCAGATTCCTATGTTGCTATGTAATGCTTTTCCACCTACTGATTCCCTCCTAAGTATTTCCCTGGCTAAGGTCGCTTCTAGTTTTGGAAGCCAGCTGGTTTGTGTATGTGTGCAGAATGGTCAGGGAGCAATTACAGGGAAGAGCTGAGTGCAGGAGGAGTTTAGGGAGGTGGTTCCCACCTGCTGATTGTCCCCAGCAAGTCTGCCCCTGAATTCTGCAAATCATTGGAAAACATGGGTCTTGGGTATGTTTCCCAAGAATGCCTATTTTGGTTCCTTACATAAAACTTCTTCTGCTGTTACTTTTTCCTTTATAACATTTTGAAAAATGCTTATTGGGAAAAGCCAGAGATTTAATTCAGGGACACCTCTTTATTGGGTGAACAGTAGTATGATGTGGCCCTGAGGCACATCTGGCAAAAAGGCTGCAAAGTATCTCTGCTGTTCTTCACACTTCTCAAATCTGCACTGCCATCTTATCCTACATGCATTCCAAAGATGTGCACTTGTAGCCATTTCCCCTTTGCTTCTCTGTGTTTGCTTTTAGAATAGGAGGTCAAGGATGGTCGTGGCCTTGAAATGAAGCCACCTACCCACTTGGCTCCAAACCAAGATTTTTTTTTTACTTTCCCTAATCCCAGCTGTTCTGAATTCATTTGTTCGCTCAGTACACCTTGTAGGAAGGGACAAATGTACCATCAAATATATTCCTACCAATTCCCTTACCTGGTGCTGTGGGCTAAACCACTGAGCCTCTTGGGCTTGCTGATCAGAAGGTTGGCGGTTCGAATTCCTGCGACGGGGTGAGCTCTTGTTGCTCGGTCCCAGCTCCTGCCAATCTAGCAGTTCAAAGGCATGCCAAAAAGTGCAAGTAGATAAATAGGTACCGCTCCGCTGGGAAGGTAAACAGCGTTTCCATGCGCTGCACTGGTTTTGGTGTTCTGTTGTGCCAGAAGTGGCTTAGTCATGTTGGCCACATGACCTGGAAAAACTGTCTGCAGACAAACGCCGGCTCCCTCAGCCTGTAAAGCGAGATGAGCACCACAACCCCAGAGTCGTCTGCGACTGGACTTAACTGTCAGGGGTCCTTTACCTTTACCTTTTATCTGGCATATCTCTCCCCATCTTCTCCCTTTTGCCACAGGCCGATTCCTCTTTCCTGAATTCCTCCTAAGGGACATTTGTCATCCTCTAAATAGTTCTTTTCACTATTAACCCAGTACCTCTTGTACTTGGGTTGAGAAACTTGTGCTAAATAAAAGAAAAACAAATAAAAACCAATTTTCTGTCTAATTTTAAGGAGGGGGAACATGATATTTAATTGCATGTACATTTTGTTCTCCAAAATCAGTAGTCTGTTATTGTTGTTGTTATTATTATGACAACAGAACCATAATTTGCACAGTGAAACGAGGTGATACATACACCTTGGTAGCAAAGTTTTCCACAGGCAAGATAGAAACACAATTTCCTCAAGGATAGAGGCTGGGCGTAATAAAGGGATTGAAGGAATGCACTGTAAAAACACAAAGGAAATGCTTTTAACAGTGGGCCAGAGTGAGCACAGGTGACCTTCAAACTTTAAGTTTTATTCAGCCGAGTTGATCTGTACACTGCTTACTTCAGGAATGTGAGGGTTTAAGTTGCCTCTGGCGGGATTTGAACCTTTTAGTGCAGAATTGACTTGTGCTGGGCGTTGGGGGTCAGGTGGAGAAGAACATGAACAATTCCTGGCAGGGTTGGAGTCAAGCTTTTAAATTTTGTTGGAGTTCTACCTATGTATAATGTCATGCTTTCCCACCACACACCCCTCCCTCTTGCCTTCAGCTAGTATATAAAAGCAGTTCTTCTCAGGGCAGTATATCTCAAGGGGCAACCTTGATCTTAGTGAAAAGGCTCCTAATTCCATGAAACTGTTTACTCTGTTTGAAAAACCGTACTTACCTTCTTGAGGTGAATTTAGCTAGGTTGACTGATGTGCACACAGATTTTGCCACGTAGCATGATGTGGCACGCAGAGATGAGTGTTCTGGGCTGTTTTAACGCAGGATTTATTAGTTCGACCCCCCCCCCCCCCAATTTTTATTTATTTGTTTGTTTATTGGTCAGGCAACAGCACTCTCAGCCAACAATCCCAGCAAGCACTGTCCTGCCCCTAACTCTTGCCATCAAGCTTTGCTATCTACCCTCTCTGCAAGGCAGCCACCTTTCATTTCAGGAAACAAAGTTATCATTCAGCCAGACAGTTAATGTAGGCAGCAAAGCCACAGTTTGCTCACTTCTGGCAGGATATTTTGTGTGTGTGTGTGTGTGTGTGTGTGTGTGTAAGTAATTTGCAAACCAACAGCTTCATGTCTATCCTAGCTGCCTGGTTAGACAGAGAGAACTGCCAGGAGGCCCTGCTGATTTCCAGGATGCCTCTGTTCCAGTGATAACTAATGTAAAACGGGCTTTGCTGCCACGTATATGGGAATCAAGTAGTTTGACACTGAAAATCTAGCCTCTTGAGCCTCAACATGTGGGAGAAGGATATGGCAACTGAGTGATGAGAGGAAGGCACAATGTGTATCTTTTGGAGGCAATTTTCATTACCAATTCTTATGGAAATGCAGAGAAGAACAGTCCTAACTATACCTTCATATGGAAGACATAGGACTGGATTCAGCTAAACAGTTACACTAGAGGGGGCCAGTGCCACATGTCCCGCTAGCTCACTGGGACTCCCCCTCAATTGGCTGTAGGGGTTGGGAGAACCTCAGAATAGCACATGGAAGGAGGAGAGGTAAGATTGTTATGTCCGGCAAGCTGAAATGCTTGCGCTGATGGAACTGTTGTAATAGTAAGTTGTTGAATTGCACCCATAGGTTCTGCACTTACCCATGTTACGGTTCTGTCCCCAAAAGGCAAAAGAGGATTGGGCTGAACTGTTATTGAAATAGCGTGACACAAAATGGTCTGGTCCCCACTCCTGACCCTGTGCAGATGTCAACACAGTGATCTCATCCAGTGTTAGAAACTGAGATCTGAAAGCTAGGAGCTAAATAGCACCTTAAACCTAGGTTATGGGCTCAACAACGGAATGTCCAGACACACTTCTCTATAACAAGAATACAAAGCTGAAAATGAATGAACTGCAGCTAAAAATATTATGTTCATTTTTTCACATGGTCTAGTCCTTCCTCTGCCCACCCCCTAATATTCTTAAGAGGGTCTCTTATCCAGTCTTAAGAGAGTAGCTGGAAGTGGGGAGGCAGAAAAAAGGTCCTCCTTTCCTTCCAATCTGCAGTTTTAATCTCAAATCTTAGGTGCAGTACTGTGCCCAGAGCTCAGAAACTGCTCGCACTAATGAAATTCCCTGTCGCAAAATGCACCTAGGACAATGGGAGTTTCAAACACTGATCTCATTTGGTTCATTTCCCCCCATTTAACAGTTTTCCATCTGCAAAGATGCAGCTTATAGCTGACCTGTGGCATAACGAGGATTGCATGTATGGGTTGCACATAAATAATAATAATAATAAAATTTTTATTTATACCCCGCCCTTCCCAGCCAAAAAACCGGGCTCAGGGCGGCTAACACCAATTAAAATCACAGCAAAAAAACCATAAACACAATCAATTTAAAATTACATATTAAAATACAAATTAAAAAATTCAATATTGAAACTACAGTCTCATTTACAAATAACCCACCAATAAAGAATGAAGCATAAATATTAAACAGAAACCAACCCAAAGGCCAGGTGGAACAGCTCCGTCTTGCAGGCCCTGCGGAAAGATGCCAAATCCCGCAGGGCCCTGGTCTCTTGTGATAGACTGTTCCACCAAGTCGGGGCCAATACTGAGAAGGCCCTGGCCCTAGTGAGTGGGACATGGCTAATGAGTGGGACAGAGAAACTAATCAGCCCCCCCCCCTCTTGCCTATGCTGCTGCTCTACTCAGGACCTGACGGCAGCTTCTGGAATAGAGTCAGAGTTGTCGAAAAGTGAGCCTTCATTGAAATAAAGCACTGAAGTTGGTTCCTCTAGTTGCCTAGGGCAATGGCCCATAAAGATAGCAAGGGGACATGCATTGAAGAGGCTCATACTATTCTAGATTCCTTGGTGTCTTGGCAGAGTGAGAATACTGTTGCTTTAAAAATATGCCAACAAGGCTGGGAACATTTTCTCCATGAACAGTTTCCTAGGCAAATGGATTAATATTCCACTTCATGATCACAATCCAAGTTTAAATCTATTCAAATTAGTTGGCTTTTGTGGTTCTGTTCTCTCTCTTGCAGATGTGTGTGTGCACACAAGCATTTGTAGCAGTGTGGACATTGGTCCTACATGTCAGGTGGGAAAGGCTGTAAGGATTGGCCCTTCTCTCATGGTTCTGGCACTTGCATGCTTACCACAGATGTGTGGATGTGGCTTGTGTCGCATGTGCTATTGTACTGTGCCCCATGTTACCTGGGGAGACCCTTACCTCAGATTAAAGCCTGCCAGTTCCTCAGCTTTGCAGGCAATCAAAGTTAAGAGGCAAAGGCATGGTCCAGCAGTGCAGCAGATAAAATACTGGATGTCAAAGGCCTAAGTTAGGATTTAAGTCTCACCTCATCACTGGGATTGTTGGGGTGGCCTCATAAGTCTTTTATCTTTCAGATCCAGTTCCCCATTGGCTAAGTGGGCATGAAAACTGACTTGTCTCACACAGATTGTTGAGAAGCTGAATGAGATAGTAAAGAATATGTGGCTACCTGCCCTACACCACCAAACTTGAGTGACCAATAAAGCTATAATAACAATGCTCAACCCTGTTAAAAAATAAAAAAGCAATAGGCTTCACAGCAGAAGTTGCTGGAGTTAATAAATTACTCCTCCCTTGTTGAAAGGTGCTTCTGGAACAAGACTTTGTGCAGAATAGAAGTAAATTTAAGTTTATCCTTTTTTTAATTAAAAAAAATCCCTTTTACCAATGCCCTGGTTTAAATGCACAACTGGAAATACACTGTATTTTTATTTGCCTGAAAGGCATGTACTGTAGCGAGAAATGTTCCTGTAATTAGACATTTGGTATAAACAGGAGTGTTACTTACTGAAGGGGAGTTTGTGGTGAGTTGTATACTGTATGTGTTTCAGATGCAGACTTAAGCCTTGAATGTGGTGATGCTTACATTCAGGTGATGTGTACATTCAAGTGTATAAAAGTGACTGGAGGCTTGGCTGAATGTGCCTTGCCTGCTAGCCTGGTGTGTACCTTCTGGTAAACACGCTGCAGTTATGACTCCCAAATGCTGCAGTAGCTCTTGACCTGTCAGGCGGAGGAATTTGAATCATGACTCTGGAGTGGGCTTGAGCCATGTGTACCCTTGTGTCCCTCTCTGTGTACATAACATTTGTGTGGGGCATGTGTGTCAGCTTGTCAGGAGCTTTTCTGCTCTCTTTCCTTCAGCATCTGAAGTCTCCCAGAGCTTCTGCTATTGACAATCATGTTTAGAGCGAGGCCCAAAGTCCTGAGTCACTGTATTGTTTCCATGGAAACAGACTTGTTCATTATAATCTGTTTTAGGGGTAGTGGAAAATACAGTACAGATGCTGCTAGGAGTTGGGCTGCTGCCAGAATCATACTGGCCAAAGAGATGTAGGATTTCATCAAGTTGGGTAAGGGGGACTGATACTTTATCCACAACATCAACTGCAGCAGGCTGTGTTTTGTGAAACCCTGCCTCGTGGTTCAGAGACTGCTATGGCTGTGTGTGTGTGCATGAGAGAGAGTGATAGACAAGCCGCACAGTTGGCAGATATGCGTCCTAATCGTGCCATTTCTGTACCTCACCTGTTGCTATGAAATCCTCCCATTCTCTTTCTCAGGATTGCCGTCAGCTAGGCAAGGATTCAAAGAAGGTTCCAATGTGTATGGTTGTCTCTATGATGCTGGAAAGGGGAGGGGAATAGTGAAACTAAGTGCCCAGCCAACATCAGGTGCTTCAGCGTCTGTTGGGAATAGTGTATGTGCTGAGGGGAGAGAAGGGATTCCCAAGGGAGGGTTTCTATGCTCACTATGAAAAATAAAATCTGAAACAAGGAAGAAGTCAGCACGAAGCTTCAGTGAAAAATCATGTGCTAATCATTATAACTGTTTGTATTTTTTCTATCTGCCCCCAAGCATGCCTGGTGGGTTGAAACGCTTTTCCTCAGCAAGGCAAGCAACCAGTATTGGAGTAAAGGGTGGTGGGGGTGGGGTGGGGTAAAACCATATAAATCTGTTCAGAGAGCAAGCTCTTAGGCCAAAAAATTAACGAGAAATATGAGCTAATGAGAAGTGTGACATTAGTGAGAGACAAAGTAGTCATCATTGCTGGAGCTTGAGGGGGATGTGGAAGGAGGGGTTGGCACACAAATTAACACAAGCAAACAAACCTGTCAGCGATACGGTGTTTTCACATGACTTGGGTTTTGAAATTTTTGTCCCCCTGTAAGCGCCATGACATTAAGTGAAGATTTGATGTAAGGGCAGTGTCTGATTCATAGGGCAAGAGCACCCCACCTACCCGTAGCTGAGTCACCCACACCAATCAATGAGTCGGCTTGCGGTGTTTTTCCTTCCCATTCTGCTCAGTTTGAGACAGACAGAGCCCAACTCTTAAGGTGGCAGTGATGGAGCTGTTTTGCTCTTTCACTTTGTAAGCTAGTCATGGCTATATGGGAAACATGGATTTGGATACTGCATATGTTTTTATTTTGTTGCCCATACCTACTCTGGGCAGATGTGGCTTATAGTGCGCATACATGACATGTAGCAATCCACACATGGGCTTTATTATTATGCTTCCCCCCAAGCAAGAAAGCAAAGTGGAGATGAAGAAGGTAACAACATGGTGTACGACTTCTCTGTGGGCAGGGAAATCTTGGGTGCACTGGATTAATTACTCACTCTACCTGAATCTGTTGTTTCAGGCACCAGCTTTGAAAGATGAGAAAGATGTGTTCTGAAAAGCTAAAGTGATGCATGTTTCAAACATTATTGGAAGTCTTGCATTTCTTGGTCTAACTCTAGCTGTGCTGTGGAAATGAGGCATTGCTTTGGCATGGTTAAAATTTGGCCAGATTATGTTGGTGCACAGGTAACTGGCTACATGGAGAAATGCCTACGGAGTCTGGGGTTCTGGTGGCAATTACACCAACTTGATAACGTGTGCAGCAAGCCCAGGATAAATAGGGAGAGCAATTTTAAATGTACGTTGATAAGTCTTAAGAATACTTAGGTAGAAAGTAAGGAGGGATGAATATATTTCTCTAGGCTGCTCTGACAATGATCTCTCCCAGGAAATAATTGAGACCCCCCCCCCCATTAGCAGAGTTTGTGAAGTCCAATAGTAGGCTCTAGAGTCTGAGGCTAAAGTAACAGTGCTGTTGGCACAGAGAGGCAAAAGGACTTGGCACAGCCCATCCCTGAGTGCAACAACATACTTAAACACTTTCTTTAAACATTCAGTGCAGGAATCTGGCAGTTGAGGGCTCTCCAAGCGTCCTTTGTGTCTGTAACTGAAAAACATGCAATTGTGAGGGCACAGGACATATTTATTCCCATGAAAAAGTGCAAAGTGAACAATTCATTTGGCTGCAGCTGATTATTGCTCCTTGGCTGGGCTTCAGATGTGCATTTGATTCTGTTTAATGTGATATTTCTGTTAGGTGGATCCACAGCTAGTTGAGCAACCACACACAGTGAGTGCTTATTAATGGCTCTGTATCAACCCGGAGGGGGCTCTCAAGTGGAGTACCACAGGACTCTGTCCAGGCTGTGTTGTTCAGTCATTTTATAAATGACTTGGATGAGGCTATAGAAGGGGTGTTCATCAAATCTGCAGAAGACACAAAGCTGGGGGGATAGAAAATACAATAGAAGAGTCAACATCAGGATTCAAAATGATCTTGACAGGCTGGAACACTGGCCTGAAACCAACAAGATGAAACACAACAGAGATAAATGTAAAGTCCAGCATTTAGGTACAAAAAGAATCCAAGGTACACATTCAGGATTGAAGAGATCTGACCCTGCAGCAGTGCATGTGAAAAATACTTAAGTATCTGGGTCAATCACAAGCTCATCATGAGCCATCAGTGTGATGCAGCTGCAAAAAATGTTAATGCAATGTTCAATAAAAGAAACAGTGTGTCTAGTTTATAAGAAGTAATAGTTTTATTGTAGGTTGTATAAGGCTGTCTCTGGAGTACTGTGGCTGTGCCCAGTTCTGGGTACCATATTTTAAGAAGAAACAAACAAGTATGCCCAGAAGAGGCGAGCAGGACGGTGAGGGATCTGATGGAAGCCCAAGTCCTACTAGGAATGGGTGAAAGAGCTGGGAATGTTTAGCTTGGAGAAGTGAAGAATAGTGGGAGAAAAATAGCAGCTTTCAAATATCTTGTCTTATGTAGAAGATGGAACAGGCATGTTCCTGGTCGCTTCAGAAAGCACTAATGGGTGAAAATTGCAGAGAAGCAAATTTAGGTATTAGAATAATTTCAAGTATCAGGCGTTAGAAGAAACTACCAAAAGGCAAGAGCTATTTGCCAGTGGAACACGCTGATATGGTAGGTGGTAGGGAAACCAATGTCCACACCATGGAAGGACTTGTGGATACAGAATTGGCCTCCACAGTCACTTACAGACTCACTGTTCGTGGACCGTGTTCATGGAAGACACTCAGCTATGAGTGATTGCCAAAGGAGGAGGAGGGCATCCTTCCATTGAGGTATTTAAGCAGAGGTTGGGTAGCTACCAGACTTGGAGGCTTGTAGCTGCATCCTGTGTTGCAGATCTTGCATTGAGTAGTGGGTTGGACTAGATTTCATTCCAGGTCCTTTGCAACTCCATGATTTTATGTCCCTGCTTAACACAGAGCTTTGCATGTGGATCAGCTTGTATTTTCCTAGGAATCAAGTGGCGTTATTTGAGGTTATGGGTGGCCTTGTCCTCACATGGATGGAGATGAGCATCTGCCACAGCTGAACTCAAGTGATCCTTAGCTCACTTTCCTGCTGTTAACAGCAGGGGTAGTTAATCTTTTTCAGCCTGAGGGCTGCATTGCCCCACTCCATCCTCTCCAAAGAGCCACATGCCAGTGGTAGATGTCATCAGAAAGTGGTGTGGCCACCCCACAGACTCAGGTACACAAGCAGGCAGATACACACACACACACACACACACACACACACACACGTGCCCTGTCCTAGAAACTTATGCTAAAGAGGGTGGTGCAGGGCAGGGGGATGACAAGTCTCCTTCACAGGTCATTCAGATTACATATTGTGCATCTAGAGATAGAACCCCCATCTGTCAAGGAGTGGTCAGAGCCCCCTTTCACAATAATCCTGCTGACTCTTTGTAGAGCTTCGTGCTCTGCAAGCCTCACTGGCAGAGGTGGAGCAAAGGAGTGTACTCGGAGCCAGCAGATATTTGGGCAATAGACCTACCCTTCCCTCATCACAGTGCTTCTGATTGCCCCCTCCCTATGGCCCCCCCCTTTAAACTCCAGTTATGCTAGTTTGCACCCAAAGCTGAGTGAGGTTATGGCTATGCTAACATATGATTAGCACTGCTGTACAGCAGCGTTGCAAACTTTACAGCTTTGACAGTGTAAGAGACTCTAGGAACCAGGGTCAGATAGTCACAAATGCAAGTCTTGCCCTGCACAGATATCTTTTGGTGACTTCTTTCTAAGTGCATCTTAGTCAAATCAGTCTGGCGTTCTTCTCACTAAACAATTAAGAGATTGGAAATTTCTCCTTGTTCATAAATAGCTTTCTATGATTTCCTACGGTTTCCAAGCTACCCATCTGGGCGGATACACATTATCACCGAGCAAAAAACTATTTGCAATGGTGGTGCAGTCTTATAAGAACTTAATTGCAAACATGACAATGCATTAATTTCCTTTGAAGATAAACAGATATATAAATCTTCATTGATGTAGGATGTAAACTTCCCATAGTTGTCAAGAATACTATTACAAAGTTTATGAGAATCCTCTGGTGCTTCAATGTCAGTGAAAAATAAATGCAGGTTTCTGAGAGAGAAGGTCCTTGTATTGCCACAGTCCCTCTTCTAACATGGAATCAGGCGAATCTTTATCACCCAGGGTTTGCTTTCCTCCGTTAGCACCACTTAATATAACTTGTATTGTGGAATTTCTGTTTTTATTTGAACAAATGTTTGTTCTCTCACCAATAAGTTCATAACTAGGTTTGTAACAATAGAAGTGGTGTTGTAATCCAGAAATGAAGTCCATCAAGTAGTGTGTCACAGACAGTGGGAAATCAAACATGAAATAAAATTGGGCTGGAGATTTTGTAGTGAGGTTAGAGGGTAAGAGGGATTTAAAGAACAAATTTGATATTGGACTCTACTTCAACAGCAAACTGACCTTCTCTCCCCTTCCTATTCATAGCTGTCAACTTTCCCCCTTTTTGTGGGAAATTCCCTTATTCCAGCGCCGTTTCCCACTGCAAAAAAGGGAAGGTTGACAGCTATGACTGTTTCCCAATGCAAGAAAAAGGAAGGTTGACAGCTATGTATCCTATTAGATTTATGCCTATATCAACACAGGATGGAAAGTTCCAAACCTTTTTGATGATGACTAGTCAGAAGATAGCCACCAGAGGGCAAGAGACAGTGCTTTGTTGAAGAACTTTAGCAAATATACACATGAAAAGCTGGGGTTGACTGGAAGCCACGGTACTTAGGAGAGGTGACATATTGATTGTTTTATTGTTCTATTTTACACACACACACCCCGACATGGCAAAGAGCAAGAGAACTAAAGCTAGTTTATCTCCTTCCATCTCTTGCATACACCAGAAACCTCCTGGATCAATATTATTTAACTAAGAAGTGCTAGGCTAAATATGCTGTGGGGCTGGGGCTTGAGACCCAGCTGTAAAATGAGGGCTTCTGAGTAGAGTATGTACAATACCATGCATCTCAGAATTAACCAGGAGCTGTCATCCATCCATGCCTGCCTAGAAAAGTATGTGAATACTATAAGTGAATGTTGATTGTTTTCAGGGTTTTCCCCCAATGTGGGGCAGCTGACTTCTAGGGGAACAGAGAGAAAGAAGACGTTGATAAATAGCAGTTGCACTTCCTTCCTGCTTTAGCATCACACAGCAGTAGTATGAGACAGGCAGCAATGAAGAACAGAAGAGTTCTGATGGACAAAGCCTTACATGGTTTGGGACAAGGGTATCTGATGGACAACCTTCTTCCATATCAGCCTGCTTACTTATTGGGGAAATACATGGAGACCTTCCTGTCAATTCCAAACCGTGTTTGGGACAAATGGGAGGCCCATCTTGGTTGTTGCACCCTGTCGGTGGAGGGTTGCTGTCCTGTCGCCAGTGCTGAAGCAAGAATCAACTACCAGTCCAGTCAGCTTCTGCTTGTGGAATGGTGGGGGCCCCATCATGACCTCCCAGGCATCAAAACTTTTTGGGCCAGCCATAATTATATGTAAGGCTTCTGGTCTTGTTTTGCTTTTAATTATCCAGCCTTTTATTGTGCTTTACTTCTACATTAAATTGTTTTATTGCTGGTTTGTTTCTTAACTGTTGTCTAATATATGGCATAAGCCACATTGAACTATATGGGAAAGGTGAGTTTCAATATCTTAAATAAATAATTCATTGAGTTGAGGAGTTGGCAGCTGTCTGTCTTGGGAGAAAATGGAGGAGTGCGCCTTTGCTGGTGAAGTCAAACTGATGGAAGGTTACAGCGCCTGCTGTGGCTGTAGAGATACGAGACATGTTTTGTTACAGTTGGGGAAGTTGAAGGCATCCGGTTGTGCTGATGCAGAATGGTGTTTCTTTTGTCTGTGCTCCTCCCAGAGATCATTACTCCTCTGGTCGCTGCCATGGATGCATGACCTGAGTGGGCTATAGTTTAGTGGTAGAGCTGTGGCTTTGTATGAAGAGATTTCAGGTTCAATCTCTGGCATCTCCAGTTAAAAGGATATTGAGTTGCAGGTGAAAGCAGAGGTCTGTGCCCTGGAAAGCTGCTGCCAGTCCGATTTGACAACACTGGTTAAGATGCACAAGTCTGACCTCGTATAAAATAGCTTATTATGTATCTGGTTGGGTGCAAAAGTGGGTGGTGAAATGAAATGGGCCCTAGAGGTCAACTCTTTCAGCGGGTTAAGATTTGTGAAGGAAAGACGTGTGAAATGTTGATGCTAATTTGGTGGCATAACTTTTAACAGTGATGAAAGATTTTTAGTGAGCAGTTGCAGAAGCATTCCCAGCATTTCTGCCTCCTGGGCACATCTCAGATTAAGAGGTCTATTCATATTTGTCAAATCCCCAACTTTCTAATTCATATTTCCTGAACATGCTTGTATACAGATAATTATAGCATCCAAATGCAGCAAGTGTTTGTAACCAAATAGAGCCTTTATACTACCCAGGAGCATAATCCAAAAATTATGGTGATTCAGCCTGCATGCCTCTTGCACTACAGAATTTATATCTGTTTTGGGGAGCGATTGTGAAATAAGGATTTCGGCTCTGCTTTCCTACATGCAAGGACACTAAGCAGCAACATTTACTACAAGATAAGTGCACAAAGCATTGCAGAACAGTGTGTCTACTTGACGTGAAAAGTAAATATCCATGCTATTTGATAACTAGTTTAAACATAAATTGAACAATAACAAATACATGACCCATTGCATTATATTTAGAATGCTTGATCTTAAGCATAAAAAGTTAACTGCTGTTTTGTGTGTTCTCATTAAAAAAGCAGGCTTTATGGTCTGTCGGAAGATAATGAGATCATTTTTAAACAATCGTAAGTACAGACTTGAATATGCTTGCCTTGCATTCATATACCCATTTAAACCAGGTTGTTTTAAAGAGGCACTTAGATCTGGGAATGAAATATGATTGAAATGAAGAAACTGGATTATAAAAAAATTGAAACATTGCCTTTTTACTTAGTCTGTTGTTCCAGTTTAACCTCTGCAGAAATGCAGATATTCAGGACAGAGGCTGTTGTGTGAACTGTGCACTCTTAATTTTAGGTTTGGGAGTTAATAAGGTGACTGGTTGCACACACAGCTTTGAGGTATAGCTGCTGCTGATATGAAGCTTAGCCTTTGGTGCCCAGATTTGCCCAGTAGTTGGCCAGCCAAGGTTGGGTTGTTCTGGGTTAAACTTGCCATCCTTCTTTGTAGCAGCAACATCTGCTTCTTGTCTTGCAACATCTTATTTATACATTCCTCTAGGAGAAAAATGTCTGATGCTCTAACAGACTTATTGGAGCTGGGATTAAATCCTGATAAATAAAAACACTGGTGGTTGAGGCTAGCCTCTAGGCCCAGAAAAGCAGCCCTGCCCTGCCCTGCCCTTATATAACTGGCACAGATGAGACTGACAGCCGCATTTCCCTTCCCTGCCTTGCCCCCACAACCCCTCCCCAGGAATGCCACAGTCTGCCAACAGCAGCGTCCTCTCTGGGGAGAAATCACCAGGAACTTTGTGCTTTTCTAGCCCCGTCAGGAATTTTAATATGCTAAAGCCACAGGAGCTTTGAGGTTGAACAGGCCCTGCATACTAACACACCCTTAGCCAATCCAGCTTCCTGAAGCCTGCACTGTGTGCAGAGATGTTGTCAACTTCAGAAATCCCCTTGCTGTGTTGTCTGTCAGCTGCTGTTCTTGTTCTCCCATCAGGAGTGGGTGGTGTGGAGTGTTAATGGGCAGCAAGGGGTGAAGAGGAGCCTGTTGAGGAGACATGAGATTTGTGCATGCATGAATTACAGCAATAAAGCAGAATGTTTGGATGTTTAAATTAAGCAATGCTCAGAGCAGCTACTGTGGATCAAAGGCAGAACATGAGCTTTTGGGGAGCGGGTAGAGGGAGGCTTCTGCACAAAGAGCGAGAGCAAAAGTGGAAAACAATTGGCCAAGGACAACATTCTCAGGGACCTGCTTGCAGCAGGGCAGTTTAAAAATATTTGGGTAAATTAATCTGGGATTTGCTGTCAGCATATCATGTTCCACAGTCCAGTCCTGTGAGCTTTAGCTGCTGCTGTGTAAACAGACATTTCTCACTGCAGCATCCTTTGCTTGGCAAGTGGGGCACAGATGCCCCTCACATCACTAGTTGCTCAGTGTTTTCTCTTAGGGCTGCTTTGTGCATTATGCAGTGGCAAATCTGTTTACCTCCTATCACAGTTGATGGAGTTATGCAGCTGATCTTACAATCTTCCTGGCAGGTGTAGGTGAATAACACTTCTGTTTGAAAATGTGTTTATTGCATCCATGCATTTAAAAACAAACAAACCTAGGGGCTGCACATCTGCTTGCTTTGCTCACCTGCCATTCTCCCCACATTAACCTTCTAGAATTTCCCCTTCCCACCCCATGCAACTACTCAGATTGTTGTTCACCTTCCCAACCCCATTTCTGAAGCCACTTCTCTCTTCTGTTGTGCAGTCCATCATTGTTTTCACCTTTACTCCCACGCCCATGTCTCCCCCTTCGTTTGTGCAACTCCACTCACACACAAGCCACCCCCATGGTAACCTCCTGCATCTTCTTCCTCCCATGCATTGGAACTACTAAGTACCCTTTTCACCTTCAGCCCAGCTGTGAAGCCACCATACCCTTCCATTCTTCAGGCCTTGCTTTTATCTTCATCATCATCATCATCACCATCATCATCCCCATCCCCATATCTCCCTTCTTTTTTTGCAACCCCCTCTGCACCCCATTTCCCCCCCACCCTTCTTTTTCACAATTTCCCCTTGCTTCTCTCACAGAAGTTGGGGAGGGGGCATTACTATTTTGCAAGAGGCCTGCATGGCATGTAGTCCACCAGTACAAACACAGAAGATGGGCTGTCATATGCCTCACAACCTCCTTGTTCTTGTATGCCCAGACAGGTGTGTTGGGTGGTGCATCTCAAGTTATACATGCTTGTTTTAATACAGGCCACAAGGTAGCTGGAGGTTAAAGTAAAAACCATTGTAACCTTGAGCTAGGATGAGAAGAATCAAATCAGAAAAATAATATATTCAGGACAGAACCATTTAATTAAACATCTTGAGTACCTCTGCAGTTGTAAACTTAAAATGATATTTCTGCTCAAGTCCTAAAACACAAATGATGATCTACATTATAAGAAAAGTTTTACTGCATTTGACTCACTGAGGTAATGAAGACTGATCCTAGGGCAGCCTTACTTTGGACAACTGTCATTCACAACTCTGAAAGAGATAAAAGCCAGGCAGTGCTACTCTACCTTTCATAAGATTTGTTTTTCTGCATATTAGAGGTTGATCCTCAAATAAATAGGGTTCACTTACAGTATTCCAATATGAGGAGTTTTGGAACATCATTCCTCTTCACCTCCTTCATGACCATGTCATTGATACTAGTAGGATGCAGCGTCCCATTTTCAACTGCATCATGTTACGCTCTTTTTTTGTACTTAAGCACAGATACCCAAGTAGAAGGTACAGCTAGCTTGCATGAATTGTTACTTTTTTGGTAAAATACATGGAAGTAAAGACAGCTCTTATCTCAGCTGCAGCTTCCAGGTATTTAGCGGAGAGAAAAACAGCAGTTTTAATTTGCATGTGCCATTCACAACCAGCCCAAGCTATGTGGATTTTGCATTTGGCTGTCTTTACCAGAGTTGTTGTTGTTGTTTAGTCGTGTCTGACTCTTCATGACCCCATGGACCAGAGCACGCCAGGCACTCCTGTCTTCCACTGCCTCCTGCAGTTTGGTCAGACTCATGTTGGTAGCTTCGAGAACACTGTCCAACCATCTGGTCCTCTGCCATCCCCTTCTCCTTGTGCCCTACATCTTTCCTAACATCAGGGTCTTTTCCAGGGAGTCTTCTCTTCTCATGAGGTGGCCAAAGTATTGGAGCCTCAGCTTCAGGATCTGTCCTTCCAGTGAGCAATCAGGGCTGATTTCCTTCAGAATGGATAGGTTTGATCTTCTTGCAGTCCATGGGACTCTCAAGAGTCTCCCCCAGCACCATAATTCAAAAGCATCAATTCTTTGGCGACCAGCCTTCTTTATGGTCCAGCTCTCACTTCCATACATCACTACTGGGAAAACCATGTTTTTAACTATACGGACCTTCGTTGGCAAGGTGATGTCTCTGCTTTTTAAGATGCTGTCTAGGTTTGTCATTGCTTTTCTCCCAAGAAGCAGGCGTCTTCTAATTTCGTGACTGCTGTCACCATCTTCAGTGATGGTATACAAAAGAAATACTCCCTGCAGCAAATTGTAACTTAAAACAGATTAGTTCTAAAGAGACGAGATGGGGGACTTTGAACAGGGTGGCCCCTTGACCATGCCAGGCCATGCAGTGAAGCACTGACCCTCCTCCCTAGAAGGTGGACTTGAAATGATTCATGATAATAAATTGAATATGGTGCTGGCTTGGAATATGGAATATAGAAGTGAGGTGGGTGAAGCATACCTATGAAGCACTGTGGCTCTAGTCTTGCACTGCAGGTGATGAAACTATAAACAGCATAAATGTTTAGCTGTCCCTTCCTTTTGCCTGCATGCCTGGCCGCACAAAAAAGAGAGGCCTCCTGCTGGTGCATTAGCTGAGTTCACAAATAATCATGAGAAGGAGGAATAGGTTCAGTTGCATTCCAGCTAGCTTCAGTTTACCTGCTCTACCAGCAAAGAGGAAAAAACAGTATTCTGCATGCCTCAGGAAAGCAGCAGTCTGGACGGAGTCTGTCATAAGAAGCTGAAATCATAGTTTATGAAAGAAAGCATGGTTTGCAGAGCCAGAGGGGAGCGGCAGGAGCTGCTGGCTGTATCTGAGTGACTCCCCCTTCTCCATAGCTCCCTGTAACTGTGGGGAAGAGTCTGTTATTGCTGATAAATTACTCCGCACTGTAGAGGAAATGAAGAGGAAGGTAGCAAGATGGGCTGTGTAGGGGCCTGAATTATTAAGACATACAAGGCTTATATGGATAAGAATGTTTCTATAATGCTAGCATGCTGTGTAATAAGCTGCATGGTTCTCTGGCTCCAGGGTAGAACAGTCTTCAGTTCTGGGAAGAGCCTCCTCTTAGTTGAGAGGGAAGAGTCTTCTAAGAAGAAGGACACAACAAACAAGGGCTTCCTGGCAACTCCCAGACCGGACCTGCCTGTTTAGCAAGTAATCTGACTCTCTGGGTCCAAAATGATCACTTTTTTAGCGCCTTGCACCAGAAGCAACAGGCAAGGCAGTGCCGCAGAGCTGAGCTCCCAAAGCTGACCTCCCAACTGCAGCATCACTGCCATTTTCTGGGGTGTGTGTGTGCATGGGAGCCATGAACCTGGGTCAGTGCAGGTGCATCGGTGTGAGTGCCAAATGAACTCCATTGGTGCACCCAAGCTTACCGCTGCCCTACTCCATCCTGTTAAGCGGCAGCAACACCATGTCAGGGAGACCATCTCTGTGTCAGTTCAACTCAGCAACTGCTCGTGCCTTGCAGCAAAGTAACCTCCAACAGGTTCAGAAAACGGCCTCTAAGGAGGAAGTTGCTTCATTACCCAAAAGGCAAGGTTGCTGCTTTCCCAAGAATTAGGGTCCTTAGAGATCATGTTAGTATTCTGAAAATTGATAGACTGAAAGGCAAGATATCCCAGAGGTACTCAGAGGTGTATTAATAGGGCCCCAAAGAATGACATCATTCAATTTATTTAATCTTGAAGTGACTCAGATCACTTGAGTGTGAGAAATTATTGATTGCAGAGTTTTTTCCCCATTCTGGAGTGATAATGGCAGCATCAATAATGGCTGATTATCCCAGATGGATGAATGGTATGTAAAATAATAATATAATTAATAATAAATAAAATAATTCAGCTGAACAGGATCAGAACAAACTTGGTTAGAAGTCCCTCCAGACTTTCATGTTCTATAGGTGCTACACAAGTTGTTTAACTTAATTTTAGTTCTGATAACATCTGAATAGGGCTAGAATCTTTCTCATATTTCATAAATAAGCTTCTTTGGGCTTCATGGTTTCTCTTTCTGTATTGGTTAGATGGCTAAGAAATTGCATTTGTTTTGGTAATCAGACCTTGGGTAATTCCACACCACATACCGCTAATTCTTTGAGAGGTTACAGCTTGCCTTTGGACTGAGTCCATGCATGTGTGGCCGTGACTGGGAAATCTGTGTGCAAATTCATTATACATCATATCATCTGCACACCTGCCTCTTCTGATGCAGCTTTTGGTTGACACGTCGTCCAAAGGTTTGTTTCTAGCAAATGAGAGGGTATATGGTAATCTCTTAAAATAAACTGCTTGCATACACCCCAGAACTACAGTGGTACCTCGGGTTAAGAACTTAATTTGTTCTGGAGGCCCGTTCTTAACCTGAAACTTTTCTTAACCTGAGGTACCACTTTAGCTAATGGGGCCTTCTGCTGCTGCCGCACCGCCACTGCAGGATTTCTGTTCTCATCCTGAAGCAAAGTTCTTAACCTGAGATACTATTTCTGGGTTAGTGGAGTCTGTAACCTGATGCGTCTGTAACCTGAAGCATCTGTAACTCGAGGTACCACTGTAAAGACCCCAGAAGTGTCAGAGAAAGGAAAATCTGAACCTACTCTAAATTGCTATTCCTGGGGGTTTTGTGGTAAAACAGGCAGGCAGACAGACAGACAACCTGACAAGTGCTAGCAGGATCATGAAACAGTGGCTTCTAGAATATTGCCTTGGGATGTCAAATCCCAAAATTATCAGCGTTAGACTGATAGTTGAGTCCAGTGGGATATGTTCCTGTTTGTCTTTATTCAATGTTTGTGTGGCATTTATACACCAAATATTCCCCCCTTATGTCCTTTTCTGTTTGTTTCACTTGTGAGAACCACGTGGCTTCCTTTCCTTGGATTAGGAGTTGAGAAGAAGCTCTTCCCCTTGGTGACATTGCTTGTGCAGTGGTGGAGAACCTCCACCCCACAAGCTGAATTCGACCCACCCGAGGCTACGTCACCCTCCTTCCCTTCTCGTGCTTTTAGCTGGCTGGAATGTGTCTTTGAACTGTGATGTTGCCTCTTGCTTAGATGGAGCTGTGTGTGTGTGTGTGTGTGTGTGTGTGTGTGTGTGTTTGGAAACCTCTGGCTCTTGTGTGGCTGGAATGTAGTCAATTGTACAAAGACGAGTGTCACAACTGTTGCTCCTTCCACTGCGGGCATCCTCACCCCTGTTGCTGAAGGATCCTGCTTGTTAACAGGAGTGGAAATTTACGACAGCTTCAAAGCTTCCTTTCACAAGCACCAGAAGGATTCTGCTCATTCCTAGTTTTGTGTATGATTCACTGGGAAATGCTTCTGTATGTTCAGTTTCATGACCTCATGTGCCCCTAGGGCTCCTGTTGAATCGGCCCCTGTGGCTCCTGTTACTTGCACTCAGCAACCTCATTTACTCCATAGCCTCCCCTCTCCTTGTTTTGGCTCCATAGCCTAGACAGCTTTTGAAATACCTGGTGGGCTTGAGGACAAAGAGCCCTTGCTTGAAATCCCAACTGTGATTAACAGGAACAGTTTCCTACCTAGAAAATGGGAATAATATAATATAATATAATATAATATAATATAATAATAATTTATTATTTGTACCCCGCCCATCTGGCTGGGTCTCCCCAGCCACTCTGGGCGGCTTCCATCAAATATTAAAATACATTTAAAATATCACAGATTATAATTGTAAGATTAAGATTAGATGTAAGAAAATAGATTTTACAATGTTACAAAGTTACTAAAGAAGATCAGAAATGAACGCAAAGGAGAGGATGTGAGGAAGTCCCAAGTTTAGGATTATAAAGAGGATAAGGATGAGTAAATAATTGTTTTGTTTGTGTGTATTTGTGTGATTTTTGTAGCGTATGTATTTGTGTTTTGTGTATTTTTGTTATTAAAATCCAATAAATTCTTTTGAAAAATAAAATAAAATATCACAGATTAAGAGATGCTGAACTGACCCTGGGGTCTCCCGGTTTACTTTACTAGTGATATACTTTATGGGTAACCTGGTGATTTGAACTTGGGTCTTTTAGGTCTAGGTGACACTGGCTTCTGGCAACGAGGCACTTACTTTGCTTGTCATGAAGTACCACCCCCCTTTCCTCACCCAAGCATTGGTAAAAGCAAAGCTAAACAAATGCAATTCCACAAAGCCCCAGACTTGGCTGTTAGAACTGATTAGAAATAGATCAAGTTCATAATTTGCAGCTTTTGACACCCTTGCTTAATTTATTCTTAAGAGGTTGCAGGGTACCATTTGTTCACCCACAAATTCAGATTTCACGGGCACATGCAGTGACATCTGTGGGGGTCTCGTATTCAACCCAGCTGACTCTCTTGTGTTGCAGATACTAAAGCGACCTGTGAAGAATCTCCATGAAGGTGACCAGCCATGCAATGTTCCTGGAAGGCTGTCCTCCTACTTGCTTTGGCCTCCATTGCTATCCAGTACACAGCCATCCGCACCTTCACGACCAAGTCCTTCCACAGCTGCCCTGTACCTCCCAACCCAATGAACTGTAGCCTGAACCAGGAGATTGAATCGGCCGACCGGCTGTGTGATGAAAACCCCACCCTTGCTTACAACACCTCCAAAAAGACGCATGTTCTGATCTTGGCCACCACCAGAAGCGGGTCCTCTTTCGTCGGGCAGCTCTTCAACCAGCACTTTGATGTCTTCTATTTGTTTGAGCCCCTTTACCACGTCCAGTACACCTTGATCCCGAAGCTGACACAGACGAAGGGCTCCACGGACCGGCGGATCATGCTGGGTGCTGGCCGAGATTTGCTGAGAAGCCTCTACGACTGTGACCTTTACTTCCTGGAAAATTACATCAAGCCCCAGCCTGTGAACCACACGACAGACAGGCTCTTCCGGAGGGGGGCTAGCAAAGCTCTGTGCTCCCCACCAGTTTGTGAGACGCTGGCGGCATCCGCCGACATACCTCTGGAAGAAGGCGACTGTGTGAAGAAGTGTGGCACTTTGAACCTGACCCTGGCCACCGAATCATGTAAGGATCACGGGCATGTTGCTATCAAAACAGTGCGGGTGCCAGAGGTCAATGACCTCCGAGCCTTGGTGGAGGACCCCAGGCTCAATTTGAAAATCATACAATTGGTGAGGGACCCTAGGGGCATCCTGGCTTCCAGGAGTGAGACATTCCGAGACACTTACAGACTTTGGCGGATCTGGGATGGCACAGGCAGGAAGCCCTACAACTTGGACGTGACTCAGCTCACCACCGTCTGTGAGGACTTTTTGAACTCTGTTTCCACCGGGCTGAATCGGCCGCCTTGGCTCAAGGGAAAATACATGCTGGTGAGGTACGAAGACCTGGCCAGGAATCCCTTAAAAAAGACCGAGGAGATGTATGAATTCCTTGGCATTCCCATGGACAGCAACGTGGAGCGATGGATACAGAACAACACAAGGGGTGATCGGTCTGCGGCAAAACACAAGTATGGGACTGTCCGGAACTCAGCGGCGACCGCAGAGAAGTGGAGGTTCCGCCTCTCGTTCGAAATTGTGGCGTTCACGCAGAACGCGTGCCAGCAGGTGTTGGTACAACTGGGCTACAAACTGGTGTCCTCCGAGGAGGAATTGAAGAACCTCTCCATCAGCCTGGTGGAGGAGAGGGACTTCCTGCCCTTCTGGTAATGCAGACATTAGGGACTCGTGTTTTAACGCTGATACGAGTCATTTCTAACTATTGCCTTACTTTCCTTCTTCCCCTCCTACTCTCTGAAATTTGCACTAATTCTTTGAATGGACGTCTCCAAAAGAGTTAACATGAAGAAGGTGCCCCCGCTCTCAGACAATAGTATGGATTGTGAGTATTGGGTCTCTTAAGAACAAGAGCTAAAAACACAAACTGCGGATGGGTAGCAATGTTTACAAATCACACACACGTAACAATGTATAAAAGGGAAAAAAAAGTAACCCTCAGGCTTTCCACACCGAAGGGCACCTGAGGAATTATACTTTTGCACTGTTTACTTTTACAATGTAAGAGATAACTATAACTATATATATATAAATATATATATATATGTCTAATTTATGAATAGTGTTGTCATCTCCCACCTAACTCCTCCTGATTATGAGCAGGTTTTACTGTTAGCTGAATGTGGAAAAGTCTCCTTGTTTTAAATCTTGTTTTGATATGTCTGAGTCATGTTATCAGGCTGGTCGCTGATCCATGGTTTGTTGAGTAACACCTATGACATTTCTTTGTGCCAAAAAGAAAGAAAGAAAGAAAGAAAGTGTTTTGCTGAACGTCAACAACAATACCTTAATGCTTTATCTCTGTGTTTTCTGCAAATAAAGAATACAATAAAATCAATTGTACCTGGAGGGGCAAATTCACCAGGCCAGGCTCAATGAATTGTCAGACCATTTAACTCTCCTCAAGACAAGTGTAATGGTGGGGGTGGAAGAGGAAGGGTGTGTGCGACTGTTAGACCTTTAAAGATCCAAAGATGGATAGCAGAGTGAATCATAGGCAGGCAGGCAGGCTGATTATCTGATTGTTAAGTGACGAGGTGGAGAAATAATGGCAGTTCCATGATCCGTATGCATTTTAACCTCCTGCCTTTTTAATGTGTAGTAAATTGGAACTAGTTACCTCGATATAACAAGAGGAATTATAAGAGTGCTCAGTATTCTAAGCCTGCTCAAGAACTCCCTCCACCTCCCCAACTAAGCTGGCGGTTTTTTGTTACATCTAGAACCACCAAGCGCATTAGGGAAGAACTTGTGGTTCCGAGGAGAAGAGCGCATGTCTGCATGCATAATGTCCCAGGTTCAATCCCCGCCATATCCAGTTAAAACGATTTGAGGCAGCAGGGCAGGCAAAGACCTCTGCTTGAAATCTGAGAGAGCTGCCTACAGCCAGATACGGCAGTGCAGGAACAGGGGAAGCAATGCAGCCTCATAAGGCAGCCTCATATCATTATTTCCCCACTATTTGCCCTGTTGCTCTGGAAGGTGCTGGTTCACATCTGCATCGGAGCCTGCAGCTCTTCTAGAACTTCAAGGTCTAGTCTAGCCTGCCTAACAGTTCTAGATCTCAGCAAAGGAACCCTGTGAGCTGGTGTTCTATGAGGGTTAATAAAGTATTTCCAGCTCCCTCCCTCCCGATAACATTGCTAGTATTCTTCGCAGGAAGCCATGGCATTAAACAATTTTGAAATAATTTAAAACTGTGTGGGTTTATCTACACTGTGGATGTTAATTGACTTCACAGTCACATCCTTTTCCACAGCGAACTCCAGGAGTCTGTGGGAAGGGCTAGGACTGTCTAGAGATTTCTCACCGCCCTTACCAAAATAAAACCTCCGGGATTCTTTGTGGGAATCCCTGGGAATTAAAAAGCACCTGAAAACATACAAAATCTCACTATGTTCTTCTTTTAAAGGTCAGTTACACAAGTAGACTGGGGGGGGGGGAGGAAGAGGGAAACATGGCATCAGAGGCAGTGTCAGGCTGGAAGGTGGTGGGTGGGGGGAGAACCTGAGCAAGATGCTTTCCAGGGGTCTCCCATGCTCACCCTCTCTCCCTGCCTCACCATGATGAATAGCTGTCAACGTTCCCTTTTTTTGCGGGATGTTCCCTTATTCCAGCACCGTTTCCCACTGCAAAAAAGGGAAGGTTGACAGCTATGCATGATGTGCTCTCCTCCCTGGCCTCTTCCTTCCTGCCACCTGAGAGAGGGAGAAAGTGAACAAGCCCCTTTCTTCTTCACTTGATTAAAAGAAATTTGTTCCCTCCCAATACCTGGTAAGCGGGAAGGGGGAGGCAAAAGGCTCATGTTTCCCCCTCCCCTTCTTACTAGAAAGAAAAGAACAAGGGTCTCCTTCCCTTCCCTTCCCTTCCATCCCATCCTCTAGCTAACCAGGCAATCTGCAGGAGGGAATTCAACATTGCACCCATCTGATCATTCCAGGAGCACAAGCATTTACCGGTATTTCTTCTTGCCAGGCAGAACGGTTCCCACTTTCCTCCCTCAACCTCCTATTCTGGGGGTTCTCCAGATCTTGTTTTCGGAAGACACAGGGGATGGGTTGTAAGTTGCAGCAGCAAAGCCCTGTTGTGTTAGTAAGAGCCCTTGTTCTGGCTTCTGTTGGCACACCAGGTTAGTTGAAGTTGCTGTTCTCTTCAAAACTCCCCCCCCCCCCCGGAGATTTTTGGGCACCAGCACATCCAAGTATCTGCAAAACTTTAAAGAAAGCAAGAGAGATCGGGTCCTTCCTGCTCATGCACCTCCCAATTGGTCCCCCAATTTTCTTTCAAAATAAAACCCCATGGGATTCTAGCAGCTGAAAGGAAAGCTGAAAATCTGGGTATATTCTAGGCTTTTTTCTGACTAAATTGCGCTAATTCCCCTTCTTATGGATATAGCTGTACCTTGGAAGTCGAATGGAATCCGTTCCGGAAATCCGTTCGACTTCCAAAATGTTCGGAAATCGAAGCGCGGCTTCTGATCGGCTGCAGCCAATCAGAAACTGCAAAAGCCGCGCTGGACGTTCGGCTTCCAAAAACTGTTCGAAAACTGGAACACGCACTTCCAGGTTTTGATCGTTTAGGAGCTGATTTGTTCGGGAGCCCAAGGTATTTGAGATCCAAGGTACGACTGTATTGAACAGGATATTGAACATGGAGGTGCCTCATGCAGACTCCTCTTTCCATGTGCAGATTCACTCTTGCTGGACATTGAGCCAACTCATTTAGGTTTGAGCTGATGTTCTATATGTGTTGACATGATCTTGGCTACTGAATCAAACCTGTAGTTGTTGGATTGTTGGAAGTGGGCATCTGGAGTTAGGGACAAGGGTTGTACATGCTACATTGTGTGTGATAAATAATGGGACTGATGGGGGCATTAAGTGGAATTACAGTATTCGATGGGGCAGAAGATTTGGGGGTGGTGGTTTCCAGGTAGGAATTGGAAGCATGCAAACGTTTAAGGTTTTAACTATTTATTTTTATTATTAATCCCAGAGGACCAGGACCATTGGTTTTCTGTCAAAAAGAAAATGTGTTCCTTATAACCTTCTGCATTTTATGGTCTTCTGATCTGCATTCCAAAGGTATTCTGCATTCTTAGAGTCCTGAGACTGAGGCGTAATATTTCTCCATGACAATGAAACTACATTCTTGGAATGTTTCTGTGTCTCCTCATTTCTGATGCTGTGACCAAGATTTTAGTTTGGGACATTACACATCAAGACCACCATGTTACCTACCATGCAAGCAAACATGAATGCATCCTTTGTATAAAGCTTCAAAAAGATTAGACATCTTTTATTTTATTTTAAAATGTTGATTATTTTTGTATGTAAATACTTTCAGATCCCTGGGTAGTAGACGTCTCTGCAGAAGAAGTATTTCTCCTTTATCACACATACCAGTACTGTGCCACATGAGTGCATCATTTAAAAACAAAGAAGAATGCCTTTTCTTTGGAGGGTTTATTCATATGCAAATTTATGCAGATTTAATTGATTAATCAATCAATTAAATTGATCAATCAATTAAAATGTATATAGCTAATTCACTACAATTTATTTATTTGAGTGACAGCCCTAATTTTGTAAACTGAAAAGGCCTTGGCATGAATAAATGTCAGTCTTTACTACTACATTTGTGTTAACTGCAATGCCATTTTCTCTTCCCAAAGTGGAAGAGATAAGAAGGCGAGAAGCACATACACTCATGTAAGAAGCTCCATACCAGCTGCCTGCCCAACACCCAACAAGCCTTATGTTTACAGCTTTTCTTCCCCAACAGTACTAGTGGCTATTTGCTTGCCTGACACCCTTCTTAGTAGTCATATTTGGTTTATTTTAAAACAAAATCGAAAATTCTTTCTAGTAGCACCTTAGAGACCAACTGAGTTTGTTCCTGGTATGAGCTTTCGTGTGCATGCACACTTCTTCAGATAACATGTCTGTCTGTATCTGTATCTGTGCCAGTTTCTTTGTGAGATTTATGGACTTCCATTTCATGCGGCTCAATGTGGTGCCTTCCATAGTTCCAGTTACAGGTGGGTAGCCGTGTTGGTCTGCCATAGTCAAAACAAAATCGAAAATTCTTTCTAGTAGCACCTTAGAGACCAACTGAGTTTGTTCCTGGTATGAGCTTTCGTGTGCATGCGAAATCTGAAGAAGTGTGCATGCACACGAAAGCTCATACCAGGAACAAACTCAGTTTTGTTTTGACTATGGCAGACCAACACGGCTACCCACCTGTAATTGGTTTATTTTAAAATTGATGCAGACAAAATTCATGCAGAAATTACGCAAAAACTATCTAAAACAACTTTTTATGAACAAGAAGTATTTGGTGGTCAGTGATCTCTGATGCCAGTTGAAAAGAAAATGACAAATTAACTATGCCTAAAACTAAACAATATGGATTGTAGATTAACTCAAATGTTTGTCTCTGCCCCACCTTTAAAAAAACAAAACAAAAAACTTTTTTAAAAAACAACTTAAATTTTCTGCCAGGTCAACTTGCCTTGGAGGTTTTTAACCTCACCTTGTAGCATCTGGCACAAATCTTGTGCTTGAAATATCAACCCTTGTTTCATTGTACTGTGATCTTGCTGGCATCTATGACATTATTCACCTTGTTTGGGCCTGCTGTTTACTTCTGATGGGCTATAATAGAAAAGTCTTTTGGGATGCAGCCAGGAGGTCGTTACTCGGTGTAAGAGTTTAGAGCAGGCTAGAACAGTTCAGTGTTAGAACCAGTCTAGATTTTAGCTTTGCCACATGGATTGGCATTCTTGTTGCAAGTTTGCCACTGCCCTGCCGCACTATATCTTGGGTGGGGGCAGGAGAACACTTACCATGTGAGTTGGGGGATTGCACAAGGCACTTCTCCACCCACAACTCATGCCAACGGCAGCTACTGGAGTAGGGTTGGGGGAACCCCACTCCATGGTATCCAACCACATGGCTAATGTTGCTCCACTGTGCAGCTGGCAGGAGGAAAACTAACTACAGAATCATCAATCTGCATGGTGAAAGGAATGTTAAGAGACTGGCTTTGAGCTGCAATCCAAGAAGACACCTGAGAGTTGAATGCAACTAGAACTAATGAAAATCTCATGGGTTGGACGGAGCAGGTGGGCAGTTTCTAAGCTGCTCATAAAAGCACAGTAGACTTCCATAGGCTCTCAGCCTCTATCTTGAGGAGTTATTTCCGCTTGGAGTTGTGATAAATCTCCCAACAGAATTCCAATACTGAGTCAGTGCACCATGTATCTGTGGGAAGAAAGTCATTAGGCATTGGTATCGGCTGCCAAACGTAGGGAAGGGAGACTATGCAGTTCCATTAATTTTTCTTCAATGGCCTTTGAAAGGGCAGGGACATCAATTGCCGAATTGCATACCCATCTCGCCGGGGTGGTTTCACAAGGTGCCCCCCTAGCCTGAAAGATGAAAACCCATTTTAAGTGGGGATGGCTGTGAAAGGTCAGCGGAAAAATGAGTTTGGTGGCCTCTCCTCTGGGCTTGTAGAGAAATGAGTGGAGCATTATAAATCATCTCCGCTGTCAAGAGAGAGATAGAGCTGGAAACCTCGCAGGAGAATGAAGAGGAAGGAAGTTGCCTACAAAAAAAACAACAACCCTCATATCCTTTCAGGCACTTCAGCACAGTGTTCGTTAATTGCCTGAATGTGTTTGATTGGTGCAGCTGGGGGTTGTTTGTACCAACTTCCTATAAGTCCGTGTGGCAGCTGCAGACAATGGTCAGCTGTGCCCATTCCACATAAAACACATGGTGCTAAAACAAACAGACCCTCATGTAGCACTGCAGAGAGTTTCATACCAGGACTTGTACAAATCATCCATATTGATGAGGGGGAGGATCTATAGGCCTCTCTGTCTGGTCCTTGGGACTCTTCCCTGGGCAATACCCTCTTCCAAGGGCACAACTCTGCTTCCTAGGAACATATCTCATTGACCCTGCTCTGCATGCTCTTTGAGTGAGTGCTTCTGCCTAGCTGGACTGTATCCTTGATCTGTGATGGTGCCTCTTGCTTGCCTGGATTGGGAGGTATGTGTGCATGTAGGCACCTCTGGCTTTTGTGTGGCTGGACTCTAGCCTGCTGTGCAAAGGTCAGCGTCCTATCCATGGCTCCACCCACTTTGGGGTCTGGCCCTGCCCACCACTGGCACACGATGGCTACCAGAAGGTTGCCAGTGTGGCTTATGGATTGAAAAAGCTTCTCCATCCCAATGCAGGTTATCCCTTAATGCAGATAAGGTGGGGTGGGAAATAGGTGAGGGAGGGGGTAAAAATTACTCTGTCTGCATTTAAAGCTGAATCTATCAAATTCACGCTTTATATGAGAACCAAACCATGGCCATCTATTGAAAGCCACCCCTCTCTGAATTTTGCGGTGCAGTTCTCCAACCAATGTTTTACAAAAATGCGTACATGAGGGGCAAGCATGTATAAAAATGAATATATCAGTGAACGCAACATACAAAAATGGGGAAATTGCTTGCAAAAAGCTGCACAATAGTTAAAACTACACTCACAACAGTGTCTGTTAGTATAAATGTGCACTAAAATGCTAATGTTCAGGAGGATTTTTTTTACATTGCTACAGAAATGTAGGGAACCAATTTTAAGATTGGAAAAATGAGAGAACCAAAATTGACCCATTCTTTCATCCCTAGCTGTAGCCTTTTCTACAGCCTAGTAAACAGGAAGCTGCCTTATACCATGTGAGCCCATCCTAGCTCACTATTGCCTACAGTGGCTGGCAGCAGCTCTTTGGGATTTCAGACAGGGATCTTCTCTAGCCCTGGAGAAGATCTGAGACTTCTGCATACAGGCACAGCTCTTCAGCCTCTCATAGTGACCAGCATTCAAAACATCACTATTATCTCACATTTTGGTACCAACCCAATCTGTAGGAGGAAAGAAAAGGGTTTATAGAATAGCAATGGTTGTAGGTTCCTCAACAAAGCTAGACACGTTCTGTTCAGCTTCAGAGGCCAAACTCTGCATTAATAAAACACGTCAGCAGCAGAATCCTGTGCCTGTTTGCTTGGAAGAATATTCAAATGGGCTTACTCCCAGGTAAGTGTGTATTGTATTGCAACCCAAACTTTCCTATGCTGGCCTTGGCTACTGATGCACCTTGAGAATATTATCTTCTGAAGTAAATAAATTACTTGATCGGCCAATTATTGTTTACTCAAGCAAATTAATCATTTAGCACGCATCTTCCTGTAGCCTAGTTACTCGGTAATAGGGCTGTTACAAAACCTTTATTGGCTGGATTGGCCTGTTTTATGCAGGCACAGAGAAATGCTAAGGATCCCATAGTAACTTATTTCCTGCAATTCATTTCAAGCTGCATTGAAGTTTTAAGAATGCTCCTTATTGTCTTAACAGTGCTGTGCTCTTGGCCCCCCAAAAAGGAGCCAGATTTTGCACAACAGAAACAAAAATTGTCTGTCCCATCAAGCAGATTTGCTCTCAGTTCTGGCATCGCTTATTCTACTCCCATGACGCTGCGGTTTTCAAATAATTTGGGGTTGTTTTCTAAGAAGGATCATTGTTGTGGGAAAGAGGATAAAAGTTGGCTGCCTTGCCAGGGGACAGTAGGCATATGGAAAATATAGCAAAGTGGTGTTTGAAAATTAGGAACCTGGAGGACATTGGCTTATTTATGAAGTACTCTTGAGATAAGGAGCAGTAGGGAGACAATGATCAAACCCAACAAGAGTTGATAGAAAAGAGGGGGTGCGATATTCACATATTTCAGCAACTTTCCCAAAATGAGATGAAAGTGTTCACTTATGCAGAGAAAGGGCACTAGTTAACTGGAAAGCATGGTCGTCACTCTTAATTGGCTTTGTTTATCTTCAGTGATATCATCAAGTAGCCAATTCTGAATTGCTATGTAACACTATAATGTCACCATGTTCTGTATATATCACCTGATTAGTTAATATTATTCAAGGAAGAAAGCAGGGAGATACTGCCCTGGGGCAGCAGTGGCAAAGAAACAGTGGCTGTGAACAACTGCAAATAACACTGCAAAAGATAGGGGGTAAGTTTGAAAAAATAGGCATGTCACCACACCACACCCCATTTATTTGCTTTCTTGTTTGTTTACATTGTTAGCCTCTATCACTGCTTTCTCTGCAAACTGCAACAGAGGAGCATAAGCATACATTTTCCCTGGTTTTACACACACTCTCTCTGTGTGTGTACAGATATCTATCTATCATCTATCTATCTATCTATCTATCTATCTATCTATCTATCTATCTGAATTATGATCTCATTGGTGGTGAGTGCCATGCTATACCCCAACTTCTTGTATACCTCCATTTTATGAACAGGATTTTCTTTAGAACTCTTTAGAACTTGAGTGCTCCTTCACTATCGCTTACAAGAGTGAGAATGATGCTTATGTAGTCCTTTGAAAATAAGTGCTGGGTGAAAATCAAGGACCCCCCCCCCTCCATTTCTGTAGCAGTGCACCACCTGTTTGTGGCTTCCCCCACTTTATTTCTCTCCTGCTGACTTCCAGCATCTCAAGCTGAACTGCACAACGTCTGTGTTTAATCATAAGAAGTCGGCCACAAGCTACCCCTTTACAACACAGCAACCCCCGCAGCGAGGCTCTCCACCCACACTGTTCCTGCTTATTTCCTTTAGTTGAAAAACAGGGATCAAACACCAAACAAGGGGGTTATATCTTAAAAATTTATTATCTTCCAAATATAGAAATGAATATTCACTGAACTACACGACAAAACAAACCCATGCTCCAAACAAAGTGGGTGGGGTGGAGCAGTGACGATCAGAACCTAGAAATAAACTGCTTATGTTTTAATAATGAAGAACCGACAGTCACTTGCCTCCCTGTTCATGCTTCCTCGATCTAAAGGGTGCTGTGGGTGGTAGAACTGAAGAGGCAACATCAGTTTCAGCTGGGTGATGTTTTTCAAGGTGGAAATTCTTGAAAGAATGGAGGGGATTTATTTGACAGCAGAAATAAATAACCCTTGATGGAACCCCAGATTCTTAAGACCAGTACTGGTCCAAGGTGAATCTCAACACTCCAATTTTGAAAAGACTTTCTGGAGCAGACATCAGTTCCTGCCTTCATCGAGCCCAGGGGTCAGCAAACTTTTTCAGCAGGGGGCCGGTCCACTGTCCCTCAGACCTTGTGGGGGGCCGGACTATATTTTGAAAAAAATATATGAACAAATTTCTATGCCCCACAAATAACCCAGAGATGCATTTTAAATAAAAGCACACATTCTACTCATGTAAAAACACGCTGATTCCCGAACCATCCGCGGGCTGGATTTAGAAGGCGATTGGACTGCACCCGGCCCCCGGGCCTTAGTTTGGGGACCCCTGATCTAGCTCCTAAAATTATGACACCTGACATGTTGAAAAAGTATCCCTCACCTTGCTACGTTTTAGGACTGGCCTACTTAAGACCCCTTTCACACAAGATACAAAAAGTGCCTTTCAACCATAATGTGCTGCTGTTGTAGGACTTAGATCAGAATTGTGGGAAGAGTTCCTCTGAGCTTGTCAGGCCTATCACCTAAGCTGCTGCCAGAGCCTATTCTGAATTAACAGATGCTTTGATTCCATTTAGTTAAAATAGAGGGGGGCGGGCACAGCCAAAGAAAGAAATTGAATATGTCCTACTCACTCTCACAAGTATCCTATGACTTGGAATGAGCTGCAGCTACTGTAAATTTGACCCAAGGCAGGGAATTGACTAAGCCTTGCTCTTTCTTTCTTTCTTGGCTGTGACACCTTAGCATGGTATAATGAAACCAGTGCTTGTTTTATTCCAGTGAACCATGGAGCACTGCTAGTAAACTACTGTAGCAGTGAGATAGGATACTTTGCTTCCTACAAGGGTTCTGCATCCTACCCGAGGGCAAGGGACCAGAATAAAAACATATCAATGTGTTCATGCTACCTGGCCAAAAGTGGCTGGGGAAGCTAGCTATAAAAAGGTGCCCTGCCTGCTCTTTAGGATCCAGAAAATTCAACTTGGGGCAGTTCAGTCACAATGGACATACAATTGTGTGTGGTCAGGAGCAGAATCAGAAAAACCCTCATGGCTTATAGCATCACAGGCTGTTTTCAAGGGAGAACAATGAACAGATACCAACAGAGCTAAACCAGCCATCTTGGGCTCTGCAAATTGCAGAAGACTACTGAGTTAAACACAGGTAGGCATTCTGCTGTCAGATGGTATTGCGATAATGCAACCAAAAAAAGGCAGATATAACAAAATAAAACAGAAAGGTTGAAAGAGAAAAGACGTTTCCTCCAAGGGAAACTACATGGTGCCATGATGTGGAATGAAGGAAGCTTTAGATACTGGTCACACTAATGGTGCCTGTGAAGATATCGTAGTCAAGCAAAGCTGCAAAGAATCTGCAAGAGCTGGAAACCAGAATGATCCCAGCATCCAGGATATGAATAAAATATGTCTTCTGAATCTACTTAAGTCTGCTCCATTTTAAGTATCCAAAGATCAACATCCCTTTCATGAAAGAACCATAAACAGAAAAGGACTGAAAGGAGACAGAGCATCTCGGGCACCAGTCTCAAGGACACATAACTGGAGGTAAGTCCCATTGAAGTCACATGGATTTACTTCTGCACAAACAGCTTAAGGATTGCAGGAGCAAAGTTGGGTCACTGGCCAAACTGGCAAAGTAGAAGTGGGGGAAAGAATGGGTTTAAAACATGAGCAGGGTTTACACTTTCCAAGGGTATAAGCGAGCATTGCCTAAAACATTTCATGTTGACGGTATCCCTGCCTGGTCATTGAACCAAAACAAAATTTGAACAACCTCAATTACAAATTGCTGAATTTGTCAGGAATAATGTGCAGATTATTTATGGGCAGGGTCACACCTCAGTTTTCATGGCTTTAATTATTAGAAAACTGATCTAATGCTTACTATATATGATCACAAAACACACTGTAAACATTCTCTCTCTCTATTGCAGTTAAAATCCTACAATTCTTACGAAGCCAGGAAAGGCAGAAGTAATTCTAAAACAAGGAACCTTTTTCATTCTAACTAGGTGTACCTGTGGATAGAAGTGGGCTTGTGTGAGAGAGATGAGGAGAAAATTGATGTTGTTATCGCCATCATCAGCACGATTTATATTTATTCAAGGCCTCTCAATAACTTGGTTGCCTTGGTGCCTCGTAAACATATATATTCCTTCCTCAGTTGCACCTGTGGAATGGTTGGGTGCCCTTGTTCACAGCACTCTGCTTCATGCAGGTTACATTTGCGTGGACAGGTCCCATACAACCCTTCCCCATTTATTTGGTTTTTTTTAAAAAAAGACAAACCATTAAATGCAAGAAATAGGACTAGGGTGACCAGATTGGCAACCTGGAAATTATTTTCCCATTGAAAGTTGTTGATGTGTCTAGTAAGGATTGTGGTAGGAGATTCCCACCAGTGGCTGCTGAGGGAGTTGCAAGGAGGTGGCAAGAGCTGGCTTTGTCAATCCTTCACAGGTGTAGACACCTGCTGACTGTCCAGATGCCGGGGCATGGGGATGCTGTCTTCAGTGAGCCACATAGCTAGTTTGCAATCCTGCACCTGTACTACACTGATACAGTCACCCCCTTTCTTGCTGCCTAATGTCGCTCTCAGGCAAGGATGTGGACCCCTCTGCCCATCAGCACTTCCCCAACCCCACATCTCACTGATGGCTTTAAGGAAAGAAGAAACTCCAGGTGACCACCGGTCAACCCTACCAGGATCATAATTGTGTCTCTTACCAGGAAACAGCTCTATGCTTGAGTTTTCTGTCTAGTGTGTCCAAAGAGATGGAGCACAATGCTCACAACTGAAGCTCCTACATAGCCTCACAAGGGGTGAATGAAGTTCTACGTGGGATGGTGCGTGAGTATGGTTAGTTGTGACTGTGAGCTCCAAGCTAAAAAAACTGAACCTCAGCCATGGCTAGGAGGTCTGCTCTCCCTTGTATGTGTTTGTGATCCAAAACAAAATGGTATTGCAGTGAGGAAGATCAGGGACTAAGTGATCTGTCAAAAGGAAGGGTCTAGTCGGCCTTGTCCTTCTTCTTTGTGGTGAAAGGGACTTTGCTGGCCACTGCACTGCCAACAGCTCCCACGCCACTGGTCACTGCTGAGACACTGCCCTTTACTAGTCCAACGCTGGCTGTAGGGACGCTGGTCACTGCTGTTTTGGTGAGTTCAAAGCCTTTGCTACCAACCCAAGCCACTCCCCCCAGCGTTGCCCCCACGGCTCCTCGGGTGATGCTGTACAGGCCCCCTGTCACTCTCCAGATCATGCCAGATTGTTGCTGTGGGCAGTCTTTCCTAAGGTCTGAAAGATACAGAGAGAGACAAAAGAAAAAGAGAAATGGGTTAGATGCTTCTCTCCTGGTCGCTCTGAGCAATTTCAGCATTGTAGGATGTTTCACTGCCAGACGGTGAAAAGGTCAACGTGTCTCAGTACTTGGCCTCACTCCTTCAGCATACATCAGTAGCATACTTAGATGATGTTCTGGCCAGCCAAGAGAAATTCATGATGGGACACACTAAAACTAAATGGGGAGCTTGTCTAATCCCTGTACTAATAAGAGCTCCCTTCATCGTGACAGATACTGGGAGGAAGAACCGTGAGGTACTTTCAAACCTTGCTTGAAAGGATTTTAATTAATGTATTTGAAAGGTTTCTAGATGCTGCTTAGTCACAATTTATCATGCTGAGTAAATCACAATAGAAGTGAAAATAACAATAAAGCCATATGATGCCAATCTAAACATATATTGTATTACCCAAACCAGCACAAAAAAAATGCCTAGCATAGCATAGTCATACTAAACCCAGAGCAGTCTAACAGTTAGCCATTGAGTCACAGTAAAAATGTGAGTCTTAAAAGCATGTGTGGAACTATCAAGAGAAGGAGCCTGCCTGACTTCATATGGAATCACATTCCATAGCTGTAGAGCCACTGCTGAGAAGACCCTGTTCACATGGGGGAGTGTAGGAGGAGAAGGGGGGAAGTCAATGCCGGATTACCAAATAGGCAGAGTAGGCACTGGCCTATGGGCTCTTTTAGGGGGCCCACAACAACAGATCAAAATAATATTGATTTGATCTTGAAACTGATTTATTAAAATTGTTGGTTGGTAAAAAAAAAAAAAAGTATTAGGAGATAATTTGCAAGCTCCTCCACCCGAGATTTTGACTGCCATGGGGCCTCCATAGGGTTTATTCTGGGACCTGGGAAATTCCACTGTGCTACTAGGACTCATTGCACTGGTTGCTGCTAGCATACCTACTTAGCTGAATCCAGCCCTTGGCACTGCCTACTGTGTGGATTACACTGCTATGTGATTTGGTAATCTGCAGTGCATATATTAAATGCACTGTGCTGTAGATTGGGTGTGACATTCCTTGACTACAGCATGCTTGCAGTGGCACAGGTAAGACACAACACTAAGGGAAGCCATGGCTGGGCACCAATGAGGAAATGTGTTGGTTCCCAAAGTGAACATGTCCTCTTTGCTACTACTCCAGGTCTCCAGCTTCCATGCTGCTGTTAGCTAAGCTCTGGCTTGCCCTAGTATGATGTCTAAACCTGGGTTCATGGTTTGTCTAATCCAGACAAACCCAGTTCTGGATAATTGGAAATGCAAATTCTTTTGATTGTTTTAAAATTAGACAACTCATGAGGTCAATACAGAAACAAGCAGTTTTTCTCCCATAAGGATGTAATTTTAACTTGTAAACAGTGGCTTGGTTTGGGAACTACCTGCATGGAATCTAGCTTGCCAGATATTGTGTGAAAGAGGTTTGTTTTGCTCCCTGAGTATATAATTACGCTTACCTGAAATATACCAGTAACACTCTCTTTTTTTGGGAACTATTGTAATGCTAAATACCTTCCACTGACAAAGCCCTTTCCAACTCCAGATAAATCAGTATTTTGACTGCTTTTGTGGTCTTTTTATTTTCTTAAATGTCTGATTTCATATTCTATTCTGCTTTCTCTGAGTAAACCCTTTTCTTTCTTTCTTTCTTTCTTTCTTTCTTTCTTCTCGAATTATTTAAAAGACCTTACCTGCTAATATACTCATCTGCTTGGCGCGATGCTATTTGGATACATTAGCCAAGACTAGGCAATAACGAGATAGGGATGTCTCCCTGTTTTAAATGAAAAATGTGCATAGACTTCCGCGTTAGTCTCAGGTATTCCCTTTTCATGTGTGTTGAAGCTTGCATCTATCTACCTAGGTGGCAGTAACTCTGGATAACTGCAGGTTATCCTAACAATACCAACATGTCAACCCAAAGTAGATAAAGAGCTACCTGAGAAAAAAATATACTCTATGGAAGCACTTAAAAGGATGGAATGGCCCAACCTCTTTGCGTGAGGCATGTCAGCACTCAAATTTTTCTGAGAGGAACAGGATTGGGGACATTTTTTTCAGCCCAAGGTCAACCTTCTGGGTGTCACAAACCAGGGCTGTGAAGCACCAGAAACAAAAGTGGGCAGAGGAACGAATGTAATTTTTGCCTTGGTACAGTAAATTCGTTTCTATGCATATTCACACACTTCTCCAAGTAAGAGTCACCATCAAAGTTCAGTGAGACACATTCCAGAAAGACAAAAACACTCAATGTGAAGCAAGGCTGGTGAGGGGAAGTAGCCCAAGGAAAAAGGGGAGAGAGTGCCAACAGCTATATAGATGTTCCTCACCCCATAGTAGAAGGGAGGGCTGCCTGATTTTTAAGCAGAGATTGTGGCCATTTATCTCAAAGCTGTGCAGTACTGGATATGCAGCTGCTGCGTTAAATACCCCTCTGTGCTCCTGGTTGCTTCGCTCACCCTCCTCTCCCTCCTGCTATTTCAGTATTGTAGGCAGAAGAGGAAGCCAGGTCAACAGCATGTGGGGTAAATGATGCAGAAGGACAGGTGCCATCTCTGCAGCAGGACCTCCTACTTGGAAAGGTGACATGCTTTCACCAGGTGTCCCTAGGAGGTCCTTCCCTTTCAGCTTGAATGCCTTCTTCTATGCATTCTCTCTGTTTTAAAATGGCCAGTCATGGATCTGAGGTCGCAGTACAAAAGCTGCATCCTGGATGTCACCAATTTTGTAAGACTGCACACTCGAAGGATGGGGAATAAGCCATTCCAATAAATCCTCAGTGTGCTCAGGTGCATCTGGAATGGTCCTCTATCCTGGGGGGCTTCTCATGAGCCAGGAGGACACATGAGAAGTGGGGAACCTGTGATTCTTCAGATCTTGCTGGACTACAGCTCCCATATTTCCCAACCTCTGCCTACAGGGCAGCAGGTTTTCCATCCCTGAATTAATCTGGCAACCAAATTTTAGTACCAGGCATTACTCTGTTACATTGGAAGGAATATATTATTATTATTATTATTATTATTATTATTATTATTATTATTATTATTATTATTATTAAAGTTTGTACACCACCCTTTATCCGCAGATCTCAGAGCAGTGCACAACATAAAGTTACAATATAAAAACCACAAAACACACAGTAAAAGTAAAAACAACAAACCAATATGAATATGAGCACTTGAGCAGGCTTTTGTACACTCTCTAGCTGAATAACCACAGTGATCTGGGATGAGGTGGTGCAGCTTCCATACAGATTGGGACCTTTTTCTCCTCAAAGAAATAATCAAGCACTGCTCTCCTCTGGAGAATTACAGAGGATTTTCGCCCTCACGCCCACTCTGTGGAGAACGCTGATCACCACTGCCCAGTTTAAATTCAGCAGTGTGTGTATGTGTTTATGTGGGGCTTTTAGTGGGATGTGCTTCCTGTGTCCTGGGCACTGAGGAAGCTGCAGTGATGAATGGTGCCCTGCTGAAAGCCTGCATAGTGATGTGACATAATGGTGCCTCTCCACACAGCCCAGGCCAGAGGCCCTGTCAGAACTAGTCAACTCCTTGGCAAGGAGAACCACAGTTGCCCTGTTAGCGTTCTGAAGAACGAGGCTCTCGGGAGCTGAGCAGAGACATCCTTGAGCACCTTTTACAGTCCACAGATCACACACGGCCAAATTCCCTGTCACAGACAAAAGCGGAGTCAGAAAAACAGCTCAGTGGAAAGCATCCTGTTCCCAGCCATATCCAGGGAGGTGAGGGGGGGGAATGAATAGCCCGTGGGTGTCCAATCAGATGCCGTCAGCATCTCACCCACCACACTGATCCTGGCCAGGAGTGTCTGCAGAGAACAGCTCCCTGTATGTGGTTGGCGCTTGCTTGGCTACTCTTCCTTCTCTCTGAACTCCAGACGTCAACAAGCTCCAGGCTGTGCTTGTGGAGGAAGCCTGCTGCCGCAATGTGCTGGTTAGTCACCATTCCTTTAAGAGGAATCTTCTCTCTCAACAAGTTGCTGGCTAAGCTGAAAGGAACCCGGGATGTTTGTTGTTTCAAACATAATTAATATGCCAGGGAAAAACTGACAGTTCAGCTCAAAAACACCACCACCACGTTTTGACGTCTCTTCACCCCCTTTTTTATTTTCAGAACTGATTGAATTTAATATTGATTCTGGCGGTGGATTTCCTCAGCTCGTGAGCAAAGGGCTTGCAAAACACCAAAAAGCAGACGCTGAATAGACAATGGAATTGCAGGATCTTGGGGTGCTTCACCTGGAGATGTCAGAGCAACAGCTTCTGGGCAAAACCTGCCCACCGCACACTCTCATCCTTGCTTGTGTGGTGCAAGTGTGGTGCAGTGTAAGGCTAGGACTTGGGTTCAAACGTCCACCCAGCCATTAAGCTCACCGGGTGACTTTGGGCCAGTTACCATCTGCTTGTCTTAGCAGGCACCCAGGATGCGAGCCTTTGGGAAGATACCACCACTTTGTTACTTGCAGGGGACTTTGTGGTAGGTGGTATTGTACTTTTAAAAACAGGGCAAATATTCTTGAAGCCATGGCCTTGTGAAGATGGTTGGGAGGTGTAGCAGTTTCCAGCTCTCCATATATACCCCTATAGCAGACTGGCACCCACAGCTACTAGAAGAACATGGAACAAGGTGAAGTCACAAGGCTCAGGTTGTGCCCAACACAAAATGAGCTTCATCTCTACTTCAAGACATTTAAGCACCTTTTTGAGAGTTTAGTTTTCTAAATACAAAGTGGTCTGCAGGTTGAACACATGCAAGGTGCTTTCTAGGATTCAGGTCAATGCATGTCTCACCATTGAATGATTGAGCGGGAAATGGTTGTGTGAAACTACCCCCCGTCTTGTCTTTTGGATTTAAAACTGCCTGGGTTATTGATGTCTCTTCCTGCTGCCCTAGTCTGGCAGCTGTAGGCAGCCTCCAAGTTCCAAGGCTTGAGCAATATACTAATATAGCATTTCCTGCTCAGTCAACACAAATTAGCCCTTGGACTTGGCAGTAGCTGTCTGTTAGTTATAGCTACTGCAGTCCTGAAATGTTCCACACAATCGGTCAGCCTATTTCACCAATCACTTCAGACCATCTACATTGCCATTTTATAGGGAGAGGTTGGTACTAGTGTCCAACTTCCCACAGTTGCAGGCCCAAGTTATTTTTGCACCTGCACTGATGTGGAAAGTCAACATGGCACTTCTGTGTGTACAGCTTAGTTGTCACTATGGGAAAGTTTCCTGGACTGCATCACTTCAGAATGCAGATGTGGGGGCCTCACACAATGGTGGGCAAGTATTATTGTTTAAAAACTCAACAAAGAAACTTATCACACCTTAAGGGCCAACCTATTTATTATGGCTTAAGCTTTCATGACTAAAGTCCGCTTCATCAAACTCCAGTTCATGAAAGCTTATGCCACAATGAAGTTGATTAGTCTTTGAGGCGCTACGAGACTTGCGGTTATTTTTACTACCACAGGTGAACACTACCATCTCTGGTAGTTAGTGAAAAGTGGGTAAACCCTTCTCGCTGATATTTAGTTACATTTTTTTTGTACAAAGGAGTTATTTTTTCTTCTTCAAAGGAGCATTCAGACATGTGAGTCCCCCCCAGTGGCAGCCTTTATCACTTCAGGGAGAATCAGGCCTGCAACTGAGCTGGGGGTTGGAAACAGGAAAAATGGCACCACCTCCAAAATTGCCGTGCCCAAACCAAGCTTCATAATGCTTTGTGGTTAGCCTGGCTCTGCTCAAAAGCAGTAAAGTGAAACAATGACAGTCATTATTGTTCTTAATGGCTTAGGAAGTTTCAACAAATCTCTCATTGCTCATATCCAGTGCCTGTCCAAGACATTTTAGCACCTGAGGCAGACCACAAAATGACGCCTCCCTTCCCCACCAGGAGAGAAGGAGTGTGTGAAGTTTTACATCACCAATGGGCTTGGAGAGGGGATAAAGCTCTGCACAAAGATCTACGGCCCCTGTGGATCCTGCCATCCGAGGCAGTTGCCTTACCTTGCCTCATGGGTGGGCCGGGCTGGCTCATATCTACATCTAAAGGATTTTGAATTGGAAAACAAATTTTAAAACATTCACACAGAGGCAATAACACTGGTTCTCTGTATGGCAGGGGCCTTCTAGATGTTGCTGAATTCCAGCTCCCATCAGCCTCAGCTTGCATGGTCAGTGTCCAGGGTTGTCAGGAGTTGTAGTTCAGCAACAGCTGGAGAGCCACAGGTTCCCCATCCTCTTGTAAGGGCATACAGAGAAAGAGGAAATTCTCTATTTCTGACATAGCCACCATCTTCCTCTTTGTTCACAAAGCATGGAAATAATTTAATAATTTGGTGTTTTTTTTAATGGCATGAGAATTTTCAGAGGAAAGAGCCATGGCTACTCCAGAAAGAAAGCAGAAAGGGGGAAGAAGCACCGTTCTCCGATTGGCTGGAAAGTGTGTTAGGCTAGGAGTGCTTCCTTCACTGCAGCAAACACTCCCTCACTGTCTCTGCTCAGCTTGTCTCCAAGAACTGCAATAAACCCCCATAGTAAGCTGTCATGTAAGATAAGCATCGGATTTACAGTGCAAATTAGTCTCTCAGACAATGGAGTGAGCTAAGCATTTTGGTGGCATGGAGGAGCCCAGATTGAGAAAGAGATACAGACAGCAGAGATGAAAAACCACACAAAATAATCGGAGAGACGCAGACACGCAGCCGGCCCAGGAAGCAAATTTGAGCTTGCTGCTGCTGCCACTGCTGTGGCAATCTCTCCGCCATCTGTCAAGGCTTTTCCTTTCAATCAATGACCTGGCCTTTCCTAGGGTTGCTTCAGCTTCATCTAACTCAAAGTCAATTTAGAGGAGAAGAGGAAAATAAAGATATGGGGGGGAAGGGAGGGGGAGAAACACTCCCCCAAGCACTTGTGCCAGTTGGGGTCAGTGCCACTGCCCACATACAGTGCTCTCTTCAGCTGTGGGGCCTTGCCTGCTCCCAATCGATTCCTGTTCAGAGTTGGATAACACAGACAAAGCTGCCCTCTCTCTGACAGATCCTGGAGAAGCACAGTCTGTAAGGAGCGAGTGTGGAGTGTGGAGTGACAGAGCGGCAGCAGGAGATTTACCATTTTCCATTATCCATGATGACAAAACGGAATCCTCACCCCGAGCTCCTGCAACTTTAGCACGAAGAAAGCGAGAACACGAGGACTGGGTTTACTCACCGCAGTTATCCATAGTAACAGGAAAGCAAAGTGAGGAAGGTTTGCCTGCTAGGCTTGTTCATTGAGATCTCTTTCTGGGAAAGAAAATATGAAGGCTGGGGAACTCCGGATGTTGAGTTTGCCAGCTTGCTGAGGAGCGGGCAAATAGATGGTGCAAAAGGCACTGATTGTTCAAATCCAGTCCTTGCCAATTGCAATGTGAAAGAGAGACAGTGCAGTGTAGTGGTTAGGGTGCTGCACTAGGAACTGGGAGACTAGGGTTCAAATCCCTGTTGTATGAGGAAGCTCATTTGGGTAACTTTGGACTGTCCACTATCTCACAGGGTTATTGTGTGGATTAAATCATGATGGGAAGAACCACCTTGAGCTCCTTGGAGAAAAAAGTGGGATATAAATACCACAAACAAACAAACAAAGGCGATTTTGAAGCTCAAAGTAATGCACAGTCAGAAGGGAAACTTTTTCCTGCAAGGCACCTGCTTTCAAAATAACTGTTGGACTCAGCAACGTTTGAATCCCAGTTGGTCCTCTGGCACGGGTGTTTTCCTGCCCTGAATTTCCTTTCATGTAAAAAAGATAGAATCTTAATGCCCTCGGTCCTTAGGGGACACAAAGAACCTGCTAGGTCACTGGATGGTTCCTACGGTCGGAGAGGAAGAAACGGATGGCAACCAAAGTAAAATTGAAGCAAAGCGGTGGAGATACCTGAACTTTATTAAGAAAATCTGTTAAACCCAGTCTAACAGTCAGGCAGGCAAGACCCCAAACGAAAGAGAATTCATACTTTTATACCATTACAACAATAGGTTCACCTCAGTAATTCCCCTCCCGTAATCCCCCATGAGATGTCTTATCGGGTGCTATAACAGGTAAGTATAGGTGCTAAGCTTTGGTAAGTATCTGCCAGGAAGACTGTGCTTTGATAATTATGTGTGCAAATTGTTGTGGAATTATGCTTATGCTTTTAGGTGGGACTTTGGAGAGTTGATGGCAGTGTTTTTCCGTTCGCCTTTTGACAGGAGCGGAATTGCCGGCGGTGCTACCGGTTTGGGGTTTCATGACACATCTGGGCATATTCCTGTTTGCCACCCCCCCTGCATATTCGCATACTGTTACCTTGGGCATATGCCTTTATTATCTGAGACCTAGTGTTTGTCAGTACGCCCGATCCTGCCCACGCCTGGGCTAGGCGACTGGAGCACTTTCACCAACCTTCCGATTCCAGAGAACAGGTCCTGGTGCAGTGGACTCACAACTGCTCATTGTGGGCACCAGAAACTTTAGCAGCCTTTAGCAGAGTACAAAATGTGGAAACTAGCTGTGGAGGTTTTGAAGCATACCTTATTTTGTTTCTAATAGATACTACATACTACAGAATCTACTGGCTTGCATGAGTGTTACAGTTCTCACTCAGCCATCTTATCGCTACAAATATAAGGGTCTCTCTCATACTGACCCAGACAGGCAGGGACGGAAGAACAGAAGAGCAGTTTCCGCCCCCTCCTCTCTCATAACATAAGATCACCAGATTCTTGCAACGGGAGAGGTGAAAATATCAACAGCGTTTGCTGAATAAAGTCATGTTTCCTTATCTGCTCGTGTGATTTCTCTGTGTAAGATTAGCGAATGGGAATGTTGCAACAGTGCTAGAAGGAAATGGCGCACACACACACACACTAAAAGTGAAGTTTCATAGGCACACAAAACTGGTTACACAGTTTACATAAGAAGTCACAAGTAAAAGCACTCCCCCCCTTGTTTCGTTTATATCACACAAAAAGAAGATTAATGCTGACTGTTATCCATCTCTCATGATAGTGAGAGTGGCCAGAGGGTTTGTGGATGTAGGTCTGGTGCCAGAAGAGAGCTAAATCTTGTTAATCATTACAGCTGGCACTGGCTGGCATTTGCCAGTCACTTTGCCAGGAGATGTCAAAAGCTCTGCTCCCCAAGAAAGTTGTCTGCAGCAACCAGGTTATGCGAGGGCCAGGATGAGCATATATACAAGAACTGGGAAGATGCTGCGGGGTGTGTGTGTGCCCAGGGCATATTCAATAATTTCATTCTACAGATTTTCATTCTACAGATTTTCATTCTACAGACAGCAGTCACGAAATTAGAAAACGCCTGCTTATTGGGAGAAAAGCAATGACAAACCTAGACAAAAAAAAAAGCAAAGACATCACCTTGCCGACAAAGGTCCATATAAAGAAAATTCTTTCCAGTAGCACCTTAGAGACCAACTGAGTTTGTTCTTGGTATGAGCTTTCGTGTGCATGCACACCCACCTGTAAAAGGTCCGTATAGTTAAAGCTATGGTTTTCCCAGTAGTAATGTACGGAAGTGAGAGCTGGACCATAAAGAAGGCTGATCGAAGAAGAATTGATGCTTTTGAATTATGGTGCTGGAGGAGACTCTTGAGAGTCCCATGGACTGCAAGAAGATCAAACCTATCCATTCTCAAGGAAATCGGCCCTAAGTGCTCACTAGAACAGTGTTTTTCAACCTTTTTTGGGAAAAGGCACACTTGTTTCATGAAAAAAATCACGAGGCACACCACCATTAGAAAATGATAAAAAAAATTAACTCTGTGCCTATATTGACTATATATAAAGTAATTTTTCAATTTTTCCCACGGCACACCAGGCAACATCTCACGGCACACTAGTGTGCCGCGGAACAGTGGTTGAAAAACACTGCACTAGAAGGACAGATCCTGAAGTTGAGGCTCCAGTACTTTGGCCACCTCATGAGAAGAGAAGACTCCCTGGAAAAGACCCTGATGTTGGGAAAGATGGAGGGCACAAGGAGAAGGGGATGACAGGATGAGATGGTTGGACAGTGTTCTCGAAGCTACTAACATGAGTTTGGCCAAACTGCGGGAGGCAGTGAAGGATAGGCGTGCCTGGCGTGCTCTGGTCCATGGGGTCACGAAGAGTCGGACACGACTGAACGACTGAACAACAACAACAACAACAACAACAACAACAACAACAACAACAACAGATTTTGGTAACTAATGTTGTCAGAAAGATGTAGGCTCCAGGAGAATGTAGGCTGGGTCTCCTGGTGCCACCCAGTCCTAGGCAGTTCCCCCTTGGTATAAAATCCGCAGTATTATCTTCCTACGACACGTTTGGCGGATAGCGTCTACTTGCCCAGCATTTATGTAGCATTTCCCCCCTTGAAGGCTTCAAAACATTTCACAGGCAACACTATTCTATGTTGAGATTCCTGCATTGTGGGGGGTTGGTCTAGATGGATGGCTCTCAGGATCCCTTCCAACTCTGCCATTCTGTTAAGCCAGGCGTGGAAGGCAAGGAGAGCCCCAGAAATGCCAAGATGTGTTTAGCTCTCGGGATATTGAAAAGCTCCATCAGCCAGAAACGCCTGCCTTGGGACTGGTCAGGAGGCTGCTACACTCAGCAGAACAGGGGGCAGCTGCCTACAAAGCCTTGCTTGCCACAGGGCTTATCCCTGACACGGCTGGCTTTTAATTGTTCACTACTCAGGCCTCAAACAGCACAGCGGCTGCCTTGTCTGCAGCCAACTGCCAAGTGAAACAGTTCAGGAGGGTAAATGAACAGCGATATGGTGCAGAGCAAGTTATTCTTGCAGCCTCAATATGGGAGTGAACTATTGAACCTTCTAAACATGGAAATGGAAGGACATGGGTGTGTGCTTAGGGTAGAGTTGGGGTATGCGAGGCAAAAGAAAAATATATTGTGCAAGCCAACTCCCTAGTTGTGTCCAAGTAAATTATGTGCAGTCAGTACATGCAGGGTCAAGATTTTCTTTATGCAGGGACAAATGTTCCCAGTCTTAGGCCAGCACATGAAAAGCTCTATGGGAAACTATATTGGCTTTTCAGTTATCTATAAATCTATCTATTAAGTCAGGGGTCAGCAACCTTTTTCAGCTGTGGGCTGGTCCACTGTCCCTCAGACCTTGTAGGGGGCCGGACTATATTTTGGGAAAAAATATGAACCAATTCCTATGCCCCACAAATAACCCAGAGGTGCATTTTAAATAAAAGGACACATTCTACTCATGTAAAAACATGCTGATTCCGATTGAGAAGGTGATTGGGCCACATCTGGCCCCCGGGGCTTAGGTTGCCTACGCCTGTATTAAGTACTATTAAGTACTATGTTTGTATGGGTATGACACATGTTCTCTGGGCAACTCTGCCCTGTGTATAAAGTTGGGGATATGGTTGCTGTCAATGTAGTCTAGATTTGAACTGGCAGTTAAAGCTTGCGCTATCCACCTGCCCACTCCTTGCCAAAAGCAGAACAAACAGGGCGGTGATAGCACTTTTCCAGTACTATATTTGTCTGTGAAGAAGTTTCCATTTCTAAACCTGCATAACATAGCATATACTATTGCATATATTAAATCCATATTATATAATATAGTACACTACTTATATCAGCCTTCCCCAGTCGGATGCTCTCCAGATATTTTGGATCACCATCAGCTGCAGCTAGAATGGCCAATGGTCAGAGATGATGGTAGCTGCAGTCCAAAAGATACATTACTATATTATAGTATGCTATATATAGTAGAGTACGCTATGCTGTGCTATAATAACATAATGGTTACAAACAATATCATTTAATAGGGTGTGCACTGGCTACAAGACACAACTTGTACATGGGAAGCAGCCTGTGATGTTTTGGAGCCTCTCTGTGCCTTGACTTGTTATTTGGAGCAGAATTATCTCTGTTAAAAACAAAGCTCAATTTACCCCTCATTTACTACAATAGGAAATATAAGAACAACTATAACTTGTTTTTCCTTTTCACAGAAATGCATGAAATTTGTAGGTCTTTGCCTCCTCCTCCTGCTAAATTGTAGGCAGAGGTATACAAGGCTCCACCCTCTTCTACAGAAAGATCTCTCCATTGACTTGCATCCATGTGAAAAACAACCATAGTATTAATATTTACTTCAACATCTCTTCCACAAATCACTGTGATTGCAGTGCCCTGGGAAAAATTCACTGTGATTAAAACTAGACTTATCTGTCCAAATGACAACCAGCTCTCTACCACCTCACCACTCAAGTTCAGAGCATTCCCCAAATCAGCATGGTTTTGCTTTGTTTAAAATATATATGCATGAGTATGTATATATATATGTATGTACAGTATATATATATGCATAAGTCACTTTAAAAGCTCAAGTACAATCAGACTTAAGTATGTGAAGACCTCACCCAAATCTCCCCATTCTCCTAATCTGGCATGTAAACATTGCACAGCACTGCCATTCAGGCTGAACAGTTTCAAAGTTGTAATACATGTTTTTCAAAGGTACATCCCTATGAAGAGCATTTCATTGATCTCTTGCAGACCTCCGTGGGTGGGCTAAAATCACCATGTTATCAGTTTTTAGTGCCTTCATTATTTTCCTTAACAGTTTAAACAAAGTGTATACTTTTGAGTTGTCATGTATTAAAATATTGATAAACAAAGTGAAATGTTTAATTTGTTGTAATATAACATTCAAACCAAATTGTATGTTCTTTATTGGCTTCCTCCCTCCTCAAATACTTCCCTTCAGCTTGGCCATGGGGGGGGGAGACTGACCCTGAGGTATTCAATCTGCATTCCAATGCCACCACCCCGGCCAAGTTTTATGGAGTGGTGGGAGCAGCACTGCATCCACAGTCCTGCTGTGCCCAGCAGCTGGGGCAAAAATGTGGGCTGTGATACATAAGTAGCAGTCAAGTACAACACTCCTTGTTTTCCTTGGTAGACATGCGGGGGAATAATTGGTCCAGCCAGTCGAAAACTTCCAGTTTCCTCCTGGCTGGGACATACTTCCTTTGCATGTGACTAGAGGTGGGCATGACCTTACCTGTCCAGGTAACACAAAAGGATAACCTGTCCAGGTAACACAAACACTCTCTGTTTGACTTCCTCCATCGTTGGAGCAGCTTTTTAGCAAGAGATCCTTCCAGCCAACAGAGGACACTGGGATTATCCCCATATGCGATCAATCCACATGTACATACTTTGTAACTAAGTCTGCCTTCAGGGATCCAACTGTGAACTGAATGTGTGAGTAAACCTCTTTTATATACTTTACACTAGATTGTGGTGTGTTTATTCTTTTAAGAGGGATATAAGAGAACTTACCAGAAACATACAATTCAACACTGAATTGTATGATAGTGAGAGGCTTACACAGGCCTGCAACCCGTTATCCACTGTGTGTTTAAAAGGGGGAATGTGAAACTCTGCTAAGTAAAGGAACTTGCTAGCGCAAGTTAGGAAGGATATTAATAAACAATATATGCTCTCCTGCCTCCCTGAACATTCCCACAAAAAAGTGGCAGGGCAGTAAGGTTGCATGCCAGACTGGAGCCAGCACAGCAGTTGGGCCCCAATTGACTCAGGATCCAGCAGACCCTGGACTTGCTCAGCCCCTAACCTTCTCCACTTCTGGAATGGTCCCATTCAGGGCCTTCTTCTGGCAGCCGCTGGCAGGCATCCCACCAGTGGCACACCCAGTCACCTACATGATTGGCAGGGAGAAGGGAGGTGCCACTTCAAAGGAGTGAGGCCTCCGGCTTGCAAGAGACCAGCTTTGTTGGGAGACCTGAGCAGTGGGACACCTCCACCGAATCCCAAGTTGGACTAGATGATCCTCAGGGTCCCTTCCAACTCTACAATTCTATATACCAAACACACTAAATCTGATGGATTTCAGGATGTTTTCTAAGAGGGGAAATGCAGAGTCAACATTTTCCAGAAAACCCACATCACTGACTACCGGGGCGGGGTGACAATCCTGACCTACTTTACAAGTCAGTGAAGCTCTAGTCTCCCTTTACCAAGGGACCAAGAAGTGACAGCAGAGATTGTAAGCTAATAGGTTTGTCCTGGGGCTGACTCTGGTCTTTGGAAAATGGGCAGGGAAAGTGAGGGGCAAACACAGCTATCGACATGATCATTAGGAAGGAAAACATAAAACAGTGTGAGAGCACTTGAAAGCTTTCAACAATGTGGCGCCTATTGGTCAGAGTTGCTCAGCATTTGCAGTTCCCATTGACTTTGGCTGGGTCAATATTAAGCAACTCTGAAAATCTCATCAAATGCCAGATGGTTTAGTCCCATACTTGGGCAGCATCAGGGGAAATGACTACCCAGAGCACTATACTCTGTTTTGTTCAGAATGCAGTTCAAAATTGTGTCCCCCTGACCACCTCGTATCTCTGCTCTGTTATAAATCAAGACATATGCCATAGGAAGCACAATAGGATTCAGAAGTTATTTTCTTCTGCTCATTGTTTCTGTTACCCATTAGCTTAGAAGCAGGGATACCAAGATTCTAACCCAAAGAGGAACGTAGACTTTTGGCAAGTATTTACCAAAAGGGAACTATTAAGCTTCTAGCCCAAAATGGAAAATGCTTGCCAACCCATATGCCAAGCAGATTGAGGGACAAACTAGGGATGGTGTGAGGGATCCCTAATTTGATCTCCCATGAAAGCAGCCATGCCCTAATCCCTGAAATTCCATCAGAGCTATGGCACTCTGAGATGCAGTTTTTATCCTTTCCCTTCTGCTGTTTCCCCATTGAAACTCCGCCTCCCCACAAAGAAGAAGAGAAGAAGAAGAGTTTGGATTTGATATCCCGCTTTTCACTACCCGAAGGAGTCTCAAAGCGGCTAACATTCTCCTTTCCCTTCCTTCCCCACAACAAACACTCTGTGAGGTGAGTGGGGCTGAGAGACTTCAGAGAAGTGTGACTAGCCCAAGGTCACCCAGCAGCTGCATGTGGAGGAGTGGAGACGCGAACCCGGTTCCCCAGATAACGAGTCTACCGCTCTTAACCACTACACCACACTGGTTCTGAGCTGTGAAGAGTTGGAAAAAGCATTAGTGCAATCCCACGTGTGCTTGCCTGCAAAGGCAGAAGTCCTACTTGGTTCAATGGGACCTTCCCTCAGGGAAGTGTGTTTAGGATTGCTGCCTAAGACACTGAAATGAAACCATCCAATTAATGTAAGGCCTTTCACCTGCACAATGGAATTTACTCTTTCTCTCCTCTCCCTGCACATCCAATGCACCTCATCTGTTCTGGTAGTTCCCTTTGGAGCAGATTGAGGGGCATGGGGAGAGAGAAGAAGTCCCACTGTGCAGGAGTAAGTCCTTGTGCTAATGGGATTTCGTTGGATACAACTCTTGGTCAAAACATACACCAGGGACAGGGAGCCTAGAGTCCTCCAGATGCTGTTGGACTACAACACCTATCTTCCCATTGGACATACTGGCTGGGGCTGATGGGAGCTGGTCTAACATCAGGAGGGCCCTGTTTTTCTCCACTCTGGACATTCAGCTTGCTAGGGATCAGATGTGTTGTTCGTTGGAGTTTTAACAGTACTGGGCGTGCAATGTTTAATCAGCAAAGTAGCTTTTTGGGAGGATAGGTGACAACCTTTAAGTGGGACCGTCAGTGTCTGATTATGGTAGACACTGAGCTCATAAGACACACAGGACTGCGAATTTAATTCATCTTAGCCTAAAGATGGAGGGCACAAGGAGAAGGGGACGGCAGAGGACGAGATGGTTGGACAGTGTTCTCGAAGCGACTGGCATGAGTTTGGCCAAACTGCGAGAGGCAGTGAAGGATAGGCGTGCCTGGCGTGCTCTGGTCCATGGGGTCACGAAGAGTCGGACACGACTGAACGACTGAACAACAACAACAACAACAACAAGCCTAAAGATCAGAAGCAAGGTTCCACCACACAAAAGCTGCCCAAAAGCCCAAGACAGAACTGGCACTCCCAACAGCAACTGTAGTGGCTGTAGTCTCCCGATTCTGGTATCTACATTAGACACTTAGAATGCCTGCTGACAGACAGGGAATTGGCTGCTGGGATTTGTAATTGGTTAATACACCTCCTACCGACTCAAATCAGAGGAGGCACCAAGTTGGTATTGTTGTATTGTTTGTATAAGGAACTGAATACCTACCAGATTTTCAAGGTAGAGAGTGGTAACAGAAAACATTCACTCAACTAAGCTGTGAACTCATCCACATAGAGACACATCTTCCCAGCGACCACTGCTTATAGAAGGGTCGTGGGATGAACAGACTAACCCAAGAAAGATTACATGTTAAGGCTTTCAGGAATTCTTTTACATCTGTCACATCTACACAAAGCCTCTTCCCTTCTGTGCAGCAAAATTGCAATGCAGCACATGGCGGTGCTTGCTTGACACTTCGTCTGTGTGGAGGCTTTGATGACATTGGGGGTGGGGGGGGGCAACCCAGTTACATAAGAGCAGTAGTAATGAATTGAAGAAAACATGGACGAATCAAAGATCCAACCAGAATAGATTTCTCAAGGAATCGGAGCATAATGTTTAGACTTGGAAGCTGCCTGCTGCCTTGTCTTACTGGCACTCAGAGACTTTTTGCATTGAACTTTTAGGAATTGCTGTTTACTAACAGGCACGGGCATTTATCTGCAGTGACTCTCAATAGCTCCAGTGAGAGACTGCACTGAACCATTTCTGCCCCAGTGAGCACTGTCAGCGCCCAAGTTTTCCTCCAAGAACAAGCTGAACTCAAAAGGGCACGGGAACCAGAGCACTTTGGCATGGCAACATGCATAGAAATGCTTTGCCTCAACGCTCCAATGAAAGTCTTCCAGAAGCTGCCCTTTCTCTTGATTGTACAAAGTAGCTCCTGATCAGAAGAAGCAGAGGAGAATCCTCTGAAAAGCCGGTTTCCATGTCTCCCACCCCGACAAGATACACGTATTTCATTTATGCTTCATTTTTCTTCTGTCCTGCTCTGCAGTAGTGTTGTCACCACACTATAGGGGTAAATTTGCAGTGGGTGAGCTAATCAATTCTCTCTCCCACCGCACAGAGTACAGCAGTACCCAAGTTATTAAGATCAGCTAACAATCATAGAAGAGAAATTTAGAAAACTTTTTAAAAGCTTACTACAACAATAAAGGACGAATGGCCAAGGGCGCTTCCAGACAGGGGCTTAATATTATAAATGGGTCATGGAGATATAGCAAATGGGTCGTTGGCAACGGTTTTTAAATTTTTTGGAAGGTCAACCTGATTTTTACAAAGAGTACTTAAACTAGGAAGCTGCCTGATCACCTCATTAATTTGCCAGATGAAGGTGGGTCCATCAATTAACCTGGCACTCCAGTAGATGATATCATTGCTCCTGCTGTGGTGGCGCAGCAGCGGGGGGAAAGCTCCACATGTCTCCCCTCCACTATACCACTGTTGCTCAAGAAGGCATCTAAAAAGTTCCTGGACAATTTCCCACACAGGCACCAACTAGATGCAGCCCAGTCTAACTTGAGGAAGGTGGTGTAAGATCACCATTGAGCTGAGTAGGGACCTGAAGCTGGGCCTCTTGACCACAAGCTGGATGCTCTAACCATTAAACCACACTGTCTGTCCTATATACATCCAGTGCTGGTCAAAGGAAGAGAGAAAAACAGGAAGTACTATATGGTCCTTCCTCTCTAAGAGAGAAGGGGAAATGACATCACAAAGAGCCCTCTCTACTAATTATATTTCCTATGGTCTGAGTGTCTGCCCATCAGCAACACAGCTCTGTGGACTCAGCCCCTTCTCATGCTAACTAGCAAAAGTATGCACTTGTTACATTTTGGCTGCTAATTTCCCACATATATTGTATTACTTTCCCACAGATCAGCCTCTATTATGTGGTCATTATTTTAGGCTCTAATTATTCCCACAGTGACAGTTGCTGGACTTGGTCTGCAGTGAGGTTACATGTTGTCTAGCCAACTAGCTGTTAATTTCTCTATTGGAAACATTCAGGAGCTCCTTCCCCTCACCACGGCTGCTGATGCTATTACAAACTCAGCTCCCACTTGAAATGTATTATTTTCTAGCATAGCACAGGAGTGGAGAAAGTCTGGCCCTCCAGATGTCGTTGGACTCCAACAGCCCCAGTGAGCATGGCCCATGGGGATGAGAGCATTTGGAGGATGCTCCCTGGCAGATAAGAAGGAGCAGAAGAAAGGAATCAAGAGTTTTCCTAAAGGTGATAGCTAGGATTTTAATACACTCAACTCACCCTTGCTTTTCTTGTGCATGGCAAAGGAGCCCAGATATCTTATTTTACAACCTTTGTTGGTAAGGCAAAGACCAGGAAGGAGGCACTGCTAATTCCATGTCGGGGTTTGCTCCTAGCTGCTGCCATTTACAATGGCCTAATAAAATGGTGGCAGCCTCAGCGCCTATGAAGCCCTCTATTATGGGCTCCTGTCTGAAGGATTCATTTGAGCCTTTAAGCCTAAAAAACCAACCAGGTTCAGGATCTCAAGGTGAAGGGACGATCTAACTATTTAGAAAAGTAATACAGTAGTACCTCGGTTTTCGAACGTAATCCATTCCGGAAGACCATCCGACCTCCAAAATGTTCAAAAACTGAAGCACAAAGGGCAGTCTGCAAATTTAATTGAGAAACACTTAGAGGAAGCCATTCGACTTCCGAGACGCGTTCGAAAAGGGAAGCGTTTACAACCGGGTTTTCGGCATTCAAAAACCAAAACGTTCGACTTCCGAGACATTCGAAAACCGAGGTACCACTGTATAGAGATGCTGGTCTCCACTGAAATAATAGCATCCAGTCGGTTTTTTTAAAATGGTATCTTAATATTTCAACGTATAATGGTACCTTTATTCGACTCATAAAATCAGAATATATGCTTCATACTAAATTGATAATGAAGTTCCCCCAAAGCACCATATGGGACTGCAGTTTAATTCCCTCTCCCTCCCACATCTTTCTTTTCAGTTTTCTTTTAATTTCTCTGATTTACTTCTTATTGAAGGGATGGTGCCCAATTCATAGGATTTCCTGTGGAATATTCTCCTGCCCCCACTGCCCCACTCTTTGAAATTATATTTCAACGTTATGATACTGGAGCTTTCCCAAATCTGCCTGTGCATTAGAGAAGAAGAGCCTAGCAGACAATGAGCAGGAGGGGGGGTGGAGGAAAAATGAAGTGGGTGCTTTCGGGAGCAGCAGCTGCTGCTGCCACTGCCAAAACGTGCACCTACAGGGAGATGCTGCTTGTCAAAATGAATGATGACTGTGTGTGTTTCCCTATGCAGTCAGTGGCTTGGATAGTGATCACTTCCTGCTAGTTATACTTGCTCACTAGGACCGATTTCTATTGTCAAGGGGACTGCAGAGAGGGGTGGGAGAAAGGCGGGGAGATGCACACCAGGTGTGTGATGGTAAGAGCAGGCATTCAGAGCAGACAGATTGTAATGCAAGTGGTTTCTTTCATTCCTCCCTTCCCCAGGCAGCAAGAAGACTCCTAACTCTTTGACCCTGATCCTCAGCGTTCATGGAACCAACTGCATTAATGACCTCAAGGTGAATATTTTAAGCAGACTGACAGCCATATGTGTGTATGAAACTTTGCAGGAAGTTAGATACTCTCCCTGAAAGTCAAGTGTGGGAGCTTTTACACGGGGCAGGATGAGGCAGACTCTGGAGTGCTCAGCAAAGCGGGAGAGGTCCTGTTCCAAACAGCTGTGGGCTGAATCTGCCATAGCTTGTGGTGTAAATTTTGATCTTTGAAAATGTGAAATGATCGGATCTGTGCCTCCCACACAAATGCTGGGATCCAAACGAAGCCATTCATCACACTGCACACTGCTCCAAAGGGTTGCAGGGCAGTTCTCAGCTCAAAATTGTTTCCAGGTGCCCTTGCAAATGCATACGATGAGATCAAATATTTGTAGAAATGAAGTTGAGATCAAATACCTTTAGAAATGTGGAATTTAAGAGAAAATGTGTTCAGAAGTACACGTGAATTTGCAGACAGCTTTTATTGCAGATCAATTCAGAAATCAGATGGAACAGACTGACAGCACAATCCTATACATGTTTATTCAGACGTAAATTCTACTGGGTTTAATGGGATTTTTTTTACTACCAGGCATAGGATTCTTAGTCAGTGAACACTTGTGAAATGGACTGTCAGCCTGGAGAGCTCAGTTGGTTAGTTAGAGCATGGTGCTGATAATGCCAAGGTTGCAGGTTCGAACCCCGTATGGGACAGCTGCATATTCCTACATCGCAAGGGGTTGGATTTAGAATCATAGAATCATAGAGTTGGAAGAGACCACAAGGGCAATCCAGTCCAACCCCCTGCCAAGCAGGAAACACCATCAAAGCATTCCTGACAGATGGCTGTAAAGCCTCTGCTTAAAGACCTCCAAAGAAGGAGACTCCACCACACTCCTTGGTAGCAAATTCCACTGCTGAACAGCTCTCACTGTCAGGAAGTTCTTCCTAATGTTTAGGTGAAATCTTCTTTCTTGTAGTTTGAATCCATTGCTCCATGTCTGCTTCTATTTAGATTTAGATGATCTTCAGGGTCCCTTCAAATTCTATAATTGTTGGATACACCCCATTCTATGACTCTTGGAGATGGACTGGGAAGAGACTCACCCATCCCTTAGTGTGGAGCAAACAACTGTACTTAGGTATAATATCCATTAACTCTCAACAGTTCACTGTATAGATTAAATCTGCAAGGAAATAAGAACTAGGGCAAGAATTATTTAAAATGCATAGTTAAGAGGCAAATCCACATTACGACTACCATCTTAGGGCAGTCCTATATTCTGCTGATCTTCCTTCCTTCCTTCCTTCCTTCCTTCCTTCCTTCCTTCCTTCCTTCTTATCTGTAAGATGAGCCATTCTGTAAAGGAGTTTGTGAGGAGGATTAGCAGCCTGTAGGGATGGAAGTATTGGATCCCCATTCTTTGCTATTTGCTGCCACTTTCGAAAATCTCTGATTTTCTCTGTAGGAAAGTCTTCAGATGTCCTTCACTGTTCCTGCCTATTGTTCATGAAAAGGTTATTTGCTACACTGGAAACCTCATCTACTTAGAAGGAACCGAGGAGCCCAGAATACAGTTGCCTTTGGTGAAGAGACATTAAAAAAAAAATCCATTTCTTTTTCCCCTGACAAGGCTTCACAGCTTTGCAGGCAGCAGCAGTCGTCTGCTGGAAAGATGCATGCTCTTTGGTTCAAAATGCTCCTGGAGAAAGAGAGGGTGGCGAATGGGGGGGGGAGGGGGGAGGAATCAGTCATCAAACAAGAAGTGGCGAAGCCATTCAGATCACTTCTCAATTTCCAGAGTCACTGATGCTGTGAAGATGTATGTTGTGTGAGCACAGACTTGTCACTTGATTTGGGGCAGTGACTTGGCTTGGGGCAAAGTTAAGGTCGGCTGACTTATTCGTACTGTGTCTGTTTAAACTACATTAGATGTGGAGGGTTCCCCCCCACCCTTTGTGGTTTTTTTTAAGCAATCTATCCTGTGAAGTCCTCTGCTGTTTGAACAAGCAGCTCTCGACAACAGAAGGAGGAAATGATCTTTAATCCCAAATCCCACAACTATGCTCTTTAAATCTGCTTGGACGCCTACGATGGGCCAAAGATCTATTTATTTGTTTGTGATATTTATGTAAAGGTAATAGTCTTCTAGAATCCTTCACCAGCTGTCCCTTTCCAGTGAGAGTCAGCTGCCTGGGGTCTTAATTTACCCTCCATTTTAACTGCCGGAAGAAGATTCAAGTAGTAATTGCACTCCAGAGACACAGAAGAGGAACAACTAAGTGTTAAAATCACACACACACACACACACACACACACACCCCTGCAAATAATTACTAAAAGATCAAACAGTGTATAAAGATTGGCTTGCACACCCAACCCAGCCCTCCCCTTTTGCCTGCAAGAGAAGATAGTTTTAAACAAACCTTAGTTTCTAATGTTTGGAAATGATGGGAATGATATTTGGATGCTTCCAAATACCTTTGGATACACAAAATCGGAGGAGAGAATGGTGCAGAAGCCTGACCTTTGTTGCAGTTCATTCAATAAGCAGCAAACCATTGTTCATATTACATCTGAACCAGCCACTGTCTTATTGACATGCTCGTAACATACCAATAACCACAGTCACGCCTTACCATTAACAGACTTGTGCCCCTTTCAGTCTATCCCTCAACTCTCTGAGAGTGCTTGTTCCTGCTCTCAACTGGCCTGGAACTGTCATCATCCCCTTAGTTCTTATTTTAGTTCCCTCCTTAGTTTATAGCAGAGGTGAAGGAACACCCCCAACCCCAACCCCCAGTTGTTTAGTAAGGAGCAGCTGAGAGGAGAAAGGGCTTTGATGTTGTGTGAATGGTGCAATTGCAGCTCCTTCATCTGAAGATCTGCAGCAAGAAGATCAAAGCAGAAGGGGGAAAATACTTCTGCAGAGAAGTAGACTTCTGTTCCTTGCAAATCTGAAAAAAAATATCTATGCAATTTTATGCGTGGAATTTTCAGGATGCGATTGTATTTTGAAGTTTGAGACTTTGAATGGCTGTAAGGCACGGCTTACAGTTTAGCTGTGCACTGATGTTATTTGCAATCTCCTGCTGTCTTTTTTCTTCTCCTGTCAGGAGGACAGACAAAGTGTGCTGGTGAGCTTCACCACTCCAAACCTTTTCCTTTTCCTTTCAAAATAAAGGTTTCTGGAAAACTGGAAGGTGACATTTGAGTGAAATGACTAAAAGTTAAGCATGTTCTTAAGTATGTCAAGGCTTTTGAACTTCCATGCTAAATGATGGCGCCAACCCAAACTCTTACATTTAACTTATCTTCCAGATTCCCTTCCAGGCACCATTGTAAATTACAAATCATTCCTGTCCTGGCTGATTATGAGTGCTAAAATAATTTCTAACAAACAGTCCTTTATATGTTTAGTCTATGATTGGGAATTCCCCCCTCCCCCGCCAATTTCTCTGAAGGAGGTTCTATAGATTCTTTATGGAACTTCTCAAGAAGACTGTTGAGCTTATTATCAATAATGTTTCTTAACATTTCCCCTAAATCTAAATTCCATCCCTGCCTTTGTATTCATCAGTCTTTAAGCCTACAATGATTTATGCCCTTCCTTATTTTTTTTCCTTAAAGATGACAAAATGGACAGTTCCTTCGGCTGTTTTAAAGAACACATTTGATTAAGATTTTAATACATTTGTAAGGGGCATCAAATATGACATCTTTAAAATGCAATGCTAAAAGAGAAGCATTGCAAATATTCTATTGCTAACTGTTGCCAAATGATGCAATCCCTATTCTCAAAAAACAAGCTATAACACAGTAGGCACACTATATTCATTTTATTGGGTTAATCTACAACAGGCCTCATGAGAAGAGAGTTGTGTAACTCTTTATTTTACATTTTTTCACTGATTTGGATGGATATGCACAGCAAGCTCCTTCATCCAAGCCTTCCCTCAGTGTGTGTTGATTTGAAATCCATTCTCATATTTGTCTGTCTCCTGTAAATCTTCCCTAATTTGTTTGCACACTTCTTGAACTGTGCTACTTAACACTGGCTTTTAACCGATGTCCTTCTGTCAATGTTGAAACCTATTTCTAGACTTTATACTAGAAAAGATGCCAGTTGTGGTGGGCGATGATGGGCCAGTTCATGTGAAAATTGTGGTTTGTTTCTCTGCCCCGCTCCACAGAAATACAGAAGTAGGAACTGCAGCCAAGTGTGGCAGCATGGAATGTTTGGGTTCACTGTCTGGCTGAACAGCTAAGCCCTCATCCTATTCCATCCCCTCCAACATTTTGCCAGTGAAGGAAAAGTGTGACATTCCAGGATCAAATCAGAAACCGGGATGGCTTCTGTAATTCTGGGACTGTTCCTGGAAAACTGGGACACTAGAAGGGTGTGCTCTTCCAAGATGCTCCATTCCTTATTCTTTTGCATTCCCCTACTCCTAACAGTTGGTCAGAAGTCTGTGACCACTGAGCATGCTCATTTCTCATGGGGCTGTTTGCAGTTTAACCCCTTCTTAGGCAGCTAAAAAAGCCAATGCAATTCTGGGCTGCATCAATAGGAGTATAGCGTCTAGATCAAGGGAAGTAATAGTACCACTGTATTCCGCTCTGGTCAGACCTCACCTGGAGTACTGTGTCCAGTTCTGGCACCACAGTTCAAGAAGGATACTGACAAGCTGGAACGTGTCCAGAGGAGGGCAACCAAAATGGTCAAAGGCCTGGAAATGATGCCTTATGAGGAACGGCTTAGGGAGCTGGGTATGTTTAGCCTGGAGAAGAGAAGGTTAAGGGGTGATATGATAGCCATGTTCAGATATATAAAAGGATGTCATATAGAGGAGGGAGCAAGGTTGTTTTCTGCTGCTCCAGAGAAGCGGACATGGGGCAATGGATTCAAACTACAAGAAAGAAGATTCCACCTAAACATTAGGAAGAACTTCCTGACAGTAAGAGCTGTTCAACAGTGGAATTTGCTGCCAAGGAGTGTGGTGGAGTCTCCTTCTTTGGAGGTCTTTAAGCAGAGGCTTGACAGCCATCTGTCAGGAATGCTTTGATGGTGTTTCCTGCTTGGCAGGGGGTTGGACTGGATGGCCCTTGTGGTCTCTTCCAACTCTATGATTCTATGGTTCCCCTCCCGCGCGCACGCACACTACACATTTACTTCTGCAGTCTTGGTGTTGGAAAGGTACTTTCAAATGTTTCAGAGTTCAGAACAACTTCAGAAATTTGACGAACGAGTTCTGCCAAGCATACCCCCCCCCCCCGGCAACATGGTGGCAAGGCCTTTCCACAACACAGCCTCTGACTCCTCCTTCTTTTTACCTACTTCAGACTTCTCCATCTTCTGCAGCATACGAAAGAAGCTGGTCTATGTTTGGAAATTCTCCCACCAAATCAAGAAATAAACAGACATCTGAAATGGTAGAAGCTTGTTTCAATCTGGGCAAACCTTCCGTTTTTATGTCTGCTTAACGTTTTCCCAGTAGTAATGTACGGAAGTGAGAGCTGGACCATCAAGAAGGCTGATCGCCGAAGAATTGATGCTTTTGAATTATGGTGCTGGAGGAGACTCTTGAGAGTCCCATGGACTGCAAGAAGATCAAACCTATCCATTCTCAAGGAAATCGGCCCTGAGTGCTCACTAGAAGGACAGATCCTGAAGTTGAGGCTCCAGTACTTTGGCCACCTCATGAGAAGAGAAGACTCCCTGGAAAAGACCCTGATGTTGGGAAAGATAGAGGGCACAAGGAGAAGGGGACGACAAAGGATGAGATGGTTGGACAGTATTCTCGAAGCTACTAACATGAGTTTGGCCAAACTGCGGGAGGCGGTGAAGGATAGGCGTACCTGGCGTGCTCTGGTCCATGGGGTCACGAAGAGTCGGACACGACTGAACGACTGAACAACAACAACACTGTGGAGGACTGGAGAAGACATAATAATTTTCAGAATAAATAATAATTGGTTTTACTATCATATTGATGGCTTTTTTTTTTGCCTGCTCCTCCTAAACTGGCAAAACCAAAGCTATGCTAAGTTCCTTATAGGTAGTTAAAAAAAAAAATCAATTTGTAATTACTGTCAGAATAAAGTGCACTTTTAATATACCAAACATGATAATTCTAAGGTAAACCAAGTTCCACATAATACATTTTATGTTCCTTAAAAAGTGACTTTCAATATAAGGAGTACTTAAAAACAAGCATTCCTTTTTGTTTATCCCCCCCCCCAATTCCACCCCCCTCATTTTTTGGGGGGGCTGTCCCCCACTCCAACTTCATAATTTCTGGAATTATACATCTCTAGGTGGGATAGAACCCATTTTTGTTGATTGTGTGCAAACTTGTTCCATTTCAGAGCTACCCAAAAGTTTTTACCAGAGATTACTGTGGGTTAAATGAAATGATTGTATATCCATCGCAAGTAACATATGTACTCTAACAAGCCTCTCTTAAAGTGCGCATGCGTGCACACACTCTCACACACGTCTATCTCTGTCTTTGTAAAGAGCTACATGACTTTATGTCTCAGAAGAAAAATAATGCAGAAACAATTATCTGTAGGTTTTTTTGGGGGGGTGTCTGGTACTATGCCCAGTAGAATGAGGCTCTTGGGTTAAAAGCCAAACCAATTAAATACAAAATTGATCCCTTTAGACAACCAACAGCAATGGAGAAATAGGTTTATTGAAAAAGAAAAAGAAGAAAATGTCCCTCCTTACCGCCCTCCCTCCATTGGAAGGCCATTTCCAACATGCTTAACTATTAGTGAGCGTGTTTCTCTGTAATTTATTTACACAGAGCATTTTTTGTAACCATCTGCTCTTAGGTTAAATAGGAAATTAACTTATTCTTGCTCCCTGAGTTGTTCTTCATGGTGTTAAAAAAAACAACCCCAAACACCATCCTTTTAATATGGGCAGCTTGGCTAATAAAAATTATAAGTGCTGCTGGCAATTATGCCAAATACAGTGCAAACAAGCAGCATCTCCCTGCAAAGAATCCTCTTCATTCAGATTAAGTATACAAGGAAAATAACATGGTGGAAGCACTGAGGAAGGACCATAGAAATGAGCTTTGGCTGCTCCTGCTATCTTTCCACTCTCTATAAGGTGGGAAAGCAGTTTGGGGATAGCAATTCTGCTCTGCGATTACTGGAAGGGGAAAGGGCTAAAAACAGTCCTTCCTACTTGTTCAAGCCTGCAGACTCCTGGCTCAATGCATATTAGTCAGGTTGCCTCTAGCCCAGGGCTCGGCAAACTTTTTCAGCAGGGGGCTGGTCCACTGTCCCTCAGACCTTGTGGGGGGCCGGACTATATTTTGAAAAAAAATATGAACAAATTCCTATGCCCCACAAATAACCCAGATATGCATTTTAAATAAAAGAACACATTCTACTCATGTAAAAACACGCTGATTCCCGGACCGCTGATTTAGAAGGCGATGGGGCTGCATCCGGCCCTCAGGCCTTATTTTGGGGACCCCTGCTCTAGTACCTCCAGTGATAGTGTCAGTATACTTCTGAATGCAAGTTGCCAGGGATCATGAGAGGGAGAACAACTAAATATCATGTCTTGCTTGTGGGCTTCCCATAAGCATCTGATTGGGCACTGTGAGACTAGAATGCTGGACTAGGTGGTCTTTGGAGATGATGCAACAAGGCTCATCTTCTGTTGTCTTCTTCTTCTTCTTTTTCTCCTCCTCCTCCTCCTCCTCCTCCTCCTCCTCCTCCTCCCCCCCCTCCCCTATCCACCAGGAAACTGTTCACACACCTTCTATGTATGATCTTGTTCTGTCTTGAAAACCTCAGCTTTGGAGCAAATTATGGGCATTTCGGCGAGATACGTGACTTATCATCCAGCTTCTGAATCTGATCCGCCGAGAACAAATGAACCACTCAGTTGCTACCGCCACTTGAAAGGGTTAAAGCCCCAGACAGGATCTGTCTCAAAACATTTGCAAAGCACAAGAGTACAGTTAAGGTTTCCAGTGGCCTTTTTCTCTCAGGCACTTATGGGTGAGGGCAGTCCTGGGTAAATGCTCCTTTAGGGTAACTTGCCAAGAGCAAATAAGTTTTTCTCGGGTAGAAATGAATTAGACTTTCCATGTGTTACTCAGAAGCACCTGAGCTGACTCCAACGGTATAGTCTTGAATAGCTTGTGCAGAACGCAATCGCCTTTCTCACGCCACACCCTCAACAAGTGTAGTGCCAAAGGAAGTGATCCATGAAGAAGGACTCAGCGGTGTGTCTGAGCCAGTCACGGATCCATGGGAGAAGGAGGATTTCAAGCCAACACCACAGACAGAAGATGCTCACAGATTACTGATGCAGGTGACACCTCTGCTGTGGAGGAGGAGGGAGGTGCAATTTTGACAAAAGCCTTCTGAATAGTCAGTAAGAAATTCTGCTTTTGCCTGATCCTGGCAGCTGTGGACACAGCAGGCCCAGGGAACATCTCAAAAGGCTTAAGACATTTCAGTCACTCCCAAGCTGTGCCCATGAGGCAAGTGGCAAAGCAGAACTGACTTCCAGAAAGCTCTAAAATACAGAAGGGGTGGTTTCTGACAGATGTTGCACAGGTGCACGGCAGAGAGGGCAGGGAGGCGGAGTCTCCATCACACAACGTTGCCTCACATTCTTCTTGTTCCTTCTCTGTGCTACGCTGCCTTTCCAGCCTTATTAACAATTTTGTCTGGCATTGTTTGAGACCTGATTAATATTCATTATATCCATGGCACTCTTGCTTTTCCATCAGGCATCCAGGCCTGATTTTAATAGGCTTCACAACATCTGAAATCAGATCCTATTAGCCAGTCGGTATCGGATGCCTTCAGCACCGGCGTACCTCACAAGGAGCCCTTACGCAGAGCAGTGACATCCGTAAAGTTCTTAATCTGATATGACTGTTCAATTTTAGCTACGGAGACAAATAGCAGAGGAACACTTGAGGTGGAAGGCTCTGTGAAAGGCTGCTGAGTCAAATAAAACAGAATCAAAGCCAAGAGAGCTGGGAAAGACTTCGAAAACACGATTTCAAAGCCAAAGATCCAAAAATATAAGACATCCATGGTGCTTGCTCACTAAGTATACCCTTCATCTCACGGATACAAGGGAGAAGAAAGTGCTGATGCACCCTCTAATTATTTTCAGATTCTCCTTTCTAAAAGACAGTCCTTTTGGCAGGCTTCCATATAACAGAGAAAATATTCCCATGTATAGTCGTGACAATGTGCATTAATATATAACCTTGCTTCACTTCTATATGGGTGCAAAGTGAAGGGAATGACAGGAAAGGACAATGGACATTCACCCTCTTTCGCCATGCTCTGCTTTGTGCCTCATCATAGGCTGGAAACTGCAGTCTTTATCAACGCTCACAAGTTTAGCCTTTTGCTGGTCCCAAAGTGGTGGTTGAATAAAGCAAGATGGAGCCATCTCACTGCAAACTTTGCACTATCATCACAGAGGCTTTCTCCTTTCTGCTTCTAGGTCATTGCTCCCAGATATTGCATATTACATTGCATCCTGTCTTACACACCACTGCTGATAATGCAGATCGAATTCCAGTTATTTCGGGGAAGGTGTGTTGTGGTCCAGTTTTAAAAACAACCTTTCTTCAGCAATGCAATCTGTAGGTCAACACACGAGAACCACTTCGAGCCTCTGCTGTGTTGTATTCAACCATTTTCAGTGACCCTGACGCTTTTAATACACATCTTTCAAATAGTATATTCTTGTAAATACTAAACAACAGTGTTGAGAGTGGTTTACTTCCTACTTATGTCTTAGACCTGACCTACACTACTCCTTTCGGCTTAATTAATGATCTTCCTTCTGTATCAACAATAACTAATAGCCACCTGACAGAAAATTGCTGAACCAGCAATCTGGCCTCTTCTGCAGTCAAATTTGATATAGAGATGCACTCTGATGTACTTCCTGCTCTGCGTACTCATGAGCATTAAACCTTGCCAACAATTACCTTGTAGGCTTGGCAGACTGTAAAAAATGCACCCATGCATCCTTCACTTTCCAAATAGTCTATGACATATCACTCAACCACCCTAAAGAAGCCCGAAAGACGGTCTCAAGCTCAAAGACATTTATGGCTTTTGAGGTATGCCCAACGTGTTGGTGAGCAGGTAGGCCTAAGGAAAGTGGGCAAAACTGATGTACCTTGGCGTCAGTTCTTTTTCTTCACCACCAAGGATACTTTTTGCAAACTTTGGAAGGAAAAGAATGTACAGAAGCAAGCACATAGAATAAGAAGTGCTGCTGATGAAGAACCAACATGACTTCTGCAATGAAGTGTTTTTGATTGTTGGAAACGCTTCAAACCAATTTCTGCACACTAACGGAGCCCGGCACACTTCCTCTGCGCAACTCTGCTTGCCTGAAGCGTTTTTCCTTGCTGCCGTCTCCTGTGCTATTCAGCAGTTATCTTCTTATCTTCTCTCACGCAGCGGGGGTGTGCATGCCAGCATATTACAGACAACAGAGTCCGGCTTCTTTCTAATCTAGAAGCTTTATTTTACAAGGCATAAATCTACATTCCTGGAGAGACGCACGACATTTTGCCGTCTTCTCCCTTCTCCGTTCTCCGGACAACAGAAAAAGAAAGTATCACATTACAAAGTACAACAGTACACAGAGCATCCGGTGACGCTCTTCCTCCTGTGGGTGGGACAACCGGTTGAGCTTGTTAACTCTAAAAGCTCCAAACCTCTACACCCCCTCTTGTCCCGCACACAGGGGCGTTGTAAGCTTGCAGCTTACCTCACACAAACCCTCACAGAACTCCCCATGACGTTGGAAGTTCCTGGGCTTCGTGAACCCAACCCTCTGGTTCACCTGACCAGGACAGTACTTCAGCTTCTCCAAGCCGGTCTGAACGCACACGTCTCGAAAGAGAACGTCTAGGTGTTTGGGTCTGGCCTTGACTTGTCCAGACTCTGCCACCAACAAACAGAGTTGGTTGTCCTCCCAAACCATCACGGGCAGGCAACTCTGAACGCAGATCTCTTGGACCAAACACCTATAGAACTCCAGTTCCCTGCAAAGCACTGACAACGCACTGTACCTGGCTTCTGCACGAGAACGAGCAATGAGGCTCTGGCACCGGGACTTCAGCCCGCCTAGAGCTCCTCCACACTGTACAACCATTTCAGACACAGATTTCCTGTCCTCGGAATTTGCCCAACCGCCGTCGCACCAGCGCGTGAGCTGGGGCTCACCGGTAGCTGACAACTCCGGGCAAAACTCCTTAGTCTCCTGCAAACTCTGGAGCACTCTCACCATGCCATTCCAGGCATGCACGCTGGGATTTGCAGCCACCTTGCTGAACAGATCCACAGCAACTGCTATGTCAGGTTTGCTCAACCACGAAGGAAACAACAGCCTCCCAGGAGCTGACCTAAACACCTCGGGGCTCTCGAACTCAGAGCGTTCCCCGGTCTGACTGTCCTCACCTAGACACGTCTCCATGGGTGTTCTGACACTAGCACATTCAGACACTCTGCACTTCTTCAACAACTGCACTACCTTGCCAGTCTGATTGAGCAAGACACTACTGTCTTCGGCTCTGTCTACCTGCACACCTAGGTAAACACCAACAGGGCTTAGGTTCCTGAGCTGGAAAGACTGACCAAGCTCCTCTGCGAACCGTTGCACCTGTCCCCTGGTCTCCACCAGGTAAAGCATGTCCGCACCGGACTGCAGAACTAGCTCCTGCTCTGGGCTTACTCCTGCCAGAAACAGGCAGCTATCAGCACAACTCTGGCTGACACCTAGCTTTCTCAAAGCTTCTTGCACGCCTGAGGACCAATCTCTGGCTGACTCCTTCAAGCCAGTGATTGCCTCGTGCAAACTCCACACCTGATTTGGCCCATTGTCCTCGACCCCTGGCGGAGGTACCTCGTACCTCTCCTCATCCAGGTCGGAATCCAAACAGGCATCCAAACCAAAGTGGCTTGCCTCAAAACTGCTTTGAGTCGCGACCGCTAACAGCATGCGCGTGGTTTCGCTTCTGAGAGAGGGCGCGTCCAGTACCTCGTAACAATGGACCCCCTCCTCCTGAGTGAAAACCTCTGGCTACTGACCTAGCCTCGCACTGCAACTCGCCAGTTGCTACTGTCTTGAGTCTGCACACCCAACGACCTTCTGACAGCGTCGTGGTTGTGCACACACCCAAAGACCTCATTGAGCTTACCTGCTCTACCATGGCATCCTGCCATTTCTGGGCCTCACCTTGAGATACCCATTGAACCTTCACAAGGCTCTCTGGTTCACACTGAACCAAACAAGCACTCACGCTAGTGGCCGTGAACCTTTCGGGCAGAATCCCTTCAGTGGATCGTGCAGACTGCTGTGATACCACTTCAGATTCTCCCTCTGCTCCAGTTGCACTGGATTCCACCTGCACGTCCTTGACGTCAGGCATCTCACCTACAGACTTGCTGCGCCTGTGCATCCTAACTGAACCACCCAAGGATGATGTTGGAGCGCCTTTGGGCTCCTGCTTCACTGCCAAAGAACCCTGCTCTTGCTCCGGGACGAGACCTGTGCCAGGCTCTCCTGGAGAAGAGTTGCCACACAAAGAGTCGCCAAACGTGGCCTGCCTCCTAGTCCGTGACATAGGAGTTGCGGGTGCACTCCCAGGCTGCTGCCTTGGAGTTGCCCCTAGCTGCGCTGCACCCTGGTGATGACCGGGAACTCGGCCCGAGCCACCAGCAGGTGCTAAAGCCACAGCAATACCCCCTCTTGGGGCTGATCCACCTGGACCATCACCACCAGCAGGTGGCGCATTGGCCTGTCCAGCACTGACAGGACCATCCAGAACATCAGGGCTTCTAGGGATGTGTTCCAATCCATTCTGCTCACAAAATTCAGCACTCCTGCTGACTAGAACCTGGGTCTGGTCACTATCTGGGCTAACTAACCTCCAGCTACGCAAGCTGGGTTCGTACCCACAGAAAGACACTTTCAGAACCTTGGTACCACCCAGTTCCACCCAGAACCCTTGTGGAAGCTCTGCATCCAAGAGCATGTCTTCAGTGGCAGCATGCAGCATCCTTTGCTGCCTCTCTGCAAGACCACATACCTGTGAAGAAAGCAGGTTAGACACACTGTGCTTACTCCCCCTCTCACTGAGGACCTGGGAACAGCCTACTCCAGTAGAAACCTGCTGTTCCACTGCAACCAGTGGTGCTGCCTCAGTTGCCTCCTTGAGCAACGCAGACCACATGTGGTGAGAGAAAGCATCAACCAAACACTCAGAACAACACGCTCCCCCCAGGTTAGCTTCTGGCATCCCTTCAGAAACAGCCACATGAACCAGGGAAAAGGGACGCGTGGTTTCCCTTTCAGACGTGTGGTAGCAGGATGTCGACTCCTCGACCTTGCAAACCCTGCAATCAAGAAAGCTGTTACATGCCCTTAACTTGCACCCTTCAGAGAACTCAGGCTGCTTCAGCACACTGTCCCAGTGGCGACTTGCCAGCCTTTGGTACCACTGACACAAACATAAGTGGTGCACGGGCACACTGGTGCACTGAGCAAACATTCCATCAGTGCCACCTCCCCCTGTTCTGGATTGAGACTTCTTAACAGCAAACAGCCCGTCCTGGCTGCCTTTCACGCGTAGAAGCAACTTCTGACCCCTGCAATCAGAACAGGTGATAAGCACAAAACAAACAGCAAAAACATTGGACAGAAGGTGTGACATAAACAAATACAGAGTTATGTCAACAGCCACAGAAAACGCCAATTCTGTCCCTTGGATCTGTCCCTTGACTGTTTTGAACACGACATACTGTCTCTCGACTGCAGCAGCCAATACGTTGAACTGCTCTGTAGAAGGAGACTCGCAGTTCCTCACATGTCCACCAGGAGGAACGATGACGACGACGGCAACCATCACACGCAGCCCACCAGGGTTGGCCTCTCTCAGTGTTGCCTCGGTGACTGCATCACAACAGTAGGGCTTATCTTCTTCCGCCTGGGCTGTGGCAGAGCTGTTGCGATTCTCATGGCCAGTACCACACGTCATGTCCTTGGCCTTATCTTCAGCCATGCACGTCAACAAAAGACCAGGTGCAGGCGACGTGACAAAACACAGCTCCACAGTCAAAACTTTTTACACTGGCTTCAGACTTGGAAACAGCCCCTCCCTTTCTGGGAGCAAAGCCCACAGCGATCTGGCCCCCCTCCTGCTTTCCATGGCACTGTTGCTGCACAACAGCCATAAGCCGAGCTGGGGGCGAGCTTTCCAAAGCCACTTCAGCCAGTCCCTCAGCCCCAGGAAACTGGGCTAGGGTCTTCTTCCAGGCTTCACAAGCACTGGCCAGACCTTCCTCCTCACAGGCGTTGGCCAGAACATCAACGCTCTCAGGGAACAGCCCTCTGCATTGAAGCTGTGAGGCTGGAGGTGCTTGCAAACAAAAGCTTCCCTCCTCCTTGCTGGGAATGCTATGGCTCCCTCCATCTTGCCCAGGGGTAGCGTACTCACGAATCTGTAGCTTCTCACCCGGCTCCACAGATGGGGGTTTCACCAGAGAGGTACAACTGCTTTTGCAGCCCTCGATCTGGGCTTCCCTGCTGCCTTCCAACCTCTGACAGCAGGTTTTAGGCTTCTGAGCCATTCAGCAGACTGCTGAATGCTCCTGCTGGCAAAGCAAACTTCCCTGGATGCTCCATCACAGTCCAAACCAGGGAGGCACTTCTCAGCTTGGCACACACGTTCTGGATCCTTGGAACTGTCCCAGAATCAATCCAGAATGGGGAAAAGCTTGGATCCATAACCTGAAGTGTTTTTGATTGTTGGAAACGCTTCAAACCAATTTCTGCACACTAACGGAGCCCGGCACACTTCCTCTGCGCAACTCTGCTTGCCTGAAGCGTTTTTCCTTGCTGCCGTCTCCTGTGCTATTCAGCAGTTATCTTCTTATCTTCTCTCACGCAGCGGGGGTGTGCATGCCAGCATATTACAGACAACAGAGTCCGGCTTCTTTCTAATCTAGAAGCTTTATTTTACAAGGCATAAATCTACATTCCTGGAGAGACGCACGACATTTTGCCGTCTTCTCCCTTCTCCGTTCTCCGGACAACAGAAAAAGAAAGTATCACATTACAAAGTACAACAGTACACAGAGCATCCGGTGACGCTCTTCCTCCTGTGGGTGGGACAACCGGTTGAGCTTGTTAACTCTAAAAGCTCCAAACCTCTACATGCAAGGTTAAGCTCCTTTTAACTAAGCTTTCAGAGTTCTTTTAGAGTATCCATATGCATATGGATAGGGGCGAGCCAATAGACAATGTGTACTTAGGGCTCATCCACCCCCCCCCCTTGTCTTGTGCCTAGAAAGAATTTCCCACCACTTTCCCTGAGCAAGCCTCCTCAGAAAAACAGATTGGTGTTTGTTCCAATTCAGCGGTAAAGAGCGTGTCTCCCAGGGGGAAGAGGAAGTATGGCGAACCCTTAGACTTTTAGGCTGCGTACACATGACATTTTATTCTTGAATCAATGGAAACTAGTACTTTTTTCTGTGTTGTCCACACACAATCTAGATCCAGCACATATTTTTTACTTCTGGAAAGCGCTGCTTGGGAAACTAGTTTCATTCTGAAAATAAAAGCTTGTTGCACATTGATTCAAATTGACAGGGTGTCAATGTGAAAGCAGATGTAGGCAGTGTATACACACCTACCCAATTACATTGTGGGTGGGCGTATGCCAGAACTGCAATCGCAACTTCCTTCCTCGTTCACCTGCGGAGTGGCCTGTACAAAGAGGAAAAGGCGTAAAACGGGAGGATTTTCAAAGGCATATCAAGTAACTACACCCTTGTGGGTGGCAGTTTCTGGAATCAATCTAGATTGACAAATGCAAACAATTCCAGATTGAGAAAAGGCACTTTTTGGTGCTACAAACAGTTTAGTGTGTGCATAGTCTTAAAAAGCTTTCAATACCAAGGATTACTGGGACAGTATCTGGGTCCCTATTGCTTTTATCCCATTCATGAGCAGAATTATGAAATGGTAACAAAGATGACAAAGCTGAAAATGTAAGGGGTCTTGTAACCCTTCAGGGACAAGAGGGCAGGTTTAAAAAGGGACACTTTACAGAACCTCCAAGTGGACAGCTGTTAACCACCTCTAAACACCTGATCTGGAGAGTGGTCTGGTAACTAAAGGACAGAAAGTCAAAGGCTGATCCATGCCACTATCAAAGGCTGTCCACAACCTCCCCTTCCTTGCCTGGGCTATCAACTAATAAGCGGGAAGACAACATTCTCATGGGGCCAGATTGGGTTCAGCTGTAGGGAACTGCTGATCCCTACCCTAAAGTACAAAGAAGGCGTACGACTGTAGCAACTCCATAAGCAAAATTTTGTGTGCAATGGGCTGTAAGTCATAAGCTATGCCTGTTTGAGGGGTCTGATGGAGCATAGCCGCTGGTTCCCAAACACCTTCAATTAATGTGAGATTCTTCCTCTCCCTGATCAATAAAAACACTTCTTATCACCATGCAGTAATCACAGCTTGCTACGGTGGCTAGAAAAATGTAAGGCCTTCAGCCGCCTCTATTGCGTTTAATGATAACTTTAAAGAAACCTTGTTCCCAAAGCTCTGCCTGCATCACTGATAACACTTATGCACAAGCAAGGGAGAAAACAACACCCCTCCCCCCCTCCCCCAAAAAACACACTCCATGTTAATTTCAAGCTCCATTAGAAATGCACAGCTTGGCAGGGAGAAAAATCAATGTTTGTCCAGTGGAAAAGAAAAACACTAGTTGTGGCTGCATTGCTGTTTTCAAGTTTAAGAGGATGTAAGAAATTACAGTACTCAGTAACGTTCTCTTAACGGGTAGAATTATTTTCTTATCACAGAAGATATTTGATTTTGACACTCTTTGTTTTGACAAGAACTGTTTCAGTTCAAGGGACTGTCTAGCAACCCTTCCTCTTCTTCATATGTTTTATCAGTCCTGACACTAGGACCAATTGATTTTCTCCCTTTCTCTAAAGATGTCGTCAATTCAGGTTTGTTCTGATGAACACCACAATTGCTGGGCCAAATATATATCCACACATTTCCTGAAGGAGTTGATTTTAGGTTTCGGCTCAGTGGGAGAACAAGGAGAAAAAGAACTGTTTGTAAATGTCATACCTTGTCTGGCAAAGTCTTACTCATTCTTTTGAAAGAAAACCTAAAAGGTTTGAGTTTATAGCTTACAAAGTATCTACTTCCTTGGGCCTGTTTATTTCTTTCTTTTTTTAAAAGAATATTTTTGAAATATTCTAATACAATGAAGAAAAGCACACATGGATGCTTGCCATCAATGGTGAGGTGAAATAATTATAGCAAGAGAAATAAAAGCAAACATAAACACTAAAACAACATCACTAAACAAAAGGAAATGGGGCATATATAGCATTACACATTCAGCTATGATAAGCAAAATATGTGGTTGAACAAATAGTAGGAGGATCTCCATTAAAAAGTGTTCCATCTCACAGTAGCAGATAAAACAGTAAATTATATTAATAAAGGTACATTAGTTAGTAAGGTAAAGTTAAGGTGATACAGGTGAGAGCAGCCATCCAAGAACATTCCTCCATAAAGAGGTTCATGAGCAGGGAGGATGCTAGTGAAACCCTTTGTTGGAGACACAGATTACCGGTATTAACAAACCACCCATTTTGCATAGAATGCATTTTTTAAAGTTGGGATTTCTTTCTTTCTCTCTTTCTGTTGCTTCGTGAGCTTTTCCATGACAGCTACCGACCACATTTGGGCATAGCCTACAATTCCTCAGTGAGGTTCCCTGCAATTGGTTTGTTGCAGGCTGCAACAAAAAGAAAGAAAGAAAGAAAAGAATTTTTTGAACAATATTGTTTTATCCTCCTTGTTGAAGATGGCCAAGAGGGCCACAAACGAGTCTGGTGTTGGGGGCTACTCAATAATTAAATGTTTCCCCACAAAATGCATTAATCTCTGGGCCCATCTACCAAACATGGAAAAAGGTACCTGGATCGTCACATCCTTTCTAATCGGTTGGATTGTTACTTGGTGTGATCTGGCTCAAATCTGTGCCAGTTTAATTGAGTTTTCCTTAAGCTTAGCTGAGGAAGAGTGAAACAGGTTCATCTGATAGAGATTTAATACTCTGCATAGTGTATTAATTCCACACCCCCTTTAAAGTGGCTGTTTAAATAAGGAAGGCTGTAGATTCTCCTTTGATATAGATTGCATCAGCCTTTGCAAACCTGGTGCCCTCTCAGTGCTGTGCTGGCTGGGGCAGATGAGAGTTGCAGTCCGAAACAGCCAGAAGGCACCAGGTTGGCGAAGAATGGATTACCGGTACATACACCAGGGCTCACCCACCTTTGTCCCTAATTGTGTTGGAGCTGCAGAATCGAATGAACAGCTGCCACAATATTCCTCTCTCTTACCAGCATGTGTCTCTATGCTAAAGGCCAAATTCTTCTCTTGGATGCCCACACATGGAATGCTCCACTTAAAGTCAATGGGGTCCCTCAGCATGTGCAGTCAAGTGCAAAATTCTGCCCAGAGGGATTGTTTTCTTATACATCTCTGACCCCTTCCATTGCGTGCACTGCTTCTTCCTAAAAAGGCAGTAAAGTATATTGTTCTCAGGCGGGTGGGGGGGGGAGGGGAGGAAGAGTAGAGGATTTAACTAGGTTAAAATGAAACCAGAGAAATACCCTCTTCTGAACATTCAGAGTGTTCAGTTCAATGCAGTTTTTAAAAAAAGAAAAAACCGAAAGTTCAGCTATGTCACTTGCATTGCGAAAATGTAGAAATGGAAATGAATGCTTCAAATTGCATTGTGTAAGCTCTTCCTCTCTGAGTTTGTGGGTGCCTTGACTGCCCTAAATTCCTGGGTCTAGTAAGTGTTAGAGTTTAATCAATGCTTAGTGTATTAAGACGGAATGCCAGATGCTGGATTTAGCAGTGTCAAAACACAGGCCAAACCAGTTTTCCCATGTTCAGGAAATCACCTGGGAGAAGAGCCATCACTGAGGTGTGAGCCCCTCCTTCCATGGAGAGATAGCTAGAGAGAAAAACACAGCAAGCTTAGCAGAGGGACAGAGAACTATGTTTTATTTCTTTTTAGATCCAAGGCTGCAGCAATTGGAAAAACAGGGCCATCTTGGTGTGTCATGCTTTGGACCCCTCCATCATTGGTTCAGGTTGTATATATTTGTAAATAAACCATATATCATGAAGACACCATAGTCTCTGCTGTTCCTCATTCTAAAAAGAAACATGAACCCTGGGTAAATGCCTGGATCATCGGAAATCGGGGTGGTATATTTGCTGAAATCCAGAGCAAAGTAGGTGGAGGGGCTTTGCCGAGCTTATGGACAAAGAGCATCTAGGACAAATGTGTGTGTGCAGGCAGCTGAAAGGGCTACACACACTCGCAGGTGGTTAGCTGCACATTTCCAAAGAAAAGCTATTGTCCCCCTGACCAACATGTTTTTGTTCGCACAGAAGCACAAACTTGTTCCCTGGATGAAATCCACACAGACGCGCTTAATTGCACATTTATGGATAAAGGCCGTGGTCCCTTGCACAGCATGCTTTTGCTTTGGCAGAAATATAAACCTGCTCACCGGAACAGATTTGAAGTTCAAGGTGTTACTATTAGCATATAAATTCCTGAACAACTTGGGACCAGTTTACCTATGAGATCACCTTACCCGAGTCGATTGTCAGAAACTGCCACTACTACAGGTGCCACATAGTACCATTTGTTTAGTGTGGCAGCACCTGCACTGTGGAACTCCCTGCCTATTGAGATCAAGCAGGCACCTTCACTGTACTCTTTGTGGCACCTGCTAAAAACTTGTTTAGACTGGCCTACCCAGGTACTTAGAAAGTCCGGTTAATTTTAAACTGTTTTAGTATTTTAACTTTTGTGTGTTTTAAAGTGGGGTTGTAATTTTTTGTGATTTTGCTGTTTTATCTTTTGTAAACAGCTTTGAGGGTTTTTTCTGAGGTTCTAGAAAGGGACAGTGGCACAGTGGGTACTGTTTGGGTAGGTTTTGCATGCCCCAGATGGTTTGACTTTGTGTGGGTTGCATATGTGTGTTTCCTATGCTCTGAGAGCTTTACTTTGAATGCTGGGATAGAGAAGAGGTGGGATAGCTGCTTCCCTCACTTCATGGTCGCAGGCATTTGCAAAGCTCTTGGGTAGAGAGAGTGAGAGCTAAAGAAGGATACGTGTTGGTGGGGGGTGGAAGAGATTCCCTTGGGAAGATAGAGAAAGGGAGAGAAGTATATTGAGGGCTGGACTTCAGGGTCCCTTCCAACTCTACAATACTATGATTCTATGATCTATGGGATGGGGTGGAGAAACAAATGCTCTTGGGGAGTAAGTGGGGGAGTATGCATGGTCTTGGAAAGAGGGAGGCAGGCAGGAGATATGTTTGTCTGTGCGGTTTTGTATAGTGTGTTTGAGAGTGAGTGAGGTCTGTAGGTGTGCACACAGGTCTTCCATAGTGTGTGAGAGAGTGTGGAGCAGAATGGATCCAGGTGGAGTTGGCAGGAGGGCTGGTGAGCAGAATCAGCAGCATAATTCGCCCCCCCCTTATCCTGCCATAAGGAATATTAAGAGCTTCCTCAACATTTCATGTTTTGCTGTCGCTGCACTTCCACTATGTAAGGCCCTCTATGAATATTGCTTTCTATGTTGCTGTTTTTAGTCCTACAAGTACAGGAAATGTCTCCTCCATTTCCTCTTCCTAAATGGTTTAAGATTGTCACCATAATATGACGACGATGACTTTTCATTTCTTTTTATCCTTCCTTTTATGTCTGATGATCCCCCTTCCTTATTTTCTTCCACTGTGAGCTACACTTGTCAATACAGATCTATTAGTCATACCCACCCCACCCCCAAATCTCTATAACACAAATGAATTTGTTCATTCTCTTTTATTAAGTTTTCAAAGATTTTAACAGATTTACTTCACAGACAATATGCCATTATCTTAGACAATATACCATTTGCTTTCAAAGAGGTTTGGCAGGGCTCTTTGGAAGCGAATCCCGCAATAAGGGTACCACAACCACCTAGAATTCTATATTTCCATTTGCATGCCTCAGTTCAGAAAATGGGGTGTAGGTGCTCTGAGTCCCTTAGAAGATCTGAAACAACATGGAAACATATTTTCAAGCAACATCTAGCCAAGCCTGACCAGGATCTCAAATGTTTGCTTCTACAAGTTGTAGTTTTATCACTGCTAGTGCTTGTTTGAGGGACCGATATTGATCTTGCTTCTACCATCACCTGCTAGCTCTTGGAGAGGAACCCAAACCACAAGAGGCTGTCAACTGACAGCAGCCAATTGGGTTGGTTGCACATGAGAGGCAGAGTGAACGAGGGCACCACCAAAAATACCCTTCCTCTTATGTCCCACCAATCTGATCTTACAAATTAACACATCAGAATCCAAGTTATCGTGGGATGGAATGTCATGGACTGGCTGAATGCAGAGGAGTGGTGGAAGGCACCAGCTGGGGTACCCCCAAGGAAAGAAGGCTCAGAGCAAGAGGAAAGGGCAGACTGGGAAGAGGAGGTGTCGGACACTGAAGAGATAACAGGGTTTAGTGAGCAGGAAGAGGCTGTGGCAGAGAGCAGTTCAGAATGAGGCTGAAGAGGTGGGGGCCAGGAGACAGAGATGAGAAGCCTCCCTCTCCTGCTGTGACCAACACCCCTGGTCTCCCAGAACCGGAAGAGGTATGAAGAGGGTGGAGCAAAGTCAGGCAAGACAAAAGAGCCTCAGATTGATTGGGAAGGACCCAGGGGAGGAGAAACCTTAGAGAGTGGTGGAAAGTGGGGACCACCAGAATTGCTGTGCTCACTAGACCTGAGCGGTTTTGTTTTTTCAATAGTTGACTTCACTGACACCTTGTGAGTTATTGCTGATCTGCTCCCAATATCTGCCTTGACATGGAAATATAGAAATCAGGTTTAAACCTTTGGCTGCCAAAGGTTGGGGGGGGCAGATAAGCCCCATCCCGCATAATTGATCATATGATGTGGAGTGCACACACCATTTGAATTGCAATGCCCATCAACTTTGGGGGCTCCAGTCCCCTCAAATATTTTTTTTGGGGGGGCTGAAGCTCCCACAACCCCTAGGAGTTGGCTCCTATGTTGGCTGCTGACAGTTGACATATCAGTACTGGTGTCATAATATCAAGAGACTTTAGAAAATCTGATAGATCCAATCATGGATTTAGTGCTCAACAAATCAGCACTGAACACCACTGTAGTCTTGGAGTGCAGTTGGTAGATAAATATGATAAATAACAATAATATTTTCAGTTGGGTGCTCTATTAGCAGGTTTAAACCCTTGGCTGCTGCTCTATTATTAGCAGGTATGCATCAAGAACCAGAGGCTGACAAACAGAACTGAATGTTGTAACCAAATCAGAGGAACATGTTTGTGTCTAAAGCACACTATTGGGTCTGTAAACAAATCATATGTAAAGCTGGTCTACTGATGCATGGTCCGCTTGCAATTTTCAACACTATATTTTCAATGAGTTTCTTTATTTTTATTTATTTCACAGCATTTGTATTATACTTGAGTGTAATAAAACCTTAAAGCAGATGTGCCCAGGAAGAATTAAGGGGAGCAAGCACGCAAATGAACTCTGCAGAGCTCTTCTTCTTCTTCTTCTTCTTCTTCTTCTTCTTCTTCTTCTTCTTTTGCATGAGTCCACAGACTGATGCATATTATACATATTGGATACACATTGCAAGGAAAATCCCAATACTTTGCAAGACCAAGAAACAAGAATGATGCGAACTTCAAAGAAGTTGCAGCATCTATAATACATGACTGATTTTAAAGCATCCAGACATTTCTGGAGGGGAAATAAGGTCAACAATTGCAAAGACCTGTCATCTGTGAAACACACTGATGTATTATGTACTCAAAAAGAAATGACCCCAAAATGGCTCTGATTATACTTTTTATTAAACCAGTTATTTTTGAAGAGTGAGAAAGCAAACTTTTAAGTTTCACAGAACTCTCCATCAGTTAGGCTGGCTCAGTACTTCAACAGATGATGCAATAAGGACTGTCTAAAATGCAGAATTGCCTGCATCCTGCTAGTTGTGGAAGCACTCACCCTGAAATATTAATATTATTCTAGTTTTGCCTAGATCATATGACAACTACATAGATCAGGAGACGGACAAGATGCAAATCTTCCTCTTGAGATTAATCATAAAAGCTCTAAAAGCAAAGATAAATATGGCAAAAGGGACAGGCATAAGAATACAACAAAAAATACAATTATACGCATAAAAACAAACACATTCTCAAGCCCGATGCAGACATTACAAGATATTACAGCGTAAATTATCTATATAGAATTATAGTTTTGTAGAGTTGGAAATGACCCCAACAGTCATTTAGTCCAACCCCCTGCAATGCAGGAATCTCAACTAAAGTATAATTTATATAATTTAGTAATCAAAGCGACATAGATGGTGTTATAGAAAGGATGATATTCTGCAGCATGTTCTTACTGCTGCTCATTGCTTATATGAGGCTAGCATTTCCTGATTGGCATAACCCCAGCCACATTTCTGCCAATAAGATACAGGATTTCCTTTACTGTCGAACTTTATCACCCATTTCTTATATATGATAGAGCACTGTTCAGGAGAGTCTTGAATAGCAGACTCTAAGCCTTCATTTCATAAAAAAGAAAACCTGAGGATGGAGACATAGAAAAATCTACAAAGGAGTATCAGTCAGGTTAGCATTTCCTTATATTTTCAACTAGCCAGTGGGAGACAATTGCCTTTTGAAAGGTAAATCCAGCTTTTGGGAACTTAATAATGTCAGAAAATGCAAGCAGGCAGAGCCAACAGAAAATCACCTCCAAATGTGCGTACCAGTAAAAATAAGAACTGGCCACTGTGAAGATTAACCACAGTGTAGTTTCAGACTCAACACTAAAGTGTTTTAAAACTGAAATGTGACTAGATGTTTCCAGTCTCCTTGTGGATGCACTAGGGCAGGGGTTGTCAACCTGGTCCCTACTGCCCACTAGTGGGCGTTTCAGGATTCTAGGTAGGGGGTTCTACGCTGGTGGGCGGTAAGGAAATTTTACCATGAAGAAAGATGCATTAGTGGCCGGTAGGTATAAAAAGGTTGACTTACCCCTGCACTAGGGGATGAAGGGTGAGGGGATAGCATGACCCCAAGGCTCACTGCAGCTCATCCTTGAAACCCTAAACCCTAACTATATCCTTGTAACCCTAATGGTTTAGTGTTATGTATGAACTGGGCCGTTAAATGAAATAGCTGCTACAAAATTCTTTACAGTATCTGGAGAACACAAACATTTCAGTTTTATTAAACTGAACATCTGTAGGCTTGGTCTTTGCTTAAAGAATTTTGGGGATGAATAAGCACATGCCTTCATGTCTTGGAGGACACAGACAATGATAATTATGCTTTTTCGTGTCCCCTTTCCTGTTCCTCCAGCTTCCTGTTTTATTTTTAGATTGCAAGATGCTTTGAGCAGGGACCTCTTTGTTTTCTATCTTGTAGCGTGTGTTGCATATTTTAAATGCTATTTTTAAAACATTCATAGAAAAAGATTGCAGCAGGTAGGAAAAAAGCACCCATGTGCAAGAAAATGCTCAGGGAGTATCTATCTATCTATCTATCTATCTATCTATCTATCTATCTATCTATCATCTATCTATCTATCTATCATCGTGGTGCACCTTCCTCAAGGTTTCCTAACTAAAATGATACAATAGGGAAATTGCTTGTTCTCCCCAACATACTCTCATCCTCATTCTATTTCCTCTCTTCTTTGTGCAACACACCATTTATCTCTTACCAGCTATTTCTTGCCTTAACAAATGATACTTTACAAGATTTACACAAGGATCAAGATGTGGCGCTTTTGCTTGTGCCTTGCATTGTCTGAGCATAGTGTTATTTGCTACACATTACTTATATCTATCCATTTGGGATATATTATACAATCAATCAACTGGGAAGAGGATTGTCTTTCAGCCTTTTAAACACAGCACTGTCACCGCGAGGATACAGCAAACTGAAGCTTCCCTAGTCCAGCCTCTGGATTTTTATTTGATCAAGCAATGACAAGACAACCCCAGAGCATGGCCAAAGGTTCTCCTCAACAAAACAAAGAGACCCACCCCCCTGGTTATTTATTTAGCGCACACGTCATGCTATAAATTATCCCCTTTCCTCCATTCCCCCCTCCTGGCTTTTTGAGTTTTAGACAGAGAAACCCTGCAGGCCATTATCTTACTGGCCTTTCTGTGCAGTGCTTAGGATTTTGGGGGTTTGGCTGTTGCTGCTGCTTAATTAATAAAATAATAATAATAGCACAATAGCAATAATGCCAATTTGTTACTTGTGATCCTGATCATTCTAGGTTTAATCATGTTTCTCTCCCTCCCTGGTAATTAGGGGGTGATGTTGAACTAAAACAGACTATAACTGGCTAGATGAAACAGGATTCAATCCTGCAATTCTCAGGACCTGGGCACTATGAGTTGGCGCCTATGCGTTTTAGTCTTAACTCCTTGAAAAGAAGATAATTACTTGCATGACTAAAGTCTTTTGTGGGAGACTTGCAGGATTGGAGCCCTCACTCTGCAGTGGAGTGGGAGCTGTGCCCAGCAGGAGCTCAGGTTTGCTCTGTTAAAGAGGGAAGGTCCTTTAAAAACTCAGAACTTGCTTGTCTCTTCAGCAGTGGGAATAGAAACACGAGGTTGGGGGAGGAAAAACTCTGGGAAAACACCATTGCCTCCAACCCTGCTTCCCACTTGCTGTCCTTTTCTAAAATGTTTCAAAAATGGATATTAAGGTAGCTGTAATTGCACCATGACCTTCTTGTGCAAATTTATTAGTGTCGCGATGTAAAGGGCTTGATCAACAACGTATTATAAATTATGAGTATTCTTGTATCAAACCTGTTTCCCTTCTGAGAGATCACATGTGTATAGACAAGACTCGGGGGTGAACTTCAAGATCCATCAGTCATTCAGGTGCCACCTCATAGCACACATTTGTTTGCAATGGTTACAAAGAAGACTCCAGAGGGCCCCGTTCTGCTTTTGTGAAAAGGTCCAAAAGCATGAACCTGGAGGCAGAGGAAACTTTGTCGGAGGATCCAATCACTGAAAGCACTAGGCAGTGCAAATCCTCTGTGGCTTATAAAGCAGACAAATGAACATTTGATAGAAACATAATTTGAGAGAATAAAAGCCCCAGTCAGCCTCACAGTGAAATACATTGGTTACCTGACCTCTTGGAGGAATAAATCTGCAGTGTGCACCAATTATATCCAGTCTGCAGTGTGAAAAACCCTCCAAAATGAGTTCCTGAAGGAAGGAATATAAACCTTTAACAGGGAAAAATTTATAATACCCCTAGGCATTGCATTTCAGAGGTCACTGCAGCTGTAGTTTAATTGCCTGCCCTATTAGTGCAGGCCAGACATAGGGGATGCCTACTTCTGTGCACAGGAAGATGTTTTGGGCTATTGACCTAAAGAGAGGTGTTGAATAACTACTACAGCAATACCCACTTTTCACCTTGTTATTCAAATTGCATGGCTGCTGTTTTCCTATCTCCAACATCTGCAAGGCAGGCTACCTGCAATACCTGTAGCAGTCAAAACTCAGGAGCAGCCAGAGGGTGGGACAGATGGTGGGGAAAGGATGCCTTTCAGAGCAGAAAGCCTGGACTGAACCACAAGGCTGTGTATTAGGTTTATTCTTTGACACTGTATTGCCAGCACAAAGCATAGCCTGGACATGACAGTCAATTCCTGTTCTGTCAAGACCAATGTTAGATCTCCAGCACTCCTACGCAAACATTATGTCATATGGATGTGTTTATGCATATTCCAACATCCAAGTTGCAAAGCGCGTTTTTAAAGTAGGGCCGTCATCCAATCAAAGAAAGTGTGGCTGATTAATCGTGAGTCAATTAATTGATTAAACATGCATAATTCTGAAGATGCATAAAACTCACATTTCTGAGGAAAAGGAGCATGGTTTCTGAATCAGCAAGTCCCACTGGTTTGAAAAGATTTACTTCCAAACCTTCAGAATTACAGACCCAGCTTCCTTAGAAATGCCTGATCAGAATAACATATACTGTGGATTTGTATAGTGATATATGGAAGTGAGAGCTGGACCATAAAGAAGGCTGATCGCCGAAGAATTGATGCTTTTGAATTATGGTGCTGGAGGAGACTCTTGAGAGTCCCGTGGACTGCAAGAAGACCAAACCTATCCATTCTTAAGGAAATCAGCCCTGAGTGCTCACTGAAAGGACAGATCCTGAAGCTGAGGCTCCAATACTTTGGCCACCTCATGAGAAGAGAAGACTCCCTGGAAAAGACCCTGATGTTGGGAAATATTGAGGGCACAAGGAGAAGGGGACAACAGAGGACGAGATGGTTGGACAGTGTTCTCGAAGCTACCAACATGAGTCTGACCAAACTGTGGGAAGCAGTGGAAGACAGGAGTGCCTGGAGTGCTCTGTTCCATGGGTTCATGAAGAGTCAGACACGACTAAATGACAACAAATGCATACAAAGTCCCCTTTCACTTTCCACTGAATGTTTGGCAGTTGAGAAAGAGGGCTGGGGTTGCAAGATAGGTAAGGACAGGGCCTGGTGCTGCAACAGAGAAGATCCTGGTCTTCCCTCTCTGTGATCTGACTATAGTAGCTGGGGGAATGCAGAGGAGGTCCTGCCAGATGATCTCAAAGATAAGCATCAATGGGAGAAGGTGCTACCAAGGATATATAGGACCCAGGGGTTGAAAGGTAATATGCAGCACTTCAAAAAGGATATTGTTGAGCTGGGAAAGGTATAGAAAAGGGTGAGCATAAAGGGGGCAGGAGGAAGTCCGCTGTGAGGTAAGGTTAGAACATTTGGGGCTTTGCAGCTTAGGAAAAAGTTTCACTGCACACAGGTGGTGTAGTGACAATACAGGTTTATTATTATTAAAAAGGCAAGTGAGGGGGGATATGATAGAGGTTTGTAAAATAACACATGATGAGGAGGAAGTGAATAGAGACAAAAAAAAATTCTCCCTCTCTCATATTAAAAGAACCTGGGATCCATGAACTGAACCACAGAATTGTAGAGTTCAAAGGGACCCCAAGGATCATCTACTCCAACCCCCTGCAACGCAGGAATCTTTTTGCCCAATGTGGGGCTCGAACCCATGACCCTGAGATTAAGTGTCTCCTGCATGAGCTATCCCAGAATGTTGAGAAATTCTGGGCAGACAAATGCTTTTTTCACACAGCGAAGAGTTAACTATAGAGTTTGCTACCATAGGATACAGTGATGGCCCCCCACTTGGACAGCTGTAAAAGGGGATTGCACAGATTCACAGCAGTTAAGGTCATCAATGGCTGTTAGTTATGATGGTTGGATATCTTAAAGATCACTTGAGCCCTTGTACCTCAGTCCAATCACTGTGAGTTGCTCAAGCACTGTGAGTTGCCCATTGTGTTACAGAAGCCTGACTGGTCTCAACCAGAAGTTGGGCATTTAGGATGAACTGGTCACATGCTGTGGAACCCTCTTCCAACAGAGACCTGGCAGGCATCCTCACTTTTGACTTCCAGGCATCTCTTGAAGACTTTTCTACGCTGGCGGGCCTATGCAGCTATCCTCTCTCAGCCTTAATGGCTACCACTGTGACCTGTGAATTCAGAAGAATTTTTTTTTGGGGGGGGGGATCAGAAACACCCCCCGACTATGTAACTTATTTAGGGACAGAGAAACCTCATCAGAATCAACAACATGCTTCTAACTATCAACATTTCTGCCATGTCAGGAGTCCACTTCAGCTTAATACCCCTCATCGAGCCTATAATGGCACTCATTCTGAGAACTGCTTGATGCTTGTGGTATCAAGATAAATGGAAAACAGAGATGAGCCTACTGATGACACCACACTTCTAAGTTCTGTATGGTGCCACGCAAGTATGTTCCTTCATCATCATCAACATAATTTTTAATTTGTATACCGTCTTACTATCTTACAATACTCAAGGCGGTTTACAAGAAGAAGAAGAAGAGTTTGGATTTGATATCCCGCTTTTCACTACCCAAAGGAGTCTCAAAGCGGCTAACATTCTCCTTTCCCTTCCTCCCCCCACAACAAACACTCTGTGAGGTGAGTGGGGCTGAGAGACTTCAGAGAAGTGTGACTAGCCCAAGGTCACCCAGCAGCTGCATGTGGAGGAGCGGAGACACGAACCCGGTTCCCCAGATTACAGGGCTACTGCTCTTAACCACTACACCACACTGGCTACAAGCTGAAGAAACAAAAAATGTACATCTTATAACAATCTAATTAAATACAAAAATGTGATAATAAAACATAACTTTAAAATAGGCAAGCTACATTAAAAAGTAACATTCAACAATCATTAGAATACCGGTAGTATTAAATCATAATAACATATAAAAGTTAAACAGAAATCCACTCAACAGTTACAATAAATAATTTCTAAACTATAATCAGTAAGACAACGGCAAGCCACAGTACATAAAATACAATGCAAATTGAGAAGCAGAAACTAGAGGGTGGGGCTAGGCAGGTGGAAGGAGGCCTTACCTGATGGAGTCTCTCCCCTCACCTTACAGCTTCCTTGTGGGAAGCTGGATGATGTACAGGGGCAGATAAATGGATGTGTGTGATGTTCCTGTGTGTGTGTTGCAAAATGTTGTTGTTTAGTCGTTCAGTTGTGTCTGACTCTTTGTGACCCCATGAACCAGAGCATGCCAGGCACGCCTATCTTTCACTGCCTCCCGCAGTTTGGCCAAACTCATGCTAGTCGCTTTGAGAAAAAAGGAGTCGTCCCCTTCTCCTTGTGCCCTCCATCTTTCCTAACATCAGGGTCTTTTCTAGGGAGTCTTCTCTTGTCATGAGGTGGCCAAAGTACTGGAGCCTCAACTTCAGGATCTGTCCTTCCAGTGAGCACTCAGGCCTGATTTCTTTAAGGATGGATAAGTTTGATCTTTTTGCAAAATCTATCAGGGATAAAAGCATCTGGCCTCCTGTCATTTGAGCGCTATCCCAGGCAGCAGTAGCAGAAGATCTATATAGGAAGTGCTTAGGAATTTTCCAAAAGGCGACAGAGGGATAGCAAGGTGGGTGGAAGAGTGTTGCAGTGGCCCCATCTATGAGCAATAGCCTAGAGCCTGCCCATGGAGAAAGTCTCTCACATTTTAAAAATGGAAAGAGACAATTCTCCACAGCTTTCCTTATGGAGGCAGTGCTGGCTGTTATAGATGCTGTCTGGTTCGAAAAATCAGATGTAACTCTGCAGCTTGACAGGTCTGACACATTTCTGAGTATGAGGAAGCGAAGACAGGCATTTCCCTCCTCCCCCATGGGAGGAGTGGAGCTCAGCGCTTTGCTAGCCAGATATAAAATTAGTATTAGCCGAGTGAAATTCATGCTATAGACTGACACTTTGCCAAACCTGACTTACTCTAAGCAAAGTCGTCTTATTTTCAAGACTTTCCCTACTGGAATCTCTCTGAAGCTAAGCAGGGCTGGGTCTAGCAAAGGAGCTAACACCTAGGGCTGAGATCCCTTTGCCCCCACCCCCAATAAAATATATGAGCCCCCACCCCAGTTGATGGGTTTTGCCATTCAAGTGGCATGATCTATTTATGTGTGTGCTCACATAATCTTCTTTGTACCGCCTTATTTTATTTTAGTTGGAACCGTCATGTCTGGCACTCCCTGGGTGAGTGACAGTCTGGGAATCACTGTCTGCTGCCTTGGGTTTCATGATGGAAGAAGGGTGGGACAAAAAGTAAGAATAAACACAGTAAAATACATAAACCTTCACCAATATGTATTGAAATTGCCCCATTTCTCTCTCATCCCTGCCATTCCAATGTGAGATTTAGAGGGTAAAACATGGTTTGGCCATCTCAATCGATGTCTCTGGGTCTAAAAATATCTGAATGTTTGCTTGGCCCAGTGGCGTGCAATCCCCAGCCTGGTATCTCTAGGTAGGGCTAGGAAAGTCCCCTGCCTGAAAACCTTGACAGCTGTTGCCCATCAACATAGATGAAGCCATGGTCTGACTCAGAATAATGAGGCTTCCTTCCAAGACATCTTGGCAGGGGGAGGTGGACAGGCTCATCTCCCTCATGCACCTTCTTTCTCAGGTGAGTGACGAGGCCAGTGCTTCCCACTCATTTCTTTTCCCTGGCCACAATAGTGGCTAATCCTACTGAAGCAGGGGTGCCAACTTGAATAAAATATTGGGAGGCGGGATGGGCAGGTAAGCCCCGCTTGAATAATCGATCACATAATGTGGCGCGCGCACACTATTTGAATGACGGTGCCTATCAAGTTGGGGGAGGGAACTGGCCCCCTTGAATATTTTATGGAAGGAGAGGAAGGGGCCTCACAGGTGGCTCCTGTGGATTGAAGAAAGAGTGAGCATACAAATCCAAGCAGAGGTGAATGGTGGGATGTGAGACAATACATGGGATCCATTGAAGCTCAGCTGTTACAGGTTAGTAATTCTGTTTTCTTTGTGGCCTCAGCACAAGCCCAAATACTGTATAGAAGATTGTCAAGGACGCTTCTCGTAAAATCCTAGAACTAGAACCCTAGAATGTAGAATGCAAGCAATTTGTCTTGGATGCTTTAGTCGACGATATTCCTGCATTGCAGGGGGCTGGCCTAGCTGACCCTTGGGGTCCCTTCCAACTCTATGATTCTGTGGAAGAGGATTTTGATGTACGTCATCTAGTCTAGCCTCTTGCTCAGTGCAGAAAACCCAGAGCTAAAGCATCCCAGCAAGAGAGCTGTTCAGCTTCTGTTTGTCCGTCCCCAGCAACCCACCCCTTGGTTATTGGTTCCACTGTTGCAGAAAGAGAGATTATTGGAAACACCTATTAGCAGGACCAATGTCCCAAAGTCCACATACATCCTGGGAGAACCACTTAGACCCTTGCAAAGCACGGCAGAACACCAGAACAAGAACTGAAAGCAAATTTAAAATCCAATGTAGCTACAGCAGCATACCGTGTTTCTCCTAAAATAAGACACCGTCTTATATTTTTTTTCGCTCAACAAAACACAGTATGGCTTATTTTCAGGGGATGTCTTATTTTAACCGTGTCGCATCGGTACGCTGCATAGCCACGCCTCTCCAGGCTGTTTTAATGGGAGGTACCACGTCACTATGGCTTATTTTCGGGGTATGGCTTATTTTTGGGGAACGGCTTATATTTCGCAAATGCATAGAAATCCTGCTATGGCTTATTTTATGGCCATGTCTTATTTTAGGAGAAACAGGGTATATTTTCCACACACACATTATGACTCTGGGAAGAGATAATAATTTAAGAGCCTATATACAGCAAAACCCTATGCCTTTAAAAAAAATTAAATCCTATATTGTCATAACAACTCCTGCCAAGGTTCCCCAGTAATTCCTAGTGTTGATCATTGTTTTTGCTGCATCGACTACATTCTCCAAGCAGGTTTGCATAAACAATTCTCCTGCCATTATTCACTCAGCAAATTTCATCTTTCATTTCCCCTCTCTGCACAAATTGCCTATGAGCAGGTTGCAAAACTCTCAAGTCTATTTAATGTTATTAACAAACCTCAACAAATAGCTCTTGATATGTAGATTGGAAACCCAAACACCAATCACTACTGGCACACACTAACTTAATTAACCACAGCAGTGCAAATTATGAGTTTTACAAATGGTTGCAAAATAAAGAATTAGGACAGAAAGTGAATATGCATGCAAAATGAACAGCACGGGGAAAGTACGAAGGCTGGATTTCTCATCCCACCAGGAAAAGGTGAAACCCAAAGTACATTTTCCAATGAGAAAACTGTCAGAATACTTTGCTGGTTCCTTATGTGTTCATTGCTAGCACTAGCTAGTGCTTTCTTCCACTTATTAAACAAATTAACAATTCAAAATTGACTGTCTAATTAATTTTACAGAATTTAAATATATATTATATTATCTCAAAACAAGAGAAAAATTGAAGCTTGTTAGTGAAGCAGTTTCTCTTGACTAAATTGAAAAAACAACACACCACATTTATTCTCTTGCATATCCTACTGCTGTCAGCTAGAGATGTACAACTGCTAAAAGCACTGAAACATTTTGGTAGGCATTGGCTTGGATTAACACCCACATTTATATGGACTGTTAATAATCAATGGCACACATTACAGCAGTATTTAATTGTTTTAGCACCAGATCCACTTCTCTCATGTCACGGCAATCAGGTAAATTCTGCTCCTTTGGTGGCAGAGAGGGAGATCTTTGTCTCTTCGTCCCTCTGCCTCTTTCCACCTCTCTTTCACCACCTTTGCTTGTTCTTCCCCCCTTTCTCTTTCTCTCCCTGATGCTTGAAAACCGCCATGGCACAAAAGGGGTAGAACTTCTGATGCTGCCATAGCCGAGTTTCAAGAACCAGGGGGAGAAGACAGGAAAACTTCTCTTCCTGCTACTGCTGCAGCTAAGGTGTAGCTCTGTGAGAGGTAAACTACAGCTCTCCATGGAGGAAGCCATGACTGTTAAAGTGGTATAAATGTGGCTTCAACATATCCTGTGGATGCAACCTACTGGTGGGTTTATGTGTGGCGTTCTTTTCAAGCTTGGATTTCAATTTGAGCTGGAGAAGAAGGATGGGGCGGGATGTTGGTGGCTGCCTGGTTTCAAAAACAGGTGTGTTTTGTGGGTGCACCAGATTTTCTGTATGCTGAACCATTACAAAATCTGGCAACATCACTACTTCCCAGGTTACTCTCAGACAGGCATTTTCACATGTAAGGTTTTAAATTGCCCTTTATTCTACTTCACACTATTCATATGATTTCTGTTCACGCAGGGGAGAACGCAGATGAGAGGTATTTGTGATACGAATGAAAATCCTGGCCAGTTTAACTTTTGCATTCACATTACGAGCCCAACAGGAGCAAGAGCTGCTATAAACCTCGTGTATGAAAACAGCCTCAGCATCTGCCCTAGTCTGGCACTGGCAGAACAAGTCATTAACACAGGATTAGAATCGCTTTCATAGGCCAATGATTTCATCATTATTTACATATGCATTTCTAACGGAGACCCATTTCACACAGGATTTCAGTTACTTGGATGTCTGCTGCAGCAAATGCATACAATGTGAAGGGGGCCACTGGCAAACGTACCAAGGCACTTGGGAGAACCATGGGGCTCTGTGCTATGGAGTCATAATTTACTTCAGTTGCCAAGTGTATATCCACTGCATGCTTGGAAATGCACACCTCATGATTTAGGCCTTTATTGCAACAAATGACAGTCAAATGCATGTACAATCTTGGTCCTGGATAAAGTATGATGTGAGACTCATGTGAGGAAGCATCTAGTTGAGTGACCTGCTGTAAAACTGGGTCCTCCAACCACCAGACCAACCCATCAGACAAAAGTATCTGTTATAGACTACAAAGGTCATATTTTAATATGAAGGCTGCCTTGGGGACAAAATTATTCTGAAAGATGACATACATAAATTAAAATGTAAAAAGCAACAACAATGGCACGTGAACAAGCATGAACACCGAGGACTATTGATTCAAGGTCAGAGGCAATTATATTAATCTGTAAGGTAGCAGTTTAGCAAAACATGTTTGCTAGTGCTCAAATATAAAAGAGAGAAATTAAAATATTAAGTGGAAGGAAGTTCTTCTCGGGTGTAGTCAAGTATTGTGTATGATGCAGAATTTAGCACCTTTCTCTTCAACTTTGCTGACAGACACTTAGATGAAAGTGCTGACTTTCTAAAAATGAGTTACTTGACAGAGATGGATGCAGATCATCAAAGTATCAAAGCTTTGCGGTTATAATGAACTTTTTTTTATACCTTCAGACTAAATATAAAATAGGGCATTGTTCCTCCTCCACTCTGCACTATTTAGTTATTTGACTGAATCTTAGTCTTAGGTGTGCCCACTTCGAAGTCCCGTTAAGTCCAAGGGGCTTAACCCCAGAGGAAACACTCATAGGAGTATAGCCTAAGCAGAGAATCATAGTGCCCAGTTCAGACACTTAAGAGTATGTGGTACTAGCAACAGTCATCACAAGATATAGTGGAATAGGTATGTCTATCACCATAAAATAATATGCTCCACCCAGAGACTTATTGTCAGGAGGAGTTCTTAGGAGACAGAGGTACAATTCCCAGCATCCTTTACAAACTACACTTTGGGTGGGGGGGAGCCATTAAAGAGGTATAATATTGCTTTGAATGTCTGCTGTGGATGTGAGCATAGAGATCTGAGATTCTAGTCCCAATGCATTTCAGAAGCCCTATATTAAAGCTCAATATAATTATAGGAAAAGGTTTCTATGCCAAAATAAATGGGAACGAATGTGATCAGCTGGCATACGCAACCACATTCTGTTACAGGCAAACACCCATTTCCCAATCCACCCTCCCTCCCCACATCAGAGAAACAGCTGTGTTCAAGCAGTGCAAACCCTCATTCCAGGCTGGAGGATAAGGGGGAGGGTGGAGGGTACAAAAACATCAAATCCAAATTGCAGCATTAGCAGCCAAAACAGCAACATGCAGGTCTCTCATAAATACAAATGCAAGTTAGCAACAAGCTGAACAGATGTTCACATAAAACTACTAGTTAACAGTGAAGTTTCCTACAGTAGAGTATATAAATGGCAGGCTGCCCATTAAGTAAAGAATAAATTGATTTCAAATTAAAGGCTCAACATTTCTTCCTTCTTCAGCAGTGCAGCATATGAAGTCCTTCTTAAAAAATAAAAAACAAGAGGGCCTTTGGAAAATTCCTTCCTTACTTTAAAACAGTGGTTTTCAACCAGTGTGCTGTGGCATCTGGGGTGTCTTGAATGATGGGTCAGGGGTGCCACAGGAAACATGGGCCTTTGTCCCTCTTTCCTTCCTTCCTTCCTTCCCTCCTCTGGTGCCCTCTTATGTCTGCCTCCCAAAGGCTTGAACAGCTGTTTGTTGCAGCAGCCCTGGCTACAAGCTCCCCAGGCAAATGGTGCCTCTGGGGCTGGCCAAGGGGTGCTGGTTGCCAGGAGCTGAGGCAGCCTCAGAATAAGCAAGCAAGTGGGCAAGGGAGCCCAGTCAGCCAGTCCACCAGGCTCTGATGTTAGGTATGGACTGGCAAGTGGGAGGCTGGGCAGGCAGGCCAGCAGGTGCTGTACTGGCCTTTCTTGTGCTTGCTGTGCGCAAGGCTTGCCTGGGAGCTGAGTGCCTGGTGCTGAAGGGGAGCCTTTCCATCATGGAGCCTTTCCATCATGCAGGCCCAATAGCGCCTGCTGCTGCCACCCAAGGTAAGGTGCTGGCCTCACGTTCACTTTTGGCCAGTCTCCGTTGGGCCGGCTGCAAGCATCCTCTTCCCAGGCCCCTGTGGGTCAATGTGAGGAGACACTTCTCTTTGGGGCAGCTCAGATATCAGGGGCGGCAGCAGTGACTGCCCGGAGGACTCCCAAGGAGAGGGGAGAGGAGAAGAGGCTGAGGGAATACTCCACAAGGAAGGGAGTTTGAAAAAGGCACTGCAGGCAAGGGGAGACATAACTGGGCTCCTGAGCCCCACAGGGGTGCCGCAGAAAGAATGTAGTTGGTCAAGGGAGGTAGAAAACCTCTGCTTTAAAACATAGTTACGTAGTAGGCAGGCTGCAAACCTTCTGAACAAGTCTGTGAAAAACTGGGTCTGTCTAGACAAGCTCACTTGTTCAGTCAATAAAAGGGGAGCAGTGAAATGCATGATGTATGCCACTCGTTTCCAAAACTACATATTATTGGCAGAGAAGGGGAAATGGGGCAGCAGCCCTGCATTTGCCATCATGCCCAGTTCCGGCCTGATATACCTACTGCTGCACCTAATAGACAATTGAAATTGCACATAGATAATTTCCACCCACCTCAGAGGCGCACAAAGTATTGAAAACCAACTATGAGTGCTGGCATTTCTTTCACCCTCTAGTACATTATCTCTGAAACTTCTTCCAAAGATCAAACTCGTCCCACGATTCCTACAAAAGGTCACCCTTTGCAGTGTATCCTACAGAACAATGACATTTCAGGGATCAAGGAAAAGGTTAAAATATTCCTATAAATCTATTCTTGGGACTTTTAGTGTGTCCTATGCTGGGGGAAATGTCTTCTTTTCCCCTCCCAGTGCTGCCTGATCAAGTAATGGGTCTGATAGGTTTTATGTGATAAAAAAAGAAAGAAAGATGCACTCCAGCTCATGCAAATGAAATCTAATTTAATTTTTAAAGCTCGTTTATTTATTCAGATTTAGTCCAAAACTCCCACATCAAAGTGAATAGAAAACAACAACAACCACAACCGCAACAAATACTACCGGGGGCTTTAATAAAAAAGGAATTGCAGCAAGTCAAAATAAAACTCGGAGGAGCAGCCTCCACATAATGATTTAAATTACGGCCTTGTAGAGCACCCCGGTCCGTGAAATCCTTTACTCAAGGAGACTCATGTCAAGCAAACACCAAGGATTTAATTCAGTCGCTTAATGCCCTGTGTATCTGAGCTGGCATTGAATGTTCAGATTTGGAGCGCAGAATTACAACAGGAGGGTGGAGCAGCTTTTGTGGGACGAAGAGCACCCCCCATTCCTTTGCCATGCTCCCCGGGGGCCCATTTCTTGCTTTCAACATGAAATGAGTTTATGGTTCCCAGTCATTTAATTGGCACTAAATTACATTCACACAGACTTCAAATGTTCTACACAGGGGACAGAGGGTGGCAGCGCTGAAGAGACAATGCTTGTAAAATAGCCTCCCCTCCCATTTACTTCTCTTTTTGGAGCATAACATCTCCCAGTCTCCCCAATTCCCCATTACTGCAACAGCACATTTTCAGCTCTTTTCAGACTGTCCTCAACTACAAGGTACGGCCTTCCTGTTTGGTGCCTTGTGGCTGCATCGTTGCAAGCTAACCGTGCCATCTTGGCGCTCATGTGTCAACAAGCTAATCTTGCTTCACTCAGCCAGGCAGGAGGCAAACTGAAGAGTGTTACAGCTGTAAGGATGGCCAAGCCAAATGTACGGGGACTGAAGAACAAAAGAGCATAAGAAGAGCCTGCTGGATCCGGCCAGTGGCCCACCATGTCCAACATCCTGTTCTCGCCATGGCCAACCAGATGCCTGTGGGAAACCTGCAAGTAGAACATGAGCACAAGTGCACTTTTGGGCCAGCCCAGCAACAGTTTATCCTAGCCGGCACTTGGTGTGGGAATGTTAAGGGATGTGGGGGAGGATATATTGTTTAAGATATCCTGTCGCAACTTGTGTTTACAAGTTCTATAATATCTGCAGAGTTAACATTCCCTTTTTAGCACACACACAGCAGATAGCTTGCACAGACTCGCTAGAGTCATTAGAAATATTATCCTGGTGTCTTCCCCTTTTAATCCCTCTTTTAATAAGACACTACACAGTCTTCAGTAAAGTATAAAACGTTTACTCACAAGAAATCATCTGTTCACACAAAGGATCCCAGAGGCAGACGTAAAAGTTACTAAACAGTATACATGTGGTGACTATCTCCTTATGGGAGAAAGTCCCCCTTTTCTTCTCTTGGCCTAGAGCCAAGGGTGCATCTTAGTAATGCTGCTGTTAAGACGGCAATGATAGAGAGAAGACTGAAGAGACAAAATGGAGGCCCGGCCTGTGGTTCTTCAAGGAGAGGCCGCACCCATCTCAAGTTACATACAAGGAAGTTTTGTCTCAGTCCAGGAAGGCAGGAAGTTCTGGCTGGAGGACAGAGACAACCTTTATGTCTACTCTAGCAAAAGTTGTGTTTGACTGCTCCTGTCTTCTTTTACATCCCACACTTGGGACAAACTGAATGCATATCAGACTGGGAATGGGAACCTCAATCCCATCAGGAGCAATGAAAGATGCCTGACTCATGCCCTGTTCCCAGCCCAATTCACAAAATTTGATGTTGTACTAGGTCAGTTTTCCACAACCTGGTGCCCTCCAGATGTTTTGGTCCGAAAAAGCTGGTTGGAGAAAGTTGTACTAGGTAAACATGGACCAGGGGGAGGGCTGGTTATTTCAAGACTTGCTTTGCCAGCCAAGCAATTTTGCATCCACCCTCTGCTCCTCTTAGCCATTCTTCTCCTGCAACCCAACTTTCCCCATCTCTATTCTCATTTACCCATTCTCTACTCCCCATCCCTCCAACATGACCTTGTCTGTCTATTGTAGACTGTAAGCCCTTTGTGTATGGACCCTGTCATTGCTAGGGCAACAGAATAAATGTGCAGTAGTTGGAACCTGCCTCTAGGGATGTCAGAAAGAAATGGGAGCAGAAGTTGCTGGTGTTTGCTTATCTGTCCCAATGTCCCATGTCCGGAATAGAAATCCAGTGAATACAACCGGGAGCTAGCTGAGGAGGGTTGACAAGATGGGTCTAGGGAGTGGTTAATACATCATTACACAAGGGAGTAGTGCGTGCTGCCTTGAAGGAGATAGTGCATCAATTCCTGTAAAATTCCTCCCTGGACCCTTAGGAATTTCACAACTATAGTCCAGTCACTAGGGCAAGATGCTCAAAAGGGTTGTAGTGGTTCAGCAGAAAAACCTATTTGAGTTTTTTTGTTTTTTTAACCAATCCACTCTGGGTTCAAGCCTAGTTTTGGGACATATGGATAATCCAACATAGCTGCCCTCATCACGTCTCATTTGATCCCAAGAATTGACAGGCTGGCAGTGATAGCTGAACTTGGGAAAATCCTGAAAATCCTGTGGGAAAGGTATCAATTCACACAAGCGCCACCTTTGGCTCCAAAGCCCTCTCTTTCCATGCCAGAGCAACCATTAAATACATAAGAAGCAAGATGAGGAGGGGAAGACTGACAGAAAATGGGAACGTCAGATCAGCTTGCAGGGTTTAGTTCACAAAATGCCATCACTGTCAGAGAATTAGATGGGCTCCCCTTGCCTTCTGCAAGAGCTGTGGTATTTACTTTTCGTTCTGAGGGCTACATCTTCACCTTTGACAGAGACAGGCTGAGTGGAGAAAAGTGTCTGCTTGGGATATCAGAAAAGTTAAAAGTTATCGGGAATTCAAAGGAAAAGCAGCAGCAAAAATCAATCTCCCCCTCCACCTACCGAATAAGCCATAATCCTACCTGTATGTAATGTAAAGGTTCTTTTAGTCCTTACAGCGCTGCCTGGATTAAACAGAGATTAATGGAGGTTGGGGGGAGGTGGAGGGAAGAGGAAAGACATTATGATTTCCGAGTGTGAGAAAGACTTCTGCAGCACTCAAGTGCTCCGGTTCAAACCGAGAGGTTATTTGCGGCAGTCAAGTCTTGACAATGAAAAGAAATCACCTGCTTACCCGCAGCTGCCTGACTAAAACCTTCATAATCAACACTGATGTGAGAAATATGCACCTCAGCTCAATGGGCTGGGCAAGAGCTTATGGAGGAAATCAGGAGAGCGACCCGATTGTCCCCCTTTCATTCAGAATAAGCTCCGGTTTAAGTGACACTTCAGAGAAGATAGCAGCTGCGAGAAGGTATCCATGAACTGTGGGGTGCAGGCATTCCATGAGCACACAAAAGAACGCAGGAAAGGAAGGCGGGCATAGCATTCTTTTCTTTTTTTTTACAAGGTGAGAGTACAATGGGGGAGAGGTAATCTTACTGCATGCAGACTCATTTGCATGGCAGTCAAACAAGGCTGAGTAAAAAATTCAGCATAACACATCCTTAAGCCACACTTACAGTAGACCCATTGACATAAGTGGGATTTGATTTCTGGGCTAGGTATGACTAAGTCAAGATCCAACTTATCTGTGATTTTCAAACTTCTGAGCTCCTGGTAGCATTTTATGTTGTGGAAATTCAAAAAGAATTGAGTGCAGTAGCCAAAGGCTGGGGCATTCTAGTGGTTATTTACTCCTCCTCAGGTTGTTAGCATACGTCCCGCCTGGGGCAAGTTGTGAGACTGACCCCCCAGGCAGGGACGAAGCCTGAGTGCATTCAATGGCTACTCGAGTCCAGTGGCACATTGATATGCGAGATCTAAAGAGGTGGATAGGGCAGGGATTGAGTTCCGATCTTCTTGTGTTCCGAGAGGATGACGTAGGGTGCAAGAAGAGGTTACTGAACCTGGACTCCCTTCAGCCAGGCCCCAGCGCTCTCCCCTCCTGCATCACTAGTGTCAGCAATAAGAAGATTGGCAGATTGAACTCTCTAGCTAAAAAAAGAAGCAACCAGCAGGTGATGGAAAAGGAAAAGGGAGAAACTTGCCTTGTTTCACAAACAGCAGAGCCTGAGGCAAATGAAGTCCATTGTACAACTATCCTGCACTGTGTGGGAAAAATCAGCCTCATATAACCAACATGCTTATGTCTAATTAGTGCATGAAGGGGTTAAGACCATTGAGTGGGCCACCCTGCCAGGCTTGGCTAGATCACACCCCCTCACCTTGGGAGGAAACGTTAACCAAACTCTTTGTTCTTTTTTCTTCCACCATATGATCCCTACCAATTTGTTGTTGTTGTTTAGTTTAGTCATGTCCGACTCTTCGTGACCCCATGGACCAGAGCATGCCAGGCACTCCTGTCTTCCACTGCCTCTCGCAGTTTGGTCAGACTCATGTTGGTAGCTTCGAGAACACTGTCCAACCATCTCGTCCTCTGTCGTCCCCTTCTCCTTGTGCCCTCAATCTTTCCCAACATCAGGGTCTTTTCTAGGGAGTGTTCTCTTCTCATGAGGTGGCCAAAGTACTGGAGCCTCAGCTTCAGGATCAGTCCTTCCAGTGGGCACTCAGGGCTGATTTCCTTAAGAATGGATAGGTTTGGTCTTCTTGCAGTCCATGGGACTCTCAAGAGTCTCCTCCAGCACCATAATTGAAAAGCATCAATTCTTCAGCGATCAGCCTTCTTTATGGTCCAGCTCTCACTTCCATACATTACTACTGGGAAAACCATAGCTTTAACTATACGGACCTTTGTCGGCAAGGTGATGTCTCCTTATCAATAAAGAGGTCTAAACTGTATGCTCCAAGCTTAGACTGTGTGGCTTTATCAAGCCATCTTTGTGTTTCTATACAAAAAAAATTAGGATTTTTGTATCCTAAATTATGCTGCCTCTCTTTTCTTGCTGCTGTATGGAAAAGTACATGAATATGACCTTGGAAGTGTTTGGAAGTAAACTATTTTTAACTTACCAAGCGTGTGGTCTCTTTTTACGCCAAGGGAAGTGGGGACCAGCATCCGTAAAGAGAACATGCAACAGAATAAGCTCTCTAAAGTTTGCTGGGAAACAGCTGGAATGTGTGTTGCAAATAAGAGACCCCATCTGTGTCTGATATGCCAAGAAAGCAATCATATTTGGGAATAAATGGCTGGTTCAATAGCCAAGCATGATCCGTGAGCATTCAGTATCTGCAGGGTTGACACGATGATAAATAGTTTCAGAAATAAACAGGTTCTCAAATAGACATTGGTAAAAAATAAATGACAAAGTATTATACAGACAAGTGGAAAACATCCATTGAGTAAATGTTCATGCCCAAGAGCTGGACAAACTAGAGGACATCAAACCAGCAAACAACTCCACTCTATATAGCCAAGGAAGACTTGGAGAAAGCTTTCTACCCATTCCTTGTAACAAAATAAATAAATAAATGGAATAGAATAGGGTTTCAGAATGAAAGAAAGGGCCATTGAAGTGGTGAACTCAAGAGACAGGTAGGAAGAACTGATAGATACAGCAGTAATAGGAGATTCTGGGCACTTGGAAGTAGAAAGAAACATTCCAAATGGGGTCAGCAATGTTTTCTGCTTGGTGGATAATGTTTCGGTTTGATGATAATGGTGTAAGATAGAAAACATCTTACATTGTAGGGCAGCCGCAGTTTAACAAACAACTGAACAGGGAAGATATCTGAAGCTGTTGCACAGACTACAAAATTACATGCATCAGGGTAAGTCACGCCAAGTGAGTGGTTTCAGCCGAAAAAGAATACCGTACATCGTACAGAGAAAATTGGTTGTTCATGCAGGCCACAGATCCAGAATCTTTTGTAAGAGGACAGTTGTGCTGCTGTTTCCTGCCTAAATACATTCCTTTATAAAGTCTTTCTGGTGGTTACTTTTAAACAACACAATATGAATGCTCATATATTCTTGTGTTGCTGTGTTGTTGTTGTTGGTTTTTTTTAAAAAAAACAACCTCAAGAGTTTATAAAAGAATGCCTTTAGGCAGGCAGTAGCACCACAACTGTGTTCCTACAATGAAGGTGAAGCAGTAAGACTTTTCAAATGTAGACGTCAGAAGAAAAGTATTTGCAGAAGTAAACCTAAACTTAAAGTTAAGTTATTATAGTAAAGACATTGCTCTTTCAGAGAAAATTGGGGGTGTGGGTATCAGAGTGAAATATGGCAGGTCTGAATGGGTATTTTAGAGACAGAATCCAGGCTCATCACTCAAGAACTGGCGTTTAAAGACCGAAGATGAAGTGTCAAGGTAAGATACAATTTGTCTGCAGATTAATGATGAATTGTCATGGAAGATAAAAGTGAAATGTACTTGGTATTGTTTTGATTCTTCTACCCCAGTTGTGTGGAATTTTCTAAGCCACAGGAAAGGTAGCAGTGGGGGAAAATAATCTGTTGAGGTTGTGGGAACTTCTGTACAGTGGAACCTCATGTTACAGACAGGAACTGTTCCGGAGGCCCGTCCATAACACGGAACTAATGCAAGCTGAAGCACTGCGTCTGCACATGTGTGCGGCGCGATTTAGCGCTTCTGCGCATGCGCAAGCGGCGAAACCCAGAAGTAACCCGTTCCAGTACTTCTGGGTTGCCGTGGGACGCAACACGAAAACACATAGCCTAAAGCGGACGCAACATGAGGTATGACTGTACTACAAACTGGTGAGAATTTGTGATGTCGCCAAACCTCAGCAACTTATACTGCTGCTCTTGGGCATTACAGGCCGCTGAGAAGCACTCCTCCTTCTCAATCACTTAAGTCTGGAAGCTGGTTTGATAGTGGGACACCGGCAGGCCTCTCTTCCTCACAGGTTGGGAGCGAAGACGAGTTGATCTTGAATTCTTCTGGGGCAAAATAGGTTTTTTTCAGAGCATTCTCCACTTTACTTGTAACTGCTGGTTCCAATCTGAATATAGCCCAGAGGAGTTCACCCATCACTAGTCAGAATATCTCTGTTCAAGGAAAGTTGTTTACTATTCACAGTTGACAAAGCAAACCTACCCGTGCACCTTGGTGCCATAGTCACGAATCGCCCCATTCCTTGCATTCCAGGCCAACTCATTTGTGAGAGTATGCGCTCCCCGGGGCAAATGGACAATAAAAAGAAGAAAACAGAGCCAAAGACAAAACGTTAGAAAGAAAAGTATCTCTATCATGGCTTCCTTTGCAACATTTTCTATTTCACTTTGAAATAGCTCATGTTCATGCCTATGTGTTGTGGACAAACACTACTGAGGACTCGGCTACACTGGCAAAGAAAAAGCGCTTTATATGCATTGTTTGTGCATTCTAATACTGTGACACCAGATGGCGCTGTGGAGTTCCATTTTCGCCAACCCAACTTCTCATACAAAGTTTAAAACGCATTTAACTGAAACGCTTCTTTGATGTGTCTAGATCCAGCCTAAGAGTATTGTTTGCCTGGACAGCATACCCTCAGTGGCGTAGGAAGGGCGGGGCGTAGGGGGCGCTCTGCCCCGGGTTCCAGGGGAGGGGGGTCACACTCCCCGGCCCCTCCCCCACCACCCCATCTGTGCTTCTTTATGGACAGGGCAGCCCCACGACCTGCCTCTTGCTCGTCAGCTCGCAGCAGCGCCGGCTGGATGCACCCAGCTGGTGCTGCTGCTCTCGTGGGGCTGCCTGACCCGCCGCTCGCTTGCCAGCTTGCAGCAGCGCTGGCCAGATCCACTATGCATGCCTGGAAATTCCGGGCATGTGCAGTGCATCCGACGCATCGTGGCGTCACGACGCACGTGCCGCGCCGCCCCGCCCCCGGGGGGGGGTGCCTCTGCACCGTTGCCCTGGGCAGCGCGGAGACTTCCTCCACCACTGCATACCCTACAAGTGTCCTCCCCACAAAACCCTCACCCCAAGTGGGAGCAATTAGCAGAACTAGCTTGGCACTGCCTTTCTATAATGGCCTTAGCTTGCTTTAGACGTGCCTGAACTCCAGGCTCTCACCAGTAGCTAGGACTTGATCCCTTGGTTTCTTCTCCCTACAAGAAGCAGACAGTCAAGAGAAGGACATATTGCAATTTTCCAACCCCCTTTCCGCAATGGAAGTCCATAATGGCAGTGTGACCAGAGAGAGGAATGCCGAAATGACGACTGAATCAATTAATAAATAAAAATATTTAATAAATAAATAAATAAAAATATTTATAGCAACATGTTAAAAACATGTTGTACATAAATGAAGGTACGACATAGGTCCTGCTTTAGGACACACAACAGAAGGATCATGAAGGGAATATAAGTTTGAGAATAATAGGGGGGGGGGAGATGCGCTGTTAGCAGGCATTTCTATCCAGTGGCTGATCTCCTCTGGCACAGAGAGAGAGAGAGAGAGAGAGAGAGAGAGAGAGAGAGTGCAACTACCAAGCTGCCGTTGCTTTACTGGGCAGTGACAGGGTCCAGAGTGACCTTGTCCTTACCCTGCAGTTACAGGGCCATCTACTGATGAACCACCTTTTAAAGGGCAGAATGGCAATAACACAGAAGCGTATTACCCAACACTTATGGGACCGTACACAGAGGTTAATATAGTGTCAATAAGGAAGAAAATATGACCGAGGGGAGAAAAAACCCCTGGTGGAAATTCTGTGTGAGGGTTTCAGGAAAGACAGAGGCAGGGAGCACAAGCATGTGGAGAGAAAGAGAATGAGAGAGAGAGAGAGAGAGAGAGAGAGAGAGAGAGAGAGAAGTGGTGTATTTGTTTATCACAGAGGTGGGAAACCCATGACATTAGGGCTGCATTCCCTCACTGGGAACTTCTTTTGGGGTTGGGGCAGGCCAGTGACAAAAGGGGTGGGGCTAGAGGCAAACGTGGGTAGAAGAGTAGGCTACATTCCATCTATGCCCAAGTCTGTTGGTTGTACACATGCATTTCTCCATCTTCCATCCAGGCCAGCGGGAGCCATCTTCCACAGTTCTTCAAGGACACATCCTTGATTGGCACTTGAGGAGGGTGAGGCCAGTGATGGTTGTGGCCTGGGGAAAGTCTTAAGAGCCATAGAGAGAGGTGTGGAGGGCCACTTTCCCCAGCCCTGGTTTCTAGGCAGATTGGCATTTTAGGCTGTGGAGAACAATTCCAAATGCAATGGTGGCTGTGGTTCCTGGCTAAACAAGCAGAAAGGGCTTGGCTCACGAGTGTCCACTGTGTGATATTGGTTAAGCCACATAAGACACCCATCAACAGATATTCATTTGAAACAAAAAGTCTCATTAAAATCAGATGCTGTGCTAGATGGAAATTTCCTGGGGAAAGGTATTACAGAATAAGGAAGGAATCTATCCACTGAGTAAACTTGTCCAGAAGGTAGATGTAGGACTGTTTTGACCTGTTATATTAAGCTAAGGTTCAATAACAAATTAATGGGATCAGTGGCCCCATTAATCTTCCTATAATGAACAACAGCTGAAGCAAGCCTCCTCCCCGAGTTTCTTGGAGGTATTTTATACTGGCGGCAAATTTGCCTTACAGAACCTAGAATCGTATCAAAGTGATTTAAAGGTACTGAATTGGAGACATTCTCTCTCTCTCTCTCTCTCTCAAAAAAAAAACAAAAAAACAAAAAACAATAAAACATTGCATGCAGGTGGCAAAATGGCACATTAAATTAATGCACTTAACCTTCAAACCCCGGAGAATTAAATGAAGTCACTAGCAAAATGCATTTGGTGATGCCTGTTAGTCATCTTGGGGCATGTTTGTTCACATCACAAAGGTAACATGCCCTGCAAGGTCACAAATACAAGAATGACAGTTGCCATGTTAGGTATTTTTTTTTTTTAAAAGTGCTTTCAACCTTAACAGATTGAAAAGGGTAAGCATATGGAAAGCATCATTTAGATAAAATAACAGGGTGGGGGGAGAGAAGAATTTTGAACAGTTGCTAAGTGCAATGGAACCATAAAGTCGACAAAATGTTACTTGGAGAAAATGGCAGAGGCGCCTTCCTACAGAATCCTTTCTGGAAAATGTTCCAGTCAAGAAAAGACAGAGAGACACACCAGTTAGTATCTAAAAGCAGGAAAGAGGTCTAGATAAGCCCTGGTGCCACCTCCATTAACAAAATTCTGCTTCAGCAGTGGGGAACCTTTGACCCTCCAGATGTGTGCTAACCTTCAGCTAAGCGGGAATGCCTTAAGGAATCAGGAATGTTACATGTGCACTGGCACCAAATGACCTTGTCTTGTGCTTCAGAAAACACCTGAGGAGACACATGGTATTAGCCCTTTCTATTTTTGCCGAGGACCACCCATCAGTATGTAGGGGTGCTTCAACATCTGCACAGAATGTTACAAGAAGACATCTCGTCTTAAAGCAGGCACCCCCAAACTCAGCCCTCCAGCTGTTTTGGGACTACAATTCTGATCATCCCTGACCACTGCTCCTGTTAGCTAGGGAAGATGGGAGCTGTAGTCCAGTTGTAGCTGGAGGGCCAAGTTTGGAGATGCCAGTCTTAAACCATAAAATCAGGTGGCCATTGAGCGATTTGAAGATAAGGGCTGTCACATTCCGCTTGACTTGGTTTTCTCTGGAAGCTGACTTAGGCTTGGTTGAGTTGTGTTTGAGCTGAACACAGTTTCTGAAGTCCGATGGTTGCTTACTCTACACAAAAATAAAATAGTTTCTTGCTATTTGGTGACCGTGGCAGTCTAAAAAGGCTCATATCCTAAGGCTTTCATTTTAAAATCATTTGACTTCTAGCTCTCACAGTCGGGGGGGGGGATGCTCCAGGTGCCTGAGGTAGGCTCCGAAAGCTCAAATACTTAACACAGGCAAAAAGAGTTCAAAGTTTTATATTAAAAACAAAAAATATATATCAGGATTAAGCCGATTGTGTCTTTGTAGGAGCTGACTCACATCCCCCCCCCGAAACAGCTGAACACGTTTTCTCATATATTTCTAGATCTCCTAACAAATCCTCAAAGAGAGTCTTCCACATTCTGTATTAGGAAGACAAAAAACTCATTTTGCTGCAGACACAAAACAAATGCTCAAGGGAATTGAAAATATTTCCCAGAGCTGGCCATATCCATATCCAGCACAGCCACACACATGACAATCTAACTGGAATTCTGTCTACGAGAGAGAGAGAGAGAGAGAGAGAGAGAGAGAGAGAGAGAGAGAGAGAGAAGGCAGCATTAAGCAGTTGTGTTAGGTGGTGGGAGCGGGTGAGGGAAATGGGCTTTTAAAACATACACAATAATGGCTCAGTCTTCATTAATTTTGACTACATAATGGCAGCTCAGCTGCCAATCAGGTCTGCCTTGACACTCAGCGCTGTGCATATTTTGCAGTAATCTGACTTTGCTATTGAGTCCTAACCCAGAAACCCAGGCTGTTGTGCGTCAACTGAAACAACTCTCTATTAAAAAGCGATGCAGGTAAGAGGGGTGAAAAGATGCTACGGGAGGTTATAATTACATACAGACACACTCTTCTTCTTTTTTCCCCCTTTTTTCTTTTTTGCACAACTCCATGATGGCCTTTTCTCATGCTGAGCGAAAATGAGATTTGAGCAAGTTTTTGCTGTGAATTTCCATTTCCCATTAAAGATATTGTGACTCTCTGTACTTCGCCAGTGAAATTGCTTAAAACGGCATGAAATTGAAGCTCCCACAAAATGAGTGCAACCTGACAGGTCTGATAATGCAAGTATTGATACCGAAACTCGACAAGATTAAATTCTGCTGTTTAGAATGAAACAGTTCATAATTAGGGCTGCGAGGTTCTTTATGAGAAATTTAATGGTCTTCCACGGAAGGCATTTAAAACATCACCAAATGCGATCAAGTATTTCGGAGCACAGAATCAAGATTTTATCTTATAGCAGAGAGCTTTCATTTAACAAGTACATCACCTGGTAAAGGACTATACAACTATTAACCTGGGATAATTCCCCTTCTTATTTGCAGCCACTTTGCTACAGGTTGATGTGATTTTGGACAAAGGGAAACATTCAAACAATACAATGGTCACTCTTAAGCAGGAATACTCATACGCAGGAAATGGCAGCTTGAGTTGTTTGGGTCAGTGGAAGTTTTTCTGGCGTGTGGCAGATCTGAAGAGCTTCTCTAGAAAGATTACAGGCAGAGGCATAGCTGGGGGGCAGGTGGGGGGCACTGGGTACCACACCATGGGAGGGGCAACAGCTAACGCACCCGAGCCACGCATCTCTCCTCACCACGCCCCCTAGGCGCTCAAGCGGTTAGGTACGCCGCTGAGTACAGGACTTCTTCAGCTGGTTTTGCAACATCAGCTTTGCAAGCTATAGCAAGACTCATTCCTAGCAAGCATCAGCACCAAACCCAGCTGAAGAAAAAAAAATACTTATTTTGAGTGTGTGTGTGTGATATTATTATACCAATTAGGGTAGCATATAATTGCCCAGCAATATCCAAACACTGAGTGCGTCTTATAGCTCAATAATAGAACTCACTTAAACTAATACCTGCTGGTGTAATTAACACATTAAAAAGAAGAAGAAGAAAGAATCAACACACCAAGATTATGCACTTAAAAGAACTGCACTGCGTTCCATTCATTTAAATTTCAAAGTGGATGTCAATGTTGTTTCATATCTACAAAGACAATTATTTCATGCGCTGTCAGGTTACTTGCAAATCATCACAAATACACAAGGAACTACTAGGATACAGCTCTCAAAGTGCATTGATATTCTACAATCTTTGTTTTGTATTAAGTGGAAGGAGTGCATTCCCTAGCTTGCCTTTTAACTTATTTAAACTTTTTTTTAACCTTTCCAGATGAAATAGATGAATATGCAATACAGACACTTCATGTAATCCTACAAAGGTTATTTGGCTTTTTGAGGTTTGATCTCTAGAAATGTAGGGTGCCTTCAGGCTAGCTTGTTATCATATGTGTCACCCATGAGGAGAACTATGGGGCTTGGGGATTATCTGTTTTAGAGATTGCTTTTTTCTAATGTGGTATCAAAATTTATAAAATTTCCCAGTGTACCCATATCATTCATTCACCAAAGCTGAACAAAGGTGCATAGGAACCCTCCATAATTGGTCAGAATTAATAGAACTTGAAGGTTAACGAAAGCCCAAGTTTTTACTCTTTCCAGATACAGGGCAAGACACTTTCATTTGTTGGCCTGGCAAACTTTGTCTCTGTATGTCAGTGCATATTGCTGTGAGTTTGTATATTTAAATTTGCATATGTTTGTAGGATAAGGAACAGGCCCTAAGTATGAGGAATACAAATAAGTTAAAATGAAAATAAAAGAAGATTATCAAATAACAGGGCTAGCAACATGTTAAGAAATAAATTAACCACCTTTAAGAGCCCAGAGTCCTGGTATTTTTGCTCATTACCAATACTATTGGAAGATAAATTTAAGACTGCAGTCAAGGTTTTAGTCAATTCATCATTCAAGTTAGTCAATTAGATCTTGCAGTTATAAATGAATGAATGAATGAAGGTAAAAATGAGAAGGGTTTCTGTTTGAATTCCATTGCTGACCATGATCCTCCCAGAATTTTTCCTGAAATGGTTAATGTCCAGAATATGGACATAAGAATTGCCATGCTGAATTGACTTGGGCTGGATCCAGACACATCAAAGAAGTGATTTAAACGTATTGTAAACTTCATACAGGGAAATCCCATTGGTGAAAGACGGGACTCCACAGCGCCATTTGGTGTCACAGTGTTGTAACGCATATAAAGCACTTTATCTTTACGAATGGAGATGAGTCCATAGACTAGCTTTCTCTTTCCAGTAGTGGCCACAGAGATGCTTCAAGTATGATCATAAACAGGGCAGGGTACCTATGGGCAGAAAGTCGAATACCTCCCAAGATCCCATCTGTTTTGCAACTGTCCTGTGTTGAAGATGGTCATCTGTTTCATGAGCACAGGATTAGATATGGGCTCCTTAAATGGTGAAAAGGAATTAATATGAGCCTGATTATTCACCCACCTGGTTCAGCACTGTCCACACTGACTGACAACGTTACAGACAGGGCTTGCTCCCAGAAATGCCAGGAATTGAACCTGGACCTTTTGCATACAACAAACATGCTCCACCACTCAGTTGCAACCCTTTCCTAAAGATGCTTAGGGAATGCTTGAGGAGAGAAAATAATAGGGCTGCAGGTAACCACAAAGGGGGGGGGATTGAGGGGATCCAATGGTGCAGAACCTCCTCCCTTTTGCCTAGGGGATGCACAAGTCACTAATGCAGAACAATAGGGAATAGGTTGAATGAGAAAGAATCTGACAGATGAAAAAGAAATGAGAAGGGTGTGTGTAAGAACAAAAAGGACAAAAAAGGGCCATGAGATAATAATGACATTTCCATTCAGAAGGAACAGAAATGTCATTTTAATTTGTCACTGGCTTCTCCTGGTACTTAGGAGTGTTACCTATAGCTTCCCTTGCATTGCAAAGATACTCAAGTCACATACTGAAAACCACTTAATCAAGCAGTTACCCCTTAAAGCCTTTTGATCGCCCCGGGATACTCAATCAGCATGAATTCCCTTTTCCTCCCTGCCTTGTCCTTTTGATATATGTTTAAGGGTGACACTAGGATTTTCACATGGCAACATGGCGTGCTGAAGGCACCCCCCGAGCACTGCTTGGAGCGCAGGGGGAAGGCAGTGGGGTGCTTTTGTTTCAAACCAGGACGGCTTCAAAGAAGTGTGGCAATTTCAGGACCACATAAAAAGAACTGGTAATGGTATCCCACCTCCTAGCACCCCAGTTTGAACACTACCCCCAAGTGCGATGCAATCACATATTATTATGTCCAGAGAAACAGCAGGTTATTTTTTCATTTGAACACCTTTTCACCAGGCTCTTTTACTACATAAATATGGAGATGAAAGGCAAGTGTGTGGTGATTTCCCCCCCCCCCCCCACCTTGGAAATGATAATTCAAATCCTATGTGTATCATCTTACACCTGGTGAGCAGATATTTTCTTTTTTAAAAATACCACTCAAGAGTTTTAGAGGATAGCTAGGTGTTAAGAGTACAGTTATACACATGCCTACTCAGAAGCAAGCCTCACTGAGTTCACTGGGAGTTACTCCAAGGTAAATGTGTGTAGGATTGTGGCTTAAATGTTTCTGATGCCAGGACAAACACAGAAGTCGGAATTTCTCTCTAGAATCGGGGCACCTTAATGAAACTGGTATTATTAATTGTTACTATTTCATAAAATTTATACACCGCTTGATTGTAAAACAAACAAACAAACAAACAAACAAACTCAAAGCGGTGTACAAAAATGTAAAACAAGAAAAAACTACAACCCTACTTTAAAACCTGAAAAAGTTAACATACTAAAACAAATTAAAATTATCTCAACTGTCGAAGCATCTGAGTACGCTTGTCTAAACAATAATGCTTTTAGCAGGCACCAAAAAGAGTACAGTGAAGGTATGGAAACTTTAAGACTTCCCCATGTATAATGTTAGGGTGAAAACAGCTGTAATTGCTTTAGATGAGGAGGGCTTGTTTGGAAGTAATCTCTCAGGGGGGTCAGTCAGTGCAAATATTGGGAAAACCCAACAACCTTGGTTTTGCAAATTTGCAGTGCAGCTCTGTTTGAGCTGGGGGAAAGCCTGCTCTCCAAGGTGCTGATGGGCTAGTTCCCATGCTGTCACCAATGCACTTTTTCCTCCTTGTTCTAAAATACCCGGGGCACTTTTATCACTGTTTCAAAATGCGTTTGTTTATGAAAGATAAACATAGAAGCAAACAGATATTGCTTAACTACCGTATTTTAAAGTTAGATACAGTGGTACCTTGGGTTACAAATACCTTGGGTTACAAACACTTTGGTTTACAGACTCTGCTAACCCAGAAGTAGTACCTCGGGTTAAGAACTTTACCTCAGGATGAGAACAGAAATCACGGGTCAGCAGCGCAAGGCCGCATTAGCTACTGTAAAGTGGTACCTCAGGTTAAGAATGGACCTCTGGAACAAATTAAGTTCGTAACCCGAGATACGACTGTATTTCACTTGTTGGCAAGTCTGTCTGTCACACAGAAGTGAATTTGGGCTCACAGCCCAGGTGAATGTTATCGCGATGCACTGTCCTTGGAAACTTTCTGACCAAAGTGTACAATATAAATATTTTAGCAAACAAACAAATCAATAGAGGAATTCACTATGCTCTTTGAATATTATGCCTCTCTTCACCAGAATTTATAGCTACGTTGTTAAATAACCTAATGAAAGCTGAATTTCCAGAGTTAGTTAAGAATACATTAACACCACCAACTGGGAAAATCTTTAAAGACATGAGCGAAATGGGCACATCTAACTATAGGAGTTTTGCTTCTGTTTTTTAAAGTATATTACATTCCATGTGGAATGCAAAAGGTTATGAAGAAATTGGAGTTTGTGATTATAGGTTTATTCAATAAAAAGAAACCACATACACTGAGGCAGTCAAAATTTGAACATGCTTTTTAAGAATAACCTAAATATTTGTGATGTTAAAGATCTTCCCGGTTTTGTTGCTCGCTTTGTAACCTTTTAATGGAAGATTTATCCCCTTAATACTAAATAATAGATGTCATTGTCCAATCAAATATTAAAGATTCCCAATGATGGAGCTTCTACTTCTGCCTCAAGGTTATTTTGCATCCTGGGAGACTTCATTGTCAATAGTAGTTCCCAAGCACTCACTTAAATTTCCTTTGATTTTATTCCATCGCTCTTGCACTGGGAGTCAGCTAAGCAGCTAAACTGCAGATCTCAAGCCAATCACTTCTGGGCTAGTTCTACAGACATCTATGGGATTAATCTGGAGCCAGCGGATTCAAGCTTGCAATTTAACTCACTAAGACATGTAGATGCTTTCATATATTTATTCAGATTTCCAAACTGCTCCATTCCAAAGGCTCAAGACACGTGGGTATATTCAAACTGATGCTGTTAAAAAAACAAACAGTATTAAACCCCCACTCATACTAGCTTGGAGGCTATTTCAAGGTGAACGAGTCCCCTTCACCTGAGAGAGGGGGGAGAACATGTATATGCTCTCTCGACCCAGCCCTAGGCACCTACCGACTCACAGTAGTCCTAACTGGGGCACAGTAACCCCTTTGGACCCCTAAACAGGAGGGAACCCCGAGGTGAACTGAGGGGTTGACTCCACTATTGTGCCCCCTACCCCTCTGGGGCATAAGTGGTGCTTTGTAAGCATCTCACATTCAATACCCTCTGTAGGAGCTCGTTTGAGGTTGCCCCAATAACTTCTTTTTATATGTAAGGATGTGTCATCTTTTTGACTCTTCAAAATATAGTAACCCTATGTAAAGGTAAAGGTAAAGTTACAGGTAGGTAGCCGTGTTGGTCTGCCATAGTCAAAACAAAATAAAAAATAAAAAAATCCTTCCAGTAGCACCTTGGAGACCAACTAAGTTTGTTCTTGGTATGAGCTTTCGTGTGCATGCACACTCATGCACACGAAAGCTCATACCAAGAACAAACTTAGTTGGTCTCTAAGGTGCTACTGGAAGGATTTTTATTATTTTTTATTTTGTAAAGGTAAAGGTACCCCTGACCATTAGGTCCAGTCGTGTCCGACTCTGGGGTTGCGGCGCTCATCTTGCTTTACTGGCCGAGGGAGCCAGCGTACAGCTTCCGGGTCATGTGGCCAGCATGACTAAGCCACTTCTGGAGAACCAGAGCAGTGCACAGAAACGCCATTTACCTTCCCACCAGAGCGGTACCTATTTATCTACTTGCACTTTGACGTGCTTTCAAACTGCTAGGTGGGCAGGAGCTTGGATCAAACAACGGGAGCTCACCCCGTTGCGGGGATTCGAACCGCCAACCTTGTGATCGGCAAGCCCTAGGCTCTGTGGTTTAGACGACAGCGCCACCCGCATCTTAACCCTATGTAACAAAGCAAAAGTAGCCTATAAAAAATTCTCTAGGACCCAAAAGCAAAGGAAGCAAAAAGAAAAGAATGAAAGACATCACAGCGATGGGGAGGGTCACTGGCAAATAAATCATTTGCAACTCACTCCCAAAAGATGCAGAGAAAGAAAGTGATACCAACAAAGCTGGGGATAGTCATTTTGCCATAAATTATCCACTGATAATTTAGGGTTTGCATTTAATTCAGCAGCAGTTTGATGATACACACACAACACACAATTTTGACACACGGAAACCTGCAACGTAACCAGATCCTTACATGGAAATGTGAACTGGATGAGAGGCAAGCTCAGATTTGCTTTTACAACACAGTTTTTAAAGATGCATTATTTTCCAGTTCCTTTTTGTGTCACAACATGCAACAGTCGCACCTGCCTTTTTCAGAAATCTTATTTGCACATAAAAAATTGTTTATGCACTTCCTTCCTTTGCTATCATCTTCAATAATAGGCTTTACGTCTTTGGGCAACACAAGAATAAGCAAGCCTTCTGTTCTGCAGATAAGAGCTTGAAGTCTAAACAGAGGGTGCTCAAACACAGCTGCAAAAGGTCATGACCCACAGCTGAATATTTGCTCAAGAGTACAAAGTCCCTTCCAGTGAGGTATGCATGTTTCATACCAATACAATGACATTTGGGGTGCAGTCCTATAACCACGTACTAGGGAGTAAGCCCCACTGAACTCAACAGAACTTCCTTCTGAGTAGTTACGCATAGGATTGCAATGTCAGAAGCATGAATAGCACTGAGGCTTGCTGTGGAACACATCTTGTGAAACAAGTTCTAAGGTCTCATTTGCTGCACACTGAACAATTACTGTGTATATCCCGACTGATGCCTCCTTCAGTGAGTGCAGATACAACAGCCATTGGTGGTTTCAAATACTGTACTTGCATTAAAAAATACTAAAAAATCACACCCTTCCTCTGAAAGGAAGCCAGAGTAGCAAACATGATGTGATTAAACAATAAAATATATTATATAGGGGCTCTAGCATATGGGCAAAAGGCTAGACCCTACCAGTGCTTCTCAAACTTGAGTCTTCAACTGTTGTTGGACTACAACTCCCATCAACCCTAGCTAGCAGGACCAGTGGTCAGGGATGATGGAAGTTGTAGCTTGGAGACCCAAGCTTGAGAAACACTGCATGCACCATGGCCTTGATCCAATCTTGCTTGGCAGGGGGTTGGACTAGATGGCCCTTGTGGCCTCTTCCAACTCTATGATTCTATGATTCAATCCAAAAAGCACCCCCTGCTTTTTTGTAAAATACATCAGGATACAATTCTAAAGCTTTCAATGTTGCTGACAGCCATCTGAATTTTCCACTTGAAAGAGTTTTATGACTTAGTAAGTTTTACGACTTTGGAGCCAGTACCTTAAGCTACCCTTCTTTCCCTCAAGAACAAAAGAAAAATGCCAGAGAGTTTGGTAAGCTCACCTCCACCCCATTCTGTGCCTTAGGAGGCTCTTCTGACTAGTCGCTCCTTCTGTTAATGGCTACACAAATCTCAAGCAGCAAATCAACACATTTTGCTTTTAACAACCTCCAGACTCCCTGCCCACTAACCAGATCATCAATAACGAGAGCATATTGTACAAATGGACTAATAACACAACCTTAATTCAATTGCTTCCAACAATTTTCTGTGCACACTCTATTAAAAACAGCCACTCAGCCAGAATGCCTTAGAAGCCTGCACAAGGTCCCTTTCTGAAAAAGAGTCAGGAATCTGAACTGGTTCAAATCAGCCAATATCTGCCAGTCAGCTCTCTTTGACACTTGACTCTGCCATTTCACACATGACATTTATTTTATCTACACTGGTAGGTTGGGGGGGGGGGTTATATACCTATGCACGTTACCATGCAAGTTCACCCAGTGACAGTTTTGCCAAGTGGAACAGCAGCTGACAATGGAATATCAGACATGTTTCTCTGTGTTGAGAAATATACATGGGTGTTATCTTCATGCACACCTTATATATCTACAAGTTTGATTATACACAATCATGCAGATCCAAGAAAGGGCTTTCTGAAACACTATCACTTTTGCGTCAGCAGATTGAGTTCTATATGGATTGACAGTAAATGGTGTTTGTGCTTCTCTTTGGTTAATCTTTTGGCCTCATGGCTCAGGTCCAAATTGATTTATCCACATGATCTGGATGTGTCAGACATGGTTTTCCACTAAACCACTTAGCTATATCCATGTGTGGGGAGTAAGGCAGTGCCAAAACACTCAGATGCTGCCATTTAATGCCCACCCCCTTTCTGTGCTTTCTCTTCAAGGAGGGATGTGACTCCCTAAGGAGAGACAGAGGATATGGGGTTTAGTCAGAGGAGGAGGTGTCCTGACAGAAATGCCTTTTTATTTTCTGGGTCTTATGTCTGACCAATTGGTGTCTCCAGATATTATCTGCTGCCTTGGACTGCTTGTGATGTTACTTTTGCTTGCTCATTTCTTAAAGAGACAGTCTGCAAGATCCTTGTTTCTGATACACCTGATACTTCAGATTAGGGACGTACAGTTTTTCTTTTTCATTAAAAATTTCAGGAGAAAAATTATGTGTGCGTGTGTTGCGGGTGGGGTGTTGTGTGGGGAATTTACAACTCCATATGCTTACCGGTATATTTTTTTGTTCTCTTCTTCTTTCCTGTTCACAGTTGCTCCTTTTCCCAAACTACAGCTTTGTCACAATTCTTTAAAAAAAAACACAAAACAGGCATTTTCCTCTGAAGTGACATCTTAAGTAGGGTAAGGACATCATGCCAATAAGAACTAGATAAATGATTGTGTCACAAAGTCAAATCAGAGTGAGGGTAACGGTTCCTGCCCTCACTCAAAGTGGACAAACATTTTATTTGTTTATTTCCCTACAAAAACACACACATACCAAAATGGGGGGGGGGAGAAACTGCAGAGAGGCAACATTTTTAAATTAATATGCCCCTTCCCCCATTTCATTTCAACTGTACTTTGGACATTTGTTAATATAAGTGTGCTAGCTGTTTTTATTCTTGTTGTCAAGATGTGAGAAAGTAATATTATAGACCTCTTTGCTTACTTATTCTGTTTGTTTAGACGTATCAGAAATTATAGAACTAGGAAAAAGAAAAAACACATCAATTCCATGCTAAATAGAAGGAGAATTTAGAATTCAAGACCTATCTCCTCACATTCTCTGAGCAGGGAAAATACCTAAGCCATGTAATAGTTGTAAAAATATTTTTTCATTGCAATGATTGCTTTTGAAGAACCGGGCTTATGACAGAGAGGAAAGAGGAGGAGGAAAAAAAATGAGTCAGGGAAAGGGTAGTAATGCGGGAGGGAACATGGTGAGGAGGGGGGGCGGCAAAAGTCATCTTATTGATCACAGAATGCCCCCCGCCCTGCTTCTCCTTGATTTCAAAAGGAAACTGCTCTGGTCTCAAAAACTTCCCCGTTTCAAAGACCTCACCTATATGCTTCTTTTCTTCACACCATGAGGGTTGGAACCGCACACTTATTTTATTTTTTTTAAACAAAATCTGAAATGCCCAAGGGCCTGGCTAAAAAGAACCAAATCAGCATGTGTTCTCCTAGAAAGGCACATGATGTGTTTTATGATGAGCCTATAGAGCCCCTGTTCTTGGGTATCATCTTCCCCTCTGTTTGGTTAAGATGCTTGAAGCCACAGGCTTAAATGATACGGTTGGGGCAGATCTTCTTACAGGAAGCACCTGTGATGCTCTTGCAATTCAAATCAGCTGCAAGAAAATGATTTGTGGCCTTCTCATCCGAGATTCCTCTCACGGCTAGGAAAGTCCAAGGTGATGGTAAGATTATTCCTCCATCTGCAGTCCAAAATGAATGTGTATGCGGTGTGTGTGTGTGTGTATTTAAAACCCACCACAAAACCAAACGAAACTTGCCAAGCTGAGAGATCTTTGCCTGCCATGTGCCGCTTGCCTTCAGTACTTTTGCATGGATAACTGGAAACTCACTCTGACAGACATGAGGCCCGTAACAAATAGCATCCAACCAAAGTGAGGGAGCGTTTTTAATTGTTTCGCTGTCTGTGCCTCCAGCGGTGCTGCATTAGTGCCCTTGACTATGCTGGTTTTGCTTTTTTTCCCTCTAAAGGAAGTATTTATAGAGTGCCCTGTCAAGGCTCACATCTCTCTTAGCTTTCTTCCACTAACTGTCAAACTGGAAAAGCATCCTGAAATCTCCCAGGGCCTCCCTTCCTGATTTTCTGTGCTCCTGTAAGGTATCAATATGCTTGAGAGAACCGCCGAGTACTAAGCTCGTCTTTTGAAGGTAATGGAACTGGATGGTCCACCGCGGCCCACTGTGATTGATTCACGCTTTACTCACACAGCAGAGAAGAGCTTTTTCCAGCCTCTTAGCTGCCTCTTTGCTGGGGTCTGCCTCCCCATTTGCTTTAAATATACAATGCCTTCTTCATTCTGGCATTACCCTGGGGGGATTTTGCTGTACATTATCTTGTGCGCAGCCTGGGTAATGGCCTGGCCTCACTCGCTTCTTTTCATCTCCTCCGGCATCACAACAGCTGTTGGGCAGAACTATCCAAAAGCCTGCAGCAACACTTCCGCTCCTGAGCTCTCTCTCGCAACGGAACCATTGGCCAAATGCGGACAAAAAGGCCAGTGAGCCAGCAGATATGAGAGACCACCACACTTGTTAGCACAGCTGCATGGCGCATTATTTCAGGCAGCTCATCCAGGGGGAGGAGGGAGGTTGTCTTGTTGGTAGTAGCCCTCTTGAAAGAGCAGTTGAGGTTTGTACCTACCTCATTTCCCCAGTACAGAAGAAGAAGAAGAGTTTGGATTTTATATCCCGCTTTATCACTACCCGAAGGAGTCTCAAAGCGGCTAACATTCTCCTTTCCCTTCCTCCCCCACAACAAACACTCTGTGAGGTGAGTGGGGCTGAGAGACTTCAAAGAAGTGTGACTAGCCCAAGGTCACCCAGCAGCTGCATGTGGAGGAGCGGAGACGCAAACCCGGTTCCCCAGATTACGAGTCTACCACTCTTAACCACTACACCACACTGGCTCTCCCCCAGTTCAGCACCAAATTCTTCAACCATGAATGCAGGAAGCTGCCATCTGGATGTAACCTGGAACACAGCGTATTGGGATAACACAGGTATCCTTTTGGCGGAAATCCTTCTTAGCCACAGGACGCTATATGACCAAGATTCCACACACACTCAGAAATGTTGCTTTTCTGATATTCCATGCTTGGGGCTTTTCTTTAGAACAACAAAATAGTAGAAAGTAGAATATTCTGTGGTGCTTAGATTCTAGGTTGAGAACTCCAGTATCCTCTTGTCACTTAAATATACCAATCCTAAGCATACTTACTAGGAGGTATGTTCACTGAACTCAGTGCGACTTCTTGTTTCTCTGTCAAACTGCTTACTAACAGGATTGAGGAAACAAAATGAAACTTTGCCACTACCTCTATCCCGGTATGTTTCCTGCATCGAGGCTGGTTAAGAACTGCAGGTAGCACGTAACTCAGCGGCTGGATTGCTCGGTGTGCAGCCTACACAGAGCATGTGGCACCTTCGCTTAAACAACTGCACTATCTGTCAGTATGTTACCAGGCAGGGAAAGATAGATAGATAGATAGATAGATAGATAGATAGATAGATAGATAGATATAGATAACTTGGGACCTGGTTCCATGAGGGAGTGGATTCTTCATTACCAATCTGCTTCTCATTGATTCGTTGCCTGCACATGTACATCTTGGGGCAACCAGGAGCAGGGTCTTCTCTGCTGTGGCACCTAACCTTCAGAATCCCCTCCCCTCTGAAGCACAGAAGGTGCCAACCTTACTTAGGTTTTGGCATCAGTTAAGATTTATTTTTCCATCAAACACTTGCCAGCTTTACCTAGCTTTTAGTAACATGTTTTAACTTTTTTCTACAGTGGTTGTGGTATCAATGTTATGAGCTGGTTGTTTTTTTTTAATAAATACTTAAATTTCTGCTGGTATGACAGAATTTAGCAGCAATCTTCTAGAACCTGAGGTGTAGCAAAGGAGGAAAGGAACATTGTTTTCTTCCTTCGCCAACAGAGCCGCCTCTCATTTGACGAGTGAGCAGCTGCCTCGAAATAACACAATAAAGAGTCGCTCCTGTCTGGGCTGTCTGTAGAATAGGGGGCGACATCTCCAGGATGGAGTTGCAGCAGGCCTGACTTCATATAACATCCTAATTAAATGCTTGTTATTCATACAACAGAGGCCTGGTGGTCAAAGTGACACACCAGATAACATGACAAGTTCTCTTGGCCTCCTGACAGCAGCTGCTCCAGTGCGCTAAGGTTAAATGAAGAGTGAAAACTCGAACTCTAGCAAAGTGATTACAGAAGTGAACTTCTAGGCTTGTAGCTGCAGGGGGACTTGGAAAGACCGTTGTCGGAAACCTTGGGAGAGCTGTTGCCAGCCAGTGTGGCTCATACTAAGTTAGATGGACCAATGATCTGACTTGGGATCAGACGGCTCCTTACAATGCTTCCCCTGGTGCAGGCAGCAGTCCTAAGTGGAGTCAGGGAGGAGCAGAAAAGAACATGCATCCCAAACCTCATTGGCATGTGACCCATATGTGCGTGTCTCTTTTTTTGCTACAACAGCTCATTCCACCTTAAATATACCTTCAGAAGGTGGTGGAAATATATTATTAAATTATTCCAACTGCTGAAGGGATAACTTGAGCCTGCATCCTTAAAAAGTTAGTGCAGAAGAGGATGTATAAAGTGTTAAGAATGTACTGGAAAATATATAGAGGAAGGTGTATTGTTTGGATCACATTCTGCATCAAGAAATGTAGATGCAAAGGGACTGGACAGGTGGTCAGATTTGTGGAATTATTTTTTATATACTTCCCCCCCTTCTTTTGTGAACAGGAAGATACGCATGTATTATGCATACCCGTATGCATACATATAGGAGTGTTAAAGAGGGTTTTGTTAGTTTTTTGTGCTTTTTTCCTTCTTTTTCTTTTCTCTTTTTCTTTTTTTCTTTTATAGAAAAGACAATGTTGTATGTAAAAGTTTATTTTGTAATGTCATACAAGATAGTTGGATTAAGATGCTTTTTCTTTGTTTAACTAATATAATCAATAAAAATTATTTTTAAAAAGTTAGTGCAGAAGACTGATTAAACCCTTCTGTGAGTCTATAAACTCACATGGGATTGGAATGGGAAACAAAAGACGAAGAGGTTAAGTGTGTAACGATAAAGTAGGCAAAGGATCTGGGACATAACATACAAATGAATGATTGAGGGAAACTTTGGACGGTGGATCCTTATTTTATTATTTTTTTTGGGGGGAAATAAAAATTTATTGACAAAAAATATATAAACTCACATGGGGAAATTCATAATAATAATAATAATAATAATAATAATAATAAGATTCTCTGGTTTTGAGCACATAGTTAAGGAACAAAATATCCTGCAAAGCCTGTGAGCTGGGTGGATTAGACAAAGGATGGCTGGGCTACATTCAAATGCTTTGGGAAAAGAAAAAAAGAACTATATTTGGGTGAAAAAGCATGAGAAATGGGGCGTAACATTAATGGCCAATGTAGAAGGGTGTAGCAATGCAGGGGATACAAACTTGGCAATGTGACATGATTTATCAGATCAACTAGAAATACTTAATGAGTATGCATGCTTTCAAGCTCAACTGGACAGCTGGCTTATTCATACACCAACAATTTTTGCTCCAATACAAGACAACTTGGGGGGGGGGGAGAGGAATATGAAGGTTCTATTAAATATGCTCAGGTGCTTAGCAACATCAGTGCAATCTTCCCAGCATCCCTGCCCTCTCCATGGCAACACGCTGATGGCATGTTAAAATTCAGAGAAACAAAAGTTTCCAAACGGTTTCCGAAAAGCACAAGTCAGCTGGAAGGAGCCAACTAGGAAAGGCTCCAATGCCAAGGGTAGGTGGTGTTGCTGTTGTTTTTTACTTGCTTTAAAATTAACAAGCTCTTTGTGGGTTCAGTTTTTAGTTTGGTGCAGGGGGCTTGCAGTGTTTGAGGAAATGCTGGGGGGCACAGGGAGAATTCTCATTTTGGTTCCAAATGGGAGACAAAGCCTCCCTCAAATATTGTTAATTTGTGAAGCTGCCACGGTGATTGATGCTCTGTGAAATGGCAGCTTTCCTTGTAGCTTACAGAACTGCTATTAATGCAGTCAAAAAGCCTTCACTCCTTCGAGGGATCCTCACACTGAATATTAATAGCACACATCTTGCCTCTTTTGGGTTTCTTTGAAGGATCCTCTGCCTTGGCAACAAGAGGATATGGGAAGCAAAGCCTGGTTGCTAATGCGGGCAGCATGGAGTGCAAACACAGGGGCAGCCATGCTGCATGCACACTGGCCTTTCCATGGCAAGGATGGATGCATGACTAAGACTAGTGGTCCATCGAGGTCAGTATTGTCTACTCCAGGAATGGAGAACCTCAGACTTGAAGGTCAATCTGGCCCTTACCCAGTGGCGATGCTGCATGCTCCGGCACTGGAGGTGGACAGCAGATGGGAGCTTGGCTGGTGTGTGTCCCGGGGGGCGGCCGCAATGGTATCCCCTCCCCAATGGCTCCTGTTCCTATCCCCCTGTTCCTCCGCCAGTGTCCTTACCTGGCCCTTTGACTCCTGCCTGGCCACAGGCTTCCTGACCTCCTAACATCGCCAACTCTGCTTTGTACCCTCAAGTGTTTTTGTCTAGCTAGAACAGTGGTTCTCAAAGAGTGTGGTGTGCCACACTTGTGCGGCAGGAGAGGATGGCACATGGTGTGGCAGTTTGACAGAAAGATTCAAGGACAATCAGTATAGTATACTAAGCATTTCAGTATAGTATGGCATGGCATTAGTATAATTTTTATTTTTTATTTTTTTGCAGAATATGGTAGATATTCAAGAGCACTGGCTATTCTTCTACATTTCTCCATGATTTTCAACTCTGACAAATACGAAAGATCGGAAAAGAGAAAGGCTTCTCTGTGTTGATGAGATGATAAGACTTTGTCTCAAATTAGACTGAATATAAATGAGATTACCCAGCAAAAGCAAGCTCACACTTCTCATTGAGTTTGTATACATACTTATAGTACATATGTAAAAGGCTCGTTTATAATTATATTTTGGGGGTGATTCATGTTCTTATGTAGCTGCAATGTTTTATGCTTTCTGGGCCCAGATCTTCCAAACCTAATAGAAATGAGACACTTCCTCTCACGACCTACAAGAGGTTTCCTGTATTTGAGAAAGCCTGCACTTCCAAGGGTGAAAGGTATGGCAGAATGGACTACTGTGAGGTGGTAGCAAGAAAAGTTTATTATTATCCTCCAGAGAGAATTCCAAAGTTTGAAGTAAAGGAGGAACTAACGTTTTGACAAGATAAAGCATAATAAGGCAAAGTTGACAAAAACTTCAGATGGAGCGGAAGGTTTTGCAGTTGCTTCCCATTCAAATTGACAGATGAACTAGAATACACAAGAATAGAGCATTTGAACAAATTCCTGGGACTAAAGTCCAGCTCTGTTTGGTACCTCTTTTCCCTCAGCTCAGAGAGACAGGAAACGGTCCCCCTTAGCTGAAAGGCAGATCCATTTGGTTCCTCCTCTCCCTGAGCTGTTTCTGTCCAGGCCAGATGTTACAAGAACTTCACTCTGGGTTCACCCACACCTCTGTTTGCCCTGCTGCCAAATGGCAACCGACTTTTCCATGGATTGCCATTCAGCAGCAGAGAGCAGGAGTGGTGCATCCCATTTTGCTGCTTGAGGCAAAACAGGAAGTGTCACCTTGCCCTTCTTAACTCCATAGCTGCTGCCGCTCTCACCACTTCTCTGCCCACCTCGCCGCCTCTACCACTAGCAGAGAAGCGGTGTGGGCATCTTGTACGCTCCGCAAGATCTCACATGATTTTGGCTGGTGCCACTTCTATGGAGGTGACGGGATCCCTGTGGAGCTGCCGCCCTGGAGTCTTTTGCTACTTAAGGCAGCTGCCTCAGTCTGCCTAATGGCAGAGCTGGCTGTATTTCCAGGAGAAAGCTTGGAACCTAGAAAGCAGAAAACCACTTAGACCTGTGTTTTCTAGGCATGGGACAAGCAGAAGCGTGGATGAGCAGTAAATTTAAGAACTGGTGGCTGAGCTTCCTTATTTTCTTTCTTCTGCCCACCCCCTTTTCCTTCTTTTTGAGACACATGCTGGAGACTTTGTGCATTGTGATGCGCTTTTCAGTGCTCTTCTCCCAGGCTGCAGAGTCAGCATGTTCACAGCCTGCTTTGTGATCAGCACTCAAGGTACGGGATATCCTTTTAAACGAACTCTAGGAGCATGCAGCCACAGATGACTGAGGAGGCTGGATCTGTCCCAGGTAGCTTTGTATGTGTGTGCTGGTGGTGCGGTCTGGCTTTCAATCACCACAGGAACATCATCTATAATTTCATTGTTAACTGAACATGGCATTCCATTTATCAAAACCCCAGAGTCCACGCTACTTCTCTTTCTATTCTGGAAAGATGATTTCCTCTGAGCAAGTTGAAAGAGATTCTGATATGGTTGCTGGGTACCTAATACACAGCACATATATCATAAATAATTTGAACCTATGAATTCTTCTCGACATCCTTCCTTTCTCTCTCCCTGCTTCTTCTCTCCAGCCATTCTATTCAACCATGCCTCTGTTTATGAAGTTGTCCTGGTTTTCCTTTCCTTGGGGCTTATCCACACTAACCTTTCTCCCCACTCTTTCCAGGCACAGGTCCCTGCTTAAAAGCTCTGTGTCTGAGTGTGGGTACCCCCCCCAGCTTTCTCGGTAGTGGTGTAGTGGTTAAGAGTGGTAGACTCGTAATCTGGTGAAGCGGGTTTGCATCCCCACTCCTCCGCATGCAGCTGCTGGGTGACCTTGGGCTAGTCACACTTCTCTGAGGTCTCTCAGCCCCACTCACCTCACAGAGTGTTTGTTGTGGGGGAGGAAGGGAAAGGAGATTGTTAGCCGCTTTGAGACTCCTTAGGGTAGTGATAAAGCAGGATATCAAATCCAAATTCTTCTTCTTCTTCTTCTTCTTCACCACCGCTCAATCAGAGCAAACATCCATTTGGGTTTTATGCAGATTGCCGTTTGCTCCGATTTAGGACATTTTTTTGTGGTGGAAGCTCCAGAGCAAAAACACAGACACTGGGACACAGCACAGTACAGGTATGTACCTGGAAAAGGTGGAGAAGAAGAAGAGAAGAAGAAGAGGAAAGGCTAAGCCCTTAGACTAAACCCACATCTCCCTCCTGCTCTGTTATCCTGCTCTCCCTCCTACAGTCGCACCTTGAGTTACAAACACCTCAGGTTACAAATGCTTCAGGTTACAAACTCCACTAACCTGGAAGAGTTACCTCGAGTTGAGAACTTTGCCCCAGGAGGGGAACGGAAATTGTGTGCTGGCGGCGCAGCAGCAGCAGGAGGCCCCATTAGCGAAAGCACGCCTCTAGTTAAGAACAGTTTCAGGTTAAGAACGGACCTCCGGAACAAATTAAATTCGTAACTAGAGGTACCACTGTACGTGCAACCCATACTCTGAGGAGACCCATTAAAATCAATTAATGGTTTTACTCTGAGCATAATACTGGACATCACTCATAGTTGCTACTATCATCCTTCTCTGTGTAGCATAACTACAATGCTTCCTATCAACTATAATTAAAGGAGCATGGACATGTTACATTGAATGAGTGTACAATCTCTGAACCCTGTGTACACATATCGTTGAGCTACACACTTGTATAGTTATTCACATGGAATGCTCAATGAGTGTACATTCTGTACATGCACAATTGTCGAGCTGTGCTGGGCACATATGGAGAGATAGTTTGCACATGAAAGAGAACAAGCCTTCAGCTGCATTGAAACCATGTTAGCTTCCTTCACACATCTGTCTGCTCAGCCAACACCCTTTCCCATTTTCATTTCTCCATTTTTATTAGAAATAAGAATGTGGCCAGTTCCTAAGCAGTGATTCAGACTGGAATGACAATGTGTAGGCTGTTTGGGTTTATTTCAAACAAACAACGGACCTATTATCCAAACTCATTCACTGTGTGGTGAGCAATTGTGATTTTCAGTCAGGTCTTGGTAACTTTGCCATACTTGTATGTGTAATAGTTTGCTAAAATTGCTAAAATCAGCACAGTCAACTTTTTGCACCCAACCGCCACATACACAAAGAGCAGGCTATTCTGTACATGGCAGCAGTTGAATACAATTAGCTTGCCACAGTATAGGCAGGCTCCTGTGGCTCCTGTAGGCCTGATGACTGTGTGCACAGGCCCTCAGAGCCAGCATAAAAAATACTGAGCTAGATGGAACAATGGTCTGAATCAGTATAAGACAACGGCCTATGTTTCAGAAGACAGCTAATTGGAGATTGAGTGCAAATCTGTATGTGCAGGCTATCACAGGACTGATTGTAGAAAATCAGGGAAAGGAATACTGCAATTCATCTAGAATGAGTGGATGAGGCTTATAAATGTAGAATATAATAATATTGAAGCAACAGTCCCCACTATCTATGCACTTCTATAGGCATAGCGCAAACTCAATAACTTCACATTGAAGCTGCTTGCCATTTACGCAACTCAATGCCAGGCCTGTGTTATTTAAATCCTTTGTCCCCCCAGGACCCCCCAGGATGTGTTTAATCATTGAACTAAATGCAGCAATTTCACAGCTGGAAGGTACCTGTTAGAATCTATTTCACTTAATTATTCTTTTTGTTAATATTAAGCAGGTTTTTAGACGGAATATTCCTGTCAGCGGAGGAAGCCAAATGGACAGAATGAGCTTCGAGCTGTGGCTCTGTGCTCCGTGCTGCTAATGATTTTGAGCCTGGACCTGGGGGGGTTCTTGCTGCTTCCACACAAGGGAGAGATTTCAGTCTCCCAATTAAACACAGCAGCACTCAGTGTTGTGAGCGGCATTTTGTGCTGAACCGACTCAAATGTTGGAGGACTGGCTCTTTAAAAAAGTCTCCTGCTTGCTAGTTTTACTACAGAGAGTGCTTAGAGCTGTGGCACTCGTATTATCAGAAGAGACCTGAGTCCTGCTCTTGAGCAGAATGTCAGGTTCTGGTGAGGGGAATGGTGCCTCGGGGATCACTGTTTCGAAAGGTTATCAATCACCTGCCTCTTCCGTCTATATAGCTAATGCCACCAGTCCAATGAGAATCAAGAATCTAGGCTCCCCTGAATTTCAGCAGCCATTTAATTTTATTTGTAAGTTTTTGAAAATGGCCTGCTGAAGGAGATGGCCTGTTAAGAAAGGTAAAAGGTAAAGAGAGTGCAAAATATGGTCTGAAGCTCAACATCAAAAAAACTAAGATCATGGCCACTGGTCCCATCACCTCCTGGCAAATAGAAGGGGAAGAAATGGAGGCAGTGAGAGATTTCACTTTCTTGGGTTCCATGATCACTGCAGATGGTGACAGCAGTCACGAAATTAGAAGACGCCTGCTTCTTGGGAGAAAAGCAATGACAAACCTAGACAGCATCTTAAAAAGCAAAGACATCACCTTGCCGACAAAGGTCCGTATAGTTAAAGCTATGGTTTTCCCAGCAGCAATGTACGGAAGTGAGAGCTGGACCATAAAGAAGGCTGATCGCCGAAGAATTGATGCTTTTGAATTATGGTGCTGGAGGAGACTCTTGAGAGTCCCATGGACTGCAAGAAGATCAAACCTATCCATTCTCAAAGAAATCAGCCCTGAGTGCTCACTAGAAGGACAGATCCTGAAGTTGAGGCTCCAGTACTTTGGCCACCTCATGAGAAGAGAAGACTCCCTAGAAAAGACCCTGATGTTGGGAAAGATGGAGGGCACAAGGAGAAGGGGACGACAGAGGATGAGATGGTTGGACAGTGTTCTCGAAGCTACTAACATGAGTTTGGCCAAACTGCGAGAGGCAGTGAAGGATAGGCGTGCCTGGCGTGCTCTGGTCCATGGGGTCACGAAGAGTCGGACACGACTGAACGACTGAACAACAACAACAAAAGGTAAAGGACCCCTGGATGGTTAAGTCCAGTCAAAGGCAACTATGGTGTGTGGCGCTCATCTTGGTTTTCAGACCGGCGTTTGCCGACAGCTTTCTGGGTCGTGTGGTCAGCATGACTAAACCACTACTAGTACACAGAGGACCGTGACGAGTGCAAGTGTGCATGGAAACGCCGTTTACCTTTGCCTACCTCAGAACCTATCCATTCTGAAGGAAATCAGCCCTGAGTGCTCCCTGGAAGGACAGATCCTGAAGCTGAGGCTCCAATACTTTGGCCACCTCATGAGAAGAGAAGACTCCCTGGAAAAGACCCTGATGTTGGGAAAGATTGAGGGCACAAGGAGAAGGGGACGACAGAGGGCAAGATGGTTGGACAGTGATCTAGAAGCTACCAACGTGAGTCTGACCAAACTGCGGGAGGCAGTGGAAGACAGGAGTGACTGGTGTGCTCTGGTCCATGGGGTCACGAAGAGTCGGACATGACTAAACGACTAAACAACAACATTTAGGGCAAGGTAAAAATAAGGGTGATGGACAATAAAAGAAGCAAAACTTCATGGCTATTTTAAGCAACCCCCCCCCCCCAGCAGCAACACTGTCAGTTACATGGATCATTCTGTCCTGAGCACAATAAATTGTATCATTGTTCGGTCGTTTCCTCAAAAAGGCAATGATGGGGAGGGGGGGAGGTGTCAATGGGGAGGTAGAGCTGACAGCACCAAAACTGAATGCATAAGTGGCAAAAAGGTCCCAGCAGAACAGCAACTTGCTCGGGTCTGCATTTTTGGATGAAGCTATGCTAATGCGGAAGAGGTAAATAAATTGCAGGAACAATTCCATTTTCCTGGCGTAGGTTTTGTTTAGCTGCCACAGGATGCTTTCCAGAGATCTTAGACAAGCGCTGGAAACTGTCATGTTCAGCAGGTAAGGAAGAGAGGCAGGTAACTCCCTGTTTGATATTAGAGATAACAACAGCATCAGCATCGAAATTGGTAACCCGTGTACTAGATTGATTGTGCTGTCAATCAATCTATTGCCTACTCAGACATAAGCCCTACTCCCAAGGAAGTAGGCATTGGATTGCAGCCTTAATATTTTATACCTTGTCTTACCTCCCAGATCCCTTCTATTCATGTAATATTCCCATTTCATGAATAAGGACTGCCTTTTGGTGTCTAGGTGCCTTTTTAGAGAGCGTCAAAGTAGATTCCTCTCTTGAAATAACTTGGATAGAAAAAGGAGCATACAAAAAAATTAAAGGTGCAGCTCAAATGGACCTCCTTTGATTTACATGCACAGCAATGGGTCGTGTAATTTTTTTCCTCCAGATTCTGTGTGATTCACACACCAAAGACCAGGGGATAACTTTTCTGGAATAACACTGAAAGGAGTACATCTTTTGTACTGATGTGGGTTTTTATACATTAAGAGAGGAATGAATGAATGAATGATAATAATAATTGTGCAAGATTTCCCCTCTCGGCTCTAGTCTTAAAGGAAAATTAACAGAGCTTTGTCTAACATGTTCTATCTTTGCTTCTAGTGGTGAATGGACAAAACTGCACCCATTCCCGCACCCCACTTTCCAACTTCCATATATTCTAAGTCCTGCCTAGCTGCACAAAGTCCTGCCTATGCACATCAAAGAGTGGAGACTGCAAATATATGATCTGTGTTCTGACAAATATATGATCTGTTCTGAAAAAGTGCATGGTATACATCATGAGCATAGAGCCTATATCATAGCTCAGTGACAGACCATCTGCTTTGTATGCCAAGGGTTCAAGTCAGTAGCCTCTTCAGTTAGGTAGAGCTGGGAATGGCCATAGTCTCAAAACCCTGGAATTTCCTATTGTTCCGATGTATTGCAATGTATGTGCATACATGGGTGGTTGGACATGATTATGGGGCACAGTCAATGGGGATGATCCTGACCCTTGCCTCATACTCAGGGATATTATAATGTTAATCCTAGGAAGATTATTTGTAAGGAACATTTCAAGCTTCTTTGTGTTCTTTCAAAACTTAGTATTAAATAGGTATTGCTGGGTGCCTGATCAATTGTTTAAAGCTAGGTTGGTAATACGCAGTAAACGTTGGAGATGTTGGTAGCCTTGAACCAATATTTCTCTCATGCTTTCCCACTGCAAAGAGCCTTAAAACATCCCAAGCCGCGGCATTAGGTAGCTTTTCAAAAGCCTTAAGGTATGTTCGCATTACCACTTGCCCTGCATCAAGTGTGCTCCCACTGCTAGTTTTTGAAGCCACTTTAGCCACAATCCACATTGATCCTGTAGTTTCTGGACAAATACTGCTGCCTCAAACCAGCTACAATCCAACTAGAAAACGTAAGTCGCATTCACTGTATTTGTGAATGCTGTGTGCACAATTTAAGATAGCCATCATGTGTATGCAGGTGAGTGCATATGCACAAATGGAAGCTTTAATGAATAGGAGTTTTGTGGGGGTACAGCAGGGAACCAAAAAGGTTGTGCAGGACTGATGAATGCATCCCCGCTCTCTCTCTGACGTCAACAACTTTGTGCAAATGTGGCTTGAAACATAGCAGGGGCAGGACAGTCTTGCTGTGTTTTAAGCAGCCAATGTGAACATATTGTTTGTGGGGTGCCTGGACTCCCCTTCTGATTCCGGGGTGGCGGACATTGAATTTAGCATGTTAAAATACAAGGCAGAAGCCATCCTGGCAATGGCCTGTTAAAGATGGGTGGTGAGCTGGGAGAAAGGGGGTGGCTGTGTGCTAGAGGGCAAATGGGAGGGTCTCCTCAACTCAGAATTAGCAAGGAGGACAAAAAACTCTGAAGGAGAGCAATTGTTTGAAAGATTACAGTTTTGCCTGATGTAAGCTGGAGGAGAAGTTAGTTGTGGTTTGTAAGCGGCATTAGGCTGGAGAAAGAGGGAGGGTAAGAGCAATGTGGGCTGGCAGTATGAATCCAAGGTGGCAGCTTTGGGAGAAACGGAACCCTCTTGGAGTGTAATGCTGGGCACCCCTTCATCCTAGGCTCAGATTGTGTATATGCCATATATAATAGAGACACCTCAGTCTCCGCTGTGCCTCATTTCCAAAGGAAACATGAACCTGGGCCCCTGAAAACTCACACTGCTGTGGAGATTGGGGTGGCACGTAACAATATCCTTACTTAGTTGCCTTCTTTTCTGAGTTGGTTCGCACAAGGGGTGCTGGATGAGACAGAACTTGCTGGTTAGCTCAGCTGGTTACAGTGTGATGCTGATAACGCCAAGGTCGTGGGTTCGTTCCCTGCATTTTCCTGCATTGCAAGGGGTAGGACTAGAAGATCCCCAGGGTTCTTTACAGCTCAAACATTCTATGATTCTATGAAGATGAAGTGACCATTCTACCAGCTAAAGGAATTGGATATCTGCAGCTTCCCCACTATGCAAAAAATGGCTGGCTACTGGTGTTCTCTACTCTTATATTAATGGAGACCATGGGTTGTATTCAGTGTAAATCCTATGCAGAGTTGACCCACTGAAATTAATAGACATGACCTAGTGGCCGAGGGGGCTTTGGCCCCCCCAATAAAATATTTGAGGGAGCCAGGGCCCTCCAAAGTTGATGGGCATTGCTATTCAAATGGTGCACATGCACCACATCAGAGCTTACCTGCTCCCCCCATATTTTATTGAAGTGGGCACCCCTAGACATGACTTAGGGATTGTCCACACTTCTGATTGCGCCTCTTCTTTTCCCCGGGAAAACCCACTTTTTCAATTGAACTTACTCCAATTCAGCAGTAAAGAGTGGCTTTTCTAGGGGAAACCAATGAGGCAAACAGAAAACTGCTCAGAACACGTCTAGAAAGCATCGGATGAGCAGAAAGGGGTGCTGGGGGAGGTGAGAGGGAAAAGCCCCGTTCTCCAAGCAACAACCTGCAAGCAGGGCTTGCATGGATGTGCCCCACTAAATGAATCCTGCCCACCATCTCCTGTGACAAAGAACGCATCTGTTATGGTTTGTAGACTGTGTTTATGTTATTTATTTATTTATTCATTTATTTTAGCAACAGTTCCTCTTCGCAAAATCATGGGTTTTGCCCTTCCTCCACACCCATTCTCCCTGGCTTCTGAGTAGATAAGAAAGCTGAGGCAAGTCCAGAGCAATACTTTAACAAAAAAGAAAAGCCCTTGCAGATTTTTCATACATATGCAGTTTTCTTGACATTTATAAACGGGGCTGAGATGGTCTGTTGCAATCAATGCATTAGTTACTTAAAAGCCCAGAAAGTAAAGTGAAGTGATAAATAAGGAAGACACGAAGATGGGAGGAGGGGAGCTCTAATGGTTCGCCCTATACAAAATGAGTAATTGGTGAAATGGGTAAAAGAGCATGATCTGTGATTCCCCACCATCCCAGCATGAGATTAATAGATCAGTAGACTAAGGGGGGAATGATCTTTCCATAACCTCCTTTCTGGATGTTTTCTTTCACCAACCTGATTTTTAAGAAGTGACAACTTTTTAATGAGGATGGAGAAGGAGCAATGGTGCAAGGAAGTAACAGGTCTTTGGCCAAATCACTGTTTAAATGGTTTGAATAAGGAGGCTCCAGAGGAGCTATTCTGTGTTTTAGAGCAGAGCTTATAATAATTTGTACCGTCAAAGCATTATTGCAGACTGAATTTCTTTATGCCTTGCTTTCGATAATAACACCAACCATAAGAGATAAGATGCCATTCTCTGCTCATTTTATAAAGCTTAAGTACTGAAAAGTGAAGACATTTGGAATAGACTTTCATATTTGGCATCCTCTCATCCTCTCTCGATGTAGCGGCTTCTGTTTAATTTTCTGTAAGCGGTTCTTTCCTTCTGATACCTGAAGAAGAATTGGAGAGTGTAGAGAGTAGAAAGGAATTCTAAACCAGCGGAAGACTGGGCTGGACATGTCTCTCGGATGTTACATTTTTACAACCTATAACAATCTATTGGAATGATATATTACATTATTTCAAGCAAGACTGTAGCAAAGGCCCCACCTTACAGCTTGCCTCTGGTATCCATTTGTTATTACACAACATTTCTCTCTGGGATGTTGTGGTTTTCATATTTATCAGTTTTCCCCGCATGGCTGGTCCTCCAACGTCGATTCCACCATCTAAGCAAAACCAGACATGTATCTGGCAGCTATTGGGTGAAATTTTCACTCCATTGAATAAAGGGGGGGGGGAGAGCATCATTTTGTTACTATGATGAAGACGCCTTGCACATTTTGACAAACTGAACTCCCTCCAGGGTGCTTACTGGCCATGAAGCTCTTTCATATCTCATTCATTATCAGGGAGAGATGGGAAAACACTTCCTCATTTCTCTTGCGTATGAGCAAATTAGTGAAAACCACAGAGACTCGGTTTCATTAAAAGTGATGGAGTGAGACTGGCTGCAGTCTCTGCACATGGGGGACTGGGCTGAGCTGACACAGTGCAGTCTGGCTTGCAATTCGAAGAAATAGATTACTTGGAAATTTCTTTATCGAAATGCTAACCACCTGCAACAGCAGAGCCCAGAGATGGATTATTGCTGGCAAAATCTTGGGCAGTGGGCTCCAGCTCAAAGCCCCAGAACTATCAGGCAAACCTCAGCCACCTTTCCCAGGCAGCCAGCGCCATTCAGAATCCCCTGTATAAATCTGTGTTTGCCACGCTCACAATCCCTGCCTGGGTTTTATGATAGCTATTACCAGCAACAACCACTGTCGTAATTTCTCTTAAGTGATGTAAACCAAGTAATAGCAGAAATGCACCCATTCACATAGAGAAATGGCGTCTCATCACAAAGTTTTGATTTTTTTTTGCTCCATAGAACAAAATAGGAGATGATAGGGATGGAGGGTCTGCACCTAAATAACATTAATTGATTGGGTCATCCCTAGGGTCCTGTTCTTTGTACTATTCTACTAGTGAAGTTCAAACCATGGCAATTCAGAATCACCTGGTGAGTGCCAAAATATGGCCACTGAGAAACAGAGGACAGGTTATCTGCAAGCTCAGGAGGATCCCAAGGTCTGCAGAAATTGGAAAAAAGAGGAGGGGTTAAAAAGACACTAAGAAGTAGTAGAAGAGTTTGGATTTGATGTAAGAGTAAGGTTGCGTACCAGTTACAGGTGAGTAGCCGTGTTGGTCTGCCATAGTCGAAACAAAATAGAAAATTCTTTCCAGTAGCACCTTAGAGACCAACTGAGTTTGTTCTTGGTATGAGCTTTCGTGTGCATGCACACTTCTTCAGATACACAGTTGCGTACCAGTTTCTTGTGGGTTTATAAGTCTTGGCACGAACTTCCCACCAGTTTACCACTCCAATGTTTTACCAAAGAATCTTGATATTACTGCCACAGATGCTGCTGGAGACCACAATTTTGCCACCATTTTGTGTGTCCCCTCAGGAGCATCTTGGCTCAAAAGGTTTCCATTTTGTCAGGAAAGGGAGGCTGAACAGATCTAGGAAGTCAGGGCAAAATGCATTTGGGAGTTCCTGCAGAAACCATCGCTTGAACCCAACAAGGGAGCATTTCCACCTGATATTGGAAACTTTTGGGGTGATTGGTGGGCTACTTAAAAATGAGGCTGAAGTTTAGATTTAGTTTTAAATTGTATTTTAATCTGTATTTTAATGAACTGTTTTATGTTTTTGTTGTGATTTTATTGGTGTTAGCCACCCTGAGCCCGGTTTCGCGGGGAAGGGCGGGGTATAAATAAAAATTTAGTATTATTATTTATTATTATATACACTGGCGTGGACCTTTCAAAAATGCATTACATTTGTGTGACTCACCAAATCAGTAGGTTCTCCGGGCAGCTTTCAATAAATATGTAAAACAAATGAATGTGATACAAAGTAAAACATGACACCATTAAAGGGGGAGCAGGGGTGTCTACAGAACCTTTGATCAGACTGGATGTTACACAGTTCTGGTGGCCTTAAGCTGAGATGCAAAAAACCGCAAGTGCTGTCCAGTCAGGGGGTATTGTTTTGTTTGTTATCTTTATTTTTAGACTGTAATCCACCCTGTAATCCTCAGATGAAGGGTGGCATATAAATTTAACAAATAAAATAAAACTAAAACTTAATGGCTTTGGAAACTAGGTTTTGAGATGGTCATGGGGCAATTTTAAATTTCATCCTATGCATTTCCCGGTTGTAAGATTCAGTATAGCAAAGGGAGGAGGAAATGCCATCTCCATGCCACCTGAAAGCATGGTCCAAAACAGCATCATAACAATACTTAGCCATACAGCGACGGCTGTGCAATCTGGGCAATGATGAGCTAATTAATTAGCTGTCTGCTTAAGAGGCCTGCAGGCCTACATGTGGTGGCAGTGCAGTCCAAGATGAGATTGCAGGGACAGTGTGGCAGCAGTAAGCAGCAGCAGCAGCAGCAGGGCTAAGGTTGGCTCAGGCCAATGCTGCAAGGCCAGCCTTTCTATGGGTATTTAATTAATCCTCAAATTTGCAAAACCTACTGTCATCAAGCAGAAACAGATCCTCATCATGGTTTAATTGATGCAAAATGTCTTGATCTGGATTTATTGAAGCAGAAACCCTGGCTTCTGCAGAGTTTCAGCTGGCTTTTAAAAAATACACAACAACAACATGTGACTGAGCCAGGAAGAAAAAGAGCCAGGTGGCAAAACCCTCTTTGGATGACAACATAACTTGCTTGTAGCTCTGTGGCCCGAGAAGCCTGTGTCCATAATGAGTTGGCTCATAATGCAGAGGACATTTTCCCAGTTTCTCCCTCTTAAAGGAACACAGGCACAAGACACAGAGTGCATATAGCAGTATGGTTATGTTTTGAAGCCCAGCTCTAAGTGGCAAACCATTTGTAGGAAGCAGCTGCCATGTGGTTCTGGCAATTTCAACAATGCCAAGGCAACCCCTCCTGAAGTTTGGTGACATGGCTGAGCTTCACCCAAGAGACACCTGCATGCAATTGTGCTGATAAAGGTGGAAAAGGTAAAGGACTCCTAGATGGTTAAGTCCAGTCAAAGGCGACTATGGGGTTGCAGCACTCATCCTGCTTTTAGGCCAAGGGAGCTGGCGTTCATCTGCAGACAGCTTTCTAGGTCATGTGGCCGGCATGACTAAACCACTTCCGGTGCAACAGAACACCATGACGGAAACCAGAGCGCACGGGAACACCGTTTACCTGCCCGCCACAGCGGTACCTATTTATCTACTTGCACTAGCGTGCTTTCGAACTGCTAGGTTGGCAGGAGCTGGGACAGAGCAACGGGAGCTCACTCCGTCGTGGGGATTCAAACTGCCAACCTTCTGATCAGCAAACCCAAGAGGCTCAGTGGTTTAGAGCACATTCCTGATAAGTGCTGATAAGTGGCTACCACCAGGGTGCTTAAGACCAGTGCTGCTCAAGGACTGCTTAGTGTCCATTCTGTGTCCCTTTGGAGGTGAGTTGGATAGTGAGCCAAGGTGGGGTACCGCCACCAAAAAGGCCCTGTCTTAAATGCCTTTGTCAGAGTGTCACACCTATGTTAACCTTTTGGTGTCAGGTGAGTATCTTTCTATATGCCCAGGGATTTAAGTTGTTGGCTTTTTGACAATTTAGACCACAAGTTGGAGAAAGCTGCCCTAGGGGGTTAACATAGCAGAAGCATCATGGAGTTGTTGGAAAGAGCAAGCAGGGGCTCAGCCCCCAGTATTTAAAATATTTTTTTAAACTCACTCATCACTGTTCCTGATCTCAGAGCAGCATACGATGCCATCAAATGTTACAATTAAAGCAAATAAAATCACAGCCCATTACAACAGCAAAACAAGCAGGTAAAATGACCACAAATCCTTGAAAACACAGAACGGGCTTCACATTCCCAATGGTGCATGCAGGCATGGATACAAGCCACCACACTGCAAATATGAACTCAGTAACAGACATGAAATAATTACTCCATTGCCAAATGTCACATTGACTCTCAAATGCTGTGGCAATAATAATGCAAAGTATACAAGGGGGGCGGGGAAGAGAAAATCTTAGAAATATTTATGTTCAGGGATGGGCAAAACTACTCTAAGAAATTTTGCTCTACATAATAAAACTTGTGGCTTCTTTGAAATTAAGCTTCTTTAGGCAAAATCCCCTTGAGAAATTTTGTAAGTCTTATCACCACAGATCAGTGGTAGAGCAGATGATTTGCATGCAAAAAGTCTTAAGGTTTCATTCTTGGTGTCACCAGGAAAGAAAGGCTCCTCCCAGAAACCCTGGAGAGATGCTGCCAGTCAGTGCAAAGCAATACTGAGTTAGATAGGCCAGTATGAGACAGCCTCTTACACCTCTATTGGAAGATTTTTGGCTTCCTTCTTCTTCATATGTTTTGCTTAAGGAGGGTGGACCCCAAGACTTGCTACAAATTTCACTTTTGGTGATCTTTAAATGGAAATTCCGCTTATACCTAAGTGGAGCCTTTTGAGAGAAAGGAAGGGTCCCAAAATCGAAATAGTAATTATTCTGCAGAGTTTTCCTCTTGGAAGATGGCAGTACAGCATCACCACATTTTGAACAAACCGTGGAAGAGCACCTGAAACCCTGCAGCACACATGCTGATCTAGGACTTTGAGCATCCAGAATAAATTAAAAGAACAACAAACAACCATCTTCAAAGGTCTTGGATCACCTGAGCCTTTTAATTCCACGTGAAAAATGAAAAGCCGCTGAAACAAAGAAAACTGAAACCTACAGAACAATAAAAGATACAGAGTCTGCTGTAGATGATTTGACAACCTCCTTCCCATCTGCCTTTCTCCCTTGCAGATGGACTTTTCGGCTATCTGCTGAATCTACTGCATTTACAAAAGAGGGCCAATGAAATCCAGGTCTGTCCTCTGCGACGATTGCACAGCAAGAAAAGAAAAGGGAGAATGGGTGGAACAGCTACTTCGAGGTAGGTGGGCTGATGCAGACTATCAACAGGATGCTGCCTGTTGCAGGCGTCAGACACTGCACAGGAATTGTGTGGTTCTCAAATCCATTTGCTATGGTTTCAAAAGTCACAAGCAAATGCTTCCAGTGGGTACCATTCAGCCAAAGGAAGGGAAAATATCATTTATTTCAATGTGACAGTTTAGCACATGCTTCAGTCTCTCCCACTGACATCAACAGGGTTTTAAAGGTGCTAAACTTTGGCTGGATTGCCCCCATAGCGTGCAGCTGTGGATTAAGTAGAAAGTTAAGCTCTTCTCTCGCCACGCTACAAGAGCACCAGCTGCTCAAAACTTTCCCATATTGTATGTTGGAGGCGGATAAGCACATGCTACACAATGTGGCCCAGACTTGGCAGTATCCTTAATTCCAAGAAGGCTGCTCCCAGCATGCAATAGTACACTACCCTGTTTTGATCCCACAGCTGCTGTTTTCCTCAACATGGAATCTATTACTTCAACCTATGTGCACAACAAGCTTACCTTAATGTCAGGGAAGCATTTTTAGATGCAGATGGTTAGCTCACACATATTAGCCTCAATCCCAGAACATTCAATATTTACCCACACGAGTCTTCCGTTCCACTTTTCTGAGGGTACAGTTGCTAATACCTGTGGTGTTCTGTGTAACGTTTCATTTAAACCTAAACAGAAAAGGTCTTTGGGGCCGGAAATGCAAACACACACACACACACACACACACACACACACATATCTCTTAACCCAAAGTCCAGGACTGAAACATTCTGAGCTGGGAGAGTTTCTTCCATTTCTGTGTAATTTTCTGTCAGGCAGAGTGAAAATATATTCTCCTAAGGTCTGTGTGAATTGTGGGGGATGGAGCTACACATTATAGCCACAGGAAAGTAGTAAGGTTTGTTGGTTTATATAGGTGGGATTGCCACACAACACAAAGAGCACATTTAACACAAATCCACAAAGGAAACGCCACACTCCAAACACGGTATGCTCTGCATTTTTTTTTGTAAGGGAAGGTGTTTTATGAACATGAATCGTGCTCTGGAAACAAACATTTTTGCACTCTTAAAGCTGTTTTTCTGGTACGGTTCTCCCTTAAATCAAAGAGTTTGGTGATAAAGCATTTCTGCTCCTTTCTTTGTGCTGCTATCCATTAAATGGCCACTTAATACTCAAAATACACCACCCCCTTCATTGGTAAATCAATGGAGACAATCCCCAACAGAGGAGGTGCATAATGTGTGGCTTCATTTGTTTCCTTAAATGCATTTTAAGTAAGAAGGAAAGTTTGCACATCTTGTGTGGATAATATCTACCTGCTTAATTAAGTTCTGCTTCTGTAGAAAATTAAGCCTGATCGCCCACACAATCCATGGCTGGGATTTGGCTTTGAGAGATGTCAATCCCTTGCCCTTTTTGCTTTTTTCTTCTTTCAAGGAATGTTAAGGCCATCCCTTTGTCTTTGGGCTGAGATGACAACTGATCCCCAGCTGGGCTACTCTAGGTCATGACCAGTTTGGCTTGTCAGTCAGAAACTAAAGAAACTGCTGTGTCCTCATCTGGTGACTTTGATTGCAACTTTGATTCCTCAGGAAATTCTGGACTCTTGCAATTTTAAATGAATTTATATCAGATTACTGTGTAGTCACAAGACCTGCTAATGTGTATACCTGCTAGTTCTGCTTTCTTTCTTAATAACTCAATAGTTATTTCTATGATTTTTCTTGCAAATTCTAGGTGGTTCTCACCAGAGTCTGCTGAAATTTTGCCTACTTACTTGTGCTACTATGCTACTTAATTACTGATTAATTGAGGAGCTGGAAGGATTCCACTCCAAGTTACTAAGGGGGTGTTCATATTTTTAATACTCCCTAATGTGCTTGCAGGATTTCCTTCCTGCCTGGATTAGTTAAACCATGGGGGGGGGCAGTGTGTGGCATTCCAGATGTTCTGAAGTAAAACTCCCACCATCCCTAGTAAGCATGGCCAATGGTCAGCAACAATGGAGGGTGCTGTCCACATCTGGATGATGCAATGTACATGGGTTTAGTAGCAGTGAAATGGTGAAGTCCCTTTGAGATAGGTCTTACACACACACACACACACTCACCCGGTATATTTACCCAATGAGATTTGAGCTTGAATTGAAGGGCACTGTGGTTTGTTATTTTGAATTGGCTTGCTAGATGTGACCATAGGTGTATGTGGCCGGGGGTTGGGTGTGTGTAAAAATGTAGAATCGTTGCTATTTTATCTTAAAAGGATCACACACAATCTAAAATCATCACCCTCTATTTTAAGATGAAATGTCACAGAAAGTGCAGTCTTGGAAGAAAACTTTTTATACATGCCAGCTACCACGAATGAAGCATACATGACTTTGGATCTCATCTGCCGGTATAGGATTTTTATTTTATTTTATTAGTGGAACATGAATAACTGCTAAAAACCAATCCAATATATGATGTTTGGAAATGCCATCTGCCACTATAAACCTATCTGTTGCTCCCAGACCTAATTTAAGGCCTTCACTTGTTAACCACAGACATTTAAGCCACCCTGGGCAACACTGCAAAGCAGAACTGCCAAAAAACAAACAACCGCACACACAAAAAACCACAGCCAGACTCCAGTTTCAAAGAGTTTCTATTAAAAATGTATGAAGACAGAAACAAACAAGGATGGCACAGGAAATTCAAAGGGCATCATCAAATGAAGGGGGAAACCCACAAACACACAAGCACTGTGTGATGTTCAGGATGATGGTCCATTTACTTCTGAGAGAAAGAGAGAGAAATAAATGGATTCCCAATAAATACGACTCGTTGATAGCAGGTGGATCTTTAATGAGGGGCATGCTTCAGTTTCAGGGGAGTTTCTTCCTTATTTCCAGAGCTTTTAGCTCAGGGGGAAAGAGGTGATGCCCATCATTTGCTTGAAGTTATTAAAAACAAAAACAAAAAAAGCAGACACGCATCAAAGTTTGTCAAGCAAAGATCTTTTTCACTCCAGAGTGTTTTTGCTTCCCGCTAGAGCACAAAACCACAATCACAACACAGTATTGGAGGAGGAGCACACAGGCAGCCTCAGAGCCAGCCAAGCACCTGGTATCTGCAGCCCACTTGAGAGAGGCCAGGCAATCACCATAGAGGAATGTAAACCTCAGAGTCAGCAGTCCAGTCACTAAGCCGTGAAGCAGGGAAAGTAAGACAGAACAGAAGGGTCACTGTGTGAACAAGGATAGTCAGGATTGCTTTCTTCCTGTTTGAGCTGATGCAGTCACTTGTTTAAAATGGTTACACCTCAGATTTCCCCCACAAAAGCACCATAGCTTCCGTCAGGCCATTGGCATCAGGTTGAGGAAAAGCTTACTCAGACCTTCCCAGACACTGAGGCTCAAACTTCACGTTATCCACAGTTCCATGATCCCTCCCTGGTGGCCCAAGGCATGTTATCGCCAAAGGACAAGACTTCACCTGTTTCATAAAGGTAAAGGTGAAGGGACCCCTGACCATTAGGGGCAGCACACCTGAGGGCAGCAGGTTCACAGAGGAGGTGCAAAGTGGCACACATAGCTTTGTCCTCCAACTCCTCTTTGCTGTTGCCCTGAGGCAGCTGTTTTGCTTATAAGGCCACACCTGGCTGCTGTCACTGTTAAACCCAAAGCAAACCCAAGCCTGGCTGCTCCTGAGTGGAAGAGATGAAGAGAAACTGCTTAATTCTTTTCTCTCCTGCCATCTTCCAGCTAAAGATGATCCTCCCCAACAGTACAATCCCATATATGTAAGCTCCATTGAGTTCTGTGGGACTTTCTCTGAGGTAAGTGTGTATATAATTGCAGCCCAAGCCAAGCAGGGAGGCAAAGTCCTCTCACTCACTCCTTTGAAACTTCCTGCACCCTGGTCTTCAGCGTTTCTGTGGCAGTTAAATCATAAAAGCAAATTTAAATTTAATAGCAAATTTAAATTTAAATAGGACTGTGTCTACAAGGAAGCCATGCCAGTGTATGCTTATGCACTATTTTTTGTTTACTAGTGCTGGCACTCGGCAAACTGTTTAAAGGAATCTTATCCTGTGCTTCGGCATCAGCACTGTAAACAAAAAATAGTGCATAAGCATACACTGGCATGGCACACGGGAAAGGCCAACTTGGATAATTGCCTTTTGGCAGGTTCCACATGAAGGCCACAATGCTTATTTTGGCTCTAAAAGAGCTGCAGTTGTGAACATGGCTTACATAGCGTTGCCATATTTCAAAAAGTAAAATCCAGGACACCCCGAGGAAACCAACGGAAATGTTGAGCTTCTTTAAAGGGAACCACCGAAATTTGCAAACGCCAAAAAAACCCCACCATGATTTTTCAATTGATCCAGGACAAAGATCCAGGAAAAAACACCACCCTCCACTGGACATGTGGCAGGCTTACAGCCAGTACTAGGCACCATTAGTTACTGGGTATATCTTTAAATACAGATATGGAGACCTGTGAGGAATCCAGTGCCACCTCATCTATGCTACTACTAGAAGCTTTGCTAGATTCAGAGGACTTCATTTTCTTCTAACTGTGTTGGACATGCTGGATTTGATAATATAAATGAGTGCCTGTACAGTGCTGCTATGGAAAACATCCTCCTCTAGTAAAATATAACTTGAGGATCCATTGGAATGAAACACACAGCAATATTTTGAGCCAAACCTCTCTCAAAGCACTTTTCAGAGTTTGAAATGTCTCAAATATTAATATTATGTAAGAGACATATTTTGACAGGAGTCCCCCCCAGGCAAGCCTGTGGGTGTGTATGCAAGAACTGAAAGCCCTTTAATCAAAATCTTTTTATCTGCTCCCACAACGGCCGCAGGCCACGCAGCCCAAATGTGGCACCTTATGAAAACAGAAGAGTATTTTAAGAAACAAAACCCCGTAGTGAGAAAAACACACTCATACAAAATATGTACTTGTTACAGATGGAGAAATGAGAGAAGCTGCCTTGATTGTCAAAGGTAGAGCAGCTCTGCCTCTGAGGGCAGGGGGTTGGAACTTGATCGTATCTTCAGGGTGGAATTGAAAGCTCATTTGGCAATGTAGAAATAAACTGATGCAGCCTTCACTTATTGCACTTATATGCCACTTTTTTATCCAAGAAGCTCAAGGCAGCATACATGATTTCTCATCCACATCCATTTTATCACAACAAACCTGAGAGGTAGGCTAGGCTGAGAGATAATGGCTAACTCAAGATCATGTCTAGCTAGGGAATTGAACTAGGGTCTCCCTAGTCCCAGACCAAGGCTAACTACTACAACCACTGTGGCTTTTTGGTGAGAAAATGTAAAGAATGGTGGGCTCTGCAGACCATTAGGAATTCAATTTCTGTGATTTACATGGAATCTGATCCAATCCACAAGTTCTGCATTAATGTGTGAATTCAGACATACTTATTGCCAAACTTTGCAGTACAGCTCAATAAGTAGCAAAACGTATTTCAAATGTGAATTTCAGGGGGGAAATATGTTTAGAAATGTGTACATTAAGATAAAATATGTATCCTGGGATAAAATATGTAATATAGTAGCATGAGTTTTTGTGTGGATTTATTTTTATTTTTATTTATCACAGATTAGAATGGAAATGGGAGATCACATGTGAAATTGACAGGGACCAGAAACAGGCTCATCTATTCATCCCTAAACATCAGCCAGTGAGGATAAGTACCATATTTCCAGAAACTTCAGAGCTCTAACAGGCACTCAAGGGAAAACCTGCTTCTCCAATTCTGACAGGGCTAAATAGGAAAGGGAGTTGGAGACAAAGTGCCTTGTGGCAGAGATATCACAGTTTGGGAGTTTGGCACAACTGCCATTATCTATCCATGTTGTCATTGCTGCACCGGCTGTATTCACCCTGCTGGTCCATTTGGACATCCACCAATCTGCACATAGGTTTCATGCTGCCCTGATTTAAGGGAGGGACTGTGACACACGTTTGACATGCAGGTGGTCTGCCAGCCAGAGTGGGCAGCACTGAGCTAGAATGACCAGCCACTTGCTCAAGTCAAGATGGCTTTATGAGATGATTTAATGCAGTCTTGGGCCTAGGGACATTGCATTTGGCTTCTGAGGCTCCCCGTGGGCCGTGCCTGCACTCTTTGCTGGTCCTGCTCCACATCTTCCTCCATTATTTTTTTTTTGCCTGCCTGCGTTGTGCTCTTCATAATAATGTCTCTTGCTTGTTTGGGTGGAGAGATGTTCATGTAGAAGCCTCTGAACATTGTGCAGCTGTAGATGTTCATGTAGAAGCCTCTGAACATTGTGCAGCTGGACTGTAGCCTACAATACAAAGTTACGAGTTGCATCTGTTGCCCCACCCACTACTGGCATGTTGCCCCGGGAGGCTTCCCACCAGAACATATCCCTCAGGATGCAGGAGGTTCCCCACCTTCATTCAATGAAACCGCCCCTTGCAAAAGCTTCTGCTAGAAAGCACCTTAAGCATAATAATTAGGCAGAGTTTTCATTTATGCTTCTCGTAGTGTCTTTTAATCTGTCCCTCCCCGTTCCTTCCAGGGCTCCTGAGATGGTGATCCTTTGCCCACACCTGTCAAATGATCCTTAATAGATGCATGAGTATGATTTATGTCTGCGGTTCTCATGCTTTCTTCTCCATTATTGTCTTTAAAGATGCCTCTGGTGGGATTTTGGCTCTCGAATATTCCCAGATTGCACCTGCTTGCAGCTACACATCTGTTGTCTTTTCTGCGGTATTTATCAAGAAAGAGATTAAGAACATAAGACAAGCCCTTCTGGGTCAGACCAAAGGTCGCTTCAGTTCAGCGTTCTGTTTTCCCGCAGTGGCCAATTAGATTCCTATGGGCAGCCCAGAAACAGGAAACGAGGGCAATAGCCTCCCTTGCCACTGGTACTAAGTCACATATTCAACGTGGGTTATAGTGCCGTCATTTGGCAAGTTTGCATAATTGTGGGAAACATTAAGGAAAATCTCCACCTCAAAAGCCCTGTCTTGAAACAAGGAGGCAGTCGCTACCCACAATTTAGTAACTTAGTAAGCTGAAGCCCTATTCAAACTGCTAGCCCTACCCTATAATGCATATACACCTTTTACTGTTTCCCAGATGAGGCCAGAAGTACAGACAAGGTAGGTCACATAGCATTAGAGCAGGGGGCGGCAAGGTTTACCTGGCCTGGGCCGGCTCACTCCCGCTGAGATCGCTCCATGGGCTGGATCGCGTCTGCGCAGATGCGATTTCCAGCGCTGCAGAAGCGAGTCCCTGCTCCGTGCTGCGCCAGTTTAGCGAAGCGTGCGAGGACTCGCCTAGTGGGTAGCTCAGTTTGGGGGAGGCTCATGGGTCATTTAATCGACCCCAGTGGGCTGCTTATGGCCCATGGGCCGCAGGTTGCTGACCCCTGCATTGGAGAGTCTAATAGTAAACAGCAACAGCAGGAAAACCATGCGAATTAAGATGCATCTATTGTTGTTTTCATGTTTTGAACAACTGATGACATGAGCATGTGCACAGGAGTGTTCCTTTCTAATGCTAGGCTCAGTCTACTCTAGTAGAAAAGGGAAGAAGTGTGGTCAGTTCAACAGGTATCACAGGACCCTGAGACGTCCATGAACTGAAAAGGTGGAAGAAGGAAGAAGATGAACAAACAGATTCCTGATGCAGCTTATGATATCATCGTGAGAAATGTGCTGGCCTAGCTGGCAGATTTACACTAACCAAGGATTTGGCAAGTACTAAAAGTGAGGTGCCTAAAAACTTCTGTTGTCACTTTAGCAAAGAGCAGTGGAAAGAGTGCCCCCAGCATCATTTCTCATTTGCAGCTGGAAAGAGCGAGAGAGAGAAAGATCATTATTGGGGAAAGCCGTGTTCTTCTGGTGCTGCAGTTCTCTACAAACCCAATTACACCATTCCCTGTTCTGATCCGCATTAGGCATGCCTCAGTGAGGGACCTGCTCTGCTGTAATTCCATCTGTGAGAATTCTCATTGGAAGACAAACCTCCAGCAGAAGAACAAAACCATCAGGAAGCAGGCAGGAGCAAAGCTAATCCACTTAGGTGAGATTTGAATAAACCAACAAAGAAGGAAAGGGTTCTAGACTAGCGATTCTAGAAATGATCTGTGCTGGCCCAGCAAAGCAAAGGCCATGAGACAACTGCCCGACAACTAGAAGTCAGTGAGGAGAGCAGAAGAAAAGGGGAGGGTGGGGGGGGGGGAGAGAAGGGAACACAGTCTATCAGCTCTCCGAGTCTTTCTTATAGCTTTTCCCTGGCTTCACCCCATCAACTCAGAAATCAAAGAGCTTCAAGCATCAGACGTTTGCGTCTGCTTCATCTTCATCACTGCCAGACACAGCCCTGCGATTAAAAGAATGGAGAAATAAGGAGCTTACAGATTCACTTTCCCCAGCTGACACCAGGACTTGCTGCACTGTGGTATCGATCCACAGGTCTGGCCTCTGCCGATAACTACACGCCACGGGGCTTAATTCTACTCCCCCCCCTCCACTTGGCACTACCTCTGATGCTTGGCAGAGAACAGCTATAATTTATCCAGACCTCCAAAGACAGAAAGCAGCACGTTTCCTTTGCCTTTTGTCTCCCCGTCTCCCTGCAAGTGGACTTGTTTGGCTGTTTATAAGCCTCATTTGTTTTCTTCCTGAAATTATATTAGAGCTGTCCACTCAAGTACAAACAGCCCTTAGGGCACTGGGAATTACAGTCAGCAACAGGAAAACAGCATTTCTTTCTTTCTTTTTTATTTAAAGAAGCTTTACAAGATGGCCAGTTATTTTATTATAAGCCCATGCACACAAAGCGTGCGCAAGAATTAAGGGGCATTGCCGTTAAGACTGTGCACTTGACACAGAGAAGCCCGAGGCAATGAGGGATTGCCTGGTCATCAGACAGATGGGGCACTGTCCCAGGCACTGGCCTTGAAAGGAGTGGCTTTCAGATAGACTTTCAATTACCCTAGAGCTGCTTTTCCCACAGTGATGAGTATTTTACTGCTGCTTCACTGTTTTTTGGCTGGGCCAGGAGAAGGAAAAAAAGGGTGTAACTTGACATTCTCCGAGGCACAGTGATACCATCAGGGCAGGCCTTTGAGGCAGGCACCCAGGGCCCCATTTGGCAGACAACAAAGGAGGCCCCTCAAATGAAGCAGGGCTGGCTCACTGGATTTTGAAGTGAGTGAAACAATGCACATTGCCATCTAAAGAGTGTGTGTGAGGGTAAAACCATCAAGTCCAGAAAATACACAACAGCACCTCTATGAAAGAGCACTACTGCTGCAAGTGACAAAGGAGGGCAACAAGAGATGGAGAAAAGGAGACTCTTTCTCGAGAGCAGTGGCAGGTTGACCTGTAGTGATGGGCAAGTGAGAAACAAGGTAGGAGCTACAGCAATGAGATGGTGCACCGTAAAGTGGGAGAGGGATGCTAGTTCTGGTAGAGGTCATGGAGGATGGTGGGATAATCAGTGGTACCAGTATTGGACAAAAATAGTCCAGGAGATACAGTCATGATAGCAAGGCTTGGGCATCACAATCCTATAGGGGTTCGGAAGCTCTTTGGGGATATCCTACTGGTTATGGAATGCTCACTATATATATTATATAGTGATGTATATATATATTACTACCAGTATATAGGTAATGTACATCCTTCAGTATGCCATAATGTTCATAATTCAGTAAACTGGTCCTGCTGATCTCAAGAACCATTCAAATTCTAAGAACAGACAGCAAGTGCACTTGGAATAATAAGTGTGGTAATTGCTATATGTGGAAACAAAATGGCTACAGTTTACAAACAACAATTTGAAATAAAAGTTTCGTGCTTCTGAGTGGATTCAACAGTGGGAAGCCAAGTTGTACCTGTTTAAAATTTTGTCACAGGACATCCATGTGAGGAGACAGTTGTAGCCTCTGACCATGGGGTTAAATCCATTGAGTGTTGTTAATCTTAGCCTTCCCTGTATTTTCAAGTGACTAAAGAGGGTAGCAATACTGGGTTTAACAGTGCAGTTAGAGGCTGCACACTGTTGTTGTTTAGTCGTGTCTGACTCTTTGTGACCCCATGGACCAGAGCATGCCAGGCACTCCTGTCTTCCACTGTCTCCTGCAGTTTGGTCAGACTCATGTTGGTAGCTTTGAGAACACTGTCCAACCATCTTGTCCTCTGTCGTCCCCTTCACACTGTTGTAGGTACCACCAAGTGATATAACTTTTATATCATTACTTTTGGGCCTTAGTCATCAGAATTATCCAACAATATTTTCAAAGCCATGGCAAACTAGGGAACAACGCCTACCCTTTCAAGGCTTTTAAAATGTGCAACATATACATGTAAGTTTTAAGCATACTTCTGAAATTTCTCTTTAAACTATATTAACTGGCAACCTAGGTTCCAAAACACTGCATTTATGTATCTGATCATCAGAAACTTCACTTTGCCTGGACTGTCTTTCATATGTAATTCCTCTATCTAGTATTTGCATTAGCTAGGTGGTCTGTAAAACATCTGTTTTGTTAACTTTGCATTAACCACAAGAAAACATTACTCAGGTAATGATCCTGCATACTATCAGATCTTGGGACATTTCTGCCTCTTGTGCAGAATCCTATAGCAATCCAATCACCTACTAGATTCTATCAAAAACTCTTATTCTGTTGATGTCTATGGGCAAGCCATCTTTTGTCTGTCTTTCAAGAAAAAGGGTAGCAACCTCCTTGTACACAACCCCAGCTTTTCCGTTTCCCAGTCAAATGAATATTTCCCTCAGATTCTTACAGCGCTCAAGAGAATCTCTATTTGGTATTTTCTCGATACCGCCAAGAGTTAAAGTCTGAAACTTAAAACTGGAGATTATAGTGCAAAAATTATCAAAGGCCATTCTAACAAACAGATCAATACTGTATGTGTGTTTGTTGAAGAGCTGAAAAAGAAGCTTCTGTTATATGCAGAACACTCAGCCACTTTGCACTGGCCATACCTCAATGGCAGAGCACAAGTTTTAAAAACAGAAGGCCCCAGTATAAATCCTTGGCATCTCCTGTTAAAAAGATCGGGTATCGGGTGATGTGAAAGACCTTTTTTGCCTGAGACCCTGGCGAGGCTCTGCCCACATAGAATAGACACTACTGAACCAGAGGAACAAACATTCTGACCTGGCATAAACAACTTGGTGGAGAGGGCGGGAGAAGCAAGTTCCTGCTGCAAGTTTCAATATGCAAAATGGGAATACCACTGGAAAGGTTGGGATGCAACTCGGCTTGCAGACTGATATACCTGTGTAGGAAGGGTAGATAGAGAGGAACTTCCAGCCTTCCTGGACTTTACTTTTTATACAATACAATACAATACAATACAATACAATACAATACAATACAATACAATACAATACAATACAGCAGCAGCCAGAAATTATCCCCTCCCTCGCAGAATTCTCCAACTGCCACAGCGACTGACCAGATGTGCAGAGAGAGGACTGTGTAGAGGAAAGTCACAACAAAGGGTTGAATGAGCTGAAAGTAACCTCAAATATACACTGCACAGCTGCTGAATTATCCCCAAATCTGAGACTTGAATCCCAAGCATCCCTCGGACTATCCCAAGCCCAACAAATGGAGGACCTAATGCTAAAGCAAATTCTAGAAATGTCATCGGGAAATCCTAAAGCAATAACAAAGGACTCCCACCCTCAACCTCCTAGGACAAATGGAGAGGACCTATCAATCATTGAATGGCTTGTGCTCCTAACTGAGGACTTTACTTTTTTGTACTGACCTACTGCTCTTCTTTCTGCATTAGACTGATACTCTCTGGGTTACTGGTCTCCTTTCTTAGTTCCATCTTCATCCTTACTTTGGGAGAGGAAACATCTTGGTGTCTATCTCCTGCTGAGATGAAAGAGCAAGCAATGGCCCTTTGCACCTGCACTTTAGTTAGTTGGAAGTAGGATCTTCCCTATCAAGTATGTACTTCCTTGAATAAATGTAGCTTTATTATTTTCCTAAACTCAGAGTTTCATTTTGGTTATAGCCAGAGTGAAGTGGGTTCGTCTAACGAGGATCCAGTGCTCTGTTCAAATTCTCTGAGCGTCTTTAACTCCAAATGCCACACCCTCTGCATCTGAAGGCCACAATCCCATTGATGGGAGGAGGTACCCAATCCCTGAAAATGAGGCCTTGCATTCCACAGCATTCTTCCAGCCCAGCTCCCAGTGAAGGATGGGTGCCAGTCCGTGTTAAATGCCTCATTGCCCACTATTAGCAGAGAGATGCAACAGGAAGATTGATCAATCTGTTGATAAATGGAAATGAATCCTCAACCACATCTTACACTAAGGTAACCCTAACCCCCAGCCTGCTCCTGAAAATTTCAAAGAAATTTATACCCCACCTCCAAAAGACCCCCCTCTCTCATTTTGTGGTGGGGTAAAGCCTCTGAAACTAAAAGGGTCTCTCAGCCCAGCAGTAAAGACAATTTTTTTTTTTTTTTTTTTGTAGAATAGCGTCCTTTTGCATACATGCGTGGGACTTTGTTTTGGTAATTAGTCCCTGTAGTGCTCAGGTTCTTATTTGGTATCTCAGTACTATATAGGCACTGTGAACTGCTAATAGCTTCTTGCTCTAAAGTACACACCCACTCCTCAGTATTTATTTAAGCTCTCTTGACAGACTTTCAGTCACAAAACAGACCAATTTAGTCATTTAACTACTTTACTAAGTTTTTAAAAGTACAAACAATACAAATCACTAATGTAAGATAAATGTAAAAAAAAAGCAATAGTTCCAGACTTAAGGAATTGATTGTTATGACAAAATAAAGTTCCTGTGAATCACCAAAAAAAGAGAACATTATAGGACTGGATGAGAAAATAAACTTAGCACTTAAAAAGTATTAACCTTTTAGTCTTAAATGTATAATGATGTGGTTAAAATATTCCTCTCAATGTCACATTAGCAATCAGCAGAGAGATTTTTAAAAGAGAGAGGTTACAGTGCGAAAAGTTTTCTAACTGAATTAAAAGTTTAACAAAGTGTCTCATGAAACTGGCCAAAGTTATTCACCGTTAAGAGAATTAGAGCAGTTTGGTTTTATTCTGGAGTGGTCGCTTCTGCCAGATTCAGAAACTAATTATTTCCCTGAATAGTCTTTATAGGCCAAAAGCACAAACTGATGATTTGGAATGTGAAATGTGAAACTATACTAACTGCCCCAAATAAATCAAACTTTGGAGTCTTAGGGTAACCTCACAGCTTGTATCTATAATTTTCAACAATTTATATCTTTAAAAAATTAAAAGCCCCTCTAACTTTAACTTCAGTCTTTCCTACGTATGACCATACTGTGGGTCTGAGTAGAATCTCAGGACCCACCTGCACTATACATTTTTTTTTTTTTTTATAAGATTTTATTATTTTCTATTAAAACAAATAAGAAACATAACATAAACAACAACATTAACAATACAAAAAATACAATGCATAAACACAACACAAAAACACAATCAAACAATTACAATAAAAAGAGACATATACAAACCTTTAAACTAACACTTATCCTCTTATTTTTCTTGTTTCTATCTTCTCTGTTTTGGGGACTTCCCCCATTCCCTCCACTGTCTTCAGAATCCTATATACTTTCTAGGTAGCTTTGTATCTTATTCTATTCACATTTGCTCTATTTTTAATGTGCTTTACTTTACTTAATCATAACTTAACTTAAACACTAAATCTTATCATATTTTCTAACAATTAAATCTTTCACACAAAAATATCTTAATAGCAATTTTATCTAACATATACCTGCTAAAGCCGCTATTCTATTTAATTCTGCTCAAATGCTCAATTTTACTGATTTAACCAGATAGTCTTTAAATTTCTTCCAATCTCGTGACACCTTCTCCTCCCTCTGGTCCCGGATTCTGGCGGTCAGTTCTGCGAGTTCCATATATTCCATCATCTTCATCTGCCATTCTTCCACCGTTGGTATCTCTTCGCCTTTCCATGTTCTTGCCAATAAAATTCTCGCTGCTGTTGTGGCATACATAAAAAACACTCTATCCTGACTGGGTATCTCTTCACTAGTTATGCTCAGAAGAAATGCCTCTGGTTTCTTACAAAAGGTAACCTTCATTACCTTCTTGAGTTCGTTATAAATCTTATCCCAGAAAGCATTTACCGCTGGGCACAACCACCACATATGAAAAAAGGTACCTTTCGCATGTTTACATTTCCAACATACATCTGACATTTTGGTATTCATCCTGGCTATCTTAACTGGTGTCAAGTACCATCTATAAACCATTTTCATTATATTTTCTCTTAAACTATGACAAGCAGTGAATTTAATACCTTTTTGCCACAATCCCTCCCAGTCATCCATCATGATATTATGTCCTACATCCTTCGCCCAATCTATCATTGACGATTTAACCAGTTCATCTTTCGTATGCCACTCTAGCAAAAGATTATACATTTTGGAAAGGTTTTTAAAGTTCGGTTCTATCAGTTCTGTTTCCAGTTTTGATTTTTCTACTTGAAAACCAACTTTTTTGTCCATTTTAAATGTTTCATATACCTGATGATAGTGCAGCCAGTCGGGGACCTGGCTTTTCACTTGATCGTAGCTTTTTAGCTTAAAAGAGTCCCCTTCCTGCTGCAATATGTCCATATATCTTAACCAATTTGCAGACATGTTCGGTCTCTTATAGGCTTTGGCCTCCACTGGAGAGATCCATCTAGGGGTCTTTCTCTCTAACAAGTCTTTATATCTAATCCAGACCTGGTACAAGGATTTTCTAACTATATGAGACTTAAAAGTTCTGTGGATCTTAACCTTGTCATACCAAAGGTATGCATGCCAACCAAACATGTTATCGTGTCCTTCCAAGTCCAATACATCAGCATTCTCTAGTTTAAACCAATCCTTTAGCCAGCAAAAGGCCGCTGCTTCAAAGTAAAGTCTTAAATCCGGCAGGGCAAAGCCTCCTCTATCTTTGGAGTCTGTTAGAATCTTAAACTTGATTCTTGGCTTTTTGCCCTGCCATATAAACCTTGATAAGTCCTTTTGCCATTTCTTAAAACAATCCAGTTTGTCCAGAATTGGTATGGCTTGGAATAAAAACAGCATCCTTGGTAGGACATTCATTTTTATCACGGCAATTCTTCCCATTAACGACAATTTCAATCTAGTCCATATCTCCATGTCTTTCTTTATTTCCATCCACAGTCTTTCGTAGTTGTCCTTGTACAGGTTCAGATTCTTGGTTGTGAGATTGATACCTAGATATTTTACTGTTTTGACAAAATTGAGGCCAGTGCCTTCCTGTAATCTTTGGATTTGTTCTGCACTCATATTTTTTCCTAAAACTTTGGTTTTCTGCTTGTTTAATTTGAAACCAGCTACAAGTCCAAATTGTTCGATTACCTCCAGGGCTCTGGGGACACTGCTTTCCGGTTCCTGCAGGGATAACATCAAATCATCTGCGAAGGCGCGTAGTTTGTATTCCTTCTCTCCCACACGAATTCCTTTTATCTGTTTGTCCTTTCGTATCATGTTCAGGAGGACTTCCAGGACCGTGATAAAAAGTAGAGGGGAGATAGGGCACCCTTGTCTTGTTCCCTTCTCAACTTCAAACTCCTCCGATATCACACTGTTTACAATTACTTTAGCTCTTTGTTCTGTATAGATGGCATTAATTCCATTCAAAAACTTCTCACCAACTCCCATCCTTTTCAAATTCTTTTTCATAAATGTCCAAGAAACTTTATCAAATGCTTTCTCTGCATCGACAAACAGTAGTGCCGCATCTGTATTTATGTTTCTCTCCAGTTTTTCTAAAATGTCCACAATAATTCTCGTATTATTACTAATTTGTCTTCCTGGCAAGAAACCTGCTTGGTCTCTATGTATATAGTCTTTCAACACTCTTTTCAACCTTGTAGCCAATATATTTGCAAAAATCTTATAATCCACATTCAAAAGGGATATTGGACGATAATTTTTCATTTGAGTCACATCCATATCTGGTTTTGGAATCAGTGTGATAAAGGCTTCCTTCCACGTCTCTGGTGCCCTATCTCCTTCTAATATCTTGTTGCAAACTTCTCTTAGTGGCTGCGATAGCCAGTCTTTCATTGTCTTATAGTATTTTGCTGTTAATCCATCCGGTCCTGGAGCCTTCCCCAATTGCATGTTATTTATTGCATCTTCTATTTCCTGCGTCGTTATTGGGTGGTTAAGAGTAACTAATTTTTCCTCTGGGACCTTTTGCAATCCGTTTTTTTCCAGAAATCGGTCTATTTCTGCTTCATCTATCTTCTCCTCCTTGTACAGTTGCTTGTAAAATCTTTGAAAACACCATCTGATTTCCTCTGGTTTCTCCACGTTTTTTCCGTTTACTACCAAAGTATTGATGACATTTGCCTTTTGTCTTTTCTTCAATTGCCAAGCTAATAATTTTCCACACTTATTGGCCGATTCAAATGTTCTTTGCTTCATCATTTTCACTTTCCATTCAATGTCCTGATTCATTATATTGGCATATTGGGATTGCAAATATTTAATTTCTTTTTGAATTTTAACACATCTGGGATGTCCTCTTAGTTCTTTTTCCTTTTCTTTGAGTAATTTCAACAATCTCTCCATCTCTGCATTTTGTTGTCTCTTCTTTTTTGCTTTTTCACTAATGAGAAATCCTCTCATTACAGCTTTACTTGCATCCCAAGCAATTCTTTTCTCCACTTCGGAGCTCCAATTTATCTGGAAATATTCTTTCATCTTTTTCGCCGCTCTTTCCACTAGCTTGGTATTTCTCATCAAAGCGTCATCCATTCTCCATCTAAAAGAATCCTTGGAAATCATTTTTAAATTTAACTGTACAGGGTTATGGTCTGAAAGAGTTTTGGGGCCAATTTCTGCCTTTTGTATTTTTGGAGCCAATTCATTCGAAATCCAAATATAATCTATCCTCGACCATGACTGCTGAGGTTCGCTGAAGTATGTTGCCTCTGTTTCTGTGGGATTTTTTAATCTCCAAGAGTCCACCAAATTCAAATTATCCACCATTTCGAAAAAAGTCTTTGGGAGTTTCCCATCATTCGTTAGTTTAGTTCTTTGAGATCTGTCCATTAATGTGGAAACTGCACCATTAAAATCTCCAAGGCAAACTAATTTGTAATCCAAATAATCCAACAGCAAGTCATGTATTTTCTTATAAAAGATTGACTTTCCATCATTTGGTGCATAAAGTCCCAGAATCAAAAATTTTTCGCCTTGTATGTTAATTTCAATTGCGATATATCTCCCTTCTTCATCTTTAAAAAGCTGTCTTGGGCTGTATTTCTCCTTTGCGTATATCACTACTCCTCTCTTCTTGACCTTGTCCGATGATATAAACTCTTGGCCTAATTTTTTATTTTGTAATAATCTTCTGTGACGTCGGGCTATGTGGGTTTCCTGTAAGCATATTATATCCAAATTCTTCTTTTCTATGCTGTAAAACACTCTGCGTCTCTTTGGTCTCTGGTTCAATCCCCGAACATTCCACGTCATTAACTTGAGCGCCATTTTCCTTTCTCTAGTCTTCTCCTCCAGTTGCTTCTCCTTTCTTGCCTTCCTCTGGATCCTTGCCTGGACTTGGTAGACTTGGTGGTGGTCCCGGCGGTGGTGGGAATACCTCTGGGAACCTGTAGAGTTGTGCTGGGTCGAGTGGTGTGCCTTTAAATTGTTCCAGATGCTTGTCCAAAAACTTCTGCTTCTCCGCCAGGGACCTTATTCTTATCTTTTTTCCTTCAAACGTAAATGCCAGGCCTTCTGGAAATTCCCAACTGAAGGGAATTTTCCTTTTTCTAAGCTCAGTTGCCAAATCGTTGTAAGGAACTCTTTTGTCAAGGAAAAATCTGGGGATATCCTTATAAAAAATTACTTTATTCTGCTCTACCACCAGGTTGTTTCTATAATGGCAGTCCAGAAAGAAATCCCTATCGTGTCGATCGTGACACACAATCAAACAATCACTAACTGTCTTGTTACTTTTCTTTCCTCTGGAACCTCTTGGACCAAATCTGAAGGCCTTCACTATGCGCGCTGAGACGTTGATTTCTTCTATCTCCCAAAATCCTGAAAATAACTTCACTATGTAGTCTTTTAGATCTTCCCCTTCCACTTCTGGAAGATTTCTTAGGCGGATGTTGCCCTCTCTTTGATGTAATTGCAGAAACGCAAGAGACTCCTCCACAGACCTCTGTCGTGTTCCAATATTCTCTATCTGTTCCAAATCTAAATTGTCCAATTTTTCCTCCACCTTTTTTATTTTTTCCTTGACCACTTTAATTTCCTCTGAGTCCTTTTTCAAGGTGGTCACCTCTTGCCCAATCCTATTGATCTCTTCTCTGTTCTTCCTTACATTCTCCTCAATTTGCCCAATTGATTTTTCTAGGGTCTGCGTAGAATTTTTAATATCAGCTTTTATATCCGCTTGAAGTTTTTCTATCGCTGAATTGACTGCTGTATTTCCTGATGAAACTTGATCTTGTGTTTGCTTCAGCCCATCCGTAACACTTTTCAGTCCTGTTGCAATTTCTGCCACACTAGCAACCAATTTCTCCATTTGTTCCTGTAGAGTTAGGGAAACAGAGCCTTTTCTTTTCTCAGAGCCAGTCCCTTTAGATCTAGTTTCCATTCCCTGTGGGCTCTGTAACTGTAATCTCAAGGTCACTCCAGTTGCTGTGGTAACAATCTCAGACATTCACAGTAGAAGGCCAACAGTCCCAAAAGTAAACACCAGGTGGCCAGCAGATCAGTGCTGAGAACAAAGAGACTGCTGAGCCAGGAGCCCACACCAGTCCCAAAAGTCCAATTTTTAGGCAAAGAGTTTAAATTCCAAAATATAAATTCCTTAAAGCCAAGAAGAGTCCACTTTCATGTAGCCCAAGTCAGTAACAATTCTTGGTTTACAGTGTTACCTCCAAAGTCTATAAAATATCTTGTATCTGGTTACAAAGAAGTCAAAAAGTCTCCACTGGTAAACAGTCACTGAGACACCAACAAAGAAAAAATGGCAACAATATATCACAGCCCGCTACTGACCCGGAATCCTAATCCAGAGGGTGAGGGGCGTCTTCTTTTGCCATATCAACTGTTTTTGAGTCTTAAAACAAACTTTAAGCAACTTTTAAACCACTTTTAAAAAGTTTGGCAGAGTTCGCAAAACTTTTCCGTTAGTCGCGGCTTTGATCTTTAGCGCTACCAAGCTCGCGCAAACAGTACAAAGGGAACAGGCTTCCTTTTGCGATTTCCTCTGCAAGCGGTGCTCTTTAAACTTGTAAAATAATCCAATTCTTTAACTTACAGAGTTTCTTTGGAGATTTCTATGCAGGAAGTGCCGGGTGCTCGGGTCTGGCGGGATCGCTGCTTTGATCCTCCGCAGGCAGACGCTTCTTCAGTCCCGTGCCGGCGCTCCGCTCGCCCGATTTTCCCCCTTACGAGGGTCAATCGGGAACGGAGACGGCACGTCTGGGACCCACGAAGCACAGGTCCACGGGACGCTCTTCCCGTGGCTTTAAGGGACCCGTGGCGCAGGCACGGAGGTCCCTAAAGCCTAGCGGAGGACGGAGCCGTCGGACTCCCGTCCGCCATTGACCGGCACCTAACCGGAAGTCCTCCCACCTGCACTATACATTTAAAGCAGTATCACACCATTTTAAATAGTCGTGGCTTCCCCCAAAGAATCTGGGGAACTGTAATTTTTTAAGACCTCTGTGGGTTGTTGGGAGACTGCTGCTTCCCTCTCAGAACTACAATTCCCAGAGTTCCCTGGAAAGAGGGCTTGCTTGATAAACCACTCTGGGAACCAATCTTGCACACTTGCTTCAACAAACACTTGGGGCAACAATGGCTGAATGTCACACTCTATGCCTGTGCAGAGATGGGTGCTCAGCTCTCCACATTTCCACACCAACGTGCAATTTTATTTTTATTTTTTTTAAAGAAGTCCTCATCAGAATCCACCATCATTTTAGTATGAGTTTCTCCTAGCATGCACATATTTTGTATGCAATTTTGCCTAACCTATGTGAGTGGAAGCGGCTCTAATGGAAAGTTAGAAAGTCAGCCAAACTGGACCACATGTTTCAAGAAGTAGAGCAGGACTCCCAAGGTACAGATGATTCGGTGGTATTCAAATACAGGACAATGTTTGGCACATAATGATAGGATGAAGTGTGCTCTTCAATGTCAGCATGGGCTTGAGAAAACAGCACAACCAGGGCAAAGAAATTGCCTGCAGACCCTGTTAGTTCAGCTGACTGTCATATATGTTGCATTTTACTACGAAAGTCATGAACGTGAACCAGGGAGGGTGCATTTGAATGAAGCCCCCTCTTGGGAGCCTGTGAATGAAGCATCCATAGGAAGATTCCTATGAATAAGCCTCTTTTTTTGGAATAGCCACATCTGAAACATGCCTCTGTTTTCCTGGCTTGGAATTTAATTGAGCTACCGGTACTTTGTTCAGAAGGAAGTATATATCTCAGCCTTAAATATGAGGTTCTTCCTTTACAGACCTACTACAGATAGCATATGTGAGACACAGTGCAATAGCCCTTTTGTCCCATCATTCATGACTTTCGATGCTGCATTTACAATTGTAAGTAGGACAATTGTGCATTCCATGATTATAATTTTATTGACAGATGGGGATATAACAGTTATGTCTAATGCATCCCTAAGGGTTGATAATTGAACATAGATTGTGCTCTAGAATGGGGAGATTGGCCTTAAATGCATCTAAATCTCTTAAATGGACTGGGATGTGATGGGCTGGAAGGTAGAGGGAGGAGAATTATGTGCTAGGTATGAATATAAGATGCATTTTCTCTTTATCAGCCTGAGAGAGATTTAACACTTCCCTCCAAAGCCCTGCCATGGTTCTTGTGAACGTACAACAAATGAGAAAGACAAATGAGCAAGAGAATTGCTGCAGATTGCTTGATGAGCTTAGGGGCTCCTTGTTTGCTCTTTTCACCTTCACAGCTTATTTGTTTGTGAACTATGCCTCACTCAGGCCCTCCCCTCTGAAGCAAAGCTGACTACCTAAACTGCATAAAACTAGCAACAGTTACACATCACAAGTGACATGCATAGTAACAAGCGGAAGAAAAGTCTGTCCTTAATCGGAATCTACTATGCCAAGGCGAGAAAAGGTTTAGGATGATATGGAGCCCCAACAGATGGGGATAGATAAGGAAATTCACATATCCCCCCCCCCCTCGAGGATGTAGTGTCATCGATTACATGCTGGTCCATTACAATATTGCAAATCTGATAGTGGACTTCAAAATTGGGATGCGTACTGAAAGTCGTCACCAACCACTGTTGATGTCCATAAATTTAAACTTCGATTTAGAAACAGCTAATTGGAATAAAACAAAATTTTGCCAACACGAGCAAATGACCCAACTAAAACAGTCTCAGGAAATGGGTGTAGTGGGGCAAAAACTTACGGTTGATTTTAGAAACCAGGTGCTGTCTAACCTAAAGAATATCAATTCTCGTAGTGGCGTTCTGAAACCATATAGTGAAATTTTCAAAACATTTGAAGAGTTCAACACTGACAGTGAGAGCTGTTCGACAGTGGAATTTGCTACCAAGGAGTGTGGTGGAGTCTCCTTCTTTGGAGGTCTTTAAGCAGAGGCTTGACAGCCATCTGTCAGGAATGCTTTGATGGTGTTTCCTGCTTGGCAGGGGGTTGGACTGGATGGCCCTTGTGGTCTCTTCCAACTCTATGATTCTAGGATTCTATGAACACTCCAGCAAATATCGGGGCACAGAACTAGTCCCTGGTTTGACGATGAATGTTTTCAACTTAAAAAGAAAATTGTGCCAAATTTTCAAAGATAACTGTACTAAACTAGAACCTGTCTACCATGGTGAAAAAAGAAAATATCATTGGATTTTGACTGAAACAAAAATATGCCACCCAAAAATGGTCCCAATTACGTGACTCCATCCAAAACAAAAACAACCAAGTGTTTTGGTTGTTAGTGTATGGAGGCTTGAAAGCTGGTGACCATTTAGTTGTTCTACCAATTGCAGAATCCAAATGGACCCAGTATTTCATATCCATATTTCATTGAAGACACTCCAATGAAAATTTCTGTTACTATATGTCTTATATGGCTGTTTCTTTTTATATATTTTTAAATTTTTGTACAGTCAAACCTCAGTTTTCGAACGTCTCAGCTGCCGAATGTTGCGGAAGCCGAACGCTGAAAACCTGGAAGTGAATGCTTCCGTTTTTGAACTCGCCTTGGAAGTCGAATGGCTTTCTGAGGCACGTTTCTCAATTTCCCCCATTGAACTTGCTGATAGCCCTTTGATCCTAGGTTTTCGATGGTTTTGGAAGTCGAACGGACTTCCGGAATGGATTACGTTCGAAAATCGAGGTTGTTTTAAGATGGTCCAGATCTGTAATGCCTAAGAAAGGTTTGGAGAAAGAAAGATATGGAGCCCATAATTCTCCCCTCAGCTTCCCCCTGCCCTTTTTTTTTTTTTTTTTGCTCTCTCATCTTCCCTGTTCACTTATGGTTTAATTCATAATGCAGAAGAAGCACATCCACTGACTGGAAAGCGGAGCAGCTGGCTTCTGTATTAGGTTGATGCATAAAGGAAGAGATGGAGCAAATACAAGGGAAAGGTAGTTTGTAGGTGACTGGGTGCAGAGAGAAATCTTAAGGGCCTATTAGGTATTGCAAATGCTGATGAAAGCTACTCATGGCTTTCCAGTCTTCTTTGTGTATTTGATTTGTTGCCTACTAGAACCTGTAGCCTCAGGATGGATAACACTAAAAATAAATAAAAACTACTAGTTAAATCAGGCAACTTCCAAATGTCAAAGCTTATCAAACCACCAGAGTCCAGTGAGATAAAATACTTAGGTTGCTTCCAGAAATTGCCTAAGTTTGGGCTGTGCAAATCACCCAGGAAGGGTATTCCGCATTTGTGCATTAAGAAGTTTTCTCAGGTTTGTGGGGTTCTTTTTTTGGGGGGGGGTGTCTTGGGAAGTTACTACCAAATAAATTTAATAAAATGGTAGATAATGGGGAGATTCCCAACAGTCATCACTAGAAGACTGGAAGGAAAGTATTTGGCATATAGTTTTAATAACTGTCTCAATAAGAGACCGTTTGGGAAAAGTAGCTACCCCCTACCCCCCCCCCAAAAAAACTAGTTGGCTTTAGAATGTTGGGATGGACATGTTATTCAAAGTTACTTGAGAGAATAAATGATCAGAATGTTGGTAATGAAGTATTAGAGAGTTAATTTAAACAAGGAATTCATGCCAACTGTTGAGAGACCAGCTACAACTTGTTTTTTCACTATAACCTAAGAGTGTCCATTTTTTAAATTGATCTGTAAGCTGCTCTGGGAGCCTTTTTGGCTGAAATGTGAGTTAATAATGCTTTTAACACCTATATAAAATAAGCTGCGAGCAATAATGAAATGACTGTGATATTCTTATGGATGATGGATGTTTTCATGTCTTTATTATCTTAATTTCTCTGTACTCTGTCAGTCTGTTCCAAAAAAAATAAAAAAAAATAAAAATAGGTGCCCTCTGTTTATCTCAGAGGCTTCAAGTGGGAAAATTGAGCTCTGTGGTGTCTGGGGTATGCTGGGTCTAAGCCATTTGAGGCTTTATAGCTCACAGCCAGCACCTTGTCCTGAAATCTCCTTCTGCAGCAGATTTTACTACCCTCTTTGCACATTCTTAATTCAAATGGCTTGTGTTCTCTCCCACTTTCTTCTCACAATGATCTAAGCAGTCTATAACAGGTCTCAAGGCAATTATGATACAAGAACAAGTTCTCTGAGAGGAACAATGTCCACAAACATGTATCCTATTCATGATACGAAAAACTGGTGGAAATCGGGAATCGTTTATGGTGGCTTGGAGAAAAGAGAAGAAGCTTGCGGTGGGGGAGGGGAGCTCCCTCTTAGAGTGTCCTGGCTTGCACAGCCCCCTAAAAAGCATTATTTCTGCCCAAATATTAGATAGAATCGGTGATTAGTTGGCTGGTAGAGCTGGTTCTTGCTAAATTGGTCCCAGGCAGCATAAAGTAAGATGTCATGATAGTTATATTCCTCTCTTTGTTTCCTTGCTATCTGAACAGGGGTAGGGAAAGAGTATGGCTTTTAAAGGCATGCTTGGAAATAATACTTTATAATCCTATGAATACAAAAGGCAATGAGATGAAACTGGTGTCATTACCACAGTCTGCAGACTCCCCGATAGTCAGTGCATTATATCTCTGAAGTGAAAAATGTGCTGTGATTAGGCCAGTTTATCTCCAGTGACTAAAAATATCCACATCTGTAACTACACTTGTTCTCTCTGGAACTGGGAATTAACTACTTTCCAACATTTTGCCTTATTAAAAGTTCTGCTTAACTCCGAAGTTTGAATATTCCTATACAAGCAACAACTTTTGTTCTATTTTTTATTCCATGGGCCATAACGTGGCAACAATGGGCTATATTTAACGAGCTCGGGTGGCCTCTTTCAACAAATTATTGCGGAAGAGTGGGGTTTGATGTGAAGGAGAATCTTTGGAGCTTTTGAGGATCCCTGTAATCCTAGCAGCGTTAGAGAGCTGCTGCCACCCACAGACAGTTATTAGTATTACAGGCAAACCCCAGGTTTAGTAAGCGACAGGTAGGTCTACTTCCTTTGGTCAAGCAAAATAATCAAAGATGAGCAAACAGATGTATACTACTGTATCTCTTGCAAAAAATACCTGTCTCCTGACATAAGTAGCAGTATGCTCATTTGTTTGCCAAATTTCTAAGGTGACGACTTTAAATGACCCAATAATACAAATAGTGGACTATATGGTGGTTATAAGGCAGTCTCTGCTAGTGGTCATACACATAATGTCTAAGAGAGAGAGAGAGAGAGAGAGAGAGAGATCAATTTTTAAGGTAACTGAAGCATGCGTGGCTTGCACTTTCAATTCAAAGCAAGCAAAGTTCCTGCTCAAGACAGGGCATGTATTAGGAGTGTGACAGAAAGCAAGGCTATAAAACCTGGCTAGGCTTCTTAGTCCTTCATTACAAGGCTGCATTGCTGGGTGTTTGCTGGCATGCAGGCTTCAGAAGGCTCACCAGCAAGTCTGGGCATGCCACTCCCCTAGGAGGTGCCCCGCCCCACCTTGGTCAGCAGGCAGCCCTAGTTTCCAACCTTCTTGACTCACCCTCTGTCTAAACTTCTCCGTGGGTGCCTCCAGATGTAGGAGGGATTCAAATGGATACTGGGAAATTTAGGTTTGCACAACTGCCGTGGGTTAAAGTGCTCTGTCGCAGTAGCACAACACACCTGCTGTAAATAAAAAAAAAGAACCTTACTTTTTGTGGTTAGGAAAGTGATGAGGAAATGCACTGGAATGTGTGGAATGAATGGGTGATTAATGGATAGGTGTATGAACTCCCCACAATCAAATCAGGATTAATGTTTGTTGTCATATAGCCTCCCTACCAGAAAGAAGAAGAAGAAGAAGAAGCGTTTGGATCTGATATCCCGCTTTATCACTACCCGAAGGAGTCTCAAAGCAGCTAACAACCTCCTTTCCCCTCCTCCCCCACAACAAACACTCTGTGAGGTGAGTGGGGCTGAGAGACTTCAAAGAAGTGTGACTTGCCCAAGGTCACTTGGCAGCTGTATGTGGAGGAGCGGAGACGTGAACCCAGTTCACCAGATTGCGACTCTGCCGCTCTTAACCACTACACCACACTGGCTCTCTAAAATGAGGTCTCCATACTGACCAGGCATCATCTAACCTCTGTGGAAAGATGGAGGAGAAATTCATTTCAGTTCACCTTTAAAAGCAAACTTATCAAAGCTTCACTTTCCAAAAATAAGAAGCCAACTGAAACACAGCTAATTCAAAATTCACACTTCTCTAGATTTTGCAGTGTGGTTCTGCAGCAAAAAAAAAGTGTACAAAAATGCACAAGCTGTTGTAAAGTGCTCATTTAACGTGTACATTAGTGAAAGTAGCATACAAAAATTACGGAACTTTGCTCCCTCCAGCCAGTGGATCTGCAGGTTAGGATTGCAACGTTAATTAACAAAGATTCATTTGTAGACTGTTTGTGTAAGATTAAAGCTGCAATCTTAAACACATTTACCAATGAACAAGTCCCATCAAACACAATGGGATTTGCTTTTATTTATTACCTGCTTTTTTAAGTAGACATAAATAGGGTTGCTATAAAGTGAGCAGTATTTATCTATGCGGCGCTTTCCCATGCAGCCTATTAAAAGCAAGTATCTGAAGAAGTGCGCATGCACACGAAAGCTCATACCAAGAACAAACTTAGTTGGTCTCTAAGGTGCTACTGGAAGGAATTTTTTTATTTTTTATTTTATTAAAAGCAAGGAGGAGATTGTGGAAGGAGAGGGCAGAGTAACAAAAAAGCAACAACCAAAGTTCATGGAATGAAACATTTTTGTTTTAAAGCACTGGAGTCTTTAAGCTCGTACTGCACTTACAAGATAAGAATGCTACTGGGCAGGCTACACCTCAGGCTACAGCAATGGAGAGTGAGCTGGCTGCTTGATAACACCACAGACAGCCTTACTTCTGCCCCATTTCAAAGGAGCTGGGTCGAAGGGACTGGGTCCAAGAGGGAAAGTTGGAAGAACAAGCACATGTGCACACACAGAGACAACGTCAGAAGAGGCAAGAATGGAAGAACAAGCATGTGTGTGTGGCCAACACACAGGCAAAATCAAGGAGCAAGCACACACATCAAAAAGCTGGTACTCATGAAAATTTATCAGTATTTTAGTGCACATTTATCTCAATATACACATTCTGCCTGCAATTTTGCATAACAAGCACATCTTTGCAAAGGCTTGGATGGGACAGAAATGTCCCTCTGCTGGCAGAGGGAACTCTGGCAGCAGGGGCAACCAACACGGGGCACTTGGACCTGGTAGCCTACAGAAAGATCCATGGGCACAGATCTAACCCTGTCCACCAGTGGCAGGTCCCAAAACAGGTTTGCTGGAGCCAAGCATTCCCTCAAGAAGCCCTAGGATCAGGACCACTAGCCACCAACCATGTAAGACTGGAGTTGGCATGGTTATTCCTCACCACCATCACCAGTTGGCTTACCAGTTGCTGGAAACCACAAGAGAGGAGAGTGGTGTTGTGCTGTGGTGCTGCTTGGGGGTTTCCCCCAGGCATCTGGGTGGCCAGTGAGAACAGGATGCTGGACTAGATGGGCCATTAGCCTGATCCAGCAGACTCTTCTTATGCTCTTACGGGCGGCAGGATTCAAAAGCATAAAGATCCACTGGGACTCTTACCAGGAAAACCTGCACACACAACCACACACACACACACACAGAGAGAGAGAGAGAGAGAGAGAGAGAGAGAGAGAGAGAGAGAGACCTTACACCCTAGGCAGTGTGAGCCAGTGGGGTCTGGAAGTAGTGGATGGTTTGCCACTTCACTTCCCTGATTTAGGATTGCTCTGTTAATCTCTTCCAAACACCTATAGTAAAGACTGTAGTGAAACGGTCAAGAGGGATTCAACACTTACATTTGAAAAAAGGAAACAAAACGTGTTTGGTTTTTTTAAGGCAGCAAGATTAGGTTTGCATTGGAGATCTCCATCTGCTAGTACAGGGGTCAGCAAACTTTTTCAGCAGGGGGCCAGTCCACTGTCCCTCAGACCTTGTGGGGAGCCGCGCTATATTTTGAAAAATAAATGAATGAATGAGTTCCTATGCCCCACAAATAACCCAGAGATGCATTTGAAATAAAAGGACACATTCTACTCATGTAAAAACATGCTGATTCCCATACCGTCCGCGGGCTGGATTGAGAAGGCGATTGGGCCGGATCAGGCCCCTGGGCCTTAGTTTGCCTACCCATGGACTAGTAAGAAAATGGTAAGCTAAAATCATGAAAACAATATTTCCTCTATTAGTAAAGAATCAGCAGATAAGAAAGTTGGCATGAAGTGACTTAATATGTCATCCACTATCTGGCCACGTAAAATAGCCAGGACAATGATGAATGAAACGACCCAATGATGTTTTGAGGTTGTATGTGAATTTACTTGGGAATGAACCACAGGTGGATAAACGTCAGGTGTGTCATGTACCTGCTGGCATTCTTCCTTTTTATACAACTAAGGCTGCACTCCTACACCCATTTATCTGGAAGAAAAGTCCCATTGAACTCAATGGGACTTACTTTTGATGCGACATATATAGGATTGTGCTGCAAGGCAGGAATCTTATGCATGCTTACTACAGAGGAAGTGCCAGTAAATGTAGGAGGATTAAACAGGTGTAGGATTAGGGCCCAAAGGCTGGTTAGACAGCAGTCAGATCAGTGTCACCCTGTGATCCCATGCATGCTCCCAATTGGACAGGACTTGTTTATGAGTTCGTTTCATTTATGAATTGCTTCCTGTGAAAGATCTCAAAAGGATCTAATGACAGATACATATACAAAACGTTTTCATTTTTGAAAACAGTAACAAGGTCATATAAAATCTATTTCAAATCCAATACAGAAATGTCAGCTGTAAAAGCTTGTCCAAAAAAGGAAGGTCTTCAACAGGTGCGAAAAAGAGGACACAGGTGGCATTTATCTCAAATGTAATGGGAGGGTATTCCAAAGGATATGTGCTGCTACACAAATGGCCCAATTGCTACATTGTATGGAACAGGCCTCCTGGTGAGATGGTATCTGCAGGAGGCCTCCTTCTGCAGACTGCAGTGATCAGTTAGGTATAGCATTGGTGATGTAATCTTTTAAGCATCCTGGTACCAAACTATAGGGGGTTTTCTACAGCACCTTGAACTGAGCCACGTAGCTAATTGGCAGCCACTGCAATTCTTTCAAGAACAGCAGCGTGATGCCAATAGTCTGCCCCAGTGAACAGTTGAGTTGCTCTGTTGTAACTTCTGGGCCAATCTCAAAAGTCCATCCTGGAGGTTACGAGCACATGGTATCAATTGGTAAACCTGAATCAGGACTACTTCATGCTTCCCCAGCTAAAGAATACTTGAACACAGAATAGCATGCCGCCATGGGGGAGAGTTGTTTGGCGAGATTCAACCAATGGCTCCCATAAGTGGAAGCCCATGCAAGGACTGCCTCTTGGACAATGGAACTTTCCTCCTCTTTGTTGTTGTTGTTGTTGTTGTTCAGTCATGTCCGACTCTTCGTGACCCCATGGACCAGAGCACGCCAGGCACGCCTGTCCTTCACTGCCTCTCGCAGTTTGGCCAAACTCATGTTAGTAGCTTCGAGAACACTGTCCAACCATCTCATCCTCTGTGGTCCCCTTCTCCTTGTGCCCTCCATCTTTCCCAACATCAGCGTCTATTCCAGGGAGTCTTCTCTTCTCATGAGGTGGCCAAAGTACTGGAGCTTCAACTTCAGGATCTGTCCTTCTAGTGAGCACTCAGGGCTGATTTCTTTAAGAATGGATAGGTTTGATCTTCTTGCAGTCCATGGGACTCTCAAAAGTCTCCTCCAGCACCATAATTCAAAAGCATCAATTCTTCGGCGATCAGCCTTCTTTATGGTCCAGCTCTCACTTCCGTACATTACTACTGGGAAAACCATAGCTTTAACTATGCGGACCTTTGTCGGCAGGGTGATGTCTTTGCTTTTTAAGATGCTGTCTAGGTTTGTCACTGCTTTTCTCCCAAGAAGCAGGCGTCTTCTAATTTCGTGACTGCTGTCACCATCTGCAGTTATCATGGAACCCAAGAAAGTGAAGTCTCTCACTGTCTCCATTTCTTCCCCTTCTATTTGCCAGGAGGTGATGGGACCAGTGGCCATGATCTTAGTTTTTTTGATGTTGAGCTTCAGACCATATTTTGCACTCTCCTCTTTCCTCCTCTTGCACCCCCAAAATTGGTTCCGGGAGTAACTGGGAGAGTCCCCAGAGCAGGATGCAGGAGGAGAGGCGGGATTGCTCTGACTGGGACCACGCTGATGGACATTTGACGTAGCACAATGCTGGAATTTTCCCATTCAGCCTAGCTTTCTACTTGACCTTATAGGATGGTCACGTGCCTTCCTGAACAGAAGATGGTCTTCTTCCTGAAGGGCCATCCAAGGTACGTCCAGTTTGGAGATGAAGTACCATAAGAAAGAAGATCTGGAACCTTGATGTTGTCCATCAACTGGACAGCAGACTGAGTAGGCAGACTGGGGCATCTGTAATGTATTAAGTGGCCACACGTTGCATTTCTAAGTGCAGAGAAACTGGGCTCTTTTGATTGTTTTGAGACAGGGAGGTGGTCTAGGCTGTCTTTTAGGGCTATATGTAGGTCAAGCATGCCATTCATCCTGTTGCCCGACTCAAAAACAAATTGGTGACAGATGCATATTTTGCATGGATTGTTTATAAAAGGCAGTCAGTGATATTCAGAAATTTGTAGTATTTGGCAATAGGAGGTTGTCAGATTGGACCTGCATTTGATTTAGGGAGAAGGAGGCCAAAAAGAGAAGGGGTGTGGTTAGGGGGGAAAGGTACTGGGTGGGTCATTTCAAAATGGGTCCCCTGTCATCTCAGGCTCACAAAATCCTGGATCCAGCCTTGTCTAAACAAACAAAAAGAACTACCATGGCAACAATCCCTCAATTTTAGGCCCTTGGCCCCTCAAGCTGGGAGAGAGAAAAAAACCCAACGAGCTTAGATACCTTTATTAAGGAAAAAGGCCTTAGAGGGATGAGCAATGCATAAAGCCGGTCTCCCTTTTCTTTGTCAGGATTTCGGTCCACACTAAATGTCTCAGGCATAAAAAGATGCTTTCCGCATGGCATCAATAGGCAAACCTCAAAGAAGAAGAATATACAGCTGCTAAATTAGCCTCCAATGGAACTTGGGCTGGTAACTCACATTCAATGCCGAGCAGGACAGACACATTGCAGCAGAGGAAGGTAAAGGGCAGCCTCCACATTGCCGCTTTCTTCTCCAACCCGCCCCCTCCCCCCAGCCTGGTTTACCGTATGTCACGAAAACAAAATCCAGGAACCTGTTTTATGCTACTCTCATTTACATGGTTGTTATTGCTCATTCAAGCCGTACCACTCATGTGATAGTGTTTATTTCATCTGTCACATGGAGGGAGGAATTGGATTAGCTCTTCAAAGCAGTTTAAGCAATAATGAAAGGCAGAATGAATTTCTAGGCCATTGGAGGCCAACTTGGGAGTTATTATAAAGCTCTTACTATTCAGAAGCCTGGATTAAGAATGAACCTGGCTCTCCTTGGTTTTATGGGGAGGGTACAGGCAAGTGCAATTCCCATTATGTACACCATCTTTAATAGACCAGACAATGCAAAAATGCAGAGACGCCAGACAGGGTTCTTACTCTGAGGCAAGATTTAGATTTTATATTTATTATGAGCATGTACATTGTGTGTTCCATTAGTTTCAGGAAACAGGAGTACAAAAGATTAAGCTTTATGGAGTGAATATACAACTCTCCCACTCTCATCAGGGAATCTGCAGTGCTTACTAGCTATATTTAGCAAGGATATCTCAACCCTAGCTAACCCAAAGCAGTGTGAGAGTGCCCAAAAGGAATTAGTTTTGATTAAAGTATATTTTAGTTATGCAAACAATTAAACACAAGGAAAAATATGCCTATCTATCATGGACTTTCAAATAACCTGTTCAGCATTTCAGCTTCATCTACAATTTGAAGTGAGGTGTCACTGGTATGCAGATGACATCAAGCTCTATATCTCAATTTCATCAAATTCATATGGTGCGGCAGGAATGCCAAATTGGCATTTAAACTCAATAACTGGCTGGATGAAGCTTCCTCCAGACCAGGTGGAGATATTGATAGCAGTGGCTCATCTCATCTGGGAGAGGGTGCTCAACCTATTCTGGATGGGGCTGTTCTCCCTTTGAAATATCCATGCGTCCAGTCTAGAGGGTGCTATCTTCTGGGGCCATGTCTTTGGAGACCCAAATGAAGAGCACAAAATGTCTTTCAGCAGCAGAAACAGGCTGGCCAGTTATTTATGTTCTGACAACAGTCCATTTAGACTACTGTAATATGTTGTGCTTTGGTCTGCCTTTGAAGACTGTTCAGAAAGCAGACTGCTGTTATATGCACATTCCCAAAGGCTAGACTTGAAAAGTTACATAAAGACAACAGTTCCCCAATATTCAGTATATCCTCCTTTCCAAACAGATGCAATTAACCAACTGAGATGGACATACTGGGGCTGCTGACACTATAGTAGCCTAAGCTATGCCTTTTTACACCACTCCTTAATCTACCAGTACTTTATGGGTGTTAGAGAACAAGTAGGTAGTAAGATAAGGTATTGGGGAAACATTTAGCTCCTCCAAGGCCTTCCCCTCATCCCTGTGCAGGCCCATAGACCTCCATGCTCCTGCTGTGTGATAACACATTTATAGGTTGGTCATTTGGGAAGTGAGGAAGGGGGTGTTTCCAAGAGAAAAGCATAGGGAGATGAGATTCATCATGCAGGCCTTATATAGCTTTCCCCAGTGTTGGAGAACACAGTATCCGAATAAATTTTCTTTTGTTGCTACCTCATAATGCAAGTTCTCTAGGTGACCTTCAACAATTAGGTTCAAAGCAAAATCAAAGCACAGAATACAATAATGCAAAACAAATACAATATAAAAATCACACAGCAAAGAAGATAATGAAAGCATACAAGTTTAGTAAGGCAGCCTGCTCTCACAACGGGTTTAAGTGTTGTATTACATTTTTTTGTATACTAGCCTGAAATCCATTTTTGAATGAAGTATGGTTTCATGCATTACAAAAAAATGTAATTAAGAAGAACTAACCCTTCCAACAAACTATGACTAAAACACAGACCAGCTGAAATAAAACAGACATTCAGAGATGGGAAGTGGAATTTAAAAAAATTACAGGTGTTACATGAACAGATATTACAAGGTGTTAAAAGGCCTGGGAGAAAAGGAATGCCTTTGGCTGGCACCAGAAAATGTTAATGTAGGTGCCTGGTGAGCAAGAAGGCATTGCTGCATTTGCTTCAGAATCTACTATATATGCTTTTAAAAAATTATTTGTTTGTGCACCATGCATTTTGACAATACTTAAGATTTCCCAACTTTTGCATGATGGTTCCTGAGATCAAGAATCAGATCTTTGTCTATGGTGGTATACAATTGGATGCCATTCTGAATCACTAAATTTTTCAAAAGCGCATTGAGTTTTTGGTTTCTCAGAATTCCTGAGTGTGGGATGTAAACACAGAGCAGCCAAACACAACATTGCTAGAGTGGACATGAAGGTAACTCAGTCCTCCAGGCTTAACTTCCTGTTTACCTGGACTGAGTTACAGGAACCAGAAGTAGGTGTGGTCTTACCTGGGCAGGAACCAGAAGTAGGTGTGGTCTTACCTGGGAACAAGATCCCAGGGAACATTCACCATTTTGCCTCGTCTCTTGAAGAAGCAGGATGCTCTCTTGGCTTGCAGCTGAGAGGAGCACAGGTGAAGCCTGTTCCCCTATGGAATCAGCTTCACTACATGTAAATACATTTATCTAAGCCTGTCTGCCTTTCTGAGACTGTATGCTGTAGCTCAGGATGCCTGTAAGTAAACTCTTTTATATCTTATAAACAGTACTGTGTTGTGTCTTTACTTTTAAGAGGGAAGAAGGGGAATATACCAGGAATATATATTTCTTATAGAGGCTTTAGCAAGCCTGTGTAAGTGCGTCTGCTGTGTTTTAAAAGGGAATGTAACTCTGCTAAGTTTGGAGCTTGTTAATTCAAGCTGGGATGAGATATATGAAGTAATATATCATCATCCACACTCCTAAACATTCCCACACTGAGCAACACTGGCTATGAGGCCAATAGTGATGGATAAACTCAAATGCAGCTGTTCACACACAGGCACAAAGCTCTGTTTTAACAGTTGCTTCATTTTGGGAGGTTACAATTTTTCTTCCCACTGCTTGTCTTCCCTGAAAGCTGTGGATGTTCTCTATCTCTAACATCACATTCGCGCTCCCAAAATCAATGGCCCCTTGAATGCTTTGAGTGTAGTGCAAGGCTAAGGCAGGAGCTGAAGGATTATACCAACAGGAAGATAACATTATCGCTGAGCTACAGGAGGAGAAATGCAGTGCATCTTTGCCATGTACAAAGGATAGAGCCATTAGCCATTCTAATTTTATGCTCTGCATACCAAGTATTTCCTTAAAATTATCAGAATAATATATTGCTCTGTGTGTTTATTGAAAGCAATAGATTTTGCAAGTCCCAATAGCTAATTAAATATTTACTGCATAAGAATATTTACTATTTAATAACAGTTATTAAAGTAGGGTGATAATAAAAAAAGAATGGCTGTTTTGCTGATATTTACCCAGCATAGCTAGATAATGTACTGCAACTTGGGGCGCCAGAAACACAGCCATGCTTTTTGATGGCAAGTACCAGGGAAAAGATGCTTATTGCTTCTGGAAGGTTACTCCGTGGTTGCGCTGTATGTGTTCTCTGGTTGCTGTATTTTTTTTTTAAGATGCTAAATTTAATACTGGTTGAAGTTCATTGAAACACATTTAATAAATAAAATGAGATTTACTTGTCTAGGCTTAATAGGTTTGGGAAGTTATAGTCAATATTTATTCACCACCACCTCCAACTATGAAATGCTCTAAGGGTGCTATTGCAATATTTAAGACAAAACGTTCTTTTAGTGGTTTCCTTTTCTTTGTAATTAGATGCAATGATCAGATTAGTTTCTATTACTTTGCTTGCTTTTCTTTGTCAGCAAACAGCAGTTATTACAGAGGACACTGGTGCCCATTTCATTATTTCCAAGATAACGACCATCAAGCAAAGTCTTAGCTGAAATAAACAAGGTATCCTGCAGCTGCATTCAGGAGTCAGGAAAGATGCTACCTACGCCCTTTTCCTGCCTCTGATGAGGCATTGAGAAATAAACCAGTGCTAATGATGCACTAATGAAACAGATGCTCAACATATCTCATTGCTTTCATGCATGGCTGACCCTTCGGCAATCTGGCTTCCTAGAAGCCTCCTGGCTTGAGTTGACTGCCAAGGTAGACTTTGCTGAAGCACACAGAGCAACATGTCATCTCTTTTACTTGCATCAGAGAGTCATACAAAAGATGTATCTGGCGTTTTTCAATCAGCCTGAAATTTTGTTTGCTTCCTTTGGTGCACATCGCTTTGAGGACAAACGGCGTTGGCAAAGCACGCAGACGAGTTAAAAGCAAAAGTTCCAAGGGCAATAATTGTAAAAGGAACTGGGCACATGTCTAACTTTGCCAAGGCCTAGATTTGGCTCAGCTTCAAGTACCAGTACAGCAAAATTTAGCATATCAGAATTTGTAACGGAATCTTCACAGAATGTGTTTCCCAAAACAGATAGATCTTGCTCCTTATTTGCCTTTTTTGAGACATCATCAAAGAGTTAAGGCAAAAGTTCCAAAGAGAATGACTACAAAGAAACTAGGCAGGCATCTCACTTTGCCAAGGTCTAGATTTGACTCGGATTTAAGTACAGTGAAATTTAGTGTATCAGGAAAGAACTATTTGTCCACTCCTAGGCAAGCCTTAAAAGATGCCTGCTTCTTGGGAGGAAAGCAATGACCAACCTAGACAGCATCTTAAAAAGCAGAGACATCACCTTGCTGACAAAGGTCCATATAGTTAAAGCTATGGTTTTCTCAGTATGGAAGTGAGAGCTGGACCATAAAGAAGACTGATTGCTGAAGAATTGATGCTTTTGAATTATGGTGCTGGAGGAGACTCTTGAGAGTCCCATGGACTGCAAAAAGATCAAACTTATCCATCCTTAAAGAAATCAACCCAGAGTGCTCACTGGAAGGGCAGATCCTGAAGTTGAGGCTCCAGTACTTTAGCCACCTCGTGAGAAGAGAAGACTCCCTGGAAAAGACCCTGATGTTGGGAAAGATGGAGGGCACAAGGAGAAGGGGACAACAGAGGATGAGATGGTTGGACAGTGTTCTCGAAGCGACTGGCATGAGTTTGGCCAAACTGCAGGAGGCAGTGGAGGATAGGGGTGCCTGGCATGCTCTGGTCCATGGGGTCATGAAGAGTCGGACACAACTGAACGACTGAACAACAACAGGCAATCCTTGAAGCTATGTTTATTTCAGTGGGTGTTTTTAAGATTGGACTTTTTTAAAAAAGTTTTATCCTACAGTGGATGCTCGGGTTGTGAACGTGATCCATGTGGGAGGCATGTTCACAACCCGCAGCGCCGCATCTGCACATGCACCGAAACCCAGAAGTAACCCGTTACAGTACTTCCAGGTTTGGCGCAGAGCGCAACCCAAAAAAATGTAACCTGCAGCATTCGCAACCCGAGGTATGACTGTACTGTTATTTTCTGTTGTCTTATACCTATCCATATATTGAAAACAATCCCCTACCTCTCGGCCCACTCTGCCTGGTACATGAAGCAGGGTCACTTTCTATTTTCATTAGTCCCCCAAATTGGTCCCACAATAAAACTCAGGAAATACTTCTTATAGCCATGTCCCCCTGCAAATCAGACAATTTCCACTGTCTCAGAACATTCATGTCTGACTTGTGAGGAAATTTATAAAGTCTTCTCACACAGAGATTTTATTCATGTCTTGCAGAAGCGCTTCTTGTGACCACAGAAGCAGCAGCTCCCTCAGCAGTTTTTCAGACAGACACACTTGACTTTGATAAGGAAGGCTTGTGAGGGAGCTAATGTTGTGTTTTCGATAGAATTTCAGACTTGGGCTGCAGAGAGGTGGCTTCAAATCTCAGCCACAAGGTTCACAGGGTGGCTGTGCATAAGAGATCTACTCGTGTGAAAAATATAAAGTCATGGGAGGGATCCAATCTCTTTTCAGAACAGAAAAGACATATTGTGGCTTTGAATAGAAAAGACACATTGTGGTTTTTCCAACCACAGAAACATGATATTCTGTGAGTTCCTTTCTCCAACGTGGATCACTTATTTCTACTGGTGAGCCAGCTGGATCAACGTCTCTACAGACTTTCAGCCTTACCTCTCTCATATGGCTGTTGTGAGGATAATGTGTAGTAATCTTAACAAATACAACCCTGAGGATCTTTGAGGAAAGGTGGGGTATAATGTTGAACGAAAATGCTGTTGGGGTAACATCCCCTCCCCCCTCCTCCTCATGAAATGTCCATTTTCTTTTTGGTGATCCCCTCCCATCCCTTTGCAAAAGGGTGCAAGTGTTCACAAAGGGGGGGGGGGTGTTGGAATGTGAAAAAAGAGGGAACTGGTCCGCACTGCTGCCACAACTGGGCTGACCCTCTCTCACCTTGATTCAGTCACATACAATAGTCTACTTGGAGTAGGATATGGATGGGGATCTACACCCGATCACACATTCTACTGAAAGTAATGTGGTGTGGATCCAGTTTTCCAACTGTACTGCATTGTTGGAGTGTTGTGGGTATCAAGGAGTTAAACACAATGGGCTAATTGGGAATGCTGACTCAGGAGCATGTGATGACTAAGCATCACGAGACATGGGGCGTTGCCTAATTGATTCCTTGTTCGTTGTTGTTCAGTCGTTCAGTCGTGTCCGACTCTTCGTGACCCCATGGACCAGAGCACGCCAGGCACGCCTATCCTTCACTGCCTCTCGCAGTTTGGCCAAACTCATGTTAGTAGCTTCGAGGACACTGTCCAACCATCTCATCCTCTGTCGTCCCCTTCTCCTTGTGCCCTCCATCTTTCCCAACATCAGGGTCTTTTCCAGGGAGTCTTCTCTTCTCATGAGGTGGCCAAAGTACTGGAGCCTCAACTTCAGGATCTGTCCTTCTAGTGAGCACTCAGGGCTGATTTCTTTGAGAATGGATAGGTTTGATCTTCTTGCAGTCCATGGGACTCTCAAGAGTCTCCTCCAGCACCATAATTCAAAAGCATCAATTATTCGGCGATCAGCCTTCTTTATGGTCCAGCTCTCACTTCCGTACATTACTACTGGGAAAACCATAGCTTTAACTATACGGACCTTTGTCGGCAAGGTGATGTCTTTGCTTTTTAAGATGCTGTCTAGGTTTGTCATTGCTTTCCTCCCAAGAAGCAGTCATCTTTTAATTTCGTGACTGCTGTCACCATCTGCAGTGATCATGGAACCCAAGAAAGTGAAATCTCTCACTGCCTCCATTTCTTCCCCTTCTATTTGCCAGGAGGTGATGGGACCAGTGGCCATGATCTTAGTTTTTTTGATGTTGAGCTTCAGACCATATTTTGCGCTCTCCTCTTTCACCCTCATTAAAAGGTTCTTTAATTCCTCCTCACTTTCTGCCATCAAGGTTGTGTCATCAGCATATCAGAGGTTGTTGATATTTCTTCCGGCAATCTTAATTCCGGTTTGGGATTCATCCAGTCCAGCCTTTCGCATGATGAATTCTGCATATAAGTTAAATAAGCAGGGAGACAATATACAGCCTTGTCGTACTCCTTTCCCAATTTTGAACCAATCAGTTGTTCCATATCCAGTTCTAACTGTAGCTTCTTGTCCCACATAGAGATTTCTCAGGAGACAAATGAGGTGATCCGGCACTCCCATTTCTTTAAGAACTTGCCATAGTTTGTTGTGGTCGACACAGTCAAATGCTTTTGCATAGTCAATGAAGCAGAAGTAGATGTTTTTCTGGAACTCTCTAGCTTTCTCCATAATTCTAGATTCCTTGCCAGCTAGTATAAAGAGGCATGGGTGACTTCCCACTGTGGTTGTTGTTTGGCTGGCTGTTTGTTAGTTGGTAGGGATGTGAAGAGGTGGCAGCTTCTCCCTGAATGTAATTCCACCTGTGTGCTGTGTATCCTGAATGTACCAAGACGATGCTGCAAGACTGCAACTGAATAAAGCCTTTCTGAAAATCCAGCTTGATTCCAGAATGCTTTCTGTGGGGCTCTCATACATCGCAACATGCATTACATCACTTTCATCCACATTGGCTCAGCTATTCATGATTGGATAATGTTGTTTTTTAAAAATGCCACATAGTGCTGGTGGGCAGTGAAACTACCAGTGCAGTGTGACAACTCGTGAAACTTAGTTATGGTTGACTGACCAATGGAGTGAATTCCCTCCCCCTCACCATTCACAGTGAGGGCAATGGGAGTCTTCATTTGCCTTTTGTGTGACCATCACATAGCCATAGTCACTATGTGGTGTCTGTTTGGCTGGAATTACATAGTGAAGCCACCATTTGAAGTTCAAAAATTTGGAGCAGCCCTAGGTACAAATGTGATCTTGATTTAAGACTTTCCAATCTTGTGTCGGTATACATGCAGTATGACATAGATACTACAAGATGACTTACTGGAACCATGAAAAGCAATGGGGGGATTATTATTATTTGCATTTAAGCTTAAGAACATAACAAGTGGAGCCTGCTGGAGCAGGCCAGTGTCCCTTCTAATCCACCATCCTGTTTTCACTGTGACCAATTAGATGCCTACAGAAAGACAACAAGCAGGACCCGGGTGCAAGAGCACTCTCCCTTCCTAGCAGTTTCCAACAACTGGTATTCAGAAGCACACTGCCTCGTTCTAACACATTTCCCCCCTCAAACTCAACTTGGCAGGACTGCATGGAGAAAACACTGATTTCTCAGCCTAGTTTACACCTGACAACATGAAACCACCAAAGCTCTCATCCATAAGTAAGTAAGTAAGTAAGTAAGTAAGTAAGTAAGTAAGTAAATCTGGTGAGGGATGTTTCCAAGACAGAACAAACAGCAGCCCTGCAGTCAAGCTGATGCAGAATCTTGGTTCAGGTTCCACACCCTTTTCTCTCAGCCACACTGAAGGGTTTTAGGATATTATTTCCACGCCAACAGTAAATAAAGACTGCCACAATTCTTTCCAAACAGGTCAGAACTGTCTTAGACTATACAGGGAAGAAAGCAGAAACGATACACAGCAGAAAATAAATTGGTACTATTTCAGAAACTATGAAAGTGTACACTGTGCAGAAGCAGAGGAGAATAAATATTCTCCCCATACTGAAGAGGCTGCATGAAGAACAGAATAAATAAGGTTATCTTCCTGAGAAACCTGTGGATGATACGGTGAGGCATCCCCTTAACAGCTTATCTATGTGTCTCGAAACAACTTAGCTCAGCATGCTACTATTATTTTAACCCACAGCCCTTCACAAATTCAGTCTATTTCAGCTTCGCTTACAGTTGCAATGACCTTGAGAGATCATGAAAGAGACACAGCCTGACTTCCTCACACTCCTGTTATTTTGTGATTTGGAGTGAGACAGTTGCCCGAGGCTTTCTCCTAAAGACACCTGGCTAAAGCCATGAGGAACTGGACACTGGCCAAAGTCCTTTCATATGGCACGGTCACACTGCAAAACCAAGAGCTGCTCAAGCAAAGCACAAAGGTTTTCCCCCCTGTTTACATCAACACTTGCCCATTACTAAAGTTTATCACTGCCAGCAGTTTAATGGACTTATAGTGCCAAGGTATTGATGGCTATGAAGTAGAAACTATTTTTCCTGTAAATACTGTAACAGCGAACAAAGTCCACCGCGTTTTCATTTGTTTCCCAAACCAAGAGAATAAGCCCCATTGAACACAGTGCAATTGACTCCTGAGTAAATGTGAACAAGATTTATCTGCCAGGCAGTAGTCATGTTCGGGAAATGCAATTCAGTAATGGCACTCCCTCCCTCCCTTTCCCAATGTATCACTACCCTTTTGCTCATAATCTGTACATAAATGCCTTAGCTATTTTTCAAATATTTCTTCAAAGATCAGCTGTGTCTATTCTGCGTCCCAAATATACTGCTCAATTGTTATTCAATTGGGAATGAGAGGCAGGTCGTTCCATTTCCTGTCGTATGTTGAATGGTATAAGATGGACTCGGTGAGCACGCTACAGCTTTTAAGTTTGTAGAGAGTGTTTGAAACCTGAACTCTTCCGCTAAACCCAAAGAACCACAAAGCAGCTCTCTAAGCCAGACAATCGCCATTAAGTGGGAGCTGCTATTGTTTATTCAAAACCGAGGGGCAGTGTATATGTGGGGGAGAGGGGAAACCAACATGCTGAGGTCATATTGTCCTTGCAAAATCTCACACAGGCCTTTAAAAAGGTAGAGAAGATAGATTTTTCCTGAAGCCAATTAAATGAAGATAAAATAAGTATCGAACTGCTCTGTCCAGATAGGCACCTGTGAGCAACCTAAATCTCACAGCCTGTGATTCCAAGCCTCCAAATCATTCAGCTCTTCATAACCGCTTGGTTGAATTATCTGAGAAAAAATTGGGAGATAATCCCAGTGATTTCCAAGCAAAACCCTACTGGGCTCTGCATGTGATATGCAGGCAGGCTGGAGCAAGCAAGGATGTGGGAGGCAGAAACAAAAGGGGAGGATAGTCAATACTTTGCACTTACTATCTTTGTATCACAGGGTAGCAAATTTATAGACCTTTAAAGGACTTTGCTTTCCAAGATCCTTACCCTGTGCTGAAATGATAAATAGGATATCCACATCCCATTTGTAGTACTGAGGCTGGCTAATAGGTCAAGTGTATGAATCAATCAATTAATTTACTCCGTCAGGATTAGGGTTGATTTTGGGAGCTCTCTTGCTCTAACCTGCTGACTCAAATCCCTGGGGTGCAGTTCCTTCCAAAAGAGGAGGAAAAGCCAAAGCTAAGAGCTGCTACCCCCCTTTGTAAACTTGGGTTTGCTTCCACCTGACCCCTATTTAAAGTGGGAAAGTGGAGGAAAGCCTAAAGCTACAAACTGGTTAACCGCTTTGGTTGCAAAGGATGGGCAGGGTATAAATAAAAAATTATATAATAATAATAATAATAATAATAATAATAATAATAATAATAATTTATACACCACCCATCTGGCTGCGTTTCCCCAGCCACTCTGGGCGGCCCTCAACCGAATATTAAAAACACAATACAGCATTAAACATTAAAAACTTCCCTAAACAGGGCTGCCTTAAATGCTTAAAACTTCTCTAAACAGGGATGTTTTCAGATGTCCTCACGACCTTCAAGAAAACTTCATAACCAGCGGACCCATCATAACCAGCCGGAGCAGGCTCTCAGATGACTGGTTATCCCGACAAAAAAGAAAAAGAAAAAGGCTGGAGTGGATCTTCTCTGGAAGCCACGGTGAAGTGACTGGCTCCTGAGGTGGCAATCTGCTTCCTGTCTCCCTTGTCTCTCCTCCACCACTGCTTCCCTGCAGGTTGTGGCAGCTGAAGAAACCAGGTGGCTACATCGTGCTCTCTTCTCCTAGCCATGATCCCCGTTATTTTTATATATTAAAAAAAACCATTAGGGTATGTCTGGGCACACACGTACGACAAAACACTGAAGTAAAAGACAAAAGAAAGCAAATGCAGGCTAACTAATGTAAAATGGAGCTTTGGTGTTATTTGCTAAAGTAACACCTAGGTCACCATTCCATAGGAATGCACATCTCCTACGTTGAGAAGAGTCTAGTCTTTCAAGCATAAGAAAGGTTGCTTATGTTTCTGTTCCAAGAAAGGCAACGTGGAAGAAACATGGTCCAACAAAGAACATGCCAGAGATACCATAAATAAAAAAATCTGTGCTACAGCAAAAATATGCTTTCATTCCTCTTCATTCTTTTTTGTAAAAGAAAGACAAACAATTAAAGCCAGGACAAGGAACTGGATATCCCCCCCCCAACCTTATTTCTCAAGGTGCCCTGTATATTCAAGGGAATGTAAATCAGATTCCAATCCGCATTCTATCTTCAGTAAGCAGAGTTCCCCCATTACAGTTTATTGAACTAGATGCATCAGACCATGGCTGCTTTGCTGCTCTTAACATACTCATAACAATACAATATAGTTGAAAAGGTAAGTTATTTTTACAGTCTCTCTCTCTCTCACCAACCCCCACAACACATTGGTACCTGAAATTCATTGGAATGACTTGTACTATGCATAGAGCATTTGTGTAGGCCAGTCTTATATGCATATAAATACGAGGAAACCCAGCCAGCACCAGACCAAAAGGAGATGTCAGAACCCTGTTTTAACCCAGCCTCAGTTACTCCTATTACAGCAGGAGCTGTTAGAATAAATAGTTTAGGATCGCAAAGGGTAGCGAAGGTCATGATTTAATGAGCTAGCATCTTGGCAACACAGCTTTTGAATAAGCAAGGTTGGTTATTTCCCACCAGCAGGAAATATTCAAGGAGGTGGCTGTTATTCTCTGGCACCACCGGCTCCATTTCAAGAGCTCAACAATCTCTCCTTGTCTCGGCGAACATGTGTGAGTCAAGTGCTGAATGCTGCCAATTTCAATGGAACTCACTGTCTCCGTTCCACTCTTACTTCTGTTCTCCCTGCCTCCCTGTGATGAATGGGTGTCTGTTGCATCACCAGCCAAATTGGAACATAGAGAGCCCGAGTAAGTACTTAAGAACACTGCTTGATGCACTGCCCTCAGTCAAATTCATGCACGAAATAACTAGAGATGCTAAACAGAAGGTATCAGCTGCCTTTCTGGATTATATCAGTCAGTAAGGACAACCACCAGCCCCACTTAATCTGCATGCCAAAATTCCATGAAATGGAATGGACTGGCCTTTGTTCAGTGGTGGAGGGGAAAATAGCATATAGGTGAATAATTTTTTAGGACTGCCCTGCCATGAACGTTGACAGGTTGTGGTCTGGATGACTTCTATATGTAGAACTGGGTGTGGTGCTGACCTTCACCTCTAGCAGCAAAATGTCTTGGCTCAACCCTGTTTTTAGTTCTCAAAGCCCAAAGCCAAGGAGCATAAAGAAGGCCAGGGAAGACAAGATCTTCGGGGAGACTTTCCTCTACAGCAACTTAACTGCCACAAGATTGCTGGCCGTTTGGAAATCATTTCATTTCTTTCACATGCTGGGATATCAGAATGGCCCAAGCAGGGGAGCAGTAGAGGAGGCAGGAGAATGATTGCCCAAGCCCTGCATGGTGCAGAAATGATGAGTAGTTTCAGAGTTTATAGTGGCTTCCTCTAGTTAGCAGCCCCTTGCTGCTCTCTTCTTGTGATGCTGCCTGGCTGCTCCGCATTGCCTCTCCATAGGAGCCAAGAAGAGAAAGGAGTTTGGGGTTGGTTGGTTTTTGTTTTTAAAGAAAGGAACCTACCACTCCCAGCTTTTAACTAGATAGATAAAACAAGTCCCTGCCTGTCACAGAGATAGCCACTGTTGTAGTTCAAGTTGATAAGTTTATTGTTTTAGCCAGCACTCCCCCCCCTAGAAAAAAAGGTACTGGTACTACTCAGCTGCAAGCGGGGGGGCACTCTGCACATGCTCAGAGGCACACTGCTCTTTCCCTGGCATGTGAAGGGAGAGCAGAAAGCTTTGTTTAAAGCAAGTTTAATTGTTAAGTTGCTTTGTTGGGCTATTTGGAGGCAAGCGAAAAAGGCTACAACAAACTACCACTTTCTCTGAAAGTTTCAACAAGGTTTAAGGAGGAATTGTGAAAACAGGAAACTGCCTCATCAGTCACACCATCAACCTCAGTATTATCCTTAGGGGGGTTTTCTGCCGCCAAATCCAGCCAGCTGCAGCTGGTAAGGGTCAAGGATTGTGGGGATCTGTACTCTAGCAGCATTTGGCGGGCACCATGTTGCCTACTCCTGGTCTGTTCAGACTGGAAGCGACTTTGCTGGGAAGTGGGATGTTCCCAAGCCTACCTGGACGTGATGGGAATTGAACCTGGGCCCTTCTGCATGTACACTACAGCCACACCTCCGCCCTTCCCTAGCTATTGAGTCTTGGTGAGGGGCACAGGATGCTCTTTCGATAGGGCTTCTCTGCATTCCTATCTGACTGCTGCAGCACAGGAAAAAGAGGCCTGTGAGGAGCAACAGGAAATGAGATGCAATTGCTGCCTAAGCTGGCAGAGATTTGGCACTGCTCTGTGTAGTTTGACAATCTGGAAAGCTCCTACTTCACCACATGTTCAGAAAAGGACGTCATCAAGGGCCATTAAACAGAACTTAGTTTCATTCCTTCCTCCCATGAAACGGAGAGCTCTTTGTTTTTGCAAGAGTGATGTGCTCTCGCTCTCTCCCACATACACATCTTCTACACAAAACATTTTGCACCTCATCCCCAGTGAACTGTGGTTTAGAAGAAACAAAAGGCGGCATTTCTCCTCCCCTTTGCAATTACAGTATTAAGAAGAGAACAATTAAAACTCATGACAAAGGCCTGACCCATCACCAGCAGAGGGCAGAGCACTGCAGGAGTAACTGTCCCCAGGGAAGCTGACAAAACACGCAGCAGGGGAGACCAGGAACTGTTTGAGTAGAAGGGAACATTTGCTCCAAATAAAAGCTATTTTGAGGAATTAAAGCAAACAAATGCCAGCGCCATGCAGTGGCGTATTAAGATGCGATGCGCTGTAATGTGTTGTGACACTTCATAAATTAAAGCTTTTTCTTCTCCCCTAAGGGAGAGAGAATTCAAGAGCAGTCAAACACTTGAACTTGGAAGCTCTGCTAGTTTGACACTTAGCGTTTTATGGTTTCATTGATCCTGCAAATCAAGACAGCTCAGCACATGGCCCTCGGACTGCCCCCAGACTCTCACGGCCTGCCTGCAAGAAAGGGAAGTGATACACACTGGACCGTCTGAAGCAGCAGATGCTTATAAACACATCTTGCTACAGGGCCACTGCTCACTAACAACCATGCTACTTAAAAAGAAAAAAGAAAGAAAATCATGCCAAGCTGTGAAATGAATGTCTGTCACCCACATGCTTGCATTCCTGGCAGCATTTCAAGTGCAGCACTTGTTTGTAGGGGCATATATTCCTAAGCTCACCTGAAACCCAAAACAGGGGTTTGTTTAGCTGCAGCACTTGGGGGGGGGACATGAAAAACCCTCATTTTAGAGCTAAAATGGGCCAAGAAAACTGGCTTAGGGTCTTAGTGCAAAACTGGTGTGGCAGGGTGCAATTCTGTTTTAACGATGGCACTGTGTATCCAGCATTCTTTCTGCCAACAATTTTATTGCTTTCAAATGTCCACAGGGACAAAGAATAAGATAATGGAGAAAAACAGAGCAGCAAGAAATGAAAACTCAGACGATCTAAAACAGGAAAAGTGCTGCACAAAATCTGCACTGAATGTTTTAAGCATTCCACAGGCACATGCAGGAATTTACAGAATTATTTTGTTCTTGATAGTTTTATTGGTATCCCATCCCTTATGCTTAGTGAGAAAAACTTGACTATATGTCAATGTGTCTTAAACGTACACAAATGGAGCAGATAAATAAATATAATTGTCAAAGTGCATGATTTTTAAACCATTCGCAAGTTGTTGTTTTTCTTTTAACATTTGGAGCTATCAGTATCAAGGCCAGCTCATTGTATCATGGAAGCTGAATTTAGCTTGGGAACCTTGCCTAGGCAGGACGATGAGGAAAGGGTCATAGCTCAGTGATACAACATCTGCTTCGAATGCAAAAGGTGTCACATTAAATCTCTGGCATCTTGGTGGGGATGGGAAAGACTCCTTCTGAAATCCTAGAGAGCTATTGCCTGCCATTGCAGAACTAGATGGATCATTGATCTGACTTTGTATGAGGCATATCTTTCTATTTACCTAAGACAGCGGCAGCTTGGGACACAATTCTGCTTCCCCTTCTCCATTGTGTATCTCAAAGACCATAAAAAACTTAAATATTGCTTAGGATACATGTCCAATGTGGGCTTGAGTGTGGAGCAAGGCATTCGTCCTTAATCTGGGTAGCCTTTCATTCTGATGCTAAAGCCATTCTGTCAGTTTTCTTCAAGGTGTTTTAATTTTGAATTCATGTAAATCGCTTTGGGAAAGGCTGCATTCCTAACCCCGCTTACCTGGGAGTATGTCCCACTGAATTCAATAGGTCTTACTTCTGAGTAGATCTGATTAGAATTGAACTGTAACTAAGTAAAATCAAGCCTGCATACTGGAAAGCCAAGCAAGGGAGCCCTTTTAGAAATTTTGCACCTCACCTTCCACTTTATCATCAGATGATTGTGGGATACATGGATCTTTCAAAGGGATGTAAATGCAAAGGCAGTGAGTGGTGCTGAGCGCTGGGATAGAGCATGGAATGACATATATTGCTTCACTGCCTGTACATTGATTTGTAATCAAACCTTCTCAAATAAAGAGATTGGTACAGAGTTACTTCATGTACGACTGACATTACTTAAACCAGAGCTTGATTACCAATGATCAAATGTCCCAGGAAGGTATTGTTCCTATTTTAGACAGGGAAACTCACAGATTTATGGCAATAGAATGCATTTTAAGGAGGGGAAGAGTAATTTATTTTAAAATTCTAGTGCTAAAAAAAGCAAACAGGGTGACTTGCAGAATTTTGCATACTTCCTGTGGTGGAACAGAAACATGCACATGATGATATTATCACTTCAACAACTGTAGTCATTTCTCCCTCTATTCAAGCACACTAGGACTAACACCCTTCCTTCAAAGAAGAAGAACAGGGCATATTGTACCCACAATGTGGCAAATACTATAGTACTCATACTGATCTGTATGTCCATGTGGCCAACACAGCTACAAATGAGGCAGTTGGCAAGGGATGTCCATGACCTCCTCAGGACTGCTTCCAGTGAAAACAGTAGAAGAATTACTAATCCAGCTAAAGCAGGATCCTTCTTGCCAAATTTGAACTACATAATAAGCAATGCAATGCTGGGAGTTACTTCTTCTAAAACAGGGTTGATAGTCTTCTAATGCCAGGAAAGACTGTATACATTGACAGTAGAAACTGCCAAAGGTGCTGCTGTGACCAGTTTAAGCATTTCCTGAATAAGATGTCCTCCAGTGAGGACAGACATGCATTGACCTACACTGCTTACACCTGCTTACTGCAGCAGCTAGCATTCCTTTTCCTCCAAGACAGGTATTGCCACACCCTAGGAACCTCTGGTCCCCTCTTGACCTGTGAGATGTGCACTCAGTCACCACAGTACAAACTGCTGATGCCATCAATGACCGTGACAGGAATAGTACTCCACAGAGCTGCAGCATAGAGCCATCTAGAACCGCAGGCAGGATCCTGGGCACTGAAGAAAATCATCTGGTAGGCCAGGTGCTCCTTGCGAGCAGCTGGCATCCCATAGTCTATAAGCATGTGTTTGGGTGAAGGGAAACGTTTTCTTGGTCCCCCTCCTCTAAAATCTGCAGCACAGAGAGCTGAACGGATCTGCCTTGCAGACTTGGTGAAAAGCTACTGATGCCTGCGCTGAGGCCTTCTTTGCCCTGCTTCAGACTGTAGCAAATTTCAGCCACTACATCCTAATCCAATAAATATGTATCAGAATTGAAAGAGGATGCCCACAGGCCTCTCTAACTAGAGGGCTATAGCTATAATTAAAGCACAGTGCTTAAATCTGTACCGCAGCCACTGTGGAAATTTCCAACAGTGATACAGATGTGATCTTTCTTTATATAAAATGAGGTTGTCAAAATGAATGTTAAAAGATTCCGTGAGAATTGGAAATATGGGGGTATTTTTAAGTAAGAGCTTAGACTTTTAAACTTTTTAAAAAGAAGATGAGAGAAATATTGGGACATACTAGAGTTCATCATCTTTTCAATGTAGGACTCAGCACGACATTACTACATGCATACAAATTCCGATAGGCTTCAGAAGGAGGAAAATTTAAATCCATATTAGCTATACACGGCACTACCATGAAAAGTGGAAAGCTGCAAAAAAGGAAAGAAAAAAAAATAGTTCATAGGATGATCAAATTGGAAGGGGCCTTGGGGTCATCTGGTCCAGCACCATGCAGGATCTACAATGAAGAATGCAACAACATCCCTGATTCATGGTCCCTGCATAAATACCAGCAATAGAGGGAAGCCCACTTTCTCTCAGGGCAGACTGCTCCACTGTTGAACAGCCTCTTACTGCAGAGCTTTTCAAACTTTTCACGTTGGTGGCAAAATTTTTAGACGTGCATCATTTCACGACACAACAATTCAGTTTTGCTAGCAAACCGGAGGTTAAACTAACCCCATTCCAGTCCCCGGGGGGAGCTTTCGCACAACATACCTACACACTGCAGCTGACACACTAATGTGTCATGACACACGGTTTGCAAAGCTCTGCCTTACTGTTTTCCCCAATGCTTACTCAAAATCTGTTTCCCTGCAGTTCCCACCCATTGGCTATAATCCTGCCCTCTGGAGCAAAATACTGTAATATTATGTAGGCTGCATTTCAGAAGCAGGTCATTGAGTGGGGTAGCACTGCTTTCTGGCAGGTAGGATGCTGTTAATTTCCAAGAGAGGAGAGGCAAGGCAGAAGAGAGGTCAGCATGGTGCACATGCACCAACACATCCATTCTATTACTCCTGCCAATGTGTTTGCACTATGCCAACCTCTGCAGCATCTTGTCCCTCCCTTCTCTCTCCTAGTAAGCAACAGCAACCCACCAGCCAGGAAACTAGGGTAGAAACTCTGCCCCACCCAGTGACACACTTCTGGCACATATTCATTCTTTGCAGTGCCTCATTTACCAAGATCAACCCTAGCCTCACTCGTCCTCACACAAAGATTCAGTCTCTCTCCCTTCATCCTCCTCATACACAGCAAATGTCCTACCTATTCTCTCTCACACATCCACTCTCCCCCGTAGTCTGTTGTCACATACACACCCATTTCACTCCTAATTTTCACACAAACATATATCATCCACCAAACCACAGTCTACAATGATTTTGAGTGCATCCTGCCCCACAGATGGCAAAATATTGGGTCCTGGGAGATATCATTTCCTTTAAATGTGGTATGGTCCTTTATGAGATGGTAAAGTCGACTTTAAATTTTCTTATGGGGGAAGCTTTCTGCCCCCACCCGAAAGAGCCCCCACATAAAAATTACAGAACTTACAATATGAGAGAAAATATTTCAAACCTAGCATTTTCTCTGATACGGCATCTCTGAAAATATGTCACACAGGAGCTATTTCAGATAAATGAGGTGGTAAAGTCACTGTGTGCAGATTTTACAGACTTGGAAAGAAATGTGTAAACTGGCCCTGAGCCAATTATATATTTGAAGTGTTAAAAAGGGGCTAGCCAGGTTTTAAGTGAAAAGTCAATGGGTGACTGAATTATTAAAGCACAAAATGCTTCTGAAATAGTTGCATATTTGAAAAACAGGTTGCTAAAGCAAACATTGTAGGTGGAAAAAAATAACACGAATGTTTTAAAGCAACACTTGGGACAAAAATAAAAAAAATGAAATCATTTCTAGGATGCAAGAATTGGATAATTCCATCCTTATGCTTTACCTAGCAAAACAAAACAATGCCAAAACCTATAATTAAATGTGAGAGTAGTGAGGAGAATATCAAATGAGTTGTACTTTAAAGACAAACATTCAATTGACCTTTCTTGTCAGCTCTTCTCATTTGCCCCTGAAGCAGGACTGACCATAGGTCCTAAACCAACCAGCAATAGTTGTTTTTTTTTTTTTAACATAGTCCAAAGTAATAACTCCACCAAGGAAAAAACCCCCAACCAAAACAGGTCAGAAAAAAGGATACTATCCTCTAAGAATTAGGAATATATAGGTTACTGTTTCCATCATTTGGCTGGGATTCTGGGGATACCACATATACTATTCAGGTCCCTTCTCAAACAGAAATACAATTCCAAGTGTAAAAGAAATCTTGTGTCTTGAACCTCTGGGCCTACCTGGCAGCAAGTCAGTATGTCAAGTCCAAAGTTCAAAGTGGGAGGTCAAGCCACACAAGCGAAATCCAAAGGACAGGAAACACAGCCCAAGGTCAATCCAAGTAGCCAGGTCTGAAGTCCAGCAGTCAGGATATAGCCCAAAATCATACCCCAAACCCAGTCCAACAACATCCAAAGCAAGGTACCTCAACATGGGCAGTTGAGCAGACACAGCACCTTGGTTCTGCTTCCCTTTTATTGCAGCATCTGGGCTTGATGAGGCATGGGACCCTCACCTGTCCTAAAACTACTCCAGCTGAGGAATCACACGCCTCCTCCTAGCACTAAGGAGCCCCACCTGGCCAGCTAGGGAGCTGGGCTGTGGGCCCTCAACTGCCTCAGCCTTCTAAAGTGTTCCTCCCACTACTCTCTACGCCTTAGAGCCCACTGTGGTCATGGAGATAGGGGCCTCTCTGGCTCTGGTTATGGGTCCTGCTGCTCTGATTCCTGTGCACAGATCCCCACCCCTTCGCCATTCTCCATCACCCTGTGAGTTCTTCCTTCTCCATCCCCTACTTGCCCCGGTGTTTCTCAGTCCTGGCTACACCCCTCACCAGGATCCTCTTCCTTCTCCCCGTCGCCCTGCCAGTTCATGACATCTTGCCAAGTTTTAAGTGGAATGTCAACAGGTGCTGAATTATAAGAAACACAAAATGCAACTGAAGCAATTGTAGATTTGGAAAACCACCTCCATCTCAGGAGGGATGAGAAAGGACATCTGATGGCACAGCTTCAGGCTAGCAAGATCAGCTTGGGTTCCTAGTGAAACGGTGGCCCCATCCATACCATAAATTTAAAGCAGTATCATGCCACTTTAAACAGTCATGGTGTCCCCCAAAGAATTCTGGGAACTGTGGTTTGCTAAGGGTGCTGAGAGTTGTTAGGAGGCCTCCCCTATTCCACTGACTGAACAACAGTTCCCAGAGTGCTTATGGTTTTTATTACGCCTGAGTGATTTATGGAGACCTGGCCACAAAAGTGTAAGTCCGGAATAAGAAGAAAGACAGGAATTTTGAGCACATAGGATAAAGCATCATGGACACAGCCACTGAGGAACACTGCCTAAGAGCTTACAGGTGCTGGGGCTGCTTGTTGAATACAGATACAGGATGACTCCAATCATGCCTCTTGCCTTCTTTATGAGGCATGTGGATCCCACCCAAAATGGATGCCTAAAACTGTTTTTCTTCAGAAGCAGAATACATACACCACAGCTGTCGCAGAAGTGGGAGACATTAGATCTGTTTGTACTCTCTGCTGCTCCGTCTGTTTACCTCAGTAGGTTTACCTATTTTGTGGGTGGCTTGTAGCCTGCCCTCCTCTCTTCTCCCATTTAGAATTTGCCGGCTGGTCAAATTCCTACTGTCCAAATCAGCAGCAAAAGAGACACGAGCCATTTTAGGTCAGACCAATTGCAGCAGTGGGCAGCCCAGCTGGGTTTCTCATCACAGAGAAGGCAGCTTTCCTCGAGACTGCAAAATACTCAGCTCATCTCCGATCAAATCACAAAGAAAAAGAAATTTCTCTGTAATAAGCTCCATTTTCCTGAACTGTTAAGGAGGAGCAGGAAAGAAAATTATTCCTCTAGCACTTCTGGAAAACTTTAAGATGTTATTGCTATGGCAACAGTTCCCCCTCACCAGATAAAGTGAGAGGAGACAGAGGAAGAAGAAGGGGGAAGTGTGTGTATTTGAGAGAGAGAGAGAGACAGAGAAGATGGTCCAAGGAATTTGAATTTTAATGTCCCAGTTTTGATCTGCATATCTTAGGTGTCTGCTGTGAATGCCATCATTGATTTTCCTTGTCTCTAGCATAAACAAAATGACAAGAAATGGCTACTAAACCAACAAATAGCTCTGAGAATTTAAATTTTAAAACATGCTATTTATGATAGTGTAATAAATAAATAAATAAATAAATAAATCAGGTTCTCTGTTCATTGAGGAACACTTCATATGTACTTGAGTTGGCAAAAAAAAGAGCATTACCGTGCAATTGTTATGTGATTGGAGTTGATTTGAATGTTCTCACAAGGATTCCCCTCAATTCTGCGACTCTGTTTTTGTTAAGAGAGACTGTTTAGGAGGTCAAACTACTTGGACATGTTTAACTTGGTGGATTAGAGAGAGAAGAAACGCCCTGGTGCACCCGCAGTAGCAAAAACTGGATGCCTTCACCTGCCCCACCTGCAATAAAGCATGTCTTTCTCGTATCAGTCTCTGCAGCTACAGCAGGTGCTATAACTCTCCAGTGGCTTGACTTTACCTCCAAAGGTGCATTCTTCCATTGTCTCATGAATCAGGCGGATGCGAACAACAATATGGAAACCAGCTTTTTCAATTATGGTAATGGGACTGTTTTGGAAAGGGGTTTAACCTTTCTCTCCCCACTCCTTAAAGAATGTGCTACCGGTATGTTGGTTTGCGTAAACCAGGTATGGGGAAATGGATCCAGTGGGTCAGCTAGAGCCTTGTCCGCCCCCCCCCGCCCCGCCCCACGGTCCAACTTTGATAGGGGAGCAAAATCTGGTTGAGTGTTAATGAGATGAATCTCCAGTTTTACAAAATGCCACGAGCTTACAGTGACATTTTCCCAATGGAAATGGAAGCCTGGATGAGCACCACCTCCCTCAAACTTTCACTGCTTAGAAGTGGGCTGCGGATGAGTGGCATATTAGAGCACTAGGCAAATTGGTCTACGCGGCTCACAAGAAGACAAGGGTCCTGTAAACAGGGCAGTCTCTACAAAAGATAATGAATGGCCGCAAATCATGGATTAAAAATGGCTACATACAGAAAGCAGTCAAGAGTATTTTCATCTCCACTGACATTCAACTTAGGGCTTTAAAAAAAAATGTTCAAAAGGACTGTTGCATTAGGAAGCTAATCAGATCAGGCAGATCAGATATCATGGCCCTGTCATTTCATTACTTTCTGGGGCAGGGGGCAAAGTGCATTTCCACCCTAAACCCTCCCCACTGGAGAGAGTCACAGGCGAAGTTGACTGTAGTGCATTTATGTGTTGTGGAAAACTATGGGCTGGGTTCAAGCCACCTGGTCCTGCTGGCAGAAGCCAGCACAAGGCCTCTTGCCAGCACAATGGGGCTTCCCACACCCTCTGCGAGCCCCCTGTGCCTCCTTCAAATCCACTCTGGGGGGGTTGGAGAACCATCAGAACAATGGGGGTGGGAGGAGAGGGGAGATCATTGCCCCTTGGGCAGGCACAAATGCAGGGCTGATGGAACAATCTCCTTAGTGCTATTGCTATGTTGCATTCTACCCCATATCTTTCTTGATTCATTACAAACACAGCTGGTCTTATTCCATGTGTGTTAAAATAGTGAATATACACAAATTAATCCCATGGTTAAAAGGAATGCTGATGCATTACTGATAGAGGGTGTATGTGTTTTGTGTATGCCAGATATGGTTGTCTGCTTTCAGACTTCAACCCAATGATGCATTTCATTTTTACATCAAAAGTGTCCCTTGTATTGCTCTTCATACATATCTAAGTGTGTTTCTTCCCTTGTTTAGGCAAAGATTCCCTAGGTTTTTATGCCAGAGCCTTGCTGGGCACATTACACTTTTGGAGAGTTAACACTGTGCTTAACAGGAGCCCACTGCTTCTCCTGCTAGTGGGTGGCAGAGGACACAGATATGAATATGCCCCAGACTGAAAGGCAAACACCTTGCATGCCAGTCAGGCAAGGGAAGCTAGTGGCAACAGCCAATAGCAACACGGATGCAGCATTTCAAAGACTTTCAAGCAACCCACACTGAACTCAGCAGTAAAACAAAAAAACAAAAAAAAACGAGCAGGTCTGAATTATTTCACACAACCCTCTCTGCCCTCCCAGCTCGTTTCTGCAAGTTTCTTTCAACAGCTGCTACTCCTAATACAGTTATTTACTGAATAAAAGATCCACAATGTTCCTTTTCGAGGAAAAAGAAATAAATTCTGCCCAATTCATTATCCAAAACTTGCAGTCTGTTCACTGTCCCTGCTTTCCACCAAGGAAAATTCTCCTTCCCCTCTACATCTCATTTGCTCTCTTCTCTTTACGCATGTTACTTGAACATACCCTGAACGTGTGCAACAAAGATAGGATTGTGCTTATTGGCCTTGATCCTCTTATGCATGTTCAGCATAATGTTGACACAGAGTCACATTCCTTTTTTAAAAATGGTATCTGTATAAGCTCTGTATAAGCGCCCCCCCCAAAAAAAATTCCAGTAATTGTGCCTACCCCTAAAATGCAAGAAATGGGTATTGATCCAGCCTTTTACAGCAATGGCCTTATATATGCAGGTGAATTCTTCCACCTTCCTTTCAGAATCTACACCGAATGCCAAAAATTATGGATGATTTCTTCCTGTTGCCAAAGAATTTCTGCTCCAGAGATGTTTACCTAAAAGTAAGTCCCACTGCTTTCAATGTGGCTTACTTTCTAGTAATGACACATAGGATTTCAGGGTAAGAAGCATAGATAAAAGATATTTAATGGAAAACAAAGGGGAATCAGACCAATCAAGCCTATCAAGGGTTAATCTCAGTCTTGGTAGAACATTCTTATTCAGAGGCTAAGCTTTGCCGCTGGAGGGGAATTTTACAAATAAACTTGCAAGCTTTGCAGATCAATTTTCTACTTGGTTTTATCACCCTGTTTCTCTCTTAATCAGCCCCTGCTGCCTGCCTGCCTCTCTTCCAGACACATTTTGAAGGCTCAGTGCCATATCTGAAACAATACGAGCCCCTCTGTTCCTTTCTTCTGTAGTGCTTGAAACCACATTGGTGGCATTTGTATTATCATCAGGAGTATTTAGGAATAAACAGCTTTCAAAAACAATACTCCAGGGCTCCAGCAGTGCAGAGCATGTGGCACAGACCTTGGCTGCCTGAACGCTCTGCAAGCATTTAGATGGTAATAATATTACATTACAACAGAGGCAACAGCCATATAAATAATTGTGTATTGTCTTTACTCATTGATTTTTTTAAAAAACACATAGCCTTGGCTGAAAAAATTGATTAAAAGAAATACTACTGCTACTAATAAAAACCCAGACAACCATAATGTAATGAACTGTAAATTGAAACAATAGGTTACTTCGTGGCAAAGAGAGGAAACTCATTTAATAAGAATTAGAAGGTATGAAAGGGGTGCTTTGATCTGTCAGCACCTAACTGGGAATACAAATATGAGAAGCAAAGGTGGTCTAAATGGACAAGGAGACATGAGGTCACATCTGAGAGCGTAATGTTTCTTAAAATATGTGGAACTAAAATTACTCTGCACATGCATAAGAAACCACAAAGCTTCTTGAAGAGCTTCTGATGAATAGGTAGGTGTCAGAAACCTGGTACTGAAGAGGTTTTTTTTTTGCAGTATGGAAGGAAGAACAGTTTACTGGATGCATGTATATTATATAAGCACATATATACATGCTGCAGCAAATTCCCAAAGGCTTTTCATGCCTACACACTCAGATTTCTTTAATGACGCCGAAACATCCTGCATAATATCTTTAGTGACCATATTCTGTACCAAACACACCCAAGAAAAGGCAACGGTTAAATCATGATAAAATATCAAAGCGCTTAAAAGAATTCATCTCTCTCTATTGGTATCTTGGAAGACAGGGTATTATGGAAGAAGGTGAGGCTGGCTTGCTGAAATCCTGATTGTGAGCGCTCCACATTGCAACATTTTGCCACACTTAGAGAATCCAACAATTAGCAACCATAGTGGTTCCCCCCCCCCCCACCAAATAACAGTTGCTAGGGGTGCAAACTTGAATAAAGTATTGGGGGGGGGGCTGGCCAGGTAAGCCCTTCCATGCATCATTAATCTAATGACGTGACATGCACACACCATTTGAATGGCAATGCCCATCAACTTTGGGGCCCCCATTCCCTTTAAAAATATTATTGGGGGTGCAAAGGTACCTTCGCCCCTAGGAATTAGCTCCTGTGCTAAGGTGGATCTAATAGCAAAGAAAAAGAAATACTTTACAACATTGGAAAGCAAGGTGAATTCCAACCACTGAATCATGGAGTACAGTGGCACCTCGGGTTAAGAACTTAATTTGTTCTGGAGGTCTGTTCTTAACCTGAAACTGTTCTTAACCTGAGGCACCACTTTAGCTAATGGGGCCTCCTGCTGCTGCCACACGATTTCTGTTCTCATCCTGAAGCAAAGTTCTTAACCCGAGGTACTATTTCTGGGTTAGCAGAGTCTGTAACCTGAAGCGTCTGTAACCTGAGGTACCACTGTAGTTAGATCTGGCTATTAAAGAAAAAGTGGCACATGGTAGGAGGACTGACCCTGACAGGTTCAAATCAATCTATCCCCATTTTTTTCTGGAGCTATATAAAAAATAAAGGAAGAGGAGGCCAGAAGACCACTTTTGACGCAAATTCCCTTACTATCTAGTTTCCTTTCCTTTTCAAAATGGGCTGAAATTAAGGGAGTGCAATAGAAAAGGGGGGGTAAATTAAGGGGGAGAGGGAGAGAGGAAATCAAAATGAAAGCAAGAGAAGAAAAGGAATGCTAATGAGGGATAATGGGAGCAAACTGTTAATCATATTTAAAACTAAAACATTTAAATAAAATACATACAAATACATAATCTCATAAAGCAATAAAAGGCATCAAGGCATCCAAGGATAGCTGCAGTGTTCCAGTTCCATCATTAAAATGACTTCTGTCTGCATAAGGTGTTAGAATTACTTCAGGGCTAATTAGTGGACCAGTGTTTTCTTGCTAGCTACAAATGTGTGCGTAAAGCAGGAAGCAGGGCCATCTTTACCCGAGGGTGCAAGGGGTGCGGGACACCCAGGCACCGAATTTTGGGGGGCACCAGGTGCCCGCCGCTGAAGCTGCCTAAGCTCTTAACTATCTACCTGTTATGAAATAATGAATAATTTTGATCAAGCTAGAAAAACAAAAGACATACAGTGGTGCCTCGCAAGACGAAATTAATTCGTTCCACGAGTCGTTTCGTATTGCGAAAAATTCGTCTTGCGAAGCACGGTTTCCCATAGGAATGCATTGAAATTTAATTCCCATAGGAATGCATTGAAATTTTTGTCTTGCGAAGCACAACCATAGAAAAATTTGTCTTGCGAGTCACCTAAAAAATGGCAAAACCCTTTCGTCTAGCGAATTTTTCGTTGCACGAGGCATTCGTCTTGCGAATTACCACTGTATATACCTAGATATTACCAAAATGTATACCTACTGTTTCACTAAAGGACTTTCAACTTTGTGCACTCATTTACCAAAGACGCGCCACTCAAGCGGCGACGCTTGTCATTCACAACGGCACGCTTTAATTTCATCACTTACAGTTCAATTTCGTTTAGAGAAATCGTTAAATAAGTTTCTTTTCCCTCCCTTCTTTCGTAAACAAGAGATAAGGCGTAAGCATGGTGTCTGACATAAGCGTAATAAAAATTAATTTGGGGGCTAAACTAAATTTGGGGGTGCTGAGCGGATCTTTGCACCCCGGCAGCACATATGCTAAAGACGGAAGAATGGGGAATCTTTTTCTGTCAAGGGCCGTAAGTTATCTGCAAGGGGAAAATGCCAGTGCTGGGTGGGGCCAGAGACAGGCCTAGTTGGGATGCAAAAACTGTGCCTCTCCACCCTGGCTCAGAGTGTCAAGGAGCCCACCCACCCAGCTGATCTGGGTGGCCAGACGAGGTGCATAGGCTCCTCTGGGCCCTTCTCTAACAGGGCTCCAAGGGGGCAAGGCATGGAGTGTGGTCAATGCAGCTCCTTGCCGAGGGCACAAGGGAGCCTAGGTACAGCTCTGCTTATTTCCTCCCCCTCCATTAAGACAGGTCGCAGATGGTAGGCTCCTCAGAACAAGGTTCTAGTATCTTGGACCCAAAGAGCACTAGCCTGATGGCACTATACAAAATTAAGGAGTGGGATTCACCTAGGAAGCTCCGTCAGTGGAAGCCCTCCGCAAAGTGCAATGCACCTTTCCTCCCCCTCCTCACCCTCTGAGCCTTAAATTGTTTTGGGGGGAATGGAAGAACCCCCAGAATAACATGCAGGGAAAGGAGAGGACAGATTGTTTCTATATGGCAAGCTGAAATGCTTGCAGAGATGGAACATTTGTAATAGTGTGGCGTTGAATTCCACCCAGTACTGTATTATTATTAGACATTAATGACCACACAGAGACTTGAATACAATTTGGGTTTCCAGCTCATCCTCATACAACCATCTTTTCACTAAACCATCCAAGCACATATATGGAGAGGGAAGAAATGTACTTCTTTGCATACCGTTAAGGTTAATTATGGAAGAAACACCTTAGAACAAGGGCTGCCACATCTGTTTTCCTCTGTGCTAAGATATTACAGGTATAGCAAGAGAGAGAATCTATGCAGCCACTATTTTTGCTGCATACGTTAAAGATTTCTTTTAATAACAACAAACCCTCAGGCTTATTTCTTTCAGGTATACACCCACACAACTCCCTTCTCACTACAATAAGTCATTAATTTAATTTTTGATTTACTTGATGCACAGATTCTTAAGCAACCATAGATTTTATGAGTTGGTCCACAGATTCCACCGTGTTGATGTCTCTCTCCCTCCTGAAAAACAGAAAAGCTCAGATCCAGTAAGGCAGTGTGGGCTGGGACCCACCAGTGAGACTCGGGTCACTTCCTGGTGGGCTTCAGTGCCACTGCATGCCCAGTGCCTCCTCACTTGCCTGCCTAGTCTCCTAGTCAGCACCAGTAACCCCTTCCACGCTGAGTAAAGGTGGCCAGGAGTCAGAGGAGATTGGTGTGTCGCTGTGTAGGTAGGGAAAAGGGCCAGAGGAGGTGTCAGAGGAAATTAGAAAGTGACATAAAAGGTTCATAATAATAATAAACAAATAGGGAAAGAAAGTGAGGGGAGAACAGGGGAAAGTTGTTATAGGAGGAAGACGTGAATGTGAAAGGACTAGGGAGGAGGAATAAAAGAAACTGACAGTTTGGGGTTTGAGTGGCAATAGGGCACAACTTGAGCATGAATGGAAAATGAGAAGAAGAAATTACAACAGTGAATGCAGGAAGAGGAAATAGAAAATAACAAAGCCTTTTCCACTTACTGCCTCTGGATCAACAAATTCTGCCTAAAATGGGTAGCCTGAGCAGCAGTAAGGTACTTAGCTTGAGGAAAGGTGAGCTATGGAACTCCTTGCTGCAAGGAAAAAACCATGGCAAAGAATGTAACCATTCCCAATTATATGCCAAACTCTGCCTGCACCTGCCACCATTTTGTGACTGGCTCTGCCCCTGCACCACCATTTTGTGGCTGGTAGGCCTCCGTAATTTTCAACTGTCTCGAGTGGGCCCTGGAGGTTGAAAGTTTTAAAACCCCTCCACTAAGGCATGTTAGAATATTCATTGGCAGCATCAGCACTATCCATTTTCCTCAGCAAAGGTTTATTTCCTAATTAACGATTTCTGCTTTACAGAAGAATTAATCTGCATAGCCCTAAGAAACTGTGAACATTTCATTCTTGGAGCAATTTCAGATGTGGAAAGAGTAAGGGAGAAATGCTGGAACTGGAAACTAAATTAGAAACATTCATATCATGGTAAGAATCCCAGCACACTTCACAAAGAAGTCATTTCAGAGGACTTTACCTGGTCTTTCAAGATAGCTATCCCTAGTCAAAGTGGGACTCGCATGGTCTCAAGAGTTTGAAGGAGCATATTCACTTTAAAACAGTTTCATTTGGACTGCTGAGAAATATTAGTTAAATGTAAAAAACAATAATCATGAAATAGGAGATACAGTTTTGTGAAAATGCACTTTGTTTCACTGATACATTCTGCTGATTTTTCAGCATATTTACTCAGGTGTGTGTCCCATTCAATGGGACTTACTTCTGATAAGACATGGATAATGTTGCGTTGCTTCCCTCCCCCAACCTCCTACAAAAATCAAATAGGGATTGGGGCAACTTTTAAACCTTTTGGTCAACTTTAAAACGAAGTATCTTTGGTGTTTCACACAACATTCTCATTTATTTCACCCTTTCACCAGTTATAAACAACTCAGTTTGAAGTAAGCAAAGCAGCTTCAAAATAACTGCTGCAATTTTGAGTCAGCCCTAAGGATTGGGGAGAAATTTGATTTCAGTTCACATTTGAAGCCAATATCATACCTGCACTTTCTGAAACAAAATGAGACCTTGAAACACGGATATCCTTTAGAATTCACATGTGCCTGAATTTGTGCCTGAATTTGACAGTCTTTAAACAAATGCATCTATTAGGGGGAAGTGTGACACTCTGGGAGAAGAAGAAGAAGAAGAAGAAGAAGAAGAAGAAGAAGAAGAGGAGGAGGAGGAGGAGGAGGAGGAGGAGGAGGAGGAGGAGGAGTTTGGATTTGATATCCCACTTTATCACTACCCGAAGGAGTCTCAAAGCGGCTAACATTCTCCTTTCCCTTCCTCCCCCACAACAAAAACTCTGTGAGGTGAGTTGCACCGAGAGACTTCAGAGAAGTGTGACTAGCCCAAGGTCACCCAGCAGCTGCATGTGGAGGAGCGGAGAGGCGAACTCGGTTCACCAGATTATGAGTCTATCGCTCTTAACCACTACACCACACTGGCTCTCTAAGGAAGGAAGTGGTATAGATCCAATAAATAATAACATTTCTGCTGCATGGGGTGTATGGGGTATTAGGGGGAGGGTAGTACCTCTGATGGAGGGCATGTCCTGCTCCTTCTGAGGTAGTTTGTCCACCTTTGGTCTCCACCCCCATCTAGGGTCCCCCACCTTAGGTCACCTGTGTCTCCTAGAGCTGTCAGCCTGTGACAGTGGCCACACCCCAGGAACAGCTTAGACTGGCTGGCTAACCAGGGGAGGGTAGCCAATGGGTCTCAAATTCTCTGAGAGTTAGGGGCCACCCCTGCATGTGAAGACAGGCTCTGGTGGATTGAGCGGACAAGAACAATACTGGGTCCAATGGGCATGTGTAGAACAGGGGCAGGTTATACATATGATGTGGTGGAGCCAAGTCACAAGGTAAGAACACACCAGCATTATAGCAAGCAAGCTAGAACACTTTCCACAGGGGCGGCACAGTGGTATCCTCGTGGCAAAAGCAACATGTTATACCTGTATTTCTAAAACAAAAACTAAACCTGTCTTCGGGTTTTTTATGTTTTTTGCCCTTTGGTATTCTGCTTCATTGACTATGCAAAGGCATTTGACTGTGTCAACCACAGCAAACTATGGCAAGTTCTTAAAGAAATGGGAGTGCCAGATCATCTCATTTGTTTCCTGAGAAATCTCTATGTGGGACAAGAAGCTACAGTTAGAATTGGATATGGAACAACTGATTGGTTCAAAATTGGGAAAGGAGTATGACAAGGCTGTATATTGTCTCCCTGCTTATTTAACTTATACGCAGAATTCATCATGCGAAAGGCTGGGCTGGATGAATCCCAAACCGGAATTAAGATTGCCAGAAAAAAATATCAACAACCTCAGATACGCTGATGATACAACCTTGATGGCAGAAAGTGAGGAGGAATTAAAGAACCTTTTAATGAGGGTGAAAGAGGAGAGCACAAAATATGGTCTAAAGCTCAACATCAAAAAAACTAAGAACATGGCCACTGGTCCCATCACCTCCTGGCAAATAGAAGGGGAAGAAATGGAGGCAGTGAGAGATTTTACTTTCTTGGGTTCCACGATCACTGCAGATGGTGACAGCAGTCATGAAATTAGAAGACGCCTGCTTCTTGGGAGAAAAGCAATGACAAACCTAGACAGCATCTTAAAAAGCAAAGACATCACCTTGCCGACAAAGGTCCGTATAGTTAAAGCTATGGTTTTCCCAGTAGTAATGTACGGAAGTGAGAGCTGGACCATCAAGAAGGCTGATCGCCGAAGAATTGATGCTTTTGAATTATGGTGCTGGAGGAGACTCTTGAGAGTCCCATGGACTGCAAGAAGATCAAACCTATCCATTCTTAAAGAAATCAGCCCTGAATACTCACTAGAAGGACAGATCCTGAAGTTGAGACTCCAGTACTTTGGCCACCTCATGAGAAAGAAGACTCCCTAGAAAAGACGCTGATGTTGGGAAAGATGGAGGGCACAAGGAGAAGGGGACGACAGAGGATGAGATGGTTGGACAGTGTTCTCGAAGCTACTAACATGAGTTTGGCCAAACTGCGAGAGGCAGTGAAGGATAGGCGTGCCTGGTGTGCTCTGGTCCATGGGGTCACGAACAGTTGGACACAACTGAACGACTGACTGAACAACAACAACATTTACAAGAATATACTCCATGCCTTCCTATGGAGACTGGCAGCCTGGTTCAGAGTGCTAGGCTTGCTTAGGACATTGGGGATCTCTAAGTCCTTAGAGTGAGTGGGCTCAAGGCTCACACACAATTGAGTTTATGATTTGAAAATTGGGTTATGTAGCTTTGTAGCCTATTGTCACTGCTCAGCCAGGCAAGCTATTTTCTAGAGCATACAAAGATCCAGTTTATGAAAAACAAATCTATGCCTCTCTCTTTCTAAGTCTTCTCACAACCCTTCTCCTCAGGAATAACTCCACCACATGCATACATCCTATCCATAATTTTCTCTTGCCTTCGGTGCCCCTTTCTCCACATGTACCCTTCGCTCTAGGGGTTGCCTTTAGAGTTGCATAATGTGTACACTGACTTTATATTACAGTAGCTAGCATGTTAATATTTTGGTGGCAGCTGTGACCAATATTTCATCTAAGCTAACAACTTTAAATGCTGTGCTGGCTTGGAAAGTTCACTCACAAAGTAATGTTTGTTTTTTAAAAACAACAACAACAACAACAACACACATCCCACTACTTTCCTCCTCAGCATAAGGGCAAAGCTAAAAAAGAGCAGCTCTGTTTTACTCTCCCCGCAAACTGGCTGTACAAATGGTTGCAAATTGAAATAATTTTGCTGCCAGAGTTAATGTATGTGTAAACTACTGCTGTTTGGAAAGGCACATGCATGAAATTGTTCACATCTCTCTTGCTAGCCCAGTACATTGTAGGGTAGCACTAACTATGGTTGTTAAAACACACAAACACACCCTTTTGCTGCAACTATTAAATGGAAACTACAGTAAGGATTTTCTCTACTGTTTGCTGAAATAGCAACACAGCACAAACCTATCATGAAAGCAGACCAGCAAAGAAAGCCTTGGCAGTTAATTGAACAACAGGCTATGTGGGCCCCTCATCAACTTCCACTTTACTAGCCCTGAGCCATCTACTGATGCCATCTAAAATAAATTTACAGCAATCAGGAAAAATCCTTCTTGAGGGAGCACTTCGTAAAGCAAAATAACAACACACACACACATCTACTCTCTAGAGACTTCCTTCATGCCCCCCAACAGTCTGTCAATTGTTCAACAAGGCAGGGCTCATTCATTTGCTTTACTTTCATCTCCTTCTCCAGGGCTGACACCTAGGCACTTACCAGATGTATGTAGACAATCCACATTGTAAGTAAACCCCTCTCTGTTAAGCAGCTTTTCATGGACCTGGTTTCCAGGGGCAGGCAAGGCTCTGACCTCTTGAAATCAACCACTCCCCGAAAGAAATGGATTTTCAGAACTATCAAGGGCAACTTGATAACGGGTGGGAACAAAGAGCTGTGAAAAGGGACACGGGAAACCTTGATGTTATTTATGAGCAAGAGGAATAAAGGCAAGATGAAAGGACATCTTGAAGTTTCAAATTGGGAGTGAGCTTGCCACTTAATTGCACAGGGTTGAGGTTAGATGGAAGGATAAATAAAATGGAACAAAGGGACAACCTATAGCTTACATTGGAGATCCAGGATTGATCTCCTGCCACAGTGTGTTCCTTTAAAGCCAAATGCAACTGGGGGTCAGGGGGCTGTCAATTTGCTTGGAGATGTGGTAGGGGGGGGGGGAATGTTAAAACACTTTCTCCCTGCATAGTTTTTTCAAATCAACATTGACTCCCCAAAGCTGTCATTCACTCTATCAGTACCTTACCTGCTGTATTGTTATTTTTACATCTAACACACAGCTCTGTGAAATTAAATAGCAAACCCATTCCTAATGTTAAAGTTCTTCCTCACCCTTTGAAGAAATTGGCACCCCACCCTTAAATAGCAGCATTTCATTTCTATTTTAAATTTGGGAGATCGGTTATGTTGTCTCCTCTATAATACTTGATATTTTTACAATTCTGCTTAACTCCCTTCACTCATCATCCAGGGAGCGAGTACAACATTATACATGTCTACTCGGAATTAAATCTCACTGAGTTCAACAGGTCTTTACTCTCAGGGAGGTGGGTATAGGATTGCAGCCTTAATCTTCTACTCTGCTAACTCATATTTAGGTACAGCACCGAAACACTACCCAAGGCTTCAGATGAACAATTATACATTGGAAGGGAAATTCCACAGTTTAATTTGTCCATTGATTGCACAACAGAGCCCACTGTGTGTAGGTATTCAAAAAATATAACACAAATACTTTCCAGTTCCCTAAGAGTGATGAAATATTCTTTTAAGTCACACATTTTTATCAAATATACAATACTGACAGTGGGCATTCTAATATGAAAGAAGAAATAAACCCAACTAGCATGTAATTTCTTAGAGTCAGTACTTTGTTATTTGATATTCTACGGTTTCATTAAATCCATTTCAAAAGCAGAGAATACTGTTAGAGGGGGGAAAGAAAAAGTAGATGACTAATGCATGCATTGAGTTTACAATATTTCAAAGATGTGGTTTGTAAATCTCATCTGTGCATCATGCATGACTATGCCTCAGATGAGAAGTATATTATAGAAAACAAAACAGCAGATTAAAGAAATATTAACTCTTTTCAGGCCTGACATTGGACTTGCACGAACCGTATATGTTGGAGATTGATCTTCAGATTATAATTGTAACCGGAGCAAAGCAAGATACACTAAACTGAGGTAGGCAATATGGTGCCCTCCAGATGATGGAGTACAACTCCCATCATCCTCAGCAAGCATGGGAAGTGGTCAGGGATGATGGGAGTTGGAGTCCAGCAACATCTGACGGGCAGCATGTTGGCTCTCTCTGCACCAAATAGGCAACACCTTATTAATTGATGACTTGCCAAGGTATACATATAGATCACTTGGTAAGCTTGCTGCCTTGTGTTGTCCTCTTGTTTGGCCAAGTGGCAAGGAGAATCTTGCAATCTACTACTTACCTAGATTTATGATCAGGTGGCAAACATTTGCTTCCCCTTTGGCAGCATAGTATCAAGGACTAGCTTAGAAAATAGTTATATAGCCACACTGGTAACTTACCACTTGGCAAATGGTTCTCTGTAGCTGCCCAGTATTAGGGGTATTTTACTGTCTGTTTAGTCCATCTACAGTTATTTGCTTCTCACGAAGAGGTCTGCAATCTGGGAGGCAGTACATAAGTCCAAAGAATGGAAAAGAACTGAAATTAAGTTTGTTGGGGTTATCCTCCTCTTCAGCTGTAACACACAAAAAGGAATGTGGGGTGTGTGGGGCTGTCATCCTTTCAAAGCATTCTCTGCCACCTCTTCTTGGTAGGGCCCAAATCTATGAATTCCAGTTATCGCCATGGAAGAGATGCATGAGTCTCAGCAGTTAGAGGATTGTGAAATCCTCATAACATTTATTTTGCTACTTGTATAAATGGGGCTTGGCAGATAAGGTAGGCAGGCAGGCAGTTGTCCCTTAAACCAAAGCTTACCCTCTGGTTCCATCTTCATAAGATCAAGAAGAAAAGGGTTGGAACAAGCTTTAAGACACACACAAACATACAACACACACATACACCCATTTCCAAGTAGGGGCATTAAGCCACACAAGCAACAGTATTTTAAAAAAATAAATGCTTTGTTTAAATATTAAAGGCCCATGCTATTTTAGTTATCACTTCATAGATGGGTTACAGCTTCTAACATGAAGACTCTTCCACTAGTGTTAAAAAATCTCATTGGGTGGGTGGGTGTGGTGGGACTCTAAAGAGATGGTACCGGAAGACAGATTAAAGAAAAACCATATCAGGATGAAAACCTGGCCAGTAGTATGTTTTCCAGCTGTGCAGTATTCAAAAGGAAATATTAAGACATTCCACTGGTCTTAAAACAAAACAGTTCTATGCCTGCTACAAAATTCAATAAAATTGTATAACAGTCTCAGATACATAATTCTCCTCGCTTGTTATTATTTTCACTAAGTTCACTGGACAGCACTCGCTTATGCACATGGGAAATGGACACTATAGATGTGGAAGCAAACACACGTGAACCCACATGGTTTGAGAGGTTGCACAATCTCACAGGGCCAAACTAGACATGTACAGGTAATGGGATGAAAGATCTATGATTAGAATCTTCTCTGGCATATCTGCAAAAACAGCATCAGAGGGTTGTAGCACTCAATCATGTGGGGTTAACCCTTTTCTCCAGTGCAGTTTTCCTGATTAAAATTGCCCATAGAACTGGAATCTTCTCCACAGGATAAATTTATAGACGTTTGTATGTCAATTTTATTAGGAAGCTATGGAGCAGGAAATAGTTTTTTTTTTAAAAAAAACAAAAAACAAAAACAACAGCACCTCAATTACATTTTCCCCACAAACACATCTAGTTTAGCCCTGATTCCCAGTGACAAATGGGTTCTGAAATGTAGTAAATGATTCTGTTTGAGAATTACCAGGAAAATTAGAAGCATTCTAAGGGGCAAATAAAATAAAATAGAAATAAAAATTTGTTGGTGACTGATATGGGGAAACATTTATTAGAATAAAGACAGATATTTATTACAATTCCCACATTAAAGAACCACTAAAAGTAAAGTTTCTTTAAAAATACACTCTAATTAAAGTTTGTGACCTTTTCGTACCTTATGCTCCTTTTACATCTTGATAGAATCAGCCTTCCATTTTATATTTTCTCATTTCACTCAACTGCTGATGCTATCAAAGTTCCTGCCCTTTGAGATAGCTGTCTTGAATATCTTCCAAATTGAATTAATTAATTCTTAATGTTATCAAAAAAAAAAGACAGCCAGTATAACCCAATGGACAAAATCTTGCATTCTGACAGCGGACAGCAGAGTTCAAATTTGCTTAGCCTCTTGCACAACTCAGGGATATGTTCATGCTGTGGCTTTCACTGAAGTCAAGAGATGGTTGGCATCTGGTTGTCTTCTGGAAAACCAGAAGACAGTCCAGAATCCTGTTCTCACAGCGGCCAACCAAATGCCTGGGAGAAAACATCAAGCAGCATCCATTTAGCAGCACAAAAACAAACCCCAATTCCTTATTCCCAACACTTGAGTCCATTTATCATCATCACGACTGGAGTCATCTGCAGCATCTTTCTCAATGTGAGCATTCTCTCTCTCCAGTTACTGTACTCGAATTGCTTTCTACTACTCAGGCCTGGATGCAGCCATGTTCCTGAGCTGTTACAACTCCTCTCACAGTCATAAGAGCCTTGCATGAACAGCGCACAGTATGAGCTGCCTGAACTACAGCAGAAACCTTTGCAGATGTTTCTGCTAAGGGCATCTTCCAACAAAATGTTTCCCTGTGTGGGAGGACCAGTGCAACGGTTCTGGCAGAGGCCTATATGTGGCATGGTATGCGACTGTCAACATGGATTTTTGCATGGTAGGCGGGTAGCAGGAATCAAGCTCAAGGATCTTCTAATAAACAAATAAATGGACCAGCAATTGCAACGCAATGTTTTCTATGCATACGTTGATCCCAAAAAATGGGGGGCAGCTGAGAAGGTAAGCATTATGTAGAAACCAGGCATTGTGCTCAGAATGAGGGACAAAATGTTTCAACAAAAATCTTTTTGATGAAAGGCCAAGAGCTAGAGAGAACCATGTAAGCAGGATGTAAATCTAGCTGCAACTGAGTGAGAGAACACATGCTTTGCATACAGAAGGTTCAATCCACGGTATCTCTAGGTAGGTTTGGAAATACCTTTGTCTGAAACATTGGGGGAGAGCTACTGTACTCTGGCTAGTGAGAGAAATAGAGACTGGTCTCCTTTAATAGACTCTGCAGGAAACTAGCAAGTGGTAAAAATGGTTCTTCCCCCTCCTTTTTGGGTGGGAAGAGAGGAGACAATTAATGGGGTGGGGTCTAAGTTTTAGAACATAAAATAATTTGAGGTTTTCTGGGAGAAAAAGTTTGGTGGGTGCATTTTGGGGATGAACCTATTGCTCAGCCTCACAATGCTCAGGCTCACATATATGCCCTCTGTAAATGCGGCACCAGTGCGGGGTCATGGAGTGGACTGACCAGTGACCACACTTAATTCTATCCTCTGATTCCAGGGAACAAGGCAAACAAATTAGTGTGGGCAGTCATGCAGTATAATAGTAAACTCCGATGGCTGAGTGCCAACAGGTTTGGAGTCAAAACATACACTGAGAATCAAGGTGGAGGTATCAGCACACACAGCTGAGCCCTTAGAACGTAAAGGAGATAAATCACCCCAAAGAGTCCAAACTGAGCGTCCTCAGGAGCCACAGTAGGTTGAGTGACAGTTAAGAGTTGAGGGGAAATAACAATAAAGAATGATTAAAGAACCAAAAACCAGATGAGATGTAAATCTGGATGTGAGGAAGAATAATAATGTCTGCTTATTACTGGAGTCCCTTACAACTTCTAGCACCCCAAAGGAGGGCATGGCTGACTGAAAGGAACTCGGAGCAGGAGTGTCCCTGTAGCAGCTTTTATTGGGCGCCTGGATTATTTCTTTAAACTATATGCCTCCACCTCAAGCATTCTTTATGGAAATATATACTCCTGCCTGCTGTCCTCAGAATGGTAGGGGAGAAGAGGGGGTCCTTTGTGCTAACCTTGAGCATCACACCAGCCAGCCTTTCTGGAGTTCCCTTGAACAGTGCTGCATTTTAATCCTATGTGAATAAAACTCAGGTGATCTTCATGTTGTTACCTCATACTGTATTATTCCAGCAAATACATTAGTGAAGGTGATTAGTTACACAAACTATTATGCCAGTCTGGAGAGCTGGGACTCCAAGATACAGGAAACAAAGCAGCTGTTGTATCTCTCTCTTCAAGGTAGCGCGCACAGTGAACCTCCTTCTGCTACTTCACCCTTTTTGCTTCTGCGCTGACTGCTCTTATGGAGATAAGTGGGCCTGCTTATGTCACCTATGAAAAGTTCTTTTATCTCCAGAATGCCAGCAGCCTCCCCCTACTCCCTGCCAGTGACAGTCCACCAATCCATCTACCTGGCTAGCCAGAAAGCCATTCACGTTACACCCAAGCGACAGAAAAACAAGCATATCTCTAGAAGTCATACAACTCCTGCTTACTTCTGTGCAGTTTTTGCCAGCTCTTGCACTATACGATGTAGCTTATTTTCCTCAGAGCTTTGGGTCCTCGCACTTATTACTTCCCGAGAGTGACAGCTGTCTTCCGCTTGCGAATTGGGGGTGAAGAAGAACTGCCCACAGCTCTGAAAAGGTTGTCAGTGCGTTAAATTCCCTCGAGGGATTATAAGAAAGCCCAGCCCATCCAACTCTTTTCCAGTGAAGCCTCTTTAGAAAATCCTTGTGCTATAATATTTAGCTGTCAAAAAAGGATGGGGCCATAACTCGCTGACCGAGCCCCTGCTTGGCACACAGGAGGTTCTAGATTCAACCCTGCAGCATCTCCAACTGAAAGGATCAGGTAGCAAGTAATGCCACGTCTGAGATACTGGGCAGCTATGATCAGATGGCACTGGCTTGGTGGACAAATAGCTTGTCCCAATCTGGTGAAGCAAATAGTGGGCTCAGTTTTGGCTTGGGGGACTTAAATTCAGATCCCATTTGGCTAAGAGATTCCCTGGCTGACCAGGGACCAGGTATTATCTCTCTGCCTAACCTGATAAAAATGTGAGGAGACTTTATCCCCAGTGTTGTAATGCTAAAATGGAGGGAGGCAGAGTTCCCTGGAGGAAGGACAGGGTAAAAAATATGATAAACTAACCTAGACCATTTGTTGTTTGACAAAATGGAAGGAGACTGTTACAAGGAAAAGGGTTCAGAGAAATTATGTTTGGGTTCTCTATAACACTGTAGGGAGTTCTGTAAGAGCAACAGAGGGTATACATGATAGAGCACCACATTTGGCCACTTACAGCTCTCAGGTGAAACCACTCAAACACACCATCTGTGATCTACAGCCATCCTGATCAATGGCACTTCCATCTCACAGGCCTGGCTGCAATTTGCTTAAGACAGCCAACGTAAAACCAGCAAGGAGAGGCTATATAAGAGAGATACTCACACAGAGAACAGACCTTGTTGTGGACTCAAATACATAGTGTGTCCCCATGTCTACACTGGCCAACGCTATTACAGGACCTGAAAATCAATCAACGCCATACATACATTCATTCACCTGCTCATTTTCCAATGTGATATATGCCAACATCAGCAAGTAATGCTCTTCATTCCTCATAGGAGGAACAGGCTGGTTGCCACACCAAACAATGACTAGAACAAAATCTGATATAAGAAACGGCAATGTTGTCAAGTCAGTGAGGAAACACTTCAACCTCCCAGGACACTTTGTAAGATGAGTTAAGGGTGGCCATCCTTGAGTAATGACATGTGAAAGGGAGTCTGCAACATGAAACTTACAATGCATCAAGAACGTAGCGGTCAACTTTCCTTTTTTTGCGGGAAATTCCCTTATTCCAGCGCCGTTTCCCATTGCAAAAAAAGGGGAAAATTGACAGCTATGGCCGTTTCCCAATGCAAAAAAAAAAAAAAAAGGAAGGTTGACAGCTCTGATCAAGAGCTTCAGTGCTATCACTTGTGGAATGAACTGAAACAAAGAACTTTTAGCACATTGCATGGTTACTTGGCTTACCAATGCCAGGATTTCTGTGTTATCAAACTGTTTGTGAATTGCCACTGTTAATTACATAATTATCACTGCCTATGATTTCCTGCATTTTATTTCCTTCTAAACTAATTGTTTACAGTTCACCTCTCCTGCCCCCAACCATGTGCCCACATGTCTGTAACTCAGAATACAGCTCATGCATCTGATGAAGTGGGCTGTAAGTCCACGGAAGTGCATGCCACAATAAATTTGCTTATCTTCAGGGTGCCACAAGACTCTTGTTTTTGCTGCAAGAGACTAATCAAGGCTACTCCTTTGGAAAGAGGATAAGACTCTACATCTAATATCTGCTAAAATGAATTCTTTGCCTCTGCTGTAGGCAGTGGTAAAACTGGGCAGGAATGGGCTGGTACATAATACTGGAAAAACATTTCAACCCATATTCGTCCCTAAGCTCAGTGAACCAGGATAACACTAATTCCAGCTAAACTTGCAATCCACTTTATCGCTGGCTGGAGGAGAATCTGCTTTGGGCTACAGCATTTCAAATCCACTGAAAAACGCAGAGAGTAGAGATGCCATTTCAATACATGCAAATTTCACACAGAGAGAAATACTAAGGAATTCTGCATATTTAAGAGTGCACACAAGCATTAAACATTTATAGAATAAATGTGCTTATTCTTAATTCATCATACGATGCCTTCATATTCTTTGAAAACAGAGTGCCAAGATCTTCACAGAGAGAGCCTGACATCTGAAATTAGAGTGTGGGCTGGAAGCAAGGAGCACTGCTCCAAGATGACTGAAAAGTACTCATTTCATCTTCCACTCCAGTCTGAGCCGAGACAGGCTAATTATATGTGGGAATGTGCTCTCTCGCCCAAGACAATAAGCATTAAGGGGTTTATCAAAACGCCCAAGAAAGAACAGCATGATTTTCAAATAGATCCATGCATGTGGTTCATGTAAATCCAAATAAACAAAAAAGCCAATACCTGCTGAGAATGAATTTTCAATTGGAAAAGCTTTTGGAGTTCATATGAATATAAATTCATGCCACAAGGAAAGCTCTGGGGAGTCACTTTGGGTCTGCCTGGGAGCTAATATGATTTGGCTGCCTCTCAGAAATTAAAATAGCAGGATCCAAAGAGCTGCTTTAGATGCACCCTAGATTTCGGACAACAAAATGCCCAGGGAATCTTTGACGCCCCCCCTCTCCTTTCAATAGGAGACTCTCCCCCCCCCCCACACCGCCAGTATCAAACAGCTTATGAAACATGACAGTTTCAAAAGGAGTTTTCCTTTTGTGTGTGTTGGAGAGGGGTGGGGCTGTTACTCAGAACAAGAAGTGGAATTCAATATTTATGAATTTTGATACATATTAACCTGACCTGCTACTCCCAAACTAATATGCAGATTGGAATATACACATCCTTCAGTTTTCATGAAATTTTGCAGTTCAGTTCTTAAAAAAAGGTATAAACTAAAGGTTTTAAGATCCCTTCCCCTAAATTTAGGGGATTTATTAAATGCTGGAAACGGGGCATATACACATCAACCAGCACATGAATGTGGCAGGAAGGGATCTATATAATATTTGGTTGGCCAAGCCAAATTTTGTAATCACCAGGGTCATAACAACCTCTGTCCATAAACTACTCCTTGCAGACCCTTGCTCTGTGTCATGTAGTGGCTGGATGCTGAGGAGGGGTAAGAGGTGAGCTGCTGGACCCCCCCCCCCAATGGAAGGAGGCTCAGAGCCAAGGGACTGGTGGTGGGATGATGATGAGTGAACAGGGTTTAGTGAGCAGGAAGAGGTTATGACAGAGAGCAGTCCAGAAGCAGAGACTGGTGAGGAGTGGGGCCATGAGGCAGAATGGAGGCAGGTGGCTAAAACCAGGGGATCTCCCCCTCCTGCTGTGACCAGTTCCCTGGTCTTCCAGAACAAGAAGAGGAATGAAGAGGGTGGAGTAAAGAGAGACAAGAAGAAGGAGCTTCAGGTTGCTGGGGGAGGAGCAGCCTTAGAGAGTAGTAGAAGGCGAGGATCTTCAGTCCTTGCAACTGCTTCATTGGGGCAAGACCTGTTGTGAAGAGATCTGTGCTCACTAGGCCTGAGCTATTTTGTTTCTTTGAATAGAGAGTTAGCTTCACGGACACCTTGTGAGTTTTTGCTGACTTTCTCCCGACTCCTGCCTTGTCACTCTGTAAATGACTACTAGTGACGGAGGTGAACTTCCTTGTTTGGGATGTCACTGCTTGAAGGTGGCTCAGGTGCCTTCAAGCAGTGACACCCTGACTGAAAACCCTTTCAGGGGAGAAGAAAGGGTGCTAGCTTGGCTGCTGCTGGGCAAAGGTGCCTTGAGTCCATCACCTCACCTTTTCTGTTCCAGAGTAGGAAAGGTTCCTAATTTGGTGCTTCCTGGACAAGCCACTGTGGACAGTTTGGTCATGCAGCTGCCAAACAATCCTCAACCTGCCTCCCAAGTCTGTAACTAGGATGGCAGCAGGGATCACTGTGCAGCCGTTGGGACAATCCCACCCCACCCCCAATCTCTGCAACCACAAAGCAGGGAGTAAGGCTAGTCACCTATCATGCTTGTTAGAGGACAGCAACACAACATGGTCTGACTATGAGAAGAAGAGTGGAATATGTACCTGTAAGGTCTAAATCATGGATTATTTGTCTCCAGTTGCCTGATTTGGTGAAATAATTTTCCATGGGAAAATTTTGAGACTTTATTATCCATTGGTTTAAAATAAGGCACTGGGGGACAGATCTGCGAAGTGTTTAGCATTTAAACACTATTTAGAACTCAATAGGAGTAGAGTTTCAAAAGGCTAAAATCTAAAATGGGTGACTGTACAAATTCACAATTTTAGATTGTAGCCTCTTTTAAATTTGTGCTGCCCAAAGTAGTAGGTAGGTTTGATTTTTCTTGTTTTAAATCACTCTATGATTTAGGTACTCATTCAAAAACTGATCACCTATTAGTCCAGGCTGCTCTAAGGAAACCATCAACACATATTTTTAAGTACCCTAGTTACATTGTAATAGACACAATAGAAAATGAATGTGTAATTTCAGTATGGAGGTTAGAAAGTGGGGACAGGGTAGAAAGGCCCAGTGCCAAAATCTTCAGCAAACACTCCACATTTTCTGAAGATATTTAGAGCAGAGCAAGTATACAAGCATGCAATCACTGAGTGCATTATGATGCATATGGCACCAAGGAAGAGAATGAGGGCTGCAAAAGGAACAACCGACCTCATGCTTTATGAGTTCTCCACTTCTGACTTTGGCTCAAGTCGCCTCACATTTGAGAAGTCAGCAGGGTGGCTAGCAGAGCATGAGCTGGGATTTCATGAGACCGGAGCACTGAAGGTTCAACATAAGTAATGTATATGTGATCCTTCAAGATCTCATAAGAAATCAGGGCCAGTGGCAAATAAGATGTCTTTCTGGGGTTGATCTGACCATGGAGGAAAATTGGATATATTACAATATATGGAAGGAAGAAGATGAGGATGGAGCTGGCCTCTTGGAACGAAGCTGGAGGACTGATAAGGAGAGAACCAGAACCACCAGAATCAAGACTTTGGTGAGGTTAATCCAACCCAGTCTTGAGCTAGAGCTCAAGTAAAATCAGGAACTGTCCTGATCTTTGTCACCTGACACGTAACCTTTCATCCTCACAGAAAGATGTGAGCCTTCTGGGCCATGAAGATTTCCACGTAGGGCTTCAGCCTAAAAACCATAATTAAACCATCACTCTGGTCATCTTGAGGAAGTTTAGCTGAGAAAATGCCCCCTGAGCCTTCTAAATAGGCTGTATTCCACTCATCTGCAGGTGTCATAATCAGACAGATTTCCATTATCAGAGACCCCCCTGTTCCTCACTTTAATACTGATGCCAAGTTATAGGTGTAAAGTTCATTACTGAAAGAAGCTCCTTTTGACTTTCCTTTGGTGAGGTGCTGGACACCCTTTTCAGAAGGACTTTCTAGATATGTTTTAGCTAGTCTTGCAATTAATCAAGTTGGCAGGGCCATTTATTGAGAAAGGTGAACCTAACCCTGCTTATTACAAGACTCCTATGTGCTTTTACTTCCTTCACTAAATGTAATTAACATTATGGTTGTCGGAACACACACTCTCTCAACATTATGAAGACCGATGTTACTCCTGCTGTGATCATCTGTAACAATTACACTCCAAACTAAGACATATACACTCACTTTTCCTAATATAGTAAAAGGAGAACGAAGAGTTCAGGCTACAGTGATCTCACTTCAGTTAATGGCAAAGCTAATTTGGAAACTGGCCAAATAAGGCAACGCTCTGAGGTGGCAAATGTCCATCCAACTCGTAATTTACTGTTTGTTTCCCACAATCCCTTGCTCTTCAGGGATCATTAGTGCAGAATCATTTATGGGATCAGCCTCACCAGTTACAAAGAGGGGTCTTTACAAGCTTATAAAAAGAACATTGCAGCAAGAAATGTCAATTAAAACCACATTAGAAGAAGATGCACTTCATCTGAAATGCCACTCGAGACAGCTAAGGCACAGCCCCAGAGATCATCTTCTCGGTGGCAGCAGACTTGATGTCAGAGCTAGGAGAGGCACAGGACTATCAAAAAAAGATGTGCAGTAAGACCTTATTCTTGGTCAAAGAAAAAGCATCAAGCTCTGTGGCACTAAAAGAGGAATGGGAATTGTCTGGAGGCCATGGAGACAAGGAAGAGCTATCCCAAGGCTATTCTGCCTTGCGTCTTTCTGCCATCACAGTTACCATTGGAAACATGGCATGAGTTATGTGGATGTGATTTAATTGCTGCATTCATGCTTAAAAGCTCATGATCAGAAATTCCTGGCTGTGCCTAGAAGTGATTACCAAAATGCTCCCAATTTTCTTACAAATGTAAACAAAAACCAATCCTACCAGTAAGATATTATAGTGAGGCGACATTATCTGAAGCACAGAAAACGAAGGAGAGCATTGCAAACCTGAGATTCTGGACAGGGCAGTCAACTTCAACAGCAGAGAGATGTCACGATGGAGTGGGGGGAGAATATAACCACCAGTGGGTTTTGTACTAACATTTGGCATAACACACACTTTTAGCTCCTCCAGAGAGAGAAGCGAAGGTGAGATTGGGTTTACACCAACAACACCTGTTAACTACAACAATGCTCCTTTTATAATGATCAAATAAAGGCTCGACAGTAACACTGTCTCATTTTACAAGGAAGAATAGAGGAGGGGTAGTGTGCACTTTATAAGCTCAGAGCTTTTAGTCTAATTGACAAGGGAAAAAACCTCGTTAATGGAGTCCCTAGATCTGAAAGAATTAATGGTATTAGTGATTTAACAGCATCACCCAAATGTAATGCACTTGGGCTCCCTAATTGCTCCAATGTTTCTCTTCACACCACTTCTGCAGCAGAATCATTGATATTAAACCACTTTCACACAATTGATGAAAAGGACACAAACTGAATAAGCTGCAAGGCTTTAAAAGCTCCATAGGCTTATGAAGAAGGGAGGTAGTTCTGAGCCAGTATTCTTCTCAGCTGCCCTTAGTGGGTATCAGTCATCATTACTGCACTCTGAATCATAATGGACTCCAACAGTTTAATAATGATTGCAACACCCTTTCCTAATGAGGTTGGTGCTGCCCTCTGATGTGAATATTCATAAAATAGGTTTTATAATGGCTTCTCTCTTGATTAGCAGGCTGTGGTCCTGTACCAAATCAGCGACATCTTTTGATGCACCAAGGGGGGAAAAAATCAAATTAAATCCTTGTTTCAAGCAGAGTAAATGAATTTGACTTTAGGTGATCAAAAGGGGAAAAACTTCTAATTAGACACGCAAGCAATCACCACGTTCCTTCAAAATAGGGCTACAGAGACACAGAATCATAATAAACCTCTTCCCCCTCCCCCTCAACAAATCACCTTTTAGATTAACATAAAGGATAAAATTCAGTGTAATTAAAGTCCACCAATCTATATAGCTGATTATTTTTTAAGGCAATGATTTGCTGGTGTAACTAGTCTCAAGCCTATGCAGATGTGTTCAAATGTACACACAGTGGGGAACTGAGGTAGCTTCGCTCTGCCCAACTGACATGCACATGTTGGAATCACATTCAAATATGGCCCTAGGTGTATAGCACCCAAATTGTTTGTCAGTCTGCATGATTGAAGAGGTTGATGGTCACTTGTGCTGCTGGGATCAAAGTACCTAACCACCTGTTTGAAGATAACTTATACATGATGGGTGGACACAGGGCTTTTTCCTTTGCCTGTTCCCCAGATTTATCTTTCATTTCGCACAGCCTAGTTTCTGGCAGAGTGAAGTGGGCTGCTCTATGGAATGCTGACCCCCCTCCCTCAGTGGCATCTGCTTTCTAACCCACGCACCTGAGGCAAAGAAACAAAAATTTGTTCCAACGACACATACGTTAGGACAGATAGCGATTATCCAGTGAAATTCACACAGCCGAGACGTCAGACATCACGAGGAGAGAATAAAAACTTCTCCCCAAAGCAATGGCACAATATATTTTAATAATACATAATAATTATATTCCCCATCTTTATGAAAGGAAAACAACAAAGCCTTCTTTGAACTGGCTGACAATGCCACATCAAACATAAATTAGTAGGATGCACCTGATGTTCAAGATGTGAAGGATGAGTCTGATCCCCCTTGATGCCAGTGTGCACAATATGATGAATTTAGTCCAGGGTACCAACCACCAGCCTACTTGGGTTTCTCTAGAGCTAGCAGCCAATTCTGATACCTGATAACCCAAGCAGGAATATTTATCTCTCTGTCCAGTGATGGGTCTCAAATCAAGAATTTAGAACCAAGTGCACATTGGACCTCACAAATCTCACAACAGATCTAGGAGGTTATAGAAATCAGATCAACCTATGAGTTGTTAGATGCTAGATCCAAGCAAACAAATCACCTGATCTGAAAAAGTATGCGCTGTATGGGTATCATTTATTTCAATTGGACACTACACATATCCTTACCTATGCTAGGTCAAGAGTGCTAGACTGGACCAAGGTCATTGCAGGCGCTTTATGACTGAGTGTGGGTTTGAACCCTATTCTTTTCTTCAACCCTAACACAGCACTCTGTCCACTACACCACACTGCCAGAAATTCTGAGATCAAAGCATGAGCCAAATCTCACCACCGAACCCTAAGCAGCTGTATTATAATAGCGCCATGTGCACTTTCACGCCTCCCCGGTGACTTCTTAATTCTAGGTCCCTGATTACAAATGCAGTCTCAAGTACTTTTAGTGATCTGTGCGATGGAGCAAGACTTCCAGCGACACTCGACAAACAGCAACTAAGAGACAGAATTATTTATTATTTTACATTCATAATCAGCGAGCATTAATTCCCCCCCCCAAAAAACCCTCCCTCTCCTCCACACTTAATGCTAATGTGTGCAGAAATCTTTAATTCATAATTGCATTCGCCTTCTTCTTTCTCCCTTGCTCTCTCGCCTTGAGCCTTCTGCACAATAGCCACCCTTCTCTTGCTCCCCATGCACAGACTTTGGAGCGTGTAAGAGAAAAGGGTGCCGAGGGAGTGGTTGTTTTCACTCCTTGGCTGGTCACATTTTTAAGAAGCCCAGCACGTCGGTGCTCGGTCGCAAGAGTGGCTCAGTATCTCAGTAAGCAGATGCTGTGTCACAGACAGGCGTCTTCTCCTGCAGACCTGTGACTGGCCTCTGTGAGCTCCATTGCAAGCTCAGAGACCAGGAGAGGCTCACAAGCAGATGGCTTATCTCAAAGTCTAATTATGTCAATCCCGGCTGAAGCCCACAGTCCCGGCTGCGACCAAACTGGCGCACGCTGGTTCATCTCTTGCTAATGGAGGTATTTCAGATCCATTCCAGACATTGACAATGAAGAGGATCTCTGTTTAGATCGTTTCACCATCAAACCACCCATACAAATTTAATGGGAGTTAGGGACATCACAAGAACTTGGCGAAGCAAGGAAAGGAAAATCTTGGCCAAATAGGAAAGAGTGCTCCAGGATGGTTGTCTAGAGCCCCCACATCTATACTTATACACACATACACACACACACACAAACAACCAACAACAACAACAACAACCAGCAACAGTAGCAGGGGAATCACTTTCCCATGCTGTATTCATACACCAATGTAGGGTCCCTATGAAACAAACATGGCAAAGTTAACCGTGTGGGTCTTTCCGACCTCACTGCTATCCCATTGTATCAGACAGCAATCCAAGGTAAGTCAGGAGCTGGAAGGCACGAAGCAGCTGAGAACAGATGGGCAAGGCAGGACCAAGAGACAAACAGTGGAAAAAGGCAAGAGTCGAAACCAAAGAGTAGTTCAAGATTGGAGGGTGACGTTCTAAACCCTAATGCCACCGTGTGAGGGAGAGGGAGGGAGAGGGAAATAACGCACGCACTGGCGATCCACACAGCAATTCCCGTACTGTCTGCGGGCTGGATCCAGAAGGCAATTGGGCCTGATCCGGCCTGCGGGCCTTAGTTTGCCTACCCATGCTCAGAAGTCGGCAACCTGCGGCCCATGGGCCAGATGCAGCCCATGAAGACCGTTTTACCAGCCCACGAGCCGCCCACAAACTGAGCCGCCAGCTCGGCAAGTCCCCTGCGTGCTGCACTAAACCAGCACAGTGCAGCGTGGGGATTCACCAAGTGGTGCCAGAAATGGCATCTGTGCATGCGCAGATACCAGAAACCGTGTCTGCGCATGTCCAGACACCAAACATTGCTTCTGCGCAGGCGCAATTTTCGGCGTCTGGCCATGTGCAGGCGCGATTCCTGGCATCGCACTGCGCCAGTCCGGCCCACGGACAATCTCCGTGGGAGTGATCCAGCCCATGGCTGGTAAACCTTGTCAACCCCTGCTCTAAATGTATGGTGTGGGTGTACTGTGGTACTGTTTATATACCTTTTTGCTATCCCCCATTGCCACCTATGGAGTAGCAATGAGTTTAAGATAGTTGGATTGGGACTCCACATGTGAAGGATCTGAGCTGCCAGTTTGCGGCCTGAGGAATAATATTCCTCCGCCTCCTGAGAAATCTGGTGGAGCCAGAGTATGGAGAGCTCAATGCCATGATCAGAGGGCACACCCACACTTCTGTTTGCCCCCCTGTTCCCCCCCTGAAAGAATTATTATTATTATTATTATTATTATTATTATTATTATTATTATTATTACAATTGAGTGCTAAAGAGTGGGTTTTCCAAGGGGAAAGCAGCAGCGTAAAGACAAAACTGCTCAGACCCATGCCTAGAATACATGGGATAAGCAGGAAACCGCTCAGACCCATGTTTTCTAGGGTCCGACAAGTGGAAATGTGAACAAGCCCAAAGTGTACACAAATGTCTTTAAGTTAATTAACCAGGCAATTCAGAAGGTGATTGATTAAATGCTTTCGACCATTTGGTCTGAGACTGAGGGAAATACTGCTTTTCAGGCTACACAGATTGGGGGTTGGGGAAACTTAAAGGTAGATACCATACTTTTCTGTGTATAACATACCCCCTATTTGGGGGGACTCAAAATTAAGAAAAGGGGGGGATTCCTCAAAGTTGTTGAGCTTTTGGGGGGAGGGTTGCACAGAATTGTTGAGCTGTTTCGGGGAGGATTGTTGAGCTTTTTTGGGGGGAAATGCCAAAAAACGCTCACCCACCAGACTGCCAATGGCGCTTGCATGCATCGCAAGAGCAACCTATCCTCTGTCCCATCGCAGAAAAAAGCAGCAAATCGACCGCCCAATTGCTGCAGCGACAGCCAATCAACAGCCAATCAATAACAATCTCCAGCTCAAGGCAGCAGCCTATCCCACGGCCCCACAATGCACTACGCATGTCTAAGACGACCCCTAATTTTGAACATGATTCTGGAATAAAAACACATAGCCTTATACACGGAAAAGTATGGTATTTTATCTTCCAGTTTATTTTCCAGTATACACAAGCATCACTCCCTTCATAACAATAAGAAGCACAGGCAACTGAAGCATCCGCGTTAAGGTTTTGAGATACACAAATCTAATTAGTCAATTAAAATTCAAAGTACAACATTCTTAATTTGGTTCACAGCACTATTGAAATGATAATCTCAGCAACAAATTGCTTTTGGGCAGCGCTGTGCAATTTAGGTGAGGGTCTCCTGAAAAGGAGTGCATGGGGCCTTCTCCAGATGCTGTGGGATTCACCTTGGCTCCCTCTACTGCTGCTGATTCATCACTGTCAGGCCCCTTCAGTACTTCATTCCTGAAGGCAAAGTATTAGCAAAGGTCAGAGCTGCTATCTAAGACACTGTCAATCGCGTTAATCCTTTTCTAAAACCTACAGTGTTTTCACATTGCTGGGTAAGTATCCCTCATGGATTAACCTGAGATCTCCATAATCTCATTGCACTTTTTGCCCCAGAGAGATTTAAACGAATAATATTGCATGAATGGGAGCTGATGCAAAACTCTGACAAAATGATAAAGAGAAACTTAATTTAAGAGTAGAGTTAATAAATGCACATTCAGACCCCAGGGGTTATTTGGTTCACAGAACCCAGACGCCTTTGGATTCTCCGTCTAACCAAATTTAGAGGGAATGAAGATGTCATGAGACAGATTTATCAAACTATGAGGTCACAGTCAGCAAGCAAAACCTTGGTGACAATACAGAGATTAGGCTATGACAACAAACGATAAAAAGGGTTAGACAGCAGTTGCAACAGCTGCTAATCTAGCAAGATTAATGTTCCCTGTAACTTTTCCCTCTATACCCCTGGCTTTCTGGTTCAATCCTTCTTTAAGAACCAGAATCTAAGGATGGTGGATCTTTGCTCCCCATTGGGGTGCAGTGGGGCTCAGGAAGGAAAACCTAGCTAGCTCCCTTGATGGTTTGAGCAGATTTAGGCCATGAGGAGGGGGCAGAGAGGGCAAGGAAGTTAAATTTTGAATCTAAAAGGCATTGTGCCAGTCTGTTTAGTTGAATACCACCCCCGCTCCCAAGTCTTCATAGATCCACTAAATATGGCAATTGCTGTGGTGACAGAAGCAAAGTCCAGCATGCAGGGAGCATGACCTTCTGCAAGGAACAGCTAATTGCTGCTGCCTCCACAGAAAGAAAGCTGCAGCATTTGCTTCCTGCCTTCCTTGGCATCCTGTTTCTGGAAGACTGAGAAACTGTCTCGCAACTGTAGTAAAGGTAAAGGTTAAGGGGCCCCTGACCATTAGGTCCAGTCATGGATGACTCTAGGGTTGCGGCACTCATCTCGCGTTACTGGCCGAAGGAGCCAGCATACAGCTTCTGGGTCATATGGCCAGCATGACTAAGCCACTTCTGGCAAACCAGAGCAGTGCACGGAAACACCATTTACCTTCCTGCTGGAGTGGTACCTATTTATCTACTTGCACTTTGATGTGCTTTTGAACTGCTAGGTGGGCAGGAGCTGCTACCGAGCAACAGGAGCTCACCCTGTCACAGGGATTCGAACCGCTGACCTTCTGATCAGCAAGCCCTAGGCTCTGTGGTTTAACCCACAACACCACTCGCATCCCTATTGCAACAGTAGAGGTGCTAGCTATTACTGTTTGGGGTGGGGTTAGGAAAAAGTGCTTTGAATTCTCGGTGTACTGTTCATGGTAGACCTCTAATGCCACAAGGAACTGGTTAATGATTTGCTACATTGTTTACATCCAGAAGTCACCATACTTGATTTGTGGTAAAAGATTCGTGGTAAAACAGGAAATCTTCCTGTTTCGATTTCCAAGGCAAAATCAAAATCACCCTTCTGAAAAATGTACGTTTTTATAACTAAGGAATGCTGTGGCCATTGTGTTATTGTGAAAATGAATTTGTCCCCCCAAATTGTCCTCCAATGTCTTCTTTGCTAATATTGTTGCTGAGTATTCTCCAGATAGTCTCTGCATGCTTGCATATTTGGTATTTGTCCATGGCACTCAGTTATGTTTTATTTCAATATCTGATAAATGGTTGTTGATATTTAGCACTATTTGATATCGGATGGTTTTTAGCTTTTGACACTATTGATTCCAGATGCATAATGGGATATCACCACAGGAATGCAGTTCTCATTGACTTGTCTTCCAAGGTATTTCACCATGCCTACTACAGAAGTCATGCACATCCATTCATATGAGGGCCTCTTGACCTCACCATCACCTATTGTGAATTGAGAATGTGCATGTTGGCTGAACTTTGCAGTGGAAATTAATGATGGACAAACTTTCCTGGAAGCTTATCCAACACCACTGACCTCCTTAAGAAGCTTCTGACAAAGTAGGGTGACCTGGAAGGCCGTATGAAACCTCCAGTATATCATATTGGATGGTTGGCATTTAATAGCATTTGATTTTGACCGCTAACATGCAGTGAGCTATTGACAGTTATCAGAGTTAATATTTGAAGTCTTCCAGACTAAAATCAACTAAGACATGCCCAGAAGTCAAAAATAATGAATTCTGAATTTAAAAGTTCACATAAAAATGTAAATTCCATGTTGAATCTAAAATGTATTATTCAAATTGTGAATGACGTTAGAACAATGTAGCAGAACGTTAAGTGTATATCACAATCGGGTTACAAAGGCTCCTTGATCAATCTCATCTTTGCTGCATAGAGATCGCCATGAGGAAATGGCTCTCAAATGGTTAGATGAGTGTGTGAGGAAAAGCTTCCTCTGGGAGTTACATGCAGAAGAAAAACAATGATTTCCTGGAGTCCCTTGGTCCAAGAGCAACATGACCTTACAGATTTTGTGAGTTCTTAGAATCAACATTTTTAAAGCATATACACAATGAAGCACCCAAATGAAATACAGTGATCTACAGTCCAATGATATCTGGGGAGACACAGGTTTATGATCCCTGGGCTAAGGAAAAGGAATAATAGTGCTATTCCGCATACTAAGACTAGGAGAGAAATTCAGCATAAAGCCATAGCAATTGTTGCATCAGTGCAAGCATTTCAGCTTTTCCAGGCAGAATGGTCCCCCTCTGCTCCTCCCGAATGCTGTCTTGAAGGTTGTCCCAAGTCCCCCAGAGCCATTTTTTTGGGGGGGGGGGGAGAGACATGGATGCAAAGGCCTGCTGTGCTAGCAAAAGTCCTTGCATAGGCTCCAAAAACTAAGATCATGGCCACTGGTCCCATCACCTCCTGGCAAATAGAAGGGGAAGAAATGGATGCAGTGAGAGATTTTACTTTCTTGGGCTCCATGATCACTGCAGATGGTGACAGCAGTCACGAAATTAAAAGATGCCTGCATCTTGGGAGAAAAGCTATGACAAACCTAGACAGCATCTTAAAAAGCAGAGACATCACCTTGCCAACAAAGGTCCGTATAGTTAAAGCTATGGTTTTTCCAGTAGTGATGTATGGAAGTGAGAGCTGCACTATAAAGAAGACTGATCGCCGAAGAATTGATGCTTTTGAATTATGGTGCTGGAGGAGACTCCTGAGAGTCCCATGGACTGCAAAAAAATCAAACTTATCCATCCTGAAAGAAATCAGCCCTGAGTGCTCACTGGAAGGACTGATCCTGAAGCTGAGGCTCCAATATTTTGGCCACCTCATGAGAAGAGAAGACTCCCTGGAAAAGACCCTGATGCTGGGAAAGATGGAGGGCACAAGGAGAAGGGAACGATAGAAGACGAGATGGTTGGATGGTGTTCTCGAGGCTACCAAAATGAGTTTGGCCAAACTGTGGGAGGCAGTGAAAGACAGGCGTGCCTGGCGTGCTCTGGTCCATGGGGTCACGAAGAGTTGGACACGACTGAACGACAACAGCAGTACTAGTTTGTTGAATCCTATCCTAAATCAAAGGACTGGGGTACACTAGGATGTTAAACTAAGTTCCTCTGTGCTACGTGTGCTACTTAAAAAGCAAAGCTGTGGCCATAATCTGTTTAGTACTTCATTATACATAGGGCATTAAGCAACATTACAGAAAGATACATTGTACATTTAGCATCCCTAGCTCTAGATTGCAATTTTATGTCACAAGGTATAATGAGTAAGAAAAGTGAAGTTAAAAGGGTGCTAAAATGTTACAGGTATTTCTAACTAGCAAGTTTCTGGGGAGTACAGCCACCTGTGAGATATTAAAGTTGAGAGTATCATTTTAATGGTTACATTAAAATGATACTCCATCACACTCCTTGGCAGCAAATTCCACTGTCGAACAGCTCTTAGTGTCAGGAAGTTCTTCCTAATGTTTAGGTGGAATCTTCTTTCTTGTAGTTTGAGGTCTCTTCCAACCCTATGATTCTATGGTTATCTGTGCCAATTGCACTAACATAGCTATGAAACAGGGCTCAGGGACTGTAGTAGGTTAAGGCATACAGGAAAAGGCACACACTAGATTAAACTAGCTGCCCATTTAGTTTAGCATTTAGTCTGCATATGTGGTCAGTAACAATGGCTGCAGAGGAAAATGTATCCTCACGCTGCATCTATGAATAGTATTAGTTATATCTCATGCATGACATGGCGATTCCTCTTTCAAGCTGATTTGTAAATCATCCAGAGCCATATCACAAGATGTGCAATTTCCACAGTATGAAAAGGACCAAGCACTGATTCGTCACTGCTCAGAAAATCACTAAAAAGCTAGCAATTTGGAAGCAATATTTCTGGGGCTGAAAGAAGGGATTGGAATGCCCAAGCACTGAGGATAGGTATATTTTGCTCTTTTGGTGTTTTTCTTGGAGTGTCACAGATCTTGAACCACACATTGTATGATGAAAAAGGCATAGATCACATTTATGAGTAGAGCATTGGCTTCCCAACTTTCCCCCCCTACAGACCACTTGAAAATTGGTGAGAGTCTCAGTGGAATACTTTATTCTGGCTGTTGTAGAAATTGTAATTAACTGTTCTAGATGCTGCTTGGTTTTTAAATGTATTCTTATTGGGTTTTTTATTTCTTATGTATTGTATTTTATTGTGTTACAATTCGAGTTCCACAGAATTCAAATTGTAACACAATAAAATATGATACAGGAAATAAAATAAGCAATAAAAACAATTAAAAAAACAATATGAGTATTAATACAATCAATGTGCCACCTCCCACCTTCAATCACAAATCCACAGATACACCATGGACCACCTGAATTAAGCTCATGGACCACAGTTTGGGAACCTCTGAAGTAAAGTATTTTAGATCAATCTAAGGCTTTCAACACTGTACAAATTAGCCTAAATATATATACAGTGGTAGCTCCGGTTACAAACTTAATCCGTTACGGAGGTCCATTCTTAACCCGAAACTGTTCTTAACCTGAGGCGCACTTTCGCTAATGGGGCCTCCCGCTGCCACTTCGCCAGTGTGCAACTTCTGCTCACATCCCGGGGCAAAGTTTGCTACCAGGAGCATCTACTTCCAGGTTAGCGGAGCTCGTTACCCGAAGCGGTTGTAAGGAGGATGGCACATAACCCGAAGTTCCACTGTGTGTGTGTGGTAATAATTAGATATCACTAGGGTTCTGCAGTACATCTCCCTTTATTTTCATGGGTGTTGTCCCACGACACCAGATATTCCAAACAGTGTCTGTAAGCACTTGTGTGTGTTTCCCCCCTGAACAAGGTTTTACACCCTTCACTGCTTGCTTGCTTGCTTGCTTGCTTGCTTGCTAAATGGCTTGTGCATTCAGCTGCTGGACCTATAAAGTTCAGCCCTAACTGCACATTATCCAGTCGCTGCCCAAAGGAGTAGCACTGAGACTGGAGCTTCTCCGAACTTGCTGCAGAAACAGGGGATGGCCTGTCAATTTCACCTCTGATCACTCTAGCCTTAGCTCACCATTCCCACAGCTTGATGTTGCTCTTTACCTCGTCCCAACCAAGAAACAATAAACATGGTAGGTCGAAACCCCTTCATTGTACAGACAAAACTGAAAAGGTTTCAAATTCTTATCAATTTCATCTCCACTCTCCTGACAGGTGAAGGGAAAGCATGACAGTTTCACTAGTGCTCTTTGCAGCTTTTGTATACAAATTACTGAGTTCACGCATAGCTCACTGCATTTTCCTCAAACCTCCCCCCCCCCCTTCACAAGAGTGTGGATTCAGCTGCTGCTAATTTTTTTCTCTCTGCTGGAAATTAAATTAAACTGTATAGATTCAGTGTTCGGGATACTTTTCTGCACCGCTGGAACTAAAATATCTACAGAGACCATTGAACCTAGAGAATTACTACAGCAGCCCTTTATTTTTAGGGACTTGCAGATCTCCAAACGTGGATTTAAAATTATACGACAAGGTGTCCCCTTATCACCATAGCTGTAAAGCTGAAAGATGGCAACAGAATTATTATTATATAGCTTTCTTCTGAACCAATGACCTATACAGTGCCATGAGAAACCCGGCAGAGCTGGAAGAGGAACAGTAAAAGAAAGAAGATCGGGAAAATATAGACTTAACCTCTCCTTCCCTGACCTCCAGTCACACCTCAGACTGCTGTTCCTAGGGGTTGTGGTCTGGCACAGGAAAAGAAACAACAACCTTTTATCAAGCATGTCTGAACTTTTGATACGAATGATATAATAAAAGCAGGATGTTTTGGGTTCTTTCAGCAGTGAACTTCTGATGGAACATGGCAGGAAGACAGTGGCAAGAATGAACGGAGTAGATTTCAGTTACAAAAAAAAGCCCCTTGCATTGCAGACCCAGGTGCAGTGGAGATGTGGGCCGGGTGCAAGGCATGCTATAGTTGCAATAAACACAGGACAACCGATTGGGATTTAAGCAGGCCACAACTTTATTGATTACAGAAGTCAGCAGACTTTGGCGTAGGCAATGGGTGCGTATCCTGAATCAACCAACCTGAATGCAGGTTGATTATTCAGCATAGTTAACCAAGGTTAAGGATTGCCTTTTGTTGTACATCAAATTGGGGTGGCCCCTCCAAAATTGCAATTTTTGGGGTGCTATGTCTGGGCATCCGGACAGAAGCAACTCCCTCTAGATTCCTTTAAGGGGGTACCCTGTTTTCTTGGACCGAGGGGGGGGGAGCCACAACCCCCTGTCCACATAGACTAAGGATCCAGCCTTCACCATCGAGTTGGGACAATTGCTATGAGCAAAACCCTCAGACAGGCTGTTTTTCTGATGGCAAATTCCTCTCTGGCCCCAAATATGACAACCAGAAACCTCCCTAGCAAGGTCCTCCATTGGGTCTGCCTACCTCTCAGACCCATTGCATGTATTCTGGCATGCTGTTAATATAGGTAGCACCCATGTATGCTCTGACATACATAGGTGCTACCTATATTAGCCATGCACTCAGTTATAAAGGTCTAGCCTATAAAACGGTCAGGAAAACGGTATAGAAATAGAAAGTGTTAATAAGGCAACATTCCCAGTATATATGTAGCATCTGAAGTCATTTACAAAAAACAAGTTTATTCTTCTAAGTTCAGAAACGGTGAAGTAGACTTCTACATAGGTGTGGGGCACCTGGAAGGTGGGTTTATTTTTAAGTTCCATAGAGGGATGGGGTCTTGAGGGAAATGGCACCCTCCTTCGCAGCCAACTAAGTCCCAGATGGAATGAATTCTCCCAGGCAATCGATCCTCACTGATCTAAATTGGATTTGAGTGGGTGACTACATACTTATTGCCCCAACATGTCAATGTGACACGGGAACTAAGGAGTTCAGAAACAGTTACTATTCTGCTCTGATGTGTCTTTGTGTGTGGTTCTAGGAAGAGATCAGAGAGACTCCCATGTTCCTCTTCTAATACTGCTTGGCTGGTGGGAGGGTAGATGTTAGTGTAAGTTTAGAAGAAGATGCTAATTCATTTTTAAAGAAATGTTTTAAGACAAATACATTGGGAGGGACAGGCCCTAGGCCCGAAGGTTGGAAGCAAAGCAAAATGTCTTATTTTCAATACAACCTCTTTGGAGACTGGACATAGGTAAAGGTAAAGGGACCCCTGACCGTTAGGTCCAGTTGCAGATGACTCTGGGTTGTGGCGCTCATCTCGCTTTACTGGCCGAGGGAGCTGGTGTTTGTCCACAGACAGCTTCCGGGTCATGTGGCCAGCATGACTAAGCTGCTTCTGGTGAACCTGAGCAGTGCACGGAAATGCCATTTACCTTCCTGCCAGAGCAGTACCTATTTATCTACTTGCACTTAGTTCTTTCGAACTGCTAGGTTGGCAGGAGCAGGGACCGAGCAACGGGAGCTCACCCCATTGTGGGGATTTGAACTGCCGACCTTCTGATTGGCAAGCCCTAGGCTCTGTGGTTTAACCCACAGCGCTACCCATGTCTGTACAATAGTACAGTGGTACCTCGACTTACGACGTTAATGCGTTCCAAAGGCACCCTTGTAGGTCGAAATTTTCGTAACTCGAAAGGCACTATCTCCAGAGGGGAAAAAATTCGTAGGTCGAGAAAACTGCATTAAAAAACTCGTAGGTCGAGGTATCGCGCTGCCGCTTTCCCTTCGTAGGTTGAAAAATTCGGAAGTGGCGGCCATTTTTTTCCTCCCAGAAGTGATTCGGAAGTCGAAAACGACGTACGTCGAGGAGCTCATAAGTCGAGGTCCCACTGTACTGTACAATTACATATGCAATTTGTGTTTGTTAGGGAGGTCAGGAACTGTTGTAGCTAAATTAATCAATTACTTTCTGCTAACAGATGTTTCTCCACTGGCTCTTTCTCAAATATTTTAGGTTGCTTTTGACAAGGTGATGATGGCACAGAGAGCAGACTATACACAGGTAGAAGCTTTTCCTCAGAAACACTAGGTCTATTATTTCTAATACTGCTACAGTACCTGCTTTTTGGACACTAAACTGCAGGTTTCTGGTTTAGGGAACAGTTTCCCATTTGCTATGTTGGTTTCACTAGTAAGGTATTCTGGAGTCTAAGACTTTTTTTTTTTTAAACAAGCCTTCCAAGTGGAGATCTTTATCCCAATGTCTATCTGTGCTGGATTTGAAACTGCTTTTGTTTGTTTTTTTTGCAAATGAAATGGCTTTTGCCTGCTAATATATGGGCTTGTTTTTTATGTAAGACATTGCTTTTAATTGTTTTTATTGCTGACATTTTTACTGTGAAATTGCTTCAAGATGTTTTATGAGATATTATTTATAATAGAATCAAATAAATAACTAGAGTGTGAAAGCAAAAATGCACAGCAACATAACTAGCAGATGTGAGGGACTGGACACAACTACAGTGTCCAAAGAAAGGCTAAGGAAGGCAGTGGGGAATAGGGGTGCATATATCAGTCTCAACCTCAGTATCACCAGGTGTGCCCCCTGCACTCTTGACTGTCGGATGTTTAACAAGAAGATTTAGCTTTCAAGCCTTCTCTTGACCAGGAACCCTGACCATGAGAAGGCTTGCGGATATGTTCATCCAAATGAGCCTATACGACACCCCCAGACATTTCCACTAAACAAGCAAAGGCTGGGAATGGGGTGGTGGTCCACCTGGTAACACTGGGGGGGGGGGAGTTGATGACTGTACCCTAGTTGCCCTACCCATTTTAGCCCTTGTGTGCCCAGGCTGAACACCTGAAGAGGGCTAATGTAGAAGAGAGTTTTCATCATCCAAGGAGGAGCATCACAACAGATACTGAAAGTTCTAGAGTAGAACCTCATGCAATTCACACAGTATTCCTTGGAGCAGGGATAGCACTCAGGTAAATGAGCTTTGACTTTTTACGCCAAGGCCATGTGGTTTTCGAATGGCTGGTCAACCTTTTGCAGCTTGCCCACAAAAGTTTGCTGAACTAGTGACAGACACCTTCTGCCCTGGTTTTGTATGGAATTGGCTTCAGCAAACCAAACTATGATCCCTGCAAATGAAGGGGGGAGAGAGCTTAGTTGAGTCAGCTGATTCAGACCCTGTCATGCTCCTGATGACATAATCTGGAGTGCAATGGGCTCTGGATCTCTCTCCCTGCAACTCTGTGAGTCCCCAAACATCTGGACCTGTTCGTTGTTGCAGCAACATTGGTGGCTCCTTTCTGGAACTTGAAACATTGCTATGATAGCTCCCAGTTGCCAGATGTGATAAGCACAAAGCTGTCACAACAGCATTTAAAGGATAAGAGAAGGTGGGGACTGTGGAGAACTAGCCCAATGCCAGGTAGGGGTTAATTTTTCTGACAGTTAGAACCCTCAGGGGCGGGCTTAGCATGGGTATAAAACACCCCTCCCAGTGGGCAGTGAGGCAGTTAAGTGCGGGGAGTTAGAGTTGGAGTTGAGCAGTGTGAGTCAAGAGATAGAGCTGGGAGTTTAGAGTCTTAGGTGGATGTTAGCAGAGAGGATAAAGAGATTGTGAAACGCATTGTTATTGCTATTTAGTTAACATTTAGAGGTATTAGGCCGGTAACATTTTAGAGGTATTAGGCCGGTATAGGACAACTGTTATAAGCTTATTGAACAACCGTTATTTTATCAGCAACCACAAGCTTTGTACGCAATAAACATCTTTTTAGTTCACAATATCCTCGTCTGTGGTGAATGAAGTAAGCAGGATCCAGCTAGTAGTCTGAAGGGCTGCTGCTGGGAACTGTTTGTCGTTGGTGCAGCACTCATAGACCGTAAAACGTCCGGGGGTGGGCTGTATAGGGCGAAGGGCCCGCGACATTAAAGTGGTGGCAGCGTCGGGACGAAAGATAGTCTTAAAGTGGTGGTCACATTGAGATCAAAGATCTAAAGTGTTGGCAAGAAGTGCCAAGGTACAAGAAGGATTTAAGAGTGACGCATTGTGTGAAGTGTGAGGCTTAAAGAGGATTTAAGCAAACTTCAGTGAGACTCTACAATCTAGTCAGGAAGGGGATCGCATACACCTGGAAAGGGAGAAGGGGAATTCAGAGAGGAATTACCTGGCCCTAGGGTGTGGTGTGATAGCGCCTAAGACTGTGAGATTGTGAGAGAGTTACAAAGATACTTTGCGTTTGAAACTATTTCAGGCAGAAAGGTTTATAGTGAGAGGTCGGAAAAGTACGCTGGACAAAGTGCACTGAGGTAACTTTAGGCGTGACTTTGGACCTAAACTGTGGAAACTAAGCCTGGAGAAATAGTTTAACTGAAACATCCTTGATTTAAGTACAGAAATAATACCACCAAATAAATAGAAAATGCCACCTAGGAAGACGAAAACAGCTCTTAGGGACTCACAAGTAGAAAGCTCTGAAGAAGAAAATGGGGTTTCCCAGATTGAGGAAACCAGTACTGAAACAGTTAACAAAAATCCTGCTGAGGGGACTAGTTTTAAAGCCTCAGAGGAATTTGAAAAATGGAAACTTGAGAAAGAATATAATTTAAAATTCGAGCTAGCGAAATTACAAGCTGAAGCAAAAGAGAGAGAATTAAAGTTACAAGCTGAGGTAAAAGAGAGAGAATTAAATATTGAGAGAGAGAGAGAAAGAGAGGCAATGGCCCTGAAAGAGAAAGAAATGACCTTAAAGTTACAAGCTGAAGCAAAAGAGAGAGAACTGAAAGAGAAAGAAATGACCTTAAATATTGAAAGAGAGGCAATAGCACTGAAAGAGAAAGAAATGACCTTAAATATTGAGAGAGAAAGAGAACGGGAGGAAAGAGAATATTTATTAGAAATGAAAAGACTTGAATTATCAGCTGTAGATAATAGAAACAACAACAATAGTTCCACACAAAATCCTAGCAGGGTGGATTTAAAAAGATTCCCTGACTTCAAAGATAAAGACGATCCTGAAGCGTTTATCATTTCTTTTGAGAGGGCTTGCGAAGATTTTGAAGTAAAAGATGAGGAGAAAATGCAAATACTGAGAGCGCGTATTAGTGGAACATTAACAGAGATTTATTCTCAAATGCCATCTGATCAATCTAAAGATTTTGAAGCATTTAAACAGTTGGTTTATGTCAGATTCGGAATTACTGCAGAACAACTGAGACAAAAGTTTAGAACAATAAAAAAAGTGCGTGAGGAAACATTTGCTCAACTAGGAGCTAAAACTACAAATTATTTAAACAAGTGGCTAGAACAGGAGGGTGCTGATTCTGTGGCGAAAATAAAAGAGGTGATCGCATTGGAACAATTTTATGACACGATTAATAGTCATTTGAAGTATTTAATTAAAGAAAGACGCCCTAAAACCATCCTGGAAGCTGCTAACCTGGCAGATGAAATAAATGAAATCCGAGAACACGCTTATGATGCCCCAAAATATAAGGACAAACAGTGGGAAACAAATAAGTTTAAGAGAACGCAACAGCCCACAAAGTTTACCACAGAAACTGCCAAGAAAATTTTTCCCGCCAATGCAAATGTTCCCCATAACACGCCTATGACAACGGGGGGGACTGAGGGAAAAGTAAATAAATATAGTGAGGGTAAAAGGCCTGAATTAATCTGTTGGCAATGTGGGAAAAAAGGCCATAGACAACTGGACTGTAGAACTGAACTCAGAACTAGGAGTGCAAATACTATTCCTCAGAAGCAGACATATTGTGTCCAAACTGTGGAGACAGAGCCAACTGCCAACATGGTTGCCACGGCAACCGAGGCCCAGTCAGAGGCTGATGAGTTACCAGAGGCCCAAGTTGTGAGGTGCTATATAATTCAACAAGATGACATGCTATTACACAAAACAGGAGAAGAAATTTGGGTGAATGGTAAACAATATAAAGGCTTAAAAGACACAGGGTCTCAGATTAGTATTGTACATCCTGATTTGTTAAAGCCAGAAGACTTTATTAAAGGCAAAACAATCAGTTTAAAAGGAATATCAAAACAGCCAGAAATCTTGCCAGTCGCATTAGTTAATCTGACATATAAACAATGGTCTGGAAAATGGCAAGTAGCAGTTTCACCAGAAATCCCAGCTCCAATGTTAATCGGGTGGGATCTGCTTGACCATGTACAGAGTGCATTTGTAATAACTAGGGCACAAAAACTGCGACAGTTACCTCAGGAGGAAAGGCCTGATACAATTGCTGAACTGACACAAGATACAAGTATAATGCCAGTTACAAATAGTCAAGCAGCTAGTTTTGCAGCCAAGCAGAAACTAGATACAGATTTACAGAAATATTTTCAAGCCACAGCCGTGAATACAGTATTAACCCCTGAAAGCCCGGAGCGGTTTATAGTCAACAATGGGTTGCTATACAGGGAGATTCTTTTAAAGCCTAATAGAGGGGGTAATGAGATCCACAGGCAACTGATAGTACCTACTGAATTCAGAACCAAGATAATACAACATGCACATGGCAGTATCTTTGGAGGTCACTTGGGAATCACCAGAACCAAACAAAGGGTGTCCCAAAATTTCTTTTGGCCTGGGATGGGCAAGCAAATAAAGTTATTTTGTCGAACGTGCCATACTTGCCAATTACAAGGACATGGGCAAGATAAAACGAAAGCACAATTATGCCCCTTGCCTATAATTTCCCAACCCTTCCAACGCTTAGCAATAGATATTATTGGACGACTGCCAAAAGCCAGTCGCAGGGGACATCATTATTTATTGACTATTGTGGATTTTGCGACTAGGTATCCGGAAGCGATTCCATTACGAAACATAGAGACTGAAACAGTGGCTTCAGCTCTAATAAGTTATATGTGTCGGCTAGGGTTTGCAGAACAGATCGTGACAGACCTTGGAGCCTCATTTACCTCTAAACTGATGCAGCGTTTGTGGGAGAGGTGTGGGATAAAACATATCACCAGTACCGCTTATCACCCTCAGACGAACGGCTTGGCAGAACGTTTTAATGGAAGCCTGATAAGAATGCTGAGAGCATATGTAACGGAACATCCTCACGATTGGGATGACAATATACAAGCCTTATTATATGCTTATAGATCCATACCCCAGGAAAGCACGGGTTTTAGTCCCTTTGAATTATTGTTTGGGAGAAAAGTCAAGGGTCCCCTAGATTTATTAAGATTTGATTGGGAAGGACGGCCGGTTGGAGATTCGGAGAATGTAGTTGATTACCTATTTAAATTGCAAAACACTCTCAAACGATCACTAGAACTGGCAGGAGAACATTGCAAGGTTGCTCAGCACAAACAGAAAGTTTGGTATGACAAAAAGGCACGTGTGAGATCTTTTGAGCCAGGACAGGATATTTTATTAATCAGACCAGTAAAAGGGAATAAGTTACAACTGACCTGGGAAGGTCCTTTTAAAATCATTTCAAAAATGAATGATGTAAACTATATAATTCAATACGGTGAAGGCAGGCGGGTCGTGCATGTGAACATGATAAAGCCTTATTATAAAGCAGAAGGGTGGTCATTATTTGCTATTAAAGAAGATCCCCAAGACATGCCAATACCTTGTTGGGAAAGGGAGAAGAAACCCTGTCCAATAACTGACATTAAGTTGGACCCCCAACTAACGCAGTCCCAACAAGAAGATGTAAAACAAATTTTGACACACTATGCACCCACGTTCAGCAATAAACCAGGTATTGCTAAAGGGGTAATGCATCAGATTGATACGGGCGATGCCAAACCCATTGCATTGGCTCCGTACAGGATTACAGGCCATTATATAAAGACTGTAACCGAGGAAGTTCAGGAGATGTTAAAAGCAGGCATTATTGTTCCTTCGAGCAGTGCATGGGCAGCCCCTGTTCTTTTATTAGATAAGCCCGATGGAACTATAAGATTTTGTCTGGATTTTCGCCGTCTTAACCATGTGACAAAATCAGATGCCTATCCTATGCCTAGGCTCGACAATTTAATCGAGAAAATTGGAAGCTGTAAATACATATCTAGTTTGGACTTAACAAAAGGATACTATCAGATTCCAATGCACCCAAAAGATAGGGAAAAGACCGCTTTCAGAAGTCCTATCGGTTTATATGAATTTACAGTCATGGCGTTCGGTCTAAAAAACGCACCAGCCACTTTCCAACGCCTCATGGATAAAGTTTTAAATGGGTTATATGACTTTACAATTGCGTATCTTGACGATATCGCCATATTTAGTAAAACTTGGGAGGAGCATAAAGGGCACTTAAAAATAGTGCTACAAAGAATCCAAGAGGCAGGCCTAACCATCAAGGCGGCAAAATGTCACATTGGGGGCAGTTCTATCAAATATTTGGGTCATATGATTGGGGATGGGCAGATTAAACCCTTATCTGCAAAAGTAGAAGCCATTGCGACCTGGCCGAAACCCACAACCAAGAAGAAAGTGAGGGCATTCTTGGGACTGGTGGGGTATTATCGTAAATTCATCCCCAAATTTAGTGAAATAGCTGCTCCTTTGTCTAGTCTGACAGGGAAAAAAATAACAGACCCCATCACGTGGACAGCAGCCTGTCAAACTGCTTTTGACAAGCTGAAGAACGCACTGATATCCCAACCAATACTAGCTACACCTGATTTTGGCAAGCCATTTACGGTCTACACTGACGCGTCTAATGATGGACTTGGCGCTGTGTTATGCCAGCCGGGAGCTGAGGACGAACTACATCCGGTCGTCTACCTCAGCAAAAAGTTGTTGCCTCGGGAGAAACATCTGTCGACGATCGAGAAAGAGTGTTTGGCCATCATCTGGGCTCTGCAACGTTTAAAGCCGTATCTGTGGGGACGAACATTTGAACTTTGTACGGATCACTCACCGCTGATCTGGCTACGATCCATGAAGACCAACAGCAAGTTAATGAGGTGGGCATTAATCTTGCAAGACTTTGATTTCACCATCAAATCAGTAAAAGGAACCCTGAACATTGTGGCTGATGCGTTGTCTCGAAAACCAGGGAGCCACGGCTGATCCGAAGACAAGACATCACCACAACGATATTGCATGTCACTGGTACTATGTAATATTGCATGTATATAATGTTCACAACCATATGTACTTTTACTGAAGATGTAACTGTTTATGTTATAGATAGGTAATATAGGTAAGAGTTATAAAATGTATTGTTTATGTTAATGTTTAAAAATGTTGTTTGTATCAGAGGGATACTTTGGCTAGTAACTCCTCTGATACAAACCTAAAAAGGAGGGAGGTATGTGGAGAACTAGCCCAATGCCAGGTAGGGGTTAATTTTTCTGACAGTTAGAACCCTCAGGGGCGGGCTTAGCATGGGTATAAAACACCCCTCCCAGTGGGCAGTGAGGCAGTTAAGTGCGGGGAGTTAGAGTTGGAGTTGAGCAGTGTGAGTCAAGAGATAGAGCTGGGAGTTTAGAGTCTTAGGTGGATGTTAGCAGAGAGGATAAAGAGATTGTGAAACGCATTGTTATTGCTATTTAGTTAACATTTAGAGGTATTAGGCCGGTAACATTTTAGAGGTATTAGGCCGGTATAGGACAACTGTTATAAGCTTATTGAACAACCGTTATTTTATCAGCAACCACAAGCTTTGTACGCAATAAACATCTTTTTAGTTCACAATATCCTCGTCTGTGGTGAATGAAGTAAGCAGGATCCAGCTAGTAGTCTGAAGGGCTGCTGCTGGGAACTGTTTGTCGTTGGTGCAGCACTCATAGACCGTAAAACGTCCGGGGGTGGGCTGTATAGGGCGAAGGGCCCCCTCTCTGCTAGAACCAGAACCAGGTAAATTGAGTTCTTCTTTGGCTCAGATCACAATCCTAGTTACTTTGCCTTACTTTGGAATATTAGCAAACTACTTACAGTATTTGCAAAATGAATGCACCCAATTCCTATTATAAAGCAGTCCATCACAAAGTCTGGTAATTTCACTAAATGGAATCAAAGTTGGGGGTGAAATATTAGGTGCTGTAGCCAGGGAGAGATAAGAAAGGATGTGAAGCAAAAGAGCTAGGGAATCAGAAAATCAAATAATATCACAGAAAACAAGGCTGGAATAGTCAGGCACCATTTTTGGGCTCTCACTTCCTATCAATCTGTTAGCGACATTTGCAAATTAATATTTCTTTTTAAAAGGCACCTTTGCACTTTGTCAGAGTTCCAAAAAGTCGTTCAAACAGAGGGAAGCAGTTAGTTAAATGTTCAGGGTGCAATCATGGGATTTAAATGTCATGAGTCTGGCTTCTGAAAGAGACTGCCAGATTACACCGTTGTAAGTACCTTAAATGCTTAAGGCGGATTCCCGTCTCCCCTATTTCTTGCAGACATTCTAGTGAACATATGAAAGCAGAGAAGAGAGTAGGTTTTAAAAACAATTTTCTTTGTTAGATTCCTACTAGACTCCAGAGGGGGAGAGCTAACAACTGACCTCCCATTCTGCATAGACATTAAACAGATTGCTTTTGTACAGGAAGTCATGGAATAAACGCACTCTACTATTGAAGATACATCAAGAAAATGGAGTTGGAATGAATTCCCTTTCTTTTGCCGGGGTTCATCGGAGCATGTACAGTACTAGGTTTTCTATTGATTTGATACCACGCAGAAGAAAGTTTCCAAAATTGCAATAAGAAATGGAACAGGTTCCATACTATATGAACTAGGACAGGCATAGGCAACCTTCGGCTCTCCAGATGTTTTGGCCTACAACTCCCATGATCCCTAGCTAACAGGACCAGTGGTCAGGGATGATGGGAATTGTAGTCTGAAACATCTGGAGAGCCGAAGGTTGCTGACCCCTGAACTAGGAGCTCACTCTACAGAGGAATCTAACTGGAGAGATGAGATCAGTTTTGTATAGCAGCTCTATGAGTGTCCTGCCTCCCACTCTCAGAACTGTACTCAGACTTTTGGCTCAAATATTCCTGAAGGCTGTATTCCAGAAGTCAGTACATGGTTTAAACATAGCTCAAGTTACAGTTTACATAAGTTCAGAAGTAGACCTCCAAGGTACATGGCTAGGAACAAGCTAAGATGTTGTCTTAACACCTGACACATACCCTTAGATCTCCTTTTGAAGAGTGGGGCAGACACAGTCATTTGCACGGTTTTCATCGCAAGAGATAGAACTGAGCAGACAGAATCAGATAAGTGTTGGAAGTTTAAAGAAGTGGAGGGAACATTCTTCCACATGTGGTGGACATGCAAAAAGGTAAAAGTGTATTGGGAAATTATTTATAATTAATTGAAAAAAATGTTTAAAATTACTTCCCCCCAAAAATACAACAACACCAGAGTCTTTTTTGTTGGGGATAACCCAGACTGAAATTGCCAGGTGACAGAAAAGGTTATTTGTGTATGCAACAACTGCGGCTCGTCTTTTGTTAGCCCCAAAATGGAAAGTGAGAGAGGTCCCAATTAAAGAGGATTGGCAACTTAAGTTGACAGAATATGCACAACTTGCAGATTTAACATATAGAATAAGAGAGCAAGAAGAACATATGTTTAAATAAGACTGGAAAACATTTATTGACTATATGGAAAATAACTGTATACAGCTGAAAACGCTGGCAGCTTTAGGATAAATTCAACAGAGTGAATAATTTTTGATGGATGCAAAAGTGGAAAATTGATTTGAATGGTTATAGTAAAATATGCAAGGATGTATGATATGTAAAATGAACCATGGAAAGAGAAGAAGGGAAGTCATTGGATATTTTAAAGTTTAAAATGTTTATTTGAAATTGTAAAACATAACATTTAATTAAAAATATTATAAAAAAAGAGATACCGTGTTTCTCCTAAAATAAGACACCGTCTTATATATTTTTTTGCTCAAAAAAACACAGTATGGCTTATTTTCAGGGGATGTCTTATTTTAACCGTGTCGCATCGGTACGCTGCATAGCCACGCCTCCCCAGGCTGTTTTAATGGGAGGTACCACGTCACTATGGCTTATTTTCGGGGTATGGCTTATTTTTGGGGAACGGCTTATATTTCGCAAATGCATAGAAATCCTGCTATGGCTTATTTTATGGCTATGTCTTATTTTAGGAGAAACAGGGTAGTACTGGTACTGAGCAAGCAAACACTCCTGTGGGTAGGTTGAGTCTGCTTGCACCAGTGCATCCAATGAAGCATCCTTGGAAACAGGGCCTGACTCTGCCCAGCCAGCTCACTCTCTGGCTTAAGCTCATGTGCCTCCTTAGTTGCCAGAGCAACCTCATTCTCAGGAGGCTGGTTCTGTTGGCTTTCCCTCCTCTGCTGGGATGTCCACCAGCAGCGGGCTGAGGATGCAGCCTAGCAAACCACTCAAGTCTTCACTGCTGACACTCTATGATCTCATTCGACACCCCCTCTGACCAATCCTGCCAGGATGTCCCCATGGGGCTCATGACAATTGAGCTCATGGCTCTGGTCCACTCCCCAAACAGTGTCCACTAGTACGCCTGTGATTGGCTGCAACTGCAACTGCTGGTGGAGGTGGAATTGGCATCATGTCCCGGCCATGCTGAAGCCAGAAGACTGCCCAGCACTGCCGCAGCTGCCCCGAACCACAACTGCTCCCCTCCAACTGTCAGTAAGCAGTCCTTCTTATGGAAAACTCAACAATTTCTTTCCTCTTTCTTTTTTGCACCTATTTTGAAGTTTGCATGTATTTTGGGGTGATCTTTGCTGGACTAATAAGGTTAAGCATGCTGCGTCTTTCTTTCAGTGAGCTATTTACACAAAGTGGAATTGTGGGAAGGTGGGGAATAACTGAGTACACTGACATTTGTCCGTAAGCCCCCCGTACCCACATCTGAAAGGTCAACCTATTACACTCAAACAATTTAGATTTTCCACTTTAATTAAAATCCTGTATGAACTCAGATACACACGGCAGACAGCCTGTCCCCGGCTACTGATACAGTGAAAAGAACCACCAGTGAAGGAATTTTAATAATGACATGTATGGTACATCCATGCTACCTGCGGAGCTCACTCTTTCATAAAGAGCATTATTTAAAACAGTAGTTCTTTAAGTCCACCCATTCCTATGAGGCTGCAGAAACTCTAGATAGATTATAGCCCTATTCTTAATGATTGCTTCACCTTCATTAGCTGTAGGAAAGAAGGGTAAGTAAAGGACCGCAAACATGTATTCATGACTCTCATTAGCAAAAATGGCACCGCGCAAATCAATTTTCATGGATCCTGCTAGGATGGGCTTCCTAATTAGTGTATCATTAAGCAGCTAACTTCTCACTACTTCTCAGACATCAAATACCCCCTCACCCCAACATATCACCCGAGCTTATAAGGAGAATTTTAATGAAAGCACACTGATCAGTAATGTTCACGGAAAGAACACACAATAGGTTGCGCTATTCAGATTTCTCGTGCTCCCTTTTCCAGACAGCGCCTCAATTTCGGCTCTGTTTGGTCTTCACTGATTACCGAAAGCTGTTATTGTCGGCAGGGCTAAAGTGGCACCGCATAAAGGCATGGAGAATCTGAGGGGGGGGGATCTATATATGATGTCGAATTTCCTACTGCGGGTTTTAATATCAGAAAAGGGAGCCTTCTGTGGAGAGCTGTCAGCTTGGGACTTGCAATTTAGAATAGGAGCTGCCTATAAGCAGCAGGGAGGGGTGGAGAGAGATAGAGAGATGCATTCACCTCATCTAACTGATGCCAGGAAATCTCTTGAGCATATGCAGGGTAGCTTGCTTCAATGATTGTCACACCGGAAACCACATCACACACATCTGGTATTAGAAAGTGTGGGCTTCCTAGAAGGCTTGAACTACAATCCTCTCCCTCCTCTTTAAGAAGTAAGGCCAGGTAGACTTGGAGTGGGAAGGCAGACATGCAGGGCTGGAGAGGCAGGCAGGCAAGGGGTGATGTTTAAAAGTCCACTCCATGTTTTGTCTAGCACTGTTAACATACCAGAACCTGGAGAAGCTCCAGCCCACGTTTTCCTTAAGACTTTCTTTCTCTATGCAAACCAGCTAGAGCTGCTTGGGCAAGCCATGAAAGATTCCCATAGGCCGTCCGGTAGAAGCCAATGTTGCTTTAATAAAACTATACTCTGCCTTGAACAATTGTCTGTGTTTTCTGCATTCCCGAAGAAGGGAAAGGGCTGCAGATCAGTGATATGGGATCTGCTTTGTGCATATAAGATTCAGTCCATGGGAACCCCCCCCCCCAAAAAAAACTAGAAAGCCACTGTCATTTAATGCAGACAACAGTAGGCAAGATAGATCAGTGGTCTGATTCAGTGTAAGGCACCTTCTTATGTTGAGTAGAGCTGACTCTGTATGCCATTGTTAAACCTTTGAACTCTCTTGCCAGAGGCTAACCATCCATTTTAATCTGATTTTGCACCAACTTTTGCAAATCTCAAACAGCATCTACATAAATGAGTTGTTTACAGGACCGGCTTTCCCTCCATTTAACAGCACACAGTTAAGATTACAATGTGTGCAAAAGAAGGGCTGTTGCCTAGCAACAGAGCACCTGCTCTGCATGCAGAACATCCAAGGTCGAGGCCCTGGTCCCAGGTAGGACCAAGTGGACTTCTGAGAAAAATCACGGAGAGCTGCTGCCTGCCAGTCCCAATGGTCTGAAGCAATCCATTAATGGAGGGTCATTATTCTTTACATTAAGATGAAGAATGTCTTTGTCCATGGAGTTTTCTTGGCAGGGATACTGGAGTGGCTTGCCGGTTCCTCCTCCAAATTGTGAACATGCACTGGATTATGGAGAAAGCTACAGAGTTCCAGAAAAACATCTACTTCTGATTCATTGACTACACAAAAGCATTTGACTGTGTCAACCACAGCAAACTATGGCAAGTTCTTAAAGAAATGGGAGTGCCGGATCACCTCATTTGTCTCCTGAGAAATCTCTATGTGGGACAAGAAGCTACAGTTAGAACTGGATATGGAATAACTGATTGGTTCAAAATTGGGAAAGGAGTACGACAAGGCTGTATATTGTCTCCCTGCTTATTTAACGTATATGCAGAATTCATCATGCGAAAGGCTGTACTGGATGATTCCCAAACTGGAATTAAGATTGCCAGAAGAAATATCAACAACCTCAGATATGCTGATGACACAACCTTGATGGCAGAAAGTGAGGAGGAATTAAAGAACCTTTTAATGAGGGTGAAAGAGGAGAGTGCAAAATATGGTCTGAAGCTCAACATCAAAAAAACTAAGATCATGGCCACTCGTCCTATCACCTCCTGGCAAATAGAAGGGGAAGAAATGGAGGCAGTGAGAGACTTTACTTTCTTAGGCTCCATGATCACTGCAGATGGTGACAGCAGTCACAAAATTAAAAGACGCCTGCTTCTTGGGAGAAAAGCAATGACAAACCTAGACAGCATCTTAAAAAGCAGAGACATCACCTTGCCCACAAAGGTCCGTATAGTTAAAGCTATGGTTTTCCCAGCAGTAATGTATGGAAGTGAGAGCTGGACCATAAAGAAGACTGATCGCCGAAGTAGTGATGCTTTTGAATTATGGTGCTGGAGGAGACTCTTGAGAGTCCCATAGACTGCAAAAGTTCAAACTTATCCATCCTTAAAGAAATCAGCCCTGAGTGCTCACTGGAAGTACAGATCCTGAAGTTGAGGCTCCAGTACTTTGGCCACCTCATGAGAAGAGAAGACTCCCTAGAAAAGACCCTGATATTGGGAAAGATGGAGGGCACAAGGAGAAGGGGACGACAGAGGATGAGATGGTTGGACAGTGTTCTCGAAGCTACTAACATGAGTTTGGCCAAACTGCGAGAGGCAGTGAAGGATAGGCGTGCCTGGCGTGCTCTGGTCCATGGGGTCACGAAGAGTCAGACACGACTGAACGACTGAATAACAACAAAGATGAAGAATGAGAAATATAGGCGTCTCCTATTATAATAGTAGCAACAGAAGAAAGCAGTGGTGTGATCAAGTTCTAAAGCCCTAAAAGAGAAGGCGAAATAATAAAATTATCTATGTAGAATTACTCTGCTTTACAAGAGTTGCTTTCGCCTGAAGGGAAGCCACAGTTCAGGAACTCCTACCAAGTTTCCCCCTGCCTATTTTCTGTCTCTCCATCATATTTTCCCTCCCCCTGCTCTTTACTGGCATCAACATTTACATGAAACAGCATCTTTGCTTTAAAGAATTCATCTGTTCCTGCTGCTTATCCCCCCCACCTGAAGTCATAATCCTCTGTTTGTGAAGACATAATGGTTTGCACAGCAGCCAATTGTGATGCCACAAGCGGAGGATTATGACTTGAGGTGGGAAATAAACAGCAGGAACAGATGAGCACTTAGGAAACAAAGACCCTGTTTTCATGCAAATGCCTTTTGTCATCAAAAACAAGGTTAGAGAAATGCAGCTATGGAGCAATCTATGTCAGAGCAAGCAAGCAGAATGGGTGCTCAGCAGAAACTCTGTGGTGGTTCCCAGGAGGCATTCAGCTGCTCTTTCAAATAAACTTCTTGAATCACTGGGGAGTTTTACACATTCAAGATAGGTAGTAGTCTTCGCCTTTCTGAGCAAATCACCAGCAACGAACAGCACAGCGTAACATGAGTTACTGACACCAGTATCTCAGCTAGTGTTGCTGGCTGCATATTTTTTGGTTACGTAAGAATCAGCTCACAAATAACCACACGTCTCTATAGCTGCAGCAGGTACTGTAACTATCCATTGCTTTGACTTAACCCCCTGATGGCCCACTCTTCCATTGTCTCCCGAGACAGATGGATGCCAACAAAATCAGAAAGGGACCCCCAGTGTTCAAGAAAGTGGGGGCAAGTACCTTTTGTAGAAGAACAAAAATATTGTTATAAGTTTGGGGGTATTCAGATTGTGTCTTCTAATCCCTGGATCCAGTAAGTGTTAGAATTTAAAAAAGGCTAATCTAATTCTTGGATAAACCAAGCTAGCCTCCCTTTGAGGTGAAAGCCTTTAAAAAATATTGATTTGACCTTCATAGAAGAGTTGTAGAGTTGGAAGGGACCCTAAGGATCATCTAGTCCAACGCCCTGCAATGCAGGAATATGTAGCTGTCCCATATGGGGAGCGAACCTGCAACCTTGGCGTTATCAGCACCATGCTCTAACCAACTGAGCTATCCAGTACAGTCATACCTTGGAAGTCAAACAGAATTTGTTCTGGAAGTCTGTTCGACTTCCAAAATGTTCGGGAACCAAAGTGCGGCTTCTGATTGGCTGCAGGAAGCTCCTGCAGCCAATCGGAAGCTGCGGAAACCCCATCGGATGTTCGGATTCCAAAGAACGTTTGCAAACTGGAACACACACTTCCGGGTTTGCAGCATTCAGGAGACAAAATGTACGAGCACCAAGGTGTTTGGAATCCAAAGTACGACTGTATATTGACTGGTACAGAACTGTAAGAGTATCATTGCTTCATGTGTAGTAATGGTGGACATCATCCACATCTCAAGATATGCACATTATGGTAACTACTGTGGCATGGAGTGTGGGGAATTTTATAACTCTTTGCCTTCTGTTGTGGTCCTGATACTACATTCAAAGGTAAATTCCAAGGGAGACACATATATTTGGGGGCAAAAACCAGAGACCAACTGATTCCTTATTGCTCTGAATTTCCCTTATGAATGTCTTACAAGGATTACCTAAAATATATCAAAACTGACTCAGTAATAGCAAAGACCACTGGTGTTCACTGTTCCCCTTGCTCCTTCACTTACTAGCAGTTTCCAATAATTCATGTAGTCTAGCTGTGCCTTCTGCGACTCAACAGTATAATATACCGTAGTCCTCTCTGTGGCAAGACTAAATTTGATCTCTGACTTGTAATCTTACAGCTTCTCTGTGTGATGCACTCTAATTTCTCACTGCCCATCTGTGTTTGCATCTTACAAAATCTGGAAATGACTTCACAATTTGCAGAACTGTATGTGGACATCCATACAAGCAACAGGAATGAGGATATAAGAAACATTGAAATGTCCAGTTGCGTATGAGCAGAGCAAGTGTGTACATGTTTACTCAGAAGTAAGTTACACTGTGTTCAATAAGGCTTACTCCCAGGAACCAGTGCACAGGATTCCACAATATATTGGGAGGGAGGGGGGAAGGGAGAAAGAAAAACAGCAAAAAAAGAGAGGAGGGAATAACAATGCAATAATTAAATTTTGTCAGAGGCATTTTTTAAAACATATGTTTCACACTACCTTCCTTTGAGCAAGCAGCACAACTGGATAGGGCACTGCAATGCACACTTTAAATTGATCTTTAATAATTGAGTTACACAAATTGAACAAAATTAGGTTGTACCAGCTGGCTTGTACCGCTGTGTATTTGAATGACGGGGATTGGTGTTAAAAAGCAATGCAGAAGACAAGGTAGTCTGTCTGCTATTTTTCACTTACTTTAATTGTGCTTAGAATTTCAAGGCACAATAGCATCTTCAGCAAACAGAAAATAGTTTGTCATTAAAATACATTTAATACAGAAAAGTACAATCTCAAGATCAAAAATGTAGAAATTATTTCTGCATGGCATGCTTCTACCATTGATCAAAAAAAAAAAAAATCTCACACGGCATGCAGTTGGAGACAAGCTTTAGTTCTCCCTCTAAAATCAAGCAGCTTCTCTTAATTTACCTTTTAAACATTATTATACTAAGCAAAGGTGCACAAGTTCAACTTTTGACAGTGTTTATTGAGCAGATGTTTCATTAGAAAAAGCAATTTGGATAAAATGCATGACTGAAGAGGCAAGTGTCAAAAACTATTGTCTTCTTTGTTTGTCTTCTTTGTTTTCCCTTTCTATTCTTAGGGTGGGATATACCTAATTATCCCTGCCAGTGAAAGCTCTGTGGAAGGGCTTTGATCTGTGCAACGAGTCTTCCCTGCTTTCTTCCCCTATGCCTCCCACCCCCAAAATTGGATTGGGGGTGTGTGTCAGGAGAACCCCCCACAACAGCGTGCAGGAGGAGGCAAGGCAGGGGGTTGTTCTGTCTGGCAAGTAGATATACTTGCACAGATGGAATGTTCGCAATAGCACAATGTTGAATTCCACTCTCAGGTTCTTGTCCTAATTTTTATTAATTTAATTAAATTTAAGATCACATGATATTTGCAAAAGTCAAAGACTGACAGCAGAAGGAAATTGCTGCAGAAGAGTCCTGGAGAGATAAGCATTAGGTCTTAACGGGCAAAAATTGTTTTGATAGTCAGGAGTAGATAATACAACCAAATGTGGGGATTATTGATAAGAAAACCAAGAACAACCAGAGTGAGTCAGATTAGACTTTGTAAGTTTATCAATGTCCAACTTGCCTGAGTAAATAAAAATGCTGTAATGGCCCAATCCTATGAACACATTGGTATAGAGGCAGTGGCAGGGGCGTAGCGAGCCACTTGGCTGCCAGGGGTGGCAAGCCAAGCGGCAACCCCGGGGGGCGGGGCATCGCTCCGTGCGCATGAAGTCATGATGCATGTGCACGGAGCGATGCCTCCGCCCGGGCAAGCGAGGAGGGGCGTCACGCTTGTGGCTGGCGTGACACCCCTTCTCACTGGACCGCCCCTCTCCATTCCCCGGGAGCCCAGCCAATGGCAAAGAAAGCTTTCTTCGCTGCTGGCTGGGCATGGAGAGGGGCGGGCCAGTGAGAAGGGGTGACACCCCTTCTCGCTGGCCCGCCCCTCTCAATTCACGGGAGCCCAGCCAGTGGCAAAGAAAGCTTTCTTCGCCACTGGCTGGGCATGGAGAGGGGCGGGCCAGCGAGGAGGGGGGAACGGTGGCCTTGCTGGCCCGCCCCTCTCCATACCCCGGCTCCGCTCAGGGATCCCACCGGCGAAAAAAGCCGCTGAAAGGGGGAAAGCCCCCTTTCAGTGGCTTTCTTCACCACTGGCTGGAGGCGCCGATTGCGGGAGTGGGGGCCCGCCCCGAGTGTCACACCCCCAGGGCACTACCCGGGGCCGCCCGCCCCCCACCCTCTTGTTCCGCCCCTGGGCAGTGGTGGAGCTTCATGGTCCGGCACTAGGGGCAGAGAGCAGGAGGGGGAGAGGCTGGCGTGCATCCCGGGGGTGAGGCACATGTTCTGGGGGCGGGGCACATGTTCTGGGGTGGGGTGCGCCACCTGCGGGGGTGGTGCACCCAGCGTGGGCGGGGGGCAGACACAATGGAACCCCACCGGGATTGTGCTGCCGGGCTACACTGCCACCGCCCCCTCTTCCTCTGCCACATAAGGGCAGCTTCTTTTTCATAACACAATAAATAATGGGGTTGTACCAGCAGCTGGGTTGGCAGGAGCAGGGACAGAGCAACGGGAATGGTCAGGGGTCCCTTTACCCTTTACCTTTACCAGCAGCTGCAACAGGGCTCCTTGTTACTTTTTCCTTATCCATGCTATTTCATTACCAAGCACAATCTAAAAAGTTTAAAACTATCAGATAGTTGCTCAGGAGCAGGATCCTTAAAATGGAGGAAGATGAGGCCCTACCACCTGGAGATACAAAACATGCCTAATTTATTTTTATTTCTGGTTTACACCTTCCAAGGAACCCGTGTGTTTTTGCCTAAGGCTGGAGACAGTTCTAGGGAACAGCTGAATTGTGTATCTTCAAAAGTGGGGGAATCGACCACTAAATATTCATTTGTCCCAGTAATCCTGGCTGAAACTTTAAAACTGCATTGCACATAGAACTTAATCTAAGTAAGTCTGTTATCTCCTCCAACACACCATCTTAAAACTGTAACAAAATGCAGATTGTGGCTTCAACTTCAAACGAGTTTTGTTTCTCCTAGCCCCCTGTTTTGTTGAACTTCTAGACTACTGAAGAACCCTGGAGAACTCGAAAGTTCACTCTCACTGGCTTTCTTCAGTCGTAATAGCTTCTGTGTTGTTATAAATTGGAGCCGCACTTCCTGGTGATCACACATATTCCTGACCAATGGAACCCTGGTGCATGCTCTACAGACACCTATGCTATACATGCAGATTCCATTGCATGGAAGCAATTCTGCAGAGCAACATGGGCGTTGTAATGACTCAAGAGAGCTTATTTTGAGAAATGTTGGTTATTCAACAGTAAGTCTGTGAGCACTTAGAAAAGGATGCTGTGATTACTAAGACCCATCATGGGTTTCTCAAAAATAAGTCATACCAGATGGGTCTCATTTCTTTCTTTCTTTTTGATGGAGTTACAAGCTTGGTGGATCAGGGGAATGCTGTGAACATAGTCTATCTTGATTTCAGTAAAGCTTTTGACAAAGTCCCTCATGATATTCTTGTGGGTTGAACAAGGGAACTGTTAGGTGCATTTGTAGCTGGCTGACTGACCAAACCAAAAGAGTGCTCTGGGCCCGTTGTTGTTCACTGTCTGTATAAACAACTTGGATGAAAGAATTGAGGGAAAGCTCATCCAATTTGCAGATGACACCAAACTGGGAGGGGGAGCTAATGCCTCAGAACGCAGAACCAGGATTCAAAATGACCTTAACAGATTGGAGAGCTGGGCCCAAACTAACAAAATGGATTTCAATAGGGACAAATGTAAGGTTCTTCACTTAGACAGGAAGAACGAGCTGCACTAATATGATGGGGGACACCTGGCCTACTAGCAGTACATGCGAAAAGGATGTAGGGGTCTTATTAAACCACAACCTTTAACATGAGTCAGCAGTGTGATGCAGAAGCAAAAAAAGCTAATGCTATTCTAGGCTGCATCAACAGAAATATAGTGTCCAGATCAAGGGAAGTAAGAGTACCACTCTATTCTGCCTTGGTCAGACCACACCTGGATTACTATGTCCAATTCTGGGCGCCACAATTTAAAAAGGATGTTGACAAGCTGGAATGTGTGCACAAGAGGGCAACCAAAATGAGCAAGAAGTGGACAAAAGCCATATGAAGAATGGTTGAAGGAGCTGGATGTGTTTAGCCTGGAAAAGAGGAGACTAAGAAGAGATATGATAGCCATCTTCAAGTATCTCAAGGGCTGTCATATGGAAGATGGAGGAAGCTTGTTTTCTCCTGTTCTGGATGGTGAGACTCAGCCCAATGGCTTCAAGTTACAAGAAAGAAGATTCTGATTAAACATCAGGAAGAACTTTCTGATAGTAAGAGCTGTTTGACATTGGAACGGTTTCCCTCAGGAGGTTGTGGACTCTCCTTAATTGGAGGATTTTAAGAAGAGGCTGGATGGCGATCTGTCACAGATGCTTTAGATGAGATTCCTGCATGGGGATTGGACTAGACCCTTTGGGTCCCTTCCAACTCTACAATTCTATTATTCTAAAGTTATTGCCTGACTGTGGGTTTCAGAAAATGGATACACACCTTCACTAATGATCTGCTTCCCTTTCTCTTTTCACATTTCAGAGTGAAAAACAAGAAGAGTGTTAAAAGTTACTCTTCCAGCTGAAGAATTCTACCAAAATTGTGTTTTCATAAATACGCCAAAGAGAATGTTCAGGGAATTGAAAGAATGGACTACCTGTAACATGAAATGCTACCAAGGTGGTTTTCAGACTGCATCTTCTGTTGCCAGATTAAGCCATAGCTGCTACAAAAACAATTGATCAAAAGCTTAACATTACAAAATGTATTAAAGGTAATGATTTATGTTTTAATTTGTTCGGCAACTTTACAAAGGGTAGAAAAACACAAAAAAGAGCAATTGGGAAATGCAGCATTATTAAAGCTATAAATCCAGCCAGCGGAAGAGAAGTGGGCTCTTTTTCGCAAGTGTAAAGAAAGAGGAATGAAGGAGGTACCTTTTCCCCATTAGCTCAGTATATGATGCTTTAAATTTTACTTGCTTTGAGCTTAGTTGCCGCACAGTTCCCTCTCCTTTGCTTCTTTTTCTTGAAGTTGTTGAAATGCTAAAAAAGGAGAAACAAATGGATGGCCATTGGTGCACTCCGGAGGCTAGAGGGAGAAACCAAAGACCCAATTAAACAAAAAGGGCACAAGCATTTTACTCACATAATTGGATGCCACTGGCTTCAAGTGGACTTTGGGATTCTAAGAAAAAGAGATACCCCCTTGCTGTTTAATGCTTTAACCACAGCATCATCTCCCACTTTACATAGATCTCAAGGGGCCAAAGAACTCCCAGGGCACCCCAAATTCAATTGAGGCATTTTTCTTATTGGAATGAAGACACCATTGCTACTCATTTATTGGCAGACAAATTAGTCCTTGTTAAATGTCGAAAGCAAAGGCAGCACTATCAATACATCTTTGGCTAATAAAAATCAGACAAATGTAACGAGAGAGAGAAGGAGGATTTGTTCAAATTTTTCAAGTGGTAAAGTGTGCGTTAATATGCGAATGCTTCCTGCAATAAGATCATCGCTTTTTATACTTTCCAGAGCACCTACAAGGACCAGGCGGTTTGCATAAAAGCAGCACAATCTGAAGCAAGACACACAAGGCAAGACTTGCAATGAGGTGAGAGAAAAAGAGAATATGTTCAGGGCAACAGCGTTTTTAAAAATGCCAAAATGAAGAGGTATTAAAAAAATATATATATCAAGTGTCTAAATGCACCAGTGGATGAAGCCAGAGAAATGTCAAAAGACACAGAATCCCAGTGGTCAGGAGAAGGAGCATCGTCAAGGAACATGGTATGTAATGTGGCCTAGCAAAATTGGGTTGGAATAATCTATGGCTACATTTGAACCACAATTTCTGATGTGAGTACCCACACACTCATGCTTAGCCAGTAGTTGCTCAGTTGCATACCTGCTGCTTTCAGGGACATAGAGGAGGTGGGCCGAGGTTGATGGTGCAAGCACACTAGTGGAGCCCATTCAGTGCACCAATCAGCATGTTTGCACCTTGCCACCATCTTGCCACTCCCCCTTCCCGTAAGCAGCAGTGAGGCGACCAACCAGAGGTTAGGTGAGTGTCACCACCCACCACATTGTCTGCTACTGGGTTTAGCTTAGCATTATGTGTGAACTAGGCCCCTCTGTCTTGCTCTCCCTCACCAATGACTATGCCTGAGAAGGTTTTGGCTCTTCATTAGTTTCACTTTAATCTAACCAGTAGGAAATAGCAGGGACTTCAGAAGGAAGGGTGGAGGAGGGGAATGGCTTTAATCTTGTCTAGAAAGGAAGATGTGAGTGAGAATTGGAAAACATGAGGAGATGGTTGAGCATCTCTCTGCCCCCCCCCCCAAACTAAAGAATTACAGTGGTACCTTGGTTTAAGAACAGCTTAGTTTATGAACAACTTGGATTAAGAACGCTGCAAACCCAGAAGTAGGTGTTTTGGTTTGTGAGCTTTGCCTTGGAAGCAGAACATGTTCTGCTTCCTGTTGAGTGTGTTCCATTTGTAAATTGAATCTCCTGCTGCTATGGGAAAGCACGCCTTGGTTTAAGAACAGACTTCCGGACGGATTAAGTTCGTAAACCAAGGTACCACTGTACAAGCAAGTTGAAGCTCTGTCTGAGGCCCACATCAAAGTCAGCATAGCAAGGACAGGTTGGAGGTACAACGGATGTTGTTGCTATGATACTTTCAGTACCAGTTTTGAAACCTTTTGATTTGAAGTGGTCTGCTCCAGTGGTTTGGTGGTTTAAAAAACAATTTTTAAACAATTTAGGAATATTTCAATTAGCCAATTAGAATCTTGAGCCCCTACTTGACCACTAAATGATTTGTCACTAGATAAGGTACTATATAAGCCACTATAGCTAAACTCCCCCCAAAGAATGGGGTGGTTGTGTATGGAATTTCCATTAAGAAGGTATCTTAATAATATCTGAAAACCTGAGTTCTTTTATTAAAACACACACACACACACACACACACACACACACATTTTGACATAGTTTCTGGCAGCCTTCTTTCCGGTTCCACCTCCGAATATCCGTGCAAATCATTCACATTGCTTCACAGACCTTAAATAGCTCCCCTAATCACACTTTAATTAAACTCCCAACGTGCACCTTCTGCTTCTAGTCTTGCAGCGTACCACTTTTCTTTCTGATTGTCAAGATCACACACCTCTCTTCCTTACCTTGTCTCATTTAAAAACAATCTCTCCTCCCCTAACCCTCCTTTCTCTGCGCACTTTTCACTCACAGGATGAGGGAGCAGAGAAAAATGAATTAATGAAATGTCATAGTTCTACTCGTGTGTGTTGCTGGTGCGTAGATTCAAAACCCCTATCTGTAATATTTCTAGGGCTCAGAGAACAAAAATGCCCTGTCATAATCACATCCATTTGGCAAGAAATGGCAGCTGGCCCATACTCAAAACGGAAGGTGACAAATGAACCCCAATGCAGAAGGCCGCTTGTGTTGACGTGGAACATGAACATAATGGATTACATAGAAGAGGGGAAATGCCAGTGATGTTGTTTATTTTAGCAGCTATATATTAATTTGTCCTTTTGGTAACACCTGTGCAGGTTGAGGATAAGGGAAGAGATCTGGATGAGCAATGGAACATGAAAGCAAGATTCGCACACCCCAGTCCAGCCCCACACAGACAGGCATGCTGAGGCCTGAGGTGCACACAGAACTCCAGCACACACTATGGCTCCACCCACCCCACAGTGATTTCTCCCCAGTGATTTCAATATAGGGATGGGTACCATAGGCACACTCTTGCTGCATCTGCTGAAATCCGTGTGTGGGTGTTATTGCATCTTATGGTACAGCCTTCACCCCACTTACACAGGAGTTACGTAAGTGAAATCACAGAAAGTGGGGAGCACCCTCTAAACACCCTGTCTGCTGCTCTCTCTTCAATCCATACAAAAAAATACTGTATCCAAAAATATCCACAACTATAACTAAAGCTCTGGGGCTGGCAGGAGGCTAGAGGACACGAAGGAAAGCAGCAGTTGCTGCTGTGCTACCCCACACATCAGCTATTAGGCGGGGAGGCTGAGCAGCGCAAACAAAGCCCCATTGTGCCTAAGGTCTCTTCAGGGCTTCCTCTGCCCTCACCGACATCCTCTTCAGGCTCTGGGGAGGGTCTCCTCATGAGCCACATGGAATCTCCATTTCTTTCCCACCATTTCCGGGTTTGAATTGAATTGTTTATTTATTTCCCAGCACCACAAATATGCGCAGTCGCGTGCGCATCAATTGCACGTAGGTGGAAGGAAGCCTGTACTTTAAATCAAAGATACACTAGATCTACCTGCTTCTTTTCTCCTCTTCCTTAATATAAACATTGGTTTTCCTTGCTGCTGTTGTTTAAAAAGATCAAGTTGTCCCATATTAGTGCAATGGGATTTCCTCTCCTTATGAACTCCCCAAAATCTGTTTTTTGGGTCCCCTCAACTCTCCAGAGTTGTGGGGGGTGGGGTTGTGGGGGGAGAAGAAAGGGAGAGGAAGTCTCATTGCACAGGTGGACACCTTCTCTGGATACAGCTCATATATTCCTAAAGATTTAGATATACCTTTTGCTGCTGACAATAACTTGGCCTTCTTACCTAAAAGTGCCAAACAAACAGTGTGCCTCACTCCAACACTATCAAGGATGCTCGGGCTGGAATAAGCTTTTTAAAGAGCTTAGTGGGGCATATTTTTTGAGGCATTTTTCAAAGGACTGAGGCATCGCGAATCAAGAGGCAGGACAAGGAATTCAATTAGGAAAGCACTGCTTGAAATATCTGCAAGATAAAATAGAAGTTAGCAGAATGCCAAGGGTTAGCAGGAGAGCCCTAAACAAATCTGACAGAGCCCATCACTCCTGTAGCTGAGGGAGCCCTGTGTCAATGCCGTTTAATTTTAGAACACTCCTTTGTTGTTTCAAAAGCAAATCGGTTGTGAATAAGATGAAAATCTGTTTTCGGCTTTGGCCTCACCCCTCCACACCTTCAATCCCCATGAGAGGTGGAAATTGACAGTTGTATAGAGAGCAGTAGGTACAACTGTCTGCAAAGGATCCAAGAGCATTGGCGGAAATGCACCTGCATGGACAGAATAGGAAGAGTTATTTATTTTGAACCAGGATATTTTCGGGACCCAATTATATTCATTGGAGACGGGGAGTTTGGAGAGGGCTGGTTTGCATCCTAATGTTGCACACACTTCTTGGGAAAGCTCCAGCCCTCTCTAGGTGCTCTCACCACCCAAGCCTAGTCATGTGGAGGAGGAGAGAGAGGGGAAACTGGTCATTTTCTGGATTGTTTTGGGTTGTGTTTTTAAGTTGCACTGTGTTAAATTTACAGGTAGGTAGCCGTGTTGGTGTGCCGTAGTGAAAACAAAATAAAAAATAAAAAAATTCCTTCCAGTAGCACCTTAGAGACCAACTAAGCTTGTTATTGGTATGAGCTTTCGTGTGCATGCACACTTCCTCAGATACACTGAAGAAATCTGGAGTGTGCATTCAATAAATATTTAGAGGATGACGACTTGCTAAGTTCCCTTCCTTTCAGATTGACGAGTGACCCTTGTCGCTTGGACTGCCTGCTATATAACTCAAATTCATCCATTTGAGTTACACGGAGCTGTAAGGGCTCCCTAACCCAGATAAGACAGTCGATTCCCTTGAGAGGTACCTGAAATCATGCAGGACTAGAAGAAAAGGAATACATGCTTGACCCAAGTAAGAAACAGCTGCTGATGGTGTGGAGCCAGGTGGCGGGTATTCCGCCTGAGACCCCATTATGTCTTAAGAACCAGGTAGGATAGTGGACCTCCTTGATCCAGCATGCACTATGATACCCAGATAGCAACTGTCACCCAGAATACCCCCCCCCCGGCCGCCTGCTCAACTGATTTATTAGTGAAGCCTCTTATGCAAGAATAAAAGACCTTGAAAGCAGCACGCAAGCACTGGTTACTTTATGATTAGATTATTGTAGACTGCTGCACAAGAGGCTACCCTTGAGCTCACTTCAGAAACTTCGATGGGCATATTAGTAATTTGCCTTCATGATTCCAAATTGTTGCTGGATGGAGGATAGTATGCTAGTATTGTGAAGACCACTCCAGACTACAGTGGTACCTTGAGTTACAAACGCCTCAGGTTACAAACGCTTCAGGTTACAAACTCCGCTAACCTGGAAGAGTTACCTCGAGCTGGGAACTTTGCCCCAGGGTGAGAATGGAAATCGTGTTCCGGCGGTGCAGCGGAAGCAAGAGGCCCGGTTAGCGAAAGCACGCCTCTAGTTAAGAACAGTTTCAGGTTAAGAACGGACCTCTGGAACAAATTAAGTTCATAACTAGAGGTACCACGGTACAAGCTAAATTCAACATGTTAAATTCAAGTTTACTGTTTGGATATGGATACCTTATAGAGAGCATCTGATAAATTGCCTTGGGGATCACAGTTGTCTGATAGGGCCTTGCTCTGGGTGCCTTCTGTAACTGAGGTGAAGATTCAGGTAGGTAGCCATGTTGGTCTGCCATAGTCAAAACAAAATAATAATAAAAAATCATTCCAGTAGCACCTTAGAGACCAACTAGGTTTGTTCTTGGCATGAGCTTTCGTGTGCATGCACACTTCTTCAGATATCTGTGCATGCACATGAAAGCTCATACCAAGAACAAACTTAGTTGGTCTCTAAGGTGCTACTGGAATTTTTATTTTTATTATTATTTTTTGAGGTGAAGATGGCATCTGAAACCATTTCAGTGGTTTCAAAACATCCTTCCCTGTGACAGCTTGGCTGCAAATTCTTTCCTAGCTTTTTTTTTAAAGAATTAAGACCTTCTTAGGTCTATAGAAAAGAAATTCTTGTTCTTCTGCTATTCCTATGTATACCTTCTATGAACTGCTTGTTGTTGTTGTTGTTTAGTTGTTTAGTCATGTCCGACTCTTCGTGACCGCATGGACCAGAGCATGCCAGGTACTCCTGTCTTCCACTGCCTCCCACAGTTTGGTCAAATATACTTCCCTTATTGTGTCTCTGCAACATTCAAAGGCAAGGAAGCTCAACTTCCTATCATAAAGGAAAAAAACACTTGCAAACTTCATTAACTCCACCCTTCCCCTTTTAAAAATGACTTGAGCTAGTGGCAGATCACCCCATCTTGTGGCAGTGAATTGTGCACTGTGTGAAACACTACTTTGTGTCTGGTTTTACCCTGACGGTTCTGCAATAACCTGCAAGAAGGGATATGCAATTCCCAAATGCTTGCATTTATTTATTTATTTTTGCTTGCTTTTATTAGTCTAACTGGCTAGAGTAATACAACAACGAATCATCAGCCAGCCAGCATGCAACGAGTCCAGCAACTCTACCATGGTCTTCCTGGTTGTAACATCAGCAGCTACGGCTCCAGGAAACATTATGTCAAGGACCCTTATTTACTGTTTGGAATTTCAGTATGATCTTCTAGTCACATGGAAAACTGGTAGCTCAGCCTCAGCTTGGCAGCTGATTCATTTTCTCTGCTGCTCAGAAGGGTCTTGCCTACCTACAACTGTGACAACAGCGAGAATGTTTACAAAGTGAGAATTAAGCATAAAAATAGCACACAGAATGCTTATGTTTATTTCACAGTCAGTTCTCTCATGAGCTCTCTGGCCAACTTAGCATTGCCAGCTGCTTTTGTGTGCAGAACTGCTCAGGAGAGCCAGCCAGGCTGGAACGGACCATGAAGACTAAGCTGCGTTTGGAGCCTTCAAAACAACAACATAACTACGTCTCTGAGATATTCTAGTCCTCTTCCACATCATCAAATACCATTACTGCCTGGCAAGGGTCACTTCACTCTCTTGATTGTACTCATTCCACATACCAGTAATTGCAGCAGCCTCCTTTGGCTGCAAAGGAGTCTCATGTTTCCCGTTTCCCCCAAATGTGTAGCCAAATCCCTTTTGTGGGTGCCAAAACAATCTCTCCAAGGCACCACCTGTCTACAGGAGGAATGGAGTACCTTTTGCAACCTGAGGACCACAATCTCTTCTGGGGAACCTTTTGATGGGGGTGGGGACATGCTCCTGATGGGTGGAGCCACAAACAAAGTGGGCAGAGTAACAAATGTGGATTCATAGTAGGCTACTTTCTACACATGCTCACACACCCCTCTTTATCCTCCATCCAGGCACATGAGAAGCATTATCAGAGTTCAAGGATACAGTCCAGTCAGGCATAAACACCCAAGCAAGGTGCAAGCCAGGGTAGTGAGGGGTGTGGCTTGGGGAGAATCTAGAGGGCCACATTTGCCCCCCAGTCCCAGGGTATGTATATTTGCGACAAAATTCTCCATTAAAGTTTGAAAAGAAGCAAAACTTCAGAAGAGGAAGGAAAAATGCAAAATACAGTGAAATACACTGAGGCTTTTTGAACATTGCAATTTATTACTACTACGTGAATAACAAGTTACTATCTATAGAGAGTGTGTGTGTTCAGACTGTCACAAATATTACCTCAGGATTATTACCATAATCCCATAAATAGGGTCCTGTTATTATTCCCATTTTGGCATTATTACTATTCCCATAATATCCACACATTATTATTTCTGGGGGCTGAGGGTGTGGGATTGTCCTTTGCTTAAGGACACTACCATTGCAATCCAGACAAAAACCGAGCTCACACCGATACTACGTATGCTACTTTCTTCTTCACAGTCCTCTTGGCATTCAATCAGCTGTTTTTGAGTATGTGCTGTAAAATGGCTCCATAACAACAATAGGTCTTGTAAGTGCTTGAGCCCAAGCTCTGCAAGGTATATACAGAAGTGGTTAGAGATGCATATGTATCATTCATACTTTCTGGGTTTGCTGTAGGAAACACCAGTGTGACACCGGCAACCCTGCTTGCCATGCAGAGCATGTAGCCATCTTCTGTACTCTTCAACTCAGTGGAGAGGACCCTGCAATTTTTTACACAATCACCTCAGCATGCAAAGAGGCTAGGCAGAAGAGAAGACTGAGAGGTGAAATGAGAGCTATCTTCAAATATCTACATGGAAGATGGGGGCAAGCTTGTTTTCTGTCCCTCCAGAGGGTGGGACCTGAACCAACAGATTCAAACTATGAGAAATAATATTCTGACTAAACTTTAGGAAGAACTTTCTGATGGTAGGAGTTGTTTGGCAGTGGAATAGACGACCTCACTGGAGGTTTTAAAACAGAGGGTGGATGGCCATCCGCCATGGGTTCTTTAGCTATGATTCCGGCATCGCAGGGGGTTGGATTAAAAGACTCTTTCGGCTCCCTTCCAACTTGACAATTCTGTGATTCTATGAATCTCTCTTTTTCAAGACACTCCCATCTTTGGATCCCACTTTGAACTTTTAAACATATTGCAGTCTGGAGTGAATGAAGGAAAGTGTGACTTCCACAATATCCAGCACTAAGGGAGAAACTGATGGAGTTAGCTTCATAATACACACTACTAAGGAATGGATCACTGCCCTGTCATGGCGAAGGGGCTTGAATAACTCAGAGATGCTATGAGCTATGCCGTGCAGGGCCACGAATTCATCATGTGAAAGGCTGGACTGGATGAATCCCAAGCCGGAATTAAGATTGCCGGAAGAAATATCAACAACCTCTGATATGCTGATGACACAACCTTGATGGCAGAAAGTGAGGAGGAATTAAAGAACCTTTTAATGAGGGTGAAAGAGGAGAGCGCAAAATATGGTCTGAAGCTCAACATCAAAAAAACTAAGATCATGGCCACTGGTCCCATCACCTCCTGGCAAATAGAAGGGGAAGAAATGGAGGCAGTGAGAGATTTTACTTTCTTGGTCTCCATGATCACTGCAGATGGTGACAGCAGTCACGAAATTAAAAGATGACTGCTTCTTGGGAGAAAAGCAATGACAAACCTAGACAGCATCTTAAAAGGCAGAGACATCACCTTGCCGACAAAGGTCCGTATAGTTAAAGCTATGGTTTTCCCAGTAGTAATGTATGGAAGTGCGAGCTGGACCATAAAGAAGACTGATCGCCGAAGAATTGATGCTTTTGAATTATGGTGCTGGAGGAGACTCTTGAGAGTCCCATGGACTGCAAGAAGATCAAACCTATCAATTCTTAAGTAAATCAGCCCTGAGTGCTCACTGGAAGGACAGATCCTGAAGCTGAGGCTCCAATATTTTGGCCACCTCATGAGAAGAGAAGACTCCCTGGAAAAGACCCTGATGTTGGGAAAGATGGAGGGCACAAGGAGAAGGGGACGACAGAGGACGAGATGGTTGGATAGTGTTGTCGAAGCTACCAACATGAGTCTGACCAAACTGTGGGAGGCAGTGGAAGACAGGAGTGCCTGGCGTGCTCTGGTCCATGGGGTCACGAAGAGTCGGACATGACTAAACAACTAAACAACAAGGAAGAAAAGACTCTTTGTAGCTTTCAATCTACAAGATGTTCTAGAAGAAGTAGGTAAGCATATTATTTAAATGTACCAGGGAAGCGAGTTAAGAGTACAACATTGCCAAAGGCAGAACTGAAACATTAATGACAATGAATCTACAATTGTTAATATGAAAATGAGCTAAGCCATGCTCCTTGATCTGTACTGTAGACATTTTGCAGTGTTTCAAATCACTAAATCTGTAATATCTACCGTTGAGAATTATCTAAACAGGCTGTCCAGTCTCACAAAGACCTCAAAGTTTTAACTTAGTAAGATCTATTTATTCACAATTCCCAACTGATATGTTGGTGTCAAGTATTTCTCAACACTGGTTCTCCACTGTAGATCATTCTTTAAGTGTTGTATGTGATCCCTGTGTCTAAACACACTATACACCCAAATGCTTAAGTGTATTGAATAGAATGGAAAAGAGTTGAACATGTGCCCAGTTGGGTCTCACAACTACCAAAAGGGTCTTGCAGCATAATCTTAAACACATTGACTCACATGTAAATCCCTCCACAATTAATAAAATTTGGTGAAGGTGACTGGTCTGTTTGCATCCTTGGTACTGTCCAATTCCCACTTTCCCCTGGGCTGGAAGCCAGCAGAGGCCTGGACTTTAACTGGGAGGCCTGACTCAAAGAATGAGCAATTCATACATTCATCTGTAATGTACCCCAAATCTATGTAGCCCATGAAGACAGCCACAAAACCCAAAGTGAGATGATGACCTGCCTTGTGATATCTATGTTTTTATATTTTATAGGAAAAGGGCAGTAGTCTGGATCTTAAAAATCACTTAGCAAAGCATGCCTGTTGAAATTACTTTATAAATGGCAGTATAAACTGGAGCAATTTATCCAGAAAATCTTTTCTTGGTTTTCTAGTTGACCTTTAAAGCCTTCTCTTCCCATGCCAGAGCTGAAAAATCCCAGGGCGGAAGCTAATCAACAGAATTATTTGGCTCGGCTCTCAACGCGACTCTGTCAGAGCACTGGAATTGCAAGGTCTTTGTCTAAAGTGGTTTTACAATTGACTGCTGAGCACATTGGACCCAGGGCACAGCGGAGGGGACTCACTGACATGCTCTTACTATCACCTCAGGCTTGCTTTCCAGGGTAGACTTGAGTATATCGTGCTTTGGTCTGTTTTGCTCCCCATGTACTGCTTAATGAGATGTTGCTATACAATACTCATGGTGGGAGGGAGTCCAATGGAAATAAGCAAGTTCTTGGGAAAGTTTGGTTCTTCCCTGGAGCCCGAGTGCATTCCAAGATGTGACGCAGTCATCATGTCTTGGGTGCATACAGATTACAGGCCCCTTCCTGTATTGCTTTATTAACAGGACAGCCCCTGCCCACAGGCCTGCAATCAAAATGAGATGGCACAAGAGGAAAAAAGTGTTGGGAAGGAAGGAGGAAAACAGGCAACCCCAGGTAATTTAGTTACAAAGTTCTTCTCATGACCTTCTCGATGGATACAGTTCAGGGAAAGGAGGAACCCAAAGGAGCTGGTCTCCCCCTGCTTCTTTTCACTCCTTTTGCTATTCACATGAAGGGGGCTCCTCATGTTCCAGGAGTAGTCAGGGGTGCATCACCAGCCATGCCACCAATTTCTCAAGGCTCCCTGGCCCCATCGCTCCGCTCTCCAAACTCTATGCATGTAGGCTTCCTTACATTCTGAGACCCTGCTCACCCCCATCTGCACCTGAAGCCTCCTTCCTGTGAATTATGTGTGAAGGGGGCTTATGACATCACTGCTTATGAGCAGGAGAGCTGCTTCGTCCTTGCCCATGCTAAGCCCTGACCCTAAAATTGGTGTTCAGACTGCAAAGCAGGGCCCAGGATCGTCTGGGAGCTGAAAGAGACTAGTTTTGTCAGCTGCGCCACCACCTCTCTCTCTCTCTCTCTCTCTCTCTCTCTCTCTCTCTGGCACATCTTGGAAATTAAGGGAGTCTCAATTGACCAGTCAACTGCATCCCCCCCGGCTGAACCTCTTTGTAGATGCTGCCCCCACCGACATAATAACATAACAAGAGCCCTGCTGAATCATCACAGCCAATTGGATGCCTAGGCAAAGCCTACAGAGTCCTGTGCACTTTTTATACATATATATTTCATAGAATCATAGCATCACAGAGCTGGAAGGGACCCAAGGGTCATCTAGTTCATGGGTAGGCAAACTAAGGCCCGGGGGCCAGATCCAGCCCAATCGCCTTTTAAATCCGGCCTGTGGACGGTCCGGGAACCAGTTTGTTTTTACATAAATGTGTGCTTTTATTTAAAATGCATCTCTGGGTTATTTGGGGGGCATAGGAATTCGTTCATTTTTTCCTTCAAAATATAGTCCAGCCCCCCACAAGGTCTGAGGGACAGTGGACCGGCCCCCTGCTGAAAAAGTTTGGTGACTCATGATCTAGTCCCACCCCCTGCAATGCAGGAATCTCAGCTAAAGCATCCATGACAGATGGCCATCCAACCTCTGCTTAAAAAAGACTGTTCCATATTTGTAAATAAAAAAAGGATAAGGGGTGGGCAACAACATGACACCCCTTGGGAATAAGTTCATTTGAATCCAGCCCCATGGATTCACATAACCACAGTAGAGCTGTTTTAGAACCCTCTATAACAGGCTTCCCCAAACTAAGGTCCGTGGGCCGGATACGGCCCAAGGGATTCAGTTTTCCGGCCCCCGGTGGCCCCCGCTGCCTGCTGCCACCGCCTGCAGCTGCCCACTTTCGGGGGGGCGGAGTGCCAGAAATAGCTTGTGCACATGCGCAAGAGTCATTTCCGGCGCACTTTCGGTCACGGAGTGCCGGAAATGGCTTGTGCGCATGCACACGAGCGTAATTTCTGGTGCACTTCCGGGTCAGCGGAGTGCTGGAAATAGCTTGTGCGTATGCGCACGGCCTCCACAGACCCAAAAGTGTGCCACTAATGATGCTTGCACGTGTGCGCACAAGCTATTTCCGGCGCTCCGCAACCCGAAAGTGCGCCGGAAATAGCGCGCGCACTCTTCCCTGCTCTCCGGCCCACCATGCGATCGGTGCTGGAGGAACCGGCCGGAGGCCAGGTAAGTTTGGCGATCCCTGCTCTATAATGTCCCAAAATGGTGAACCAAATCCCTAGAACGCTTCAGGCTGAATGTTAACAATAAAAAGGGGGGGGTGGAGTTCGGAAAGACCTCCATTTGTTATAGTCTTAAACCTGAGTGCAGGAGATATTATGAAGACATGAAATAATCTGATGAAATCTAATCTGATCTGAATGTGCTGCACGCAGGGCAGATTTCTGGTTACACCAAGGAACAAATAAACAATAGTAGTGATCCCTGCCCCGCAAAAAAGAAAAGAAAAAATCTTTTATTTTTCAATATAAAGACGAGTTCTGCCTTCCTTAATATTTTGAAGAAGAAAAAAGAGAGTTACTCTCGCTGCAACCGTTTTACAGCTAGCACAGTCCAATCTAATATTGTCTGCATGGCACTTTCTACATTCCATCTTAAGTCTGTTACGAACCACAGACTTTGGAGTAATCAATCAATCAATCAATCAATCAACTGCCTTTCTGTTTCTTTCTGATTCCCCTTTATTTATTTGGCTTAACTTCCAGTCTGAAGAAAAGTTCCTAGGACTCAAAACCTCTCTTTACTAATTTTGGATATTTTAGTAGGTCCTAATAAAGATATTGTGGATTTTGATTCCCCGCTCCAATGGGCCAACTCAGCTGCCTAAAAAATTTAAAATGCCCCCCTGCCCAATGTTACGCATGGTGAGCAACAGGTTTAAATGAAATGTTCCCGATTGCCTTATCCTTTGCTTGATAAAGGTCTTTGTTGTTATCATATTCGTCAGCATAAGACTCAAAGAGCCGCAGGTAGCACCATAACTAACAGACCAGCGCTGTCGTTGAAGAGATAATGTAACGTATAGCCGAGCTCTGCAGGGCTTGATTCCTGTGGATGCAACGGGAGTGGGAAGAAGTGCAAAATAGACATTTTATTTCAGTCTAATCTACAGCGTGGAGTCTGCAAAACTACATTGATATGCTGATGCAAAGATAAGATTACAGGGAGGCTTTTAAAATATGTCTGCAGGAGTGGAAACACGGATCTGTTGTTTTTTTAAAAAAATAAAGCCACGTGGCATGGTATACATTGTAAGCATCTTCTAATCTGAAAGATGTGGAGGACGAAAATGTGAGGAAATGAGCCAGGTTCTCAATTTTAGCTGTGACTTTTCAGAGGGTACTAATTGCAGTGATCAAACTGCAGCAATTCAAATAATATGACTATGAGTGTTTAACCATAGCCAGTTCAAAAGGATAAAGGCATAGGGAATCAGATACCTAACTGGAAATTAAAGAACAATGTAAATAGTCTTTTACATTACGCAAGCTTCATATGTATTAATAATGTTTAACCTTCTCCCATTTTTCTGGAGTTAGAACTCAACCCCAGGAACATTTTTCACTCTGCAATTCACACATATGTAGACCTACAGGGTTGTCTTTTAGGCCGCTGACACAAATTGTCACCAGTGCAACATTCCCAATTTTCAGGCAGTTACCCCTTACCATTTTCCTCCTGGAAACAAAAACTGTCCCAGAAATGCATTGAATTTTGCCATTGGGGTGTGTTTGTTAGCGCAGCTAATGACAGTAGATGGGGTAGTCAAACACCCCATCTTTTTTTCCACAGGGAAATATTCAGGGAAAGGTCAAGAAAGTGTCAGTAAGTTGGGCACAAAACATATAGTGTTGTTTGGAGACAGTTCCCTAACCAAGGACAGTTTTCCTAAAAGTGTTGCAATGGTGTTAGAAAAACGCCCTGCAATGTTAGTTTTTGTTCATTCTCAGTTGTAATAAAGTTTTTCTAGACAGTTTCCAATATTTCCACAACATTTTTACTTTAAAATATAGTTTTGATGTTTGTAATTGAAAATTAAAAAACCATAGCTTATTATAAGAACATAATTTTTTCATTTGCACAACAAGCCAAGGGCAAAGGTTATTGTACAGAAAATAATCTACCTCCTCTGCAGAAAAGTTTTCTGGCTCTGGGTGTTTGGGTGGTGTCAAACACACTTCATCTGATACCATAGACACAAATATTTGGGGGGGGGCTACAGTTTACCCCTCCCCCCAAAATTTGTAAATCTCATTGGGCATACACACCCAAAACCACTAGTGTGATTTTCTTGGCCAGTTTTGGATGAATGTTAAGACTAGCTTTCATGGAAGATGAAGCAGGTAAAGTCTTAGGATGACGTTATAAAGAATACATTTGTTTTTAAGATACAAAACCCTAATGCCTTAAACATAGGCAGCCAAAAATGTAATTTTTAAGAACAAGTTTACGTCCCTCAACATTGGAGGCAAAAATTAAAATTGAGATTGAGGCAGGATTTTTTTTTAGAAAAATCAGATCTCCCCTATGATCTCAGCGACCTGATTATAAAATGATATATTCTCAGTATATATATATATATATATATATATATATATATATATATTCTTAATTTCAAACATGATTTTATAGCATAAATGATATAGAGAAGCATTGCAAAAAGGAGCATTTTAATGGTTTTAAAGCAACATGAGGGCATCAAAAAGAGAAGTACAAAACCTGGAATACATAACAGTTTTATTTACACCCCCAGCTTATTACTTAAAAATACAGCTGGAACATAAAAAGTGGAATTGTCAAGCATTCGCATTTTCCAAAAGCTTTTGCTAAAAGTTCAGAAGATGCTGTTAATGAACATTTGAGGCCTTTTTGGTGAGAGACTCTTGAGACCAGGATCCTGTTTTCTTGCAGATTCCTTGTATGACCTTGAACATATCACTTGATAATCTGTGCCACAAATTCCCTCTCTGCAAAAAAGAGAGAGAGGAGTTACTAATACTTTCTCTTGGCACCTTTCATCTTCTTTGTCTTGTTAAACTGCAGACTCAACAGGACACAGGCTTCAAGTTCTTTCCCTTTTGATGAAATCTTTCAAAGTCTTTTGTGAAAAATTAACTTGAATGTGACACAGGGAGAACTGACGCTTCTTCACAGGTACCTGATGAAGCTAAGGATATTTTTTTTGGGGAGGTACCAAGGCGAGTACCACTGATGCAGAGAAAGCGCGCACACATGCACACACACACACACACACAAGCCAGGGTGCTATGCTCAACTGCCTGACATTTTCAACTTAACAGATATTTTCCCCAGGAGAAACCTATCTGATTTCTGCCCTAGGAGAAGCTGCTATCTCCCCCACACAAGCAATACCTTGTGAGGCAACAGACAGCTGTTTCAACAGTATTTAATTTACCTGGGAGATGAAGGAGACGATGAAAAATCAGCATCTGAGGCAGTGCCAGGATTGCTAAACGAGATAGATGTAAAATAATTCAAGGTTGTGCCCTGAAAGTTTTTCTTCTGGCGAGATGGATTATTAAGAACAAAACGAGGGCCGTCAGTGATTGATTAATTCAGCATGTGTCCCTTTAATGCTTGCTCTTACCCATGACCTGCTCTGCACTTTGTCTTTTGAACATTCCCTTTTACAGAAACCAGCCAGGCTAACGAAACTTACCTGTACACAAGCAAGAAAATGCCATTGCTGTTGATACTCTAAAATAAATAGGTGTCTTGGAACAAGAGGGTGAAGAGACACAGCATTTTTCTGCTTGGGTCCAAGTAAGCATAGTCAGTGCCTGTCCGTAATTAATCATTAATCAATTCATTAATTAGTGGGTCGCCTTGACATGTGCATCAAGGGGATTTGCAAAAATGGCTAGAAGTGGTTCTTTTAAAAAAAACGGTACCAAACAAATAACAAGACAGGTCGAAAAACAATGCACAATGAACATCGAAGGCAGAGACCTTTTCATCCAGCTAGATAAGCTTGTCAAAGCAAAAACGCCTTTCATTGTTTACAGAAAATGCAGATAGTGGGCATCTGTCATATCTGAGCAAGGATCCTGCTCTACAAAACAGAGGCAGCCAGCTGCACTGAAAGCCCTGCTCCCAGTCACTGTGACTTCTGATATTTGGGGGAGTTTGGCATTGCTCCCAGAGAAGCCTCTCAAAGGGTGCAGAATGAAGCTCAGCCCCGCTAAAGCACTGCAGGGGCAGCGGAGGCCCTATGGCAGGAAACAGGAGGATGGGGCAGTAGGGCAGTCTCCCCATCTCAACCTGCCATCCTGCAACCTGTCACCAGGATCGTTGCTGCCATGGGGCGAAGGAAGAGCAGGGACAGACTCTGTTCTCCTGACCTCTCAGCTTGTTCTGCTGCAGCGCCAACAACCCAAATGATAGCCTGTGAGACAGGCAAGGGAACCCTTTGCTCCCACTTCACACCCTACAACCTGTCTCTCATTGGAAGATGGAGCAAGCAAGTGACAACCACTTTGAAGAGTGAAGTAAAGTGCCTGGAGGCTTGAACCATGGAGCCTGGCACCGCTTATTGTCTGCACCTTGTAGGATGAAGGATGCTTGAAGGATGGCAGGAACACCTAGGTTCTGCGCTTCATGGCACCACCCAAAGGATGGTAGGAAAAAAAGACTGGAGCTGGTCAGCCCAGATGAGTCGGGTAGCCTGGAGACGTCTGTTGACCTTACACTGAAGCTGTCCAAGCTTGGTCTCCCAGCCTGAACAACTCAATGCCCAAGTACAGACTCCTGTACCACTTCTACCTTCCAGAATCTGGTCCTTTGCCTCCACTGGAGTATGTCACCTGCCCCTGGTTTCTATGAGCTTTGTCTCCTTGCCCCAGAACCTGCCACTTAGCTGCCTGTAGCCCTTGGGACCCCTGGTTGTTGCTTCCAGATGTAATCTGCACTTCTCTTGGCCTATGCTTTCTGCCTGTGATCTCCCTGGGACATGACAGTTTGCCGCCCATGGTTATATCTTCCCTCCTCATGGTTAGTGTAGATAGCATAACTGTGCACAATGCAGACAACACCTGTCACAGGCTGGAGAATGACAAAGCTCGGAACTCTGAACTAATTATACATATGTAATCATTTTTATACAGTGGTACCTCGGGTTACCAACTTAATTCGTTCCGGAGGTCCATTCTTAACCTGAAACCGTTCTTAACCTGAGGTACCACTTTAGCTAATGGGGCCTCCCACTGCTGCTGCGCTGCCGGCGTGCAATTTCTGTTCTCATCCTGAGGTAAAGTTCTTAACCCAAGTACTACTTCCAGGTTAGTGGAGTCTGTAACCCGAAGTGTTTGTAACCTGAGGTGTTTGTAACCCTAGGTACCACTGTACTCTCCAACTAGATTTCAGTGCTTTGAATGCAGAGCATTCAGTATACAGAAATGCTCCTGCTTAAATGCTGAGCTATAGTTCAGTGGTAGAAGACGTACTTTCTGTAAAAAGGTCTCGGGTTCAACCATCTCAAGAAACAATCTCAAGAAACAGCCTGGCAAAGAGATACCGGGGAGCCACTGGCAGCCAGAGTAGGCAATGCTGGTACAAATGAGCCAATGGTCTGAGTCAGTATAAGGCATCTTCACATGCTCATGACTCTTCACTTATCCTGAGACTCTGGTCCAGAGGTTCCCAACCTTTACAAGCCTGTAGTGGACACTGGATTTTTGAGTGAGTGTTTTTGGCACCACTCTGCTAGTCACCTCCCTCCTCCCTCCCCTGTATCAGTCCTCCCTTGCAAGAGACACAAAGTGAGAAAGCACTGCTCACAAACATTGCTTTTCCATGGAATGTAGGTAAAAGCTGGATCCTGCAGAACAAACCTGAGCCTGGAAAATCGCATGAACCTAAAAGAAGAAGTGGGAAAGCGTTTCCTCCATAAAAGAGGGCACGTGTTGCGGTGCAACCTGGTCACCTAGCCCGGTGTTGTGGGTGGGTAATCTGGAAGCAGCCACAACCCCGATAGGTCGGTCCCATGTTGCTGGTGTGCAATCTGACCAATGGGGCATCGCAAAGAGCAGCAACGCGGGACCTATTTAAGTCCATGTGAGGCTGCTGAGCTTCCTCTTTGGGGCTTTCGCTTCAGAACACCCGCCCACCTCTCCCTATATTTAGGGCTTGCGCTTGACCTTGCTATGCCGTCGTGTGTCATCTGCCACTGGGGCAGGGGCACAGCAGGAATTTTCCTCACTTGGCTGATTGGCTGGTGCCGTTTGGGTTTTGCCTGCCGTGTAGCAAATAGTCACAACTTGTAAGTTGCGGATAGGCTCTGGTTCAGGTGATAGGCGTGGCACGTGATGTGGCCATGCCTATGCAAATGCAGGATATTCCGGTAAAGGAATCCAGGGACTCACTGGTTTGGCGTTCCCTGAAAGGGGTCCGGCCCGCACCCAAGTCCAGGGGACATCAGGGTGGCTAATTGGTACTCCTCCCAGCAGCTGTCCCTGGTGTTCATCCTTGGCTGTCCTATGAACGTGGCTCTAGGACAGCTCTGCCTGCATGGGTGCAGGGAGACAATTGAACCAGTACCTATGCAACCACTCACTTGGTTGTAATCAATAAAGTTGTGGCCTAAATTTCTGCCAAAAACCAAACCAAATATCTGACTCCTGTGTGAATTTATTTGGGGAAAGTAAAAGGTCTAAACACACAAAGACAGTTTACTCTTGCAGTTTCCTCCTTCAGCTCTGTGAGCTTTTCAAATGAGACTGTGATGAGCGGGCAGGGCCCAGAGGCTTCATGGGCACCAGGGGAAGACCTCAAAGGTGCTATCGTGGCCACAGATGCCAAGTTGGCCTCCCAAACATTTCTCTGCCCTGGCAGGCTGCATTGAGCCACTCTTACCCACACTCAGAATCAACTCTCCAAGATCCCAGCTCACATCCTCACAAACAGTTAAGCAAGACACACATCATCCTTTCCCAAAACCCACCAAACTCCTATTATTATCACTGGTTTGGTTTCATAGCATCTTGGGTTCCGCTCATTCTTTTAAAACCTTGCCCTTGTGTGTATATCTCTGCGAAGGCATGCATCCAGCATCTTCCTGCTTCTGATGAAGTAAGCTAATGCCACCATTAATTTGTCAATCTTTAAGGTGCCAGAAGACACTCTTTATTATTTCTGCAACAACAGACTGGCGCGAACTCAGTATAACATCCGGCCTCACATTCTCCTTTTGTCCCCTGCTGTTCCTGAGCACCAAGGGCAACCACATCAAAGCAGCACTTGGAAAATCCTCCTCACCTCCTGCTGTATCCAAAGAGCTGCCCCCTACAATATTATGCATTAAAGGCTGTTGTCTAAAAGGTCCCTGGAGCAAAGTTGGGACCTAGCAACTTTCAAAGAAAAACTAATCTAGGAACCTAGAAAGCAATTATTCATATGCCTTTCAAACACAAACATATAGCAGTTTATAGAAATGCACACAAAGAGACACTAGGGAAGGGCCTTTCATATTTCAATTGTGCAGTTCTATCGACTCCTTGCAGTTAACAAGATTTCGGTGAGACACGCAGGCACAGTAGATGAGCTGGTGGTGGCATCACCATTTCCCATAAGCAAATCAAGAGTGCTCAATTCAAGCAGTGAAATTAAATTCCTATACACAATAAAGGCATTTGGGGATGCTTAGGGTTCGTGCTGGAAACAGAATTTTTAGCACTCATATATGCTTTTCCCCCTCTTGAGAACCTGTAGCCAGTTCTGAGCTGGCAGCTCAACGCAATTAATTCTCTTCTTCCTCCAGTTTCTTCAGAAAATGAGGAATTCTTCAAAGCTCTAGCACCAGGCTCTCTTCAGGCACTAGAATCATAGTCAGCTTAATAGTCAATTAATACACCACAGTCAAAACATTACATGGGAGCAGGAATAGGAGGACAGGGAGGGCTTTGGGCCAGGGCCCCTCTCTCATGCATAATGTTTTAACATTTTGATATTTGTCACACTGGCCTCCTTTGGGAGTAAGGGCAGGATGCAAATTTAATAAAACAAACAAACAAACAAATACCATTTCCATCAATAAATTGCCCCCCCCTTTTAATCTCCACCCTTCAATGGCTAATTGGCAAAGTAATGCAAAGCAGGTGAGCTGGCAGGAGGGACCGTTGGGTCATCATCAGGCATGCAAAAGAGGCAAAGTCCAATTTGCAAGTGACCCAGTAAAAACTAGGTTTGCAGGTATTGTCTTCATAACTTACCCCCCTTTTATTTTAAGAATTCTTACTCAAACTGGGTGCATCTTTCATTATTCACACACTGGATTTGAGTTTGCTATTAATGATGCAGCAAAATATTCCCAGGGATGGTACCTAAGTAGAGCCCTGCTGGTTCAGGCCAAAAGCCTCATTTGCCACCATTTTCATTTTTGCCTCCATATACCAGATATGTCAATTTTACATGTCGATGTTTCAAAAACAGCATTAATAATTTTGCTGCTACTGAAAGATTCAAGACAAAACTTTACACTTGGATGCCTTACAAGTTCTTTAGAAATCCCAACAGCAAGGCAGAGAGAGCTGAGAGTGAGAAAATGCCTATTATGTCTTTAATTGCTTTGGTTAGAACCCTTAGAAATTCTACTCCTGTAGGGCGAGTTGCTTTTACATTTGAAATGGCATTCAATTTTCTGCAGGTAGAAACCAGAGGGCTAAGATATTTGCGGAGAGACTACCTGCCCAAATCAAGCCAGCCCAGTGAATAGAACTCAGCCTCTAGCAAGATGCTATCTGCTTATGAAAATTCTTAGCATACAGAATTTTCATCTAAGAAAAGAATGAGCGTTGAGCTTCAGGATATAGCTGAGGTCCACTTTGTACTTTGTTCTTGGCTGCTGAATTTCTGCACACACACACACACACACACACACTCCCAAACATGGGCTTCTTACAAAGCAGTCCATTACCAACTTTTGACAGGCGAAAAGGCAATTTATGCAACCGAGGTGCACAAACAAGTCTGCAAAGTCGTTTCTGATGCCGAAGAAATTAAAATGTAGAACCTTGAAGTCCTGATTGATACGGTGAATGGAAAATAGCGGCAAACTTGGCTGGCTGCGTGAGGTGCTGGGCTTAAACAACACGGCATGTCAGTTTAATGAACATTTCGAGGCATCACCACCAAGCAGCAGGAGCCCGGCGAGCAGGAGGAGATCTGTTAAAAACTCTATTTATACTGTACCTGTAAACTGACAATATAATCACATTCTCACTTTGCATTGGCTTTCATTATCAGAATGGCATTTCCACGACAAAGCCTCTAATTGGTCAGCAGATAATGCACGGTGCAGAAATATAAGAAGAATCTCCCTTCCAAAGAAAGAAAAAGTAGGAGATTCTCAATCCAATTTTTTTTTATTTTGCTTACTTGATATGGGCTTGTTTCATTTTGGGCTCCCAAAGATGCTGTTCATCTTGAGACCTGACACAGGTGAGGAGTCAGAGGCAGCCACCCACTCTCAAACAAGATGGCTGGTCAGATTTAGGCTCAGCTTGTCATAAAGGGAATGCTGAGGAGGAAGAGCTCACCCAGTGGAACACAGACACAGCAATAGCCTCCCAGCAGTGTGGGACTTGTAATCTGGTGAACTGGGTTCAATTCTCCGCTCCTCCACATGCAGCTGCTGGGTGACCTTGGGCTAGTCACACTTCTTTGAAGTCTCTCAGCCCCACTCACCTCACAGAGTGTTTGTTGGGGGGGGGCAGAGAATGTTAGCCACTTTGAGACTCCTTCGGGTAGTGATAAAGCGGGATATCAAATCCAAACTCCTCTTCCTCCTCCTCCTCCTCTTCTTCAGCAGCAGGATCACTGGTGTTTACTGGGATGCTGAATGGGAAGGGCGAGACAGTGGCAAGGTCAGCACTGGGCAGGTACACCAGCAGGTGTTCTTGGTATACAGCAGCGACATTGCAGACAAGAGACTATTGCTGTGGCTCTGGCCCACAAGGTGTGCTGCTCTTGGACAATGAAGGCATGAGATGCATAGCCAACTGTTTTACAACACACACTCACACACAGCAGTTTTGCTTCCCCACTTGAGATTTTATATAGATTTTCTATCTGCTACATCACACCTACATGGTTTTTGACACCTCCAAAGGCCTTCCTTATGAAGAAGCCATGCTGATTCTTTTAGTAAGGCTTGTTCTTCTATCTGTTTAATTAATCTTGCATTAACAATGCTTTCCCCCACAAATGCACCTAGAACTTAGGTAGATGGGCCTGTAATATCTCCCTGGAATCCGTTGCTTATAATTGGTGTTATATACCAATATTCTGATAAGGAGGCCAATTTAATGATGAGTGACTTTTTTTGCAGAACAGTAACAAATAATTTCACTCTTGAGAAATTAAGTATATACCATGCAGAACCAATGAGTTGGTGTGTTTTTTTAGCCATTTCTTGAAACTTCTGTTCAATGTCAATCTTCAGATACTTTATCTGAAAGAAAGGTGGTTCAGGGGTCTGTATCTGCCCAACATCTTCTGCAATGAAGATGGACGCAAAGTTCATCACTCTATCTCCTTCAGTAGTAATCTATTCATGCCATTGTTGTCAAATCTCAACAATCTTCATGGCTCTAGGTACGGATAGCTTGATGGATTTATGAATATATCTGTGTGTACAAAGGAAAGGAAATGCCACTTTTAATAGAATAGTGGCCTACTGTAAACCAAAAGACAGAAAACTGGAGATCAAGCTAGTATTTTCACCCCTATTTCTAACCCAGGAGTCTCAATATCCTATGACCAGAATCAAATGTTGCTGCTCTGCAAATGGATGAAGCTTCTGTTCAAAGAATGACAGATGGGTTCTTCCATGAGTGCATCTCTCTTTCTGTGAATGGAAGCCGACTGTGTGAGACATTAGGCAGCAGAGTGATCGTGTTGGAACCCGCCTTTCATTTTTCAAAGACCCTGAGGGAGCTTACATGTAACATGACTGGCTAGAAGCAAATTATTGTTCATGTTAATGAGAAAAGGCTATTCATGCTGAGACCAGTTACGGGTGGGTTTCCAGAGGCATTTGTCTGGCCACTGCTGAACTGGATGGACGCTTGGTCTGATCAAAACAAGGCCTCCTCTTTTATTGTTACATTTGTGAGAATAAAAATTACCGGTAAGCATCAGCTTCAATTGAGATTTTAGCTAAGAATAGTCTTGCACCTATCATATATGAAACACTCTGCAGCTCCTTGTGAATTGTTCTGAAGCTATATAGACAGTTCAGAGTAATAAAAAAGAAATTCCACAAGGCAATGCCTTTCTCAAAGCACGAATACTCTGCAGCACCGTTTGTGTTATTCTAGTGGTAAAAACACAACATTTTGTTTTTCCCATCTGTACAAATTAAGGGCAATCAAAAAGCTGCTGAAGAAATGGACACACAATCTTCTTCCTACTCGACAAAGCACCGCAGATTGACAATATGAAAAATAGGAAGTGTCAACGTGTTGCCAGCTCCCATATATTAATTTAAGCCCTTTCCTTGTGGCTTCTCATAACTTCATGAAGAAGAGAAGGCAGCTGCCACTTCTAATGTGACACACATCATCAGCTAGATGCAAACGGAGGCACATTCAGCTCCGGACTGCACGCAGACTTTCACTGGCAGGCTTGATATTCCTGCCTTTCGGATGGTCAAAAACAATATGGTATTGATAAATGTAACAGCGAAATAAGATGATATGGGGAGGATCTAGCTGCCACGAAAAGCATAAACACATTGTAGGCAGCAGCATGTAACACCAGCCCTACTTGGTGCAGGTTCCTCAGTTGTGAGTCCAGTATAACGATGGCTTAGCTCTGTAACAGTTGAAACTTGTATTTGCAGTAAACTTGAATGTGGTGTAGCAAACACTAGATACTGCTCTCCTGTGAACTTCAATTTACCTACCTATCCGTCACAGGTGAAAAACCTTTAGATCAGGCAAAATAAACTCGTGCCCCTCCCAGAGCTGGTGCACAAGGGATTGGGCTGCCACTCTGACTTCTGCTGCTCACCATCCTACTCTTCCAAGGTGGCAGCACCATCCTTCCCTTCTCCCAGCCACCCAATTGCAATACATATTTCGTAAAAATTCCACGGACATTGTTCCACCTCCAATTACTGGTTTGCTCTGTTGCTATGGAGTTCTTAGCTCTACCTATCTCTCCATGCATTGCTGCAGGGTTCTGGCTGGTGATTTGAGTATTTTCTGGTTGTTTATTTATGAAACATTCTATTCTCACTCTCTTAATACCGATAATGGTGTTTGCACTGGCTTCCAAATATATATGTAATGTTTACAATAAATAATTTTCCTGCTGCGCATGTGTCTCGGGTGTGTGATTATTTTTTTAAAAAAATAACTTAAGAAAAAAAAAGCCTAGCTTTTAAAGCCAAACACAAAACAGCTGTTCACTAATAAGCATTATTGCTGGCATGCTTGTGAAAGTGAGGTGATGGAGGTTGGAACAAGTTCCTGCTGTGCATAACTGGAACAACTACGGCTGCTTATTCTTAATATATGCCCAGGTCCCAGGGCAGGTTACAGCAATTAAAACACGATGTGTGCTGTCCTGCTGTGTGGAGAGAGTGGAATAGGCCTCCAGATTTTTGATGTTTTAAAAAAATAAGTATGTTGCTGTAGGCATGCACAGATCCACCGACTCTGCAATGTGAACAAACAACGAAGCACATTAAAAGCAAGGCAAGTGGCACACACACACACACACACCATCCCACCCTTCATCATGCAATGTGCACACATTAGAAATGAGAGATTATATACATAGTGAAAAATGTTATGAGAGACTGTAGAAGGTTGGTTTAGAAAGAGAACTGGGGAAGAAAAGAACGCTCCTGCTTTCAGACTTCCAATAGGCAAATGGTTCACTACTGTGAAGTAACAGTGTTGGACCACATAGGCCCCTGGCCTGATCCAGCAGACTCTTCTTATGATGAGATCAAATTTGCATGAATTGCACAATAGTTCACAAGGTATTTACATATGCCACTATGGAGAGAGTGATCTAATGTTAACTCTTCTCAGCCATAATGTACAGACATTATCCTCAAATCTGGAGGATTGCCTCCTCTCAAGCAGCAGACTTTAAGATCTTTATTAGAGGCCATTCTCCAGGTTCTCTGACCTAATGAGGTGAAGTGAGAAGTTACTTGGAAGAGAGACTTCTTTTGGGGGAGGTGGGGGGAAGAGAGACTTCTCAGAGGTGGTGCCCCAGTTACAGAATGATATTTCCAGAGAGGGTCACCTAGAGCCTACATTAGGATCAGCATCAGGCAAAGAGTTTTTATCCTTCCAGGACTTCTAATAATTGAGGTTTAGTGAATTTTAGTTCTCAGTTCTATTTTGTTTCCCACTTTGTTGGCTTTAGAATGTTTTTATTGATCTTAGCTGCTCTGTGATGTTTCTAACACTGGGTTTTTTGCTAACATTTTTGCTGGTGATAGTTTTTCATTTTTGACCGTACAGTATTTGTATTTTATTGATTTTAAGTTTGTGAGCAGGCCAAAGGACATGGTTAATTGGGCAGCATATAAATGCCCTAAATAGATAAATGAAAATCCCCCCTTGCATCTAACTAACCATTCCACATGGTTGAAAAGGAGACTGGGCATCAGATAGACTCATTTTCCACCATCTATAGGCTGCTTTAATCAGCTACTAGTATTCAGTCTTCTTATTTAATTCTTCAGTACTGCATAAATATGAACTAAAACATAAAAATATGTAAAAATATGAACTAAAACATTGACTGCCATGGCTCACTCCACTTTGCAACCATCCAAGGGGGCTCCAAGGGGTAGGATTTTGTCTCTTAAATCACTTTAGTGAAGTACCTGCCCTGCTAGTGACTTCCATGGAGAAAAAGCAGTGGAGAAGAATATAGCAAGGCCTCCACCTACTGATTCTCCATTTCCGCAGAACCATCTGCAGCCCTTGAGAACATCCCTGCATCACCTCACCAATCCCAGGGATTACAGTAGGCAGGCCAGCTCACCCAAACACAGGCCTGCATTCCACATTTAACTTTCAAGAAGGCTCCTTGAAGAAAGCCGGAGGTTCATATAACCCTTTCTCTGCAGGACTAATGATAAAATGAGTTGGCTCCAGAAAGAAGCTGCAACAACAACAAGCTCGATCCCTGGTGCTAATTTGTCTTTGAATCCCATGAAGCTTCCATCTACCACCGGAACTGCTAAGAACAGCAGTCAGAGTAGTGATTTTCATCATGATAACAGTGCAGGTTTCTCCCCCACCAATGTTGCAGTCCTGATCAAGAACATGCTCTGCAGCAGCTGATCTGAGTGGTATAGTGGTTAAGAGCGATAGACTCATAATCTGGGGAACCAGGTTCGCGTCTCCGCTCCTCCACATGCAGCTGCTGGGTGACCTTGGGCTAGTCACACTTCTCTCCGCCCCACTCACCTCACAGAGTGATTGTTGTGGAGGAGGAAGGAAAAGGAGAATGTTAGCCGCTTTGAGACTCCTTCAGGTAGTGATAAAGCGGGATATCAAATCCAAACTCTTCTTCTTCAAACAAAATCCCAGTCAAAGGACTTGAAGACAAAATGTGTAGCTCAGCCTTAAGTGAGCCTTTCATCTGGTTTCTTCCTGTGTCCAGCCCCACAGTCCATGGTCCTAACTAGTTCTTGACTGCCCTGTGCCCTTTGCCATGTCCCTGCCTAACATGAGAAAGGAGTAGGCGGGCGTTTTGATTGCCAATTGGAAGGAGGAAGAAAATGTCTAAGGACAGCTTTTTTTTGGCACTATATACATTCCAATACATTCAGCAGCTCAGCATAGCCTTCTCTTCTATACATAGTGAATTACACACTTGTAATTCAGCTGTAGTTTTAGAGGCAAATAGAATGGCAAGGCAAGCCTTGAAAAACAAATTCTGGCACAGATGTAAGTGGCTGTAAAAGGGTGTAAAAGTGTGGGCATGTGGCACAAACTTTATGACATGGTATCACACTTCTATTCCTATCTTAACCACTGGCTCACTTTGCAGTCCTGGGAAACGTAGCTTCCATAGGTCTCAGTTCTCCTCCTTCTAAATTACAGAGGCACACAGATACAACCGACCTGGGGTCAAGACAACTATGTATTTGTAGAACTGACGCTGGATAATATGCTTTTATGATTCTGGAGACCAATCCAGTAATTAGGATTGAAGTTGTTTATGACTCCTAAATCATAATCAGTATTAGGGTCAGCATTCAGCAATCTCACTTTACACCATAGCATAAAATTAACCTTGAAACAGATTAAATCAGTGGGGGGTTTGGGGAAAGAAAGAAAGAAAGAAATGCTGGTACTCCATGCCAGGGAGTAACATCACACAAAAGGTCCTGGATTAAATGAGGCTGCAAATGTGGCTTTAATACAAAAATGCCACATGCAACATGACATGCAGAGAGAATACATGGAGGAGAGGGCTGGGTTGTGCCTGCCCTCTGCAGGCTCAACAGAGTTCAGAAATGGACTCTACATCAGGGAAGAAAAGTTTTCAGACCCTTTGGAAGTCCACCATGAATTGTTTTGCAAGGCACCTCACAGCAATCTTGATGGCACAGTGTACAAATATGCAGTCTCCGCTGCTTCTGAAATCACACTGAAAATGGGAAATGTGTAAAGTTTACTTGCTGTGTCATGGCTGAACTGAACCATTTCAACAACCTATCTTGAGGCTGCAAAACGGGGAGGATCATTTTAGCTATTTTTTGGCGGGGTGTGTGTTGAGAACCCCCCCCCCCCAGATGCAGGTGAGTGCAATTTTAATGAGGGACAAACAACATTACTTTAAAGGAGGAAACAGAAGGTAAGCGGGATAACCCTTGAAATATTTTGCCTATTTCCTCCCACCTGCTTCGGTGCTGAAAAGATTTGATCAACCTGTTTTGGACCAAGACAGGCACTGTATACATTCAAAGCAGTTTGAAAGACCATATGCATTTCCGCTCGTAATGTTACTTTAAGAAAAGTTACTGTCTACATAATGGCATTCTCCCAAGGAGGAAAGCTTCAATAAAGAGCTTGTTCATGTACCATCTTATTACACAGAGGATGGTTTTTTCCTCCTGCCTTATCAAGAAGCAGCCCAATTTGTCTCCCTATGACTATTGCCCTCTGTTTGTTACTTATTTCTGTAACCACATTAATTCTGAAAACACGACTTAATGATAATATAGAAGGATTAACAACCGAGTAATCCAACATAATTCTATTATAGAAAAAAACTGCTATCTAGTTTCACTGAAGTGACTGGCATGTCAAATATAAATTTTAAACCAATGAGGGAATAGATGAGACAGTTTCAAGACAGCTGTCCTTATATTAAAGAAAAATGCACTTATGCTGCAAAAGTATTGAAGAGAAGCTAAACCATGAAAGGCAAGGTCCAGACTACACATTTAACACAACTGCATGTATTAACCTCCAATCAAGCGCTTCTTTTAGTGGAAAGGGAGGAAATTGTAAAGGAGAAGCAGAGGGGATACTCTTGCTTGGCTTAGGGGCAGGAGTGGAAATGTGATAGGTGGGGAAGATATTGAAGCAATCCTTCCACATGCCAAAAGCTAGGATTCCCTAGGTGTATCAGGCACCGGAGTTTAAAATACCAAGTCTCTGTGTAATATATAGCATGGTTCTCAATGCTTCATGTGACGTTTTCTAACTTCAAGAATCAGGCCTTATGTCAGCACCCAACACACATACCCATTGCAGCAGGGGACACTGGCCTAGTTTATCTGCCCCCACCCTAGCATTGCTAGCATTGCTTCACCTCCCCTCCCAGCCTTGGTGGTATTGTCACTGCTGCCATCAACCACTGCTCCCCCACACTGGGCAGGCACAGTCAATGGCCTTAGTGCCGTTTATCCAGGTTGGATCAGCGTTGGGAGGCTGCTGCATTGTATTTTCCACGCCACGAGAAATTCAACATGGTGACCATCAGGGGTTGATCAGCTGCTCAGCTCCCCTACTAAGACAGACAGTACCACCAGAAAGCCTGCCCAGGAGCAACAGACTGCATGTGGTGGCAGCACCAGTGCTGCTAGGGGTCCCATCAATGGCAATAGTCACAGGCCCCAACCCAAGCAGACTAGGGATCAGTGTTGTGGTCATTGGAAGGGAAGCAACAAGGAGGCTTATTGGTAGCACTTTACTCAAGCCTAGCACTGGCCATGTCAATAATGTTCACATTCTAGCAACACGGAATATGTAACTCTTCTTTACATATGTTAGTATATTGTAAATCACTTTGGGATGTCTCATGGAAAGTGAATCATAAATGAAAATTATTATAATTGCTGAGCACTGGTGAGGTGCTTTGCTGCAAGGTGGAAGGGCAAGGATAAAGAGTACAAAACCAGCAAGCTTTGGCATCATGTTCCACCCTGTGGAGCAGCCTGAGCAGGCCAAGAAACGCCCCAGCTTTTCCTTTTACTCACAATGCCCCAATTTTACCTCTTTGTGTGAGTGTTTTTTTTCAGGATTTGGTGACACAGAGCTGCATGTTTGAGATGGGTGCCACTGGCACCAAGCAGGAGTGAACAGATTTTAATCAAAGCAATTTAAAGAATAATTTAAATCACCAATGAACTCCCCCTTGGCTAATTTAAACCATTAATCAAGTTTCTAGTTTTCTAACTTGTATATTTCCTGAACAAGCACACATAGTAATTGGTTTCTATACCCATTAAAACACACTGTCTTGAAACCAAAAATAACTTTTATATTGCCTGGAAGAATAATCCAAAGTTTCCAGTTATGCCACATGCCTTTTGTTCCACAGGATATTTATACAGTGGTGCCCCGCTAGACAAAAAACTCGCTAGACAAAAAACTCGCTAGACGAAAAACTCGCTAGATGAAGGCATTCGTCTAGCGGAAGGCTGCCCCACAAGATGAATTTTTCTATGGGGCTGCCTCACAAGACGATTTTTTTTTTCCGTCTAGCGAAAACCACGATTTGCATTGCCGCTTCGCTAGACGCAAAAACCACTAGACGAAAATATTCACAGAATGAATTATTTTCGTCTAGCGGGGCACCACTGTATAGACTTAGAAACAGGGGGGCATTTGTAAAACTAAAGATTTATGTTTAGTTCTCTTCATAAACATGTAAAGCTACCAAGCGTCTAAGCCTATACATTCTATTCAGCAGACAAGTCTCATTGAATTCAAAGGAATTTACTCCCAGGTAAGTGTGTACAAGATTGCAGTCTAGGTGAGGTAACTTGGTTGAAGACCTAAAGCACAATCCTAAACATGTTTCCAAAGAAGTAAATCTTATTTGACAGATCAGAACCTAAAGCCGCGATTCTGTGCACACTTACTTGGTAGTAAGCCCCAGTGAACTCAGTGGGGTTTACTTCTGAGGAAACATGGATACAGATTGGGCTGCAAGTGACAAAACTTTTCAGAAGCAAAGGCTTGTAGTTACTGGTCAGAAAAGCATTTATTTGGAAAATGGAAAGATAAATGTTCATGCTATTTAGGTGGCAATCTAAATATTCATAGTTTAGCACAGTAACAAATATGAATGATCTAATGTTTCACATTTATGATGATTGATATCAAAAGTCACTTTTTTGCCCCTGGTTTGTTCTTTTACGTAAGGCTACATACACACAAACCTATTTGCAGCACAAAGATGTAGTTTCGCTCAGTCCAGAACTACTCATGCTGATCCCTCAATATGCTGCTTTCAATAAATAAATACTTATATTCCCCTTGATTAGGTTATGTATGTTTTTTCCTCCTTGCCCCCCCCCCCGGGTGTGAAAGAAGAAGGAAGTGGTGATTGAGTTCTTGGTACACACTCACCCACAAAGGTATTGATTGGGCAGGTGTGGATACAACCTGCATTTCCAGGACCACCTGCACCTCTTTTCACCTGTGCAGGGTAATGCAGGATCAATCTGCAATGAACTTTTCTTTTCAGAATACAACAGGTTTTTCAAGAGGTGCTTTTCAGAGCAAAAAATATATATGCAGTAGATCTAGATTATGTGCAGACTAGGGATGGACAAATTCAATTCAGTGCACATTTAAAGAAGAATTATCATATCTGCACTTTCTGAAACAGTATGCAGACCGAAACACAGCTGCTCCTCAAAATTCACACTTATCTGAATTTTGCCAGGGCACTGTACTTAAGATTGGCAGGTGGCAGGATTTTGAACCTTGCTTGTATCATGTTTTCTCTGGTCTGGTATATTAAGTCTAAAAAACTTGCATCTTTTCCTAACATATATTACCCGCTTTGTTGTTTGCTTGTTGTTTTAAGTCCAATCTGGCATAGCAACGGTGCTTATAGTTTTCCATCTATCCCCTTGTCTTCAGAAGGCTGCCAGTCCTCTTTGCAAGTCGCAGCTGATAGAACATTGGCAGCATCTACTGAATAAGCTTGTGGTGCTATTGATCCACCTGTTCTGTCAATCCGCGAACATTAGCGTCACAGTTTAAGAAAAGGGAATAAATGAAGACGCAGCGGAGGTAATGAAACAACATACGGTTTTGTATCAAAATTCTGTAATGAAGACACTAATCAGGAAGCAAATCAGATTTTTCACACAGTACACTAGCCAACTAATTGAGGGTAAGGGAGGGAGGGAGAAACAAGGAGAACAGATGGGACATTGCAGCCTGCCTAAAATGCAAATTTATTCCAGATCTAAACTCTAATAAGCAAAACAGCAGAGCAGAAAGAGGAAATAAAAGCCCACTATGAAATCCTGTTAGTCCATTCCCCCACTTTTTTCTTTCTTAAACAGCCAGTTACAGTCAAGCGCACAAGCAAAAAGTGTTCATTCAATTTCTTAAGAGCAGATATGTTTTATAATTATCACTTCTTGCTAAAATAGCAAACACCATTGTTTGTTAAGGACTGCCCAACACAGATAGAGATGTAGCTTCGGCCACCGGTTGCAAGCACCTTGACTTTAGCTGTGACACATAATACACTCTTGATCCTGTATCACTGTGATACAGTTTCCCTGGGGAAAAGCAGACATAAGCACCAAACGTAGGAAGTTAGCTATAGCAACTGCATGGCAGATTCAAACCTGCTCAATTGCATCAGCCTTCTCATGTAGAAGTGTGCCCATCAGTTCCTTTGCTGCTATGGCATTTCTGTGTACTCCACAAATGTGACCTAGGATAGTATCTTCAGCTCATAACCGCAACAAAAAACAACTGTGGTTTCTTGCTTGCCCCAATTACTATAAAGCATCCTGAATGCATTTGATTAATTGCAGCAATGCCCGTTTTATTCACTGTAGCTGAAACTACTGGCTAACACTAAAAAATACAATGGGCATGTGATCATTTGGCCTGCAAGGCCATTTCCCCTAAATCATGCCTAACTGCCCCATAGTTTGTGGCACATGAGAGGTCAGGTGTGGGGCAGATAATGCTACAAAGGAAGAGAGCTTAAAGTGAGTTCCTGGTTGTTCCTTTGCTGGAGCAGCAAAGCCCCAAGCACCCCAAAACCAGCTGGAAGTTGGGTGCTTTGGAAGCGGTGCAAGTGGGCAGGACAACCCACCCACTGATCATCCGAATGACATCAGGTGACTGAAAGGTGGGTTGCCCTGCCCACCTGTCCAAGTTGACCCACAGGATGGGTGAAAAAAAGGATCTGGCTTGCTGAGATGTCCCTGGAATATGCAGTCCAAGAAACCCACAAGCAAAGCATTATCAATCTGTGGATCTATGGAACAAAGAGTGATGTTTCCTGGTATCATATTAGGGTGCAGAGAACTCTCATTACATTGATCTGAACAAGGCTCAGTATAACAATAGCCAGCATTTTATTGATCAGCTTCCACTTTCAAATTGCAAGTTAAGTTCTGTAAAATACTGAGGATTATTTTGTTCTCTTGAATTTTCTTGACTTATTATCTCAGTGCAGCTGAGATGTGATTCATTTATCCTGCACATTCCCCCACCCCCCCACCCTTGTTTTGCAGTCCATAGCAAATCTCTAGATATATTTTAATGAGTGGAAGGAGCAGAAAGAAGGGCATTGCCAAAAAAACACAACAAATGCCAGAAATAGTCTGCTGGTGCAGTATCTGATCTAGAAGAATGAATGGCTCAGCCACACAGGGAAATGTTATTCAAGTCATTCTGAAAGGGTTAAGGACAAAGCAACTTTTCTGGCACAGCTTTGACAGTTGAATTACAATAAAAATTACAGATAGCCCGATTGAGGTATTACACATATGCTTCTATGGGGGGGGGGGAGGAATGCATTGCTTTGTTCCAGCTTACAATTCATGAAAAATAATAATTTAAAGTGTTTCTTTCAAACAATTATATTTGGTCTGCTCGTGCCCCAAACAGTTTTGTCAGTTCTTTCAGAATCAAAATATTCTAAGGTTTATTTCAGACATTTACCCTATGCTGGTGAAAGTCTTATTTGCAGTGGAGAAATGGGAATGAAATTTCTTTCATTTTTGGAGTGGCAATAATCACAGGAAACTATGTCTGCTCCTCCAGCACCCAAAGACTCCAGGAGATGTCAAAACTAGGCCTAAGTATATTCAAAATCACTTCATGGCCACAATTAGCCTTTTATGCTACTTCAAAGAAACAACTCAACTGGCAAAAGAATGGATCCCCCCATTCATCAAATCCATGTTTACTAATTCAGATCTGCACAAGTGATTTATGACAGTTAGGTATGTCTAAAAATCATGCAGAAATGTGAAGCTCCCTCCCTATGGTCCTCTATAAATAGGAGGCAGTGGAATAGGAGGACAACTCTTTTCAGCGAAGCCATTATGGCTGCTATGGTATAAGTTACGCCACTGCCTTCCTGGAATACACGGTAAAGCACTTCATTAGAACTGCAACCAACACACATCATAAAAGGTGAACCTCTACTACTAGCCTAAAACAGGATGAAGGTTATCTGTCTTGTAATGACTGCTTTGCTCCCCATTACTGCTGTGCATACAAACAGTTCTGGGGTTCCAGACAGAGTGGATAGGTGTAGATTCACTCGGCAGATTCATTGAGCAAGAGGAAAGGTAGATACACACTGAACATACCACACTGCATACCTTGCCTTTTTTTGTAGCACAGAGGAAGCTTCTATCATCCCCACACACACACACACACACTCACTATGCACAGAGGAACAATACATGTCACCCAGAAGCAAGTCTATGCTGAGGTGACACACTAAGACAATTGTCACAGAGGTCACAGAAACACAGAACTGTAGAGCTGCGAGGGACCCCAAGGGTCATCTAGTTCAACTCCTTGCAATGCAGGAATCACAGCTCACACACATAGGAAAACCCATGCAACTTTAGTGTTAAGTTGTGGGTGGACACAGCAGACGACACAGTGATTTCCAAAACAGCTCTTGTTTATTCTCAGGCTGGAACAGAAGTGAGCTGAAGGCCTCAGCAGCCTGCTTATATAGAACTCAGCTACAAAGCAACAGTAACAACTTTCCACAATTAACCAATCCCTGAACGTCCCTTTACAATCCCTCTTTTGCATATGCTGACCTGAGTGAAAACTGCAGCAGAATGAACTATATACACACACCCCTAGTGGCCTAGGGTGAGAACTTCAATACATAACATTTATGTAGCAAGTGAATAAGGAAATGCAGGATAAACTTAATGTTTTGCTATTCCAACCTTACATTTCCTGTTTTGTGTTGTTGACTATATGGCTTCTGAAAACGTGTATTAGATCTTATAGTACTTAGAAGAGGCAGGAAATATTTTTCCAAAGAACGTGGCCAAGGTTCTAAATATTGCACTGACCTAATTACAGAGAATTTATAAGAAATGGAAATAGAGGGGGAATGATTCCTTGCTCCAGACGAGTGCAATATTTCAGCTCACAGACAGTTTGCCCTAATCATAAAGCAATACATGACTGCAAACCAAACAAAAAAAACAGTGTCGTAGTGGATTCATATGCATATGTACACAGAAGTAAGTCCTAAAGGGCTTATTCCCCCAAGATGTATGCACAGGATTCTATGATTCTATGATTGCAGCCTGAGTCACTAGTATGTCCACAGGAAAATGAAGACTCAGCCCTGGAAACTAATTTTATACAACCAGCAAAAGATGTCAGGGGGGAAGAAATCAAAGCAACCTTTCCCACTTTAAAAAAACAAACAAACATTGTGTATAATAATTAGATATCTGATTCAATTGTAACAGGATGTAGCACATGTTTAGACTTTGGTAAGATTGAGGGAAAGAAGATGACAGTCATATCTAGATTTACAACTGTCTATGTGAAGGCAGCCTTCAAAGTAAAAGGCTGTTTATTGCAGGGTTGGAAATTCTCAGGCCCAGGGAAAGGGGGATAGAGGCCTTTGTATCTGGCTCTTAGGACTTTCTCCAGGACCATTCCTTGCAGGCAGTCCCTGGGAAGGCTGCTCATGAGTGAATTCAGCCCTTGGGCTTAAAAAGCCCCCCTCCCGATTAAAGGACAAGACACTGCCAGAGATCCCCAATGCTCTGGGCTAGCAGAGGTACCAAGACTTTGACTGTGTAGCCACCATACATTTAAAATACATAAGAGTCTGTAATCCCATATTTGTTGAGGGATGATACTCCTGAAACTACCAAGGTTGTTTCGGGGTATTTAGCCAAGATCTTTAAAGCTAAATCTACAGTTGTCTGGTTTATTCAATGATGGCTATGTAGTCTTTTATATATTGTATGTGTTTGGATTATCAATGTATTTGGATGACTTTGTTTGATTTTATGATTTGTTTAAACTTATGCCAATAAAGGCCAATAACAATAACAACAGGGAAAGCACATGACTTCCCTCAAAGAATCCTAGTTCCTGGAGCTTGTTAAAAGCTGGGAATTGCAGTTCTGTGAGGGGTAAACTACAGTTCCCAGGATACTTTTTTGTGAGTTTGTGTGCTTTAAATGTATGGTGTGTAAACCCCCTTTGTAAGTTTTGGTGATAGAACTGTGGGCTGGATGGACACCAAGCTTGCCCCTGTCTGGGGGTTTCAGGTTCCTTCTAACCACAGAAATATTAACAGGAAACAGGTTTTTAATCCGTAAAACACCAATAGACAGAATTCCATCATCTATTCAGGCTCTTAGAAGACTATCACTTGGGCCCCTAATCATCCAAAGCCATGTTCCAGCTGGTTGGGCATGTGGAAGAAAGTCATCCTTCTTTGAAAATCCCTATTAAAACACAGGTGGTTCATTACCAGCTTTGTCTTATATTCTGCCCTCCAAGAGAGCTGTCAAGCTTAATTCATCACTGAAAGGAAGGCATTTCGGTAGACTGAAACAAATAGCACTAAGAAGGTCAGAGGTACCACCACATGGGTTTCATAAACAACTTGTGAGGAAAGAGGTGGCTGTGAAATAAAACAACTTCTTCAATAGGCTTTAAAAAATAATACTGGAAGTGCTTATCTGAAAACTAAGCAATGAAAAGGCTTAGCCTATAACAACATTAAAACTCTCCCTGCCACCCCAACTGTTGTGCTCTGCAGACCCAAAGATGGTTAAATCAGACACGAGAAATCTAGGTTCCCAAAGCCTTCTTCAAGTGTTTCCATAGAGGGTGTGGAAAACATGTTGGAAAAGGGTGCAGGCAGTGGGGCTGATCTCACTAGCTCACCTCCCCATCATTGCTTCCATCGTCCTCAACTTGTAGAAGGGGAAGCGCTTGTATCCAAGAAGGCTCACCATGCATTTCAGAACCCTTGGGCTCCAAAAAACCTGGGGTAAAAAAGTAAAGGACCCCTGGACAGTTAAGTCTAGTCAAAGGTTGCGGCGCTCATCTCGCTTTCAGGCCGAGGGAGCCGGCATTTGTCCACAGACAGCTTTCTGGGTCATGTGGCCAGCATGATTAAATTGTTTCTGGCACAACGGAACACCATGACAGAAACCAGAGCCCACGGAAACACCATTTACTTTCCCACCACAGCAGTACCTATTTACCTACTCCAGGCATGTCCAAAGTCTGTTTGGGGGGCCTAATTTGGCCCGCTGGTCGATTTAATCTGGCCCCCGTAGGGTAAAATTATAAAAAAGCTCAACAAATTCAATCCTAAAAGAAACTCAGCAACTTTGGTCGGCCCTCACACACATTCACTTTATCAAATCTGGCCCTCTTTGAAAAAAGTTTGGGTACCCCTGGTCTACTCGCACTGGCGTGCTTTTGAACTGCTAGGTTGGCAGGAGCTGGGACAGAGCAACAGGAGCTCACTCCGTCGTGGGGATTCGAACCGCCGACCTTCTGATCGACAAGCTGAAGAGGCTCAGTGGTTTAGACCACAGCACCACCCGCGTACCCACAGTCACCCTCCAGGGACTGCTGGCAAGAGAGTGGGTGGAGCTGGCACACTCATTCATCCTCACTGCTCCCCTTCACACAATAGTTCCACACCCTTAATAGAAACACTTGAACAGGCCTCAAATCAGTTTGTTCAGCCCTCCTTAAGCTGAAACATCTTGGGCCCAGCGAGGAATCTTGAGAGTGTCTGAAGATTAAGTGTTATTTAGGATGGGCATCTTTTCAGACCCATACCGGTAGATAGGTAGGTGGGGCCTATGGTGAAGTAGTAGTTGGGCCATATTGTGCCACACAGTTGGCCCTGGATAAAAGAGCATTGTTAAGTCACATATAGATGGACAATGATGTTTTACATTGAAGCAGGCTATCTGTCCAATTCTATGTTAGTATTGTTTACACTGACAGGCAGCAGCTCTCTAGGATTTCAGAGTTCCTGAACCCCACAGAAGAAACTACTTGTGAATTATATTTTTGAGACATGCCCAGATGCATGGGAGCTGCTCTCCTTGATTTACTCCCTTGCCGCTGGAGGCTTTTGTGTGAATGACACATCCAAGTGGCGGCAGGTGATCACGTGGATCTTCCCTACGAAATTGGCCTCTAGCAGTTTATTGCTTTGCCATCCTGTAATCAGACTTGTAAGTTAACACCTGACAGATGTCGGGAAGATGGATCTCCTCCTGGTTGTTTACATAGAGAGGAGAAATCCTCAAACACAGCCTTTGCGGAGAAAATTTTCATTTAGGTGTCATAACAAAAGGGAACTGGTGTGCAATCATATGGATTCACTTTTTTAAAACTGGTAGTGAAGCCACCACAATATCTATCTAGTTAAATCATGTTGCAGAATCAATATTTTGAAGGGGGGAAATGAAAATAAATGAAAAATCACTGTGCGTGGCACAAAACAATTGCTTTTGATACCAACACGTGTTCACACAAAAATTGAACCAGATAATTTCCTTTTAGTTTGCACAAACTAGTTTGTGTAAGGGTCACTGCACTCTCATTTCCTTGGGATAGCGCTTCTTCCCTTCAACTCCATATTTCTCTCATATATATTTTTTAAAAAGATCAAAGGGAACCAGCACAGCTACAGATATGCAAAGAAACAGGATGTGGGAGATTCGAAGTGCACCATCAGCGTATTTTACAGAAACTTTCTTTTTTTTCATCTTCAACGCTTATTTTGACTTTCAAAAATATATATACAAATAAACATACTAAAACACTGGCATCAGAAATGAGTCATAGTCTAGGGACTCTCCTCTTCTGCAGATATCCCGTTCAGTGTGAAAACTGCAAGTTGTCTTTACGTAGCCTATTTCCACAGAGCTTATTTTGAGAAGAAGATATACATTTGCCAACCTATTCAGTCTCAAGAATCTACAAATGCCAAGGCCAAGCTTCAGTTTTTCATTGTCCCTCTACCTGCCATATATGACTGACAGGGAAGACTGTAAAACCAACGTGGCCTGGAAAGCTTGGCTTCCATGAATGATGTCAAAGAGTACCTGCTTTTTCATTCATATTGGCATTGGTTGGTTCTTGCTAATTCTTCTAAGTAAGCAAGGTAATATTGGAACTCCTGTATTGAAATGATTTATGCAGTGTGCAATCGTCTCCAGTATAGATTCCCAATGTGTCACTTCTGAAAAGTTAATAGGTACATGTATACAGACACACAACAAGATATGACAACAGTATATTTAACAAATATGAAGTAATAAGCATCCCAAAGTTCCCTGTGAATAACATACAGTAGATGGCTGAAAATCTAGGACTCTAATTCATGTAGACAGGGTGGGGACATTCTTCTCCTGAGATAGCAGGTCACTGTTGACTGTGTAGATAAGAACTGTACTTCAGTGCCAGTTAGTGGATTACAGGCTTTCAGAGACACATCTGATTTCCTATATAAACTGACCTGTGCACCATATAAGTGAGTGATCAGAACTGGCCTAGAATTGGTTGAGGCAAGTGGCACGCTGCATTTTGTTACTTTGGGGAGGGGGGATGCATGCCATCAAAGGGGAGAGTTTATCAGAAGAGCCCTTGGGAACATAAAACATGGAATTATTGTGTCTCTTACTTTAACCATGATGGTGAGTTTGGAAATCACAAAGACTGAGGAAATCAGTGAAATAAATCTATTTTTATTTTAAAGTTTGTCAAGTTCATTTGCTTAATCCCCTGCAAGGGCAGATACGGCAAAGGAATTTCCATCTTCTGCATAATCTAAAGAAGAGTGGAGTGGATTCGGGGCACGAAAAGTGTTTGTTTTAAACTCCCGTCCAAGAGACCTTTCCCAACAACCTTACAGTATGGTAGTAAAATATTAATACAGCAGCAATGGATTGCACCTTAAATCTGTGGCCTTATTAATGAAAGCTGCAGAGCCTTAAGAAAGACGTGAACATCTTTCAGCATACTCATTATGCATTAAAAATTAAGGAATGCAGGAGGAAGTACAGCTCAGCATCCTTCTGATAAACATGCTCTGTTCATTTACACAGATCCAAAGAGAAGGCTTCCAGCTCATGCAGCTGCTAGCTGAGTTCCCACAATGTGCAAAGAGCATATTTTTCAGGTAGCTGGACGCTTTATTGTTTTCTCAACCTGTTAAAAAACAACGAAACAGGCAACCTCCAAAAATGACATACAAGTCTGATGACTCCATTCCAATAAAAAAAAATAAAAAATAAGCAAGGGGGGTTGTGGCATAAATTAGAGTAACTGTTGAAGTTTTCATTTAAACACAGCAGCAATCATACTACCTTCCTGCAGCTGGATTGCAGGCCTCATGAGAAACTACAGCAAATTACTACATGGCTGTGTAAGTTTCTGCTTCATTACCCAACATACAGATAATTGTGGGAAGCTTGTGGATTCTCTCCCCTCCACCACCCCAACCCCATTACTGTACTAATTCTCTATAGAAAGTCCTCTCTCTTGGCATTTTCCTCAGTGCTTTACAGGCTTATCTGGTGCTCCATCTTTATTAGAACTTTCTAATTGCTTATAATGCTTCAAATCAATTAATAAAGTGATTGATGCCACCAGAGGATAAAACAATAACTCGGGCAGAGTTGGAAGAAAATACAGAAGGCGTTTGTTTCCGTTTTCAAACCGTTAATGGTGGTAGAAAACAAAGACACCTGTTTTTTTTCTTGACTTCTCCATCTGTACTTGAGGGATGCTCTCGCTTTGGCCTAAATCGTTTAAGAACATAAGAACAGCCCTGCTGGATCAGGGCAGCAACCCATCTAGGTCAGCCCACAAGCAGGACCTGAGAGCAACAGCCTCCATTGGTTCCCAGAAACTGATTTCAGAGGCCTGCTGCCTCCAACAGCGGAGGTAGAACATAGCCAACATGGTTAGTCTTATCCTCCAAGTTGGTGGGCATTTGTGTTTGTGATGGAAAGCTTTGCACTACATTGCCAGGTAGTGATGTGTGAAATGACTGCAATTCACATCTATGGAGAAAAAGTAAAGGGGTGTATTTAGGGAGACCACTAAGATGGGGGCTGGAATCTCTCCCTGTCCCTGGTGACTCTAGCCACTGAGCATCGAGACTGATCTCATTTGTATATATCCACCTCTTCTTATGCACAGCTTGATAACCACCCCCATAATCTTTCATACTTTAGCTCCAATGATGACTGAGGATCACGCACCATATGCCTGATGAATAAAATTCAATAGCATGAAAGCTTGTGCTATAATGAAATTTGTTAAGTCAAAACAAAAACTTTCGGCATTGCTCTGCCATTGTTCTGTTAAGTGTTGTATCCCCCAGAGCTGGCCCTACTATTGGACATTGTGAGGCAGCTGCCTCAGGCAGCAAATGCTGGGGGAATGGCACTGAGGTGCTGGGGGGCAGAGTTGTTTGTCCTACACAGCCTGCTCTGTGCCACCTAGGTTAGTTTGCTGCCTTCAAGAACAGTATAAGGTGTTGCCTCATTAACAGTGTTGAAGTAATACCAACTTTACTGTACTGTACTGTACTGTACTGTACTGTACTGTACTGTACTGTGAAACATGGACCACTTACCGGTATAAACACTATCTTCAACTCCTTGAAAGATTCCATCAATGGTATCTCCCAAAAAATTTACACATCAGTTGGAAAGACAGGTGAACTAATGTCACTGTGTGTGCGCACATGTGTGTGTTTTCCCCAAGTGGATAGTGATTGGCATGTGCAAAATAGTGGCCAAGTAATTCTCTCTCGGCAGCTCCATGTCAGCAGTATACCATGATGCAACGTTGTTAACTTTAGAGCAATGTTTCAAACTGTGTTGCTGGAGGTTATCGGGGCTGGAAAACTGTGGATGCTCCAAAGCTGAATGGCCTCAGCAGTGCTAAAGGTCACATCGAGCAGCTCCATCGCAGCACAACATGCATGTTAACAATTTATTTATTTTTTTGAGTTGGAGATAAACAAGCACACACAGAGACACACAGACACAAAACACCTCTGTAAGCTGCATGAGTATGAATCCCATTACACAGCACAGCAGACAGAATGAAGGGAACTCAAGCACAACAGAAAAAGGAACAAATGCCAAAACTGGTACAGTGCCATTGCCTCTGAAGCCAGCTTCTGAGAGCCAGTGTGGTATATCAGTTAGAGCAGTGGATCTGGATCCCAAACTTTTTTGGGTCAGCACCCTCTTGGTTCCATAAACTCATCCCCAGTTGCCCCCTCCCCTATAAAAAGCACTATTCAAAATAGTGGTTTGCACAACCTACAAAGGGAGGTAATAGCACAATAAAATTCAAAATGGCAACAATTAACTGCACGCTCATTCAAAATCCAATTAAAACTACCGGTATTTACCGGTAGCTTAATTCATTCAATACAACTGATACACTTGATCCAGTGATACCAGCTCTTCAAAGTCTGACAGTCATTTACACCTTCAGCGCCCCCCTGCCACCCCCTTGCCTCTTAGCACTCGCCCTGGTACCTGGTACCTGCCCTTTTGAGAACCACTGAGTGTCAGGCTAGGAACTGGGAAACTCAGGCTAAAATCCCCACCCAGTCACCACCTCTCAGGCTAATCAACTTCACAGGATTGTTGTGGGGATAAAAATTGGGGGGGGGGGGCAGCTCAAGCAACTTGGAGGAAAAGTACAGGGTTAAATTCATATAGCCAGCTAACAGGGTAGGGGGCACCCAACAAAAGGTGTGAACCCTAATAAACAATACTATGAACATCTCCAGCTAGGAATAGCTGGTGTGGAAGATCCATGGCTCAGTGGTAGGTTTGTCTAAATCCCTCTTCTGGTAATTAGAACCCATTGGTTCAGGGCCTACCCTGTGTAGCATGCAGAAGATCTCAGGTTAAATTGACAGCATCAGTCCCAACGAGAGAAGAATGGTTGCAGAAATTAATGGAATATGCAGAAATGGCAAAACTTAATGAAAGAATAAGAAATCAAGATAACAATACCTACAAACAAATTGCAAACAGATCAAGACGTTAGCAAGACTATTGTAAAAACTTGCAGTTTCTAAAAAATATACAATAGATTTTTTAAAAAAGGTTGAGACAATTTGCCTTTACCTTTACCAATGGTGTCATGGACTTTGAAGACGCTCAAACTCAGGCTGACAAGGAGAAATGAGCTAAAAGGAAGGCACATTTTGCAAACCCTCACTGTGATCAACTGTGGAAGGACGTGTGGATCCAGAATTTGCCTCCACAGTCACCTACGGACACACCGTTAAGACTATGTTCATGGGAGACAATCTTACTCAGCTACGAGTGATCACGAAAGAAGATGTAGCACAACAGTATGACTCTGAATAAAGCAGTTTCTTCTGTTTCTATTAAAAACAGGGGCATTTTTTTGGGAGGGGCAGCTAGGGCTGATGGAATTTGTAGTCTAAAACATCTCAAGGGCACCAGGTTAGCAGAGGCAGGGCCATATCAACAACCAAACCAAGGGAGCTGGCACAATGTGTCTCCTCTTCCATCCCGCCCTCCTTCAGTATATTCTTACTGAACCTGTGCTGCATTCTGTATTCCATTGTTTTCCTTCACTAACATTTTCCTTCTTCAAAGCTTAAGGGGAAACTCAGGGTTATTACATCACATTAGGAAAGTATACTACTTTGAGAACAACATGAACCACTTTCCATGTATATATGTGATATTGTATTAGTACACATGGAGTGGACAGGAATTCTAGGCAGGAGTTCAGACTCACAGCCCATTTCACCTACAATCTAATTGTGGCAAATGCTAGATACCTCAAACAGACTTCTAATAAAATGTCAAAAAGCCAAAATCAGACAAAGCTTAGTGGATTTTTTCCTGCGTTTGTGTGTGGGGTAACTTAAGGGCTGTTATGTCCAACTTCAGCAGGTATAATTTCGGTAAATGTTGACTGTTCATTCCTTTCACATTTGGATCTAATTCCTGATTTTAGCCATAGTTCACCAAATGTGCTTGCAGAAAGCTTTTCATCGCTCGGTGTGTAAGGGTAAGCAGTTAATTTGTCTGGTAGGAAACCCTTCAGAAGTTGCAAAACTACTTCATTATTCTGAAAAGGCACCAAGTGAGCACAAAGCTTTGTAATTAAATTACTGCAATCGGCTGAACTTTAGACTTCGCCAGTCATGTATTCCTATAGCCGTCCTTTCAGTGTGCTCCTTTCTCACAATGCCACAAGCATAAATTATGATTTCACAGTAGGCCTTTTCATTCTCAAACCACCAACCTTATCCTAACATCAGCCTGTTCTATATGGGATAAATAATGGAGAATTCAAATACCATATCCCATTAACAGGGGAGCTAAGCTACTGAGCACGCTATCAGGAGTGCATTCTCAGATGATAATCAATCATGAGCTATTCATATAATGCTACATTCTTATAAGAAGGGCACAAGAGCCTGGAGGAATGCCTGATAGCGAGACACATCTACTGCCACCATTTAATTACTGTCACCTATATGTTCTTCATTCGTGGCTTGAATGCATGAGCCTATACAGTGTGTGTGTGTGTGTGTGTGTGTGTGTGTGTATTCTACAACTCATCACCCCCCTCCAAGGGATAGAGGTGTTCCAATTCCTTTTCAAGGATTTCTGGAGATGGAGTATGTATAGACAACAGCTTTATAAAAAAGAAAGAAAGAAATCATACGTAAAGGGATGAACAGGCCCGTTTCATTTTCTTCTTGGTATCATCACCAGGTTTTTGCACCCAGACCTCTTCAGTAATTGCTCATTAAGACACCATGTAAGATCCATGAATGCAGAGGAAGGGAAGGGAGAGGGACATCAGTAATCGAGACATGAGTCACCATCCTCATTCGCCAGTGTTCAAGTACATGATTGAATGAGAACAGTGGCTGAAGCGTCGCCATTAAGCACCCGAATGACACTGACTTACAGGGTGCAGGAGTCAACCCTCGGTGAGTCATCAGGCGCCCTACACCCTACAGAGCGAGTTCAGTCTGCGGTAATGAGATTCTTCATGCTCCAGACAAATCCTGCAGTTGAAGGCCTCAGGCCCCACATCAATTCAGCCTATGACAATGACTAAAAATGACAGACCTGCCAGATTTTAAATGCCAACTCCAGGAATCGAGTGTGTAAAGGTTATTATTATACCTCAGGATTGCTTTTACTGGAATTAAGCCGGTGCTGGAAGGATTTTAGCAAAGATCTTAATCTCTCTGATACGGCGGAGTTTTACTCTGGGTGTTTTTATAGCTCAGGCAATTTTTTTTATTACGTTGGTTTTATAAATGTAGTGACCTATCAAAAACTGTGGGATGAGCATGTTAAAAATCTAAACAAAATTAAGTTTTACAGGATATACTCTAGCGTTACATGGTGCAATAGTTTGCTGCTTGTTTTGTCCTCAAAGTACATTTGCATTTATTATGAACTTATCCCTTCTTTGATGTCTTTTTCCATCTAAAAAGGGAGCATATATTAATGTCTTATTATATTTCAGTGTACAGTTCCCCACGCTACTGTTGATCCTAGGTTTTTGCAGTTCCTGGATATCTTTCTGGAGATTGTATATACACAGTGCTTGGGTTATAATTTCTACAAAGTTCTTACGGTGTTTCTATGCTTTCTATCCCTTTAAGTGATGATTTTTTAGCTCTGTTTTCCCCTAATGTTTCCCCTAATGTTTCCAACACCCTATTTGCTCTTCAAATGACTGTAGGAACAATAAACTGGTATTTTCAGACAAAGAAGCCATAATGATGAGAGATATATTATTCTTGAGCAGCGATAACTGATTGGTTATGCACACTGTGTGCCTTCACAGTGCACACTTCTTTGAACCTTATCTGACATTTTCTCAAAGAAATAAAATGAAACCCCTTTCTCTTGGAGATTCGTTAAAGAGTAGGTCATCACTAGGAAACCATCTAGGCTTTTGGCCTAATCTTCTTAATAATCTGATTTAAGGCTGTTATGATCATTTAGAAATGTTGATTCGGGGCAATTTGTGGGGGTTCAGTGTCCGGGTAGATCAATGGGGGTGGAGACGCTCCTTCAGGTATACTGGACCAAGGCCATTTAGGGCTTTAAAGGTCAGCACCAACACTTTGAATTGTGCTTGGAAACGTATTGGGAGCCAATGTAGGTCTTTCAAGACCGGTGTTATGTGATCTCAGCGGCCGCTCCCAGTCACCAGTCTAGCTGCCGCATTCTGGATTAGTTGTAGTTTCCGGGTCACCTTCAAAGGTAGCGCTACATAGAGCGCATTGCAGTAATCCAGATGAGAGATAACCAGAGCATGCACCACTCTGACGAGACAGTCCGCGGGCAGGTAGGGTCTCAGCTTGTGTACCAGATGGAGCTGATAAACAGCTGCCCTGGACACAGAATTAACCTGCGCCTCCATGGACAGCTGCGAGTACAAAATGACTCCCAGGCGGCGCACCTGGTCCTTCAGGGGCACAGTTACCCCATTCAGGACCAGGGAGTCTTCCACACCTGCCCACCTCCTGTCCCCCAACAACAGTACTTCTGTCTTGGCAGGATTCAACCTCAATCTGTTAGCCGCCATCCATCCTCCAACCGCCTCCAGACACTCACACAGGACCTTCACCGCCTTCATTGGTTCTGATTTGAAAGAGAGGTAGAGCTGGGTATCATCCGCATACTGATGGACACCCAGCCCAAACCCCCTGATGATCTTTCCCAGCGGCTGCATGTAGATGTTGAAAAGCATGGGGGAGAGGACAGAACCCTGAGGCACCCCACAAGTGAGAGCCCAGGGGTCTGAACACTCACCCCCCCCCCACTTTCTGAACACGGCCCAGGAGGAAAGAGCGGAACCACTGTATAACAGTGCCCCCAGCTCCCAACCCCTCTAGATGGTCCAGAAGGATGTTATGGTCGATGGTGTCAAAAGCCGCTGACAGATCCAGCAGAACTAGGAAACAGCTCTCACCTTTGTCCCTAGCCTGCCGGAGATCATCGACCAGTACGACCAATACAGTTTCAGTCTCATGATGAGGCCTGAATCCCGACTGGAAGGGATCCAAATGGTCTGCTTCTTCCAGGCATGCTTTTGAAAGCTAAAGCCAAGTTCGAGTAACTTTTTTAAAAAAGAAACAAAAACATGTCTGGCTCTCTGCCATGCCACAGGAAGCCTCAAAGTTCGATTAACTGAAGGTACTTTGAGGCCGGCCACCTTCAGATCTCAAGCAGAGCTGACACATGTGGGGGTGCATGTGTGCCCCTCCCCACTGTAAACTCACACACGGTCATCCCAAATGTCTGCATACAGCTGAAAGAATTCGTGGATGAGATGATATGCCCTTTCCCTATATAATACAGACTGTTCAGCATCACCACATATCCACCTAAATATTGTTGTTGTTGTTTTTAAACGTGTTTAATTGCTTTTTCATACTTTTCTAGCATCCAGGTGTTGTACCTTCAAACACCCACTTTCCTTCTAGACATGCCAAATTTAGAGCTGACTGCTTAGAGCTCAAGATATGCAATTTTTATCTGACATATGACAAAAGCCCACAACCAATAAAATAGTTACAGGTAGGTAGCCGTGTTGGTCTGCCATAGTCAAAACAATTACCAAACTTAAATCCATGGAGAGACCTGGTCTGAACAAAGACATTGGGTTCTTATCTCATTATACATGACAAAGCTATCTTTAGCCATCTCACCCCTTGCTTTTTCCTGTAAGACCAATTGCAGTCGTTAACAGTCGTCAACAGGTTTTCCACACCCATCAGCCATTCACCCATTCCCACCACCCTTCTGAGTAATACCCCTCCTCACTCTCTCACTATATATAAGGGTCTGGTGACTTCTGTTTCAGTGTATCTGAAGAAGTGTGCATGCACACGAAAGCTCATACCAAGAACAAACTTAGTTGGTCTCTAAGGTGCTACTGGAAGGAATTTTTTAATTTTGGTTTAACCAATAAAATAAACGTGCAGCTAAAGGGACAAAATGGGGGGGGGGGAGTGACCCAAAACTAATTGAAATCTCTTCCAATCACAGCCATTGAGGAATGTGACCAAACCTCTACTAAAGTTCTCCCTCCCACCCCATTCTTCTACATTCCTCTTTCAATTGTCCATCCTTTTCCAGCACCCCCCTCCATTGGCTGGTGCATTTGGATCCTTCCATCTTTACAGTGTAAGATGTTTGGCAGTACAATCTGCCCGGAAGATCAATAAAGAGCTGCAGGGATCTAGTTCCCATGGGCACAATATATTTTCTAATATTAGGGCTTGACTAAAGGAGCACGGAACTGTTTCCTTCAGTCAAATAAAATGAGCCGGGGTCTGTCTTTGCAGCAGGTGGTGCTCAGTAATCCTATAGGCAGATGGGGGAAGACTTCTCTGCTGTAGGCAGAGGCAAAACATTATTTCATCAAACACAATGTCCTGCTGAGATTTAGTTTAGGAAGACTTTACAAAACCATGTGATTTAGAGCCAATCAAAAAGGTTTCAGTTACGTTTCATATGCAAAGAACAATTTGATTGACTATGTAGATTTGATTCCAAAATGGGAAGTAGGTTAAGAAGGTGGTGGTGGGGGAAGTGTATTCCCCCCCCCCAAAGGGCCATAAGACTCGTTTGGCAGAAAAGGACGAAATGGAAAACGACTGATGGCACAGGGAGAACCAGGAGTGTTCCTGGACAGGGAGAGGAAGGCCAGTTGACTGACTCCCTGAAACAGCCATGCTATCATAAGAAAGGGGAAGAGCCCTCAATGATATCCAAAAGCCCCCCCCCCCAATCTTCTCACTTTTAACCCATCAGAGGCACCCCTTAGAGGCTTCCCAAAATGGAAGCAAAGGGCAGCATCACAAAAAGCCAGGGGGTCAGCTAAGCGCCCTCCGTCTCCCCCCAATAATTCAAGCACCAAAGAGTGGGTAGGCTTTAACTGAGAAAGCAGTGCTGAATTGGCGATCGGATGTACTTTGCCATCCTCGAAGTAGCAGCATCTCATGTTTTGGGAAGTGTCTCACAAATCATGCCTTAAAAGGTTGGCTATCACTGCAGTGATTGCCTGGCCTGATGGAGAAGTAGAAGCAGGAGCAGGAGCAGCAGCAGCAGCTGTCAGTACAGAAAATAGGGCTGTAATGTGGTCTGGCAAGGTACCGAACTTATATATGGTTACTTAAATGGGAAGGAATAAGACCAGCAATTTCCCAAATTCAGAGGCTCACAAGCTATAGCGGCCTGGGTTCTTCTGTGCAAAAGGAAGGGCTGCTTGAGAATATGGATACAGCTGTGCAAAAACATGACAGAACACTAGATGAGGTGCCCAACGTTCAAGAGTGCTGCAGCTGAAAATGATAAATTAACAGGGTGATTGGGAGCCTTGTATGCCATTTAGTCCATCCCATGCTCAACGCAAGAAATCCAGAGCTAGAGGCACCCCAACAGATGGCAGTCTGGCTTCTGCCTGAAGAATTCTAGCAAGAGAAAGTCCACTCCTCTCCCAACATAATTGCTTCCACTGTTGAACTGCTCTTACTCGTAGCTTAAACCCATTACATTTAGCCCTGGTGTGTGGCAGAGCTGTGGCCCTTCCCCAATTTTATTTATGTTTTCTGAGCTGTTAGCTATGCCTCCCCCTTTTCTGTTAACTGCAAATCTGGATTCCCACCACCCCTTCAACGATGGTCCCCACCTTTCTCTCCCTTTCTGCCACCTCTTCTCCCCATCTCCCTCTCATTGCCACCGGCGTGAAATTAATTCCAAGGGACACATAAGAGGAAGCCAAAGCCTGCAGGTTGCCCACCCCGATCCAAGTCATTAATAACAATGTTGAAGAATGCCATATCCAATGCAGGAGCCTGGTCAAAACCTCCCTCTGCCATGATGAGGAGCCACTGATGCGCATTCTTCGTGTAAGGCAAGAGCAGAGGCCACCTAACAGACCGAAGCCCTACTTAACAGCTAATGCTCTGCCTGCTGATTCCACCCACCAGTCATAACAGAAGAGCCAAAAAAACCCAGCCACAGATATAGCCCATTATTTCTGCATAGATCTTCCACTTCTCACACTGAATGGGTCACAGCTTCCCTGCCATGATGCATTTATGGCCCATGTCAAATTAAAAGCAGGAAATCTAATGGATCTTGTTAAAGATTAAACAGACGTGAAGATGCCTGGTCCAAATTAAACTTAACACCTCGGCTTGCTCACGTCAATTTTCTCAAGCACAGGGAAAAGGTAATTGTCAATTAACGAGACCATTCACGTGTGTGGGAGGGAGAGGGTGTAGAAATCAATAACATGGAACAATATAGAGCTATATAATCTCAATCAGCATTCTATAATGGAAAGGCTTTCAGACAGATATACAGAGTAATTGGCTACTCTCTTGTGCCTCATCCCCTAAGCTATACAATAGTCCAATTAAAATGTAACATTGCAGCACTGCAGTTACTTGGTTTCTATATGCATCAGTCAATGTTTGTACACTCCCAACTTTGCAAACAGTAACAAACCTGCTTGGAATAGCAAAAACATGGGCCGATGAAGGGTGATAAATCTGTGGGTCAGGCTTGACAGTCAAATGCCTTTTAATGAAATATAATCTAGCAACAAAAGACAAAAAAAAATTGTTTAAGGTTGTAGCACCCTGGTGACTGACTGATTTATTGCAACAGGAGCTTTCATAGGTTACAGTCTGTTTTCCAGATGGATGGAGTGGTGGTGTTTATGAATGCTCACACCACAACAAACCTGTTAGCCTCAAACATGGCACACCAGCCTTTGTTCTCTGCTGTTGCAGATATGTCTTTTTGGTACTCCCAGGCTGTTGCCATTTTTGCAGGCGGGATTCACGTGCATACTGGCAAATTTAATTTCCACAGTTGAAGTCGATGTGGCACTCTAGTGCAACAACCCCACTTCCAAAGCCCACCCCAGACTCGTAGCAGTATGGAAAAGTGCAGTGGAAAGTGTTGTCTAACAATTGCTTGACACAACATCACACAACCTCCCCACAAACACATCGGAATGAACACTCGATACACAGCCGGCATTGTATAACCTCCCTGCAAACTTTGTGCAAACAAATCAGGATGAATGTTCCATAAACAGGGTGTCTGGAAGCAACCTTTTAAAAAGAGAAAGAAAGAAAGAAAGAAAGAAAGAAAGAAAGAAAGAAAGAAAGAAAGAAAGAAAATACCGGTAGTACATCACCTGCATTTTGCAATCATGTACAAGTAATCCTGCACTAACATAAATATCAGTGTCTCATCTCTTTATGATCTGTGCACAGAATGAAACTGACTTCTGCATGATCCATGGCTGGAAGTTAACCTGGTCAATCCAGAGCCAAATACTGAATCAACGGATCATCCTCTTCACTTCCTGACATCTCACAACCTTCCACTCACTCCACCTCACCTTAGTATAAAATTAATTAATTAATTAAATTATTACTTATACCCCGCCCATCTGGCTGGGTCTCCCCAGCCACCCTGGGGGGCTTCCAGCAGGAGATTAAAAATACATTAAAACATCAGCCATTAAAAAACTTCCCTAAACAGGGCTGCCTTCATATGTCTTTTAAATGTCAAATAGTTGTTTATTCCTTTGACATCTGATGGGAGAACGTTCCACAATGGTTCTCTTGGAGTGGATGCCCCTAAAGAGGTTGCCAACCCAACAGCCATTTTTTAATGAAACATTAAGCCTAACGTCCCAGGAAAGTTCATGCTTGCTGTCAGTAAAATCACAGTTTAAGTTGGGAAAGAGGAAATAAGAAGAAGGGCGTGGAAGCAACTGTTTTTGCATAGTTGCTCAGCAACTGCGTAGGATTCTCTCCATTTCCCTCTTCCATGCTGAGCTCGGCATGAAGCTGGCTAGAAAACCATGTGACTACTGCATCTTAATTTATAGTAGCTGTTGTGCTGGGAACACTGCCTGCCACTGCAACCTTTTGAGGACCACCAGTTACCACCCTTGGAGCCAGCTGGCTGCCTTCTCTGAGCTACCAATTCAGAGTTCATAATGCAAACATTTGTCTTCTGCAGTTATGGGTTCCTTCCATTTATTTGCTAACCCAACTTGTAAGTTGAAAAGACTTTTATGGGGCTTGATCTCATTGATTTTAGCCAGGAACTCAGACAGCAAAGATAATCTAGGCTCCATCCAAGAAAGGGCTTCATGAGCCAAAGGATGTGTGCTAATGGAACTGCACTGAAGAAAACATCTTTGAAATTGCATTTATTTCACACCCAAAGCCATCTATATCCCGCTAAACACCCAATGTTTCCAAATATGTAAGATTAATGTGATCAAATATAGATTGCTTCTTCAGGTATGAAGTTTACAGGCTGGGCAGCCCAGCACATTTTAATTCATTGTTGTTATTTGTATAGCACTATTAATGTGCATGTCACTGAGCTCAGATACATTTATCCAGATCAAAATATGCACCCTGGGTTGGTGTACAGAGTAGTGACAAGGTATTTAATAGTCCATACAAATAAAAGAAGATGCTTCAGGAACACGGCATGCTAACCCATGGTGCATTACAGCTAGTTATTGCAAGTGCAGAAGACGAAGAAGAAGTTTGGATTTGATATCCCGCTTTTCACTACCCGAAGGAGTCTCAAAGCGGCTAACATTCTCCTTTCCCTTCCTCCCCCACAACAAACACTGTGAGGTGAGTGGGGCTGAGAGACTTCAGAGAAGTGTGACTAGCCCAAGGTCACCCAGCAGCTGCATGTGGAGGAGAGGAGACACAAACCCGGTTCCCCAGATTACGAGTCTACCACTCTTAACCACTACACCACACTGCATTTGGTGCTGTTGGTGAGAATGCTTATGTTTTTATGCTAAAGTCTACACTCCTGAGAAATCCTGATGCAGCCGAGGATTGATGGTGTGCTGAGACAGCTTGTGAAAGGCAAATAGTGGGGAATGGTGTGCATGTGTGCGTGTGTGCACATGTGTATCTATGTATGTGTGAGCAGGAGGTGGTATCCATGTGTGTGAGCCAATGAATGAGCAGCAGAGAGGTTGTGGGGAAGGGTGTGGGGATGGTGGAGGATTTTGTTCACTCTGAAATTTCAGAGCTACTGAACCCTGGGCCATAACCCTTGAACCAGTCCTTGGAATGGAACATAGATCTGTGGCTTAGTTTGCATTTAAAAATGTTTTTAATTTACATGTTTTCCATGTGGATTTTTAAAGATTGTCTAAAATTATCATTTAATTAGACAGATGGGCTCCCAGGCGCCCATCCCTAAAAAGATGGGGAGGAGACACAGTCGCTACTCTTGGGCATGCAGCCCCCAACCACCTGCCCACCACTATGTACCACTGTGGCCCTTGGGACAAAATGCTGCCCACCCCTGCACTAAACAGAATCTTGTACCATTCTGCTTCTTTGGTGCTTTCAAAGAAGTCCAAGAGGGGAGGGGGGATGCAAGTGGAAATGTTAGATGCCTGAAACCGAAAGCTTAAATGCTGTGCTATTTTTGTTTTAATAAAGTGATCCAGGGCGGAATAGTTTTAATGGGAAAGCCATAAAACGGTATGGAGTAATTTAATCTTTAAATGAATGCCTTACATTTTCTTTTAGCCCTCCATATACTTTGTTCCAGATTCTCAACATCCTTAAAACAAGAGCAAAAATGTATTTGCTGCATAAAATAAGATGCTGGTAATTTCTCTCTCTCTCTTTCTTTAATGAGCTGAATTAGGAAAGTAGGGCCAGTTTCAGAGTAAGCAGGCTGGTGTCGATTTTTAAAAATGAGGAGTGTGTGTGTGTGTGTGTGTAGCTTGTTTGTACTGAACTGCTCTATAATGATGCTTCTGGGATGAAGAAAAAGATATCCACGTTCCCAGCATTGCATAGGTTAATGGAAAGACGGGAATTTGGGCTGACAGCTGACAGTTCAGTGACACATACAGATTCATTTCTGACCCAGTCCATCACCCCTGATTGCAATTTCTGACTGCAGGAAGGGAAGCCTCACTTCACTGACTCCACTGTCAGCTCTGCACATATTCAAACAATCACATTCAATGGCAAAAGAAACCCCCATTAGGTGCAGAGATGGGAAGGCAATTTAAATGCCAAAAAGCAAGGAAATGAACAAAATTGAGGTGTTCCTACTTTTTTGCAACTATTGTGATAGCCACCTCTGTTCTGGTGTTTGAGGTTGTAAAAGGAATATAGATCTATATAGCCAGTCAGCACAACACTGGGAGGGCAGATTATCAGTTTGGAATCCGCAATTGAGAACATGAACCATTGCCTCTCTCTATTTTTCAAAGCCTTCTTTTCTGAGCAGGGATATGGGCAGGAGAGAAACTTTAGGTTCCTCCTCCTGTTCTCCAAGAGAGGTGGGCCTCGAAAATATTAGCATCCAGCCACTTGCATTTAATGTGGTTTAAGGGGCAGATCACTTGTTCTCCCACTCTACACTCACTTCCCCATCTGTGCTCTTACACACACACACACACACACACACACACACACACGGATAGGGTGGGGGACTTTTCTTATTCCCACAGCAGTAGCACACACAGTCCACTTAAACCAGGGTGGGGAATCTTTTTTTTCAATCCAAGGGCCACATTCCATCCTGAACAACCTCCTGTGGGGCCACAGGCCAGTGGGGCAGAGGGAAAAGTGGCGAAGAAGAAGAAGAAGAAGAAGAAGAAGAAGAAGAAGAAGAAGAAGAAGAGTTTGGATTTGATATCCCGCTTTGCACTACCCGAAGGAGTCTCAAAGCGGCTAACATTCTCCTTTCCCTTCCTCCCCCACAACAAACACTCTGTGAGGTGAGTGGGGCTGAGAGACTTCAGAGAAGTGTGACTAGCCCAAGGTCACCCAGCAGCTGCATGTGGAGGAGTGCAGACACGAACCCGGTTCCCCAGATTACGAGTCTGCCACTCTTAACCACTACACCAAACTGGCTGGAGCAACATGCAGAGACAAAAGGACAATCACTAGGGATTGAGCCTTTGGGGTAGCAGGCCCTGTCCAGTGGAGCTCCCTGCCAGTAAAGCTTCAGCAGCAACAATCCCTTTACCGACCAGTATTTGATCTTATTGTGATGTTCAGTTTTTTATGTGTCCTGTCTTGATATGTTTCTATTTAAAAGCAGTCTATTGATATTCCAATAAATATATGACTGAAGTAGACCAAATAATTATTTGCCTTTGCCTTCTACTACTTCCCTCTACTGTCCAGCAAATACACAAATAACCACATGTAGGAAGCTCTGCTGAGAAAACCTCTCCTGTCTTGTATACTTTGACAGATCAGTGGCAACACCTAGAACCCTGGAACATCAGCTTCTTAGCAGGACCTCTCTGCTGCCCAAACCAAATGTGATCTCCCTAAGAAATGCAAACTTGGGGAAGGGAGAGTGAGAGAGGAGGAGAGGCATCTCCTGTTTAGGATGCAAGTGGGCTCAACAAGGGTGAGGAACACAGGACTTCCAAAATTCAACACAGACACCATGTCATAGGAACAATTAGACCAATATTATGGTATAGTGTTCTATTTCAGTTTTGATCGGCATAGTTGCCATTCCTCTGCTTCTTCCTTCCTACACATACTCTTTCTGAAGAAATGGCTGAATTGGATTTCTGGGCTGTACTGGTTTCTGAGCACACTCAACGGCTAGTTGCCCTCCCATGCTTGGGATATGCTACTGGTTGTTAAGTGTTGGGGACAGCAGGCTGAATTTGCCAAGCAAGAGATTTTGAATTCAGCTGGCTGCTTCCCTACTCCCAAGGAGACCACCGTAAGCCCAGTGGAAATCCCTCAGCCTTGGCCCCAAGTGGCACATCAGTTGGCAGTAGCTACAGACAGAAAGGAACAGGACAGACCAGGCTACTAGGCTACCTGATAGGGTTGGCTCTTTTGTTACAGAACCACTCTCCCAATTTTGACAGCCAGAGTCCTTAGGGAAGCATGAGTGTATGAGAAGAGAGGAAGTAATGATTATAATGGAAAGAAAGCTGGGAGTCAAGGTGGCCAGCGGGACTTGCATAAGAGGCCAGTACAAACCGCACCCAAATACAGTGGTACCTCAGGTTACAGACGCTTCAGGTTACAGACTCCGCTAACCCAGAAATAGTACCTCGGGTTAAGAACTTTGCTTCAGGATGAGAACAGAAATTGCACAGCGGCAGCGGGAGGCCCCATTAGCTAAACTGGTACCTCAGGTTAAGAACAGTTTCAGGTTAAGAACAGACCTCCAGAACGAATTAAGTTCGTAACCAGAGGTACCACTGTATGGCAGCACTGAAAATGCTGGAGATAATGGCAACCACACAGGTATGAGAGACACTGCAGCCCTGACCAGTCCAAAAACATTCAGGCCCAGAGAGTGATAGGTCTGGCATACACCCCTATAAAGGAGGGGTGGAAATTGTCTTTGGGAGTTGGATTCCCCCACCCCCAATGAACACTTGGGCTTTACTGCCGTGCTTAGTTCTTGAAAGCCAAATAGATTTTCCTTCTCCCTTTAATGAAAAACAGCTTCAGGATATTAGGATCAAAAGAGCCAGTGCATATACCAGATGCCTGGGCCTGATCTCGGATGCAATAATATTGAAGAATTGTATACAAACCAGTAATCCAATGAATAATTGTTGTGCTTACTGAAGATTTAGGAATTCCTCAGGTGATTTCAAAAGATCGTTTAGGGCCTCGGAGAAGCAGGAGGAATGGGCGGGGAATCAGCATCCCATTAACAATACATTCATTACCCATGTCAGATGGAAAAGCACTACCAAGCTCAGCGTCTCATTAATATACAAGTCACTCATTTGTTTACAAATAGAATTTCGTCCTCAAAAAAGAACTCTGAATGTTAAGCACTGGGAATGTCACAGGGTGCCAGCCACCGCCTCATAGTCCATTACAGCTTTAATGCTCAAGCTAAGCAGAGGCATTACAACATTTCAGAAAGAGAGTGGAAATCTGTTTGAGGAGCGTTGTAAAACCTTTTCATCAGGAACATTTTCCAAAAGAATTATTGAACTTATTAAATTTAACATCAAGCTTGAAATTAAATACCCAAATGTATTAAATGCGTTAAGAGAGAAAGAACCTCTTTAATGTCTAGCAATGTATCGCACGGCCGTACACAGCACTTCTCATTGATGGATGATTGATGGAGGGGCAGGGAATGGGGGAAATCAATGCAGACCAGACGAACCACTCCAGCTCAATAACAAGGTCCGAAAGCTTGTGAGGAGAGATGTTGGATAATTAACGACAATGGGGGAGAGGAGATGTTCAGAGCAGCTATGGTAGGAAAGTTACGATACACCAGCGATTCCCAAAGTTCAAGTCGCATCTCCCTAAAATGCAAGAGCCTCCTCTTTCCCTCTCTGTTGATGAACATGCATTTACACCTAGAAACAGACGGCCAACTAGAGGATTCTGGCCTATTAGGACAAAATGGAGCATCATTCACCTGCCTTCTTTCTTCCATCTCTGTCGGCTTCCTCCTCTTCAGTCTCAGTAGGGGTGAGGATGTGGTGGGGGAACTAGAATTACCGGTAGTTGTCTCTGCCTGTCAATGGCTTTTGGCTCCGCCTACTGTTGGACTTCCTGCATTCTGCATTGGACATGCCCCAGTCCCCACAGCTACCAACCTTTCCATGGTCCTGCTCTAGCAGCACCAAGACATGCCTACAGCAACCCATACATAGGATCAGCTACAGTACTCGTTGCTATAAATGCTAATCATCAGTGGCTAGCTAAATGTTTTTAGATGCAGGCGCAGATTATTATTATTTTTCTTTTTAAATGGCTGAGTTCAGTTAACAGCAACCCATGGCAGTGATCACAAACATTTTAAGTCATGTGTTGTTTGGACTAGGTCCATGCATCTGCCTAGCCTAGCTTCCACTGACAGCTGCAGTCCATTTGTGAGCAACCTTCAAAGAGTGGCCAAGTACACAAAATGGACCCTAAATTGTGCAGAGCTCCTGGCTTTGGAAGGGCTCAAATGGAAATTCTGTGATAAGCCTCCAGCTATTCAAATGGGGTTATCACTGAATTAAAGATGAAATAATGAATGATATAGGGAACTCAGCAATCTTTTTTTCTTCTTCTCCCCCAGCTGAAATTCAGTCTATTTTAAGCAGTTTCTCTACTTTTCATGCACTAGGCAATTTCTACTGATAATGCATAACAGAGAAGAAAGGAGGAATTTCCTATTATCAAATAAAAGGGGTGTGTGGCAACTTCTGACACTCAAGGAAGCCATTTTGAGATTGGCTTTTCTTTAATGTTCCTGGTTATGCCCCAGTAGCTCCCTATCATTCCAGGAGCCTCCGCTTGTTCCTGGACAATTAATTTCCCTGTGTGGTTTCACTTATATTGGATCATCAAGAACTAGTTTATTGTAATACTTGTATGTACAACAACAACAACAACAACAACAGAAATAGATAAAGTCGATATAAAATATAATAATGCCACACATTAACAGTAACCAGCCACATGCTTGGGCAACAAAAATAATGAAATAAAATAAAATCCTGGGTGAAAAGAAAATCAGCACATGCCTTATTTCCAGTGGAAGAGTGTTCCAAATAGCAGGCACTCTGAGCACACATACACATACAAAGAAAATAAAGGTGCATCTATTTAAAAGGATTTATACACCACCCTCCCAGCACTCCAGGCTGGACACATTATTTAAAAACAATATATAATTTAAAAAAAAACAACTAAGTAAGCTACAGCAAAATACAACAGCAGCAGATTAAAACACACACACACACACACGCAAAATATCAGGACCAGTCCTTAAAAACCATATGAGGCAAATGCATCTAATTACAGAATTTATAAGCCGCCCTGTGCAAAGTTCAGTAATAATAAAAACAATGAAAGCATAAATGTACAGGAAATGGCTGCATTGGAGGAGAGCCTTGGCACAGAACTGAAGGGGCTGATTGAACAACAGGAGGAAAAGGTATGGCTACTCCGGAGTAATGGATCGTCCCTTGGGGGTGGCAGACCCAGGACGGAGAAAATTGTTATAACTAACTCCCGAGGTGAGAGCTTGGGAGCGAAGGTGAGAACTTTATGTTTATATCTACAAATAAAAGAAGAATGTGATGATGAACCGGAGAGGCTGGGGGAAAAGGTGTGCACCCTGATGTTCTATGCAAGGACTACTTTGGACTTAGTCTGGATCTGTGGTTATGTAAAGAAAAAGGATACTTCGAGGAGCAGCTCTGGAGCAAGACGACCAAAGAAAATGGACAGAAGGGGGATAGGGTGAATGATACTAAGGTATAAAGGAAAAGAACGTATTATGGTAACCTGAAACCGGTGTGTCAAGACTTTAAGTTTTTAGAGAAAGAAAAGAGGTACTCTAAATTTTTGTTACTAACAGCAGTTATAGTGAATGAAGATATTTGTTATGATTTATTTTGAAAACAAGGGGACAAGAACCAGAATCTTGTGTGGAATTAATATTAAGTTATAACATGATCTGATCTATGTTAAGTTAAGAATGGGAAAATATTGTTTATTATGAATCAAGATTTGTTAAAAAGAAGCTTTTGATTTTAATTTTTAGATATTTGGATTTTTTAAGATCAAGATGGTATAAGATGTTATTAAAGTAATATTTGGGATTGGAACCGAAGGTGAAAAGGCAGGGGAAGTCTGTACCAAGATTCGACCAAGAAATTTTTTTTTTACAGCATAAGAAGAAGAATTATTGGTATTTGTGTATTTGTTTATTTCTAGTTGGGGGTGGGTTAATGTGGGTGTTATATTTGTATGTTGTTTGTTGTAAAACCAATAAATTCTTATAAAAAAAAAAAAGAAAGCATAAATACAATACGAGAGCAGTATCTGAGAGTAAGGACCGATTAAAGCTAAAGCGGATTGAATGGCCAGGGGAAATGAATAATGGTTTTCTTTGCCTGGTGCTGAAGTAGGCACAAGGCAAATATCTCTGAGGGCATTTCACAGCAGGAGCATCACCACGGAAAAGTCCCTCTCTCCCACAGCCGCTGGCTCTGCACCTCATCCAGTACAGGACAGGTGAACCCCAATTACCATCAGCCTCAGTCAGCAGGGACAATGGTCACGGATGTTGAGAGATGTACTCTTCATTAATATAACCCTTCAGGTGTTTTGAACAGTGCTATCATATCTCCCCTTTGTCTTCTCTTCTCCAGGATAACTGTTCCCACTTAATTGAAACGTTTTCCTCATAGGAATGGTTTCCCATACCCTTGACCAACCTTCTAAAGCCTTACCAATTTGTCTACATCCTTCTTAGAGGAAGTCTGATTATGGCAGAATACAATGGCATGAATACTTCTTGTGACTTGCAAACTATGGTTCTATTAAGGAAGCACATAATCATATCAGCCTTTATTGCAGCCTGCATCATACCGCTGACTCAAGTTCAGTTTCTGAGTTCATTTTTCACATGCCAGATTTCCCCCATCTTACACTTGTGCATTTTTTAAAAAAACAAACAAAACCAAAACCTTAAATGCAAAATTTTACATTTGTCTCATCTGAATTTCACTGTATTAGCTTGAACCCCACTTTCCACGCCATCCACAAGAAACAAGAAGCTAATTCTCTTGTTTCCCTGTCTCGGGCTTCTGCTTGTGCTATGAGAGGGGCAGAAATCAGTAGCAGGGATTCACCGCTCAGCTTCACACAACTCAGCGACCTTCCTCTGTCATTTCCACCTCCTCACCACCACATCTGAACATACATCATGCTCATGTTCAAGTCAGACTGTAAAGGAAAACATTTTTCCAACTTACTCCATGGCTGATGGCACTAAGCGCCTGTCAAGGTGGCAAATGGACTCTACCACGGCATACTCATCTACACTGCCTGAAAAATTATTCCTACCCGTCAGTGGCAGATTGAAAGAGATATGAAACCCATTCCCATGATGAATAAAATCGGAGTTAAATAAGGTGAGAACGTCTTCAGTGTCTGCTGGAGTCAGTACTTTATTTGAGGTTATTACATTCCTGCAGAAAACCTGAATGGGTCACTTTACATATCCACTTATCTTCTGCAATCAGCTAAGCAGTTCTGTTTACTGCTTTCTGTTTTTCTTCAAACGATATACACAAAAGGTAGACTCCCGAGTTAGAACACACAAAATTCCTTCCCACAGCCAGTGCCCCCATGAAGTCGAATCATACATGAATCTGTTCACACCACCAGCTCTGGATAAGTCTGCATATGATATAGGCCAGCCTTTCTCAACTATGGATCCCCAGATGTTGCTGGACCACAACTTGGACTGCACTTCCAGAAAGCATAGTCAGGGTTGATAAGAATTGTAGACAACCACACCTGGGGACCCAAGTAGTAGTCAAATAAGTAAGGGCCATAGCTCATTGGGGGAGCATCTGCTTTCCATGCATACCGTCCCAGTTTTAATCCCTGGCATCTCCAGATAGGGATAGGAGAGTTTGCTGCCTAAAACCATCCTGGACAGCTGTTGCCAGTCCGTGTAGACCAGGCATGGCCAAACTTGGCCCTCCAGCTGTTTTGGGACTACAATTCCCATCATCCCTAGCTAACAGGACCAGTGGTCAGGGATGATGGGAGTTGTAGTCCTAAAACAGCTGGAGGGCCAAGTCTGGCCATGCCTGTTGTAGACAATTTTGAGCTAGATAGGCCAGTGATCTGACACAGGAGAAGGCAGCTTTCTACGTCCCTATGTCCAAATGATGCATGTAGATGCCTGAATAGCTCAGTTGGTTAGAGAGTGGTGCTGATAACGCCAAGGTTGCAGGTTCGATTCTCGTATGGGTCAGCTGCCTATTCCTGAATTGCAGGAGGTTGGGTTAAATCAGGGTTTCCCAAACTTGGGTCTCCAGCTGTTTTTGGACTACAACTCCCATCATGCCCAGGTAGCAGGACCAGTGGTCAGGGATGATGGGAACTGTAGTCCCAAAACAACTGGAGACCCAACTTTGTGAAAACTTGGACTAGATGATCATCAGGGCCCCTTCCAACTCTACAATTCTATGATTCTATGCAGACGACAAAAGCATATGAATAAAGACACACATTGAAGAGGAAGGCTAACCGAGAGAGAGAAAACATCATTAACTCATAACAGGGGCCTTACTAAGTCAGACCAGGGGACCGTGTAGTCTAATTCTCTACCCTGCATTTCAGTTGCCCTTTCACAGACAGAAGGCATCCTTCCCAATTTAAGTTACAAGAAAGTAGATACCTACTAAACATCAGGAAGAACTTTCTAGCAGTAAAAGCTGTTCAACAGTGGAACAGACTCCCATGAGAGGTGGTGGACTCTATTTCCTTGGAAGTTTTAAAGCAGAGGCTGGATAACCACCTGCCATATATGATCTAGTTGAGATTCCTGCATTGCAGGGGGTTGGCCTAGATGACCCTCAGGGCTCCCTTCCAACTCTACAATTCTATGATTAACTCCATCGAGTGGGGAATCCCACCAGTGGAAAGCAGAGGGAGGAGGTATCTGCCGGTTCCCCTATCCTCTCCCCCCTCCCCAGCTCTAGCACCTGTGCTTTTCCCAAACTCCCCCAATCCTCCAGAGAAGATTTTCAGGCAACACATGAAACAAGGTGATGAGCAAACTCGCAAAAAAAAGAGAAAAGAGAAATGCCCCTTTGTATCTTGGGAGCATTTCTTGAGTGGAGTTCTGCTTGTGGGAACTTAGGATCCAAGCACACAATCAGGGCACAATGAAATGTAACTTCCCTCTCCCCCCTCTCCCCGAGCAACTAATAATCAGGAAAATATTAGCTCGATGAAGATGTTGACCCAGTGTGCAGAGTTTGTGAAAAAGCCAAATCTATGCTAGGGATCATTAGGAAAGGAATTGAAAATAAAACTGCTGATATCATAATGCTATTATACAAATCTATAGTGTGGCTGCATTGGAATACTGTGTACGGTTCTGGTTGCTTCACCTCCAAAAAGATATTGCAGAGTTGGAAACAGGGGAACAAAATGATCAAGGGGCTGGAGCGAAGCCTTTGCAATGAAAGGGAGCTGCTTTGGGGGCTTTTGAGGTTAGAGAAAAAGCAAGTAAGAGGTTTGCCAGATTGCGCATGGCATGGAGAAAGGGGATGGACACAGAAAAGTTTTCCTCCCTCTCTTAAGTGGGGGCATGTGCAGATGGGGAGAGGTCTATTCATGCAACAAAGCTTTACCATTCTCTTCCGCTGTGAGCTCCCTAAATCTGTTCTGCTGTTTTCCCCACCCCTCCAGAGTAGATTTAGGGGGCATGAGGGAGGTGGGAGGGGCAGGAAGCCCATTTTGTCAGCAGAGCTTGTTCCGCACACACACACAAAACTTATTTGAATCTCACCCAGGCCCTAAGGTTTAGGGTAACTTCAACTTTTCTCTTCTCACTTATGCAGCACCTCTTAACACTTCCATCTACTCCAGCAGTGTCCCTACCCCTCCCATTCGGCTTCTCTTTACTTACCGTAGTAGCATAATCCTTTGTTACTACACAACTTGTTGCTCTGGAAATGGACCATGCCAAGCAGAGGGGATTAGTTCTCCTTGAGGACAGGAATGAGCAGATGCCCTCAGAGAAACTGTTTGCTTTCGCATTTCTTTAGTACAGAAGCATAAACACAGAGGCATAAGGAGCGGAAGGTTATTAAACAGGGAAATCCTCCACAGTCCACTAAAGGCTCTGGGAGAGATTTTCCCCCCAATCACTACAGCTGTTGAAACATTGCCCTCAGATGCCTTGGACGCACTGCCACGCAACCACCACAGCAATATGCACTCATTAAGAACTTCAGAAGAGCCTGAAGGATCAGGCCAATGGCCCATCTAGTCCAGCATCCTGGTCTCAAAGAAGGCTATGGGAAACCCTTAGCAATTGCCACTGAATAACCAGTGGCAAATGTCCCAATTCCTCAGCACGATACTAGAGAACAGGCTTGTCAAAGAGGCACTTCATGATTTAGAAACACAGGGCAGTGTCGGAGCCTAACTGAAAAGCTGTGTGACAAAGAGCATAAGGAGGTGCTTGCAGGTTTCCCACAAGTATCTGGCTGGCCACCATGAGAACGGGATGCTGGACTAGGTGGGCCATTGGCCTGATCCAACAGGCTCTAATTATGAGTTGGGAACCTTTGCATCCCAAGGGCCACATTCCCCTCTGTGCAAATTTCTAGGGGCCACATGCCAATTGTGGGCAAAAGGGGATGCTGCAAGGAAATGCAGCCAGATGGGCGGGGTAATAATAATAATAATAATAATAATAATAATAATAAATTGTGATTTTTCCTCTGCACAGTATGCTAGCTATATATATGCACTCACACTCCCCTCACTATCCTTCATCCAGGCAGGCAAGAGTCATCACCAGATTTCAAGAACACATTCCTGGGAAGCACTCGAGGAGGATGTGAAGCGACGTCAGGAAGAGGCGTGGTCTGGGGAAAGGGGGAGTGGCTTGAGAGAGGGTGTGTGGCCTGGGCGGAATGCTATGGGCCAGACAGCATAAAGGGAAGGTGGGGGATAGGCTGAGTTATGACGTTCAATTCTGCGTCAAACCTGAAAGATCTGTGTTTCTGCACATCCTAGAGGTCCCCCCCCCAATCAACACCACATGACACACACTTCCTGTTTCACGCCCCCACCCAACCCTGCAAGGAAAAGAAAGGAGCCCGTCTCTTTCTGATAAGAATTCAGACCTCCACAGCATTAATACGAAAATTGGTTCACACCCAGCGCAAGGCGAGAGAAAGCAGGGGGTGGGAAATTCATTTGCCACCTTCGTATTTTTCTCTTTGAGATGAATTAATTATGAAACGGAAGGACACATTTTAATGCTTTAAACTCAGGCAAGTGAGAAATGTAAGCTCAACGATCTGGGGGGGGGGGGAATGCCAATCTATTATTCTAATCATAACTGTCATGATAGGTTTAAGCACAGCTTTAATAGTTTGCCTGGCGATTGTCAACTCTGGCCTCTGCCGCCACCCACAGGCTACTTTGCCGCAACAGCAAAGAGAAAAGCAAGATAGCCAGGGGAGGATTAGAGTGGGAGAAATTATTGCGGATGAAAACTCTCAGGCCAACTTGCTACTTCAAAACAAAACTGACTGATGCAGAGGCTTAAGAGCTCACACGGCATCATGTGTCATCAGCTAGTCCTTTGAGACGTCATGGGTCCCATGTTAAATTGGCTCAAAGGTCCTTTTTCACATTGGGGATGATGGGGCAGCAAAGAGGAGCATGTGTTGCCAACTATGGAAGGGACTGGGTCTAGACTCTTGTTGAACCCACCACGGGCATTGCAAGGGGGCAGGGGGGCGGGCCGCCCCGGGTTCCAGGGGAGGGAGGTGACACTTGGACCAGCCCCGCCCCGCCGCCAGGCCCCGAGCAAGCCGCGGAGCGAAGCTGCTCCACCCCGCGGCCCGTCTGGGGTCCGCCCACCGGCGCTGCTCTAGGGCTGCTCTGCGCGATCGGCGGCTCATGGGGCTGCCCCAGGAGCCGGTGCTCGCTCAGCGGGTTGCCGCTGGAGCAGCAGCACCGGCGGGGTGGACTGCGCATGCCCAGATTTCCGGGCATGCGCAGTGGTGCCTTCGTGCGGCAACGCCGCCCTGGGTGCCCAAGAGGCTTCCTACGCCTCTGGAACCCACATTGGGGTTCAGTGAAAAAAGGGACTGGGCACAAACCCACCCATCCCACAGTGGCTAATGTCACTGGACAAAGAAGTGCAAAGGGCCAGTTTTCCAGGCGTGTGTCTCCAGAGGTCCGATGACCTGGTGGGGTGGTGGAAAGGCTTCTCCCTGCCCTGCTGCCTCTCAGAGCTTGGTCAGGGTGAGTCACCTTGTACTCTCTCCAAACAACAACACTGCCTTGATGCCACCACCCACCCATTCCAGTTACATCCCAGTGTGACAAGGAGATACAAGCCAGGGACTGGTGAATATATGGTGATGGCTATGTAACAGAGGCTTGCCACTGAAAATCGTTTGGGTGCACAGCCCTGAATCGAATGAGGATAACACACTTGGCACCACCCTTTCATAATCCAATTTCAGTATAACCACAGGGAATTCTAAGTGGAAATCCATTGCTTTTGTGCAGGGGGCGGGGGAACAGATGAAACAGGAAATTACAGATTTTAGATACAGAAAAGGCTTAATGGACCCCGTCCAGTTCAATATTCTAAGGTGCATTCTTTCCTGCTTCTTTCTAGGTATACGTGCCAATGTACCTACCCTGCTAGATAAATGGAGAAGCCACCATTTAATAAAAAATATGAATAACCAAACTTAAGGTAGCTAAATTCTAGCAGTGGAAAGCTTGTCCCAAATCATGAGACAAGACACAGGAGGAGGGGGAGGAGTGTCCAGAACTGTTTTCTGACAAATGCCCCCTGGCAGAACTTTATTTTGATTCAGCTGCATAGCTACTGTAATATATAAGAGAATTGGCATTGGCATTTTATGCATGCCCATCTTTAGGAAGAGACATATTTGCAGTGGCCTGGATCCTAACTTTCCTCCCAGGAACAGAACAGAGGTGCTTCTCTCTGCAGTCTCCTGCACACCTCCTAATTCTCACACAGTGCTAATTCTCTTATGATCGCTATCATTTGTTCAGATATCAACTGATATTCTTTTGTTATATTGAGCCTTAAAGCCACAGATCCTTGGTACAGGGCCTCAAAAGAATTGATACGGGACAATAGAAAGCTTTTGAAATGAAATGTGCAGCATTATCCACTAAGTAAAAGCCATTCTTCCTTATTTGCTTTGGGATGCTTTGGAGAACAAAGAGGATATTAAACAAAGCAGAAAGCCAAAGCCAAAGGAATACAGCACCTGCAGCTTCTCTAATGAAAGATGGAGAGCTTCAGAGAACATCAGCAAAATTAAGTGCATTGGTGGTAGAAAGAGTGCTTCATGATGGTAGACAGAAAACAACTCAGCATTACCTTAAAATGTCTTTGGGACCACAGACATGAAGATGGTTGACTGGGCTGGGTTAGAAGGAAAGTTATACCAAAATAGAGTCAGATTACAAAACACCAATGCTAGCAACATATGTTGATTCCCACTCCCTCAAAAGGAGGCAGGAACACTCACCAGAATAAGTGCTATCCTCACCTCCAAGCCATATTATGAACTCACATGACCCCTGCACTAGAATCAGGAACGAGCTTTCTTTGGCTCCCACAAGCAGACTATGTGGAGTCTTCCACTAGAATCTTTTACCATCTAGACAAGGAGAGAAAAATGCACTATGCAAGACTGGGAGTTATACAGGGCAGGAAAACAGTACCTCTCCATGAGACTGGGGGTGGGCTTTGAGGTGTCCCCTCTCTGGAGACATGCGCCTCCAGAGAGAATACTATTTTCGGCAAACAAACAATGATCCATCTTACAATGTGGCCTGCAAAGGCATGGCCTTATCAGTCCAATGGCCTCTTAAGTAAGCTCTTGGGCTGTTACTTCACAGCAAAGCACCCTGAAAGGTACACAGTCTTCGGAGGGAGCAAAAGATGCTTCCCTTCTTCAGCTGTCCTGATAAACCTCACCACTGGATGTGTGTGGTTTGCCCCTGAAGAGATCGTCCCCAGGTCTGATGGGCTCCCACAACAAGAAGATTTCACCTAAACATTAGGAAGAACTTCCTGACAGTAAGAGCTGTTCGACAGTGGAATTTGCTGCCAAGGAGTGTGGTGGAGTCTCCTTGTTTGGAGGTCTTTAAGCGGAGGCTTGACAGCCATCTGTCAGGAATGATTTGATGGTGTTTCCTGCTTGGCAGGGGGTTGGACTGGATGGCCCTTGTGGTCTCTTCCAACTCTATGATTCTGTGATTCTAAGTGGATATTAGATGCAACCTCTGCCAACATGCCACAAATGGAAGTTTCCAAGGAGCTAATCCGGAAAAGCTTACCATTTCCCTGTAATGCCCAAGTTTGCTCTGAAAGAACCATGCTGTGGCAAAGGTGACTAATTTCAGCCACTGCAGCAAGGGAAGGAGAAAGAGGGGTGGGAAGAGGCTGCGGAATCAAGGTACTGTTCATTTGTGGTCATTAACATCCCCCCACAGCAAGCAGAACCATTACTTCTAGACTCCAGGCAGCATTCTAAGTCAAGTGATTACATTATGTAAAATGGAAATATGAAGAATAAAACTCGGTGGGGTGTTACTGCTATTCAGCTGTTAAACAGCTGCACTAATTCACATGCAACGTGACTGCATTTCAGATGGCGGCTGGAACAAATCCTGCATATTTCTGTTTCGAAAGCACTTACTGATCTTATAATTGGATGTTTAACACAAGGCATCTATAGCCATGTTTGGATACCAAGAAATTATCTCAATTGCACTCACAGGCTCCACCCAAAGAGCAGGTACCTGGCACTTCAGAATGATCTGCCATCTTTGCTGCTGTCCATTCCCTGATGGGATTTCTGGGCGCTCAACACTAACAGCTATTTTGGATGACAGGATTTCTGTTTTGTTTGAGATGTTTAATTTTGTTACCCACCTCCAGCAATCCCAATCTATTTCTATTTAATTGCAGTCTTAAGGAAAATAGTCCCCACCCCACCCCAAAAAAGTCTCTTGTAGAATCACACCAACCAGCTTCCAGAGACAGTTAAGATCTGGGGTGATGTAATAAAAGGGAGGGTACGCTTCAGAAAGACAGCCCCACATTAAATGGTTTCTTCCTCCTGAAATTAATTTATGGTCTGATATCAAGTGCTACCTATACTGCCAATCCATCTCGCTTCCTGACTTCAAGAGTTTTGTCCTCACTGACGCCTGGTGGGAGAAGGGGACAGAATGTTTTTTCTTTCTCCTGGGAAGTAGTAAGCAAAAACGTGAGAAACCCACTTCCCTCACCCTTTCCAGTCTTGCCTCTCTAGCCCAGAAAGGCAGTAGGCAATTTTTTTGTGGGCTCCCATTCAGGCTGGGTCAGGTGGCAGCTGCAGATCTCCACATGCTTTAAATTAAAGTTGGGTAAATTTCTCTCTCTCTCTCTCTCTCTCTCTCTCACACACACACACACACACACACTGCTATCACATCTCTGCAGGTTGCATGAAATAAAGGCTGCATGAAGGCTACAAGTTCCCCATTCACACTTTAAACAGAGAAATAAATAAAGGCAATAATAATGTTGTCAATTTTTAAAGCAGATGTTTCAGAGATGCTTTGACAACAGATTAAATTTTAAGAGAATTAAAACTTGCACATAAACTTAATCCAGATCTAATCTGTTGCCCAAAATATCATTTGCGGTTGTATTTCTGAAGAATTCTCCAGTGCCTGACCTCATTTCTTTGCACATTACATGTGACTACACATTTTGCCTCCAGTGCCAGGATTTGTAAATATCACCTCATTGCATATGGAAGGGAAACTTGGATTATGCTAGAGAAGATAATTTGTTTAAAAGCCAGACACAGAGGGCTTTCCTCAGACATTCACCTTCTCCCAGGGCAGAAGGTACAGACACCACCACACCTGCCCAGACAATGTCCTCCCCCCCCCAAAAAAAAAGCTGTCTTATTTCTGGTAAATAATTTTTCTCAGCCTTCTAACTGGGGCTGCTGGGAAAGGGAGATTCTTACTCACAGCACGTTGTCACAGCTGATTTTCTATGGGGGAAAGTGGCTGAATTAGTGTCACAGTCCTAGTCCCCAAGAGCACAGGCCCAATAGCCTGCTTATGCAGATTCGGGAGAGGAAGACCAAAGGCTGGCCTAAGGGCAAAAGGCCATGGATTCCTGCAAAGGTGAGGAGTCACTGTGAAATGTGGACCTTGAAAACCTGCCACTCTGATCCCTTGAATCCATTTAGCACCATCTGCAGCAGGGAGGAGCAAAGGGATTTAAATAAAATGCCCCCTTGTGAAATAAATGCATACAGTTCCCAGACAAGCATTTCCTGGGTACGACACATAAAAAGTGAGATATGAATATAAATAATATAAATAAGCAAGCAAGCATGCATGAGTTCAGATTGGTTGCTACAACAATAAAAAAAACATTGCTTTTGAACTAAATGGAATAGTTACTGAGGAGCATTTTCTAAAACCTTTGATCATATAGCTCACATGCACTGCATAATAATAACTGCTCATGAGAGATTTCTGCACATACATATGCAAGGGTACTCAGCAAGATCATTTACTTGGAAGACTAAGCCTAAGGGTTTTGGGCATGTCCCACTAAATAAAGTGGAACTTCACTTCTGAGTAAACATGTAAAGGCTTAAGCTATAAGAACTGAGGCCATTCCACAAGCAGGAGTTATTTGCAGTTACATGAAGCATCAATATTCATGTTGTTTGGTTCGTAGAGCCATACATGTACTTTGAGAACATGATACAATGCAGAGCTCATGTATGAGCCCTGTATTATCCTGATTGTATGCAAGATCATCCTGATTGTAGCATTTGCAAAGAACTGCAAGTCTCTGGGACCAGTAGAAAGCCTGCCATGATACACAATTTACTGGCTGAACTTCAGAAGTCAGGTATTTTACAGGTATTTTACTACGAGAGCCAGTCTGGTGTAGTGGTTAAGAGCGGTATACTCGTAATCTGGAGAACCGGGTTCGCGTCTCCGCTCCTCCACATGCAGCTGCTGGGTGACCTTGGGCTAGTCACACTTCTCTGAAGTCTCTCAGCCCCACTCACCTCACAGAGTGTTTGTTGTGGGGGAGGAAGGGAAAGGAGAATCTTAGCCGCTTTGAGACTCCTTCGGGTAGTGAAAAGCGGGATATCAAATCCAAACTCTTCTTAATGATTCTTTGTGGTACAGGAAAGGAGACTTAAAACAGCCGCTTTCAGTTTCAAGAGACTGTAACAGCCTTCCTACATATTTCAGTTACCGTAGCAAAGCCAGTCTTCTTCCTTATAGTATATGAGGGTGGGAAATGTATCGCACCATTTCTGAATACCGTACTAGCAGAGGGATGCAATAGCCACCTGGAGGAGCATGTGCCTGGAATCAGTGGTGTAGGAAAGGGGGTGCGGGGGTGTGGTTCATCCCGGGTGTCATCACTATGGGGGGTAACAAAAAAATAACCCACTGCACGCCCCTTCCTACGCCACTGCAGGAGCACTCTCCCCTCGAGTAATTTCCAGAAACCAGAAGCCATTGCCGCCTGCCAACTTTGCAGGCAGAGCACAGCCTTATGGCCAGTAACCTTCAACAGCCCTCTCCTCCATGAATCTGCCTAAGCTGCCTCCTCTTCTCTGTCTTTCTCACCTGCTTGCTTTGGCACAGTAAGTCTCTGCGGAGGAAAGCTGCTTCCCTCTGCAGGAAGCGGAGAGTCCCGGTGCGGCCAGCCGGGCAGAGAGCGAGGCTCCCCCTGGGGACCAGGGGATCTTCTTGCTAGGTTTCAGCCGCCTGGAAGGTTTCCAAGGCTTGATCGGGTTGAAATGGGCTGAGGACTGCTTGGGACAGGTTTCCATGAAGGTTGCCTTTCTGGTATTGTCGGGTGTGAGTTAATACTTTTTGCTGGGCCTGGGTTCTGGGTTGCTCTGGGTTTTATGACTGCATGGTGGAAGCTGCCTTTGGAGGCTCATTGCCCTAAAAAAGCAGCTTTTGAACCTCTGCAATTAGCCAGAAACCCACCATCCAGCCCCATTTCTTCCCCTCTCCATAAGCAGACTGCATTCCTCTCGCCACCCATCAGCGTACATCCAGCCACCGGCTCCTATGGTAGGGAGCAAGAGCAATGGAGGGAGGGCTCGGTGAATTGAGGGGGAAGTTTTTTGGAGATCCACACTTAGGTGAGCAAGAAGGCAGAGAAATAGCTAGGTGAGGCGGGGGGGGGGCACTGGGCGTCACACCGCGGGGCCTGCAGCATGCCTGAGCCACGCGTTTCTTCTGAGGGGGAGGTAGTGGGTGGAATGCCTGCAGGCTCTGCGCTACTTTTTCAAGCAGCGCAGGGCTTGCTTCTGCCCACCACCTCAGCCACCCTACAGCTGTCCCCCTCACAGAGAGGCTCCACACAGCGCGCCCTGCCTTGGCTTCACTCCGCCCCCATGGGTGGCTCGCTTCACCCCCGGCTGCAGAGCGCGTGGCGCCACACCAGGCACCTGAGTGACTAGCTACACTGCTGTCTGGAATGGTCCCATGAGCATGTCAAGCTGGAGCACACGCAACGGGCACTGCTACAGGTGCCACATAATATCCATTCTGCATTTGTAGGAATCTATCTTTTAGTGTGGCAGCCCCAGCACTTTGGAACTCCCTACCTATTGTCATCAGGCAGGCATCTTCAGTGTACTCTTTTTGGCACCGGCTACAAACATTTCTGTTTAGACAAGCCTACCCGGATATTCAGAATGCTGATGTGTTGTTCGTTTATTGCTGGTTTAAATCTTTTGAATGTGGTATGTTCTATACAGTATGCTATTCTATATGTTAGTATAAGGAAACAAGAAGAACATGCGTTTAGAGAAGACTGGAAAACGTTTATTGAATAGATGGGGAAATAGCTGTGTGCAGCTGAAAGCGTTGGCAGCATTAAGATAATTCAACAGTGTAAATAGGTTTTGATGGATGCAATAATGGAATACTGAATGGTATAGTTTTTGTAAAATATGCAGGGGTTTATGATATGCAAAATGAACCATGGAAAGAGAAGAAGCGAAGTCACTGATATCTTAAAGAGGTAAAAATGAGTACTTAAATTGTAAAACAGAAATTTAATAAAAATTATTAAAAAATGAATGTTTTAATTGTTTCTACTAATAAATCCTATTGTCTTAGTCTTCTTGTAAACCGCTATGAGGTTTCCTGCCATCAAGCAACAGGGCTTTTTTTTATCCGGATCTCACAGGAACTGAGTTCCAGCACCCCATTTGTTGCGTTCCGGCAGGTCTGTAGTGTTGTGGTGCCCGTCCCCCTGCACAACACTCAGTTTTTATGTTTTCCCTGCAGCGTTGTGTTGAGCAAGTGAACGGGGGGGGGAGCTCAACCACTTTGGGTGGGTGCTTCCCCTTTTAAAAAGGGGAGTTCTGGCACCACTTTTTCTATAAAAAGAAGCCCTGCCAAGCAATACTGTATATAAATTTTTTTTTTAATAAATGAAAAAATAATTGTAAGGATCTGCCCATCTCTCACACTTTCTCATACAATCCCATCCTTTGAGTCCACTGGAATTTCAAAGGCACAACTGAGAACAGAAATTGACCCCTGACCTACATACATGCACAGAAAGTCTGAAAGTCGTCGTCCATTGAGCAAACAATTGATTCATCATCTATGTCAGCGGTCAGCAACTTTTTCAGCCGGGGCCGGGTCCACTGTCCCTCAGACCTTGTGGGGGGCTGGACTATATTTTGGAAAATAATAATGAATGAATTCCTATGCCCCACAAATAACCCAGAGATGCATTTTAAATAAAAGCACACATTCTACTCATGTAAAAACACCAGGCAGGCCCCACAAATAAACCCAGAGATGCATTTTAACAAAAGGACACATTCTACTCATGTAAAAACACCCTTGATTCCCGGACCGTCCGCAGGCCGCATTTAGAAGGCGATTGGGCCACATCTGGCCCCTGGGTCTTAGTTTGGGGACCACTGATCTATAGTCAGAGTCTGGAACTGTTATCTGAAGAGAGATTGGGTCCTCCCTTTTTCAGTCTAGCACCATGCTGTTGCCTGACCCTCCACAATACTTAGTGCATGGCATGTAAGACATTTCACTTAAAGCCAGATCTATAGACTACAGTACATAAACTCTTTTCTTTCCTGAAGAACAATATCATGATGTCAAAACAAAAAAAGTATTAAGAACTCCCTGTGGATTTTTCTAATGAGTGCGATGAGTTTTCCATGCAAACTGGGGGGAAAATGTTATTGGGCTATATTGCCCCTTCAAGCATTTGTGCAACATGGGATATACCCAGCTCAGATCTTATGAACAGGCTATCTCCCGAGACAGATAATGAAATAACTTGATTGATAAGATGCCAGTTAGCCTAATCCAGTTAGCCTGATCCAATCAGACTAACTGGCAACAGCAAACCCATATATAATGGTTAACATTAGCTCTCTCAACAGGAAGAAGATGTGTAGGCAAGGAATAAAGCCGTGTGTGTGTGTGTGTGTGTGTGTGCGCGCGCTAATAGTTGCTCATGAATTTAGGTTATCACACTTACCTTTCCTTCTTGCTTTCCAGTATCTAACTTAACCTACATTTTATGAAGTCTTATTATCAGCAGCTACTGTGCAGAAGAGCACTTACCTGAATAGGGGGAAAAAGCTAACAACACATACCCATGGATTCCTTTCCTGCACAAGCAAAGGTACAGAGTCATCATCTGTCAATGTCCTCTGAATTAACCACAGTTACCTCTCTGCCTGTGTAAACAAGCCGTGAAATGCATGAGGCGCCATGTCCCGGCACACAATGCACAGTACATTGGATAAGAGCAGCTACTTTTCATAAGGAACCGCCTCCCAGAAAAGTGTTGCAAAAAGTTCAGTTTGCCTGCAATAGAAGCACCTTGTGATCTAAGGGCTGCTGGGAAGACACCACCTCTTTGGCAATATTTAATGAATTGTTTCTCCAAAAAGTCCCCCCCCCAAGTGCTTCTCTCCGTACATGGGAAGAAGATACCAAGGCACAGTTTCTTTCCCACAGTGGATGGGAAGGCTGTTTGGGGTGGAGAAAGCAAACAACGCCTTCCACTGTCTGTCTGGCTGGCATCCATTTCAACCTATGGCCCCACTTCATGGCTTGATTTTTCAGAAACATGGGATCAGATTCTACTAACTCAGTACATGAGCGAAATCAGCACAAGGACTCCTTCGAGTGCAAGTGGGGCCTTCCCCACCTCCCCTCTACGCCTCCCCCCCCCAAATCCACTCCAGAGGGTCAGGGGGGGAACCCACAGAACAGCATGCAAGGGGAGGAGAGTTGAGACTGCACCATCTGGCAAGCAGAAATGTTTGCAAGAAAGAGGCTGCAGAGACAGGATTTTTAAAGCAGAAATTATCCACGGGGCTGCTGCCCTTTCAAGATGTTGCTGGTGCTACCATGTGCCTATGGTTCATTTGGAATAAGGCGTACTCTACAGATGATGTGTAATCCCCTACCTTTTGTTCAGCTGCAGTTTTCATATAAATATGGTATGTTCACAGGAGTCCAATTTCATGATAACTAAAACATTGACCAATACAAAAATAAATAATGATAGCTTATACAAAGTAAGGATAAAGACAACTGAAAGATATAAGATAAACCGGTATGTAGAACAAAGCAAAGCTGTTGTCAATGGCTGCATTTTGTCATGTTATTAATTGCTCCAAAATGTAATAATAATAAAAAAACCATAATTGTTCCAAAAAAAAACAAACCCAATAGTGACAGATGGTTTGCAAGAACCTGGACAATCATAGTCAAATTAACACACTACGTGAACAACCAACAGAGTTTTGGTACAATATTTTAAACAGCAACAATGGAAAAGCAGAGATTGGGAAGGGGGAAAGACATACTGAGGCAAACAGCTGCACCTTCAAAAACTAGGAGGACTGAACACCATTTTTCTCATTGTCATCGATGTGGCTGAGATAAAGCAAAGCTTCTAGTAACACACACCGTCCCTATAAGCCTCAGTCTGTAATAATGTTCCAACAAAGGGATTAGTATAGGAAGCAGTGGGCTTGACTGGAAAAGTCGCCAGCTGCTCCATTATCAGGCAAGTAGCGCCCCCATGTGGCTCTGCAGAGATGTCTAAAATGGCCTACCGGTACTTTAAACTGGTTGTTCAAAGAGTGCACTTGTGCCTTGCCTTTGAGCTCGTGCCTTGCCTTTGCAGACCTAATCTGTTGAAATGTCCTGCCATCAGGGCTGACCTCATTTCAGCCCCCTTGCTCTCCTTGATGAGGTTTCTCTTCTCCATTCTCCATGATGTGTTCGGAATCAACGGGTGCCGTGTGTTAAAGACAGCAGGTAATAGAGTCATTTGTCACATGAGCTAACAGACAGCCCATAAGGGTCACCTATCACAATATGATTCAAGGGGGATTAAAATCAAGGCCATGTAGGGTGCTAGAATATTAACTCTTAGCAGGATGATGATGATGATGATGATGATGGGAGGAAAATAAGTGGGCTGGCGGTGGGCGGGGAAACAACAAAATTCATTCCTGGTTTCTGATTTAGACACAGATCTCGCTGCTGTTCCTCAAGAAAATTTCTTCCTTGTGCAATTCACCTGCCCTGCTGGAGCCCCCTTGGAAAGGCTATCCAGGAGCACATCAGAATGCAAAGTTCCAAGACCCTTTTGGCCTCAGATAAACTTTCCCCAGATTAGCTTTAGTTGGGAACGGTCTTCAAGCTATTCGCTACCAATGATGAGCTCATTAAAGTAACGGCCTTCATGTGCATAGGGAAAGGTGCTGTACGACCAGGCAGCTCTATTCTGATGAGTGATGACACCATAAAGACACAAAGGAAAATCTAAATGGAGTTCAAGGCCTCCGTGCGCAGAGGAGCAGACTGCAGTCTTATTGCTTTGAAACGGAAAGGTAACCCCTGTAGGGCAAAACCTTTCATTTTACTGCGGAGAATGTGTCATACACATCCAATCCCTCTCCCTCCAGAAGCAGCAGGCACGTGCTTTGCAGCCTGAAAAGCCGCCGTCCTCGTGATGCAATTTCACGAAATATTGGAACGAACCAGAAGAGTGAGGCCTCCAGAGGGAGCCCGAGGTCCCTGGTGCTCTCATTATGGGAAGGTGAGCAGACACAGCAGCCGAATTCGTAGAGCCCAGGAAACCAAAGCACAGCACAGTCAGAACAATACAATTTACTGTATTTTATTATTTATGTGCTTCTTTCTTTCTTTCTTTCTTTCTTCTTTCTTTCTTTCTTTCTTTCTTTCGCTTCTGATTTTTACAAGGAAAAGGGCTGTTAAAGAGGAGTAAGCAGCAATAAAAAGAGAAGGCACAAAAGAGATAGTGCATAATGGCATTTTTCTATTAAAAGAACTTCAGCGATCTATTCTCATTGCGGGCCACTTTGTTTTAATGGCTTTGGTGTCACAGCCTAGAAGATCTATCGTAAGTCTTATCGCTGTGTGCTGGAAATAAACAGGACAGACCCCCGCCGCTCTGCTCCAACAATATGCACAGTCCGACCGGCCCCATTTCATCCTGGCACAGATGCTATACAAACATATATAGCTAGGACTATGGCATGCATCCCTCTGGCTTTGGTGCACTAGAATCAGAGTTGGAAGGGACCCTGCGGATCATCTAGTCCAACCCCCTACAATGCAGGGATATGCAGCTGTCCCTTATGGGGATCGAACCTGCAACCTTGGCGTTATCAGCACCATGCTCTAACCAACTGAGCTATCCAGCTAATTTATTGCATCTCTCTAAATTCCTTGCATTTTTCCACAATGGTGAGTGTGGGTCAGTTGTAGACAGCCAAGCCAAAGATGTACTTCCACGGGGAATGTTAATTCTAGCACCAGCTTCCTGCTGGGGGGGGGACCAGGGGGACCACAGCTGATCACAGCTTTCTGGTGTTAAATATTTCAATTACGGTACTTTGATGAGTCATTGAGTGAAAGATGGAAGAAGAGAAGGTTCAGCTTGCAGTTCGAAAGCACGTCAAAGTGCAAGTAGATAAATAGGTACCGCTCCAGCGGGAAGGTAAACAGCATTTCCGTGCACTGCTCTGGTTCACCAGAAGCGGCTTTGTCATGCTGGCCACATGACCCGGAAGCTGTACTCCCTCGGCCAGTAAGGCGAGATGAGCGCCGCAACCCCAGAGTCGGACACGACTGGCCCTAATGGTCAGGGGTCCCTTTACCTTTAAGACATCACAAAGTTATGACTGAACAAGATTTTGAGTATTCCACAGCTCTTCATCAGGCTGAAAATTAAGCAAAATAAGGAACACATTTCAAGACACTCTTCCCAACCCTCCCTTCTCACTCACAGACCTTTAATAAATCTAAGGTAGTTAAAATGATGCCTTGCCTTTGCTCGGGTCATAGAAATGAAAGCAAAACTAATCTAACATCATCAGGACTTTTGGATGCACCCACCACTCACTTAACCGAGCAGCATGATCACTTTTATCATTGAATCCCAAATTATACACATCCTAAGACACTATTGAATCAATAACGTTCATTGTGACGACTCTCATGCGTTTTTTAATTAACAAAATTTACATTATCTTATATGGAAGCTTTGCATTATTCATATCTGCAAAATGCTCTGCGGCCCTCTGTTAAAAAGCATGTTAAAAATTGTATTGTACCAAGTATAACCATCTCTATACCATATATATGGTCTCACCATACAGTTTGCATTAGATATGTTCATTTCCTTTAAGACAAGCAATTAAAAGCCCAAGGTAAAAATGTTATATCGCAATCATAATCCAACACGACAGAGACCAGTTTTCCCAGTAAAGCATGAATAAAGCAACCTGGCTTTCTCTAAAAATTTAATAGTATTCCCACCCCTGTACCCCCCAAAAAGTAATGGATGAGGAGATAGAAAAAGCTGGAGAGGAATCAGTGGTACAGCACATGATGCTGCCAAATGGAGTAGGCTGTAATAGGTTAGGAGCAATAGGCTACATCAGGGGTAACAATCATCTTACAGTGTCAGGGCTGGTTCAGCCACAGGTCATCACAGAGATACAGAGATGAGAATCAGGTTGATTCTTTATTCAATGAAACAGAATACCAACAGAGAAAGCTATGCGAATACCAGCAGGCTCCTGTGAATCTGTTGCAGCCTCAGCCCCACCTCTTCCTCAGCTGCCTGTCTTATGTCCGTAGTGCTTTCTGCCTCTTCTTCTTCTCTCTCACTCAAGCCGGCTGCTTGTTCAACATCCAACTATTCTGCTCCACCCCGTTTCATCCTCTGACTATGTCCCACCACTGCTCCCCTGGCTCTGAGCCTTCCTCTTCTGTGGCTTCCCTAGGGTTCTCTGGCTGGAGTCTCCCACCATTCTTCATCGTCCAGCCAGTCCCTGACATCCAGATACTATGGATTACAATTCCCACCATATCTGACAATTGGTCATTCTGGCTGGGGCTGCTGGGAACTGTAGTCCAAAAACATATGGATAGTACCACTTCAGCTGCCCCTGGACTAGATGAACCAGAAAGCAGTTTTGTGTCCCCGTGAATGTAGAGATAAAAGGTCCAATTAGCATCTTCTGTCCTTTGAATATGAGGACCTTCTTCCAAAGAAAGCAGTAGTCAAGTTTACTTAAAGAAACATTCACGCAGCAGAGAGAGAGAGAGATTCGTACTCATCATAATCTGGGTCATTTAACTGGAAACCAGGTTTTTAATTAAGATTGGCATTTGTGAGCCTCCCGCTGACACCCTTTTTCAATCTCATTTCCAGGCTGCTTAACTTGCTTTCCAAGCGGGCTGGTAGAATGGAGTCTGAAAGCCCTGGATTTGAAATGTAGTCGCTATTAAGAGGTCTTTTCCACAGCAAAAATAAAATAAAAATGGCAGATTTAAAACAAAGAAGTGACTCAAGTCCAACTCTTGGATGACCTTAGGAGTGAGATGACGGGCTACCTCCACAGTTATTATTTTTACTACTTATTCAATTTCTATACCACCCTTTATCAAAAGATCCCAGGGTGGTGTACAACATTAAGAATACACTTTATGGAGCACAACAATAACCACATAATAAAAAGCATAATAACAGATAGCATAATAAAATAATCATAATAACACCCCCCCACTACCACCACAGCTTTAACAGGGCATAGATCAGGCATGGGCAAACTCCAGCCCTCCAGATGTTTGGGACTACAATTCCCATCATCCCTAGCTAACAGGACCAGTGTTCAGGGATGATGGGAATTCTAATCCCAAACATCTGGAGGGCTGGAGTTTGCCTATGCCTGGCATAGATTATTTAATGGCCATAGGCCTGGGTAAAGAAGAATGTTTTTGCCTGGCACCTAAAGACATGTAATGTGAGGTTTGTAGCTTTCAGGGTTAAATAAGCTCAACAGTTCGCCCCTCCCACAGGGAAGATGTGTCACAACATCCGGGGTATCTGCTGTATGCGAAGCCTATGTGATTTATGTGACGCACTGTTTTTTTCCTGGTCAGTCCTACTTTCGCTTTTGACCGGAGCAGCAGACATGTCGTCCGTAAGCCCGGGAGTGTCCATTGATTTATGCCTGTAAATAAAGCTTGCTTGACTTGAAACAAGCTAGACTGTGTGGGAGCAGGGCCGTCTTAGAGGGATCGGCCGCCGTGGTGCAGCGATCCCTTGGCCCCCCCTGGCTGCTGCCTCTCCGCCCGCCTCCCTCCCGTGCTGGCCGCCCCTCGGGAGGGGGGGTGGGCGAGTGGGGGATGAGGGGCGTGGCATTGGAGCGGGCGCTCACGCAGCAGCGGGCGAGGGATGAGGGGCCGGCGGTGGGCGGGCTGCAAGCCGGCCGCCCTCGCCTCCCGGAGCCCCAGCTGGAGTGCTGGAAGGGCGTGCGAGTGCCCACCCGCCCATGGGGGTGGGGGCGGGTTGGAAGGGGAAGCCCGGTATGCCGGCGGGCTCGCGGGGGCGCCCCTTGGGGGCCCGGTGCCCTGGTGCGCCACGCCACCAGCCCCTATGGATAAGACGGCCCTGTGTGGGAGTTTAATTGCTGGCAAGAAAGGCACACATACTACTGAGCAAGAAGAAGTTGGAAGTTTGAACAACTCTGCAAAAGCCCTAGAGAAGCAGGGAAAACGCAGCAGGAAGCGTAGCTGGACACCACTCCAAGTGCTATACTGGTTTGGAGGCTTTTCCAGTTAAAACCAAAAGCCCCAACATGTATGATGGCATCAGGCGAGCCTCTCTGGGGAGAGCTTCTACAGACAGGGACCCACCATCCAAAAGGCCTGTTCTTGTATTGCCACCCTCCAAACCCCTCAGTTGGTGCACTTTCACCAACATAAGTCAATCAAATTAAAAAGGAATCTCTTGCTTTACATTACAGATAATGCAACTTTGTGGAAAGGGGAGATGCCATCACCCATTAAGTTGCTTAGGCCAAACTAGAACTATATTGTTAATGAATGCCAACAGAGTTTGGTTTACAATCCTGTTTTATACGTATTTGAGAAGTCAAAGGACTCAGTTAAGATTATTAACAGTGCTATCATGGCATGAAGCATTCTACATCACTACTATACCCTTGGATCACAAGAATGGACCTTGAGCCTTATGGCCTGTCTCCCTTTGAAAAGTTGTGAAGAAATTCACAGTGGCAGTTTAAGCACTCTACCTTCAGGAGGTTTCTTCTGCAAATAAGTGGTGGTTCTTCAGCAGCTGCCTCTGCGTTGCTTTCCACCATCTCTGCTTCTGAGCTAGGCCCTGTAAGAGAGAAAAGCTTCATTGCAAACCAACAAAGAGACTAGCAATTAAAAGGATGTCTGGAAGAGCCTACAAGGATCCAAGAACTCCATGAAAGGATGCCATTAAAGTTGTCTTGACCAGCAGCGGGGGCCAAGACAACTATAGATTTGTGGAGACCTATAGCTAATCAATAAAAAATTGTATGTGAACCATTTCAGATTCGGATATAGTAGGATATCAATGCGGGTAACTTTCCTTTCTCCCAGAGCGATTAAACTTGTTCTCTTCACCTCTTTAGGAAAAATAATTACAGCCCATAAAAACCTGAGAATATCTTGCCTTCCTCCTCATATCTGGGGCACAGGATGACAGATGACTTTTAAACTATCCACTGTCAAAATGGATTCACTATTTCAACTTTAGCTGAAAAGTGAACTATGCGAGTCACAGTTTCAAACCCTCCAACGTGTGGCTATTGCCTAGATATTTGCTTTTGATACATTAACCATGGCATCTTCCTGGACCAATTTAGTGGGATGGGAATCAGAGGCACTGTATTATGGTAGTTCCGTTCATATCTTCGGGGTTGTGTCCAGAAAGCAGCACTTAGGTGAGTGTTCCTTAGGTCCCTGGCACTTGTGCTATGGGGTTCTGTGGGGTCTATCTTCTCCCCAATGATATTTAACATCTATATGAAATGATTGGGAGTGGGTGGTCATTAGGAGCTTTGAAGAGAGGTGTCACCAGTACTGCTGATGACACACAGTTCTACTCAACCAGAAGAGGCTGTGGAAGCTCTGGATCAGTGTCGGAATGCAATTCATTTAAAGAAATCAAAGCGGTTTGCAACAAGAGAACATAAAACCATACAATAAAAAAATACATTTAAAAGTTAAAATCAGACATCAGTTAACCCATTGTGGAAGGATATATTTTAATTGTCTGCACAGGCAGAATGGAAAAGTTCCAGAAGGCATTTAAAAGTTGGCGCAAAAGGTGCCTGCTGAATCTCTGTTTGCAGAGCGTTTCACAATACTGGGCTGATGACACTAAAGCTCAGTTTCTTCCTGTTGTTGTCAAATGAGTCTCACCAAAGCAGCAGTGTTGTTCCTCCTCCTGCCAAAAGCAGCTCACCATGATAGCTTGTAATTTCCAAACCAATCCCAAAGCAACCAAGAGGAGTTCATCATATTTTCCTAATGATTATTGAGACACTGAAGTGAGGTACCTGAAATGACCCTTGTGGTCCCTTCCAACTCTACAGTTTTATGACTCTTTGAAACCATCAGCTGCAATCCATTTTCAATTGCATACCGGTACTTGAATCAGGAATTTGGTGTTTACACTCCCGGTTTACCAAAGTGGAACAACAACGGACTTCAAATATACACAACTTGCTTCAAATTGTTTACTTGCAGTTGGCAATCTAATTGTAACAGCTTTTGATGTCCTCGCTAATGTAAGTGGAGAGGAGAGTGATTTTGCTAATCCTCTATTCTTGGTGCAACCCCTGCAGTCCCTGAAAATCTGTTCCGGAAGACTAGGGGAACCTGCAGAACAGGATGGGAGTTGGTGGTGGCATTGGGATCAATCCCTTCTCCTAACTGGGCCGTTATCTTTCCACAAGGGCTGACATTGATGCTGAAATCCAGCATCGCCTGAGCTCTGTGAGTGCATTTTCTCCCGACTGAAGTGCAGAGTGTTTGAGGACCGGGACATTTGCCAGAAACCAAATGCTTCTTTACAAAGCTACTGTACCACCAACTTTACTGTATGCTTGTGAAACATGGACCACTTATAAACACCATCTCCAACTCCTCGGACGATTCCATCAATGGTGTCTCAAAAAAAATAAAATGTTTACATATCACTTGGGAAGACAGGCAAACTAATGCCAGTGTACTGGAAGAAACAAAGATCACCAGTGTTGAAGCAATGATTCTTCAACATCAACTTTGCTGGACAGGTCATGTCATTCGGATGCCTGATTATCGTCTTCCAAAGCAACTACTGTACTCTATTCCGAACTTAAAAATGGAAAGCGTAATGCTGGTGGTCAACAAAAGAGGTTTAAAGATGCTCTGAAGGCAAATCTTTAAAAAAAAATGTAGTATAAACACTGACCATTGGGAAACACTGGCCTGTGAGCACTCCAATTGGAGAACAACCTTTACCAAAGGTGTCATGGACTTTGAAGACGCTCAAACTCAGGACGAAAGGGAGAAACATGCTAGAGGAAGGCACGTTTGGCAAACCCTCACCATGATCAACTCCTGCCCAGAAATCTATGTCCCCACTGTGGAAGGAAAAGTGGATCCAGAATTGGCCTCTACAGCCACTTACGGACTCACTGTTAAGACCGTGTTCATGGAAGACAATCTTACTCAGCTACGAGTGATCTCACAGAAGAAGGGATCCTTAAGCAGAAGGGGAAACAGACAAAATTATCTCCCCAACTTTTTCTTTATTAAGTCACATGCAAAGGACCATTAACAAAGTGATCTGCTTAGTAAGAACAAGGCTCCTCACTGACATCAATATTGGGGAAAGCATTGCCGTAAAAAACTTGTGACTTTTGTTTTCAAAGCAAAAAGATGTGCATAATTTGCAATTATGGGCAAGTATTCTGATTAAGCAGCAAGTGTCACAGAGCCACAAAAGGGGGGGAGTGGTGATTGATGTGGCTAACTAAGGTCCCATTCAGACTTCCTTTTGTGATGCTTTTCTAGGCACAGGTCTGTGCTTTAAAGCACCGTGTCCAAGTACTCCCCCCCCCCTGCACCACCGCTTTCCCTACAAAAATCTACCTTTTACCACTGAATCAGAGCAAATGGCAGTGTTAAAGAGTGGGCTTTCATGGGGAAAGCACCGGGGCAAAAAGAAAACACTTGGACACAGCACTTTAAAGCAGGAACTTGTCCCTAGAAAGTACAGGGCAGAAGGTAAGTGTGGATGAGCCCTAAGCTTAATGCACAGAATGGATGGAAATGTATGAAAAGACCCAGTCCATCTTTGAAATGGAGCATAATAGGTGTGTACTTTTAAGTGAGGAAAAAAGTTACCAAACATCCTCATAACAGATATTTGTGGTATTTTGAGGTGTGTGAACAAGGAAAATGTGTGCATATGTGAACATATAACTCTATCAAAATTGAGGACTTTCAACTTGCTCAGAAAGGATGCCTAATTAAGCAAGATCTGCAGTTTCAAATTGAGAATGATGAGTCCTAACTAAACACACATTTGCATCTTGGCCTAAAATCAAGTTCATATTCCACAGAGATGACTGAAAGTCATTCGTTACGCACTTAGCAGAGGTTTTTGTTTTGTTTTGTTTTGTTCTTTTGTTTTTGGTACTCAAATGAGTTTACAAATCTCTTGATGGGTTTATTGTTCTTAATTTTACAAAACCAGGTTTTCTAATGAGAACTTTGTTGCTAGGTTTTAGCCCAGAGGAATTGAACACTAGAGTTAGAACTCTTTACATACTAGACAATGAAAATAGAATGTGACGCAAACCAATGAAACTGACATTTAATTAAATATAACTTTGTGACACATGTAAAGCATTTTACAAGGGATAATTACTGGTGTTTCATAACCCTCAAAACAAGGTAAAAATATAACTGGAACTCCAACATTAATCAATTAAAAGTAAATAGCCCTAATTAGTCATCAGATGTTACCCCTGCAACAGCATGCCTACTCCCTTTGCTGCAGAATACAATGATATTTCCGCCTAGAAAATCTCCATGCTGGTAAAGAGACAGGAAGAGCAATGGAGGTGGAGGGAAGAAGAAAACAGCTGCACTTCAGCTAGCCACCATCACACACCAAAAAGCAATCTGCTCCATGCTTATCACCCTCGTTTGCTGTGCCTGATGCTCTTATGCATCAGTAGTTTTCAAGTAATGCATCTTATGGAGCAATTCTGGTACACACCATATTTACACTGTGGAAAACATTCCTGGTTTGTGGGAGCTTACATCAGTTTCCCTTGTTGTTGTTGTTCAGATCGTTCAGTCATGTCCGACTCTTCGTGACCCATGGACCAGAGCACGCCAGGCACGCCTATCCTTCACTGCCTCTCGCAGTTTGGCCAAACTCATGCCAGTCGCTTCGAGAACACTGTCCAACCATCTCATCCTCTGTCGTCCCCTTCTCCTTGTGCCTTCCATCTTTCCCAACATCAGGGTCTTTTCTAGGGAGTCTTCTCTTCTCATGAGGTAGCCAAAGTACTGGAGCCTCAACTTCAGGATCTGTCCTTCTAGTGAGCACTCAGGGCTGATTTCCTTAAGAATGGATAGGTTTGATCTTCTTGCAGTCCATGGGACTCTCAAGAGTCTCCTCCAGCACCATAATTCAAAAGCATCAATTCTTCGGCGATCAGTCTTCTTTATGGTCCAGCTCTCACTTCCATACATTACTACTGGGAAAGCCATAGCTTTAACTATACAGACCTTGTTGGCAAGGTGATGTCTCTGCTTTTTAAGATGCTGTCTAGGTTTGTCATTGCTTTCTCCCAAGAAGCAGGCGTCTTCTAATTTCGTGACTGCTGTCACCATCTGCAGTGATGGTACACTCCATATTTACACTGTGGAAACATTCCTGGTTTGTGAGAGCTTACATCAGTTTCCCTGCTACAACATTAAAAAGTCAGGGAAGAAGGTTGTCTGTGTCCTAGCTTAAGTATCCTAGCTTGGATACTTAACCTCCCCGTCACCACAAATTCAAAGTCTCTCCTTGGATGGCTGCAATCCACCCCATTAAAACCAGTGTCAGTTTCTCCACTGAGACAGATCACATCTTATATATGCATATATAATTACACCTATAGTTTAAGCTTTAGTTATGTTTTACAAATGTTGTACTCCAACAACCTCAAGAGAGCCCCCACCCCTGCGCTAAACCGTGATTTACAGTGTCACTGACTTCTACAACTCCCATCACCCCAGTCAATTCTTGTCAGTCTTGAACCAACCTAGAAAACTAGAGCAGTGGTTTTCCCCCCCCCCCCAATCTGGATTGTGTTCCTAGGAACTTGGGAGTTACTTGGAAGCTGAGCTGAGCAGCAGTTACTTGACAGATGACAGATTGGTCTACCTGAAATATTAGCCCTCAGTCTGCTACTGATATTCCCTGCAATACAGATCACTGGGAAGTGATAGAATGATTTTTAAAAGGGCATAGTTGTAAAAAGTACCTTGTTGATTTCCCCTTCCAATATAGAATATAGAAAAGTGATAGAAAGTAGAAAGTATGTGATTGTAGAGCTGGGACTGAGAATCTGTAGTCCCTCCAGATGTTGTGCAATTCCAGTTGTCATGTTGATGGGCGCTGATGGAAGTTGGGGTCCAACAGCATTTGGAGAGCACACCTGTCTGTTTTAGAAAGCATAGCACCGCCCTCCATAGGTACTCCAAAGTACTTCAACCAAGAATGAAATTACCATCACCACGGGATATGTAGCATGCAGCATTGGCCAAGTTCACTCCTGCCCCATGAACTCACATAACTGCTATCAAAAAACACAGTGGGAAACAAATGCATGGTGTAAAGGCAATGAACAATGGAAACTGCAGTCTTTTGCAAACTCCTTGAAACAAGGTTCTCAGCTTTATTATTGAGGGTGCCTAGGCTGGTTTCATTCTGGGTCACACACACTAGCTCCTGTTGTAATCAATTAACTCAACGCAACAGAATCTCAGCCGCCTGGGTCAAACTGAACTGGGTTAAAATCAATTTACACCATCTTACAGTTCACTCAGTGGGGGCGGAGAACAGAAAGAAAGAAAAAACCCAGTTAAATCTATTATCACAAGAATTCAAAAAGAAACCTGGAATATGCCCAGAGTTCAGAAATATTTCAAAGAACCATAGAACTGTAGATTTGGAAGGGATCCCAATGGTCATCTAGTCCAACCCCCAGCAGTGCAGGAATTTCAGCTAAAGAATCCCTGGCAGATAGATAGATAGCCCACTTCTGATTAAAAACCTCCAAGTTCGGGCAATGCGTTGTGTGTACGTATTAATATCACCATGACTGGATGATATGGTCGTTCTCAGTGCCCCGAGGTATACCCTTGATGGGAGTCTCATGAGCTGGGGCAGGGCAGGGCGGGGAGTGACTGTACCACCTCACTGAGCATCCTTCCCTTCCAAGGATAACGCACAGGTTAACTTGGGTTTGTTTTTGGAACAGGGATGGTTGGGAATTCCCTTTGTGGTGGTGGGAGGGAGTGGGGAAGACTCTTTGCTTGGGGAAACCAGCCGCCTCCCGCCGCCCCGACCCTTTGCCCCCTAAACTGCCCTCTTCGCCACCCTCCCTGGCTCCAGGGAGAGGGGGGAGCCCGCCCCGTGCGCCTTCGGGAGGACGAGGCGCGCGCCCCGCTCACCTTCATGGCGGCGCTCCCTGGCTCTCCCCGCGGCTTACTCGAGAGGAGGAGCGGCAGCGGCGCAAGGTCGCCGCGGCTGCCAGAGCCTTTCCCCCGGCACTGAGCCTGCAGCTCGTCGTCCTCCTCCAGCTCTGGATGTAAACACCGAAGGAGGGAAGGAGGGCGAAGGAGGGGACTGGCGCTATGGCAACCCACGCCGGAAAAGGAACGAGCGCGTGGGTCCGGCAGGGGGGCCTGGGGTGGGGGGGCATCTTCTAGTGGGCAAGACCGGGATCCCAGGGGATCCTAGAGGATGCGGGGAGTTGCCAATTTTGAGGGGGGAAAGGGCCCTGTGTGCAGCAACTTCAGATGCAGGCTGTACTTGCTGGGAATGCTGCTGTACTGTTCATTTTTTAAAATGAACTTTATAAAGTCTATAGGAATCATAGAATTGTAGACTTGTAGGGACCCCAGACCCAGGGGTCATGTCGTCCAACCCCCTGCAATCAGGAATCTGCCTTATGTATAAGACAGTTGCAGGGGAAGCCACCATGATGCCCTCCAGGTTTTGCTGGACTACAGCTCCCATCATCCTTGACCAATGGTCATGCTGCCTGGGGCTAATGGGAACTGGAGTCCAACAGCCTCTTAGGGCACTGCGTTGGCTACCTGTGGTCTGTACACTGACTGGTAGCGGCTGTCCAGGGTTTCAGGCAGGAGTCTTTTCCCAGTCTTACCTGAAGGTGTCCCAATAGTCAACCTGGGCATGCAGGTCATATGGTCTGCCACCCAGCATTCAGCACATAGGGAAGGATGCCAACTTCAAATTTTAGGAAATGTTCTGTAAGAAAGCTTTAGAATGTGGAAATATGCACATATTCATGTGAACTTCTGTGATGTGTGGATTTCTGAAATATGCCTCTTGTGACCATTAACCCGATATTTCTTTTGTGTTTTGGGACTGTGATTAGCAACTCTTCCAAGCCTAGTACAGTGGTACCTCAGTTTAAGAACAGTCGGTTTAAGAAGAATTTGGTTTACAAACTCCACAAAACAGGAAATAGTCTCTTGGTTTGAGAACTTTACCTTGATCTAAGAACGGAATCCAAACAGTGGAAGGACACCGGTGGCAGGAGGCCTCATTAGGGAAAGCGCACCTCGGTTCAAGAACAGTTTTGGTTTAAGAACGGACTTCCGGAATGCATTACGTTCGTAAACCAAGGTACCACTGTACCGTATTTGGAAATGGAAACTAAGCTTTTCAAAACTGAGCATATAGTACAGCTCTCACAATCGAAAATTCTTTCTAGTAGCACCTTAGAGACCAACTGAGTTTGTTCCTGGTATGAGCTTTCGTGTGCATGCACACTTCTTCAGATACACTGAAACAGAAGTCACCAGATCCTTAAATATAGTGGGGGAGTGGGGAGGGGTATTACTCAGAAGGGTGGTGGGAATGGGTGATAGGCTGATAAGTGTGGAAAACCTGTTGACGACTCTAAACGGCTGCAATTAGTCTTGCAGGGAAAGGCAAGGGGTGAGATGGCTAAAGATGGCTTTGTTATGTATAATGAGATAAGAATCCAATGTCTTTGTTCAAACCAGGTTTCTCCATGGTTTTAAGTTTGGTGATTAGTTGCAATTCAGCCACTTCTCTTTCCAGTCTATTTCTGAAATTTCTTTGTATTAAGACAGCTACTTTGAGATCTTTTATAGAATGTCCTGGGAGATTGAAGTGTTCTCCTACTGGTTTCTCTGTCTTGTGATTCCTGATATCAGATTTATGTCCATTTATCCTTTGGCGTAGGGTTTGGCCTGTTTGTCCAATATAGAGAGCTGAAGGGCACTGTTGGCATTTGATTGCATACACAATGTTGGAAGATGAGCAATTAAATAGTCCTGAGATGGTGTGTTTGATGTTGTTGGGACCAGTAATGGTGTTATCCGGGTTTATGTGGCAGCAAAGTTGGCATCTGGGTTTATTGCAGGCTCTGGTACCAGTGTCCATGTTGAGTCCTGTTTTTGTATTATTGTGGGTGAGGAGCTGTTTGAGATTGGGTGGCTGTTTGTATGCGATGAAGGGTCTTCCTCCCAGAGCTTGAGAAAGAGAACTGTCATTGTCTAGGAGAGGTTGTAGATCTCTGATGATGCGTTGTACTGTTTTAACTTGGGAGCTGTATGTGATGACTAGTGGTGTTCTGTTATTTTCTTTTTGGGTCTGTCTTGCAGCAAGTTCTCTCTGGGTATCAGTCTGGCTCTGTTGATCTGTTGTTTAACTTCATCAGGTGGATATTTTAGTTCTAAAAAGGTTTGCTGTAGATCTCTTAGGTGAGAGTCTCTGTCTGTAGAGTTGGAACAGATGCGGCTGTAATGTAGGGCCTGGCTATATACAATGGATTGTTTGGTATGTTTGGGATGGTAGCTAGAAGCATGTAGATATGTTTGTCGGTCAGTTGGTTTACGGTATAAGGTGGTGTCTATGTGTCCATCCTGTATTTTTATAGTAGTGTCCAAAAAGTGTATTTCTTGCATAGATTGGTTCATAGTTAGGTTGATGGTGGGGTGAAAGTCATTGAATGTCTTGTGGAAGGTGTCCAGGGTCTGTTGACCATGTGTCCAGATAATAAAAATATCATCAATGTAACGCAGGTACAAGAGAGGTTTGAGTGGGTAGGAGTTTAGGAAACGTTGTTCTAAATCTGCCATGAAGATGTTGGCATACTGTGGGGCCATGCGGGTGCCCACTGCTGTGCCGTTGATCTGAAGGAACAGGTCCTCACCAAATTTGAAGTTGTTGTGGGTAAGGACAAAATGACAGAGTTTCGTAGCAAAGTCTGCTGTGGTTTTATCTGAAATGGTGTTCCTTATAGCTTGTAAACCATCGTTGTGTGGGATGTTGGTATACAGAGATTCCACATCCATAGTGACTAGAATAGTATTGTTAGGAAGGTTATTCAAAGATTGTATTTTTCTCAGAAAATCTGTGGTGTCACGTACGTAGCTGGGAGCACTGATGGCATATGGTTTCAGAACAGAGTCCATATAACCGGAAACCCCCAGTGTAATGGTGCCAATACCTGAGATGATGGGGCGTCCTGGATTTCCTGGTTTGTGTATTTTGGGTAGAAGATAGAAAGTTCCTGGTCGAGGTTCTGCTGGTGTGTTCATGAGGATCTGTTCTTGGATGTGTGGGGGTAGCTCCTTAACAATCTTGTTCAGTTCTTTTTTGTATTCTTCCGTGGGGTCTGAGTCCAATTTTATGTAAAAGGTGGTATTGGAAAGTTGTCTGTGAGCCTCCTGGATGTAATCAGTTTTGTTCATGATGACAACAGCTCCACCCTTGTCCGCCTCTTTAATTATAATGTCTGGGTTGTTCCTGAGATTATCTATGGCTCTCCTTTCAGCATGGTTTAGATTTTGTTGTAAGCGATGGTGTTTTCTGGTCACATCTGTTTGGATTCTGCGGCGGAAGCAATCGATGTACAGATCTAGTGTGGTATTGCGTCCATCAGGAGGGGTCCATGTGGAGTCCCTTTTAGTGTAACATTTTTTCGGTGGTGGTTGGTGGTCAATGTTCTGTTCATTAATGTGTTTGGAGGGTGGTGGATGTTCCCCAGTAGGTTGAACTAGAAGGTGCTACTAGAAAGAATTTTCGATTTTGTTTTGACTATGGCAGACCAACACGGCAGCTCTCACAATGTGCCACTAGAGGGCAACCGCAGACTGTTTTGAGGAAGGGGAAGAAATCAAGAGAGGAGCATTTGTCGAGCAGAGGGAGTTGCGAAGGGAACATGAACAGGAGACTAAAAGCCTGTCTAGTTAAACAAGGTGACAATCTCAGTAGGCAGGCAGATTGATGCAGGAAAGCTGGCCCAACAGATGTTTGGCTCTTAAGCTGTGTAGGACTTTAAAAGTTGAGACCAGCTCTCCAAGATCAGAAACCCATATGGAGTCAATGGAATTATTCCAATACCGGCAAAATAGGAACCAGTATTGTTCACAATGAACATGAAGCAGTGAGTGTGGTATGATTAAAGGGGCTATGTGGGTGCACATCAGCTCGCCCAGTCTTGCCAAAGGTGTCCATATTACTATGGATGTTGGTGAGGGGGCACCTATGTGCTTATGGCCTTGAGTCCTTGGAATCCTGCATGATTGGTTCCAAGATCTTGTGAAACTTGCATGTGTAGGTAGCCACAAAGAGACTTCTAGGTCTCTTGCAGTCTGTTGAGCATCCTACATAAGCCTTCTTAGTTTCTGCATTTATATGCTGCCTTTCTGCCAAGACATTAAAGGCCATTTACTTTATTTCACAGGATTTGCATACTGGATTGTTATAAAACTTTAAGCAGTTTACTAAAAGGATAAAACAATAAAATTATCCATTAAGCCAACTTTAAAAAAAAAATCAAAAACAAGCTCCAAACCAGAATATATGTCCACATTCTGCATGTCTGTGCAGGCTTGCCTAAACAAAAAAGTTTTTTCAGGCACCAAAAAGAATATAGGTATGATAGGTAAGACACCTACCTATTCCAATGTGTGAGTGCTAAAATAGCAAAAGAAATAATTCATATAAAATGTAACGTTGGCTGGCTTGAAGGGTAGAAGATTCCTCAACCTCAGACAGAAAGGACTTGTTGAACTTTAGAACCCCTTTCAGATCTATGGTGTACAGCACATCTTAATTGCAGCATCTGTAAAATGATACTGCAGATCTGGGAAAGGTGCAGGAAAGCCATTTCCCGTCCCTGGGGAGATGATGTTGTGGGCTGGGAGCAAGCCCTCTCCACGCACATGGGGTGGGATAGCCCCTGCATCATGGGTTGGTCCTTGGCCGCGTCAACCCAAGGCTGACCAATCCGGATGGACCAGGGACGTGGTGTGGGCTATTTAAACTGCCCATGGCCGAGGACATGTTCCTTTTCTCCCTGCTCCCTGCAGACGGGCAGGAGTCAGATATAGTCGTGTGGTTTCCAGTGCCTAAGCCACATTCTGTAACCAATAAAGTTGTGGCCTTTTTCACCCATTAACCTAAAATACTGTTGCATGTGTCTTTATACCACTTCCCAGGAAAGTTTGGGACCTTGCCACGCAAAGGGTAACCAAAATGATCAAGTGGCTGAAGCAGCTCCCCTTTGTGAAAAGGTGGAAAGTGCAACTTAGCAAACAGGTGGGAAAATATTGGCAACCTGCCTGCTCCTTCTCCCTCTCTTCTCACCTTACTATTGCTCCTCAGTACAGTAGGTGCACAGGTGTCCTGAATCTCTGGTCTACCTGGCAGCAAGCCAGTATGCTAAATCCAGAGCTCAAAGTTCAAAGGCCAATCCACACAAGCCAAGTCCAAAAGTCAGGATACAGACCAGAGTCAAACCCAAAGCACGGTCCTGAGAGGCCCTGGAGCATCCAAAGCAAGTTCCCTCAACATGGGCAGTTAAGCAAACACAGCAGTTCAGCTTCCCTTTTATACTTTGCCTGCTGATTGCAGCATCTGGGCTTGATGAGGCATGGGACCCACACCTGTTCTTAGCTTCCCAGAGCTAGTGAGCCCCACCTGGCCAGCTAGGGAGCTGGTCTGTGAGCCCTTGCCTGCCTCAGCCTCATGGAGAACCCTGCCTGCTGCTCCCTACACCTCAGAGCCCACCATGTTCATGAAGACAGGGCCCCCTCTGGCTCTGGTGATGGGTCCTACTGCTTTGGTTCCTGTGCACAGACCCCCATCCCTTCACCATTCTCCATCACCCTGTGAGTTCTTCCTTCTCCATCCCCTACTTGCCCCAGTGTGTTTCAGTTCTGGCTAACCCCCTCTCGCCAGGATCTTCTACCTCCTCACTGTCGTCTTGCCAGTTCATGACAACAGGAACACTAAACTCGCTGGTACAGAATTTCCCACTCTGCTGAGTTGCCTGTTCTGTAACCCACATCAGGATCCATCCTGTCTCTACTTTAGATTTTAAAGACATCTTAAAAGGCTGTGTTGAAGGATCTAAGCAAGAACAGTAGATACTACAAGTACTTTGGTCCAAATTTAATATGGCCAAAAGGACCAGGGGTGGATGGCGGGGAAGGGGAGAATGAAATTGGATGTGGATGGTAGACTACAGCTTTGAAACGGGAATTGCTTTGCCAGATAATTAAACTCATTCCTGAAAACTGCCCATTATATAAAAGTAGATGGGAAGAAGGTTGCACAAGAAAAGTCCTTTGTGGAGATGTTTGTTTACAAAGTGCTATGAGAGCAGTTAACTAACCATTCATTGGGTTGGACAAGTTTCTAATGTTTCCACAAATTGAATAAGTGACTCACGGACCTCCAGCAATTCATTTCAGCATCCAATCTAGCTCCCAGTCAAGTGGAGTCAAAAGAGAAGGTTAAGAATTGCATTCCACAGACTCATCCGGCTGCAGTCCAAGACCAAACTTTGAAATTCCACTCCAGCCCTCAGCTGGGAAGAGTGACCCATGCTGTGTTCGATGCAGTGACCTGGTTTTTGTTTTTCATGTTTTTCTTGCCTAACTATTTGAGATTGTCTGCCCAGCTGTTTTATAATGTGCAGCTGTAGAAATATGATTCTCTGCGTCTTTTGAGTGTCGTTTGCAGGGTCTGATCCTGAGCCGCACAGCTTTATAGCTACCATAATAATAAGGGTGTGGATTCTTTTGTCCTAGTTACAGGTAGGTAGCCGTGTTGGTCTGCTGTAGTTGTAACAAAATAAAATTTAAAAAAAACCTTCCAGAAGCACCTTAGAGACCAACTAAGTTTGTTATTGGTATGAGCTTTCGTGTGCATGCACACTTCTTCAGATATCTGAAGAAGTGTGCATGCACACGAAAGCTCATACCAATAACAAACTTAGTTGGTCTCTAAGGTGCTACTGGAAGGAATTTTATTCTTTTGTCATCACTCTGGGCCCTTTGGGCTTGTAGTTTAATATGGTACTGTATAGACAGCAGTAGTATAGGACAGTGGAATGAATGCTTAGTATAGTTCTAGTAAGTTTTAAAGACATTTCCTACCAGCCTTAAACTGAAATTTTTTTAAGTGTAATCAGGATCCTTAACATGAATGGGTTGGGGGAATCTGTAATTACTGTTATCCAGCAACAATAGGTGCTTTTAAGCCCACTAAGGGGACATGATTACTGCCCAATAATAACAGTTCTGGTTTACAAGCAAAAACCATAAAATACAAAAAATAACAGGTTGGAAATAGAAGCTGAAACAGAATGAAACCAGGAGCAGTATAAACCTAGTAGCAGAGTAACAGTACACCAGTTATTTTCAAAAGTACTAAAAATACGGAAGACTCAAATGCCTGGGGAAATCAGAAAGGCCACAACAAGGGCACCAGGTGAGCTTCTCTAGGGAGGTGTTTGATAACCAGTGCAGCAACACTGAAAAGGCCTTCTCTCTAGTCGGCACCTGGTGGGGATTCATGGAGAAGGGCCTCAGACAATTATCTTAGGTTCTGAGTAGATGTACACAGATGTGGCATTGAGACTGGGGGCAGGAATCTTAACAATGAAAGAAAAGAACTACAATAAGGCAAGGGTCACTGAAGCAGAAAAGAAGCAATGGTGAAGGGGATGCGGTTCCTGGCAATGGATTGAATTGAACAAAGCCCCTGCATGAACAGTATCATGTGATAATATTCATCTCTTGACATAGCTTTCGTATGGTCTCACATTACTTCTGGATCTGACAACAGGCTGTTTTATGCACCTACATTTTCCATGTGGCGAGCATTTCCAGAGAAGTGGTGTTTGTACAGTTCTAGTTTCCTTGGAAAGGAGGTCACAGGAGGGTTATGACATTTTGTAATATTTGCGTTCATTTACAATTATACAGGTGAAGCATAGATGGAAGCTCACAGCATAATTCTTCAACAGATGCCTTGACACCTGGTGCTTCCACATCAGTTCTACAAGGGGCTTTAAGATGCTTCAGAGCCCCCAAAACTCTGTTTTCCCCCATCCTCCTCTCCGGGCCATGCTACACATGATATAAAACATACAGTTTGCCCAAGAGTACAAGCTTTTTCTTTCCTAAATTGTTAGTATAGGGGTCCTGAGCCAGATAAGGACCCTGGCATGGGGGCAAAAGATTAAAGCCTCCCCTACTCCTCCCCGTGTCATGCCAGGCCCCCAATCCAGATTAAGCCCCTCTCCCATGCTGACAAAAATGTTTGCATCACAATAACAAATCACGTGGTAAACTTCATATGTAGTTTGGGCCCTGAGTGTGCCTCAAGTTGCAACTCAACAGATAGCTGGATCCCAACATTCCTCAACTGAGAATGGTGGAGAGAGATCCCACCAGCTTTTCATAGGTCTCTTGGCCAATCAAAATACCAGCAATTGATCACAATCATTCAGTCTCCCGAAGAAAGAGGTTCTTGGCAAGTTGCCAGGTCCAGGCAAGTTGTCCAAGGCCTCAGGCAACCCGCACTGATACAAAACACATTCACAGAAATCTAATAGAAAACTCCTAAAAAGTCATTTCAATAGATCTTCCAGTCTCCTTGTCTGAGTGCCTCAAGACTCTTTGTTGTTTTCAGTAGAAGTAGACCTGGAAGTCTTTATCTGGAAGCCTTCATCTGCCTGCCTATGTATAGCAAACTGAATCATTGTGAGAATGCTGTGTTGGCAGTGGACAGCTCCCTCTTGTCAGCAAGTGGGGATCCAAGGGGCAATCGCCTTCCCCTCCAAGGATAAGCGTCCAGAGATGCTGCTGTGTATGCATGCAAGCTCAAAGGGTAGCTTCATAGTTCCAATACTCAATATATATATATATATATATATATATATATATATATATATATATATATATATATTAAAAGTCCTCACCTATTTATAGATGAGTGCATTTTGTGTTAGTCACCCAACAATTAGCTTTTCTCATATTGCAACATTTGTTTATCCTTTCCCCTCCTCCCAATGATAAAGTAGCATGAAATGATACTCGGACAGCTCTTCTGGGAATTCCCACAGCTTGTTTGTTTCTGTGAAAATACATTGTGTTATCTAGCTGTTCTACGCAGATTAAAGCCAGCCTTTTTCCATATAAAAAACCTCATCCAAGTTGCACATAGCTAGGGCTCAACAAGTGAAGCTGCTGAAAACCTGCAAGAACACATGAAGCAACCCAAAGATGAATCTTCTAGCACTATCAACCTTATTACTGTCCTTTCCTAGGTTTACACCTGGTAAACCTGTCCAGGTGTGTCCTTGATGCTGCTGAAGATGCTGTCTAGACATCTGTCTCCGAGAACTCGCTTCCTGCATTTTCTGTTGTGATTTTACATTTCAGTGATTAAGTATACTGCACCCTAAAAAGATGTCCCATTCTTTTTCAGGGAATCCAGGGAGACAAGGCCACAGGTGAGCTTGATTTATGCCTGTTTTATGAGATGTCATGCTCTCAATGCCATGCTTATGCCATGCTGTTGTTCTATAGATTGTTGTAGAGTTTTTCTGTCTTATGTAATTGAGAAGATAGCATTCAGATCTGGGTGTCTATGATTCCACTCTTAGGGGAGGAAGGTCTTCTGGGAAGATCCCCAGCATGACTTCCATTGAAAACAATGGGAGCTGCTCAACAACGGGAGTAATGTTGTCACTCAGCTCCTCCCATTCACTTCATTTGAGCTCGTGAAGGGAAATGCTCAGTGGATTTTGACCCTGGGTGCCTTTATAGTAGCAGTCTGATCTCAAAGTTGCTGACCTTAATAAAAGAATGCATTGTTCAGCACCTCCTGCTTTATACATTTGAGATTAACTTTACTTTCCATGAGGTATTCATCACTATTAAATCTTGCAACATATTGATGAACTTGGTTAGCATGCTAAATAAATAACATATTTATTGATGGGTGGTCATATGGTCTTTGGTACTTCATGAACATTCTCAGTTCATAAATTGGAAGGAAAACAGGATTGGTTGTTTGTTTTCTGGGGTTTGGGTTTTTGGTTTGTTTTACAAGGCAATATTTCTTCCTGCCTGCTGTTCAAATGAGCAGTGCTCTGAGAAACTTGCATTCCTGGTCTAGCCCCCCATTATTTCTAAATGGGTAGACCTGCTGTTCAGCTCTGGTTAGACCTGGCATCCAGGCAACTTTCCACACTGCCGTTTGACATCTGAGAGGGAGATATTTAGGACCTACCTATTCTTCTGACTGTAAGTTTGTTTAACTGATTTTTAAATTGCATTGTTACATTGATGTAACCCACTCTGGAACCTTATGCTGAAGGGCGGGTATGAAATCATACTACTACAACTAATAATAATCGCAAAAAAATGGAAGAGTAAAACGGTACCAAATGTGGAAGATTGGCAAACAAAATTACTATCATACCAAAGTATGGCAAGAAAGATAGAAGTCAGGGGAGTAACAGACCAGACAACAGAGAAAGATTGGAAAACATTCAAAGATTATATAGGAAATACAGTGGAAAGGGCCAATCTTCTAATAAATGTATGAGAGGGCCCAAAGCAAATCAAACAAGGACAAACAACAAGTTTAAGTATACAAAGGGATATAGTTACAGAAACCACAATAAAAGATAAGGCTGGAAGTCAACACTAGGTGATGGGAAGGGGTAAAGAGAGCACCATAATTGTCTGTTTTATGCACAAACAAATCCATGTACGTCAATACTGTGTATTCTTTTTTCTTCTGTTCTTTTTGTGATGTATTTCTTGCTGTCAAGTGATAAGTGTATAATTTTTTAAAATTTAATAAAGTAGAAATGTTGGTGCAAAAAAACTAATAATAATAATAATAATAATAATAATAATAATAATAATATCCTTGCAGGAGAAACATATATGCATCAGGATGATATTGTTTACAGACGAAGAACACAGCGAAGTGCCATGAAATGCAATCAGAGATGTGTTTGGCCTAGATCAGAAGATGGGCTGGTCAACATTCCAATTAATGTCTCTACAGAGTTTTGTATGTTATTTAAAGCTTTACAACAGGCCTTCTCCAGCGTTCATTCTGGTCAATAATGAAATTTTTGTATAATGAAAACTCATTATACCAAAAAATAAAAACCTCCAAAAAAAACCAGATAGCTCTTTCCCATAGCAATCAGTGAGCCATGGTTGTTGGTGATACTACCCACTTCTTAATCAGGCTAGTGCCTTATTCCTGTTGGGAACCTTGATTGAAGTGCAATCACCACAGACAGCACAATACTGGAGTAGGCAGCAGGTTACAGTCAGACTTAAGTCTTGCAGGACCCAGGACAGCTCCCAAGCAGAGCCAACAGCGGAGAGTATGGTGGGGTGATGGCACTCGCCTAGTCTTGGATTGCCTTGTTGGAACTTACCAGGATGTAGAGGCGGGGCAAGGTCAGCATGGTGCAAACACACCAATGGGTGTGCTGAATTGGCTCCAGCAGTGTGCTTGCACTTTGCTGACCTTGCCAATGCCTTACCCCTCCCCTTCTCTTTCCTAATGGGCAACAGCAATGAGAGTGTCAGGAGGTCAGGGGATCACTGCCACCCCACCACACAATAGCTGATACATTCCAAAGCTCAAGGGAGTCCTTATATCCCCAAGTGCATCTTAATAATTGACAGCCAGAGTCCTGATCCTGAAGTGAAGCTGCAACTTTGCCATGGGGCAATGGACATTATCACCAATGAATAGCCTCAGCCTCTGGCATTGTCATCTCTAGCGGGGACTTTGAGGAGAGCAAAATAATTTGGTGGGATGATTAAAATGTTAATCTAAGGTCTAAACCATTGCTCCATTATCTGGAGTATAGAAACTCCTCCTCCTATGCAGAGTTGACCTCTGGTTCTATATGAGACTGAGAGTCCACAAGACCTTCTGAGATAATGATGTTGGCTTGTGGTCATCATTTTCAGAAGAGCCATAAGAACATAAGAAACTATCTTATACTGAGTTATACTATTGGTCCATCTAGCTCTGTAATGCTTACATTGACTGGCAGCAGCACACCAGTCAGCAGTTTTACTTAAGTCCCACTTGGAGATGGCAGGGACATGGGAACATGGGACCTTCTGCATGCAAATCAGATGCTCTATCACTGAGCTACAGCATTACCCCTGTCTGAAGGTGACTGGAAATATCATCATCAGAGGGATCTGAAGGCCAGACATTTTTAAGTTGAATTGAGCTGGATTTGCACCCTCAAGTTTTTTGTGGCACAGGCTTTGGTAGGCAGCGGGTTGCAGGATCAATTACATGAATCAGACAGCAAATGTGTTGGGTTGTATATGACATAACCAAGTCTGCTATACCCATTTTATACTTTGATATCTTTGTACAATTGCAAAAAACAAAACAAAACCCATAACAAAAAGCATTTTACACAACAGACATAACAAGTGCTGAAGTGGTCTGTGTACTGTAAGCAAGAGAGACAGTGCTGGCACCCACTTGCTTCCAGCATTTAAGTTTCCCTGGAATGTTGGACTATTTCACTGCTATACCATATGCAGAGAGTAGCCATACTTAGGTGGATAATTTTTGAAGAAGGTTTACATGAAAGAAATCCTCCATTACACACACATTCACAATTTCCCGGGAGCCCTGTTCTACATGAAATATTTCATAATGGTATACCCAGGAGTGCAGGGAACTTTCCCATGTTGCCAAAACATATTCTGTTTGAATTCCACACACATAATATGGGAACTTTCAATGCATTCCTTTCTCTCCCTTACATTTTTTTTAGCTGTGGAAGAGAGGGATGTGATAGCTGAAGCAATGCAAGAATTTGTAACACTGACATGTATTCAGTTTATCAGGCGTTCGACAGAACATGACTACATAAATATTTTCCCTGCAGATAAGTAAGTTTTATCTCTCCTGGTGATATCTAAGAATACTACTATTGCTTGGATTTATGTTGACATTCTGTTTCTTCTCTTCTGCTGAAGCTTTCCCCACAACTTGTTGCAGTCCAGATATTGGCAGACTCCAGCTCCCACAATCCCTGTCCATTGGCCATGCTGCCTGGAGTAGATGGGAGTTGGAGTCCAACAGCGTTGTAAAGCTGGTGTTAGTAGGACAGCTTTCACCAAAACAGGATGCTTTATAGGTGGTTGAAACCCTGACCTTGCCCCAAAGCAGGCCAAGGAGATGAGGGAACATTACGTCTGGCAGCCTGAAATGCTTGCACTGACAGAACTATTGCCATAGCACAGTGCTGAGTTCCTTGCTTTACGTTTTAAGGTGGTCCATATATTACTAGCAGCGAGTGTCCAGCAATGCCTATGAAACTGTGGAAACCACAAAATACTGTGTTTTTTAAATGGATGATACTGTTTGTGAATTTGGACCTGTTGTGCTAAAAATCAGGTGAAGTCACTCCAAAGTCATTTTTCAGTCTGCTGTCTGGATTCAAAATGGCACCCGGCATCTAAGCGTCAATGAAGTCCACTGCCCCTACATTGGGTATCCTTGTGACGAGTTTGGTGATGATACCTCAAGAGGCGGCTGATCCTATTCCAAAAAAAGTCACACCAAAGTTGCATTTGGGTCCACCACCTTGATTCAAAGTGGCGCCCAGCATGCAAACAGTGACAGAGTTCCCACCCACCCCCCACCCCACTTCAGGACCTTTGTGCTGAGTTTTGTAATGATATCTTGAGAAGCAGCCAAACTTATGGAGAACAGACAGACAAAGCACTTTCCAAAATATCACATTTATCCATCTATAAGACGCCCCACGTATAAGACGCCCCCTATTTTGGGGGGACTCTGATTTAAGAAAATGGGGGGAGATGTATCCGTGTATAAGACGCCTCCAAATTTTTGTCATTATTTTTTGGAGGGGAAACCTAGTATTATACACAGAAAAATATGGTATATAGTAGAGAAATAAATGTGAGATGACGTCTATGTTTTTGGAGATAGTAAAGATGTGCTGTCTTCTAGAGTGCTCCTGGACATTCATCTTTTCTGGAAATTAGATGTGTGTAACTAATCATATGTGATGCTCAAAACATAAGATATCAACATTAATTTATAATCGGAAAACTCCACTGAATTCATTGAGGCTTAAGAGAAGAGTTTTGGATTTGATATCCCGGTTTATCAATACCCGAAGGAGTCCCAAAGCAGCTAACATTCTCCTTTCCCTTCCTCCCCCACAACAAACACTCTGTGAGGTGAGTGGGGCTGAGAGACTTCAGAGAAGTGTGACTAGCCCAAGGTCACCCAGCAGCTGCATGTGGAGGAGCAGAGACGCGAACCCGGTTCCCCAGATTACGAGACTACCGCTCTTAACCACTACACCACACTGCATTCATACTCACCTACTTCTCATTTAACTCAGTAGAGCTTACTTCCGAGTAGACATGCACAGGAAAAGGGCTCTACTAAACACACACCTACCTCACACAGTAAAATATGAGAGAGTATGGCACTTTGTGCTCACTGAAAGGCATGTTATAAATGTACTAAATGAAACTGTATGCCACAGCTTTATGTAATGCCACAGGTTTTTGCTTTCCATATTCTCAGGTGCTGGTCTTACTTTGGAAAGATTGGAGGCAAACAGCAGTTGGGCTTGGCGAAAAATGGCTGCATATATAAAGGATTAATTCAGCATGAAATCAACCATGCCCTGGGTTTCATACATGAACAGGCCCGGAATGACCGAGACAAGTATGTTAAAATCCACTTGGAGTATGTCACAACAGGTAGGTCCACCAGCATTCAAGGAACAGTTTTAACCCTTGCTTGCTGTAGAGGATTATTTAAACAAAAACATTTCTATATTGTATATTGTGCATATATCTTCAATTATTCTGAGCAGAGGGTACATTTAAACCATGTAAAAATAAACAACTAAAGCAAGTAAACAACAAACAACTTTAAGTATTTTGATCTCCCCAGAGCAGCTTACAAATACCAGTAGTTAGTCAGCCCCTACACTCAGGCTTACAAAAGGAAAAAAGCATTGTAGTAGTAGTAGTAGTAGTAGTAGTAGTAATTATTATCATTATCATTATTATTATTTTATTTATTTCTACCCCAGTCACTCTGGGCGACTTCCAACAGAAGGTTAAAAATGGAAGTGGGGAAACAAGCAAACCCAAGCACTTGTTCTTAAAGGGACTCAGACATTCACAAAGGCTTCAGCAGTGAAACTGTTGCTAAGTACACAACATCTTTATTTTCACAAGTACCTGTGAAAATCATTCTTCTCTCTCTTTCTCCCCCTGTGTTCTAACTCTCCTTTGAGTGCCTGCTGCATTTACTCTCATCTTTTACAGGAGAACAGGGGAATTTCGAGAAAGTGGACTCTAACAATCTGGGTCTTCCCTATGACTATGGTTCAGTGATGCATTATGGCCCGTAAGTTGTGTTTCAGGGCACCTTCTCTTTTCAGACAAAACTGCTCTTAACTGTAGTGCAAGGATCCTCTTTTATATAATTTCATCTCTGTCTTCTCCTTGGAGCAATGTGCGAGAACACGCTGAAGCTGCAAGGGAGTGCAACTTCTTCCAACACTGGTTGAACATCCAAGCTGAAACCCTTCCTACTTATCACAAGAACCTCTGCCTTGCCTGGATTTTGTTTCAATTTGTTAGTCTTCATCCTACCCATTACTGACAGCCAGAACTGATCTACAACATTTACAGCATCTTTGGGATTGCTGGATAGGGAGAGACAGAGAAGAAGCTGTACCCCAAACTGCAGATGACCTCTCTCAAATGTCTTCATGTAGATGTTAAAAAGGACAGAATAGAGCCCCGAGGAACCATACAAATGAAAAGTCATGGGATTGAGCAAAAGTGTTTCATTGCCACATTGGTACATTATTGTTGCTGAACCCCAAATCTTTTGCATGTATGTATAGACAACCCAAAGTCTGTGAAGTTTTTATTCTCCATTTCCTAGGATGGTTTCCATGCAAATATTATTTTAGATGTTGCATTATAAAACAATGACCCGATAGAGTTTGATGAGCACATCTATTCCTGTTCTCTGCAGATACGATTTTTCTAGTGCTCCCGGGAAAGCAACCATTGTCCCCATCCCAAATGCATCTGTACCAATTGGTCAGAGAATAGGACTCAGCGACCTAGATGTGAAAAAAATCAACAAGCTCTACAGATGCAGTAAGTGTTCAAAATGCTAGATGGGTAGTTTCCCTTCTGATGTTGTTAATTTTTTATAAGATTTGAGAGCAGCTAGTGCTGCCAGATTTAGTGACCTAGATGGGCATCACCTCACCTTAACATACTTTCTCTTCCAAATGCCATGCTTTGAAAACAGTGAATCATTTATTCTGCACTTGAAAGGGCCCCTCTAGCATTACACTAAAAAACAACAACAACAACATTGGAGTGGGGAAGTCCACAAGAGCACTCTTCCCTTCCATTCTTTCCAACAACTGGCATTCGGAAGCATTGCTGCCTCCAGCTGTGGAGGTAGAGCATAGCCATCATGGATACCAGCCCCTTCAAAAACATATTATTCCATCCCACGTGGAACTTTACAAGTTCCCTGTGCTGGAAAGGAGAGCCTTCCCCAAGGTGCTGTCCCATGCAGGTGCAGTATGTGTGTGAATGTGCAGTATTTGGTCATCTACAATCATTTGGATCTTCTCTTTGCAGTCCGCACCTGCATGGGGATGCTGCTGTATTGAAGGGAAGACCAACCCTTTATCACTGGATTCCCTTACCAATTGGGAACCTATAGGGAAGGGGGAGTGTTTAATGTGCCTCTGTATGCTCAGTGTACAGAGTTCACTCCCCCTGCACAGCTCAACAGTCCTAAAACACAAGCCCTCCTTTTTCTATACACCCACCCCACTGGGCCCACTCATCATAACGAGGAACATTTCGCTAATACCGTATATATTGGTCTTAATGTAATTGAAGTCATGAATTGCAATTGATACATCATTTGCTGCCTGGTGTGTGTGTGTGTGTGTGTGTGTGTGTGAGAGAGAGAGAGAGAGAGAGAGAGAGAGAGAGAGAGAGAGGTTGTTAACAGGCATATTTTAATTTATTCCTTCCTTTACTAGGTTGAACAGTAATATATTTAATGAACACTGAGTTCTCCCTCACAGAGGGCAAGGATAGATAAACAGAAAGTTGTGTTGGAATTTTCCCTTTGCACATCTCATTTCCCCCTTATTTTTTCTGTTCTGCTCTTTAGACTGTTGTAGCACTGTGCTTCGTAATCGAAGGGGCAACTTCTCCTCTAATAATTACCCATATTCATACCCCAAAAATGTCACATGCCTATGGCTGATCCAAATCCCAGAAGGAAAGGTAAGGATGCTCAAATCATTGTTTAATGTATCAGGATTATACAACAGATAAGAGGAGGGCAGGGAATGGACCTTTCCTTATTGCTACTTGTATATTTTTAGGAGTTGCAGTCTGTTTATACTCTGAACTTATTGACACAACACTAACCTTCAGGTTAGTTTCAAGTACGTGACACAGGCTATGTACACAACCATACATTTGAAGCACATCTCCCCACCCCAAGAATCCTGGGAATCAGGGCCCAGACAAGCTAAAATGTATTTGGCTTTCTTTTTCTGCTTTAGGTCTTCCTGAAGTTTCATGTTTTGGATCTCCAGCGCTCTCCAAACTGTGCCTCCGACTACATCCGAATTTATGATGGAAACAACAGAAATGCCCGTCTTCTTGTTGACAAGTTATGTGGAGCGGGGCAGTTGCCGGCAGTGGTGTCTTCTGGAAGCATGATGCTTGTGGAGTTTGTGAGTGATGAGACCACTGCATCAAAGGGTTTCACAGCCTCCTATGCACATGGTATGAACAGCTCTACTCTCACTGCTTGCTGAAAGCATCAGCGCTAGGAAAGAAACACATACAGTACATGCAAACAACAACAACAACAACAACAACAACAACAACAACAATAATAATAATAATAATAATAATAATAATAATTTATTTATACCCCGCCCATCTGGCCGGGTCTCCCCAGCCACTCTGGGCGGCCTCCAACAAATACCAAAATACAATACAAAGTCACAGTTTAAAAACTTCCCTAAACAGGGCTGCCTTTAGGTATTTTCTGAATGTCAGGTAGTTGTTTATTCCCTTGACTTCTGATGGGAGGGCGTTCCACAGGGCGGGCGCCACTACCGAGAAGGCCCTCTGCCTGGTTCCCTGTAGTTTTGCTTCTCGCAGTGAGGGAACCGACAGAAGGCCCTCGGCGCTGGATCTCAGTGTCTGGGCTGAATGATGGGGGTGGAGACGCTCCTTCAGGTATACAGGACCGAGGCCGTTTAGGGCTTTAAAGGTCAACACCAACACTTTGAATTGTGCTTTGAATTCAAACAAACAAACAAACAAACACTGGTGGAACAGTTTTCCAATGGTATTTTAATTTTACGCCGTCTTTCCCTGGATCTGAATTATCCAAATTCTCTAAATCCATTTGCTCTCACATCTCACAACAGCCCACATAGAAGTCTATGGACCTCAAACTAATTGCTCATCTTTGCATGTCTGAGCCCACCTGAAATTTGTTTACTCAGACATACCTTACCCCAAATATGCCCTGAGATATACGGGTATACAAATTCAATAAAAAAACAAACAATGCCCACTCAACAACTACTACTACTACTACTACTACTACTACTACTTATTATTATTATTATTATTATTATTATTATTATTATTATTATTATTTAAATGCCCACTCAACCACTTCAATCTGCAGACCTGGTCCTGTTGCAGGTGCCATGTAATCCTCATTCCACATTTGCAAGCACCCACCCTTTGGAAATTCTTGCATATTGACACCAGGCAGCTGCCTTCCCTGTACTCTTATTAGCATTGCAAGCCTATCCAAACATGCAGAGTGTTGACATGTGCTTTAATCTGGTTTATAACTTATCGTTGGTTTTAAGTATTTTTGAATGTTTATTATCGTTGTTTCTAACCGTTCTTTTGCGGATAATTCTATTCTTTTTGTAAGGCGCTTTGAGGTTACATTACAATCAAGTGGTATGGAAATCTTGTGAGATAAATAAATAGATAAATAAAACAAAGGGAGAAGCCCATGGGAATGCTGCCTTCTGCAGAGTCAGACCATTGGTCCGCCTAGCTCAGTATTGTCTATCCTGATAGGCAGTTGCTCTCCAGGGTCAGTAGAGGCCTGTTTGGAGTTGCTAGGGATGGAGAACCTGGGACCTTCTGCATGCAAAGCTGATGTTCTGCGGCTAAACCACAGGCCTTCCCCACTGGATTCAAATTAGGAAAAAAGAAAAAAAAATCAATTCTATGGCCCAATGGAGGGATAGCAGTGCCGGACCACAGTTATCTCCTTCCTGCTTCTCAACATGTCAATTGGTGGAGATTGCTGCAACCTACCAGTCATGGTGGGACCAGTCAAGAACTGGCAGAGTTTTCACCACCTTTCCCAATGCTTATTTCTCTTCCTCTTCTCTTGGTGTCTTGTTTCTGCCAAGACGGAATGGGGAGTTTATGTTCTTGTTGATTTTGTATCCTGCCTACCCTCCACCTAACCCTGTAAGAAAGGCTATACTAAGAGAGAGCTACAAGGCTCTCCATCATCTTCATGAATGAGAAGATTTCCCATATCCAACCTCAACACTCTTGCCATTACACCATACTGGCTTGGGTGAACTCTTGCATCCATACAAGTGTCCTTCATTTAGAGTGAGAATTATTTTTAAACATACTGATTTTTTTTCCTTTTATTCCATTGATCCCCCCCCTTCTTTTCATTACAGTGATATGTGGGGGGACTTTCACGAGCACTCATGGAGTGGTCACTTCTCCAAACTTCCCAAGAAAATACCCTCCAAACAAAAAATGCCTATGGATTATCAGTGCTCCAGCAGGAAGCAGGGTAAGGGGCAGGAGGAGGAGGGTGGGCTTCCCTGACTAGGGCAATGATTTTACACAGCTCATTACTTTCCCCCTAAAGATCTAATCTCAATCTCTCTTCAGAAAAGATTGTGTTAGATCAGGGGTAGCCAATGTGTTGCTTACTGCTGCATTCAGTCATGAAATCTATCATGCTCCAGATCTGCCTTGTTAATTTATGGGTATGCATATTATGTATGTATTTTCAAATCCAAATGCTCACTGGCTTTAGTGCATACTATGTTGTTGAATTTAGTGCTACACATAGAAGTTGGTGCCCTTATTGTGGTTCCTACAGATCTCCCTAACGATGGGCTCCTTTGACCTGGAGGAAGCCACTGGGTGCAACTATGACAGACTTGTCTTTCGTGATGGCAGCGACATCAGTTCTCCACTTCTTGGCACTTTTTGTGGGAAGACAGAGGTTCCAGCTCTCAATTCCACTGGGAGCTTCCTACGTATAGAATTTTACAGTGACGTCATTTCTCAATATTCCGGGTTTAAGCTGGACTACTCAATCAGTTAAGTACTGTTGCTAGAGTATCTGGGTGGGAGATGGCAAGATTTTGTTTTGAAAAAAATTGGGGAAGAAATAATGATTTGTTCCTATTGTGGAATTGTTGCCTAGAGGGATATGTGAGTCATCTGTGTTCCTCAGAAGTTTGGTTAAATGGAAATACACCAGTAATCTAGTTATAGTGACATGATGTGCAGACCGGCACAGGAGTGTCAAGTAACCGAGGCTGCAAATGCCTCAACAGGGAAATGAGCCTGGGGCCCATATGGCTCAAGTATCTCTCCACACTGGGCATAAAGCCTGTAATGAGAAGTTTGGGTTATGTATAGCAATACAAAAATGGGCCCCAAGTCAACTTGAAGGTTATGTTGTGAGGAAGAATAACCTGAACCTCACTTCCATTTCCTGACACCCAATGCTGCTTTCCAGACAGATAAAAGCCCTCTTTGAATCTTGGAGAACTGGGAAAAGCAATACATGAAGGAGGAGACTGCAGGGACAAGGGTGCAAGCTCCATACAGGCCATCTCATTGCCCTCCATGAGTTGGAGGATGACTTCTAGAAGCAGGAAGCATGCTTTCAGGGTTTTCCCAACTATTGGTGTGCTTGTCTTTCTCCCAATTCCTGAATGCCTGAAGAGGGCTAAAGGCTAAGGGCAATGTGCTAGGGTCAGGGACATTGTGCTTGAAAGGCCTTTGCATCTAAGTGTGTGTTGATGCAGAAAGATGGGCAAACGGACAGCTGCAATTTCCCATTCTTGTCTCATTTGCAGGGGGAGTGGCTGGTATGCCGGCCCCCACAGTGCCCTTCTTACGGCTCACTTGGCTATAAAAACAGGTGGACCAGAAGTGGACCACCAGGGCAATGGCCCTTGTGCTTATTTATTGCATTTAGATCCCATCTTTCTTCCAAGGAGCTCAAAGTGGTGTACATGGTTCTCTACCCTGACAGCAACCCTGTGAACTAGTTAGGCTGAAAGACTGTGACTGGGCTCACGTCACCCAGTGAGTTTCATGGCAAGAGCAGGGATTTGAACCCTGGTATCCCAGGTACTAATCCAATGCTTAATCACTGCACCATACTGGCTGCAAGGAGTCCACAGCTTAGCTTCACTACTAAGCCCAGTCATGAACTCAATCCAGCAATGGTTTGTCAAAATATTGTCCATGCTTCCAGACTAAAGACTTTAGAACTAACCCACAATTAGTGCTTGCATTCATAAATGCAGTAAACTTCATTAATGCTACGTGCTCTGCCTCAAGCCTAGACTATTTTAATCCTTCAACAGAGTTCCCATGAGTATGGACGGATGAAACAAACTTTACCTGTCATTGCAGTTTTGCCGTCATGAAGAACAGCATGCAGGAGGATGGCCTTTGTCCTGAACTGCCAACAAGAAAGAGGGTAGAAATTCTGATGCCAGATTGTCTTTGCCTCTTGCTGGTGTTGTGCTTTGTTTCTTTTTAAAGACTGATCAGTTTCTCTCAGTAATGACATAAATACTCCCAAGTGCAGAATGCTGAACTGTATGCCTGATTTGCCAAAACACCAAGGAGCAATTGAAGCAGGCAAGGAGAAGTTCTTCTGTGCCGTATCTCTTCAATTACCATTTTTACTAGCCATCTGTTGGTGCCACCTTGAACTATGTAACAAAAGATGCAAGTAAAGCTTTAAAAGCCCATCGTTTGCATTTGTTTAGGTACACAGGCCTTTCCCAATGGAAAATGCCAATCATTCTCCTTGTAAGTCCAGTGGCTTTATTCATGACAAGTGCCTGTATCCATGTTTTTCAAGCTCTAAAGTCAGGAATCAGTGGCATTGCCTTGTGTGTTGTGTGTATGCTGATGCACAGAGTGTGCTGGGGGCATGTCCCATCATTATGACTTAATTGACTGCTTCTCTGTGTTGGCAGCATGTGGGCATCCAGAGAATTGTGTGCCCTGTAGAAGGCCACAAACCCACTTTGCAGTAACCTTTTGGTTCTGGAGACCAGAAGAATCTCATGGCCCTGACTACCTCTCTCTTAAAAAGTGATTTCTGTCTGAAGCCTTCCATGGTACCAGTTGAGAAGCTGTAGGTGTGCCAAGACTATCTCCCCTTGCTCCACATGTGCAAGCAGATAGTGGCTGTGATAGCTACAGAGTTGTCCTCTCACCATCACCATCACCATCACCATCAACATCAACATCACCACCAGATTGCCTCCAGTAGCGCATCTGTCCAGCTCCAACCTTATTGCCACCCCGCCAGCCCCAATTCCAGTCAAGGAAGTTGTATTGAGGGCAGTATCAGGAAGGTCAGCTCTGCTTAACCAGTCCAGCTGCTACTGGCTACAAGGGAAAGGGTACAAACAGGCTTCCTGCAATAGCTCAGTCGGTAGAGCATGAGGCTTTTTATCTCAGGATTATTCAAGCCCCATGTTGGACAAAAGTTTCCTGCATTGGACTAGATGGGCTCTCGCAGTCCATTCCAACTCTACGAGTCTATGATTATAGAACATATATAGTAACATAAACAAAGCCATATTCACATTTTAGAATCATTAAGGTATGTAAACTAGATGTTGTATACTTACTAATTGAATACAACCATACACAGTATTCACTTTAGAGTTGTACCACACTGTTCACTACTTAGGTTGAAGGGAGACACCCACATTCTAAGTAAGATGGAAATGGCTTGAAGAAATATTTTCCTTGCTGAAAACAAATGCCTCAGAATGCAACGAATAGGCATGCAAACTGCTTGCCCTTGGCTTTGACAGTATGTGCTCACCTCATTTAGGGGAGTTAATAATAGCACATGCTTCTTCTCTGCCTGCTTAACATGAACATTTGGTGGTAGATTGCACCATGATGAAAATGCTCCCCATTTTCCTGCTTCTGTAATCTTCCCAGGGAGCAGAGCTTAAACATGCTTTGATTTCTTGGGTAGACCCTTGGTCTATGAATTGCAGGGGTTGGTTTCTTGGGGTGCAGAGTGGGGGTAAAGGACTGGGAAACATGGATCTGATTCTGTAGCACAGGAAGAGTGACAGTTTGAAACATGACATTGAAATTTTAAGGGCCTGTTTTTCCTTACTAAAATGTGTGGGCAGGGGTGTGGTGTAATAAACATTGCAAAAACTAACAAACAGCTGAACAGAGCGGGTGCCAAATCTCCAGGCTTTGTCTCGACGTCCCAGACCTCAGAATGGTCATGGTTGGGAGTTGAAGCTGCCTGAAGCCACAAGAAAGAAGAGAGTGAGGAAGGAAAACTGAAAACTCAGAGGGAGAAGAAGGAGGGAAATGTTGGTTTCATATATAGATACTAGGGATGGGTGAATCTGTCATTTTCCGTTCCTCTCTGTTCCTCCCCCCCCCCCAGTCTTAAGTTCAGTTCTCTACATTTCCATATCAGTCTGCAGATTCTTTTTTTCTAAGTTCTCATGAAAATTCACCAGCATTTTAGTGAGAATCTCTCCTAATGTAAGCAAGTGTGTGTGCAATTTTACCTAATATACACATTTTTGCAAAGCAATTTTCTGTGATATACACATTGGTGCGCTACTTTTTTTTTTTTTTACTTGTACATGCATTTTTATGCACACTAATATATGCATGTTTATGCACGCTTTCTTCTAGTATATGCATTTTTGTACAGAATACTTGACTTCAGTGCATGGGCAGGGAGAAGGTGTGTCATTGGGTGTTCCAATTCCAAACTGCACAGGGATTTAAGCATTTTGAGCTGAGTTCAAAAACAAAAATGGATTTACCCTCTCCTTTTCTAGATACGTGTTCACACTTCTGCAAACCTTGAGGTTCTTTCAAGCTTGCTGATACCTCTCTCGTCCATGGATGGTGCCATTTGGACTACATAAAAGCCAGCACTTAAAGAATGAATTTGCTACTAGTTTATATAGGATGCTACAAAAAGAAGAAGTTGTAACAGAAGTAAAGTGAAAGGCCACAATGGAATCATATAAGTACAGTAGCACTGGTAACAAAAGTGAGGCAGGTCTGGCTTTTCCAAGAGCTTTATGTTAACTCACCGGCTGGCCTTTCCTGATGACATCATCTCATTGGACAGGAGGTTAGCTCTTTCTACTGCTGCCCTCGTCTCCTTCAGGTGGAAGGACTGGGTATAAATGCAGTAAATAATTCAATGAATAACAATACAATAACCATGAGAATGGAAAACATGAGAATGGTCACTGATGGTGACGGCAGATAAGAGAATAGTGTGGAAACCCTGGCATCAAACCATGCTGACCTATTGCAGGAAAAATAACAGAGTCTTGTGGCAATTTGAAAGTTCATCTTCATCAGCTGCATGAAATAGTTACATACTATGTATTTATTTTTAGCGTGGTAAAAAAACAACTGCTAAGTGTTTATTTACTATTTATCACCTGTTGGTGGCAGTGTAACACAAAGAATATGCAGTCCACAAGCATCAGTTCTTAGCTTCATCAGGAACAGACTGTCTGGTGCAGACATAGGCAAACTCTGGCCTTCCAGATGTTTAGGACCACAATTCCCATCATCCCTGACCACTGGTCCTGTTAGCTAGGGATGATGGGAATTGTAGTCCCAAATATCTGGAGGGCCGGAGTTTGCCTGTGCCTGGTCTGGTGGTCATGTACTCCTCACTGCTGTTGCCACTGTTCACTCACTTGCCTTCTGTCTTTGGGCCCAATCTGCATAGTCACCTAGAGGGTGAGGGCGAGAGGCTGCTGTTCTTTCTCTGCTCCCAGGGGAAGAGCAAGGAGGAGAAGCAAGGACAAGAGGCTCCAGAGGCAGTGGCAGTGGGCTCCCTGCTGAGGTTTCAGGCTTAGCAGTGCTTACGGATGCCAGGTCCTGATGCCAGAACAGACACGCACACAGAGAGAGAGAGAGAAAGAGAGAGAGAGAGAGAGAGAGACTCTTTGGTCAAAGGTACACAGCTGGTAAGCTCTATTTATAGATAGCTTCCCTTTCCTAATTCTGATGTCAATTGGCCAGTTCGGGTGGGCATGGTGCTGACAGGTTGGACTGCTACGGGACCGCCTCTCCTGGTATACCCCACGGAGGACCTTACGGTCCGCAAATAATAACATCTTGGAGGTCCCGGGCCTCAAGGAGATTAGACTGGCCTCAACCAGTGCCAAGGCCTTTTTGGCCATGGCCCCGGCCTGGTGGAATGCTCTGTCACAAGAGACCAGGGCCCTGTGGGACATGACATCTTTCCGCAGGGCCTGCAAGACGGAGCTGTTCCGCCAGGCCTTTGGCCGGCGTCCAGTCTGACTCCCCCTCTCACTTGCATGAAAGTGGCTCACCAACATTTCTCACAGGGTCATATAAAATCAGTATAAACAGGCCTGGTGAGTATTTAAGGTCCCCATCCCTAATTTGCGGGTTGCCATCTGATTAGATTTTACTTTGATTCTGATTTGATTTTAGGATGTATTTTAATTGATTGCTTGATTATATGGTAATATATTTGATGTTAGCTGCTCTGAGCTCGGTTTTGGCCGGGGAGGGCGGGGCATAAATAAAATTTATTGTTGTTGTTGTTGTTGTTGTTATTCCACTGCTGGGAATTTGGCTGGAAAAAGGAAACCCATCACCAAACAAAGGAACAACAACAACAAAAATGCAGCAAAAGACACAGATTTGCATCAGACCTGCATATGCTAATGTACAGATACAAGTTTCAAAATAATTGCTATAAATAGAAATGCGATAATCAGACCATAGTGCGTAACATGGAGGTTATCTGCTGCCCATATATGAACAGTTGGTGGTCAACCCTTCTTACAGCTCTTTAGCTTTAAGCCAGGCATGGACCAGAAAGCCCTTCAAATGTGTGGTCTTGTAGAAGAGAGCTTGAGAGGGTGTAACTCAGGAGTAAAGCCCATCTTTTGTCTGAAGGAGCTCTCAGCTTCAATCTCAAAAGGATCTCAGGCAGTAGATATGAGGGGTTTTTTATTGCGAAATTGTCTACATGAATAGAAAGAGCCTTGTTGTACAAGAGTCTTGCTGGTTCAGAGCAAAGGCCTTTCTAGTCCAGCATCTTGTTCTCAAAACGGCCAACCAGATGGGTCAAATAGTAAGGTAGGGGAAAGAGCAGAAACAAGCCAGAGAACCCTGGGAATATGGAAGATTGCAGGGAACAGCCTTTCTGTAACAGAAATATAAACTGTTTTGTGTCCTATGAGATTAATGAGCATGAACAAATTCTTAATGAAAGTGAGTGAAGAAATTAGGAAGATGGGAAGCTGCTGTACACTTGTAGAAGCAATGGTGCTTCTACAAGAGGGTATTTTAATAAAAGAATGTACGGTACATTTTAAGACTTGGTCAGAACTACGAAGCTCTCTGGAAAAGGAAAACTGTGTGTTAAGTTGTGGGTGGACACAGCAGACGACACAGTGATTTCCAAGCAGCTCTTGTTTATTCTCAGGCTGGAACAGAAGTGAGCTGAAAGCCTCAGCAGCCTGCTTATATAGAACTCAACAGTAACAACCTTCTGTAGTTAACCAATCCCTGAACGTCACTTTACAATCCCTCTATTGCAAATGCGGACCTGAGTGAAAACTGCAGCAGAATGAACTATATACACACACCCCTAGTGGCCTAGGGTGAGAACTTCAATACATAACACCCCTCCCCACCGAGATAAGGCATTAGGTTACAATCATAGTGGTTCCATTATATACAGCAATACTCTTGTTGGTTCATTAAGGCACATAGCATATCAGTTTCAATTTTCCCATTTTGCAAGCATAACTACTTCTATTTACAATGCAGCATTACGTGTGTAAATTGTTGGTAACATAGTCTTTTAAATAAGTCGGGCGTTTGGAAACCCTACTTGACCACCATGGGCCAGTATCAGAGTCCGGTTGGCTGCTTGAGTCCCGTTGCGACTGCAGTGCTACCAATGGTGGTGTTGCGCCTGAGTTCCCTGGCTCCGCTGCTGTTGAAGGGACTGCCGCGAGCGGACTCGGTGGAAACTCAGGCAAGGCAGTGGTCCGAGTTTCAAGGGAGTCAGGCAAAAGCACTGCAGTGGCTCGGCTCGGCTCCATGTCCGCAGTTTGTGAAGGGGGTGTAGGTGGAGCCTCGCCTTCCGTTGGTGTCGGTTCTGGAGCTGAGGCCGCAGTTGAGGGTACTGCAGTATCATCCAAATTCCCAACCCGGCACCTTAGTTGGTCTATGTGTCGGCGTCACAAACGCCCGTCCTCAAGTGCCACCTGATATGAGCGGGGCCCAGTGACTCCCACTATCGTGGCCGGCACCCAAGGAATGTCCCCCACATAATTCCTGGCAAAAACCTTATCTCCGGGGATAAAAGACCTTGGCACGTTAGCACAGCCCGGGGGCTCAGCTACCCCAAAGTCTGGATGCAACCGGTCGAGTGGAGATCTGAGGCGACGGCCCATAAGCAGTTCAGCTGGACTCCGCCCTGTGGCTGCATGCGGGGTGATGTGCTGCACGAGCAAGTATTCCGTGACCCGCTCATGCCAGTCCTTCTGGTCCAGGCGCGCCAGTGCCTCTTTTGCTGAGCGCACCATTCTTTCCGCCTGTCCGTTGCTGGCCGGGTGAAATGGTGCTGTTAGGGCATGACGGATGCCCAGCCCCAAGAGGTACCTTTCAAAAGTGCCTGATGTGAACTGTGGCCCGTTGTCGGAGACGAGGACATCAGGACATCCATGCGTTGCAAATAGGCCCCGCAGCACCCGGATTATGGCTTCGGTAGTGGTGGAGGGCGTCAGGGCCACCTCCAGCCATTTGGAATAAGCGTCCACCACTACCATAAAGGTCCGGCCATGAAAAGGGCCAGCAAGATCGATGTGCTCTCTTGACCAGGGTGCCTTTGGCGTCTCCCAGGTGTTGCCCTTAGCTGCCGGTGGTGCAGGTCTCGATTCTTGACACGCTTGACAGGAGGCAACCCAGGAGGTGATGGCATCGTCCATGTTAGGCCACCAGACGTAACACCAAGCCAACGCCTTCATTTTGACGATCCCTGGGTGGCCGATGTGCAGAGCCTCAAGGACGCGTTGGCGGAGTCTTTGGGGAACCACGACTCGGTCTCCCCACAGTAGGCAGCCGTGATGAGCCGAGAGTTCATGCTGTCTGGTTGCAAATGGCTGGAACTCTGGTGTGAATGGCCCTTCTGGCCACCCCCTCCACACCCAGTTGAGCACACGTCTGATGGTGCGGTCCTGGGCAGATGCGGAGGCCACATCGGCAGCCGACACTGGTGCTGCTGGGAGGTCCTCAATCAGGAGTAGCGATGAAGCAGGAGCTGGATCTTCCACAAACGCTGGAAGAGGGCAACGACTGAGGGCGTCAGCATGGCCCAGCGATTTTCCAGGGCGATGGATGAGCTGGTAGCTGTAGGCTGCCAGAAAAACAGTCCATTGCAGCATGCGTGGCGAGAGGATCGGTGGAGTTGGTCTGTGGTCAGTGATGAGGTCAAAGGTTCTCCCGTAGAGATATTCGTGGAACCTCTTCACTCCAGCCACAAGCGCCAGTGCCTCCTTGTCGAGCTAGCTGTAATTCCGTTCAGCCGGAGACAGCGTCCGAGAGAAGTAAGCAAGCGGTGCTTCCCTTCCATCTGGAAACCGGTGACTGAGGACGGCGCCGATGCCAAAGGGCGAGGCGTCACAGGCGAGGACCAGCTGCCTGGCTTCACTGTACTGTACCAGCACACTGTCCGATGAGAGGAGGGCCTTGACTGCCTTGAAGGCCGCCGTTTCCCGATGACCCCAGGACCACGGTGCCTTCGTTCTGAGGAGGCGGTGGAGAGGCTCAGCTAGCGTTGCTTTGTGGGGCAGGAACATATTGTAGAAGTTCAGCAGCCCCAGGAACGCCTGCAACTCGGTCTTGTTCTTTGGGATCGGGGCCTCTTGGATGGCCCGGATTTTGGATGCCGTTGGGTGAAGACCAGAGGCATTGATAAGGTAGCCCAGGAACTCCACCTGTGGAACGGCAATCTGGCACTTTTCTTTCTTCACCTTGAGTCCGGCCTCCTGGAACCTGGTCAGCACGGTGCGGAGGCGCTCGAACAGCTGCTGATTTGAGTCTGCGGATACCAGTACATCATCGAAATATGGTACCACGCCTGGAAGCCCCTGCAGGAGGCGCTCCATGAGGCTTTGAAAGATGCCAGGAGCCACGCTCACTCCGAACTGTAGCCGGCGGCATCGGAACGCTCCTCGGTGGGTGACGATCGTCTGAGCTTCAGCGGTGGCGTCGTCGACAGGCAGTTGTTGATAGGCTTAGGCAAGGTCCAGCTTAGCAAAGACCTTGCCTTCGCCCAAAGAATGCAGCAGGTGTTGGACGACGGGAACTGGGTAAGCGTGCTGCTGAAGCGCCTTGTTGATCGTGCACTTGTAGTCTGCGCATATTCTCACCGACCCATCCAGCTTGACAGGTGTGACGATAGGCGTTTCCCACTTGGCGTGGTCGACCGGCTCCAAAACACCTTGCGCGATTAATTTGTCCAGCTGTTCGTCCACCTTAGCCTTGAGGGCGAATGGAACCCGGCGTGGCTTTAGCTTGATTGGAGCGACTTGTGGATCAAGGCTAAAGGAGATGGGTGTGCCTGTATAGTGGCCCAATGTGCCATCAAAAACCTCGGCAAATTCTTTGGTTAAGGTTTCAACTTCCGCGTTGGAGATGCAGTTGATGCCGGTGACTTCCAGGCCGAGGGCGCCAAACCATTCTAGCCCTAGGAGGCTGGGATGCGGATCTTCAACTACCACAAGTCGGAGTGGGCCCGAGAAATTTTTGAACTTGACCTGGAACTGGCCGACCCCTGTCACGGGAATGTCGTTCCCCTGGTAGTCTCTCAGGTGTACGCGATGTAGGTCAAGCTGCCTCTTAGAAAGCTTGGGCACAAGTCTTTTGATAGTGCTCCAGGACACAATGGACAGGGCAGACCCAGTGTTGATTTCCATGTCACATGGAGCTCCTTCGATGAGCACCGTGATGTGTAGTTTGCGTCGCGTAGGTGAGTCGGTTTGTCCAATCGTGGTTCCGGATGAGCAGCAACAGTTGGTGAGAGCAAAACAGTTACTGTTTGTGGACCAGGGTGACGACTTGGACTTACGAGATGGTGAAGAGGCCGTGTTTGATGGAGCTGATCGGCAGACCTTAGCGATGTGGCCTTTTCTGGAGCACTGCCGGCAGGTGGCGTCTCTGAATCGACACTTGGCGTGGGGGTGGTTGCCTCCACAGCCAGCGCATTCTGATTGGTCCTTGGACTTCTGTTTGAACTTCCTGCATTCCCGCTTCATCTGGTGCACGTCATCGTCTTCGCTGGTTGACGCCTCGTCACTGCTAGCCTCTTCGTGGTGTACAGCAATTGGCTTCTTAGTAGGATGTGGGCTGCTGGCCTTGCGGATCTCTTGGGCAGAGAGTTCAGCAGCTTCTGAGGCCGCAGCCTCCTCAATAGCCTTCTGCAGCGTGAGGTCTGGCTTGGCGAGGAGACGCCATTGCAGACGGTTGTCCCAGACCCCGCAGACGATCCGATCCATCAGAGCATCGTCTAAGTCTCGGAACTCGCAGGTCAATGCAGCCTTTCGAAGGGCGGCGACATAGTTGTTTATCGACTCCCCCTCTGCCTGGTTCTGATGATAAAAAGCATGGCGGGCAGCAATTTTGGATGGCTTGGGCACGTAGTGGCTGCGTAGCTTCTCCCGTAGCACGTCCCACGGTGCTCTGTGAACTTCAAGTGGTGCGACTAAAACTCTGGCCATCTCAAACACTTCGGGCCCACAGAGGCTGAGGAAGAGGCCTCGCTTCCGTTCCTCTGATACTTCTGTTAGCTTGTTTGCTTGAAGGTAGCATTCGAACCGAGCGAGGTACGAGTCCCATGATTCAGAGGCTGGGGCAAACGGCGGTAGAGGCACTAGTGTAGCCATGATTACGATGCTGACGTGGTGGGCGACGGATGGAACACAGTGCTCTAGCCAGAACAGGCAGCTCTGAATTGGTTCTGTTCAGTGATTTCGCTCAGCGTTTCAGCTCAGTGATTCAGCTCAGTGATTTGCTCTTGCTCCAAGAATGGCTGTGTCTGTCTGTGTTCTGATGTCCATGATCCCATCCTCGTCGCCAGTGTTAAGTTGTGGGTGGACACAGCAGACGACACAATGATTTCCAAGCAGCTCTTGTTTATTCTCAGGCTGGAACAGAAGTGAGCTGAAGGCCTCAGCAGCCTGCTTATATAGAACTCAGCTACAAAGCAACAGTAACAACTTTCTGTAGTTAACCAATCCCTGAACGTCACTTTACAATCCCTCTTTTGCATATGTGGACCTGAGTGAAAACTGCAGCAGAATGAACTATATACACACACCCCTAGTGGCCTAGGGTGAGAACTTCAATACATAACACTGTGTTTGTGAATCTCTTGTGAAACCAGTTGGTTTGGGATGGGTCAGAAGAACCCCCAGAACAGCACACGGAGGGAGGAGAGGGGAGAGTGTTCTGTCAGGTAAGCAGAAATGCTTGCAACAGTGCAGCATTCATTTCCACCCAGTACCACCTCTACTGACACTTTAATTATATTTGTAATATACCGTATATACCGGCGTATAAGACGACTGGGCGTATAAGGCGACCCCCAACTTTCCCAGTTAAAATATAGAGTTTGAGATATGCTCGACCACAGATTTTCCACCCGGTGTATAAGACGATCCCCAACTTTTGAGATGATTTTCCTGGATTAAAAAGTAGTCTTATACGCCAGAATATACTGTATATAGTATGATAGCTTTCTGTTGGTTGGTCAATATTTACAAGCCTGTGCTTCTATCTCAGCTAGATCCCAAGTCTGAATGACAGGATTCTTAAAATGTCAGAATTAGTCATTCAGATTCAATCTACTACAATTAAATACCGGTGGTGCAAAAGTAGATTTGCCTGCTCTCATCATTCCATGGTGCAATTCCCTCCATCCCTGTCTGGTTCTTTGGGGAACTGCAGAAGGCCTATTTGTCTGGTTATTGGAGTGTGTAATGACTACACGAAAAGCCTGTGCATGTGGGTCTATAGCCCATAACTTGTACCTGCTATCACACATAGAATTTGGCTTTGCAAATGCAATTTTCCTGACAACTGAATCCAGGACATGATAGCAAATACATATAACTTGCCCACCATTATCTGTGGGGTAGCCAATGTTGGTGCACTACAAATCCCATCAGTCCTGCATCTATCTGTCAGTGAAAATCCACATTTGGTGAATCAGCTACTTTTTGGGTGTAAGAAGAAAAGAAGAAAAGTCAATATTTAAAGTGTTGGATTCAGAACAAAAGCTTGATCTATGCTTTGACATAAGAAAGATTTAAAAGGACAAGGGAGTTTTGAACAATTCTTTTTATGTAACTGACAGATGGAGAACCGGAAGCCCCTTTCCTTTTCTTCCTTTCCCTTTTTTCTCCTTCCCTCTAGACATGCTCCTCTCTCTATTTTCTGTTACTGCTTTTGTTTTTAGATACATTAGTGTTTGGTTTTTTTAAAAAAAATCTTGTTGCATAAAAAGCTTTAATAAAAAAGATGCTTTTCATGTATTTTTGCTTTGACAACAGTTCGCCCAATGGCCATGCAAATGTTTTATGTATTTACTTCAGTTATATGCCACCTTTCTGCCATGGTACCCAAGGCAGTTTATAAATTGTAAAAATACTGAAGCAAGCAAATGGTTACAAAGCATGGAACAGCAGAGTTCTGTGAGGCTTCAAGTGGTTGCTGCAAGAGCTGATGGCATGTGCTCCCAGACCATCTCCAATTACGCCTTCCCTAAGGGCACACAGGTCTTAAGGGGCCCCAGGGAAGCTGAGGAAGAAGATGCCACAACAGTTCCCTTTAGCCAATTGATGCTCTTTTCAGACACTGACGGCATGAACTCCCTGGCCTGGGCATCACTTCTTCAGAGCTTTTCAGAATGAGGTCACTTTCATACCATACTTTTAAAGCACTGTGATGTCACTTTAAATAATCATGGCTTCCTCCAAAGAATTCTGGGAGCTGTAGTTTGTTAAGGGTGCTGAGAGTTGTTATTCCCCTCACAAAGAATAGCTTAGCAATTAATCCCTCTTCACCTGGAGCTCTGCAAGTTGTGAGGGGAATACAGCTCCCCTAAGCCATGATATCATAATGGTTTAAATATATGGTGTGAACATGGCCTCCATATTTTCAGTCTTGGAACTCAGCAGATGGCATTTCTGTAGACAAAGGCTTATGATGCTTTTACAGGTGCTATTTTCAGTCACGTTAATCCTACTGAAAACTTCATTTTGATTCTGACAGAGTCTTGTAGAGGAACTTTGATGGCACTTTTGATTTAGTGCTGTCATTCCAAAGACAATCAATTGTCTTATTTCCCAAGCCTCTTTTTAATGCTGGTATAAACTGGGGTTATATATGAATGAGCCGTTGAGCACTGATGTGTGGCTGGAACGGAAATACTGTGTTTTCAAGGAAGCCCCCTCCCACATTGTTTTTAGAGCCATGGCAATCAGTAGTTAATGTTCTAGAAGAGCAGAAGACATTGAGCCATCAATCAAGATGACTAGCTTGGGAGATCTTCTCCCTTTCAGCTATATAACGGATAAGGACTTTATTGCATACAATCATGAACATAATCTCCAGACAAGCTATCATCATAGATTTATAAAAATGCCGATCCATATTTGAGGTGGTGGTGGGGGGGAATTGAGGATTTTGAATGTGAGGGAGGGAAAATATAATATGTGCACATGTGTATTAGCGCATGCATTGAATTAGGGCAAATCTCGAATTGCAAGGCTGAGCAGGTGCCTCAGAAGGATTTGGGGCTTGTCAGAGTGACACAGGAGCTGTGCAAGGTGGGACAAGTTGAATTGGGGACCCTGAAACAGTGGTGTAGCAAGGTGGGGGTGTTGAGAGCGGCACACCCCCTGTTCCAGCCTGGAGGGGGGTGACCCTCGGTGCCACCACCCCCCGCGACTCCCAAGCCGCCGCCTGGCACCTCTTCCATGCGGTGGCTCCTCATGCAGCAACTCTTTGCTCATGCGCTACAGCCTTATGAGTTGCCGCGCAAGCCCACCGTATGGACGGGCTGCGGCAGCTGCTTGCACCTGGCAGCCCGGATGGACTGTGCTCCATAGCGCACATGCGTCATTACGTCACAACGCACGTGCGCTACGGTGCCCCCGCTATTGCTGCTCCGGGTGGCAAAGTGGCTCCGTATGCCCAGTGCTGTCAAGTATCCCGTTTTCCCTGGGATTCTCCCTTATTTCAAGCAGTTTCCTGCTGCTCTCCCTTATTTTTTATTTCCCTTAAATTTCCCGTTTTTAATGGAAGCAGCTCCTCCCCTGCTGGCCAGGGACTGGGTGGGAAGACCTCGCCTACTTGGAGAGAAAAGCCTCAGCCCTCAAAGCAAGTGGGAGCCGTTTCCCGTGCTTACAGGGGGGTGTATTCCTTCCCCTGCATCAGCCCCTATCCGTTAGCCCCTCAGGCGGCCGATAGGGTTAGCTGGCGGACGGAGCCTGGCTGCCTTTGAGCAGCTGCTGCTTCCTGTCCTGGTTTGATGGGAACAGACAAGAAGACGGGGCTCCATCGCGTGGAGCACATGGCTGCCCTCCTCTTTGCTCCGCTCCGAGCCCGAGCCCGCTTGGAGTTTACATTGCTGCTCCGCCCACTTTTGCTTCTGGCTCTGCCCACCACTGATATGTGACTGTCCCCGGGATAGGTGAGAATGCTGATCCCTTATTTTCACATCCAAAACTTGACAGCTATGCGTACGCCACTGCCCTGAAATGCTTTGTGGTGCCTCAGCAATCCAGACATCAGTGTATGTTGAAAGCAAAAGCAATGTCTTTAAGCTTACCGTAATGCCATGATGTCAGAGTAGGTGATGGGAGAACAAACACAAGAGTAGGAGGAAGGGAGAAGGAGAGGTGATTGGCAGGTGAAGCTTGTAGTCAGAGGGACTGCCCCAAAACCAACTTTAACGAATGCCTAGCAGACATGTTCCTGGGCCTACTTGCATGCAGTTTGGCATAGTTCTTTCCAAGGGGCACTTCTCTCATGCCTGCCATTTGCAGACCAACTGCCCACAGGACACATGAGGAGATTCATTTTTACCTGCCATAAAACTGTAATGTTAAGGGCGGTATTTTTCACATCACCACCTGCCCCTGAAATAGTTGGGAAAGTATTGATAAAAAAAAACCTCCCTCCCCCACACTAGGCAAAACAGCTTCCAGCACCCTTGCTTCCCTTCTGAAATATTTCTTCTTGTGTTGTAAATCAGATCTTTAGGGAAGACAAAGTGAAAGGAAGGATTCAACAGAACGTCATTTCAAGAGATTTAAGTATATCAATAGCAGCCAAGTGGCAACAATGACAATATTGGGAGATGACAACGAACCGTGAAGAATGAAGACATTTCACCACTGACCTTGGGAAGCAACACGCGGGCCCCTTAATTTTTATTTTTAGTAGGAAATAGTTTGCATTAAAATTCTGTACCGTAAAGCAAGTTTTCCATGACTCAGAGTCCTGCAGCAGACCTCTAAACAAGATTTAGTATCCTTAAAGAGTTAGGAAGGGAATGACTCTCAAGGGGCACTGAGATGCTTGGTGGTGACTCATGCCCACAGAGTGCTTCACCAGCTCCTTCATTTTGTCCTGCCAAGTTGTTTATCCATTCATTTCTTCCTTGGAGGAAAAATATCACTCCAAACCCCCACATCCTTTGAAACTGGAACAAATAAGGAAACTATGGGGAAATGCCCCCTCCCCCAATCTGTCTAATCTACAGCATATTCTCTCTCCCCCTTGGCAGGTTAACTCAAAGATTTATAGGGGCTGGGGGATGCTGGTAGGCAGGCAGCCAGCCCCATCACCTGCTCCCACTTTGGGGACTAATTGTTGCCACCTGCCTGAGGGGCCCCACCCAGCGTTACTTACTCGCAGAATCACTACTTCATGACAGCTACAAATCTGAAGTGTCTCCTTATTTATTTATTATTTCATTTATGAGTTGGTTTCCCTAAAAGATCCCGATTTTGCAATAAAATTGCCAACAATATAAACATATGTAAAAACAGTTTCAGGTCTGATACAGATAGAGATGAGGATTAAAATCTCCACTTGAAAGGCTTGTTTGAAAAGTAATGTGCTGAGAAGGCCATAGAGGTGTTGCCTGCCTGATACATACTCCAAAGAGTAGATGCTGCCACATTAAATGGCAGATTTAATGGCTGTGCAGGACGAATCTCTTCATATGATGAGCTGGTATTCAATTAATTGACTGCGTGAGTGGAACAGCTACTGTGTGGGCAATGGGATTTTCCTGCCATCTCCTCCTCCTGTGCCACCACCCCAGATCTGTTCTGGAGGTTTCCCCAAACCGCTGGAGCAAATTTGGAAATGGTGGGGGGCACACAGGGTGAGAGCAGAGGAGGAAAGTACATGAAGTGTAGGTGGGTTCCCACAAGGCAAGACACAGCGATAACAACAAGAACATTTATTGAACTAACAGAACTGGGCAACAGGGACAAAGCAACTGTTCTGAAGGCTTGGGCCACTCCCAACGTGATTGGCTGTCTAAACTTCCAAGCTGCGAATCATGAATCAGAGTTTAAAGGCCAATGGCAGAGGCCCCAATCCTAAAATGTTCTGTGATTGGACATCATGTATCGAATCAGAACACAGTAGCTCAGAATTTGTAGTCCAGTCTCAAGCTCAGGCAAACACAGACCACTGAATACATAACAGTACATGCACAAGCATAAGTGGTTCCACTCGCAGTCAAACACCACCCATGGTGTATCTGCAGGATGCCGTCTCATGCAGAGCTCATATAAGGGTGAAATGGTATTTTAGGTAACCTGGTCCTAAGATGTAAAAGGCTCTGTATACAAGCGCCAGCACTTTGAACTTAGCCTGGTAGTCAACTGACAGCCGGTGCAATTCTTTCCAAAGCAGCAGAATTTTGTTTTCAGGGTGAAATGTTCATATAAAATTCTAGTCATTCTAGAAATAGAAGCTGAAGGGCAGGTTTGAGAAGGAAAGCAATCAGCTCTTTCTTTAGCCAGGCTCTGCATAAAAGGGTATTCATATATTCATGTCTTCTAGTGTTGTACATGGATAGGAAATAAGGCGACGAATGATTTCCAGAAAGAGCCGAGGTGTTCATATGACTTTCGTATCAGTCATATTATGCAATCTTTTTTCTCCCCATCACCGATTTTATTGCTGATTTTGTATTAATAAGTTCCAGGGCAGAGAATCTTCCTGCTGGACTGGGTGCTTCAGTGATCTGAAAATGATCTATTCAGGATGCAGCTACTTTGAAGTAGCTTGACATGCTTCCCAGCGACAAAGGGAGAACACACGCCCTATGCCGATTGGAAGGATGAAGTGCCCTGCTTCAGGCAGCGCCATGAGGCAGGGGGTGACAAAGGCAAGATGGTGCAGCAAGATTTAAAAAAAAAAAATTAGCTCTGGAAAGGGAGGGGCACCGTTTGGGATCCAAATGAGGCAGCATTGCTGAGTGGTCTGTAGCAGGGACGTTGCTCCCCATTTGGCAGCTGAGGTGAAACTGGAATGTCTGAGGTAGCTGCCTCCCCCTGCCTCATGGGTGGGCCAGCCCCAGTCAGAAGTAACACCTACATCAGGGCTGTGGACCCTATGACTCTCCAAATGTTGTTGGACTGCTTCTCCTATTATAGAAGTCAGGTGTCAGGGGAATTGGCTTCCTCCCCCTGTGGCAGTAGATAAGAAGATCAAAGAAAGGAATGCTTTACCAGTTAGAAACTTTAATAACCACAGCAAAAGAACACATCTCCTAGAAATGGCGGTGCTCCCAATTAAGGATCACACCCCCTTCCATCCCCATTAATCTATGTCACTCCTACATCTTGTAAAATGAGCTTGTACCCTCTGTGCTTTCTGTTCTGACACTTTCTGAGATCTTCTTGATCTTGGACTGAGTGGAGGAATGCTGTCTAGAGAATGATAGCCATGTTCAAATATATAAAAGGATGTCATATAGAGGAGGGAGAAAAGTTGTTTTCTGCTGCTCCAGAGAAGCGGACACGGAGCAATGGATTCAAACCACAAGAAAGAAGATTCCACCTAAACATTAGGAAGAACTTCCTGACAGTAAATGCTGTTTGACAGTGGAATTTGCTGCCAAGGAGTGTGGTGGAGTCTCCTTCTTTGGAGGTCTTTAAGCGGAGGCTTGACAGCCATCTGTCAGGAATGCTTTGATGGTGTTTCCTGCTTGGCGGGGGGGTTGGACTGGATGGCCCTTGTGGTCTCTTCCAACTCTATGATTCTATGATTCTATGTGAATCTGTTAACCCTCTTTCTTCCAGTGTTTCTTCTCCTAGCTGTTCCCCATCCAGTATCTCCCAGCTTCTGCCTTCTGAACTATATCCATCTGCAAACCACTGTTCCAAATCTATACTGTCCTCCTGCTCCTGGGAAGATTCAGGAGCAGGAGCAGGAGCGGGGGGGGGGGGGGCTTCCACCATTCCTCCTCAGCGCAGCCCTTCTCAGCATGGTACCTGACATCAGGGTGCACAGCTCCCCCAGCCTTCTTTTCATCCATTTTTACTCTACCATTTCCTCCTTAGCTGCTATCTGTGATCTCATTTATTTGCTCTGCTTCCAATCCCATCTCCTCACTCGCTGCCTTGACCTTTGTTTCAGCTCTCTGTTCATAGATACACTTCGCTCCTGTACACCTGATTTCTATCTATTCACTGAGTCAATTCACTGGGTCTATTCACTTTATTGCATTCACTTCATTGTCTTTTTTTGCTATGACACTTGAGAGAAATTACTCTCCTGATTCCTTATATTGTAGCCCATGCCACATCCCTACAAAAGGCAGCTCCCTCAGACTGTCCACTGTAGCCTTCCTCAAACTAGTGCCTTCCAGAGGAAGTCCACCAAGTGGAAGCAAATAGGACGGCTGGCTATCTGCATTAGTAATTGACTAGTAGGGGCTGCCTGGTGCTGCCTGGGACTTTGCAGCAACCAAAAGATACTATGATTTTTAAATAGTGCAATTTATGGTTTTTTAACTACTTCTTAGAAACAGGTGATGTAACAGGGTCTGAGGGTTATATCCTTTAAATCAGGCATGTCCAACAGGTAGGTCGTGATCTACCAGTAGATCACTGCACATCTGTGGTAGATCACTGGCTCCCCCCAAAGAAGCTCAACAACTTCGGCTCCCCTAAAAAAAGCTCAATTTTTTTGCTTTCCTTCTCCCTAAAATAGCTCAACAACAACTTTGATATGAATGCCTAAAAAATGGGCATTCCCCCTCTCCGAAAAAGCTCAACAACTTTGACCTGAACCCCCCAAAAGGGGGTAGATCATTGCCAGTTTTTAACTCTGTAACTAGATTGCAGTCTCTTGGGAGTTGGCCGCCCCTGCTTTAAATCAATCAATCAATCAATCAACCAACCATTTTATTTGTATGCCGCCTTTCCAAAATTAAAATCATGCTTAAGGCAGTTTACAACATATAAAAAATTACATCATTACAAACATAACTGCAGTAGTCATAAACAATAAATAAAACATCCAAAAGTACCCAACCAGACCGAACAGTTTAGAAAACCCCCTAAACAATACAGCGGTACCTCGGGTTACAGACACTTCAGGTTACAGACGCTTCAGGTTACAGACTCCACTAACCCAGAAATAGTACCTCAGGTTAAGAACTTTGCTTCAGGATGAGAACAGAAATCGCGTGGCAGTGGTGCAGCAGCAGCGGGAGGCCCCATTAGCTAAAGTGGTACCTCAGATTAAGAACAGTTTTAGGTTGAGAATGGACCTCCGGAATGAATTAAGTTCTTAAGCCGAGGTACCACTGTACTCCAGCCCAAGAGTAGCTGGAGTCAGTTAGGGCCCTACTCTCTCAGGCCAGGTGGAAAAAGGCCCGCAAATCAGGGAGCAGGTCTTCCAGGACTCTCATCCCAGATGGTTCAGACTACGAGTGGAGGTTCACGTCACTGAATGCTTCTGCCTAAAGTCAATAAATAGATCAATAAATCCCTGCACGTCTTAAAGCTAAATTCCAGGTGAAACATTTCTGACATGTTTATTTTGTATGAGAATGGTTCTTTCATGTGCATAGGGCAGGCGGGGGAGCATTGTGTCATATCAGTCCTGCTTCTTCTCCAAAGTGATACAGTCCAGACACAAAGCTCACTACCACACCTGCTGTTTGTGAGAATGAAGCTAGAATAAATCTGACAAATTCAATCACATACTCCTGCCATGTGTTGGAAACCTTATGCACAACTGAAGCAGCCCCCTTCAGACCAAAGCCAATCAAGTGTTGGCTGAGAAGTGAGCGCAGCATATGCAGCAGCACTGAGGGGGCAGGAATCACCCCACACATTCCCAAGTTAGCAATGTTACAGCAAAAACACATTTTGATTCTGTGTTGTGTTCCCTCCCTTGGAAAGAAAAAACCCTGAAAAAAACATGGAGGGATTATTGACCTACGACTTCAACACCAAAGAGATATGCTGGATGCTGCCAGGACATTAAACAAACACTCATGGCAGTTGGCCTGAGGATGTTCGTACACTTTTCCAGTTACCTAATGTAATCTTTTTGGGGGTGGAGGGATGGGGATTGGCATTGCTGAACAGTGCTTCCCCACTGGATCAGCCAGTTAAACTCTATAGATTCTGACTTATACATCACATTCACTGCCACCCTCTCACATTGTAATCACGCTGGTTTTGACCTGAAATTTCTAGCTGAAACCGAGTTCTGCTAGAAATGCATGCGAAAGCACCTGTTGTATCTTTTTTCCAAGGCTACCTGTCTCAAGTGTCAGTCAGATGCACTTTATGCTTCTTATTTTTAGCAGTCATGCAATTCTGAACAATCTCTCTCTCTCTCTCTCTCTCTCTCTCTCTCTCTCTCTCTCTCTCTCTCTCTCTGTGTGTGTGTGTGTGTGTGTGGACAATAATTGCAATGTGTTTTCTCCCCCGCCCCCCGCTCCCCGCCAAGCTACTTTGCAGCAAGCCCCTTTTTAAAGGGTCTCCCGTCACTGGCTTGGATGCACTTTCTGCGAGTTGGCCAGCACGGCCCACCCCCTTCTTGCTGACGTCTGACTCTATCGTACATCAGACTTTCCCCAGTGGTGCTGGAGAATGAGCTTCAATGAAAGCTGCCTGCTCGCAGTCTGAGAGGGACTGCAGGCGATGGAACTGCGACTTCCTCCGCTTCTCTTTGCTCCCCCTGGAGCATTGAGCCAGAAATACCCGCGGGAAGGATGGAGAGGTTATCTGATCATCTAGCCCTGCAGGAGCAACCCACTAGTTTCTTGTGAATCACTTTTCTCTGTCCGCTGCTGTTGGAGAGGATCTATTGCGCTCTTCCAAAGAGGCTGAGACCGGGAGAAATTCTGCAAGGAGGTGGATGATGCTTGTGCTGGCTGAGTAAAGTTGTGGCTTCCTAGCCCGAGACGATGGTTTTGTCTGTCCCAGTGATTGCTCTGGGAGCTACCTTGGGGACTGCTACTGGCATCCTTGCCTTATGCGGTCTCACCTGCCTGTGCAAATGCAAGCAACCTGGGAAAGGAGCTTCAGACAAGGAGCAAGACCAGGACCCAGAAAATGCCAAGCCTAGCGTACTACAGACAGTCCAGCAGGTAAAGCACCATATTGATTTTGCCCTACTCTTCTTCCATTGATGCAGCGGCTTCAGAACAGCACGCTCTGAGCTGGGGTGCCCAGTTTGTGATATACTGTGATTGATAGCAAGCTCCTGTGTTTGCAGGGTTTCAGGGGGCAGCTCTACTTCTGTGCAGGGAGCAAGACAGAAGGGCAGGCAGGGAGGGAGGGAGGGAGGGGTCTCAGGTGGCGTGTGGGATTACCAAAGCAACAGCCCGCTTTTGTTTTATGAAAGAGAGAGAGAAAGCAGGGGTGGCAAACCTACAGGGATCCCACAATGTCTGTGTGGCTAGACCAGGTTGATTTGCATACAGAGCCTGGACGCCAAGCGGAAAAAAGAACCGGAATAACATGCTTGAATGTTTCCTAATGCCCATTGATCTTTTCATTTCCATGCATGTATGCACATATGCTTCTGCTGCACAGAAAAAAGCCTGTGTAACTAACTAGTGTACATACATATTCATGTGAAATATGTTTGTGAAATTTAAAATAAGGCATCCCTATCCAGCTGGCAGTCGAAATCTAATTATGACATATGTCATGACAGAGTCCTGTTACACTGTGTGAACTTACCTTATAATGCATGTTTAGCTTATTCAGTTATCTCAGTGTTTGTCTAAATGAGGAGTGGAAGCAAAGTGATTACTGTATATCAGTTGTAACCAGAAACGAGGGTGGCCCATTTGACATAAATTCGATAGCTGGCCTTGAAGGAAAGGGTTCAGATTCCATCCCAGTTATGGACTTGTTGAATGGGTAGGTATGGGTAAATCCTTCTCTTTTGGCCTCAGTTGCCGATCTGGAAAATGGGTACCCATGGCCTATTGCACAGGCCATTACATTATTGCTGGATAAGTTGACAACAATCTTAACAATAATAGCAATATATATCTGGCTGAAACCTGAGTTGAGAACTTTTTTGTTTCTTATAAATGATGGAACTCACCCTCAGAGTGGCTATTGATTCCTGTTCTGAGATGTAAAGCTTTTCCTCTCTTTGCTTAAAATGATATGTTGCCTTTGTTGGCAAAAATCGTCAGCACTTTTCAGTCTTTCTGCTGACTTTCCCCCGCATCAGGTTGATCAAGACTATGGTGATGCAAACTGGCCACAAACCAGGGCAGTTAGAGTGACAGAAATACATTGGTATTAGAAGCTTAGCCTAAGTGGAAATTCTGTTCATACTAGGCTCATCCCTTACATTTCAGGAGAGAGGCAGAGCACCCACAGCCTTTGCTCAGCACACCTATGATTCTCTCCTTGTTATAAGCCCAGGACTACCCAGTGATATCCATAGTGGAGAGGGTACATCAGTAGGGCTTTGTTATGGCTGCGCCACACTGTGTCATCTGATCTTACTAATTGCAGTTCTGTATACAGTGTCCTTGCTCTTTCTTTTGCTTACAAGCCTTCTACGTTTGGATTGCAGGGTGCGGTGGAGGAGTTAAGAGAAGTAACACGGAGAAGTCAGGTTTTTTTAAAAGGAGAGGAATATAACTCAGTGATGGCGCACATGTTAGAAGTCCCTGGTTCAGTCCTTAGTACCAGTGCCGGATTTACATGTAAGCTAAACAAGCTATAGCTTAGGGCCCCCACTCTCTTGGGGGCCCCCAAAAATTGAAAGGGAAAAAAACTGGGTGTACATTTCCAAAATATGAGATAAAAACAAATAAAATAAAACCTACACACAGTTAGAGCTTATAAGTTATTTCACTTTTAATATACTTCTTCTTAATTGTATTTCACTATTAATGTACTTCTTCTTAATTGTGTTTCAGTTCAACAATTACTTTGATAAAATACATATTTGTTACGTGCAAATGGCTTTAGATACCAGTTAGGTCCAGAAATTACCATATAGCATATATTCACACAAAAAACAGTGACAATTTGTTGTTGACAAAGGACAGCTGGACATATAATGGGCCCCAATACCTTCAGTAGCTTAGGGCCTCATCAAAAGCTAAATCCGGCCCTGCTTAGTACTTCTAGTTTTAAAAAAGTTTGCAGTGGTTTGGCTGGAAAAGACTTATGCCAGAACCCTTGGAGCAGGGGGCCATCTAGGGGGACCCTGGGGGCTGAAGGTCCCCCAAATTTTCAAGGAGGGGTCCAGGCCAAAACAAAATTCTGCAGCAGCTGTGTGCACACGGCACGTCAGCACACCTCCCAGCATGCGCGAGTGACATCAGCATGCCCTGCGGTGTGCACACACGGTGTGTGTATGTCGCGCAGCCAGGTCCCCTAGAAAGTTGCTGTCTATCAGAGTAGACAGTACTAGTTCAATGGGCCAATGGCCTAACTCTGTTAACTTCATATATTCCTCCAGCTTGAATTTACACCAGATTGTAGTTGTTATATATACAGCGCTTTATAGTCAGGTTGTCGAACGCCTTGGTACTCGGACGTTTTGGCTCCTGAACACCGCAAACCCGGAGTGACTGTTCCAGTTTGCGAATGTTTTCCGGAAGCCGAATGTCTGACGTGGTTTCCGCAGATTCCACTTGAGTGCAGGAAGCTCCTGCAGCCAATTGGCAACCGCGCCTTGCTTTTCGAACCGTTTTGGGAGTCGAAAGGACTCTTAGAACGGATTAAGTTCAGCAACCAAGGTACGACTGTATAATCCTACTATCACTCATCCTCGCGGCAAACTTGGTGCAGTTTTCATTTTTAAAAGCCCGTGAGCGAGTACCCCCTTTTAAATGGAATCAGACAAATACAGAGCACTTATTTCAGGGTTGCCCAGACATATGGAACACTGCATACAGCAGCAGTGTTTGGGTGGAAATCACCAAAAGTGTCTGGGAGCGCCAATTCTCCATAAAAATAGCTCAAAATGGTTTTAAAAAGCCCAACAACTTTGGCAAAACTAAAAACGAAACAAAAAAAACCCCACACTTTTCTGTCTGGGTTTTCACTGTTGAAATATGGCAAACCTATTCATATGGATTCCTAATCCTTCTGTTGTGCTTGAAGTTAATAATCTTTTGCATCTCAGAGATGAGCAGATCTTGTGGCGTCTCATAAACTAGTGCCCACTTCATGAGATGCATGAAGTGGGATCCACAGTTGCCAGGCACATTCTGCATATAGGTGTAAAGAAAAAGAAGGTAAAGTTTGCATTAAATGGCAATGGAATCCAAGAAGTACAGCCAGTGACAATAAAATTAGGGTTTAAATCAGGGAGCCAGATATTATTAAATTACAGTATCCAAAGCCCTAGCCAGCATGAGCAAAAATGATAGATGCCCCCAAACATCTTGAAGGATTTAAGCTCTAGTTGTGCTGTCACAAACCTTTATTTTCCCTTCTGCAACCCATGCATTAAAAATACCTGATTACTGAGGATCATGTATCTGATTAATCGTGGTCCTAGTCTGCAAAAGCTTATGCCATAATAAATTAAATACTCTATAAGACTACTTTTAATCTAGGAAAAACTTCTCAAAAGTCGGGGGTCATCTTATACGCCGGGTGGAGAATCTGCGGCGGGTATATCTCAAACTCTATATTTTAACTTGAAAAGTTGGGGGTCATCTTATATGCCCAGTCGTCTTATACACCGGAAAATACGGTAGTCTTTAAGGTGCCACAAAACTCTTTGTTGTTTTTGCTGCAACAGACTAACATCTCTCTGGAAATCTTTTAAGTGTTTACTCAGAAGCCAATGCACCACTTCATAAGCTTATTCCCAGCCAGATCAAGACAGAGGTTGTCACTTCACACAGTCTGGCACACATGCATCTAGTCCTAAATGATACACTCACAAATCCCATATTGACTCTCACTTTTCCTCCTTTGTCTTGTGAAATGTCTCCCTGTGACGGTAGGTCTACAGTGACTGTTTCACCCGTTAATCGTCATCACCATCATCACCATTTAAAAACATAATAAAAACACCAATCCTTAAAAACTTCCTAAACAGGACTGCTTTCAGATGTCTTGTTTATTTCCTTGACATCTGAAGGGAGGGTGTTCCACAGGGAGGGTGCCACTACTGAGAAGGCCCTCTGCCTGGTTCCCTGTAACTTCACTTCTCACAGTGAAGGAACCAGCAGAAGACCCTTGGAGGAGGACTTCAGTGTCTGGGCTGAGCGATGGGGTAGAGACTCTCCTTCAGGTATACTGGACGGAGGCCGTTCAGGGCTTTAAAGGTCAGCACCAACACTTTGAATTGTGTTCAGAAAGGTACTGGGAGCCAGTGAAGATCCTTTATGGCCGGTGTTACATGGTCCCGGCGGGGCCACTCCCAGTCACTAGTCTAGCTGCCGCAGTCAACGCTGAATGCTGCCATCGACAAGCGAGGAACATGAACGTGTGAATTGGCACTGTAATTACACAATTAAAGAGGCAGTCTGTCTCTGAAGTTATCCTTAGATAACTTGCCTGTGTAATTCTGATTCCCCCCCTTCTGTTTCAAAAATAACCAGGCTTCTCTTGCCAGGAACAAGTCTTCCTTTCCAACCGTCTGCTTTAGAACAAGTGCATATGTGTTTCAAACCTAAGCCTCAGATGGATTTGTTTGTGTGGGAAGTGTATTCTATCTGTATCCATTATATCAGTTCCTTAGCACATATACACTATTATAGTTTTCCATCAGTGGGAAAGAGAACAGTGTTTGGAACACAGATGCTGAATCTTGTCAACATCGGGGATTGTGACACTGTCATGGAGGGGAAGCTAGAGTATGTTTTTCACACATAATTGTATCATTGCCTTTCTACACTGCAAGAAATGTCATGCATTGCAAAAGAAATCCAAAAATTATAAATTCAGCTTCTCCAGTTCTAAGAAATCTACCTAACAAAAATATATTTTCCATTTGGTTTGGTGTTTTGTGATGGGCTGGCTTACAATGGGAATCTACTATTCTGAGTCCGTTGGTGTTTGTTCAACCTAGCAACCAATCCAGTGTGCTTCCCTCCCTCCCTCTCCCTCTCTCCCTCTCTCTAGTCCAGAAAAGAAAGCAGAAAGGTTGTGCTTTCAGGGCTTCTCATATTTCAAACCTCCTGTACATATCATCTTATTTAAGATGTGATGGTTGCATTTCCATTTGCAAAGGGGATGATGGGAGTCCTCTTTTAAATCATCAGCTGCCACAATTTGGGAAGCAGAACTTGTAGTATTCACAATAAACAAAAGCAGATGCGGCTGGAGAAGAGGCGGATTGGTCCCACAGCACTTGTGTATGGCTCCCCTGGGGGCTGTCGGTTGTTATGCAATGATGGATTGCCTGGTGGAGTGTCTGGCTTTGGCACGAAATGATGGCAACAACAATAGCTCATGTCTCGTGCTCTCCACTGCAAGGCGAGCCCACCGCTACTTGCCTGGTATAAAATATACTACAACACAATCACACACGCTGACTTGTGCTGCAGCCAAAAGCATCCGTCTGAACATTGGAAATGTTATTTGTGTGGACACAACCATGCATATACAAGTGATAAAGCGTGTACATCTATCAGCCCCCTACTTCCCGTAGCTTAAAACAAGGAGGAAGGCACTTGAAAAATAAAAATAAAAACCACATTTCCTTAAATGTTAGATGTTTTTAACTATAGCAACCAGACACTGGTCTGCTTTGAAGCTAACCAAAGCAGACTCCAAAAGTGGGAGGGGGGTTACAGGAATGGAGCAATCTGCCTTAGAGTATGGCCCACTTCACAAATTATGGTTCATGGGATTTGATCATGGGATAAAAAACAAAGGTGTACAACCGGGATGGAGAACCTGAGGCCTGCAGATGCTGCTGGACGAAAACTCCCATCATTCTGTCCATGGCTCTGCTGTCATGGGCTGATGGGATGAATCCCCATCTGGAGAGCCACAGATCCCTCACCCTCAGTACAGCATACAGAAATGTCCTTATGCATCCATTGTTAGGTGTCCAGGCAAATGGAGTCATTGTCCTATTACTACTAACTATGAGATGCTCTCACCTGAGCCCATGCAAGAGAGGCTGCATGGCAACAGTGGTGTAGTGTGGGAGGGGGGTGGCACAAAATTATGAGAGGGCACCACCAGATGCCCCCTTGCAGGCGCAGGCTTCACGGGGGATCCCTGTTCCGGCGGCAGAGTAGCACAGGCCCACGGTGTGCAGGCACGGACAGAGTGAGGTGGGCCTGTGCTACTGACAACCCCAGCGCAACCTGGCCCAGCTCCTCTCTGTGGGCATCAGGAAGATTCGCCTGCCAAGGGTTGTGAGCAGCTGACAGGGCTCGCCTCTGTGTGGGCAGGTAGGTGGCACAAGTAGCCCCAGGTTATTTGTGGGGGGGGGGGAGAGACACTACAGCGGCGTGGTGGCTTGTTCGCCCTGGGCCCGGCAACCCACGCTACACCATTGCATGACAACAAATGGCAGTACCATGTTGTTCTTCTGGCATGACCCAGTGTAGTGCCATAGGGAGCTAGAGTACCCCCATTGGCATTCAGATTGGCAATCAAATACCCCAACTCCAGGATTGCTTTCTCCAGGACACAGGGTTATAGGTTCTTCCCCCCCCTCCCTTTCTTGCTTTTATTATGTGTTTGTGTTTTATTTTGTATTTTTACCCCCCCCCCCCCCCTTTTTTTTTTATTTGTTTTTTTTTTTTTTTTTTTTATGAGATCTTCAGATGACGGGCAGTATACTATTGATAATAAGCAAATAACAAATTCAGTGTTTATTATTAGCAAGCAGAAGAAACTAATGAAAAACATTCATTCCTGTTAAGGTGTTCTCATTCTCTCATTCAAGCTTGAAAAGGAACTGCCTATCAGCGACAGGACTGAAGTACTGTATTGTTGTAAGATTGTAAGAAGCACATTAGAACAAAATTAAAGAGCTGTGCTGGAACAGACCCAAAGCCCTTCTAGCCCAGCATTCAGTTTTCACATTGGCCACCCATATGCCCTCTAGGTAAAGATGAGGACACCAGCACTCTCTTATCTTCTGGTCCTCAGCAAGTGGCCCTGTTCACCTTTTCAGAACCTGTCATCTTGAGTGCTTTGAAACCAAGGAAACAAATTGATTAGAGGCAATGGAATCATTTTTGTGTTAACAGGCTTAGTCAAGGGTCGTCAGCATGTCAGGTAGACTCCCAACGGAGAGGCAGCCTTCTTTCTGACCAGTTTCTATGGCCACATCAACACCATACATTTAAAGCACTGAACACCACCCTAAACAGTCATGGCTTTCCACCAAAGAATTATGGGAGCTGTCATTTGTTAGGGGCCCTGAGAGTTGCTGGGAGCCCCCAGTCCCTTCACAGAGCTACAATCCTCAGAGTGATTCTAACCATTAATCTCTCTTCACAAGGAACTCTGTGAAGCGGAAGTTCACCAAAAAAAGATACATTTGGGGATTTGCTATCCACAGAGGTTCATATGGGAGTAGTTAAGCCCCCAACACTCAGAAATCATTCTGGTATTATTTGCTACCCAAACAGTTGTGGTTACAGCCCTCTTAGCATGAACTTCCAGTGACTATCTATCCTCCTTCCCTTTGGTTGCTCTTTATACAGTTGATAAAGGACATCCTGTTTTACTTATTGAAATGCTTTATGATTTCTAGAAGTAAGATGTATAGTACTATGATGCTATGTTTTATTTTTCTTTCTTTTCCCTACTTATTTATTTGTCTCCCTGATTGTTTGGCATCTGTGTTCAGTTAGTTTTCAGCGTTTAGTTTTGGATATACTTTTGTAACCTCACAAGTTATTCTGCAGGCAGTGTGTATGTTGAAATATGAAAAAAGACTTCAATAACTTAGCTTTTTTTAAAAAAAAAAAGTATGCATGTTCATTTTCCTAATATACACATTTGTTTAGGCAAGTTGAACTAGCATAATGCATTTTTATATGTTATTTTTGCTAAGGTGTGCATTTTGTATGCACTTAACATGAACATTTCTGGTTGGAAAACCATTGTGAAATCCATAAAAGTGTGAATTTCAAAGGATAGCTGTGTTTCTCTTTCTGTTTTGTTTCAGTTACAGGTAGGTAGCCGTGTTGGTCTGCCATAGTCAAAACAAAACAAAATAAAAAATTCCTTCCAGTAGCACCTTAGAGACCAACTAAGTTTGTTCTTGGTGTGAGCTTTCGTGTGCATGCATACCAAGAACAGCTCATACCAAGAACAAACTTAGTTGGTCTCTAAGGTGCTACTGGAAGGAATTTTTTATTTTGTTTTGTTTTGTTTTGTATCAGGAAGTGTGAATTAGGTAGATTCACATAAAAATGTTAACAAAAGGAAACACCCCCAACCGCACTCTTCAATCCATAACAGAGAGAAGGATGAAGAGTGGGAGGAAGGCACCTAAAAAGAATAAGAAAACCAGAAAAAATAGGATTATGGAAGCAATAGTCATGGGTGAATTTATTTAAAAACAAACTGCCTTGATTTCTGAACCATGGTGAATTCTGTCAGTACAGTGCCAGCCTTCATAAACATACCCTCTGTTGAAGAAACACAATGCTAGAAATTCTGAATTAATGCAATAAGTATAATTGATGGGGTTCTTTCATTTCAGTTCAGTGTTGAGAAGACGGCAGAAGCTGTACAGCCCAGGACAATCCTCAAGTTTCCACATATCTATGATCCGAAGCCAGTAGTGACCACATCAGAAATTGTTAACTGTGCAGATTATACCTTAAAGAGGATGAAAGAGCCAAGCAAGGGGAAGCCTATAGCTCTGGATGAGAAAAGAATGAACATACGTGTCAATGAAGAGTTATTCATTCTCCCTCAAAATGGTGAGCACCTTGCCAAGCTACATGTGGTTGCTTCCAATTCAGATTAGTGACCACACTGTTTCCTCTTTCTGATTTCAGTTCCCAGTACAAATGACTAATTGGCAAGTTAGTGAAGTCTTTACCATTAAGTGGGAGGGTTGATTTTTTTTTTTTTTTTTAGTGCAAGTTCAATATAAGTTTAGAGCTCCAGTGCAAAAAGTGTACAAATCAATCCTATAATTTAGATTGTTGTAACTGGGAGCAAATTCTCTGTATTCACCTCTAGCAATGTTCAGCAGCTCTATTGATTTTTCCCTTTCCACAACCGTCCTTTTAAGAGCACATCTTTTTCTTGTGACAGTTCCAATCATTCTGTTTTGCTGGGGATTTTCCAGCAGGCATGTACATGGTTTATAGAGAAATTTATTTTTAACCTCAGAAATCATTTGGCACTTGGTTTCCCCAGCTTCTTCGGGGCATAGTGCCCCTGCTTCAGCTACTACTGACCCAGTGATGAAATAATAACGAGAAGTGTTTTAGGGAAAGGATAGGATAGGATGAATTGTACGTATCTGCCTTGGGAGAACTCTAGGACCAGAGCTTTAAATGTGTAACAGCTGTTGACAGCTCACTATGCAGTAAGAACTGTAGTGAATCTCTGAATATTCCTTGCCCAATTAATGTTAAAAACAAGAAATCAGATTCCAAATGGTTCTCCACTGAGCCCAATGATTTGCATATGTAAAATAAATACATGTATTTAATGTGATTTCCTTTAACAATTTATTCCACTACAAGGATTTGGGTTTTTTATGAATATAAATGTTTTAATATGTGTTTGCAAGGACTGTGATAGCAGAGAGGAAAAGAGGAGAAACAAACGCTCTCCAGAGCATCATGGTCTGATGCTCAACAGGAACAGTTGTTTTGGGAATAGGCTATGGAAGAGGGGAGGATGTTGGAGTCCTGCTGGCTCCCAAGAGGGCCTGGTTAAAAGCATTTGAAACAATTTAGAGCATAAGCATTGGGTTAAACCACAGAGCTTGCTGATCAGAAGGTCGGTGGTTCGAATCCCGTGTGGGTGAGCTCCCGTTGCTTGGTCCCAGCTCCTGCCCACCTAGCAGTTGAAAGCATGTCAAAGTGCAAGTAGATAAATAGGTACCACTTCGGTGGAATGTAAACGGCATTTCCGTGTGCTGCTCTGGTTCGCCAGAAGCGGCTTGTCATGCTGGCCACATGACCTGGAAGCTGTATGCCGGCTCCCTCGGCCATTAACGCAAGATGAGCACTGCAACCCCAGAGTTGGACACGACTGGACCTAATGGTCAGGGGTCCCTTTACCTTTACCTTATTGCCTTGATGGATCAAACCATCAAGCTATGGAGCTGTAGTCCATGCAATCCAATATTCCATTTTATGCTAAAACAAGGGGATTAAATTCACTACATCTTGAGGAGGGAAGAGCCATGGCTTTCACTGAGTACCTCTTTTGCATGGAGAAGGTCCCAGGTCCTGTCTATAGCATCTCCAATTACAGATGGAAACGTCTGCCATCTGAAACTTTGGAGAGCTACTGAGCTCAAACAGGCAAAGAGATCTGAGTCAATATTGGGCAGCTTTTTATCTTCCTACATTCCTGAGCAGCGTCTCCGTGGGTTTCAGAGCTTTCACCAACGTTCATACAGATTTCCCAGTTTGTCTGTTCCTTTGAGGCAGCTGATGAAGTGGCTCTAGTCACAAAAGTCCAAAGAGTCTTCCCCAAACCTCGTGCCACCCAGATGTTTTAACCACAGCTCCTATCATCCCAGGCAGCAAACAAAGTGCAAGCCCTAAGTTTAGTAGTACAGTGAGCAGAGAGGCTTTTGTCCATTTCTTGAAAGAGCATTTGTAAAATGGCATGCCAGGTCAGGTGTTCAAAGGGGGAAAGAAGGTTAAAACCTTGAATCGAGTTCTTGCAAGTCCTTTGAGGGTCCCCCCCAACCTAAAATCTGTGGCCAAGGTTCCAAAGTGAGTGGTAGAAAATATATCTAGAATGAAGGAGGGCCAAGATCCAGACATTTAACTAATGTCTATTGAAAATGATAAATCTAACCTTGTAAAAATATATTTAAAATCTGTTGAAATGTCACTTTCTATAAAGGGCCATCGATTCATGCCGAGTCAGCTTACCATTGACGGTCAGGCAACATTGCAGACTGTACCCATTCCCCATTGCAATCTGGCAGCATGCTGTGGTGGGAGGCCTGGCCAGTGTGTGTGGTCTGTTGCTCTGTGCACTGGCCAATCACAGGCAGCTGGGATACAGGCCCTCCTAGGGGTGGGGCCAGGTGCACCTGTGGATCTGCTCCTGAAGGAAAAATCAAGGCTCCTCACCCAGTTTGTCACTGGGTTTCCCACTCTCCCTCCATCTTATAGTAGGCTTCTTGTGTGTGCTTGGCCTTGCTATTCTTGAAATAGCATATTTTTACCTGAATCACATATTTTAAATTTCCATACAGCCTAAAAATCTTGAATAGAGCTGGAGTTCCCAGCGTCCACAGCGGGAGAATGGCGGACCGTAGCATCTCTGCTATCTATCACGAGTTAATTTGGCGGCTGCGATGGGAGTAAAGCAGCCTCCCGACCTCCCCGGGATGACGGGGAGGGCTGCCTTGCCCGCGGTACCCTTTAAACCCACTTTGGATCCTTCGGGACTGAGTGGGTGGGTCTGGGCACATAGCGCTCGTCCTAGATAGAGCTCCTGGAGCCGGCCCCGTTCGTGCACGTTCCCTAGAATTGGATTTATAAATTTGGTTAAAGATTTGGGCATGTCTCGGACAAAGGAGTGGGAAGAATGTTGCCAACTGCAGCCCTGAGTGATTAAGAATGAAAACTGGAAGAAGACGTGGACTTACATCGGTATGTGAAGGAGGGAAAAGAAGGGGGGTAAGCTCTGGAATCTCCATTTGTTTTGCCTCAATATTTTACTTAACACGGGCAAAACCTCCCCCAGAAAATCCACTTTCACAGGCAAATGGCAAGTGGACTTTAAAGACAGAATGTAAATTAGATTGGAAATTACAAAAAAATAAACTGTGTGGAGGTGAAATAAGACTTGGACTTGATTCAACAGTAATGGAGGATCCTCGGCTGCAGTGACGCAGCTAGAATTAATTGCGGATTGTTGATGAGAGCCTGTGGAGCTGTACACCACTTCAAGGGAGAAGCCAGATTTGATGGACGATTGATAGTGGAATTTACGAGGTGTCTGGCTCTCCTAGAAAGGAGTGGAGGAAGGCCATGCAGGGGAAGAGACTGGTGTGTTGCAGTTTGATTTACAAGCTTGATTTATAAGAGACTTTCAAGATGGCGTCAGCCGAAATGCGATATTTGGAGAGGATGGCTTTTTCCACACAGAGACATTATTTATTATAATCGTGTCTCCTTGCTGCATCTATCAGAGGCTGTGAAAAGACTGGCTTTATGAAAGCAACTGGAAGAGATTATAAAAAAGCGCTCCGGAGTCCGAGACATGGGGAACTCACAAATTAAAAAATTTGGCATAATTGGAATTGTTATAATTGGAATTGTATAATTAATTTGGATTGTAATTCGATTGGTAATTGGAAATATATATTGGAAAATCAATAATATGATTAAAAAAATCTTGAATAGAGCTAAGATAAAGAACTTGCTATCAATAAAAGATAGTTCCAATGGTATGGCTAGAAACACAAAACAACGGTGCCAAGGTATTTGATATGATGTAATCAAAGAGGAAAAGCAAATGTAGGCAAATTTGACTGCAACAAGAGGCATCCTCATATTAAAAGACTCGTGTGTGTTCCAGGTGGAGTGAAAGATGTATGTGTCACTGAGTGTCTGAACCCCGAGAAAGCTGGTGGCTGCAACCAAGTCCCAGAACTTCGCTATTCTCTTGGCCACAACCAACAGAAAGATGTACTGTGTGTTGCTTTTCTTGAAGGTAAGGAGCCTATATCTTTGCATTTTACCAATTGTGGCAACTTTTCATTTGAAAGCAAAATCATACAGCAAGCTCTCCTCACAGATATGAGTAGTAAGCAGATGCATAACGAATTTAGGATCCTGCTTTTTAACCATCTCATTTCATATATAAAACCCCCACAAGGCACGTAACTGAAGATCTTGTTTTACAGATGGCAAACAGAAGCCAAGACGTTATGAGCCTTGTGCAAAGAAACTGAGGTTTGGTGGACCAATAATAAGTGTATGTGCCCCTGCACTCTCTCCTTGCCTATCCCTTCTTCCCCTTACACTTGCTGCTTGAGCAAAAAGTTTCTTAAATCACAGTTTTCTCTCTCATATTTGAACTGCGATTAAGGGCTCCCTACAAACCAGGATCTTAAAGCCCTTCAGCCACAGTTTCCTGGGAAACTGTGGAGGGAGTGCACAAGCAGGCACATAGGTCATTTGCAGCCCACTAAACCATGGTTCATTCGAGCAGGATATTACATCTGAATGGGTGAATGAGCTGAAAGCAAACCTGGGATTTAAATTCAGATTTCAATCTAACACAGTTCGCTGGACTACACTCTCTTACTCCTTTTTTCACTGGCATTGAAGTTTCCAAACCACCATAAGACCTCAGAGATGCAAATACCACCAATTACTTGCAATAAGGGTTGGCGTGTGGGAGAGACCCTTTATCCTTGCATGAGGACGGGTTTGAAACATTTTTATTAAATCAAAATGTTGAAATAGGAAAATGGCCAATTTTCTCCTGAAAGTACTTTGGTATTCATTTTAAGTACAGTTTATCTTTCTTTTCCTGGTTCTACAGCTACATATGGAACTGCAGCAGGAGACCAGAACAATGGCTGTGACTGCTATATCCTAGGCACTTTGGTGACCAAGTCCAGCACCTCAGAAGCTCAAACTGTGTTGAAGAAGAAGAAGCCCCAGATTGTCTGGGAGGAAGCTCTACTGTTTCCAGTAAAGGAGGAGGAGCTACCTGAGGCAACGCTGACTCTCACCTTGAGAAACTGTGATAAATTCTCTAGGCACAGCATCGTTGGGGAAATTAAACCGAGTCTGGCAAATGTGGGGGAGCCATATGGAACAGTACAGTGTGAGAAGATGAAAACATTTGACAAGGTATCCTATGAATTCCATAAGCTATTATTCAAACAAATTGTATTCTCTGGGAGGGAGTGAATATGCTGTGTGCGGATGACGCTGAACCCAAATGTGGACACTGTTCAAGGACTTTAGAGTCCTGAATGCATTTTACTACATAGTAATAATTGCAAGGTTGTTCTTGAATCCTTTGGCCACAAGATTCAGTCAGGAGTTGATGTCATGCTTTGGAAAAGTGGCTGCCTCATTCTGAAGTGATTCAGGACCTGCCCAGTTAGACTTTGGGTCTGAGTCTGTGTTAGGAAAAACGAGATTTAATTTACCCCAACCACTATAAAAGCTTCCCTTTTGGCAGAAGTGGATAAATTTTGTAGGCACTATAGTTTCTCCAAAGAGGATAAATGCTGCAAATTATAGGCAAATACATCCAGGGGTTTTGTGTGTGTGTGTGTGTGTGTGTGTTGCTGGACACTTTTAATTTTGATTTGTTTGTTCCTTAAATGGAAACATTTACTACATCTTTATTTTTTTGACATAACTTTGGATAAATTTGCAGACATGGGAGGCCTTTCTGAGTATATGGATCCTGTAAAAGTTCAGAAGGTTATCCGCAATGGTTTTCCTGCAAGGACAGCATGTAGAGTTTAGGGTAGGTGAAGAAGGAACCACTTTATCATCCCTAGAGTTTTGTGGGCAATTGGTTTGCAAACAGCAGAGAGAGGTTTCCTGAATAAGATGCCTGTCAAATTTCAGACAAAGAGATCCAGAGTGTGTTTTTGTTTTGTTTTTGCTAAATACTAAAAGGGATTTACTCTGTGGTTCATTTGTGGGCACAGATTCAGTTCCCCTAGGTTATACTGCCCATAGAGCAGCAAACAAAGTGTTTTGTTTGCAGAGTAGGCTGGCTTGGGCATTTGAAACTTCCATATTGTGGGTCAATTTTCCATCCAATCCAAAGCCAATTTTTACCCACTCTACTTGCCTAAGCTGCTTCTGCTTGGGGGCGGGGAGGACGGAGGATGCTTGAGAGAGGAAACTTCTCACCCTCACTTTGCCCTTCCTGCCTGACTTTTCCGTCTTCTCCCTGAGCAATAGAGATTGGGGCTACCTGTGCAGGTGCATGACAGGGGTGGTTGTTGCGCCAGCTCAAAGTTATCCCAGACTAAGCTGTGCCAGCTGCTCTCTCAACTAGCTGTGCAAGCCAGAAGAACCTGCAGTTGCACCATCACGGCTCCTGCGTGCAACAGTGAGGGTGCATTTTAGCTTGGGAGGACGAGAGAACTCAAATGGACTGTGCTGCTCCACCTCTACAATTGCCCCCAACTTTGCCTCTGGGGTCACTGTGTGGTTTGCTGCGAGCATCACGTGCCAGAAACAATAATGGCTTCTTAACAACGGGGCATGATTGTGTGGTGATAATGATGATGATAAATGTCAAAATGTGAGTTCTTGTGCATGTGAGAGTGCCGTAACCCAGTAACAAGCACTGTGTGAAATGGAAACAAGCAAAAACAAACACATGTACCGAGGAGAATCTGGTAATAACAACAATAATGTGATAGGCTGGTTTGGCTTACACACATTTACTAAGAACTTAATTATAAAGGATAGACAGTGGCTGAATAGAATCACATGAGACAGTGAATGAACTTAAGCAACTTTCGGGAACTGGTATTCATTGACATACTGCCTCTGATACTGGAGGTAACATGACTTGTAGGCACTGATAGCCTTATATTTCACGAGTATAACATGCTGTAGAGCTGCCCTGGTTGGTGGCCATCACCACATCCTGTGGGAGCAAATTCCATAGTTTGACTATGTGCTGTGTGGGGAAAAAATTATTCCTTTTGTCTGTCCTGGTTCTGCCACCATTCCATTTCATTGGGTTCTAGCAGTCTGAGGAAGAGGAGGAGGAAATATGCTTTCCCCATGCCATGCATAACTTTAATAGTAGTAGTAGTAGTAGCAGTAGCAGTAGCAGTAATATAATTTATATGCCGCCCAACAAATTAAAAACAGCACAGTAAAATATCAAACATTAAAAACTTCCCAATGCAGGACTGCCTTCAAATGTCTTCTAAAAGTCAGATAGTTGTTTATTTCCTTGACATTTGATGGGAGGGAGTTCCACAGGGCGGGTGCCACTACCGAGAAGGCCCTCTGCCTGGTTCCCAGTAACCTCACTTCTCTCAGTGAGGGAACCGCCAGAAGGCCCTCAGTGCTGGACCTCAGTGTCTGGGGATGGAGACGCTCCTTCAGGTATACAGGGCCAAGGCCATTTAGGCCTTTAAAGGTCAGCACCAACACTTTGAATTATGCTGGGAGCTAATGTAGATCTTTTAGGACCGGTGTTATATGGTCCTGGTGGCCACATTATAAACTTTTATTGTGTTGTTCATCTCATATTTGCCTCCAAATTAAAACGCTTCCAACATTGTAACCTTTCATTTTAGGAGCGTTACTCGAAGCGGGATATAAAGGCAATAATAAAACTTAAATTAGAATAAAATACATCCATAAATAGTTCCCCTCCTCCTTTTATACCCCTGTGAACTCAGTCAGATTGAGAGATAGTGTCTGGTCCAACCTGCCAGCCTCCCTACTTGGTGAGCCGCTTCTGCCTCATGGACTCCCTGGGTACCAGGGAGCTCTTTCCAGCCTGGAAACCTGTGATTGTCAAGATGAGGTACTGCCCTTTGCCTAGGTCAATTACTCCTCCTCCTAGGCAAGAGCTAGCACAGGTGGTTAATTGCACCCCTGAAACAGATGGTCTCCGTCAACTTAGCAGATGGCCTCCAGGATCGGATAATAATACTAAGAATGCCAAGAAACTGCCCGTGCGTAGTTAGCGCAGGCGATCGTATCCAATTATATCTCAAGGCTGACAGCAATATTGTTTCTCCTGCACTCGGCCTTCCTCACAGCCACCCACACAACTGCGACAAGGCAGAGATTCTGCTTCAAACCTGTAAGGAGCAGGTTAACTGTCTTCGAGTTGTGTGCCCCAGTTTCCGATGCGGAAGATATGCAGAGAAAGCCGGGTTTGCGTCATCGGGGACTTCAGAGCGGCAGCCATTACACAGCGAGCTTTAAACATAAGTCCTGAATCATTAATTGAGAGCTAGGCTAGGAGCAAGCAAGATGATCAGAGAGAGGCAGGCACTATTTTTGTCAGTACGCTTCCGGGAACGAGCTTGTTAGGATTTGTTTTAAAGCCTCGCATGCCCTTGCAACAGCATGGTTGAAAAATAATAATGCTGGCTCTGTCCTCTTTGCCATTCTCCAATGAAAGCCCAGAGGTGAGCTCCTAACTAGCTCAGAAAGGCCACACTGATTCCTGCTAAGACTGGCTCAGTATCAGAACAACACTCGCCAGATCATAAAAACCACAGGCATGACTAAGTTGTAAGGCTCCTCTTGCATTCCTTCCTGCTGGCTTACATAAAATAAAATGATAGTATTGTGCCTTCACCTCATCTATCGCTCATCGTAAGGATAGCTCACTGGGTTTATATACGGTTCTTGGCTCATTAGTTTCACTGAAACAACACCGAAGCAACTCCACCATGAGACAAGCAGCTGCCATGGCAGACAGATTCGGGGTGTCTTCAAGACAGCTGAGTGGGAAGCAGATCCAAACTGTAGCACAACATCCATTAGAGAGAAATTCTGCCCCACTTGAATGAATGGGAACTGCAGGATGGCACCTTCCTTCAGTAAGATGCAAGCAGGAGGGCTGAACTGATGGGGGCCTGTTCCACCTTTATTAGTGGGAAGAAAAAGTGCTGGATTTTTCACCTTGCACCCCAAAAAGATTTTTACTTGGTTCTTAAAACTTGATGGGCTAAGTTCATCCTATTTCAGTATTTATGTAAGCTAGCAGAGGGATGGAATTCACTGAGGGCCTGAGCAGTCTGACCTACTTAGTTGCAATCATTTTGAAGTCTCAGTATCTAACCCTTTGCTTGTTTTAAGCTAGCAGGAAATATGATCCAGAAAATTAACTTTCAGTTTGTTTATTTTGATCAAAATATTTTATACCGTTCAATGGAGATGCTAATGGCCAGTCAAGCAATTTGATGGGCAGAGAGAGAAATACACAACCCAGCTGATCTTCACAGTAACCTTCAAAGGACATTGCATGTGGGGAAATATGGCTGCTCCTATAGGTGCATGGAGCACACATCTTTTTCTCCATATAATTCTCCAAGAAGTATTATGCCTCTTATGGTATGGAGTTGCTTCCTGGAATCATTGTAAAACTGCTTGTTTGTTTGTTTAGCTGTTTGACCACAGAGGTGCTCTAAGCATGTTAAAAGAAGAAAGAGGAAGCCTCGGGATTGCCTTCTATATACTTTGGTTTGTTTGTTTTTAAATATGTGAATTTTGTATGATTTTTCCTATAACCTTTGTCGACAAATAGGATGAAATGAATCCAGTTCTCTTAAAAAAGAAAAACAAACCGGCACTGAATATAAAATAAGTTCATCCATCCCTATGATCAATCATTTAAGAGAAGTCTCTTCTATCTCCTGTTACAAAAGCAGCCTACAAAGTGATGATGCTCTAAACAGATTAACACTAATCTTGCACTGGCTACCTACTTGTTAGCAACACCAATTTAAAGTGCTGTTGTTAACATATGAATGAACAGTTTGGGACCAAGGTATTTGATGAAGCATCTCTTACCCTACAAGCCTACCCAAACTTTGAGCTTGGTAGAGGAATCCCTTTTTGCTATCCCCTGGGTGAGTGTTATTCACTTTGTGAGGAAACAGGATATGGCCTTTTTGGTAGTTGCACTCCAGCTGTGGAATCCCCTTCTTCTGGATGCATGGATGACTACATCTTTGATGAGCTTCCATCACCAACCCAAAACACATTTGTTCACTCAGGTCCACACTGGACTTGATTAAGCCTTCTCTGGATCACAGGAGTGTTTGCTGCACTGTGGAACTGTGCTATTTGTGGAAGCAAATGATATTTTACTTAGGGTTTATGGTATGAAATATTGTATTACTTTGATGTTTTCTTGAGGGTTTTTGGAAACCACTTTGTGACCGTACAGTGGTTGACCAAAAGTGGTGATTTCCCCCCTATGTTCCATGTGCTGTAATGCACCATGTGACTGGACATTGTCATGCAGTGAGCTTTGCTGTCTCCACAAGCAGCAGTCAATAACATGGACAGAGGGAGGGAGAGCCTACAGCTTCATAATTTTTCAAGTTCGTGTTTATTGTTCTAGCCGAAGGCCATGGCAAACTAATATTAATAAAATAATACAGAATTTATATCCAGAAAATAAGCCAGCATCTATAATGAAAGAGGGAGAGATACCAGAGATAACAACAAACTCAAATAACAAATGAAATTTGAACCAAATTGGCCCCATTCAGTTCTGGTTCCCCCCCCCCCCATTCATAGTGAAATGTGTCACATCCCTAGAAGCTACTAACTGCCCGGTCCTATGAATCAATTTAAGCTTCTGCAACACAAGCACACCCCTATGTTTGGTTTACTTGCCAAGAAACCTCTTCCTCCCCTCTCTTGTTGTCAGTGCTCATCAACACATTAAATCTCCTTTGCAAATGCTGCCTTTAATTGCTGTCACCACAGCAAGGATATGAGTTATTCTTTAGTGCTGTGTGCTAGAACTGTCACAGTAACAGCTCACATAACACAATCAACAGCTAGTAGGAGAGCAGAGGGCAATGTTTCACAGAAAGATAATGGGAGAGTTTTAAATCTCTTTGATGCCTCCCAGAACAGTTATATTTATTTCACCTCCTTTTGCATTTTTTGAAACTCTCTAAAAATGTCTAACCACAGCGTTGTGGGGAGCTTGCGAGCAAGCTCAAACTTGCATGCAAACTTTCAAAAATTTGCCTCTTAGTCTGAACCCCCTGCCCAACAATCCCAGTTGCTGATGAACTGGAGATAAATAAGATGTGAAATATCTGCTCCACTCCAGTGTAGAAAGGGAGACATACATATGTAAGCAGCCTTCACCAACAGCCAGTGTTGCAGGTTCGATCCCCATATAGGACAGCTGCATGTTCCTGCATTGTAGGAGGTTGGACTAGATGATCCTCAGGATCCCTTCCAACTCTACAATTCTGTGGTTCTGTGTTTCCATGTACATCTTTATGCGCATCCATTGGGGCTCATTCACACTTCTGCTTGTTCTATACCTAGAAAGCATGAATCCGAGAGGTTTTCCACTTGTCTTGTGCTTTCTAGGCATGGGTCTGAATGCTTTTTTTTTGTCCTGCCACTTTCCCTGGGAAAACCCCTACTATTTATTGCTGAATCGGAGCAAATGACAATCTGTGGAAAAACTGATATTCCAAAGAATCATTTGTTCCAATTTGGTGGTAAGCAGCAGGTTTTCCCAGGGGAAAATGGCAGGACAAGCAGAAGTGTGGACGAGACCTTGATCTACAATGTAATGGTCATTCAAGCCCTAAAGAAGTAGCAAAATGAAACTACTGATTTGAGTAGAGACTTCCATCCAGAGCCACTGAATAGTTGGACACCGAATTCGGCAAGCTGATATCAAACTGTATTGCTTTAAAACTCTTTAGCGGGATTTAAAAATTTGATTTATTTTTTTTAAAGTTGCTCAAAATCCAATTTCAAAATTCAGTCTGCTTGTTCTCCTCTCCCAGATCTAAAGTTATGAATTCTGGACTTTGCTAAAGTGTAGATTTCTGTATTATTTTGTTCTGGCTTTGCAACCACCCCCCATGGACCTCATCATGCCAATATAAAAAAACCCCCACAAACAACGTAGTGCATTGTGAGACAGGTGAATTAAGCTTCTGCCTCAAAACAGGAGCATGAGGAACTCATGGTGGCCTACTGAACCACATATTCTTCTGAGTCTTCTTTGCCGCTGCTGCCCTTCATTGTACAGTTGCTCAGTCCTTTGCATGAAGTAATGTAGAAGGTGTAGAGTACATTCTTTCCCCATTTATCTCACTGAATTGCAGGAGCCAGATGCAGGCTATGGAGAAGTTCTCCTTTCCATCAGCTATCTGCCTGCAGCAAACCGTCTGCTTGTGGTGCTCATAAAAGCCAAGAATCTCCACTCCAAACAGCTGAAAGAGCTTCTCGGGAAGGGTGAGTGTGAAAGAGGAACATGTTGATGGGATGCAACCACAGACTTTGCCTTTCTATTAAGCCAGGTAGAGAAAATATATTTAATTAGCTGGCATAATGAAGTGTGCAGGCTTTGAGTGAGTCACAATTTCCCTTTCTGCATATTTTTTTATTTAAGCTTTTTTTTGATACTACAAGATAAAAATGGGGGGGGGGGAGAAAGAAAGAAAGAAAGAAAGAAAGAAAGAAAGAAAGAAAGAAAGAAAGAAAGAAAGAAAGAAACCACCAAGTATTCCCTGTATAGGAAAGTTTTTAAATGTTAGATGTTTTATTGTGTTTTTATATTTTGCTGGAAGTAACCCAGAATGGTTTTATTGTTGTTGTTGTTGTCATCTCATTAGATAGGTCTTAGGCAAGCTAGTGCTTCTGAGTCTCAGTTCCCCAATGCCTGCTGTAATTTGAAGATAACAATACTGACCTACTACCTCACAGTTTCGCTATAACATTTGCTGAGATATGGAGTACTCAGAACACTCTAAAGTCCTGACTAAATGCTCAATAATGTTCATTCTAGCGCCTTTCATTAATGTTTCCAGCCAGTAATGCCTAATGTTTGCTTGCTTGTCCATTCAGCTTTGGGCAACATGGCCTTTTATTAGCATAAGTGAATCAATCGTGCCCAATAGTGCAATCTTGTAGCACTGAAAGAGGGGATAACAAAGTTCACAAGCAGTAATCTTACACATGGCAGGCAGTGTTACAATCAGCTTCATGAATGAATTTGCATATAGCAGAGATGAGGGAACCTTTGGTCCTCCAGGTGTTGCTGGATTCCAACTTCCATCATCACTGGCTAAGACTGATAGGAGCTGGACTCCAAGAATACCTGGAGGGCCACAGGGCGTGCTGTATGGATTGTATTTTATGTTAAAATATCAGAAACTTAGAGCCAAACTAGTTGTGATGGGACTGTCATTCACATTTCCACCATGTTCCTATATAGTGTTCCCCCCTCTCTCTTACACACACACACACACACACACACACACACACACACACACACCTTAATACAAAAAGGAACACACAAAAGTCACTCACTGAAACTTCTGCTACCCGTTAACTTTCCACAGTTGGTTGTTTCAGCAGTGTTTCTCTGCTCCCAGCTCTCCTACTAGGAATCAAGGGAATGGGATGGAGATGGACACCATCAGTGCATTTCCTTGGTCTCCTTTTACTGTTAAAGCAAGACGCCCATCTCCTGCCTTATACAAGGATTGGGATGACACATGAAAAGAACCAGCATCCACCACAGTCACATCTAGTTTGGCCCTCAATGACTGCTGCAATTTACCAATAAGATTTTAGAAAGACAGGAGGAAATGGCACCAAATGACCGCTTATTCTTTTTTATCTATATCCCTGTCCCTGCAGATATATCTGTTAAGGTGACCCTGAAGCACCAGTCGCTGAAACTGAAAAAGAAGCAGACGAAGCGTGCAAAGCACAAGATCAACCCCGTCTGGAACGAAATGATCATGTTTGAGGTGCCCCACGATCTGCTCTGTGCCTCCAGTGTGGAGCTGGAGATGCTAAGCCAGGATGGAGATGATGGGCAGAACCGCTTACTGGGGAAGTGCAGCCTTGGCCTGCATGCCACCGGCACAGAAAGGAACCACTGGGAAGAGATGCTGAGGAACCCCAGAAGGCAGATTGCTATGTGGCACCAGCTACACATGTAGCTATGGAGGTAGAAAGGCCAACCAGCCCAAGTCCAGTAGACCTGGTCTCAGGGCTGGGTGGGGTGGAGTGGGGAATGAGATCTATTTCAACATCCAGAAAACCATGAAATGGACACATTCACAAGCACAAGTCTTGTTTTATTGGTGTTGTCTTTCGTTGTTTCTGCTGTAAGAACATTCTAGAAATGGGCTGAGAAAAGTAGCCAGCAGTTCATTTCTCTTTGCAGTACCATCTTCTTGCTTTCTACATATGGGTCTTCTGCACCAGTGCAACCGAGTAACAAGTAACATTTACTTGCAGAAAGTGAGATGAAAAGTGATCTGATTCAAGACATTTAGAGCACTAATGGATGGCCTATTTATGGAGCATCCATCATTCATTGATCTGTTTGCAGGAAGAGTATTTATTTACTTATATATTTCATAAAATTTATATACCACTTGACCGCAAAAGAAAAAACAAAGTGGTTTACAAAAAGTGTAGATGACATTGGCTATTTAATGAGCATTCATTCTGATTTGATTGCAGGAGGTTAGATAACATTGCATCAAAGCAAGGGTTATTCCATACTTCCTAGTGCATTTTCCTGTCACTTTTGTTATTGCAAAAAATCTTATCTTTTGGGGAAGCGGGTTTGTTGTGCGAGAGTTCCCAATCAACTAGAATTATGCAACATGAATTTGCTGCTGTGAGATTGGATCCAAATTGAAAATAGAATGTTCTGGAAGTGCTCTTACAAACTTAAGAAGAGCCTGCTGGATCAGGCCAATGGTCCATCTAGCCTAACATACTGTTGTCACAGTGGCCAACCAGATACCTATAGAAAGCCCACAAGCAGGACATGAGCACAACAGCACTCTCCCCTCCTGTGGTTTCCAGCAACTGGTGTTCAGAAGCATATTGCTTCCGACCATGGGGGCAGAGAGTAGCAACTGGTAGCCTTTACCTCTGTGAATTTGTCTAATCCTCTTTTACAGCTATCTAATTTGGTGACAATAATAATAATAATAATAATAATAATAATAATAATAATAATAATTTATTTATTTATACCCCGCCCATCTGGCTGGGTTTCCCCAGCCACTCTGGGTGGCTTCCAACAGAACATTAAAATGCAATAATCTATTAAACATTAAAAGTTTCCCTAAACAGGGCTGCCTTCAGATGTCTTCTAAAAGTCTGGTAGTTGTTTTTCTCTTTGACATCTGGTGGGAGGGCGTTCCACAGGGTGGGTGCCACTACCGAGAAGGCCCTATGCCTGGTTCCCTGTAACTTGGCTTCTCGTAGTGAGGGAACCGTCAGAGGGCCCTCGGCACTGGACCTCAGTGTCCGGGCAGAACGATGGGGGTGGAGACGCTCCTTCAGGTATACTGGACCGAGGCCGTTTAGGGCTTTCGGTCTCTTGTGGGAGCAAATTCCACAGTTTAACTATGTGCTGTGGGAAGAAGTACTTTTGCCTGTCCTGAATCTTCCAAAATTCAGCTTGGTTCAATGCCCACAAGTTCTAGTGTTATGAGGGAGGAAAGCTTTTATCTCAATGGAATGGATAATTTTATAGGTATCAATCACATCACCTTTCACTCGCCTTTCTTGTAAACTTAAAATACACTAATGCAGCAACCTTTCCTCATAGAGGAGTCACTCTGTCCCTTTGATAATTTTGGTTTCCTTTTTCTGATTTTTTCCCAACTCTACAATTACCCTGTCTGTAGTGAGGCAACCAGAACTGCACACAGTATTCCAAGTGTATTTGCACTATACATTTGTTTAATGGCATTTTTATTTCAATTGCTTTCTTAATTATCCCTAGCACAAAATTTCCCCTTTTCATAGCTGGGTCAACGTCTTCACTGAGCTATCCACCACTACCTGAAGTTCTTGTTTCTGATCACACTCCGCCAGTGTATATGTGACTGACATTTGTTTTGCCCTGACATGCACCACTTTACATTTGTTTACATTGAATGGCATTTGGTATTTTATTGCCTATTCACTTAGTTTGAAGATGTCCTGTCAGATCACTACAAAATGCTTTAAAAAGTGACCCTGAATAATTTAGGATCATCGCAAACCTGGCCACCCCACTGCTCACCCCTAACTCTAGATCATTGACGAACTAGTTAAAAAGCACAGGTCCAACTACTAATCCTTGGGGGAGCCCACTTTCTAAATCCCACCATTGTGAGAATTGTCCTTTTATTCCTACTCTCTGTTTCCTGTTACACAACCAGCTCCTGGTGCACAAGAGAACCTCTCCTCTTATTCCATGACTGCTAACCTTACTCTGTAGTCTTTGGTGCGGTACTTTGTCAAAAGCTTTTGGAAAGTCCAAGAACACTATGTCAGCTGGATCAGTTCTATCTATATGCTTCTGGACATTCTCAAACAACTGTAATTGATTAGTGAGACAGGACTTATCCTTGCAGAAGCCATGCTGGTTCTCTTTAAGCAAGGCTTGTTCTTCTATATGCTTGCTTATTTTATCTTTAACAATACTTTCCACCAGTTTTCCTGGGACAGACTTTAAGCTAACCAGCCTGTAATTTCCTGGCTCCCCACCACCACTAGATCCCTTTTAAAAAAATGGTATTACATTGGTCATTTTCCAGTCCTCATAGTGATACCCTCCTTCTCCAAGACCCACCCTCTCCATAACAGCAAGGCAGCTATTATCATGAGAATGGGATGTAGCTATAATATCCCTGCACCAACCTTGCTATCTCTCTCAGCTTTTCCAGTTCAGCTATCTTGGCCTCAAGGGAACAAACTTGTTCCCAGAATGCCAGGAACTCATTGCACTGAGGACACACCCATAACTTCTTTCCAGCTGGCAGATATTAATACATTAATTAATACATGTGGCAGACAGTGTGAAACCCACAGCATGTCTTGTTTGAACCTTATCTAGAGTAGGGCATTGAGTCTCGGGGGACATTCCATGGAAAAGGTGAGTTTAGAGGAAAGATTTAAAGTAAGTAAGAGAGGTATACCCACAGAGGTGCCATAGCATGCAGTTCCAGGCATAAGGGGAAAGAAGAAAGAATGAAAAGGCAGAATCATGTCAGGAAGCAGAAGACCTTTGGACAACTGAGGATAGTGGAGCCAGATGTGCAAAGGCCACAGGTAGGAATGTTGCAACATATAAGAAATAATTAGGGCTGGCCCGTTATATTTTGGTATCCGAGACATGCTCCCTCCCCTCCATATACAGAAGTTGACCAGAGCACCAGTTTAATCTTACTTCCCAACTGGTGATGGGACAGAGTTCTTCAGCATACCTGGGGACAGAAGGTTAGGTAGTTTTAGGGAGTATGGGACAAGTTACGTTACATGGACAACTCCGTTTTCCAGCAGGTGAAGCTGCTACAGGGGAGTGAGGAGACTCCAAAAAATGTCTAGAGGGGGCTGCCATTGCTTTCCTTCATCCTCCGAAGATAGCTGCCTCACACTGCCTAATGCAAGGGCTGGCTCTGAGGTGCAGAGTTATGGGAAAGTTTTGGAGGTAAGGAAGAGAAGCTTGTGTAGGATCTAGGGTGGTAAGGGAACCACTGTAGCATTTTATTATTGTTGCTATTATTAAATTAGATGTTTAGATCTTTCCTGCAGTTCTTTATATTCTCAGCTGTCGGCTTCCCCTGGAAGATTCTAGGGCTGACTGGAGAAACTATAAATAATAAGATGTTGATGAGGGCGTTTGTCATTGTTTAAGTGCTTATGAACACATTTCAGACTGGAACACCTGGAAAAACAGTTGGAAGGAAAGTATTTTTGCTCAAGCATGAATGTCATCAAACATTTCAGGTTAGACAAAGGTCTCTGCTTGTATTTTTCCTCAGCGGATCTCCTCAAAACAAAGAGCTGGCTTTGCTCTGCAGAAATGCCTAATATAATCATTCAAGCAGAGCTATTTTGGTTATAAAACAAATAATAAAGGTAGAAAAGCCATTCTATTGGTTTTAGGTTTTTAGTTGCCCTGTCAGTTTTCAGATACATGAACATTTTACATTGTGCATTCAGGGTCAAAGCCAGAGCCTTCTTTAGTTTTCTTCAGGCATTCATAATCTGTGCACCATGATAATCATCCTTGTGGAGAACCTCTACGAGGATCCTAAAATGTGGGAAGAGCCTCCACGAATCCAGGAGTCTTTCCACTTCACACAACTTATGGAGGGTGAGAAGGACACTTGCCCCTTTGGTTTCCCCTCACAGGAATATGGTACACAGATTATGAATGCCTGAAGAGGGCTTTTGATGCCATTCACTACAGCTGAAGAGTAATATAACAGAAAACAAGAAGCATTGTCTTCCAGTGTTTAGATATTGGCTGCTCCAGGCTGGAAAGAATGTAAAAAAAGTTCAGTCTATGGCCTCCTTCCACTGCCCTCTTTATTGGGGGGAGGGGATAGTGCTATGCAGAGTATCCTGTCTACCTTGGGGGCTAGGAGGGACACAAAGGCAGCCTCTGTGGCACAGTCCTCTCTTAAGCAGTCTGTTTTTTTCTTTATTGCCCTTATCTCCAGTTTGGCTTGCAGAGTTCTTGGATAAACAGTGCAGGGTTTCTAGCAGTCCACCCCTTCTTAACTTTGACAATGGTGCAGAATCGTAACTATCAGTGGCAGAAGAGTGGGTAGGAGGTCCCATATTGGTGATCATCCCTGAACAGTTTTGTTTGTTTGGTGTATCTCCATAACCCAGTGGCTAACATTTGAATGATTTAACAAACACACTACCAGCCAGCAGGTAGCTGAATGGTAGAAAGATCCAGTTCAGACTGTGGTGAAACCATAGCACTATCCATTGTGCTTTAGGGGTGGTGGGGAGAAACCACATCGCAATGGGATTGTGTTTGAGTCTGGCAGTCAGGGCTGCAGCTGCGATACTTTATGGGCAGACAGAGCTGCCCTATTCTAAGTCCAACCCGTGGAAAAGCACAACTTATGAATTGTAGTCATGTGCATTAACTGAAGAAGCAGTAGGATTCCTAAGTATTCATTAAAGCCCTTGAAAATACACATGTGGGACAGCTCATACCACCAATACTATGTTCATGCCACTTGCATAAACTATTATTTCATCTTTATTTATTATTGATATAACCATTAGGTGGCCTCTCAGGAAAGGATTTGGAACGTGATGTTCTGCGCAGTAGCTAGAATTTCCCTGCAGTGTATTACAGAAATATGCATTTGCCCCGAACAAAAACCTTCCTAAGCCCAATGCACACCTGCACACACACACATACACACACACACACACACACACACACACACACAACAAGCACCCCATTTGGCCTCCTCCTGATTCCTAAGGCAGTATTAAAGAGAGGAGTCTCTCTGTGTTGTGGTTGTGGGATCTCAACTCTTTGAATTTTTAAGAAGACGAACGTTAAATGTATGTTTTCTGCAAATGCAGTACAGTAACCAACTCCATGTGCCATAGTAGGGCTATGGGATTCTAGGAGTGGGAAAAGACAAATTAAGACATCATTGAGCTTTTAATTAAAACTATTGGACTGCAAAGCTATATATTTTGATAAGACTCCCCCCCCCTTTTAAAAAGCTTAATTTGGCTATTGGATATGAGCTGCCGTTTTACATACTATCTTGCCTGTGTGAGCAGCTCCTGTGAGACCTTGGGTACTGCATTAATTCTCAACATTTGCATACCAAGGCTCCAGCCCCCTTCTCTCTTTTGCTCTAACTGGGAACATTAAAACGAGAGACTAATCGGCATCATTATGCTAGCTTCAAAACGAAATTTCCAAAGCTGCTATAGAACTCCAGTTGCTACCGTCTGTCCCTGGAAAAGATAGGTACATAATTGAGTCGGGGCTTTTTTGTTTTTTTGTTTTGCATTTTTAATTGCCTTGAAGAACTTGTCAACAGATGCATCAGTTAGGTGAGTCATGGCACATAGAATATATTTGCATAAGCCTTTGGTTAAGAGAAGGGGGCTCAAATCCCAATACATGCGCTTACGAATGCAAGAAGCTCAGCATCCTGTTCCCATAGAAGCCCCAGATACCTATGGGAAGTGCAAAGTAGAACATGTGTGTAATAGTCCTCTCCTCATGCTTGGTCCCCAGCAGCACACTGCCTCTGATACTGGAGGTAAGATACAGCTATAATGACTGTTGATAGCCTTACCCTCCATGAATGTGATTAATTCCCTTTTAAATTCATCCAAGTGGGTGTGCATAGCTACATCTTGTGGTAGCAAATCCCATAACTGAACCATGTGCTATGAGAGGAACCATGTGCTAGTTCCTTTCGCCTGTCCTGGTCCTCCCTCCCTTCACCTTCCTTACATGACCCCATGTTCTAGTTTTATGAGACAGGGAGAAAATGTGACAAACGGATTATTGGCATGTTTGCTTCCGAAGGTGCAAATCATTTCTTGAGGGAAGGAGGGTCAAGGAAGGAAATGATGGGGCCTGAAGTTAACCCATGCACCTCCTTCAATCAGGGAGTTGACATAGCTTCACAGAAAGACTACCTTTTAGGAGACATGCAGGGAGGCCTGATCCAGTAAGGACATCAGCAAATATTCCTGAACTACCTTGTCTTCACCACTTAACTTTATTTTGGTGTGCATATTCACTCTTATGGGGCAACAAGCGGAACATTTTCAGATGAAGATAATGAAAAAACAGTGGAGAGCTATTGCCTGTCTGTAGGGCTCACAATTCAAGGACAAGGAACCCAATCCAGTATCTTTACTTGTGATGTAGCTTCCTTGTGAGTTTTGTAATAATTTTTAGAACCCAACAGCATAGAATTATATCAGCTGAGGGGTAAGCAGATCCAGTATTTGAAAAGTACATGGGGAGCTTTACTGCCAGTCTAGAGGATCAACTTGAAATACTGCGACCCAACTGGAGATTTCTGGTGGTGCAGCTAAAGCACACATGTATTCTCAGCAAGCGTCCAACAGCCACAGAACTGGACCACAGAGAGGATGAAGGCAATTGCCAGGGAGAGCACAGTGCTGAGATTGGGTGAAAATTCAAGCACAAAGGAACAAGGTTTACCCAGTTGTGGCTTGTGCCAAATGATGCGAGCACATAAGAGAACATGTATGGTGTCTTTAACAACATTAACTGCAAGTTGGTTTGAAGATTGCCAGAGCACTTGAGTCTGCTACAGGAAGACTGTCAATGAATGGATGCTTCATTTCACACTGTTGGACAAGCACAGCATCTGCAGTACCCTGGTACTGGCCAGACTGAGCACTTATTTCCACATTAACCAGCTGCATTGTCCATTATTGATGGTGATGAGAATTGTAACTAACATTGTGGTGTGACTTTCTGTTAGATCTTATCGAGCCAGGTCACCTCAAAATGCTGGTTTCACTTGTATTTATTTCTGCTTAGTAATGTAATGCCTTGCTGTTCAGTGTCCTGTACATGAAGTTCATTTGCCAGCTGTAAAAGTGCATCGTGCAAATTCAGCTGCAGTAGCATCAAGGGAAAGGGGGGGGCAGCTGACATCAGTGAGCAATGCCAAAAAGGCCACTTTAGTCAGATTTACCAGGTCCAGCCAACTCACCTTTATAAGGGCAACAGGGTGCTATGTCTTTGCCTTGTTGGAGCTGCATTTTTGAAGATCTGTCTGGGATGTGTCAGGATACATCTACTTTCAAAATTCTGGGGGCACACGCTGTCAGATTCAAAAGCTTGTTCCATTACAGTGTGAAGAATTAGATGTAAATAGCACATAATCCTTAGCACTTGTGTAATAAAATCTCGAAGGAAGGGGGGGGGGACAAATAAATTTAAATGCAATAGCCAGGCTCAGAGGAAAGATCATATGGACCAACCCTATGGATTAATTATATCTTTATTGTACAAAAACAATTATTTGTTGTCGTCGTATTCACTGTTCAAAGTACAAAATAAAAGCATGAGACTTGGTGTCTAATTTTACTGCACAAACAACATTCAACCACAAATAAATAATACAAAATTTGGATCAATGAGTTCTTCTTTTTCTTTGGATGCCCTCCCAGCTCTGCCCACAGTGCACCAGTCATACTTCAGAAAGACTGTTTTCATGAGTGGCTGAACAGGTATCTGCATCAGTTGGTTATATTATCCAAGATCACTGAAGAAAAATGAAGCCACTCACATTTACCCACATTTGAAGATTGGAATTAATCCTGATCAAGGCATTCTGAGCAATAAAACATTGTAGGTGACAAGGCATCTAGGAGCATGGGTTGCCAACCTGTTTGAGCCCATGGGAGCATTTGAAAACCAACAAGACTGCCATGAGCATCACACATACACACACAACACAACACAACACAACACAACTTATTTTATTGGCTACAACAGAATGCTTATTTAAAACTTAATTTCAGTGGCGGGGAAGGGGGAAGAAATTGGACCAAACGTACCCACAGGCACATAACTGGTGACACCCTCGTAAGAAGGTTGCCAAACCACATAGAACAATATTCCTGGTAGGCTTCCCCCACCCCCTTCACATCTATAAACAGCAGAGAAGTTGATGTTGGAATCTGGCAATTAGTTCTCTTCTGTATTTTCGGACCAGATGGAGCTGCCTCATTGTAAGCTATTTGTCATGTTGTATACTGATTTCTCCTGATGAACCTGCTAAAGAGTGAGAAGCAGATCTAAAGATAAACAGAATCATAGATGCATGCTTCAGAACTGTAACTGGCTCTGGGGATATAGGCACTCTGTAGACCAGGCTTAACCAACATGGTGCCCTTCAGACCCCATTATTGGACCCCATCAGTCCCAGCCAGGAAGGCCAATGGTTAGAGATGGTTAGCCCAACAATATTTGAAGAGCACCACATTGCCTATCCCTGTAGACACTATAAGTAGCTAAACACCACTGTAGACATAGCAGGCCTTCCTCAACAATTTTGAGTCTGAGTCCAGATACTGTCACCGATAGACAACACTCTCTTGGGGAGACGACCTTACCAATGTATCTACCAGAAGCGGTAGGGACGCAGGTGGTGCTGTGGTCTAAACCACTGAGACTCTTGGGCTTGCCGATCGGAAGGTCAGTGGTTCAAATCCGTGCAACGGGGTGAGCTCCCTTTGCTCTGTCCCAGCTCCTGCCAACCTAGCAGGTCAAACACACCAGTGCAAGTAGAAAAATAGGTACAGCTGTGGCGGGAAGGTAAATGGCGTTTCTGTGCGCTCTGGTTTCCATCACGGTGTTCCGTTGCACCAGAAGCGGTTTAGTTATGCTGGCCACATGACCCAGAAATCTGTGGACAAATGCCGGCTCTGTGATGTATGTGTCTTTAAGTGTGGAATCTCATTGTGTACACCTGAATCCTATTAGCTGGGATACAGGTATTTTAGTTGTAATCTGTTCCCCTCCCATTCATTCATCTTAGTGTTTTACTCCCTCCTTGTGGGGATGTTGTCGCTGTGTATGATTCTTTAATAAACAATGGCTGCAGCTTAGTAAAGACTGCTTTGGCAGCGTTGTTTCCTCATTGCCGAAGTCCAGGGTTTTCTCAGAGACATTACAGGCTCCCTCAGCCTGAAAGCAAGATGAGTGCTGCAACCCCATAGTCGCCTTTGACTGGACTTAACTTTCCAGGGGTCCTTTACCTTTACCTTTTTACCTAGTGCTTTATATTCTTTACATAGTTAAATATTCAATTGGTAACCTGGACTTCAGAGAAATAATTGTAGAGCCTGGTAATTCTAGACAGCATTTTCATTTTTTCAAGGTAGGCATGAGAGACAATTGAGGCTTTGTACATCTGTTCCAGCCTGGGTTCAGGCTGAGTCACCCTAGTTCACCCTGATGGCTCACCTTTACAGAGAGTGGGACAAGGGGAGCGCAACCTTGCTCCCGCTTCCCAATCTCTTTGCAGCTTGTGATACTATGGGCCACAACATCCTCCTGAACCTACTCTGTGGAACTGGGGGCACTGTATTTCAGTGGTTCTGGTTCAACCAATGGGACTTAGTTCAGGGTGCAACAGTAGGAGAGTGTTTCCCATTTCCATCACGGTTGAACTATGGGGTGCTGTTATGTAACCAACCCAATGTTATTCATATCTACATGAAGACACTGGGAGTGGTCATTAAGAGTTTGGGGGCAAGGTGCCATCAGAATGCTGGTGGCACTCCGCCCTATTTCTCCATAACACCTGAATGAAGCATGACTGTGCCTGGATGCAGCAGTGGGATGGATGAGGGAAAATAAGCTGAGTTTGAATTCTAACAAGACAGGAGTAAGTGGTTCCCATGTCTGAGAAGTTGGTCAACTGTCTGCCGTAATGCAGTTTGGGGCCATTTTTTGATTCGGCTCTTGTCAATGGAGGCCCAGGTAGCCTCAGACTCCTTATGGAATTATCCAGGGTGCTATCTGCTTTACTGGTTTGCCTTAAAAAACAAAAACAAAACTGCTTTGCCTGCTTACTGGATCTTGAACTGGGATTAGTGGTATTTAATTCAGTTTTGTTCTTTGCTTACTCCTGACTTTATATTTTCCTCATTTGAATTCAGACAGCATGCATTTGCCTTTATCCTTTCCGAGTCTCCCTGCCCCTTAAGACTGGCCACAGCGGCCACACCGGGGACTTGAAAATCAAAAGGAGGGGGAAGGTTCCTTTCCAAGTCTCAAGGGCTTAAAAGGCAAGAGGGAGATTTGCAAAAGCTTTTGTGAGTTGCTCCCCTTCCCTTTTGAGTCCTCCCTCCCTCCGATCTTAAAAGGAGGGACTGGAAATTTGCAAAGGCAAGCCCCATCCCACTTCCCTTTTAAGACTAGAGCAAAAGGGATTTTGTTTTTTTTTTTACCAGAATTTATTAACTTTTCCATACAAAAAAAACAGAAACACAAACCCGACCCCACACCAACAAATATAAAAACAAAAACGAATACACATAATGTCAGGATTTTTCTTCTTAACAATATTCCTTACAAAAAATTTCTACTTTCGAATCTTGACGTTTGACTTCCCCCGCCTTTTCACCTTCGGTTTTAAAACAATATACTTGATTCCTTAACAACTTCACTTTAATAAATAAAAAAAAAATTAGTTTTGCTCAAAAATAACACAAATATCTTAATTTTACCATTTTAACTTCAGTCATAATCAAATATTCTTATAACTAAACTTATTTCTTCTATCCATTGACATGCTGCTTTTAACTTAAAGTTCAATATCTCCTTTCTTACTTAAAAATAAACTTTTACTTAACAGACTTCGCGCGCCGATTTCGGATACCATGACAGACCATTTAAGTTATAAATTTAATACTTCAACCCACTCCCCTTCTGTCCATTATCTTTTTCTGTCCTGCACTGGAACTGACTCTCCAAAGATCTTCCTCCAAACGTCCACAGATCCAGGCTGCACTCGCAACAGGCATTGCATCGGGCTCCAGGGTGTTCAACCTTCTCCTTCTGTGCTTCTCCGTTCCTTCTTGCCATTCTTGTTCTTGTGAAAATCTTAATTCAATGTCCCTCAACATCAAGCTGCCACCTTGACGTCTGGATATTATAAATTTCCTCGACCTGGGGCTGCCACCCCCAGAAATCGGTTCCTGTTTCCGGAGTTGCACAAGCTCTTCAGTAAATTTTCCAATCACCCCTTCCAGCCCTTTGCACAGACATGATTCCATTCCATCAAACCCTTTCCAAGCCTCCTCTGTGGAAAATAAATTCTTTTCACTTATAATTCCACACAAAGCTTGTAGTTTACGATTTATCAGTTCCAGCCCCAAGAGAGCAAGTTTTCCTTCATCTTGTAAATCAGAGTTCAGCGATAATGCAATCACAAAGTTCAGCATTCTCAGAGGGAGAGTGGGTATCACGTTTCAATTCCTGCCTTTGTTTCAATTTTTTCCTGCGTCAGTCCCGGTCGCCGTTTTTTCCGAAGCCGAGGCACAAAGCCCAAAACTTCAAAAGGAGATATTTTATCACCAATTAACCCCCTAAGGGGAATCTCTGCAGTCTCAGTTTTAAAATTCCCAGTGCCTTCTATCGATTGTAGTAGCAGCAGTCACTTAAAGAGTTAATTTCTTTCCTCTCCGAAGGGAAAGAGGCGGGCTGCCTTTCTCCTTTGCCCCAGGTCATTCCAAGAAAACAAAGAGCCATTCAATTACTCACAGTCACTGGGTTCTTATCAGCTCATCAAAGACAGGTAGAACTTAGACGCTCATCAAAGGCTTTGTCGCCGCATTTACATCCCGGTTGGGGCATGTCCCCTATAGCCCAGCTCCGTCGTCCCTTCACCCCCACCTCCCCTTTACAGGGGAAGCGGGGGAAGGGTTCGGAGCCACAATGGGCACAGCCGGGGAGCCCAGGGTGTGGGACGCTCTTCCCACACCCCAACCAGAGCCCCGATATGCGGGTACAGGGCTCCTAACCCCCGGGACGTACTGGCTGCTTCGCAAGCGAAGCAGCCACGACCACCATCAATGGCGTCGCCGCCGGAAGTCCAGAGCAAAAGGGATTTTGACAGGTGGGCAATCCCACCCACCTGCCCAATTTCACCTGCAAGGCAGATCCTGATAAGGAACTGGCCCATGGAACCAAAAAGGTTCTCCACCCATGGCTTTGTGTATATGCAGAAATGTGCAGTTTGCTCAATGCACTTTAGCTATTGCCTCATGGAACCTCTTGGGATTCAAGGAAACGTGGAAGTGAAGGGGAGATAGGGAAATGGAGATGGAGAGGGCAGTGACTATCTCTATAGAAACTAGTTAGCTTCCTTAACAGAAAATTCACAGCAATCCGTCTCCCTTGGAAATGTCAATTGAAAACTCCTTACCCAAGCAGTTGTCCTGTTATTTCTTTGTATTGTTTCTTGGATCAATATCTATAAATATAGCAGCAAAGCCATGTAAACAGAGACATTATTAAAAAGAGTAGATGAAAAAAATCCATCAGTTAATGAGGAGCCATACCTTCATTTTTACATGTGTATTCTCTTCACAGCTGGAGCCTGGCTTAATGCTGTACAAGATTATTTTCTGCTGTGCTTTTCCACCTCAGATAAGAGACAATGCAGCATTGAACAAAAGGGATGGGTTCATCCTGTCTTCAATAGAATATGGCCTTTCAAGGCAGTTTTAACACCAATCAGTTTGTTCATGATTAGAGGGTGCCGGAAGATATCAAAAAGCTGTTTCTGTATAACAGACAGCCTCACACTTTCAAGGCTGGGAGCGGGGGACAATGCATTGATGGAAAGGGTTGTGACAGGAAGAGAGCTAGTAAATGAGGTTTCATTGTGTTCCATCTCCAGGAGGATCCAGTCAAGAGGGTAAAGGCTATTATGAGAAAGCAAGCCCCCTAGTGGTGAGAAGCTGCTAAGGCAAGGCCAACGTTCAGGGATTGTGGGAGTTGTAGTACAGCAACGTCTGGAGGGCACCATGTTGTGTACCATTGCCCCTTTTTATATGGTTGAGCGCTGGTTCAAAACTCCCGCTACGACAAAAAGGCATTTGCTAGTAAGAAACAGATGCACACATAGGTGTGTGATTCCTGTCTACAACTACATTCACCAATCCAAAACTGAAAAAAATATTTATTGCATTTATAGCCCACCCCCACCCCCCCAGGCTATCCTGCCCTGAGAACCTTTCCCCAAGACACCCCCCTGACAGGCTCTGCTTTGCTGGAATGTGTCCTTGAGACTGGATAATACCGTGTTTTCCCGAAAATAACACACTGTCTTATTTTTTTCCCCTCAAGAAAACACACTATGGCTTATTTTCGGGGGATGTCTTATTTTAACCGCTCCGTGTTGGTACGCTGCATAGCCACGCCTATCCAGGCCGTCTTAAGGGAGGCACCACATCACTATGTCTTATTTTTGGGGTATGGCTTATATTGTGCAAATGCATAGAAATCCTGCTATGGCTTATTTTATGGGTATGTCTTATTTTGGGGAAAGCACAGAACTTCCTTGCTTCCCTGAATGGAGGAAGTGTGTGTGTGTGTGTGTGTGTGTGTGTGTGTGTGTGTGTATGTGTGTGTGTGTTCAGAAACTAGCCTATGGCAAAAACTACATTTCTGGTCATGTTCACTTTGGTCTTTAACCTCACCCACCAGTGGCATGTGGTCCTCCAAGTGTTGCCCAGAAACGCAGCCCTTGGGGGTGAAAAATGCTCCCCACCCTTGCCACAATTTATAGCCAAAAAAAAAAAAAAGCCTCTACATGGGGAAGATGGGTAGTCTGTGTCACTGCACTGACAGCCACTTGAAGAGCAGTAGTTGCAGGTAAGTACAAGACAACAGTGCAAGTGTACCAATGTAAACAGGACATTGTTTCCAGCTTTCTAGCAATGACGTATGATATGGGTTTTGTCCACATGTCTTTCACACGTTTCATGGAGATCCTGTGCCACTAGAATTGGGCCCAGAGGAATAAACTCCGTCATTCACCAAATGGGCTTGGTATCTTCAGCAGGGGATGTTAACACCTCCTTGACCAAGAGCTAGTCATCCCCAGAATCTGCTTGCTGTACACCTGAGCACCTCATCGTGTTGAGGGTAGTTGATATCAGAAGGTGCTTAAGCCTTTGATGCTGTCTTAGTTTGGGGAGCTTTAGAAAAGAGTTCAGGGGGCGAACCCATATAAGAAGAAGAGGAGAAGAGTTTGGATTTGATTTCCCGCTTTATCACTACCTGAAGGAGTCTCAAAGCGGCCAACATTCTCCTTTCCCTTCCTCCCCCACAACAAAGACTCTGTGAGGTGAGTGGGGCTGAGAGACTTCAAAGAAGTGTGACTAGTCCAAGGTCACCCAGCAGCTGCATGTGGAGGAGCGGAGACGCGAACCTGGTTCCCCAGATTACAAGTCTACTGCTCTTAACCACTACACCACACTGGCTTAAGAAGACTAAAGGGTAAAGGGACCCCTGACCATTAGGTCCAGTCACGGACGACTCTGGGGTTGCGGTGCTCATCTCGCTTTATTGACCGAGGGAGCCGGCGTACAGCTTCCGGGTCATGTGGCCAGCATGACTAAGCCGCTTCTGGTGAACCAGAGCAGCGCACGGAAACACCATTTACCTTCCCGCTGGAGCAGTACCTATTTATCTGCTTGCACTTTTTTGGTGTGCTTTCGAACTGCTAGGTTGGCAGGAGTAAGACTTATACACCCCTTAATTGGACAGGCTCGGCTGCAAGCGTCCCTGGAGCCACTTGTAGCACTGAGGGGATATCTTTGGAGGTGAATTTTGGAGAGCCCATCTCTATAGATCTGGAACAAGGAGTCACTGCAGCTGGAAACCAGCCTACATGACAACATCCATCACCAGAGAGACTAAAAAATATCCACTATAAGGACACAGGAAGGTGCTTTCAATATTCTGTTGGGAGCCACCCGGAGTGGCTGGGGAATAAATAATAAATTATTACTATTACTACTACTATTATTATTCAAAGTCCATTGCTCCATCAGGCTGATGTTGTCACTGCCTGACAGCACCTCTCCAAAATTTCATGCAGAAGTCTTTGCTCTGCCCGTACCTGGAGATGCCAGGGACTGAATGTGCCTGCAAAGCCTGTGTTCTACCACTGAGTCACAGCCCTAACTACTAAGCAGGGTGAGGAGAAGCAATTCCTGGTGGGCACTGCTGCAGACCCGTCAAGGTAGCAAAGAGGACTTTATATGTCAGCATTATTTAGTTATTTTTATCATTTCAACTTCTTACTGCCATTCACTTTTTTTTTTAAAGCTTAGAACAAATTCACATCCACAATAACAGAGCAGGTTCTAAAATAGAGATCTCTCTAGGGTCGAAAGCCACGGGAAAGAGGTGTTCACTCAGTACCTCTGTTCAGGGGGAAATGCCTCTTTTGAGGGCCAAATGCTTAACACATTGTGTGCAGCTCATGTTTTCCTTTAGGCACAGTACTGGTGCATGGAGCTTTATGATCGTTATCAGAATCACAGCATGTAAGGAAGGTTTATTCCCCTGCCCCAAATTATATCTTCTCTCTCCTTTGATAACCACAGGGATTTTTTTTTTTTTTACTAAGTCTCGCAGCTGTTTGCATAATGGGGGAGATTTTCCTCTTGATTGTGGCTAGGGAGCGAAGGGATAAACCACTACTTTCCCTCCAGCACACCTGCAATTGCAGAAAAACTGGAGATTAAGCATGGCATGTAGTTTGGCCCTTAGTGGCGCTAGCAGCCAGAACACATGGCGGATCGGGGACAGGACTTTGAAAGATCAAGCACCCTGTTATGTAGGACTACATCGGAGGAGGGGGGGCCACGAACAAGGTGTGCCAAACTACTCTTGAGGGCAAATTATGAATGATCTTCCCATAAGTGACTTGGTTACAATTGCCTGCAAAGTCTTTTTATTTTATTTCTTTAGGCTCAGTTGTTTTCATTTCATAGAATCATAGAGTTGGAAGAGACCACAGTCCAACCCCCTGCCAAGCAGGAAACACCATCAAAGCATTCCTGACAGATGGCTGTCAAGCCTCTGCTTAAAGATCTCCAAAGAAGGAGACTCCACCACACTCCTTGGTAGCAAATTTGAGTCATTAATAAAGACACACACCACCAGCCTTGATAAACTGAAGTGTTTCTTTTTTTATTAATAATCATCTTACATTACAAGTATAATGTATGACAAAAAGAAAGTTCTCGTGTACATACTAGGGATATATCAACATAGCTCTATTCGTATCCAGTGTCCTAGCCTCTTTCACACAGGTACTATAAAGCACAGTCCGCAAAGTAATAACTTTTCTTTTCTTTAAAACATTGTCAGAAAAAGTGTGATATTAACATTTTAATACATATGTCATAATAAAGATTTCTAGATTGTTTCTCCCCTCCCCTCATTTACACGTGTGCATGGTTCAAGCTAACAGTTGGGGACTGGGGTTGTGATGGGAAAGGGGGGGGGGAGAGGCAAAACGCGAGGAGGTTATCTTCACACACACCCTCGATTTTTCGTAAAGTAAGTTTGTGGGGTGACCTGAAAAGGAGAAGTCCGACAGCCCTCCTGTTGCATTTCTAAAATTACAGTTTGAGTGATGTGTCTCCCCAGCAGTGGCTGGGAAGATTTTTTTCTATACATGAGGTGAAGTGCCTGACAGGTATTTTTTTTTTTTTAAAAAAAAATTATTTTACACAGAGCGAGGGCGCCTTGCTGGCAGCTTGCAGGCTGGAAAAGAGTCCAGTAGCAATGAGAAGGTAACTTATCCATGAGGTTCAGTCCTGAGGATCACATTTTCTAGGTAGCTGTTATTCTATGGGATTACACTCTACAGTCCTGAAGCTTGGTTGCGGGGCTGGGGGCAGAGGTTCAGGTAGGCCAGGTTTGTAACTGAGGTGGGTTTCCAGAGTTGTGTGGCGGCGGCAAAGGCCTGACGCACATTGGCCGCATCATCACCATAAGTGTGTGTGTGTGTGTGTGTGTGTGTGTGTGGCACAAGCTCTCTAAATGTGTAGCTGCGCAACACCAGTCAGTGCAAGTAGTCTGTTGAGGAAAAACTGTTCCCACATTCACCCCCCACCCCAAGCCCCCAATAGCAGTAACATTTGTCTTTCTCAAAAAAAACAAAAAAAACTTGCGCAAGTCATTACATAGTGTAGGGAGGGAAGTCCAAAACCTTTTATCCTCCCCTCCCTCCTGCCTCTTCCTGGTATGAAGTTTTTGTCCTAACTTCATCCTAATGGCTTTGACCAGAGCAGAGCAAGAGGCCGTCCAGCTGGAAGACCTCTCGACACGTATATCAGATTGCCAGAAACGGTGGCTTGGATCTGCCATTCATATTAAAAAAGGATATCATCACATTAACATTGTTTTGCTGGAGTGGTCTACTCATAATGCCTCATTGCCAACACCAATAAAATAATAAAAATGAAAATGAACATTCAGGCTGCAGTATTCTCTGATGACACAACTCCCCTGCCCACCCTGAAAGCTATCTGATTTGCTCATTTAACAATGAAAAAAGCAGCAGCTCTTTGAAAAGCAGCCAAACAAGATGGTAGTACCGGTAGCTAAGGGGCAACAATGCAGCTGCACTGACTCCCCAGCTAAATCCATTTACCTATTTTAATCACTGCACTCAGAGCTTTTCTTCTTGTGCTAAACCTCCTTGTCACGGACCGAGGCTGGAGAATCTGTGGCTCTCCACCTATTGCAGGACTACAGCTCTCATGACCACTGATGGCCATGGGAGATGGAGTCCAACAACCGCTGGGATGCCACCCATCTCTCTTCTTCTTTGACTACACTCTGTTCCTTGTGCAAATGAACGCTGCATCCCTACCCTAAACAGAGCATCAAGTACCACTTGCTGACGGCAATGGGGACTGCACTCCATATTCATCGGACCGTTCTGCTTTGCTGGCCATTGAACAATACAAACTGGAACGGTGGGGGAGAGTGCAAGCTGCATTTCAACCTGTACTCAGAAAGTCAAAACAAGCAGGGGGGGGGGGGAAGTGCGCAACTGGGTCAGATACATCTTAGCTAAGGGCATTTACTGTCCGTGTCAACACCCAAAACAGATGAAATGTTCACCCGCATCCATTGCAAGGTGGTCCCACTATTGCTATCACAGGCTTCATTTGGCATGCTGCCATGCTTACCAGCAAAATTCTCTTTCCTGATCACAGCAAAATCTCTGCAATAGGCAGGCTTAAAAGTCAGGCAACCCCCCCCCAATCTTTAGCCTTACTAAAATACTTGGGAGTTTTAGCCTTCAGTACTATATGCCTCTCCCAAAAACGCAGGACCTGCATTTGCAATAGGACAACCTATTTTCTCCCTAAATTTCATATTTAAATCTATTGAAAACAGATACATATTTAAATATATAGTCTTATATAGTGATATATAGGCATGTGGATTCATTTCCTACATCGTGTGTTGTACATGGGTTGCTATATAGGGACATGCTGTGTATAGATTATGTCTAGCCTTTGCCCCACTGGTTTTAATGGGAATTTCCCCTTGAACACCAGTGAAATGTTAAAAGTGCTTGAATTTAGCTGGACCAATGCCAAATGAGGGCAATCCAGAAGATGTCAGGAGTGCTGAAATCCCACTGGAAGCAACAGGACTTTCAAGGCTCACACCTGCCCCTTAGGCTGCCCCTTTCAAGAGGATGCATTGTAGATTTACATCAGGTTTCATGCATACATATTTCACTTGCCTTCAGACGGACACAGGAATTGCATAGTACCGGTATTCTACTGTTTCTGAGATAAGACTTTTGCCATCAAGGGGTGCCACTAACCCAATGCGTGCCTCAACTCTTAGCTATACAAATGACAGGCCCATCTTATGAACTGAAACATAGCACTAGTTGAGACATAACCTGAAATACCTCTCACTGCAGAGGTAGCTAGCTTGCGGCCCTGCAGACATTGTTAAAAACTCCCATAGCCCCAGCCCAAATAGGCAATGATCACGGATCCACAGGAGTTGTAGTCTGTTGAGATCTGGAGGGTCACAGGCTCTGCAAGCTCTGTCTTAGTGGCTGTGTTTGCGCTGTGGGATCAGTATCTCTGCAGGGCCACTGAGAGCCCAGACCAGCAGAACTGCAGGCAAGTGGCTAACAGAAAGATCAACTGATAGCCCAAAAGTGTGCCAGAACCATACATGTCTGCACTGTTTGTGTATTGCAGGGGGGTTGGACTAGAGGACCCCCAGGGTCTCTTCCAACTCTATAGTTCTATGATTCTATGCTTGTGTCCTCACTGTGCTTTGCTAATGTAAGAAGCTTTGGCTTTCTGTTTCCTTACCACAATCCCTGTTGCATTTGGCTTGATGGCCATGGCAATTTGACTTTTGTGCGTCCCTGGCAGTCTGCATGCAAGGTAGCACCAGTGCGGGCTTAGTGTGTTTCTGAGAAACAGACACATACATCTGTAGAAGAGCCTGAGTTATGAAAGATAGCTGGGAAATCTGCAATGAGACCTCCTTAGAGTTAGAACGCCACAAGTTAAGGTACAGATATAGATATGAACAGATGAATCAATCAGGTGCTCAGCAAAATGGAAGCATTTCATTACAAACTGTATCTTTTTATCATTTAGAGCAGTGCTTCCCAAACTTGGGTCTCTAGCTGCTTTTGGACTATAACTCCCATCACCCCTGGCTAGTAAGACTAGTGGCCAGGGGCGATGGGAACTGTAGTCCAAAAAACAGCTGGAGACCCAAGTTTGGGAAACACTGGTTTAGAGATTTAAGAGATCACACATCCATAATAATAATCACCCATTGCCTGAATGTGACAGGATTCCTGATCCCAGTTGGATCTCCTAGAATCCCAGGCTCCTTTTTATCTCCTAATCACTGCAGGATAAACTTATACAAGGAGAAGAGTTTGGATTTGATATCCCGCTTTATCACTACCTGAAGGAGTCTCAAAGCGGCTAACATTCTCCTTTCCCTTCCTCCCCCACAACAAAGACTCTGTGAGGTGAGTGGGGCTGAGAGACTTCAAAGAAGTGTGACTAGCCCAAGGTCAGCCAGCAGCTGCATGTGGAAGAGCGGAGACGCGAACCCGGTTCACCAGATTACGAGTCTACCGCTGTTAACCACTACACCACACTGGCATTTTGAAGTACCCTCAAACGCAGGCAATAGCTTCCTTCTCTTGTGCTATTTGGCTGTGCTGCACATCCACAAACGTCTTAACACCAGACGCCCTCTAGTGTCCTCTTTTTCCAGCCTCTATTTTGACCAAACAGATAGCTAAATCATAGCAACTGAGCATAGACAAATATTCTATTCAACACAACTGCTGGAGGCAGCACCCCTCCTCGCAAAAGTGATACACAACAGCAATACAACATTGTTTTACCTGACAGTAAAACATTCACAATGCAATCTTCAGCCAGTATTCTTATTTACCTGGCTTCTGATATGCATACCCTAATTAAGACACATGTGTATGATCACACACTCATCAAGTCCTTATGTTGTCCCTGTACTTTATAATATTTAGCATTTTTTTCTTCATAATAGGATACCAACAAATACCATTTTGCATAGCATTAACAGGTTGGATTCTTGACGACTGGTCCAATATACAAAGTGTGCAACCAAATCTTAGACAAGAAAATTACGGTATGTCTTCACTGAAGCAGACATGATTTTGACAGAGCTAGGGTTTTATTTTAGTAATACTTTTCATCTTTTTATTTAACTAAACAGTCCATTACAAGGTGTAACATGCTTTCAGGGGCTTAAAGATGCAGGCATGTTTAAATGATGTATTTTGGTAGTAAAATAATTTCAGATAGAGAACATTTGCATACATTTTCATTGCATGGAGAGAACTTGGACTCTGAGTGGGAGATTGTACATGAAATTAAAAAGCAACAAGCAGTTTTGTAATTCTGGAGCTCAGATGTAGAAACCTATCACATGTATAACATCACAGGTAAGACTGTGAATGTAAACCAAGCCATGGAGGATTTCAGTCTCATTTTAACCAATCTGGATTATCTATTTATAGTTGAACTACTACCGCTATGGGAAAAAATAGTGGCAGACGATGTAAAATATGGCCCAGCCACAGTTAAGCACCACTGATTTTAATGCGAGTGAATTAAGCGCCTGATTGCCTCTTTCACTGAAACAAAGATTTAAAATTGCTTCATGTAAACTGGATTGTGTTCTGCATGTATTAGTGTGGCCAAATGTTTACACACACACACACACACACACACACACACACACACACACACACACATGGACTGCTCTGAAAACCCCAAAATGGGAGAGAAGAGGAAGCTTTCACAGAAGCCTGTGCCATTTTCTGTTCTCTGTATGCTGGTCATTGCAACTATTTCATTTTCTTGCCCATTTAGACAACATTCTAGACATACCCTACAGGTGATTTAATATTGCGCCTCCTGCAACCCGTTGATGCTTGAGCAGGGGTCCCCAAACTAAGGCCTGCAGGCCGGATAAGGCCCGGGGGACTTGTATATCCTGCTGCCGCCGCCCGCTCTTACTGGCGCTGTGCTGCCCACTTCTGCGGAGGCCCGTGCACATGCGCACAAGCTATTTCTGGTGCTCCTTCAACCCGGAAGTGCGCTGGAAATAGCGTGTGCGCACGCATATGGACGCGCGCTCCCTCGCCCTCCGCGTGATCGGCGCTGGAGACACCGGCCTGAGACACGATAAGTTTGCTGACCTTTGTGCTTGAGGATTAGAGCACAAGAACACATCTCCTGAATATAAGCAACTACAGAAGAGGAATTATCCAGATGAGCTCATGAACATTTAATGAGTAGCATCTTACTCTCTCCCCAAAGAGGCTAAAAAAAACCAGTGTCCTAGCACAGTATTTCTTCTTCAGACCAATAATGAGGAGGGATCACAGGCAAAGCAAAATGCAGACTGCCTAGCCCTAGGCCAATTGTTCCTATTTTAAGAATCATAGAATCGTAGCGTTGGAAGGAGCCACGAGGGTCGTCTGGCCCAACCCTCTGCATTGCAGGAACCTTTTCCCCAACGCGGAGCTCAAACCCATGACCCTGAGAGTCTCATGCTCTACCGACTGAGCTATCAGCCTGAGGAACAATGTTTCAGAAACCATATACAGAAATGGTTCCTTAATGTAAATTGTGGTTGGAGTCACCTAACGCACTCTAACATTAGCACATATCGGGAGTGCTTCAAATAACAAACCGTCTTCTAAATTCCGAAACTGTCTTTATCCAGGCTTATCATCATTTCCACCAGAGCCTTTGTTATTTATCTCAAATGAACCAATTAAAACAACCGGATTATGAGTATTGGGACAGCTGGGTCATAATTTACAGGGCCTATGAAACGGCCAAAAACCACTGACAGTAAGAATATAGTAGCAAAGCATTTATACCCCCCCCCCACTTCAGTGAGTGGTAACCACTCTCTTGGGAGTTAATCTCACCAGTAAACCAACACAAGGGTGAATGGAAGCCTCTTAGCTGTGCAAACTAATGCTGACAATGCTAATCTCTCATCACCCATGGTATGTAGTTGGCCTTGGGTCACGCCAAGGCTCTCCAAATCCCAGCAGTTGTTTCTATGCTCAGAATAGCGTCATGTAAAAATATTCTACATTATGTTACCATTGTAGCGTTAATACCAACGATGCTCTAACTGCTGTCAAAAATGATCAGAACTATGCAACTCCTTTAACATTTCCCCTAACAAATCTCCCTTCTGTGCTCATCAGTCTCACTCCCTACCATCAGCCCAAAGCAGGTAATATGGCAGACAGGGAATTTCTAAAATGCTACTTGTCAAGTTGGAAGAGAGGCTACGAGAACGCAGACAAGGCACAGATCTCTGTGCCGCTGCTTCATTGTGTGTTTGTGTGTGTGTATCTGTGTGTGGAGTGAGAAGGCAGTGCACGGACCCTGGCAGTGGAAGTGACTAAAGCAGCCTTCACCAACCTGGTGCTCTCCACTTTCGGCTAGGGCTGATACAAGTTGTGGTCCAAAGCTGGAGGAGGGCACCGAGTCGGTGAGGGCTGGACCAAAAGTATATCTGCACCAGTTGTTGTTTTTCTGTACAAAGAGTTGCTGCAATCTGCACCTGATTCTGTTTGCTGTCCCTGATTGCCTAGGATAATTCCCCAATTCTTGCTTCCTCCCCCCTGCTTTCATATGGAAGTCAGTACCACATTTTTTAAAAAAACCACTAACTCCCATACAATTACAATTGTCCTACCCCAGAGCTTCTCCCTCTGACTCATTCTTCAACCCAGAGGTTTTCAACCTGTTTGGGTCCACGGCTCCCTTGACCAACTGCATTCTTTCTGCGGCACCCCCGTGGGGCTCAGGAGCCCAGTTGTGTCACCCCTTGCCTGCAGAGCCGGCAGCCCCTCACCGCTTTTCAAACACCCTCCCTTGTGCAGTGTTCCTCAGCCTCCTCACCACTCCTCTATCCTTGGGAGTCCGCCAGGCAGTTACAGCTGCCCCCCCCCCCAGTCTCTGAGCTGCCCCTCCCACGCCAAAGAGAGGTGCCTCCTCACACTGTCCCACAGGAGTCTGGGAAGCACACCTTGGTCAGCCTTGGACCTTGTATCCAGGTCTGCTGCAACAAACAGTTGTGCAAGCCTTTGGGAGGCAGAGACGTGATAGGGCATCAAAGGAAGGGGGGAAGGGAAGAGGGACAGTGGCCAGTGTTGCCCGTGGCACCCCCGCCATCATTCAAGGCACCCCAGGGTGCCATGGCACACTGGTTGAAAACCACTGCTCCAACCTATCATCTTTCTATTTTTGCATATGTGCCGCTTCTTATTCTACTGTTGTGCATTTGTCATAAGACAACTCACTAAATCCTTCAGCTATCTTCCCTCCCACCCCCCCTTTCCTTTTGTCTGGAGACAGCCGGGCTGAGTTCTCTCAATAGCTCCAACTGCTTTACAATCCCATGGAGATGCCACAAAGCACGGAACCTCTATCCCTAGTTCTTTTGTGTGACAACACATCAAGGTATCTGGGGTTTTCTTTGTTTTTCATTGAGCAGTAGCGGGGTGGAGGGAATGAGCTTTGAGTCCTGGATATAAGAATCGCGCATGTATGGGAACAATGCTAAAAGATTATTCCCGGGACCTTTCCACTGAGCGAAAAGAGAGGAGGAGAAAAAGACACAGTGAAAGAAGCTGGTGCAGATATACCCTAAGAGAGACTGCTTTAACAACATGCTACATTACCACTGAAAACGTACGGTTTAAAAAATAAAATCATATATTTATATAAATGAAAAGCTAGCAGCTAGCAGCATCAGTTCCAGAGATACTTTAGCACCAAGACCAATAGGAAGGGTCAGGAGGAAAATGGAAGGGTGTGTGTGGAGAAAGGGGATATGGAAAAGTTCAGTGTAACTGACGTCATCGCTGTATTTCCAAAACAATGCCGGCTGGCATAAGGTTAGTCCCTCTGGAAACATGCCATCCTAGTAGTTCCGGGCAGAAAAATCATTTCATTCCTGTGATTGTCCATTATTGTTGTGGTGCTGCCCTCTGCAATATTAGCAGGGCAAGGCACAGTCAGCAGTGGAGGTTTTTGTGCTCATTTTGGCTTATTTAACCTGAAGCGTTGGGGTAGTAAAAAATAAAAAATAATCTCCACAGATGTGTTTATTTGAGCTGCAAATATGTTGCCATACCATGCACCCCTTTCAAAGAAGCAGTTCACAGGAATAAGCACAGCATTCCGTTTTTTCTTTTGCCAGATGACTGAACTTCAAACCTTTACTCAACGGAGGATATGTGAACCCCTAAGAGGACCTTGTCATGTGACGACAATCAACGACGGATCTTGCATTGATATCCCCTGCCACGGAAACGTGGCAGGCATTTCTTTCACTTGTTATAAAAAACCCAAACAAAGACACAACCCATTTATGATGATAAAGAACGAGTATAAATAACATAAAATTAGCATACATATTTTAAGCCCTGGAGTCTCTGCCCTGTTACGGGGCTTTGACTCGTTGGCTCTCTAGCTTCCACAGCAGCCCGGGTTTTCAGTAAAGAGTTTTATTTAATTTTTTCTCATTGTCTACTATATAAAAATATAAATGCAAAAAACACCCCGCCCCACCCCAATAGTTCCCCGTCTTCTGCATTATGCTATTTTCATCTGAACATGCTATCAATATTGTAAGATACATGAATCGTTAGTAGAATTTTCACAGGAGTAGCAGAAAAAAGGTTCGCCTTACACTGAAAACGTCCACCGGTGGTTAAGACCAAGGAAGAGGCATCATGGGCCAATTGACAGAAACAACAGAAAATGAACCAGGTCATCAGAAGAAGCTGCAAGAATCCACTCTAGCCTACGTAAAAATTGGGAAGCTGGGAAAGAAATACCAAGATGTAGGCACTGGGCTCAAAAATCCCAAGCATCATTAGTAGAGGACTGAAATGGCTCAGTTGCTAACTAACAAAGAAAAAGAGAGAGGAGAGACAGAGAAAGAGAGAAGACATACATACAGAAGCATAAATGAGAAGTAGGGTGACCTTGGCCTGCCACGTCTAGCTTATAACATCGATTCGGTTTGAAAATATAGACTATGGCCCCAGCACATGATTCTGAAGAATGAAATGTTGCCACCTACATTGCAGCTGCCACGGTTGAAGATGTCAGTAAATGTTAAGTCTTGTCTCATTCATAAAAATTCCTCTTAGCTTCCATCAGATAAGTTTTAAATTTTCAGTGTTGGGCTTTACATACATACATATATATAATATATATATATATATATATATTTCATATACTATATCAAAGCTTAGAGTATTGATTTTTTTTTTCTTTAAAAAAGGGATTCAACAGCTTTCTAAACGAGAGGCATTCCTTGCTAAATATCAGGGTAAAACTCCGACCCATGGTCCATGCTCTGCAGCACTGGCTTCTGATCCAGGGAGGACATCCTGCTCAGCATTTCTGCAGACAGTGCGTAACTATTGCTAGATTTCTCCTCAAACCAACTATCTAGTGCCCTCTTGGCTTCGAAGTTGGCAATAGGTGGTCCATTAACAGCAATTGTCAAAAGGTCACTGAGCTGCTCCAGGGTGAGCCGAGAGCGATTGTTTTTGCGCACCCTTTGCAGGGCATTGCGCCCCTTTTCGCAGCAGGCTGTGGAGGTGGGAAGAACTTTGAGGATCTGGATGATTTTATTTAAAAGAGGAAACCTCTGCCTGTATTTACAAATGTGGCCGATTAAATCTTTGAAACCATTTTTGGTATAATAATCCACCTTGAGTTCCCGCCATTCCATGAGCAAGCTCCCCCTGGGGTCCATGCCTTCTCTGCTCACTTCCGTGGAAAAGGTTGGCACGGCTTCGAGGTGCTCGAAAATCTGCACCATGTCTTCCCTGCCATAGCTCATAAGCTCCTCTGCGCTCCTCGGCCAAGCTGTGAGGTCAAACACTTGGCAGGCTTTCACAAATGCCCGGCTGCGAGGCTCAAACCTTTGAGCTAGAATCACCTGGGTCTTCTGGCATATCTTTTCTCGAATGGACTGGAATTTGGCTTCCGCCACCCGTAGGTTTTTCACAGCGACGCCATTGAAGCTTTCTCGAAAGCTCTCCTCAAACTCCTGGAGATACTCGCCGGGAGAATCGGAGAGCCTGCTGATCTCTTGGATGGCTTCCTCGATTTTGTCATCCACCTGCGACACAAGGAGGTATTCGCCTTGGAAGACAAAGGCAAGGCGCGAAAGCACGGCAATGACGTCCAGCAGGAAGTAAATCAGCTTAATTGACTGGTAGTCCATGAGGAACTGCAGGAGAGCCAAGGCGATGGCAGATGCATCTGCTCTTTGTGTTTGGCCGCTGACATCTTTGAGATGGGCCACCACTTCCAAGTAATCTTTGATCAGAGCGTTGAGGACATTCTGCTCCCCGATGATCCACTTCACTGCTCGGATGTCTCCCAAAAACTCGGTTTCTTCACAGAGAGTAGCAGCAGTGACCCTCAGCTCACACATCAGCCTGGGAGAGTAACGGTAAAAGCTGAGTAACTGCTTCAGATTGTTCTCTAGCTCCTCCAGGCAAGGAAGCTCTTTCCCACTAATCGCATCCAATATCTCCAAGTGCGGCTTGTGTACCATAAGGGGCAGACAGAGCAGCCAAGGCAGAGTCTTCCTGATTGTCATGTACATGTTAGCTCTAAGGCTGGCAGTGATGTTAGCACCATCGACTCCCAAACCAACACTCGGCTTTTCATCCTGCAGCCGGATTCCCAGGGCGGAGAAAGCCCTATCTAAAGCTTGGATGTAACTATCGGTTGCAGAAAAGCCCAGCTCCTGGAGAGAGAGGAATTCAGTGGCCGGAGGCCCATCGCTGCTGATATACTGCACATAAACCGCAACTGTGTCGGCAAGCAAATCGTCGCTCTGCCCGTCCAAAATGATGCTGAGGAAGGGAGACTGCCTGACCCGTTCGACGAGATCTTCCCTAAGAGCTCGCGCAATGTGATGGATCAAGATTTGACAGTCTCCCTCGTTCATATACTGATCCACCACTTTGAGCTCGCACTTTCTCAGTAGTTCCGCAAGAGGCCTGAAGTCACAATAGGGCCGGCCTTCCATCGCTAAATGGTAGGCCGTGTTGAAGAGCAGAGTCATATTTCGGCACATCTCTTCCGTCTTCTCTGGGTGCATCCTGAGCCTGTAAAGTTGCAGGCACTTCTTGTGGAGGTTGCTCTGGCTGTGAAGTTTGATTGTGTGTATCTTGAACTGCTTGGAGCCGATGATGAAAGCCGAAGTCCGAGAGGATTGCACCGTGTACTGGCGGCAGACGTGGCACCACATTTCGTTGAGCGTCGGGGAGTACCTCAGAAACCAAAACTTCTTGAGCCACTCTTGCTTGAAGCGTCGAATCCTCCTGGTGACGGCGGACAATTTTGAAGGCTCGTCTGTGGCTGTTATCATGTCATTGGAGACAGATTCGTCTGCTGAATCCACCTCTTGGTCGTCGTCCTCCATGATGGTGGGAACAGACATGATGCTTTCGGAAGCTGTGAAAGAAAAGAAATGAGGAAAAAATGGAGAAGGTTTAAGGTAGGGTTGTAAGAAACAACACAAAACTGTTAGACAACTATCCCACATGCCCAACCCCCCCTGGCTATTCATGCCATTTGCAGCAAAAAATTCAACATGTTACTAGAGTAAATTTTGGTTTATAAACATTCCGAGACCCCCTCATTATCTAAAATCATAATTTCCAAGAGTCCATGCAAGCCTGGGTAGCAAACGCCACTCTGATATTCTGACTACTTTCATATTCACAAAAGAGCATCAATGACAGAGCATGTTCCGAAATGAAATCAAAAGAGCTTCATAAAGAAATTCACACTTGCATTCAACCAACAAAAGTAGCAAAATCCTTTAGATAAGAGAAAAGGGGAAAATATTAATTACATACTTCACACACATGCCACAAGCCAGTATATTTCATATTCAACATAAGAGAGTCAATTGCAATTTCTAGGTAAGATTCAAAAACAACAATATGCTGTTCTTTCTCCTGCAAGGGAATGCATCAATAATACAGCAAACAAATTCGCTGCAATTTTTTTTTATTGAAGGTGCCTGATTACAGTGAAAAGAAACATCATGTTTCATCATTACAGTCACAATCCCAAGACCACTTGCTCAGAGGACTACGTTCCTGCTTCATGAAACCCACCGAGACCTCAGGTGCTTCTCAGAACACTCAATGCTGGAACATATTTAGTCATGAATGTCAAACAAAATGGCACTCCTTATACAGTGTTTGAGGAACACTTTTCTTGTGTGCAACTTACCTGAGGGGTATGAAAATGCTTGGTACTCAGGTACCTGAGGAGGTAGTAGAGGTGCCTCAGCTAACTTGCCAGATCTTAGCATGTTTAGTTCAGCCTGCAACTCGCGAATCTTCTTCTTCAACCGTACACAGTTGGGACACAATGAAGTTGTTGGGATCTCAAGGGCATCATCCTGAGTCGATGCCAGAGACAGATCGGTGGGGCTGTTCACTTTAAATGACAAGGCCTCTTCCCCTTCGTCTTCCAGCAGGCCAATGTCTTTGGAGCTGCGGGGGACTTTCCACTCACCCTCATTCCTGCCTCTACTGTGATTTGGAGAGCTGTGGTGAATACCAGGCCCACAACCTTCTGAGGCATCTCGCGCTTGAAATCTGGAGGACTTTCTAGTGGAAGGGGCAGAATTCTTTATCACCTTGTGCTCTTCCATCTTTGTTGGCTCTAGAGAAGCCTCTAGAACATCTTTGAAGATGAGATCTATTTTCTTCTTCTTTGTTTGGGGTTGAGACACACCTTCTTCAAAGCTGCGCTTGTAGGAACTCTTCCCTTGCTTTGACGTGGTGAGCTCGAGGGGGTAGCTCATATCGTCTTGGTTTTCTAGATTTCTTTCTGACCTTTCCCTTAGTAATTTCTTATCTCCTGGAAAGAAAAAATCAGGAGTTGGAATTATCAGTGGGAATTCCGCAACATTCCTCACCCCAAAGCAAAAGCAAACTGGAAGCACACAAATCTTCGTTTTTCACATGTTTGCATTACCAATAAGGAAACTTATTGGAATGAAGGTCTCAGGAAACCTAAGACTGGAGATTTGTTTAAAAGGGAAAACAGTCTCTAGGAGGCAGCCATACAGAAGTAGGCCTCAGATGGTTTTAAGAGAAGACAAACTATAGGAAGGTGGTCTAAAATAACAGGCAGCTAACTTGTGCTGGAATGAGACAATAATGTTCAAAGTGCTGGTTTGTTGAAAAGATAACTTTGACTTGGTAAAATGTATCCAGAAAATAATACATGAAGGGTGTGATGCAGAGATTTCCATGTGAAACCTGTAGGCTCGAAGGACCATTTTTCTATTCCAGTGACAGGAAGCGTGAGAACACAAGGAAATCACTATCTCATTTCCCATATCACTTACTAGCAAAAAGAGGTAGGACTTTTTGAGTGGCCTCCAAGGTTGGGGCCTACAAGATTGCTAAATGTATGGCCCCTAGCCAAAGTTCACCAAAATAAAGCGGAGAGATTGTGCATATTAGCAGTATCTTAAAACAAAGGGAGTAGCCATATATCCTTACCTGGAAATTCAGAAGATGATGGGTTTGGTTCAATTTCCATCTTTCTTCTTATCTTGCAAATAACTCCAAGCATCAAGACACATGGTTGCTTCCCAAACAAGGTGCTGTTTTATGCTGCTATGTATATATATTTCATTTTGAAACACGTGTGTGTGCTTTTGTAAGAGCTATATAGGAATTTCAAACGCTGGCATCAAAGTCCTGAACAACTGCAAGTCTAAAGCTGCCATGAAGGTGAGTACAATTCCAGAAAGCGTGATGGTGCAGGGGCACCTCATTATCAGCATTTATCTGTTGACGCCGCAAGTCTTAGGGTCTGGTTATAGAGATGGAGAAGCCAGGCAAGACTGAGCCCATGCCACAGCCTAATTAGTTTTTAAGGGTATGACAACTGGCTGGGGGTCCAGATTAGACACAGCAGATTCCCCCCCCCCTCCAAATTACACTGTATTCTTGGACAAGAGTAGATCACAACTGGGCTTCTATTTCCATCCTACATATGGACAACAGTGCATGTAATCTCTTGATAGTATGTAATTTGGTATTAAGTACAGAATCAATCAACCTGGGGGACCCATCTTCATTGTAAACACAAAACATGTTACTAACACTCATGGGAGGAAAAATTAAATTAAAAATGTGTTTGGGCACTACTTGATGGAATCTCAGAAGGTGGGCCAAGGGTAGGTGGGTGCTGGCAGGCAAAGCTTTGGTGCCAGGCTTAGGGAGGTAGTACAAGGGGGCTATGGTTTGGGTTCAGACCTGCTATTCTGTGAATGGAAGAGCTCCTTTTGCTTACAAAAGTAAGTTGGATCCAGTGCATGCTGCAGCTGTGCACAAACTGGATACTCCAATAGACCAGAGTGGGTGGGTGGGCAGAGAGAGGTAATTTCCACTGGTTTCCTCTTCTCCTGCATTCCCCCTCCTATGATGTTTCAGAGGGTGTCCCAACCATCCAGAGCAGATAGGGGTGGGTGGGTAAGGCACGCAACACTACAAGGGGAAGAGAGAATCAGCAAAATTCACACCCCTCTTCTTCTGCCTAGAGGAGCATCCAGTTTGTGGAGTTTGTGGAATTCTGCTGTGCACAACTCTGGATTCCAACCCCTATGACTAACTACACGAGACAAACGGATTATGGGAAATGACTAAATATGTGCAAATGTGCTTAATTTGCACGCCTTATAGAAAGGTTGCTATTTTAGTCATTTGGTGGTTTGTCAATTAAGTAATTGACTCTGTATACATTTGCATATGAATAAAGCAGTGCTTCTGAAGAAAAGTATCCCCTCTCTGTTTTTAAGTTATGCAAGGACCTTCTGCAGCAACCATCATTACGGTCATTTGCAATAGAGAAGAGGGGATGCCTTTTATACAGCAATGTCTGCATCCATAGATTATTTAAAGGCCTTGAATTAAAGTTACTTAATTTTTTAAAAAGTGCTGCCCAATTAAGTGGGGATACCTTTTTAACCAATGAAGAGTATGTACTAGATTAAATGCAACCAATAAAATGCACCACAATTGCAAGAACTCTTCCATGGTGAAGGATTCCCAACTACCCCAACATGTGCATTGCATCACTATGAGGAATTAAACCCCATATTGGGATTAATCTCCAGTCAGGGTAAGATTTTAGTCACAAGTTGCCTATTTTTGTGAGGAAGGCAGCAAGTTTAGATCCAAATTTAAGAATTCTTGGGTGTCCACCAGCTGGACTTTATCAAAATTTGAAGCCACTTTCTTAAATCAAAATGCCGAGGAACTTTTAAGAAAAGTGCTCATTAGACGGAGATGCATAAATTCTGCATGTTGTTCTAGTGTTAAAATTTTTTTTAAAGCCAAATGCTGAATTTGGCTTCCAGCTATTCTTCCTATGTGTAGAATTACATAATATATTGCGCTGTCATTAACCAAATGAATGTCAACCGTTTCCGGAACACGGGTGTTTGAATGACAGAACACTCAAGAGGTGACTGCATAGGATTTCCTGCTGCGGTTTGTGGTGATGAAACGGACACTGACAAGGTATTCTTTACTTTTTAAAACACACACACACACACACACACACAATTTCTAGCTTGTCTTTGCACATAAAGCCCAACCCGAGTTGTAGACAGAGCTCTGTGCAACAGACACCCTTGTGCCAGACTGCACCTTTCCACCCAGCATCTGTGCCCTGCACTTGCGATTTAGCAGCAGAGTCCGTTCTCATGCAGACATGGCCCATAGGATATACAGAGCTGCCTAATTCTGAGAAACACCATTCGCCTGCCTAGTTCAGTAATGACTTGCTCCCCGAGATTTCAGGCAATTCCCCCCCCCCCCACACACCTGAGATCCTTTTATTGGAATGGTCAGAAAGAACTCTCCTTTACCTTTGCTGTGTTTACTTGTACCCCCCCCCCCAGAACTGGGCATGGCTAAGAACTTGGGAAAGTTCTTTTATTGAAACCAAAGAAGATAGGACTGGAGCTGCGCAAGACCAGGGCAGAGGAGTGTGGGCCCTTCTACTCTGCGGAGTCCTGATCAAGAGACTTCCAACTGAATGATGCCCTCACACATGCTTTCAAACGTCGTCTCATACTGTGGGGCCATGACACCTGTTACACTTTGCACCGATACACACAAAATATTTTACACCCCACGAAGGGCTGCGGAGGCAGCAGGAGGAAAAAGGGACCACCACAACTTAACTTTCTCCCTCCTTCCCAGTCTTCTCTCCCACCCTCTTTCATCAGTCCTGGAGACTGTTGAGAAGCACCTTCATGGAAGCTGGCTCTCACTTTAGGAAGGAACCCACAGTTCCCATCCAGCAAATGCCTGTCAGAACACATGTAAGAAAAGGGGGAGATTCCTCTACTATTGGTAGAAATTACCCCCACAAAGAACCTGTCCTCAAATTACCTTAACAGCTAATGGACACTGCCACCAATCTATCTCCACACCTGGGGCTGTGTCGCAGTTCACTTGTCAACCCCCTGCTGCCATTGCTGTCTCTCCATCCCCAATTTACTCAAACTTCTGCCATTGTTTTAAACCACCACTCTTCCCCTCTCAGTGTCTCTCTCTTCTCACTTCCAATCCATGGTCATTGCTGTTGTGCAACCTGCCTTCACTTTTGCTCCCCCACCCCACCCTGACTTCCAGGATTGTGATGTGGCTCAACAAATCCTCCAACAAGGACTCCATGATGACATCCTTACATTTTTATTATATAAAAAGATGTATCTCTGATGTGTATAAATGCCTGCTGCTTTTTGACACCAGCGTAATATTGTGAAGTGCCCCTAGGTATTTTGCAACGGGAAGAGGACCCTACAAAGTAAACCACAAGCCAGAAAACCTAGTCCAGCAAAGGGCATTTATTTCAACCTAATACTTCTTACTCACAGGCAGGCATAAAATCAGCTGGCACACACACAGAGAGAGCCCCAACAGTGCTATTTGATGGATTTCATTTCAACCCAGGCATTCTGCGCCTTTCAGTCATTTTGTGATATGGAATGTTTTGTTTGCTGGTTTTAACCCCCCCGTCCCCACAAAAGAGATGTTTGTAGCTGCTTCAGGAGCCATCTTTGTCAGAGAAGAATGCTAGAACAAACTCAGAGACAGAAAAGGGAAGGGAAAGGCACCCACCTCTTGTGAGGTTTCTGTTGATGGTCTCCTGAGACATGCTGTGCAATCGCTTCATATAATCCTCGCTGTACCAGACCCTTAGCCTCTCCCCTGGCCGGATGTCTCGACAGGTCCGGAAGTAAATCCTCTCGCTGTGCTGGAACGCCATGAGGTTCTGTTCTCTCTCCTCCCGGGATATGGCCACATACCTGAGGACAAGGACAGGGGCAGTTTTTGACTCACAAGCAGGCTTAGAGAGAAATGAAACATAAGGAAGCCACAGTGCAGCAGGAGTGACCTTCAAAAGGGAGACACAGGCAGAGGAGTAGTGGAAGGCATGAATAATGATATGCAACAAGCTACAAGGAAATAACATGCACACATTGAAGGAATATCAAACAGCTTCTTGAATCTGGTATATACGGTAGTTGTTGACTCTGTCTAGGAAGACCAATGTTGTCAGCACAGGCTTTTAACCCATTTAAAACAGCCCACCTGACGTGGCTGCACTGAAATTCCCTGCGCGGCCAACATGGCCAATGGTCAGGGATAAAGGGAGTTGAATTCCAACATCTGGAGAGCCACGGGTTCCTCTTCAATGTCTGAAAAGCACATGCCTGCTTGTAAAATGTTTACAATGGCCTTAGATGCTGGGCCCTTGGACCTCACTACTTCTCTTTATTCCTCAAGCTTCACTCCCACTCTGGTAGCCAATAGCCAATTCTTGTAATGGGCCTATATACAGAACAAACTGCTGCAAAGAAGCCATTTTGAGCACCCTCCATGTAGCAGCTGCACAGAGAGAAGCATTTCAGCATCTGAAAACTTTGCACCAGCATCACCTCCCCCTGCCAGTTTGTCTCAGCGATTGATTGATATCATTGACAAATTGCTTCCCACAAGGCATTCCAAAGCAATACAACAATAAGAAACATCAACAATAAAAAAGATAGAAAAACAATGTCAAATCCAATTCCGTATCTCTTTCTGTTTGGAAACGAAGGACTTCCAAATGGAAAGGGACAATGGTGGTAGTCAGATTTCTTACTGTCAAGACTTACAAGGGATAAGGCTGCTGTCAGGCAACCACACAATTGCCACTGTCATGAGCGCAAAAAAAAGGGCAAACACCAAAAACTGGCTCTCACGAATGAGAAAACAATTACATCTACCATCACCATGCCACTAAGTTACAGCTCAAGGGTAATACCAAAATCCACGTCAGGGGTTTTATTTGTCAGTGAAAATATTACAAAACAGCATGCAGGCTTTCCAGTACTCTTTATCCGGCAAACGCAGAAAGTTCTTATTATATAGCACTTATATAAGTTGTGTTCCAAAGTTATTGGGTGGAATTCAAAGCACTGCCAATGAGATCATGCCACCGGTGTGATCATCTCTGCTTGGCCTGATGGAACAATTTATCCTTTCCTTTCCCTGCATGCTGTTCCGGGATTTCTCCAGACCCCCCAAAGGCAATTTCATCTAGAGTCAGGCAAAGGGGTAGTTCTTATTAACCCTGTGAAGTTTATCTCACAGTCTTGCTTTCCCATGTTTTAATGAATTTATGGCTTGTATATTCTACAAGGAGCTCAAGAAGGCATACACAGTTCCTTCCTATTTATGCTCACAACTATACTGAGGTTGTTCAGGCGGACAGATAGTGACGGGCCCAGTTTCACTCAGTTAGCTACGTGGTAGAGTAGGGATTTTAACTCAAGCGTCCTCCACCCAAGCCCACCACTTTAACCACTGGATGCCATGTTACAGATGAAGCAGCTGAGAGACAGTGGCTTGCCTAAAGAAACCTTAAGAGCCCATGGGGGAGATGATCTGAATCAAGAACGAACTTGCTTGTATCTCTTAGCCATCTTGACACATTAGCTTTATCAAGTTAGTCACACTAATCCTCGGTGTGCACATTTTGATAATTTGCATGCATAAAAGTAAGCAAGGTGAGGGGCAGAGACAATATGCAAACATACATTACTAAAACCTAGGCTTGGTACCGAGTGAGAGAGAGAGGTTGCTGGAGCAAGAGTATTTTTCCAGCGATTGTATGGGAGCCATGTTTCAAATTTAATTGAGAGTTACTGATGATTGTGCACAAACTCTGCTTAGTGGATTGCATCTATACTGCGGAGCTGGCAATGTTTGAATAAGAGAGAGGGCAGAGGTCATGCCGCATTACTTCTGCTAGCACAAGAGCTACTCCTGGGAATACTCCCTTTTAACAGCAGAAACAGCTTCTGCTCTTCCCCCGCAAGGTGATTTATCACATACCACACCAGCTACTTCCATTGATATCCTTCTAATATGTGTCCAATGACCATACTTGGCTGTCATGCTCATATTGCACTACACTACACTTTTGCGAAATAATTAATCAGTGTCAGAAAAGAGACAGGTGGACACTAGACTCCAAACCTTCGTTTACTGCGTAGCAGATAAGTGACAGAACAAAAGCTGTTTAGAACTTGGCGTATTTAACACTGATCCAGACCCCTCAGATACGAGTGAGCTGCCCTTCCCCTCTCTGCCTCAGTTTTAGATTTCTGCTAGCTGACTGACAACTCAATTTATTACTCACATGCTACCGTATGAGTGTGCAGACAACTTCTTTCGCAATTCAATATACAGAGGGGGCTGCTTCCATCTATATTTTCGAGTGACTGGGGAGAAGACACATGCACAAAGCCAAGGGACCTGGACACCGCAGGGCTGAGATGGGGAAGCTGCAGCCCTCCAACTCTTCTTGGACTACAAATCCCCATCACCTCTGACCATCAGCCAAGGTGGAGGGGGATGATGAGGAGCCCAATGTCATCTGAAGAGCTGCAAATTCCCCATCACTGCTGTAGGGTAAATCAAGAAGAACAGAGCAGCTTCTGACTTTGTAACTAAGCTTCCCCCACCTCAGCCTCATTGCTCAGATTTGCTAAGCCAAGAGGAAGACAGAGAGGGGAAAGATAGGCGCCATTCCAGCTAAGCAGCAACTCTCAAGATTCACTCCTTTCCCCAGTTGCACTAAGTTTTCATGGGTTTTCTGAAATCAGATACACTCCTCAGACATTTGGAGACAGGAGTTGCTCTGACCAGGGTTTTTTCTTTTTCTTTCCTGGTGGTGGTTGCTATTTTCTTTTTAAAGAAAGAAAAGCTCAGAATCAGTCCTAAATTAAACAATTCCATTCAGTTAAATGAACATCTACTTCTTTTCCAGATGCACTGGGAAAGCTAAAAAGCACTGGCCAAGGGTCTCCCTGTCCCAAAGCAATTGTGGGAGTAGTCTGTTTGAAAGAACGAGTCACCTTTTTATGTATGCATATGTGCTTTTATACAGGCTGTGACAAGCAATCCCAAAACCTAATTAGAGATTCAGAAGATGTCTCTGAAAAAGCTGTAAGAAACCTTCATGCATGGATGCTCAACTCTTAGATATACCTAAATGGACAGCTCAGATCTCCAACCTATCTTTGCGAGATCCTCATGGAATCCTTAATGCTGTTTCAGGTAAGCTGTATGGTGCTAGAAGTTGTAGTAATCTCATCAGTTTTGTAAACCACTTTTGAGGTTTTCTACAAATCAAGCAGTATATAATTTTTTATGAAATAACTAAAATAATAAACGAGGCAGATGAAATCTGGAACATTACTATTTGTGAGGTCCCTTTTTTATAACAATGCAAATGGGCGGATTTGTAGCTTTTTCTGTATATTTTTAGGTACATGAACAAACTTTCACACTAGGAACATTTCCAAACCATTCACCTTTCTTTTGCTCCATCTTGATGAGCAAATGCTTTTTGTCCTCAAATTGTCCGTAAAATACAGCAAACAAAAAAAGCAAAAAACCCACCCAATCTGACAAATGTGTCCTGATAGAAAAGTGCTATTTGTGCACCATGCAGAGATATGTAAGCTGTAAACTATCCTTGAAATGTCCTAGAAATGGAACACAGGCTCCAGAACACAACTTGAAAGCACCCCTGTAGAGAAGGAAAGACGCTACCCAACAAAGAGTTTGAGTTTTAAGTATTATATATTTATTGTTAACAAAAATACTCATAAATTTCCATCATATATAAGAAATATTAGGGCAAGCACAGCATTTCAGTCAAACAAGGGGCACTTTAAAACATGCCAGGTATACACAATCACATACAACATCCCCTTGTGGGGATGATCACAAAGAAAGCATTTCAGAGAATGAAGAATTCATCCCTTGTTGCTAATTCCCCATGGAAAATAAATAAATCATGGGGCATACCTTCATTTGCCCAGATATGTTTCTCTATATATTAACATCCCATATTCCTCAAGCTTAGCTTTACGGCTTCTTATCCTGTTCTAAAAGAAAGCATGTGGCGTGTACATTTCTCCCAGGTGCCAGAAATCCAGAGGCCACAAGCACCTGAGCTTCTCAGGAAAGGTCAGTGGCAGCTGAGAATGCCAATTTGTTTTTTGTCTCTAAGAACTGACAGCTGAATTAACAACACATCACAAAAGTTTGAAACAGGAAAGCAAAGCAACCTTATTCATCCTAATGGCTTGGAGACAAGCACATGAGACACCAGGAGTTTTGTAACAGACGGCATTCCTATTATTAAGAGAGCCATCAATGGACATGTTACAGGTAGGTAGCCATGTTGGTCTGCCATAGTCAAAACAAAATAAAAAATAAAAAAATCCTTCCAGTAGCACCTTAGAGACCAACTAAGTTTGTTCTTGGCATGAGCTTTCGTGTGCATGTATCTGAGGAAGTGTGCATGCACACGAAAGCTCATACCAAGAACAAACTTAGTTGGTCTCTAAGGTGCTACTGGAAGGATTTTTTTTATTTTTTATTTTGTTTTATCAATGGACATGGTCCTTTATAGGGTTAAGAGGAGCAAAAGAAAGAGGTCTCTACTCCAAGGAGCTTACAATCTAGACTTGCTTTGGAGGAGAGCAAAACCCATCCACGTTGGTGGTGGAAAGCTCTGAGGACCAGGCACTGCCAGACCCTGCACCATTATTTCATTCACATTAACTTGCAACAAACTGGTGCTATGCCTGCCTCAAAAGTATACAAATGCTGAACTTTGTTAATTCACGAAAAAAAGTGATCCACATTTAATGCCAAATGGATTTTAAATTCCCTGCAAATAGGTGGCAACACTGCAGATGAGTGACGTTTCATCTGAAATAGGCTTTCAAAAACCAGTCTGATCATATTTTCATCATTTTTATTTATTGAATTTATATGAAGCCTTTCTATCAAGGCATCCAAGGAGGTTTGTGGGTTAAGATATTAATACAAAGCAAAATAATCTCAGGTCTACTTCAGGAGCTGGTGGAATTAACACCCTGGCCTGGCCTTCTCCTCTTCTGCCTCCTCTCAGGGAACACTGGTCTTAAGTAGCCTCAGGAAAAGTAGAGGTGGGGTTGCCCCAACACACTTTAACCTTCACAGCACAATCCTATGTGTGTTTACACAGAAGGAAGTCTTCTTGAGTTCATTAGGGTTCCCTTCCCCGGTAAGTGTGCACCCTAAATTTACCCTCACTGCCAGAAGGGCCTTGTGGAAGGTAGCCTACTGCAGCTATAACTGTAAGGTGATTGTGTCTCAACTCTTGACATCCGTAGGGTGCAGAAGAGCAGTTGCAGGTATGAAAAGTGTACAGTGCACATGCAATTTTAGCTTATGTACTATAAGCAGGTGTGAGAATACGATCAAAACATCCAGTTCCAGAACCATAGCAGAGTTCTAACAGGCCAGGCTAGACTACATTTAGAACTAAGTAGACAGTAATCTTGATTCAAATAGGCAGTAGCTTACATCTCCTATTTTCCCTATTCCTGGATTCAAAAGAATTATATGAAAGTTTAAACTGGGCAAGCAACTATGCACATGCCATTCGCACCCATCCTGTGCGTACCAGGCGCATCTCCTTCTGCATCTTTCCTGTGTTTGGTAGGAAGACTTGGGAGCATTTGGCTGGACACACTTGCATACCTCCTTAAGATCGGAAACCATTCGATGTGGGAAGTCTGGGGGACGGGTGGGAGTGGGTAACACCTGCTGCACCAGTTTAAGCCCTTACATGTTCTTTTGAATGCATGCACAGCGCTCCTGTTAAGCAGTAAGCTGGTATAAAGAGAACACGCACCAGCAAGCCTGTGATAAGACACGGAGGTTAAAAAGACGGCATTGTGTTTGCAAACAAAAGAGCAATTCTGAAGATGTCAGGAGAATTACATTGGTGTCAAAGCCAGCATTTGAGCATGTGCCAGTTAGTTGCTTCTGAAAAAGCCATCCCTCAACTCAAATTGTTAAATTTGTGAGCTTGTTTTTTTTTTAAGGTACAGCTTGGTATACAGTAAGTCCACAACTTGCGCACATTTAACTTGTGTCCGTTCAGCTTTGACATATATGGGTGGAAAGCAGGATGGGCATCCAGGAGAAAAAAGCTTTGGCAATTCTACCCATCATTGCACCCAGTGTTTTGCCTATATGCAATTTTAGCTTTAGGTGCGATCCCCATTTAAGATGAGGGATTACTGCACTACTCTTATTAATATCCTAAAGAACTGAAGATGTAGTCTGACATGACCAAGTAGAAAAAATTAGCACGCTGGCCAGTGGTTTACCTTATCCAAAACATGCTTCTAGCAGGTTTAGCAAACTGATTTCAGTGCAACTTACTTTCAAAAGAATGCACTTATTTTTATGGACTGCAATATTACCAAATTCTGCTAGTTAACCCCTCTTAAAGGGCTGAAGTGGCTGACACCTGCCATAACTGCTTTTGCTACCCAACAGAAAAAGTTGATAAGTCCAGTGTTCTGGGTGGTGGTTTGCAAGCTTCAGAAGCAGGCATTGTTTTTTCCTATTTTTCCAGGTCCCTCCTTTTGTCAGTATCTACCCAGCTTTAGTACTCAGACCCCAAACCACAATAGCTAACTATGGCAAAGAATGTGGTCCGTTTACGGCTCTTAGATCCACATAGTGCATTTGCAGAAGTAAAGGGGGGGGGGAGAGAATATATTTGTAGATTGTTTTACCTTAAGTGCAATTATTTAAATGCAAAGCCTAAGTAACGTTTCCTGAGCATAAAAGGTTAAGGAAACAAATCTATGTGCACCTTGACTCCATCGAGCAAGACAGCCATTAAATTTCACCTGTGTGTATTTAAGGTGTTCACAGCTTCCAATACAGGGCGGGCAAGCAAGGTGCTGCGCTTCCAAGTGCACAGAGCAAAGCCTACTGCTAAACTGTCCTAATTTATATTCATCTTAATAGGGAACTCTCACCGATCTTCCCCAATAGTCATGCTAATGATTTTTTTTTTCTCTTTTCCTGTTTAATATGAAGGGAGCTAGAAGTGGTGTTTTCTCTTCCGTGACCTAGTCGTCCGAGGAAGAGGCGTCTGTTTGGGACGGCTTTGGCTATTCCCTGCCTTGGGTTCAGAAGGGTTCATTGGTGCTGCCACCTGGCTAGTGCTGGGAACCTGAACCTTGTTCAAAGTCTGAAGCTCGTCCTTGATTTTGGTCAAGGTCTGGCACATCTGGCTGACCTGCCCAGTCAGATCAGACATCCTCTGGCTGATCACATGCATGTTATTTGCCATGTCTCTGTGGATTGTTACCAGCTCTTGGCAGAACTGCCTGAAGAGCTCCGTCTGTTCAACGTGGGTGTCAAAGAGCTGGCGGTCAAAGCCAGAGATGGGTGGGCTTTGGGCATAGGGCCGAGGGGGCCTAAAGGAGGACTGGGAACATGGGTTTGGCTGCCTCGTTTCCTGCCTTTGGTTAATAACATCCGAGTGATCTGACAGAGAAGAAGAATGAAGGTACGATGAAGGTATGGGGAGAAGGTCAGCTTCTTCTGCGTGCCTCTGCAGTGATGAAAAGTGGTGTTGCCGCGAGGGGCCGGGCACCTCCACATCTTCGTCAGCTTGAAACAGAAACAGAAAACGCTAGATTATTTGCATGAATGTTTTCTTCTGACAATCTCTATTTCAATAAGTTGAGGAGAAGCAAGCATTCAACTTGGAATTTTGGTAAAATGCAGAAAGAGATTTTTTTAAAGAATAGACTATGGGGTTGATTCTTTTAATTTCTTGTGTAATGTAAACGTCCACTCACAAAATGCATTTTGCTTAGCATCCCTCTAAGATGACTGCTTTGAAGTCACTAGGTGCAAGATAAGCTATAGATTTTTCTTTGGGGCACAAAAATGCCAACAAAAAAAAACCTGAAATTATGCACTTCCTGAGATAAGAGGAGAGTTAATGGTAGACTTTCAAGTGTACACAACCACCACCATGACTGTCGCTTTATCAATTTAATCACATACTGATTTTATATTAAGAGCTTCCAAAGTCATTTCATTCAGCAGCAGCAATTGCAGAGAATCATTTCCTGCGAGGAGTCATCCACCATTAAGTAATCTTTGTCAATTTGTAAGGGACTAGTAATCCCAAAGCAGTCCATAGCTCAGTGGTGGGGCTCTAGCTTGCAAAAAGGTCCCAGGTACCATCCAATAAAGGATCTCAGTAGCAAGGCAAGGGGAGACCCCTGTCAGAATATTGGAAAGCCAATGGCAGCAGAAGAAGAGAACACTGGAAAGATGCCACTAGGCAGCTTCATGCAATGGCACAAGCCACTGTGGGTGTGCAGTAGGGATAGCCAGTATGGTGCCCCTCCAGATATTGCCCAAGCCAACGTGGCCAATCTTAAGGGATGCTGGGAGTTGGAGTCTAGCAACATCTAGAAGGCATCACACTGACATCCTCCACCCATTCCCTTGGTTTACAGGAAGCAGCTCTCAAGTGGTAACACCTACATTTCCAGTTTCTGCGCACACCAAAGCTCTTCCTTTTCAGGGACAAGAGGCGTCACCACTGTAAAAGGTGATTTAGTGCAGTATTTTGCATGCTTTTCCTTTTTATCAAATATAACCCAGAAGAGGAAGTTTAACACTAATGCAGAATAATAAAGCCAACAAACAGGAGATTGGCCATATCTCAGTGGATGTTTTATGGCAAAAATTTCTGTTGGAGTGGCCCAGTCCGGTCTAAGACTAAGCATGAGGCAATGGGTCATAGACCTCTCCCACTGCTTAAATATATTTGCCGTGTGGCTAGCTGAGCCTTATAAGCCTAGACCATAGTGCTGCCTGTTGAACAGGGAAAACTACAGAAGACCTTGCTGGTAAGTGCAGCCTATGCACTTACGGAACTTTCTTCAGGTTTAGTCTACTAGATTAAAGGCTGCAAGCCAGAAGCACAGTGCCAATCACTCGTTTCCACAAGAGCAATGAAAAATAGTTCTTACCCTACAATTGTAAAGGCTGTCCTGAATATCACAAATACCTGGTAAGATGTTAAAATGGACAAAACCCAAGCACCATTTTGCATATACAAGTGCCAGGGCTAGATCACATAATCACAAATGTGGAAATTCTTGATAGGAGATGAAGTACTGTATGACTCAAGTACACAAATTTGCCATAAAATTGGTGTTGGCAATCCCTTGAACATGGTACATGGGTGGAAAGATCAATGCCATTGCCCATACGAATTGCCCATGGATATGCCAACTCCACATGCTACTACCTTTGCGCAGTGTAGAAATATCCACATTTATGAGCCTGTGAACTCATCTAGTGACCCATATATTGGATTTATTAAGGATGAAGATTTGCTTCAAACGTTTGGTCTTCCCTTTCCCTCCGTCAATGTGTGCACACAACCTTCCAAGCATCTTCACATTTGCCATTCCACAGACCATGGGCACTGACAATACCTATCCCTCATTTGCTAACTTGACCGAAGTAGCACAGCTCATGCTAGTTCATTCAAGGTGCAGCTCCATACAATCTATTCCTAACCCAAGGCTGAGGGAGGAAACAGGGTGGAGAGAACCAAAGCGCAACAGGAAACGTCAACCAGAGATAACCGCTTCGCTAGCAGGGCAGGGCTGACCTTTTGTGCAATACATACAGTTCTTTGGTCAGAACTGATCTGTTCAGCAGGGGACCAGGGGGGAGGTAATACTTACAGCTGGTTGATGGGCTGTCAACCACGTCCAGATCCGCTCTCCGGAAGCCGTGCATCTGGCGTGACGAATGCAGCGTCGACTCGATGGCTCTCTCGTGGGCGGTCAGGACAATGGCCGAGGGCCTCCCCGGGCTGCTGGGACTGGAGAGGGACCTCTGCATGTATGCCAGTTTGTCTTTGGTCCTTCTCTTCATGTCGTCCCACCTGTGCTTAATATCTTTCACAGACCTGGGGACCTGGCTCACCGATGTGATTTTCCTGGCTATACTTTCCCAGATCTTGTCCCTGTCTGCGTGGGATAGACGTATCGTCTCCCTTCCAAACAGCCTGGCTTCGTTCCGAGTCACTTCCGTGACCAGAATGTCCAGCTCCTCCCTGGAGAACTTGGGCTTCCTCTTTCGTTCTGTCATGTTCCTTGAGTTCAATATCCCACAAAGCACAAATGGGTAAAAGGAAATCAATGTGAAGCACCAAAACCATTCCAAGCAAGATACACGACCAATTGTGCATTCGCTCCCAGCTTGCCGAGGTTTATCTCCTCTATTCACATAAAGCTTTCCACTTTTCCCCACTAAATGTAGAAAGTGCCAGATAATTTGTTTCTAAACTAGCAACCAATGGAGGCTTTTTTTGGGGGGGGGGATTAATAAACAGGTACATGTTCTTTTTTTTAAAAAAATGTAATCTTTCCACTTAAAACAGGTATTTGGAGGCTCTGTTCAATCATTCTTTCAAAAGAAAAAAAATTACAGCACATATTATTTGATACTGAATAAATTACATGGATTTACTTCTTTAAAAGATAGGTCATTGAGTTCCGCAATCCGATTGTGACTCAAGAACCTTTAAAATGGGTATTACCAACAGTTTCTCTCAGTTAATTCCTCCCTTTTTTGTATTTGCTGAAGATATCACCAGTGGATTTTAATAAGTAAAAGGGACTGAGACAAAGCAGAAACAAATGAAGAGTGGGATACTAAGAGGAACCAAACCTACAACTTGGCTTGGGAGAAGGGACTGGGAAAACAGTAGACAACTTTGCGAGAGCTCCTGCAGAAAGCATTCCTACTATACACACACACGCACCCTAAAATATTTTGCAATTTTTTTGTTGCAGGCTGACACCAGAACTTCCATCAGCTATCTCAGGACCATCTCACACTACAAATTTACCAGGTACCCATGATATTTCTGCTACATCCTATTACCTTGCATGCTACATATGTACCTTTTCCCCCTCCATGGATCCAACTGAGACTTCCCATCCATGCATACATGGCAAATACTCAGCAAAACAAACAAGCAAAACCTCCTCTTATGCACACAAAAGTGAAAAGAATAGGATAAACGCACATGAATTATTCATATAATCCATATGTTTTAATTCTAGTGGCCTTGGGTAACCTGCTGTGCTCTATTTGGTCTAAAGGACAACTTTTATGCATGTTGTTGAATCTAAATCTCAGCTATAACCATTAGTTTTAAAGGAAACTGCAACCACACTGCACTCCTAAACCTCGTTATTCAGAAGCACATTGTGCAGAGTTCAATGGGGATTACTCCCTAGTGCTTAGGACTGCAGCCTCAGTGTGGTTATTAATTTTTTTCTTGAGCTATATATTTCTTTAAAATCTGAACTGCAACAGAAATCATGGGGAGGGCAGGGGGCACCCAGCCCTGTTAGCTACTGTTTTTAACAGGGCTCTGTATGTTATGTCAGAGCTATCTTTTCCACTTATTTTATGGTTTCAGCACTCTGGATCACCCTTGCAAGCCATAAAATAACTGTTCTATTTATTTAAAAAATTCTGTATACCCTTTCCCCCACTTCCTGCAAAAGGAGTTGCTTAAAGCAGCTTACAAACAAAAGCAGCAACGATCCAATACAAATTACCAAGCTAAAACACAGCAGCAAAAATCAAGAACAGAAACATCCATGATGACCCATTAACCATCTCGTATCTGAGTAATTCTTAGGAAGAGAACCATCTCAAATGGTGTAGCTGTGTGCAGTGATCACTGAAATACTGCAACCTGGTCTGATGCTGAAAGGCAGTGGATGGCCTTCTTGTTCGCCTTTGCTAGTGCAAAAGAAGCACATTGCACTTCTCCACCCTCATCAGAGCTGCTCAGCTGCGGAGAATATGAGCGCCCTCTCTCCCATCTCAGTGGAGATTTCACTTTATGTATGTCCAATCTATCCTTCCATGGCTTTGGTGGTAGAAGCATCCCCAAAAGGAAAGATAGGAAAGTACAGCCAGCTACAACAGGAGAACATCTGAGAGCACGAAAGTGACAGGGCAGCAAGCTAAGAAGGGGGGTCAAAGTGCCTTCACACTCTGCAGCGAAGTTCAGACAACACCAATGCTTATGCCACTTAAATAAGTTTGTACATAGCCTACAAATGGATTTAAAAATACCAGACTGGTTTTTGAAGCAAGGTGCAGGTGGCGCCCTGACTTCTCCTGTCTTCTAGAGCAGTGTTCCCCAACCTTGGGCCTCCAGCTGTTTTTGGACTACAGCTCCCATCATCCCTAGCTAGCAAGGCCAGTGGTAAGGGATGATGGGAGTTGTAGGCCAAAAACAGCTGGAGGCCCAAGGTTGGGAAACACTGTTCTAGAGGACATGGTCACCTCAATGGTCCAACACCTCGACCTGCCATCTGAAGCTGCCTAAGGGTATTAGTGTTATGACATCTTTTTCAGCTGAAAAATAAACTAATAAACACTCTTCAGTTCTCTGCTTCGTCAATACACTCTACTATCCTTGAGTGTTTTGCAGCTTTCCTTTCTGTGTCGTCTGCAAATTGAATGAGCAGAACACTAGATAAAGGAATTCCCTTAGAAAACGTACAAGACAGCTTCTTGTACATTTCTTGTGTCAGCTTAACTGCCCTATTTAGAGTTTCATCCATCCATCCATCCATCCATCCGTTCTTTTCTTTTCTTTTTAAGTTCAAGAGCAAGAGATCCGCCAGCAGCAAATTACAGGACAATCAAAACAGGACACAACACCTAATTAGCTGATAGTATTCATGGCCAGGAGCCATTAGTGTAAATGGTTGTTGGGTAGGCCTTTTAAAAATAATAGAAATTTTTAAAAGCTTTCAAGGAGAACAGGGAACAAGTTTAACAGCAGCAGCGCATAAAACCCGCAATGTATAGAAATAATCTTTGGAATGGGGAAGAGTAATAGCTCATTGGTAGAGCAAGGACCAAGGGACGCGGGTGGCGCTGTGGTCTAAACCACTGAGCCTAGGGCTTGCTGATCAGAAGGTTGGCGGTTCGAATCACCGCGATGGGGTGAGCTCCCATTGCTCGGTCCCAGCTCCTGTCCACCTAGCAGTTCGAAAGCACGTCAAAAGTGCAAGTCGATAAATAGGTACCGCTCCGGCAGGAAGGTAAACGGCGTTTCCGTGTGCTGCTCTGGTTTCGCCAGAAGCGGCTTTGTCATGCTGGCCACATGACCTGGAAGCTGTACGCCGGCTCCCTCAGCCAGTAATGCGAGATGAGCGCCGCAACCCCAGAGTCGGACATGACTGGACCTAATGGTCAGGGGTCCCTTTACCTTTACCTTTAGAGCAAGGACCACGGTTCAATCTCCAGGTAGGGCTGGAACAGCTGCTGACTAGAGAGCTGCTGCTATAGATTATGAATTCTGCAAGCGATTCAGCACCTATAGCAGGGGTGGGGAACCTGATGTGGTCAACAAGCCAAATCCTTATCACCCCTACCCCTTGCAGGTCACATTTGACATGTGAGTAGGGCTGCCCACCTATCCAAGTTCTTTTATACTGTAATTTTATGTTCTGAACCACCCTGAGATCTACAGGGCATTATACTTCTGTTATTACTACTGCTAATTTTATTTGATGCATTGCAGGGAGTTGGACTAGACGTCCCTTCCAACTCTGCAGTTCTATGATCCCTGGATGTCACGGTGATGCACTATAAGCACCCAATAATAATCACATGGCACTTGATGTTGGCAGACTGGGTGTGGGGATAAATGAGGGCGTAAGATCAACAAAGACCCATCTAGTCTAGTGGCCAACCAGCCGCCCAAGATGCAGCACAATGAGGACAGAATATGATCATTGACGAGAGTGTATATTTTGGGGGGAGGGGTGTAGGAAAGTAGGGGGAAATGGAATGGAGTTACCCAGAAAAAGGTAAGGCTGGGTAGGGCAAAAGCACTCCACACTGCAGCACTGTGTTATGGCTACTGTTTGTAATGCTCATATAACATCTAGATGGCTTGCCCTTTTCTTTTCCGCAAGTATATAATCAACTTGTTAAATTCCCAGCTGGATTGCTTTGCACAGCTAGATTAATAATACTTTGGCCTCATTTAGATTCACCTATAACACAATTAAGTCACAAACTAAGCAATGTATAGAAGGGGGAAACACAATATATGTGCATGGATTTAAAAAGGAAGGAAAATTCAACACCATTATTAGTGTCTTCAAACTGTTTTAAGTTCTGTTGCTATAGAGCCAAGTTTGTAAGTAGCACACACAAACATAAACACACACACACACACACACACACACACCTGTCTCTCTCAAAAGCTGTCCTTTAGGGAATGAGAAAGCAGGAACACCTTAAAATAGGTTAACATGTTCTGTATCCATGAGCAGAGTGGAAAAGGAATTTAAAATGAAATAGGAACAAACAGATCACAACGGTCAGTGACAGGCAATAAGAAAAAAATTATTGTGGGTGTTCCTAGCTTTGCAGATGCACCAAACACACTAATGAATTCTATTTTTCCAGTTGTGCCTTTATAACCAACGAAGAAGACAACAAATTTCAATAAACAAGCAAGTCCAAACAAAGTGGCTTAGGGAGAATTTTTCCTTTTTCTTGATTTGCCAATGGCAACCCCCCCCCCCCACACAAGCCAACAAATTTTGTTAAAAACACAGAAAAGCAAATAATAAAGAAGCAATGAACCACTTTGGGAGGAGTCAATGTTGATCCAAGTTCTTCTCTTTGCTGCAAATGTAGCCTGACTACTCAAATGCCAAAGCATATCAGAAAACGGAAGTGTGTGTCTCTTGTGAGAATGCAGAGTGATAAAATCAGAAAGCAAAAGCTTCAGGCAGGCGGCAGTTATTTCCAAAGCATTAACCACAAAGAATGTAAGTAACATGCACCGTTCCTCCCCTGGGCCTTAAATCCCACGGGAGGAAGTGGGAGGTGAAACAGACAAGACCTAGACTCACCTCATCCAGTTTGACGTAGTCTCATCGGTCCCATCTATGGATTTGTAGCGGTTGTTCTTATCAACAATCTGGAGAGAGAGGAAAGGTGAGGGAGGAGGCTACACAAGCACAAGAAAGATACGTAGCAATTTACTTTCAATTCTAGGCATCACTTCTAAGTTATCTCTTGGGCAGTACAGTCACACCTCAGGTTGTGTTCACTGCGGGTTGCGTTCGGCACGGGTTACGAACGCGCCGAACCCGGAAGTACTGGAACAGGTTACTTCCAGGTTCGGCGCTTTGCGCATGCGCAGAAGCGCCAAATCGCGCCGCGCGTGTGCGCAGATTCGGCGCTTCAGGTTGCAGACCTTTCAGGTGGCGAACGGGGCTCCGGAACGGATCCCGATCGCAACCAGAGGTACCACTGTATTACCATTTAGCTTGGGAGAGAACTGGGAGACAGCCTACAGAAGAACTAAATAAAAAAAGTTCTTTCCAGTAGCACCTTAGAGACCAACTGAGTTTGTTCTTGGTATGAGCTTTCGTGTGCATGCACACTTCTTCAGATACACTGAAATATACACTGAAATATACACTTCTTCAGATATACTTCTTCAGATACACTTCAGATACAGAAGAACTGTTTGCTTCCAAGGGACTCATTAAAGTCTGCTTCAATAGTAAAAAAAAAAACTTGCTCTAGACTTCTAGTACAGTCGTAACTTGGAAGTCGAACGGAATCCGCTCCGGAAGTCCGTTCAACTTCCAAAACCAAATTGCAGCTTCTGATTGGCTGCAGGAAGCTCCTGTAGCCAATCAGAAGCCCCGCTGGACGTTCGGCTTCCAAAAATAGTTCACAAACTGGAACAGTCACTTCTGGGTTTGTGACATTCGGGAACCAAAACATTCGGGAACTAAGCTGTTCGAAAAGCAAGGTACAAACTGTATTCCATTGTAGTCTGCACTTTAAGCCTGGCTGCAAGCAGGAAGTGCTCCTTTTGTAACTGAGCCACGAAGACACATTTTCTTAGCTCAAGTTTTGAAGAACTGAACTCAATGGTTCCTCCACAGCCACACCACTGAGATACTTACCAGCCAAGAGAAGAATCCTGCAGACTTGTCCTGACTGGAGAGCTTCCCTTCATATGGTCCAAAAATACGACCTTTTGGGATAACTTCGTTCACGCAGCGCACATCCCGCTCTCCACTGGGCTCTTTCACCACTTCCATGCCAGGTGGAACAGTCATAGCAGCTCGGTCAGGGATGCCAATGGGGACTGGAGCATCCGACACAAAGACGGGCGGGCCATGGTTTGGACATTCATCCACAAAATACTCCTGGCAGGACTCACAGACTGTAGGACAAAAGGAAAGAAGAATTTATTCTGGGGCAAAGAATACCATCAAAGGGATGCAACTATTTTTCGTAGGTTCTGATTGTCACATCAAACTTGCTGGCAAGGTAGAACTTCTCATCAAAATTCTAAGCTTTGGCAAGTTTCGCAGACTGCTTTGTGAAAGCAGTTTCCAGCCCTGAAAAACCTATGCTGCCCAGAGACTTGGGAAGAGGCGAGTGTGCAGTCCCTGACTGTCCCTGTCCCTGAAGACAGCTGGCAAAGTAACTTTAGCTAAGCCCTGATGTTTACCTTGGAAGCCAAACGCCTTGGCTCCCGAACAAATCAGCTCCAGAACGATCAAAACCCGTGAGTGTTCTGGTTTTCGAACGATTTTTGGAAGCTGAATGACCAGCGTGGCTTCTGTGGCTACCGATTGGCTGCAGGACGCTCCTGCAGCCAATCGGAAGCTGCGCTTCGGTTTTTGAACTGTTCCGGGAATCTGTTCGAAAACCAAGGTACCACTTTAAAGGTTTTCCTAGAAGGTATATTTCACAGAATCATACAGGGGGAAATAATAAAGCATCTTCTAATCCACCCACTGTCGCAAAGCAGCATTTATAATTTTTGCCCACAAATTGACCTCTGTAATCCAGACCAAATTCATCTGCTTGGCCCTCCAGCTGTAGCGAACACCGGAGAGACATCGCTGTGAGGATGAGCTGCATCAGCTCTCCTTACCAAGAGTTGGGGCAGAGAGAGGGGAGCACACCTTCATCTGTGGCTGCCTGCAGGGGCCCTTGGCACCAGAAGATTTTGTAAAACGTGGCACTTGCTGCTTGCTGGATGAGGTAAGGCATTCCCCATAGCCTTTCCTTTCCAGGAGCGGATACACTTAACCACTTCCTAGGTAACATGTCCTTTAAAACTTCCTGCATTGCAGTTCATCGTAGTGTAGAGGCCCACAGCCAACTTAACACAATCCTGCAACTGCTCAGAAATCCATGCCAGTGAGCAGGGGAGATGGCAGGAGGGCATGGCAACCCTTTGCCCCAGGTCACTGGCTTTCAATACCGTTAGAATTTCCCTGGGAGAATTTTTTTTAATGGTTGCCACAACTAGAGAGACGGAATCTAGGGTGAAATGGACGTCTTCTGTTAAAGGGGGGATTTATTTCCCTTTAAGAGGATTCGTTATGATTCTCCTCCCAGATGTAGGTGGGCAAAATATAGTCCGCCAAACTGACCAGCAACCAAGCCAATGTCACCTCACTTCCTCTAAGCATAAAAGTCAAGAGTACAAATGATGAGCAGGGAGGGAGAGGCATAATTTCAGAGAAGTGTGGCTTAAGTGAAGGGGGTGGTGATTTCTTAATAGTAAGAGCAGTTTAACAATGGAACCAATTGCCTGGGAGAGGGGTGGGCTCTGCCTTGCTGGATTTGCACCCATTTGCTCTGGATTTCCTGAGTCAAGCAGGGAGCTGGACCCCAATAAGATCCCCTCCAAATGTATGAGTCTGTGAAAGTGAGACTAGTATATAATTATCTGGCAGGATGAATGTACCCTCTTGCTTTTCATTATTCAGCCAGTATGGACTACAGATTTCAGGCACTGGAAATGTACACATTTAAGCAAAAACAACAAGTAACCAAAGTTTTGCAGCATCCCTTGCCAAGGATCCACCATGACATCCCCCGAGAAACTGTGATGTTGGGAACAGCACCAAGAATAGAGCGCTTCTGCAAATTAAAATAAAAGCTAGCTACATTATTGAGTTATGTCCCTCCTGATAAAGTATATTTAGCTCCTTCATGGTTGGGCTCTGCTGTTCCCTAGAAAGATTAAGAGCATATTTCTATTCATGTCGGCTAGTGTTACATGTAGGAGAGGACAGGAGGCATTTCTCCGCTGTGCAACACAAATCTTGTATACAAAACAAAACTGTATTGTTCTGCTGCCCGGTTGTTGGCCATCCTACACCTCTTTGGGAGGAAAGGTGGGATAGAAATTTAATTTGAAATAAATAAATAAGACCTGAGGATTAAAAGGCAAATATGCCTGACAAACTGGGGCACAAAGGAGGCAGGATTCTTTTCTTTGGTATCTGAATCTATGCCAGTGTGTCTGCCTATCAATGGTTCTGCTCAATCTCCATTCTGGAACCCCTGACCGCTAGCCTTATTTACATGTCAGCTGATGCCAAGAACCAGTCTGAATCACGGCACCTGCCTTCATATGCTTAAAACTGTCTCCAGTACACAAGGAGCACTCCAGTACCTGAAAAAGAGGGGCTCCCTTAGCTCTTCCGACTCATCAAGTGGGGTTGCAACAGACAACTTTCTCCCCCTTCTGAAGGCTTAAGGGTGGAAATGATACACCAATTCATTTTGTTCACCAGTGAGATACTTACACCAGAAATCTACTTGCTGAAAACTCTTGGACATGATCAAATCTTGCTTTCCTTTCAGTTTTTTATGCTCTACGTTCACAGACTGGGAGTCAACCTTTCCAGAACTTGATGAGAAAGCAAGAGAACACAAGTGTGAGATACATTGTGGGAGGGGGTCAAGAAAAAAATGTTTAAGAGAGCAAGTGTATTTCTTATCAACATCCAGACAAAAAATAAACATCGGCTTTCTTGGACTCTTCATAATTAATACCTCTCTGTTGTTTTCTGTATTACTTTACTCAACAGATGTAGTTCTTCTGAAATATTTCAGAATACTGGCCTTCCCAGGCTTCTACTGAGGACACCACCAAATTATGTATTAGCAACCATCACTACAGCAAGCACTTTTGCTGGGGGTGGGGGTAAACACAGTGAGTAAACACTGGGTTTAATGGCAAAGAGAAAACATTGTGGGTGATAAACTACAAGCATTAAAACACTTTCATGGTGATATTAAAAATGGAAGTTTCAATTTGTAAGCATATGCTTATTGTGAATTACAGCACTACACCATGCTCCTATAGTCTTAAGCAGAGCGATAAGGATGTGACTCCTTAAATGAGTGATCCAGAACGCTGTGTTACCCTGGGATCCACTGGTTGCACAGTCCTAGATCACAGAAGCATAGAACTGTGGAGTTGGAAATGGACCACAGGGGTCATCTAGTCCAACCCCCTGCAATGCAGGAATTTAGCTGTGCTGTCAATTCAAACATATTAAAACGCTCTTACTTATAGGTGAAACATGAATCACATAGGCGTAGTGTTTTTAAAACCTTGTTCCTAGGAAGCTTGACATTTCTCCTGGGGCAAAAACATGATGCACTGGTACAAGGGACTTTTGTGTTTTGGGGTGATGGCCCATTTAATTATTTATTTTATAAAATCTATGCACCTCTTGATAATAAAAAACAACAACAACCCCAAACCACCTCAAAGCATTCTATATTCTTTTTATTTAAAAAAATCAACAATAAATAAATAAATAACAATTCAAAAAACGAAAAACAGATTAAAACATGCATCAACATTCTAAATATCTGAGTAGGCTTTGTCCAAACAAAAATGTTTTTAGCAGGCACACAGCCCACGGAAGATGCAGAGGTGCTCCTTAGCAGACATTATCAATATGGAAAGGGGTTCCAAGAGGGTTGGTTTGAAATCTCCTTACCAAAGTTGCCCATATTCGTCTTCCTGGCATGGAGAGCAGGGTTCTGTCTTGATAGTTACCATTTCCCCCAAACAATCGTTCAGTTTCTCACTCATGTTCTGTAAGAAATTCAAAGATGGACAGAAGGGTAAATAGTTCTGTTCACTTTCCAGATTTCTAGGTCCCCTTTCAGGGTTGCCCTTCTCAAGATGGCACTGGATATTTCAACTGAGTTCCCAAACAGTTTCCCAAGCACTCCTGTTCCATGGCCTGAGGACAGCCAGCTCCCATATGAACCTCCCATAAGATCTTCCTCCAAGGCCTGACTCCAGGTGTCATCAGCTTCAGAGGGGAGGCAGTGGTGACCAGAGATAGTGTGATATCCAATGTTAATCCTACTTGCGGCAGACCTAAGACCATTGATTTCAATGGGCCTACTTCAAGTGGATTGATTGTCACCTGGGATTTTTCAGTGGCATCACCCTCACAGTGAAATATTTTCCCCAACTCAACTTGCACCTAATCTCAGTTTTTAGCCACATGGCAAAGGCAGGAACACCCTCCCATCTGATGTCAAGGAGATAAATAACTATACAACTTTTAGAAGACATCTGAAGGCAGCCCTGTCTCTGGAGGTTTTTAATGTTTGATGTTTTATGCTGGTTGGGGCAATCCATCCAGGTGGGCAGGGTATAAATAATATAACTATTATCATTATTATCATCATCATTATCTTTGGTCATAATGGGTGATTCAACCTCTGCCTTGGCTTCAATGGACATTTTAATTTAATTCTGCTGTCATCTTGTGAGTTTCAACTGAGGTTTTTCAATTGTCATCTATTTGTAAATATTGCAGTTGCCTGCATAGCTTTATGCTGAGACAGGATAAAAATCCTTTGAAAACAGCAAATAAATGTATAAAAAAAACCTGTCCCTCATGTATGAGCGACTCGGCAGGAAGGGAAGAAACACAACTTTTGATAACATGCAAGCATCACTTGAAGAGTTGAACACATATGCTTGCTTCACTTCTGAACAAGCAACTTAGCAGAAAGACAGGGACTTACTACAATATGCACATTAAATATGTGATGCTGGAAACAGCTATGAACTCTGCCTTGATGGTCTGCCCTTAAAAGATATAGAATAACTGCCAATTCAGCTTGTTCTTACATATCATGGTACTTCCAATTTGAAGTTTTACCTTCAATACAACGACATCAGGATGGGAATGGAGTAAGCACAATGCACTAACATATTGGCATCAGTTTCATCTTTTGTTCAGGTCTTTCTGAGGTTACCTTGAGCAGCATGGATGATACAGGAGTATGGCCCTTTCCTGTGCCGCTAGGTAACACTGGAAGATCACGGTCATTGGAAGTTACGGTTGTAGCTCTATCCTGGGCACCTGCTTCTATGAATGCAGACACCAGCATGAAAAGGTGCAGCAATGTGGATTTGTCCCATGCAACTGCAGCCTTCAGGTTCTAACACTACTGAGTTGCCTTCTCAAAGCAACCACAGTGCGGCAGCTCTTGCCTGCTAATGGCAAAAAAGGGCCTCACATGCTTAATAATACTGGATTTCCAACACCATTGCAGTTTAGAAACATCACCTATTTTTAAAATGAAGGAAGCCAAAAACTCTTTTCCATAAAACAGCAAAGGTAAAATATTTGCCTTCCTGCCCTCCATTGTGCTTTTTTGGTTAAGTCATTAGTAGATAAAAATCTCTTAGTATAACTGATGTTTTTTTTTTTTTTTAGAGCTGGTAAATCTACATGGTTGGAACTCCTTTTGGACAGCTTGCACCAGCACAGGGTCATTTTGACCCACATTCCCCAGTCTAAATTCCTCCTAGCATCCAATAGGCCAAAAATAAAATTAAGTACCGGTAAGTCAGATCCTGATGCTGAATTCTTGAGTGCTATTTTTCTTCTTGCTTGTTCCTTTCCATACAGCAAGAACTTAACTGAAGTGCACACATATGAAGACAAAGCAGCTCTGAAAATTATACCTATTATTCCTTTGTTTTCACAAAAAAGCGAAAAAGGGTACTGTTTAACAAAACTCTCAGCAACTCCTTCATGTCACAGGCACTTGGGAAACCCAAGTTCAAAACCCCACTAAGACATGTAGCTTACTGGGTGACCTTGAAGATGGTCCACAGGTCAGCAGTAAGAACACAGTTTTGTGTGCAAAAGATTCAAGGTTCAGTCTCTGCCTTCTTACAGCATTCAGGAACACAAAGACCAAATTTGATTTTGAAATCGCAAGGTACATGCTTATTCAGCACACCAGAAAGGACAATTGCCACCAGCTACCCATGGCTCACTCTGGGACAACCTGTTCAAAGATGGAGAGTAGGAGACCTTAACTGCTATAAGCAACTCTAAATGTCTGGCTGTATCCTTTACTTTGTATATGCAATGGGTGTTTCTTGGGGGGGGGGGTGTTATATATGCATTGTGTGCTATAAGTAGTTTTTGAAACTGAAAAATAAAGAAACTAAAATAAACAAATAAGTAGGGCTGGAAAAGACATTTCTCGGAAATCTTGGGACAGCTTCTGGAGCAAGAGTGGGAAGAAAATGCAGTAAATAGTAAATATACAAAAAGGAGCTCGTACAGATTCTCCAAGAAACGGGCAGATCCTGGGAAAGTCAGCCATCACACACACACACACACACACACACACACCTCTTTTTGTAAAGCAACTGGGTCCCCCCCTCCTATGACACTCAGCAACTTGAATCAATCTTGGAATGATTTCCAGTAGCAGCCAGGAATACATCAATAGTTTGCAGAAACACATACGGTACTAGCCATGCTGCCTTTCTAGCCCAGTGTACCCTCCTGGCCTCCAGGACTCTCACGCACACTGAAAAGATGATAAATATTGCTGGTGCAGGGAGATCACAAAGGCTTTTCTCTTTCCACCCTACCACCAAAAGCACTTCTGTCTTCATGTTATGGTTAATTACTTCAGACAACCATATTTGCCTGTCTGGAGTGTCCAGCACCTATTATTCACGGGGCTCGGGATTTGTTGCAGATGGGTATGAAGTCCAACCCACGAGAACTACCCCCAAGCCCTGTGGACAGCAGTTTATTTGAATGCTCCGAGGCAACCCAATATCAAAACATGCAAATATGTATTCACTTGCCACCTGAAATAATAAAATTCACCGTTGGCAGCTCAGTTGTTAAGAGTGTGGCACTGATAATACCAAGGTTGAAGGTTTGATCTCTATATGGAACAGCAGCATATTACTGCATTGCAGCGGGTTGGACTAGATGATCCTCAGGGTCCCTTCCAAATCCAGAATGCTATGATTCTATGAAACATTTTTAAAGAAAAATAACTAAGGAATTCATGCTAGATGCTTCTCTTGAAATGCAATGTGGCAGCAGTGGAAGGAAACAGTGATACAGTATAAAGAAAAAGAAGCATTCCATGCATGCAATAGCTTCTGGAGGGAGAGGTCTCCTCTGGCATCTTCTATTCAAAACAGCAACGCTTGTTGCGGATACAAGCTTTGGCACAAACAATTCAAGGTAGAAAAGGCTCTTGAAACTCTTCCAACGGACATTTCAAAACTAGTGAGAACACTGAATACAGCCACACACAAGGTTTCCATTTTAAAAAGCCAAGCCCTCCACCTTGCTCCCCAGTGCCTCCGCTGCCAATTCTGGTCTTATCAGAAAACCCTGAATCTGGTGTCATTTTTTAGAGGAGAGATTGCTTGAAATATATGCAAAACAAACCTTCACTGAACTGAACCAAAGGTAAACTTATATTCCAAAAATAGCTATGCAGAGAAAAACCATCTTTTAAAAAGGTAAGCCATACATTTAGTTTACTGAGAACTCAACAGAATAGTTTATGTAACACTGAAGGTATGGTCTAATACAGGAACAAAGTCTTTCCCGTTCCAGTATCTATAAATGTATCTTTTTCGGAAAGGCCTGCCAAACAGTTATATCCTCCCCTCTCAAGCTCATTTAAACCACTGATTATCTCCATTCCTACAACTTGTCGAACTTTTGTTAATTATTCTTTTTGGTATCATATTCCTGTTTGGGCTGTCATAAATAAATTTATTATGAACAATACATACCTCAATACCTACCGGTAAATATTACTCAACAAAAAAGGGTAAATTGCTACTGGAACCTAAAGGGTGTTGAATAATTTTTGCTCACCACCTTCAAGGAGAAATTATTGCTAGGCCTTGCAGGTGTCAGAGAGAGGTAAACCGGGTGAGGTTAGCCGATGATTCTCAAACCCTTGGTGTAGTTTTCCACCAGTGTGTCATGGCACCCTGGGGTGCCTTGAATGATGGTCAGGGGTGCCGTGGGCAACACTGGCCTCCATCCCTCTTTCCTTCCCTCCCTCGCTTTCTCTGATGCCCTCTCACGTTTCTGCCTCTCAAAGGCTTGCACAGCTGTTTGCTGCAGCAGCCCTGGCTACAAGCTCCCCGGGTGAATGGTGCCTCTAGGGCTGGCCAGGGCGTGCTGGTTGCCAGGAGCTGAGGCAGCCTCGGAGTAAGCAAGCAAGAGGGCAAAGGAGCCCAGCCCTTGCTGTTGGGAATGGATGGGAAAGTGGGAGGCTGGGCAGGCAGGCAAGCAGGCACTACGGTGGTCTTTCTTGTGTTTGCTGTGTGCAAGGCCTGCCTGGGAGCTGAGTGCCCGGTGCTGAAGGGGAGCCTTTCAGTCATGCAGGTCCAGCAGCACCCACTGCTGCCAATTCTGCCTCCTAAGGCGAGTAAGGTGCTGGCCTCACGTTCACCAGTAAGGATGGGGCATCCTCTTTCCTGTGTGTGAGGAGGCACCTCTCTTTGGGGAGTGAGGTGCTCCCCAGCATAAGAACCCCCAATTTCATCAAGTTTTCCAGCTACTATAGAAAAAGGCTTAAAGGTCAGTAAGTCTCCAATGAGGAACCAACCTGCAATGGCGGTGGGGGAGCCTGGTGGAAATAAACAGCTTGATGCCCAACCCAGATTCCTATATGGCACTTAAAGTGAATGAACAAACGTTGTTTTCTTTTCTGCTTTTCTCTTAAGCCTTTGCCAGTGCCAATAACTTGAGAGTGATCTACACCAAACCCAAAAGTATTTATACCAGGCTTGTAAAAATAACATTGGTAGACATGAGCAAGTGAGTCAATAAAAAGGTGTGTGTGTGTGTGTGGGAGGGGGGGTAATTTTGCAGACTAAGTTACGCAAGTTTATTAATCCCAGCTCATGGTTCATATTTCTGTTATCACAGACCACAGCAATCAACTGATGAACTAAACTGCACAAACAGTTGCTTATACTTGTTTGTATGTTGCTGGTAGCTAGCAAGGACACCATGTGGGCAGACTGTGATGGGCTGTAACAAAGAGACACAGAGCACGGCTGATTTCTCTGCTTTTAAAGCCAAGCCTGCCATGTGTGTCTATATGAAGAGCAAGGGAGTCCCTCTGTAATGGGGGAATGCTAGGATTCTCCTCTATCTAGGCTTCAGGTTGTATATATGTGTAAATAAAACGTATTTCATAAAGACATCATAGTCTCCGCTGTGCCTCATTTTCCCAAAAGGAAACAGAGACCCTGGTAAGTGTGCCTGGTACTCCTGGAATCTTTTGGGGTGGCGTGTAGCACTAACAGAACGTTGGTGTCTTCAGAAAGCTTTGTCGGTCTTCTTCTTGCAGCATTCCTCTGCCTGGCTCATCTGACCGAGATGGGCAGCTTTTGCAGCTACAGGTGTTAATCCAGTTGCAAGTGTTTTATCTAAGCTTCTTGCTTGCTTAACTGGGCACCCTGCCTAAAGTCTTGCCATGCACTCAACAGGGAATCAGTGCCGATCATAAATTTCTAGGTTTAACTGAAGCTGCTGGTTTTAAACTTACAGAAGTCCCATCTTACACAGGTCCTGGGTATCTGAGAATCCAAGCTATTTATAGCTGTTCAATAAGCTGAGAAAGTGGAGACAGCGGGATAAAGAAGACTAGGTTCATTCTGCAACCATGATTACACGGGCCTTGAGGCTTGGTGCAAAGTTCCCAATCAAAATAATATTGATGCCTTTTTGCAGTATTTGGTTTAGATCTTATATGGATATACTGTTCTTCAGAATATCCCTCAATATTTTTCTGTGTACAGTATAAGACTAGGTTCCCCCCCCCCCTAAAAATAATGTCAAAAGTTAGGGGGCATCTTCTACATGGATACATCTCCCCCCATTTTCTTAAATTGGAGTCCCCCAAAATTGGGGGCGTCTTATAGATGGAAAAATATGGTAATACTGTACTGCAAATATTGGGTTGTATCCATGGCTTGCAAACTTAAAATTGTAATATTGCATAGAGCCAGACACCACTGGTGCAGGACACACACGCAACACCCACCTTCAGGCAATTCTCCCCTCACACTGCAGTTCTGTGCAACACAAGGGATGCTGTTCAGGAGCCCCCTCCCAGAACTGTGTCGTCCTGGAGAGGTAGGCAGATTGGCTGCACAAGCGGCCTTCTACCACTGGACTTTACCCATTGTGTCTAAGTGCCTATAGAACTGTTGGTCACACCTTAAGAATGAAGAAAACATTGCTGGGTCACAAGATTGTCTGTAACTTCCCAGGTGAAGTTAGCTGTAGAATAGCCACATGATGCTTCTAATGGAGTTAAGTGCATTGAAACAGAAGTCACCCTTTTAAGAATCACTAAGGATTGATATTGCACAGCAGAGCACAGTAGGGCAAGAAGAAAAGTTGGTTGCAAATAAGCACAATGCACCGTGCCAAACCCCTTCCCCGTGCCTTAGTATCATATTTATTGAAGCTCCATCATGCTACAAATGCACTGTAGAGTACATTAGCAATATGGTAACTGATGGGAATGCTCCCTGCTCTCAAAACAGTTAAAACACAGCCTGGAGCAGGGTGGAAAAACAAGGATCTAAGTCTCCTACTATACTCCCCCAAATACTTTTGAAGCATTCTACATCTTGCTGTGTTCTCATTTATATCCCACATGGAACTCAAACGGCAGTGCACACAGAGTTCCCTTGCTAGCAATCTACCATGCAGATTGCTGGGACTGGTCAGTCCCAAACCATCAAGAAACCCCAGGGCTGCCTTTGATGCAAAAGCATCAAACACAAATACAAGTGATTAAATCAATCAGTTAAACCAGCAGCATGGCAGTACTAAAAAGTATGGGTGACTTTACGAAAACATATTCCAAATAGAGAGGGTCACATGGCTATTCATGCATGCATTCGCAGGCAACTTTGATCCTGACAGTTGGCTTCCACACAGGGACCACCATCAAGCCCCTTTAGACCACGCCCCGAGGCTTTCCCATACTGAGCACTTTCAAAGGCCCTTCTTACACATCATGTTTTTTTATTGCTTGGGAAAAACATTTTAAAAAATGCTTTTCCCCCCTCTGGAATTGGAAAAACCTTGCCACCAGATTTTTCTCATTGCACTTCCATATTTCAACGTAAGTTTTCCACAAGTTCTGAGGTCCCAAATGCATTTTAAATGTCACTGGATTTTATTTTTTAAAAAATGGATTACATGTGAGAATTCAAGTTTAAATTACCGTATATACATGAGTATAAACCAACTTTCTCAGCACATTCTTGGTGCTGAAAATGCCCCCCTCGGCTTATACTTGAGTGAGGCAGGCGGCGGCGGAGGGACGAGCAGCTAGAAAGGGCTCCTTTCTCGCCGCTCGTCCCTCCGCCGCCCGCCTCTCGCTAGGGCAGGCACAGGAGCTGCGGTTGGGAGAGGTGCTGCGCTGTGCCTCTCCCAACTGCGGCTCCTGTGCCTGCTCCTGTGAGCAGCAGAAGCGGCGGCGGAGGGACAAGTGGCTGCTTTTGGGCTGCTCCTTCCTCCTCCGCTGGTTTGTGGTGTCGTGAACCGGCTTATACTCGAGTCAATAAGTTTTCCCAGTTTTGGGGGGTAAAATTAGGTGCCTCGGCTTATATTCGGGTCGGCTTATACTCGAGTATATACAGTGGTTCTAACAACTACACACACCACTTTGAGCTCCTTGGAGGAATAGTGGGATATAGCTGTAATAGCAATCACTGGATGCATTATAGTAGCAAGTTTTCCACACTTTTCATTACAATACAGGACTCTGCACCAGAAACTGCATGCTATCTCTGGTATACAGAGTTGTGTGTATATTCCCCTACTACTAGCAAAATGATTTATGCTTAACACCAGCAAGTTGTTATAACCCTGTTCAAAGAAAGGTGTCACATCTGAAGCTAAAGGAGATGGTCAAATTTACTGTTTTGTCTGTCAATTTCATAAAAATGCTTAAAAACAGCCAATGCAGTTATTTATAATTATCAGATCTTTCCACAATTCTCTTCTCTTATAATAGTGGGGGAAAGTGTCTCTTAAGCATACGTTTAAAATGCCAAGAAAAGCTGTCAGGCTGGTTTAAAACTGGCCAGATGGCAGCTCTCATATATATATATATATATACCGGTATATATATATCTATATACACACACACACACACTGCATGTTGAGTGTGGTACATTAAAGCTATCACTATGCTAGTGTTTTCTAGCTCAGACCTGCTCTACATCTTTTCAGAAGTTGCCTGCACTGCCTTCTTACCTCATGCCTATCTCAGACTTGCAGTTTAGCAAACAAGTACACTTGCCTCGCTCAGTCAGTTTCTTTTTCTGTTCTGGTGAATAGGTCTGGGCATCCAAAACAGTTTTGAAGTCTGTATCGTTGTATTGATTTGACCTGACAATATATCGCAAATCATGAAGTGTGTTAGGGCTGGGTAATATATGGTCCACAACTGGTTTGAAGTCCCTATTGTGATAACAGTTGCATAATTTTTGACCTGGCAATATATTGAGAATCATGAAAAAAATCACAATGTGGGGGAAACTGTGAAACTAGACAATGCCTCTAACATAGCTCCATCCTTTTTTCAGACATCGTGATATATTGTGGTGTTTAGCTGGTGGTATATCACAATGTTGAAAACCAGGTATCGCCCAGCCCTAAGTTAAAGACACAGCTGGAGACACTATGTGATTGTTACTGAATTAAGTGGAAAAAGTAAAGTAAGCAATAGCAAAATGTGTATTTATGTCTAGGATTTAAATAGCCAACACTCCCTCTTCTCTGCTACTTTGAAACGCACAGGTAAAGGTATAGGACCCCTGGATGGTCAAGTCCAGTCAAAGGCGACTATTGGGTTGTGCCGCTCTTCTCACTTCAGGCCAAGGGAGCCAGCATTTGTCCACAGACAGTTTTCTGGGTCATGTGGCCAGCATGACTAAACCGCAACGGAACACCGTGACGGAAACAAGAGCGCACAGAAACACCATTTACCTTCCCACCACAATGGTACCTATTTATCCACTCACACTGGTTAGCTCTTGAAGTGCTAGGTTGGCAGAAGCTGGGACAGAGCAATGGGAGCTCACCTGTCGCAGGGATTTGAACCGCCAACCTTCCGATCGGCAAGCCCAAGAGGCTCGGTAGTCTATTGACAAAGCCTCAGCAGAGACACGAGACTCTGCACAATCTGTCGCACTTGGCTTAGTGAAACTGGAGGACACATTCATGACTTACCAGAAGCAGACCAATGGCAACTTTCCACATTTGAAGACTGCATTCTGCAACAGACGCTAAGGTATATATCCAACCTAGTGCTATATGAATGTTCTGTCAGTGCACAGATTCCTGCTTGCACAATGCAATCGGCTCGTCTCCTCACCTACCTGCCCCCTAAATCTGTTCATGGTTCCCCCAATCCTCTGGAGCAGATTTGGAGAGGGTACGGGGCTTGAATGAGAGAAAGAGAACTCCAGATGCAAAAGTATAAATCCTTGCTGTGACAGAACACAGTAGCTGGCTACTGCCCCATCAGCTGGTCAGAATTGCTCATTTCGAGTTTTGCACCATACACCAAGGGCTTTTATCATCCACAAACTGTAACAATGTCCCACAGTCCATTTACTAACATACCATGATCAACACTATCAAACACCATAGAAAGATTAACAAGATTGATTGGGTACAATTCTCTTTATTAATCTCTAATCTGATTGAGATTATGGCAGTCTCAATGTCAGGCAAATAAGGCTGGCCACGATGGCTATGTTCTACCTACAATTTCAGAGGCAGTGTGCCTCTGAATAGCAACTGCTGCGAATCGCAAGTGGGAAGAGCGCTGTTGCACTCAGGTCTCTTAGGCAGCTGGTCAGCCACTGTGAGAACAGAATATTGGTGATCCAGCAGTGTCATGTTCAGTTTAGAAGACAGATCCTCAGTGCAGAGAACTGGTGTCCAGGTGTGGATTAAGCTGTCAAGAGAGACCACTCACTCAACCACCTTCCCACCCACAGAGATTATATATAGATGGAGAAGTGAGTGGGGTGGAAAATACACAACTAGGATAGAACTGCCCACCCATCCACCCCAGCTAGGAGCAAAAAAGCTCCCACTACTCCAACGCTTTATTTGGGATTTGTTCTGGGAGGGTAAACTGCACAGGACCACAACCTTATTAAACAATGAATAAAAATCAATCTCCCGAGTATTTATCACTGCAACATGAAACATGCAGATCTTGTTTCTTCTGCAACAGCCTTAATACAAAACCCCTCCAAAATCATCTAATAAAAAAGCATTCCATGCCAAATAGCAATTCACTTCATATGCCATTGCATGTATTTCCATACTACACTACAGATGGCAAATGGTAGCATATTTAACTATTATTTTTACTTCAAACAGGAACCAACAAGCTATCAACTTAATTCTAGAATTCAACCAGAAAGTGTCAAAAACATAGTAAATATTTGTTTAGTGTTAGGATGATTTACATTTACTTGACAAATGTAATCTAAAAAATGGTGGAGAGTATGTTCGAGCAAGCACAGAAGAACAAAAAAATTCAATTCTGGTTGCCACATTTTCTCTGCAAATCTGAATAAATCAAATTCCTTGACCACCAATACAGAATTAATTCTAACAACTTAAGCATGTATATCCCCTTTCCATATAGCTGGTAATGCCAATTCATTCACACACACATCATAGTCAGACAAGTTCATCCAACTACTTAGGGCTACATGTTTACTTCATTTTGGGGTATGTCCTTTATACAGCATTTCAACTCCTTCAGGGGCTACAGTTCTATGCATGCCCTTTTCCAGTGTGGCTTATACTCAAGTAGTCAGTCTGATGAAGATTTGTTTAAACTACAGTATAGGTCATAAAGGAAAAATCACTTCAGCAGCATAAAATTGACCTGGACCAATACAGTGGTACCCCGCTAGACGAATGCCTCGCTAGACGAAAAACTCGCTAGACGAAAGGCATTCGCTAGCGGAAGGCTGTCTCGCAAGACGAATTTTTCAATGGGCTTGCCTCGCAAGACGAAAAAATTTCCGATTTTTTTTTTTCTTTTTTTCGTCAAACCGCTATTCTCTCGTTGGTGCTTCGCAAGACGAAAAATTCGCTATACGACAGCACTCGCAGAACGAATTATTTTCGTCTAGCGAGGCACCACTGTATGGATATTCTTATTATAACCAATGAAAAGGAATCAAGCAAAGAGCCCTGCTGGATCAAACCAAATGCTTATCTGGTCCAGTGTTCTGTTCTCAGGGGAGCAAACCAGATGCATTTTGAGGCCCCATCTGCAGTATACATTTAAAGCACTTTAAACAGTCATGTTTCTCTCCCTTCCCCCCCCCCCAAGATCCCAGGAACTGAAGCTACAATTCACAGAAGGCTTTAAGAATCAATCACTCTTCCCAGGGAACTCGGAAAATTGTAGCTCTGAGGGTAAACAGAGGTCTCCCAACAACACTGAGCACTCTCAACAAACTACAGTTCCCAGGATTCTTTGAGAGAAGGCTGAATTGCTTAAAGTCCTATGCAAGTGTTTTAGATTTACAATGCAGGTGAAGCCTAATTTACATGTTGTGTGAAGAAATTATTTCCGTTGTATGCCCTGAATCTGCAATCATTCAGCTTCCCTGGATGACCCCAGGTTTTGAGACGCTTCTCTCTACTCATTTTCACCACACAATGCATCATTTTTTTCTAACTTAGTTTTATTCATTTTCATCTTTAAACACGGTTGCATTGAGATGTATTTTTGTTTACATTAGAGCATACATGCAACAATTATAGTTAAAAACAAAAACAAGACAGCAATCAACACAGAGATAAACGTTTCTGAATAGATTAACAAAGTTGTGTCAAAGCGTACACTCCAAAATTATTAAGTTATTACAGATATGAAATGATGTCTAGTAATCATCATTGCTTAAGACTGGGGACCACAAGTAATTAAGCAAAAGGTATTTTGTATCAACAATTAGAATTTATAGGAATTTACAGGAACCAAGCATCACTTTATCCACCTTTCATGTTCCCCTCACCCACTTGCTTTTTTTCACTAAGCTAAAAAACCTCTGGACTTGCCCCCCCGTTTCTGATCATTTGTGTTGGGGAAAGAGAGAAAGAGAGATCAGTTTCTGATCATTTGTGTTGGGGAGAGATATGTATAGTTGAAGAATAGGTTTGCAACATCCACCTCACCCTTTTCTAGGGGAGCAGGAAAGCACGTAAAAACGAGGACCCACGCAGTGCCGGCTCTTGGTTACTTCCTGCCCGGAAAGGCATCGTGGATGCGTTCTGCAAACCAAACGTCCATATACCGACGCAAACCTCCCTGTCGTCCACGTACCCGCACCAACCGCTCATAGGGCATAGGCACAAATCGCGCAGCCACCCTCCCTCGGAGCCTATTCCAGTCCCACGCGTCCGCCCAGCCCCATCCCAAAGACAGGCCTCCTCCCGGTGCAACGCCCTCGTGACCTCTGCGCCGCTTTTTTCCCCTCCCGTGCATGCTGTTGCACGGCAAGCTTAAGCTGCAACCGGCTGCGGACCGCGCGGCCTCTCCCTCCGTTCCCTTGGACAGGGCGAAAAGAACGGAAGGCGAGAAGACACAAGACGCGAGCCTCCCGCCTGCCTGCCTGCCTGGCCATCCCTCCTCCTTCCCCGCGACGGCGCTTCCAAAGTCACTCCGTTCTTTCGCGGCCCGCCCCTACGTTCCATCCCCGAACGCTCGCCGTCCTCTGCGACCGCCCATTGGGCCGCGGCCGCGTCACTCACAGGATTTAATGAAACGGGGAGGGGTGGAGGGAAAGAAAAAAGAGCGAGCGGGCAGGCAGGCAGGGAAGAGAAGGAGGCGCTGGAAGGGGAGGGAGGAAGGGGCCGAGCTCAGCGCTCGCCCCAGCAGAGAAGAAGGGGGGGGGAGAGGGAAGCGAGGAGGCTACTTACTTACCTGCCCGCCCAGCCGCGCCCTCGGGCGAGCGTTGTGCAAAGAGTCGCCCCCCCCCCGCTTCCACAGTCGCCCCCTTCCTCGGTAAGGGCTCCGTCCGCGGCTCCCCAGGCCGCCGCCCGCCCGCCCGCTGCCCTCCCCTCGCTCGCTGCGCAGCCATTTTCCGTGGCCACCTTGGCTACCGAAGGGCTGACTCACCTCGTCGCTGCGGGGCCCTGGCTCGTCGTCTGGGGGCAGCCCGGCTCTGCCCGCGGCGGCGGCGGCCCTCCGCGGCGCCCGCTCCCTCGTCGCCGTCCCCCTCCTTCGGCGCCGGCCCGGCCAGCCCAGCCTGGCGCGCTAGTCCCAGGCGAGGACGGGTCCCCCGGGCGGGCCGGGCTTGGCGGCGGAGAAGGAGGCGGCGGCGGCGGCGGCGGCTCCCTCCCTCCCGGCCGTGACCACCATCTTATTAGCACAGGAAATGACATGGCGAACGGAAGAGAGGGGCGTTCGGGGGCCGAGCCCGGGGACCCCCCGAACCGGGAGGAGGAGGAGGGAAAGCGACGCGGGCTGGCTGGCGTCGAGGCCCGGCCTCCTCGGCGCTGTTGGGGGAGCCCTGTACACAGGCACGCACGCCCCGAAATGCCTCCTTGCTCGCCCGCCCGCCTGCCCCCCTCGCTTCTCTCCTTCGCTCGCCAGCCCGCCTGGCAGCCAAACACCCCCGCCATGCTCCTCCGATGCCTGCAGCAGCCGCAGCCTTGCGAGTCCTCCCCCGAAGCAGAGCAGCGTCCGCGGCAAACGCAACGCGAGCCGAGCAGCAACCTGCGCTCGCATTTTGCACGGGCTTTTCTTTCCCCTCTCTTCTTCTGCAGCGTTGCGCGCTCGCACTTTGCAGCCCACCCCCCCCCCCCCCAGCAGAGAAAAGTTGACGGCCGCCTGACCAGAGTTGCCTATCTTTTGACATTGCAACAGCCCGATCCTTTTTACGTGTTTCTTCAGAAGTCGCGCTCCTGGTTTTCGGAAGGGACTTACTCTCCTGTAAATGCGGATAGCGTCCCATGCATGTTTACTGGGAAGTATCTCCCCGTACCCAAATCTCCACCCACTATCCAAAAACGATTTCCTAAAGAATCGTGACCCGAGCCAATGCATGTTTACTCGGGAGTAGGAGTAATTGAGATTAACGGGAGTCTCTCTCCTGAAATACAAGGTCGCAGTTTATTCTTTCCCCATTACTGGTGGGTGAGTTTTTGCTTTTTTCCTTTTAACCAGCCGACCTTACAATCGCAACTGTTTTGTTTGGCCTGTCCCGTTTTGATTTTGATCCTATGATGACCTTTCTGAAGAGGAAAGCAAAGGAGACTGTGGAAGCTCCGTTATATTAGTCATAATGCTATGCGTAACGTGCAGCGATTTAAACACTGACGTCTCTATTCTAATTAAGCAGGTCCAGTCCAACTGGCTTTGAAGTGCATGTAAGCCTGCTATCCTATACGTGCGGGAAATCCCAGTGAACCTAATAGGATTTCCAAATAAAATCCTGGAGAGCTGCTGCTAGTTAGTATATTGTAGGCAATACTAAACCACATGGACCAGCGTTATAAGGTAGCCTGCTATGTACAAGATCTTGGCTTGTTTTTAAACCAGCCTGCAGAGTTTGAACCCTCAGTCTGCAGTGAAGGATCTGCAAAGAACTCACCATTCTTAGCATTTTAAGCATTTGCAGGGAGACTCCTGTTTAGTAATAAGGTTTATTTAATAGCATTTATCATAGAAAGCAAAAACATATCACTTGTGGGACTTGCAGGTGTGCCATGCCTCTTGTGCTGGAATGATCAATAGTAATTAGTAAGAGCATATTGATGCCACATAGTAGTGATTTATCTGAATTATCTGTTCAGTGGATTAGAAGTCATACAGGGGAAAGGGGCTAGGGAAAATAAAATAAAACTTGAGTTTTAAAATGACTTACCTTGGGAAGATTTACTGGGAGCATATGCATTGCACAGCTGAACCAGGCCACAATTCATTTAATTCTATTGGCACAACCTGCCATTAACCTCTGGATGCTCAGAAGCATCAGGTGAACACAGTGGACATTATATGTTTGGCAACAATGTATCAGGTACTCAGAGGTGTATATATAACCTATGAACGTATTGGACATAGAGGTTTGATTTGGGTACAGCGGCTAATCGTTATTGAAAGTTCTATTCATGGATTTGTCATTAGAAACCCATCTAGGCAAATGGCTTGTGGCAGTGAATTTCACAATTTGTAACTATGCACCAGTCCATTTCCTTTTGTGTTTTGTCAATTTGCATCCCAGGGACATAGGGAGCTGCCTTCTACCAAGTCAGACAATTGGTCCATCTAGCTCAGTGTCTACACTGACTGCCAGCAGCTCTCTGGAGTTTCACATAGGGGACATACCCAAATTGAAGGTGCCAGGGATTAAACCTGGCACCTTCTGTACGGAAAGCAGATGCTTGACCACTGATCTACAACCCTTCATGATCCTATGCATGTTTACGAGCCGGTAAGAGCTATTCTGCATATTGTGCAGATAGAAATACAGTAGTAGAAACCTGGACTGTGCCACTTCAGAATGCATCCCAGGTGGGTAGGCATTGTAATTTTGAATGCTACCCCCATGGGGGGAAAGTAGCATATTGGGGAGAAAGCTATGGTAAATTTCTCTCTTATAAATTAATTTACAATGAGAGAGAATGATATTTTGGTGTGTTTATTTTAACAAAGGGTTAGATTTTCTTAAAAGGACCTTTCAGTGTCCAAGGTGGTAAAGTCCAGCATTCTACAATTTTTGGCTGCAATACCAACCCCACATATTTAGGAGTAAGTCCCATTTAATTCAATAGGTCTTACTTCTGATTATACTATGGTTGGGATTATGCTGTAAGACTGCCACCACAACGTGTAGAGTAGATTTTAGTTTGCCGAGTTCAGTAGCACATTCCATGCTTTCCAAAGTTATAAAATCTGGGATTCTTGTTACGTTGACTTTTCCAAAGCTCGAACATTTTGTTGCCACAAGTTCACTGTGTCTGCTTCTGTAATGGCTCGCTGTGGCCTACGAAATGATGCCAAGGTAGAAATGTCCCTTCCCCATGGGGGAAGAAAAGTCTCGTTCAATAATGTGAAGAGTTGTATTTATATACCAATAGATTGGATGAATTCTATAAAAGAATATTGCCCAAACTTTGCTTGGGGAATGCTTCAGTGTGTGACTGGCACTTTCCCCGTGTAACCCCAATAATTTGTGTTCATACATTGGCAGGATTACTGTAATAACCTGCAGTTTCATAAGAGTATATATTTAAAGAAAATGAATAAATGAGCAAATTAGGTTAATTTGGATATGCAGAAGATTAATTTAAGGAACCGCAGAAAGGAAGTCAAATTTTGAAATGTCAAAATGATTGTAAAATTAATGAAATGTATGAACTTGAAAAGTAGAAATAAAAATTAAATAATAATAATAATAAATAATAATAATAATAATAATAATAATAATAATAATAATAATAATAATAATAATAATAAATTTGTGTTCATAATGTGCCATTCCTAGAAATGCCACAGTGCATTTTTTTCCCTTGGTGCTCATAGGCTCTTGCCAATCATAGGCTGTCAATTACCAATTAGCTTTTACTGGTGAAATATATTATTGATTTATGGCAATTATGGCCCTAAAATAAGACTTGATTGTGCTTTCTGCTTCATCTTCTCTCTCTCTCTCTCTCTCTCTCTCTCTCTCTCTCTCTCTCTCTCTCTCTTGGTCCATTTAAGCCTAAGGTCCATTTTGTCAATAATTAGATGCTTTAAAATGTTCAATATTTGACCCAGCTTAAAAGTCCCAGTAGGTCTCTTGCAGACAGGCATAGAGATTAGATCACTGACGGGGAAGCCCTGCCTCTCCAGGTAGACTCCCATCAACTCCAGCTATGATAGTCAGTGATCAGGGCAAACAAGTTCCCCATCCCTGTACTAGGAAGCTCTCCTGCTTAAGTTCCATTGATATGAATGGTGTCTTTGCAAGGGCAAAGTGTCTATAGTTGACTTCATAACTTTGGGTGACATCCAATTAATACTTGCATTAGACCCTTTGGGCGTGATTCACCTATCAAGCAGATCACAGCTACATCCAACAATACTTGCAATGGGACTTCCCCCCACCCTCTCTTTTCTCTGTGGGCTCCCTCCAAACACAAATGCATTCCCTGCGTCATCGTCCCCCCCAGAAAAAAGCACTGCTGAATAGCATCCTGTGTCTATCACTTTCCTGATATACTTTTAGAAAAGCTAGACCCTCTTTAATACTTTTTTCCTTACTATGACCCCAGTTTGTTTTATAAATAATTTCTGATCATCTTTAGTTCTTGATCCCATCCCCATGCAGTTACATAAGTCTGGGTTTGCTTTAATAATCTCAGCAAGCAATAAATAAATGATTAAAAACAACATCAAATAAATTAGCCATGCCTTGTTGAGGATCCAATTTTTAAATATATACTTTAATTGATGCAGTGTGTGCTGAACTGCACTGAATTTCGCCAGCAGTTCCCCCCGTGTGACTGTGTGCCATCACTTGAGCCATTTGTGATTTTGCTGCAGCACAAACAAAACAAATTATTCAAAGTCATTCTTCATTTGCTGTACGCTCCCCTCGGAACACAGATCTAAACTAGTAAAGGGAAACACATTAGCAAAACAAGACAGACTTGGTAAGGAGAAAACAGTAAAAAAAATGCTTTCCATAGTAATAAGTGTCAACACAATTAGATGCTTATATCACATTCCTCTTTAGAGGAACTTGGCAGGGTGTTTTCTTTAATGACACACTCTTCTGGCTAATAAAATAGACTGGGAAACTGTATTGCTGCAACCTAACCCACGCGGGTGGCGCTGTGGGTTAAACCACAGAGCCTAGGGCTTGCTGATCAGTAGGTCGGCGGTTTGAATCCCTGCGACGGGGTGAGCTCCCAATGCTCGGTCCCAGCTCCTGCCCACCTAGCAGTTCGAAAGCACATCAAAGTGCAAGTAGATAAATAGGTACCGCTCCGGCAGGAAGGTAAACAGCGTTTCCATGCGCTGCTCTGGTTCGCCAGAAGCGGCTTTGTCTTGCTGGCCACATGACCCGGAAGCTGTATGCCAGCTCCCTCGGCCAGTAACGTGAGATGAGCGCCGCAACCCCAGAGTTGGATACGACTTGGTCAGGGGTCCCTTTACCTTTACCTTTACCCATGCATTGTTCGCACTTAAGACAGGGTGTGAAGCCTCATGTGTGAATATTGGGTGTGGTTAGTTATTGAAGGCTGCAATCTTATACATGGTAGTAAGTGCAAAGGAACTGAATGAGGCTTCTGTGAAAAGGTTATGGGATTTTAGTGCAAATTAATTTGGGACCAAGTTACCTGAAATACTGCTTTCTTCCATACGTACCTACCCAACTTTTAGGATCCACTTTGCAGGCCCTGCTCTAGGTGTTCCTGCCAAATGAAGTGACGTGGGTAAGCACCAGGGGCAGGGCCTTTTGGGCAGTGGCACCTGATTATTAAACAGGCTTTCCAGGGAAGCACCACCTTTGTGCTCTTTTTGGCACCCATTGAAGACCTTTCTCACCAGCCAAACCTTTTAAGTAACCTATCTAGCCCGAGCTTCTCAGTTCCTAAATCTTTATTTTAACTTTGGGAGTGCAGCAAATGTATTTTTGGAGCTTTGAATTTTATGGTATTATGTCTTTGTAATTCAATTGTTTTCTACTTATTTATCGTAAGCTGCCCAGAAAACTGATAAGTGGCAAGCAAATGCTATAAAATGTAAAATAAAATGCACTAGTAGAGAATAGGAGATGTTGAGAATAGCTTTTAAGAAGATTTGTTGTTTTTGTAAATTTACTCTGCTTCATAGCATCGGTGGAATAAATTATTGGTGTATCAGCCATTCATGCATCCTCTGTATGTTTATTTGAAAGGAAATCCCATTGAGTTAAGTAAAATGCCCAAGTTAGTGTGTAAGAGATTGCAACCTTAGATGCACTGCTGTGCACATTATGGCAGTTTGTCACATAGGCAGTATCCCCGAGCTTGATAAAACAGCCAAGCATACAGGAGATATCAACCACATGCCTAGCTTTGCACACCAAAATGTGTTCATTTGATTTTCAACCTGATTTCTTTAAAAAGAAGAAGAAGCTGTATTTACTAGAGTGTGTCACGGATTATTTTCACGAACCATACTTTCACGCGTGTGTGCTAAGAGTCACAGTCTCAAACAAGAGGATGAAACCATCTTCGTCAGATTATATCCTGAACTGCTGGCTGCCAAGCTTGACACACACAAATTCACACACAAATCTAGTCATAGACACCCAGCAGCCCACACTGCTCACAGCCCTCAGCCACACATGGCTTTCACATGCAGTGTGTCTGTGCTCTCCCTAGCGGGAATCTTAAACCGATGGTGCCAGGCTGTTTTCATTTCCCAAGGATAACGGAATGGGGAGGAGCAAGGACCAATATGTATGGGTTTTCTTTTCTCTGGCTGCTGTCTTGTTTATATATGTATGTCTTGTTTTAAAGACGTATCTAATTGGACTGGTCTTCCGAAAGTTGCATAGGGATTGGGATGGATCAAGAAATTTTGCAGGAGGAGGCAAAAGTCTGCTCTGCTGCCTCCTGCTCCCTGATTGAAAACTCCAAGTGACAAACATAATGCAGGAAATTCCATTTCGCAGTTCACAGGCATTTATTTTATGTGAAAGAATGATTTATCCAATTTGTAACAAAAATAGTTTCAATGTTTGCGTACACTTGGGATACTTCGTTTTTTGGTGTCCTGTGTAAACATTGATGTAAACTTTGGGATTAATGTTTCATAAATAAACATTATAATTTAACTTTTTTGGCCTTTCTTTCTGCAAAACTATGACATCATCATTGTTGATTTTATTGGCAACATCATTCACATTAAATAAGTTTGCCAGGCTTGTTAGTCGTTGTTGACTGATCTTAAATAGTTGTTTTTTTGTTTTTTTTAAATTAACTTCATTTTACTGAAGCTTCTTTCACAGGTTGCCGAAGTCGTTGAAAGGGTTGTGTAAATTCTCAGAGCAATGCAGAAATTGGGAAATGTATCCTGTAAACAGTTTCTGTTAATTAGGTGCAACAATTCCAGTGACTTTGTGCAGTATTTCCACATTAAAATTGAGCTTGTTTTTAAATACCTAAAGCTCCAAAGTAAATTTTACAAAGTCCAAGTCCTCAGAATACTTAAGAGCCAAATTGGCAGAATTACTCATTTGCATTATCTGTTGGCCATTTAAAAAAAGACAAAATATTCATTTAGGATTCTAGTACTCTCAATTTTGGCAATGATCTGAGTTGATAATCTATCAAAGATTATATTAATTGTTTGCTTGGAACAGAATCATCTTTGAAAAAGCAGCATTGGGTTTGGTGTGTTAGTATTCCTTGACGAGTTTAGTGGCAACCAGGCAGTGATTTGGGTCATAGGCAGTGGCACAAATGTAACATGTCTCCTATTATTATTTCATTTCATTTCTATACCGCTTTATATATTTTTTAAAAATCTCAAACATTTCTGAAGTCAAATACCTGTATAGTGTATACAGTCTAAGCAGCATAATTAACAGAAAACTAAAATATTATCTTAAAGATTTCAAAATAAAACATTACAAAGGAGGTCAACTACAGAATACATATTTAACACAAACAAAGTTTAAAAAAGTATCTTAAACATTTTAAAAAACCCAAAACCATTACTAAGTGAAGTCAAATATAAAATGCACATTTAAAACAGCATAAATAACAGGAGAATAAAATATTATCATAAGTATGACACGGCTGTTTGGCAGGCACAAAAAGATGGGGCAAAAGAATCCAATAGTTAGGGTGATGCCTCTCTGGTCTCACCAGGCACCTCCTTAGTAGACCTGGTGAGTGTGGGACCCGCACCCTAGGCCAGGTGAAAAGCACCTTGCAGGGAGCAGCCTTTTATGTGCTATAAATAAATAAATCATGATCATAATGATGGCCAACCCTGTGGGTGCATATTAGTTATATAAAAAATTAATAAGGGTGAATTGAATTAAATTAACATTAAATTAATATCATGGGGCATGGGCTATAAGAAATTTTGATTTTTTTTGTGTGTGGACATAAATATAAAACAGAATTCAGTTTAAGGTACGTCAGCTAGTAAATTTAGTAAGTAAAATGAGTCTTTCAATTTTTAGCAAGCCAGTTGGGCATAGCTAGCTGCTCCGGCACGGCAAGCCACTGACGGGGGCGCCACACAGGGGGTGCCCAGGGGGGCGGTGTGGTGATCCACCCAGGGGGGCCGCGTGGTGAGCTGCCCACAGAGTCCGCCTGGTGGATGCAAGCCCCACTCTGTTGTTTTGGGCAGCGTGGGGCCCTGAGCCACCGCATCACTCCCAGTAGAGACCCGTGTCTCGGGCACGCTGCAGGCCAGGCCCCACGGTAAGTGCCGACCCCCGCAGTGTGCCATTTGGTCACCCCCCTCAAGGATGACACTCGGGGCAGACCGCACCCCCCCTCCTATGCCCCTGAAGCCAGTGAACTTGCTGCTCACCCTCAACATGCCACCTGGGTGCATCTGCTTTCTCCCCTGCCAGATCTGGAATCACATATGAAAAACAAAGGAAATAAATCCTGGTTCTGGGAATATTTGTTTTTATGTTTCTTATGTTAATGATCATAGAGTTTTTGGGTGTTTCAATGGAATTGGGATGTTTTGTTGCAGGAGAACTTGTGTCTTCTCTTTTTTGTGGTGGTAGAAAACTTGGTGTGTGTGTATATAATTTATATTTATACATCACACAAGCATTGAATAAAACGAACAAAAAATACAAAGCAGAAGAAAATGCAAAAACAAAATTACAAGGATGTAAACATAATAACCTAATCTGCAATCAAAAATACAAAACATATTCTCCCAAAAAAGGAAAAAGAAGAATGAAAAACAACACCAGAAGGAGAAGGAGAAGAACTTGTACAGCATCTTCTCAGGGTCACATGGTTACCAAAGAAATTATGTCCTAGATTTTAAACCAATATGTGACTTTCTTGTCACCATCTTCTTTGCATCTATACAAAAACATACAAATGATAATTAGTTTCGCCATCTTGGCAGCCAAATGGAAAGGAATGTTCACTTGTAAGAACTTAGAGAAATCTCCATCTGTATTGCAATTAAGTTGTGTTTGTTGTTTTATTGCTTCTTGTTTCCTCCTTTGGGAGGAAGGGCAGGATATGCACTTGATAAATAAAATAAATAGTCCAGCCCTCTGTTTATATGGCACCCAACTGTACTTTTCTATAACATAAGAATCAGAAGAGGCTCTGTGGGCCTTGGGCTGATGCCTAGGTGCAGTGGTGGGTTGGATGAGGTATAATACCGGTAAGCTAAGCTTGAATCCCAGCAAGACATGGGCTTTGTGAGCAGTCCTCATGTCTGAGAAGTCAGTTGATTTATCTGCCCTGGGTGGGGTTGCACTCCCTCTGAAGGAGCAGGTATGCAGCCTTGGGGTGCTCCTCAATCCAGCTTTGTCACTGTGAGCTTCAGCTGATTGGACAACTGGGGCTGTACCTAGACTAGCTCAGCTTGACCACAGTGATTCGGGCACTGGTAACTTCGAGACTGGACTACTGCAATGCACTCTACATAGGGCTTCTCTCTTACTGACGATCAGCTGGAGCCCACCTCATTGGGTTATTTAAACCTTCCACTCAGATATGCAGAAGCTGTTAGTGGAAAAGTAGCCCCCCTCCCCCATGTAAAGGGCAAAGGAGGTATGAAATTCAAAAATGGGCAGCTGCTGTCCAATCAACTGTCAGGGACTGGACTGAGGATGAACGGTGGAGACTGCCTCCCCATCCTCTTTCCCCTTCCAGAGAAGAGGAAGATAGTATAGATTCACAAGAGTGGTTTGCTGGAGGTCACGACTCAGAGATAGAAGAGGGGCAAAACTGGGAGATAATGGGAGAAGAGGAGGGGGAAGAAGCAGAGCTGGAGCAGCTGGCTGACATGTTATCACTAGAAAGCATTCTATAAGCCCCTTCTCCCAGAAACCGGTGAGCAGTGAAAGTAGGAGAGCAAAGGGGACAAGCTTTGAATAAATCTAACAGCCAATGTCTTAATATGTTTTAAATTAGTGATTAAGGTTTCAACATATATTTTAGCTGTTCTATGTCTGAATTATTTTTTGTGCATTAGTTTATAGACCTTAATTTCAATCTATTTATGTTTGTATGCTCTCTGCTGTTGTATATGTTGTACTCTCAGTGACCGAAATAAATCGATTCATTGGAGTCCTTTCCAACCCTGTAATCTGAAGTTAGCATGCCACTACTATTTCGGCAAATTATTTTGATTTTTGTTATATGGTGCACGGTTGCATGTCTTTATTATTAAGGTTAATTGCCTAAGATTGAAGAAGCTGCCACACTCTGATAGCATTGACAGAGGCATCCCAGCAGTGCAGTTCTCTGCTTAAATGAGCACTTCACTTGGCTGCAACTCAGCACTTGAAATTCTATCCTGTCAACGGAATCCGAAGGCAACACTTGGATGTTTTAATATTTCTCCACCAGGGGGCATAGAAGGTCTTTGGCTTAGAAGCAGGATTCCCACCCCTGCTTCCAAACTCACTGTTTCATCAGATAATTTTCCTGTTCTTAGCAATACTGGAATGCGGATCGCTTTAAAGGATATAACAATATTTCTGAAACAAGAAGTATTAAAACAAATTCGATGTACACATACATGAAATAGTAAACAGCATCTTAGCTCTTTATCTGAGAAAATGGACAAGTTCTCCTTTAAGAGGGTGCTCTTTTCAAAGAAAATGATTTGGGGGGGGGGGGTGTTGTCCAGAAAGGGGCCACCAGCTGAAGATTATGGAGGCAACTCTGTGCCACTGAGGTTACCTGAGCCTCAAGCAAAGGATCCAGGAGTATGACCAAGCTGTGTACCCACTCCCCTTCCATCCAATCTGGGGAACTGCTCACTAACATATGGTTACCAGATTTTTTTCAATGAATCTGGGAACACTTTTTCTTTTCTTTTGAAGCTGAGTAGCAACAGGGAGTCAGTAGTGGGGATGGAGAGGCAAAAGACCCTGGGCCCAAGCACACATGCATATCCCGAGCCTTCCCTGATGATCTGCCCTCTTCCCCCTTTGTTTTGACAGATCAGGGGAGGCTCGGGAGTCGCGGGCAGGTGGCCATTGCCCAGGAGGGGTGCAAGGAGCATGGTTTCTCTGCCAGGCAAGATCCAAAGCCCTTTTTTTGCACCCTGTGAAACATAAATGTACAGAGTTTTTTTAAAACTGGGCAACGGCCGGCTGGCCATGACTCCCAAGCCTCCCCCGATCAGTCAAAACAAAGGGGGGAAGGGGGCAGGAGATCTGTACCACCGGACGTCCTCGGTCCCCCTTTGGTAGTGGTGGCGGCAGCAGCAATCAGCAGCCCGGAGCCAGCCTGGTAGCGCAGTTGGCTCTGGCTGGCATCAGGAGCTGCTCGCTGCCCGCTGCCGTGGCGCCCTCCATTTTTCCTCACCAGAAGTCCCCATATGATGTGTTGCGCACAAGGCACATCATATGGGGACTTTCAATGAGGAAAAATGGCGGGCACCATGGCAGCGAGCAGCCCCTGAAGCCAGCCAGAGCTAACTGTGCTACCAGGCTGGCTCCAGGCTGCTGAGGCTGCTGCTGTCACATTTCCCGGGCACAGATTTGCAAATCTGGGGACATTCTGGGGATGGTATTTGTCCAGGGACAGATTTGCAAAACCGGGGACGTCTGGTAACCCTACACTAACAGTGCCTCATTAACTGAATTGAGTCTCAGTTTACTGGCCGTCATATAGCCCACTTCCCTGCTAGAGCTGTGTGTAATCAGCATTTTGCTGACAACGTACTCCAAACCTCCGGATAATGCCACTCAGCGGATTCAGCGAATATGCAAGCAACATGATGACCATGTACATACGCAATAAACAATCTTTATAGAATTACTTCAAACCATAACAAATGCAAACTGAAATCTTAGTTTCAAAGTCTCTAAAAGCCTTTAAATGAAGAGAGGTACCAAACTATATGATGAAAAACTAGCTGTGAAGCTTTGAGTACTCAGCAAATATGATGTCCAACACTGTGAAGCTTTGTATACTGAGCAAATATAATGTCCAACACAGAACAGAGATTCCGGATATTGACTGCTGTTTCGTAGAATTCTTCGTCAGTGTGGTGGGAAGATATAGAATAGCTTCATAAGCCTATCTTGTTTTGATTGAATATATATGAATGAAAATATCAAATGCTGTGGAACAGTGCTCATGTAATAATGTAGTCACTGCAGATGCTAAATAGCATAGGGGATAAAATTGAACCCTGAGGAACCCCACACAGAAGGTTCCACAGGGCCAAATAGCTATCCTCAAGCATCACCCTCTGGAAATGACCATCCAAGTAGGACCGGAACCACTGCAAAGTGGTGCCAACTATCCCTAACCTGGACAGCCGCTCCAGAAGGATACCATGGTGCACTGAGTGTCCAGGTGGGAACAGCTGTGTGAGACCAACACCACCCTGCTATCTACCCAGGTCTCAGTGATACAGTCTTGATCAGCCTCCTCATCCTTACTCAGATCATGAATGAGGGCTGTCTTATTCAGAGCTGATCTGGCATTCAGCAACAGCAGCCCTAGACTTGTGGCTAGGTAATCCCCCAGATTTGAGGAGGGGCTGGCACATGGCATGCCCCTTACCCAGCCTGCTCCACCTCCCACACCATACCTCCCCCTACCCTGAACCATGGCAATTCTCCCCTCCCCCCCCCCCAGTTCCTCTCTTCCCAGGCATACTCTTCACCACTTTATTTTTTAAAAAACACAACAACACCAAAATTTTAAACCCACGGGTTAAATGGTATGATACTGCTTCAAATGCATAGTGCAGCTGGGGCCCATTTCTACTCAGAAGTAAGTCCTATTGAATTTGGCAGCTCTGGAAAATACAGCCTAAAACCAGATTTTCTCAAGTCTGTTTTCCCTTGCTTGTTCACTTGGCTAATAGCTATATAAATATTCTCCTAAGGACTGTTTATGGGTTTATCAACAATACTGCCCAGTCAGCACCCATAACATTTCTGGCAGTCCCCTGCAATTGCCTGCAAAGGCTGAGGGCTTATGCGAATATTCACCAATACCAGGCATAAGGAAGAGGAAAAGGTCTCATCTTTTGAGGCTAGAGAACAAAAGGCAGTGCTGTATCAGCTACAGCTATTTTCTCGAAGTGGATAGAAATTACCCAAACTGCCCAGTGGAGGGTAGTAAAGCTAGTTTAGTTGCAAATCAAATGTTATGGGATACAGTGTTCACCATTTCCTATCTCCAAATAGCAAATGAATTTTTATCAGAAGCATTAAAGGAAGATTGATTCCATGTTCCCCAAAAATTGACTGTCCCCATTGTTCAGGTGGGAATTTGCGTCACACAGCAGTTGAGTTTGAGGCATTTATACAGCAATGAGCATTCATCCTGATTTGCTTTTGGGGTGTTAACACACCTCCCCTTTAATCATGCATTCATCCCATACTTTTCAGTGCATTTTCCTGTCACTCTCCTAACTGCAAAAGTATATTATTATTATTATTATTATTATTATTATTATTATTATTATTGATTTGTTGTGACAGAGGGCTTTAATCAACTTTAAGTGAACACACCTACATTTCTGGAATCCACTTGAATCGCTCCCATGACATGGTGACAATCTGGAGGCACTCTGAGTCTGTTAAAAAAAATAACAGACACTAAAACCTACATTTTCGTGTTTTGCCCTAAACAACTTAGTCTCAGGATACTTTAATCACCTCCTTCCCCCATATGTCCTAGGCCAATCACTGAGATTTGCCTAGAGATGTACACCTATTGAAACATTGTAAATCATAGAAACATATATTCAGTAGGGTACAGAATGTCCTGAAAATTGTGCTAAACCAGCATGTTTTCTGAATTTTGAACCGTTCACAAAACTATTCCACAGTGTTCAAAGGCCAGCTTTCATAATATCTGAGCATACAAAATGGTTTTGTCCATCAGCCTTGACTTTCTATCCCAAGGCCTCATATCAAAGGCATTCAATCAACATAGACACTTGTCTAGGAAACCACCCATGGACAGTGCCTCTGTCTTATCTAGCTGGAGCCTCGGTTTGTTGGCTCTCATCCCGTCCATTACTGAGGCAAGACGATGGACCTGCAGATGGAAAGTAGAGCAGTGTGTCATCAGCATGTACTCCAAAGCTCCAGACGACCCCACTCAGCGGTTTCATGTAGATGTTAAACAGCAAGAGGGATAAAATCAAACAGCGAGGAACCCCACAATGAAGGCTCCAAAGGGCTGAATAGCACTCCCCAAGCATCACCCTGAGAAATGACCAAGTAGCACTGAAACCACAGCAAAAGCAGTTCCCCTCACCCTCAACTCATACAGCCGTTCCTGAAGGATACCATGGTTGATAGTATCAAAAGCCAAGGAGAATTAACAGGGACACATTTCCCTTGCCTCTCCCCTGACAGAGGTCATCATACAGGGTGACCAAAGCAGTTTCTGTGCCAACATTGAGCATAGACTTCAAATGAGATGCATCTAGAAAACCAGTTTCCACCAAGAGTGCCTGGATCTGGCTTAATATAGAATGAAACAGGATAGAACTCCGTTATCTATCATATTTTCAAGGACACAAAAATACACGAATTCAATCACTGGAAGAATAAGAATGATATTTATGTCTGTTTAGTTGCAGTATGTTATTAGTTTCTGAAATCTTGTGTGATTATCACAGTGCTAGATCTATTTCCCCAAGTAATTAGCCTCCCATTCTCTGAAAGCAAAACACAAGTCTGACCTTCAGAGTAAAACTAGCATTATCAAATTACAGCAACATCCTGGTCTTTCAACTGAAGATAAGATCACTGTTAGGCAGCACATAGACTGAAACTAAAAAACTGAGGAAAAGCAGCCAAGAGAAAGTGATGTGATAGGCAGAAAAGGAAGGCTGCCTGGACAAATTTAGAGTAGGAGATGGAGAAAACCAGACAACAGGAATGGAAGAAAGTGATGAATATGAAGTTGGAAGATATTATCAGTAGACTTTGATATAATCATAATTTTTAATCAATAATTTGAGTCAATGGTATGAGTTTCTCATGGCAACATAATATTAAAAGAACTGGATAATGCAAAAAATGAAACAAGAGTAGTATTTCCAATTTGGATATTTGGTTTCTATTGGCTTGAGCACAGAACCAGGACACCTTTCAGCCATGAAAATTACTGAGTGACCTTGGGCCAGTCACTAACCCTCAGCCTCACTTACCTCACAACGTTTTTGTGTGAATAAAATGGGTAGAAAGTCATGGTATGCCACCCTGACTTCCTTGGAGGAAGGCTGGCATAAAAAGGCAATAAATACAATTTGTAGGGATAGATATTTATTAATGAAGGAAAACACAGTGACATTGTGAGGAGCTGAGAGACTATATTGTAGCCCCCAGCATTCATACTGAAGGAACAGAGCTGTCAGAACTACAGTTGGAGATTGCATTCATTGAGATTGACCTTGTACTGTAAATAACTACAATGGGATGTATGTGTGGTGAAATTTTAACCATAGATGTCACTTGTGTAGCTCTTTCTGCTTGAGAAGAAAAGGGCTGAGAAGAGTTGGTGTGCTGTCCATGGTTCTAAAAGGAAAAGAAAAAGAAGACAAAAACCCATGCTGGATAACCAGCAGGTGTCTAATAAGAAAAGTCATACCAGGAGCAATAATGTTTAATATGCTGTGATCCAAACCAACTCATTCCCCACCACTGTTGGAAGTGTCTGCACTGATTTTGTTTCACAGTGGTGGTTGGTGGGAGAAACAGGCAGTACAGTACATTTATTATTAGCCAAACCGGCTGCACTATGGTTTATCACAGGGGTGGTGGACTCCAGCTGTCATCATCCCTGACTATTTGCCAGGCACACTGGGGCTGATGGGAGTTGGAGTCCAACCAAGGTAAGCTATCTTTCGTTTATGGCAGGAACAGTGTCCAACCTGAATCTTGGATGTGGGGAGTTCTCACTCCCTTACCAAGAACCTCAGATTGCAGTGGGGACTATTTGTATGCAGAAATCTGCTTCTGCACCTGGTTTGCCCTTTGACAGAGTGGCAGCATGGTATCATTGGAGTCCTTTCCTCCCACTGAATGAATCTTAGGACTCAGCTACATTAGTAAAAAATGTGTTGTAAAAATTCAACACCAGATGGTGCTGTAGAGCAAAAAAGTTTTCTATGCGAATTTACATAGTGTTTTTTCTTTTGTTATAACTATTTAATTTATGACTTATTTATAGCATCCCCCACCCCCCACCCCCGTGTGTAGATCCACCCTTAGTATGCTTGGGTATCAATTAATCTGGATATATGCATTTGAAGTCCAAGGCAGTTGTGCCTTTTCTGCAGCCATGTAAATTTAAAGGGGTATACCCTTGCACCTCTGATCCCACACCAATCTCTCTTGAGGACGCTGTCAAATTAATGATGCCCAAGAAATTTTGGAGCTCATCTTTGGGGCTGGAGACTCAACCCAGGGATAGTGACTCTTCTCATCATGAGACTATGGATGGTAAGAAGGCAATTCACCTTCAGCAGAGAGGGCTTCATTTTAACCTTCACATGCATCTATTTCCCAGGACTCTGTGAGTCCTTTCCACATCACATCAAGGCAATACAAGTATATAATCAATCTAACTACATTTGTTCAACATTGCAAGCCATGCAACAAATAAAAACCTTCCATAGATTGAGAAATTGGGGGTGTAATTCCATGGGTTGGATTTCAAACAATACACTTGTTGGGATTTGTTTTTTTTAAGAAGAAAACAAGTCCAGTATCTATTTGATGAATGAATGAAGAAGGTCTTGCTAGGGATTTTCCAAGTGCTGCTGGAGATTTTACCATGCATCCTCCTTTAAGCCTGCTGCAAATGGGTCATTATGATTCTCAGCTCTTCTTTTTTTACAAGACATCTGTAAGAGGAGACATCACACAGCAGAGCACCCTGCAGCGTTTGAGTTCAGTAGAAAGAAAAGGTTACTTACAATATTACTGACACTTTTTTCTCTGCTGCAACTAATTGCTGGGAGAGTCACCATCCAGGACAGATTCTGGTCCATTGCAAAGTCTGCCAGACCCAGTATAACACAAGTGTAACTGGCTGAAGTTATTAACCATCGGTTTTAACCAACCACTGACAAATACTGTCTGAGGCTGACAACTGGAAGAAAGAAATCATATACACATGGAGATGGCAGGTGCACTTGTCTTTTCTTAAGAGAGAGGCAGCGGGTGACACATTCTTGCAATAGGCTTGGTCTTTTTTTCCATCAGAGTGGAGTGGCAGATCGGAGGAGATTGGTTCTGTTGAAATGGAAATTAATCCAGATGGGATGCGCTTCTTTCCCATGTTAATCAGAATAGTCATGTATGCGGCTCTGAGATGCTAATGAGCAAGAGAGGCTGGCTGAGATGTAGGTCTCGACAGAGAGGTAAGGCCCTTCAGACCATCAATCCCTCCCACGCTTATCAACATACGGCATTTTGATGCTGTTTGATTGTCATGAATGTATTTCTGGTTGCTTAGAAGAACCAGTAGGTTTTTATACAGTGACGGACACATCCCAGCCATAGATCAGTCTCACCTTCAAAAAGCACGTTGTATTATGACTCAATCATAGCCAAGAATTGCACAGGCTTCCATCTGACACTAGTCATCTTTGTGAGAAGGAAACACAGCTGTATCAGTAAATGATCCACAAAGCATGGCTCCAATCTTTCACTCCTGGCCTCTTCTGCATCAATGCCTGATTTCCCCCATAATTCTACCCTTTGCTTGATTCTTTTACACCATGACCCCTCATTTCAAAGAGAATAGTTGTTTCTTCCAGGAATACCAGAGTTTTCTCTCATTCCATCAGCCTTTTAGGGTTGACCATCATTTTGGACTTTAGGTGACAAGAAGATGTTACATGATTAAGGACAAGCCTTCTTGAAGAAGAGTCAAAATGGCTTCTACAAAAGAGCTCAGGTCACACTGACCATTTAAAGTTCTTTGAGACATTGTGTACTTGGACTTTTAAAAATGCTTTAGGTGAAGATGCTCTTTAAAGCTCCTTACCAAACCTAGCAGCTATGGGATAAGAGGACAAGAAGCGAAGAGCAGGAATAACTGGGCAGGTCCGTTGTGAAATATGTAAGAAGTAGCTTTCCCCAATGATTCTTTTTCGGGACTGCTGCTTTTATATAAATGATCTGGAGCTAAGGCTAAGCAGAGAAATGACCAACTTTGCAAGAGGATACCAAATTATTCAAAGTGATAAAAACAAAAAGGGATTAAGAAAAACTTGCAAAAGGATCTCTCCAAATTCAATGGATGGGCAATAAAATGGTACACGTAAGTATGCATGAAGTGATAAAATGTGGGGCAACCTTCCCCCTCAGTTTCACATATAGATTGAGCTGCTGGTGACTGAGCAGGACAGAGATCTTGCCTTTGCTGTGGATAACTTAATAACAATAATTAACTAATTAAAAATGTGGCAGCTGTGAAAAGGGGAAAATCCAAAGCAGCCCACAGCGGAGGAGGGGAGAGATTGTTCCACCTGGCAAGCAGAAATGCTTACACTGAAGGAACAATTGTGTTAGTGTGGTGTTCAATTCCACCTGCAGTTTAGGGGGGGAAGCAAATGAGGGGGGGAACCCAATAAATGTTTATAATATTATGTGGGATGGAGAGAAAGTGGATAGAGCGTGGGGCCCCTCTGCAGAATACTATAACCTGATGTGATCTAGTGAAGCTGGATGGTGGAGAATTCAGGCAGGGGGGAAAACTTCTTAATACAGTGCATAGTTAAATTATGGGGTTTGGTCAGTAGTGGTGGTCATTAGTTTAAAAGGAGATTAGACAAATTTGTGCAGGAGAAGGCTTTCAGTGCCTCCTAGTCTTGATGGATGTATGCTACATTTGTCTCTGAGTGCCATTTGTTCTGGAGCACAAGTAGGTAGCGCACTATTGCTCTCAGGTCCTGCCATGGACCTGATCCAGCAGGGCTGCTCTTACATTATGTTTTGCTGGCCTTACCCATTTCTGTTCTCCCCAGAATGAATACCATTTCTTCTTGCACTAGCTGAATTAATCTCAAGCCATTTGCTGGCGGAAGGTTTACATTCCTGAATGCTGATCAGCCTCATGAATACACACAGCTGTGGGGTTTATTTGAGTCATTAAGCAAAAGTAATTAAGGAGAGTCACCCCAAAAGGAGTACCATAATATGCTTCCTCTTAATGCAGCAAAAAGCTCTCATTCAAAGCATTTATTTCTATTGTCCAAAACTTATCAGCTGTACAATTATGCACGAATTAATTAAATTAATGAATAAATATATTTTTACCTTGCTTTTCTTCCACCATGGAACACAATATAGCATATATATGCTTCCTAGGTGGTCACCCATCCATAGATTGATCAGATCCATACCTGCTTTGCTTCAGCAAGGAGGTGGCATCATGTGCCTTCAATTTCAGGATTTTATAGCACGACATAGGGTTATTCCTGCATCTAGGTTTAATACTGTAGTTCTGCTCATTTGGAACACTGTCCTGAAAATGTAGGAAGCCTTACACTAGGAGTGGGGTACCATTTTGGGTCAGATCTTTATCTCTCCCCACTCACGTTGGCCAACTTTGGCAAGTGGGTGGGACTACCACCCAACTGTCAAACATCTCATGTTATTTGCCACCTGTCAAAATGCACTGTTTTGTGCAGCACTTCCAAGACACCTGACAACCAGCTGGTTATCGGGTGCTTGGGAAACGTTGCTCAAGGTGCTTTGCAAGCCCTATGCTTGACACTTGGGAAGCACTGAGCACAGGGCCTGAAAAGCCTTTTGTGCAGTGCTTCTGAAGCACCAGCTGGTTGTTGGATGCTTGGGAGGCCTGGGAGGGGCTTTGGGTGCACTGGCTATCTGCAATGCCTGCAAAGCCCTCCCTTACCTGTCTCACATCTGACATCCTATATGACATCAGGTGTAGAAAAGCTGGGCGTGGCTTGGCTGAAATGGCCTAGCAGGGCAATTGGCCCATGGGGTGGAGGAGAAGTCACTTTTAGTGACTTCAGTCCCACAGTAACAAGCACCCTCTGTTATTGAACTAAATGTTCATTCCTGTGGTATTTTAAACCTTTTGCACCAAGCTACTCAATACAACCATATTATGTTGCCTTGTGTACTAAGAAGATGCATTTAATTTACCCCACAGTTCACTTATTTTTCATCCCAACTGAGAAGGACATGTTCTTTAAGTATCCAAAATTAGAGTGACCTTGAGCAAGATACACTGTTGTCATGAGCAGGGGGATTTGTAGACCAGTGTTTTTCAACCACTGTTCCGCGGCACACTAGTGTGCCGCGAGATGTTGCCTGGTGTGCCGTGGGAAATTACTTTATATATAGTCAATATAGGCACAGAGTTAAATTTTTTAACATTTTCTAATGGTGGTGTGCCTCGTGATTTTTTTCATGAAACAAGTGTGCTTTTGCCCAAAAAAGGTTGAAAAACACTGTTGTAGACAGCTTCAGTCTAAGACAGCCAATAGTACAGTGCAATCACAAACAGAAACGAACAGCCCAACTTTCAGAATATAAATGAAACTGAATAAATGAGAAAAGAATAAAAAATTCAAACATAGAACTAGATGAGTTTTGAATTCCCAGTAATACTTTGGAGTTGGTTATGGAAAATCCAGTGTTTGTGGGCTTGAAAATTAAGGGTGGTAGACCTATTAAAACAAATGAGCATGAGTTAAGTTAGGTTCATTAATTTCACTGCATCTACTCTCAGTAAAACTTAATTAAACATCACCCTAAATCTATTACACATTCTTACTATGTCACCCGTGCACTAACAGAAAGTAATCTGCAATATTTCTATAGCTAACTATCACTGCTCAGCTCAGCTCATGCTGAGGAACAGCCACAAGACTGCTTTTGAGTTAGAAATAATAATAATAATAATAATAATAATAATAATAATAATAATAATAATAATAATTTATTTATACCCTGCCCATCTAGCTGGGTTTCCCCAGCCACTCTGGGTGGCTTCCAACAGGAGATTAAAAATAAATTAAAACATCAGTCATTAAAAACTTCCCTAAACAGGGCTGCCTTCAGTTGTCTTCTAAATGTCATATAGTTGTTTATTTCTCTGACATCTGATGGGAGGGTGTTCCACAGGGCGGGCGCCACTACCAAGAAGGTCCTCTGCCTGGTTCCCTGTAACTTGGCTTCTTGCAGTGAGGGAACCGCCAGAATGCCCTCGGTGCTGGACCTCAGTGTCCGGGCAGGTGGAGATGCTCCTTCAGGAATACTGGGCCAAGGCCGGTGGCTGGGATTCACTTAAAGAGTCCCATTAGTGCAAGCCCCACATGAGGGCTTCCACTTGTTCAATGAGGCCCGTTCTCACTCCCCCTCCAGCAACCCCAAGATGGACTCTGAAGGACTTGGAGTACCCTCAAAACACCATGAGGGGAGTAGAGGAGGGATCATTCTGGCAAGCTACACTGCTTTTGCTGACACGGCATTCACTACAGCACAACACTGCATTCCACCCATAGTTTTCCAGTTTTCTCTCTTATAAACTGTAAAATCAAAGGGTAATTTATTTGTTATCTACAAATTGGACTATGCAGCTGACAGTAGCTCTGTGATATTTCCCCCATCAGTCTGCGAATGATTACCCAGCTCTGAAATATCTGATATGTCTCTTACGTTAACTTGCAGTACTGGTTCAGCTGATAGGAATATGTCTACTGATGTTAGTGGAATTGAAAGGATGCCATCTGAGAAGTGGATTGTTGTTTATTTTTTGAGTTTCCTGTTACCATAAAATATTCTCAAATAAATTAGCAAATTATTCTGAGGGACAGGGAAAGAATTAAGCCTACACAGTGTTGTCTAAATGATAACTTAGCAGATAACAGAAGGGATGAGATCATTTGAGGAAATTGAATCTAGCTATCAATAATTATGAACTTATCATGCCTTTGTGAGGTAATTATTTAGAAGAAGTACTTTCCTGTTGATCCAAATTTCTTTCTTTCTTTCCTTCACTGTGGCCAGAGTCCTTACAAGCCTACAGCAACCTGGCCTGATGGTGGAGAATAAAGGCAGGAGACACGTGTTTCATGATGTGTAGCCCCAACTTTAATTCCCCATGACCCCTTCAGTTAGTCTAAACCACCCTTGTCTGTTTTCCCCATTCGTTTTTCTTCAACTTATATTGAACTGCCCTGAACAATCAATGGTACCAGGAAGGTGAGGGGCATATTCTTGTGAAGACATTTCCCCCTTTGTTATTTATTTATTTATTTATTTATTTAACTTACATGCATCAATTAACTTGCATATGTTGTGCATACAAATATAAGGCAGCAACATGGTCATGAGTTCTTGTCTTCGATGCTCAGCAGGAAACTCAAAAATCCCATCTCCAGACAATGCAGTGAGTTACTCTGAAATCTTCTTATTTCTTTGTTCTCATCACTTTGTTCTGGAGATTTTAGGGCTGTTCAACACACACACAAGCAAAAAAGCATTTTTCTTCAAAATTACATAGTTATATACTTATACATACCTAGGAAGCTCTCAAAAATGTAGACACCCCCACCTTACTTTTCTGTGGCCACTTCTTCTTCTTCTCCTTTTTTTTTTTTTTTTTTTACAAACAAGCAGACCACCCAAGCTTGCTATTAGATGAAGACATACACTAAAACTTCAATATGTGTGAGTTGCACACTCATAGCCCATTATGTAATCTGTGGAATGACTCCAGGGAGATCAGGAGGCCACTGAGGCTGGGGTGGACAGACAGGAGCCTACAGAGCAAACTTTCATACCATGAGGGACTGTAGGGCAGTGATGGAGCTTCATGCTCCGGCACCGGGGGGGGGGGCGAGAGCAGGCAGGGGCAGGGCTGGCTCATGTCCCGGGGGCGTGGTGCGCCACCTGCAGGGGCATGCCGCATGTCCTGGGGGTATGGCGCCCAGCACAGGAGTGGGGCAGCTGCGATGGCACTCCACCAGGATGGCACTGCCGGGAGCGGTGCGCTCCCCCCGCACTCCTCTTCCTCCGCCAGTGCTGTAGGGCCAGAGCCTTGAGCACTTTTCCCTGAGCCTGAGGAGTCCAGTGCTTCCTACTGTACCTTATTGGTCCAGCAGCACAGCAAAAACACCAGGAGGGAGGCTATACAACAGAGGAAGAGAGTCCCCTTTTCAGGTCAGAGAAGACTCTGTCCACAAGAGTCTGTCCATCTGAGGGTAAATACTTCAAAAGGCTCTTTGTCAAACAAATTACTCACTTGGCATGATCACAGAATCATAGAGCTGGAAGGGATCCCAAGCGTCATCTAGTCAAACCCTCTGCAATGCAGGGATCTGAATTAAAACAGCCATTGGCAGATGGCCATCTAACCTCTGCTTAAAAACCTCCAATGAAGATATCCTCCCAAGAGAGCCTTGCTGCCTTCAGACCCGGGATCTCACATCCCAGTATGACTTCACTTCAATCACTTCACTCCCATTGTCAAAAGTTCGATGAGGCAAAAAACCCAAAACAAACCCCCAACCCTAGCCACAATAACCTTTCCCATCAGTACCTGATGGTTGACATCCTTAAAGGAATGCCAAGACAACTTGTGATGCTTTTGCTTCTCAAGGGACACGTATATCTCCTGAAAGATAGTCCAAAGGCTTTCCCAGGTGGGAAATTGCTTTGAGGGCTGCTGTGTGCTCAGACTGCATAATCTATTTCATCTGGGTAGGTTGATTTCTGAAAGGCAAAGAAAACTGTTACTGAGCCAGCCAGACATGATTTCATATTTTCAAAGCCATTCAGCCTCATGTATGTGTGAGAGAATACAGTGATGTTTCCATCTGTTCTGAAAAGAACATTGACTAGCAATTTTAAGGAAAAGTTGTTGTTTTTTTTGGGGGGGGGGATCTCAGTAGATTGAGCCCTGCTGGGCCTGTGATTACACATCCATCCTAGCAGGGTTTTGATAGCTGCTTCAGCACCTCGTAATTCCTTGCTCATTGTTCCCTCTTCTCTCTTTATTCATCAGCAGACATATTACCACCTGCTCTCCGTCAATCGTCCTCTGAGAATCAGAGCAGGCAATCTATGCTCCAGTGGCAGAATGAGGAAGATTGGAACGGGAAGGCATGTGAGCTGATCTCACAACAATTTCAGCACCATTAGTGACGATCGCTCCGGAGTCCGAGACATGGGAAGTCCAAAAAATTGTAAAAAAAAAAATGGTTTAACTGGAATGATTTTAATTGGGAATTGTATAATTAATCTGGATTGTAATTTGATTGCTAATTGGAGAGTTGTATTGGAAAATCAATAAATAAGATTTAAAAAACAAACAAAAACAATTTCAGCACCATTAGGGGGAGTGGAAATAGCATCAGTCTGTAAGGGGAAATGTGAGGTGCTCCTCTTCTGTTAGGCCACCCTCTTGAAACCCACCCTTACTCTAAGGTTTTTGGTGCAATGCAAATGGGGTTAGCCCATTTTATCACCAAGGTAGGTTAGACAAAGGGTAGCACAATATGATGCCCTCCAGATGTTGTTGGACTTCCACACAGCATGGCCAATGGCCAAGGATGATAGGCGGCAAGAGTCGCTGGGTTTGCCTAAGACCACCCAGTACACAAAGAGAAGGAGGGTACTTTTTACCATATGTGGTGGACATGTACATTGGTAAAGCTTTCTGGGGAAATGCTATATAATGAACTAAAGAAAATGTTTAAAAATACATTTGTTAAAAACAAACAAACCCAGAAGCCTTTTTACTAGGCATAATAGGTGAAGAGCTACCAAAAGAAGACAAAGGACTTTTTATGTATGCAATGACGGCAGCGAGAATGGTACTAGCCCAGAGATGGAAGGAAGGAGAAGTACCAACTAAAGAAGATTGGCAGATGAAACTGATGGAGTATGCAGAGATGGCGAAAGTGAAGGGGAAGATCCGAAACCAGGAAATTGAAGTATTTTCTAAAGACAGGAGTAAATTTGTAAATTACTTAAAAGACCACCGTAAACAGTTAAACATGGAACCCATGGAGGGAGGAAAGGAGGTCCGAAAGTTCAAAGAACCGTGTACTTTAATGTTTGAAATGGTTATGTTAAAATGTATAAAATTATGAAAAAACCCCCAATAAAAATTTGTTTTTAAAAAGACCACCCAGTGCACTACATGGCTGAGTAGGAATTTGACAGTTGGGTCTTTTCAGTTCACGTCCAACACAGGCAGGGGTAGTGCTGTGTGTCAGTTTGCATTTCTTTGTGAAGAAAGTATTGATTTGATGTGTAGAGATCTTTCCTATTCTACTTAATTCAAGAAGGTTCTGGAAGCTTCTCTGTGTGAAAGAAACAAGCAGAAAGTTTGTGATGTTTGGGTTATCCCTTCAGAGAAGCTGTGTAGAGCTGGTTTAAACTGGTTCTCTTTTCTCTTTCCGTCAAGGTCATGCTGACTGTAAAAGTAAGGCCAGAAGGAGCCTGGGTTTCATCTTTCTCTCTTTTTTCCTTCCGGTGTGGTGTCCTGTACGTAGTATGCTTAGTGTTAAGGCTTAGACTTACTATAAGTTATTGTAAATTTAAATTAAGTCTGCTTAATTTATGGACGGTGCCAATCCTGGATGTATTGGATTTGTGACCATTATGCTCATTTGCCTTCAGTAGCAGTAAAGCTCTGCTGGTTGAAATATAATGGCATCTGATCTATTTTTTAGGAATCCTGCAACATGTTTAAATTGTTACTCTGCTAACTATACATTGAAGTTCTGCTCTGGATCAATAGTGAGTAGGATTTCAATGACACTGTGACCTCTGCTTTCTCTCTTGCCACAAATTCCTCTGCCAACCCTCTCCCAGCCTCCTCTATAGTTGACATAGCAAGAAAGGAGGAAACAGGAATCCTTTGATTTCCAGTTCATGCCAGGAAGGGACGATGGGTTCTACCAAGTGTGTGTGTGTGGGGGGGGGAGAGACTTCTATCAAGGTAGAGCACATAGGAAAAACCCATCTTCTGTTTTGAAGCATCCAGAGCCTAGGAAGTATTGTGATTTGCCTGTCTTGTGAGCCAAGCTCATCGCTGAATTAAGCATGTCCTTGCTTTTCTTTTTACTACTTTACAAAACTATACTTAATACTCTATGCATCTTAGAGCCATGTGGCTATATTTCCCTTTGCACAAGGGGCAAGGTGCATTTGGCAGGGAGAGGGAAAGTGTAAATACTTGTGCTAACAAAACAAGTGAATTGGATACTGCCCATTAGATGCATTCAAATCAGAAATACTGTTGTTGTTGTTGTTGTTGTTGTTGTTGTTCAGTCGTTTCCGACTCTTCGTGACCCCATGGACCAGAGCACGCCAGGCACCCCGATCCTTCACTGCCTCTCGCAGTTTGGCCAAACTCATGTTAGTAGCTTCGAGAACACTGTCCAACCATCTCATCCTCTGCCGTCCCCTTCTCCTTGTGCCCTCCATCTTTCCCAACATCAGGGTCTTTTCCAGGGAGTCTTCTCTTCTCATGAGGTGGCCAAAGTATTGGAGCCTCAACTTCAGGATCTGTCCTTCCAGGGAGCACTCAGGGCTGATTTCTTTGAGAATGGATAGGTTTGATCTTCTTGCAGTCCATGGGACTCTCAAGAGTCTCCTCCAGCACCATAATTCAAAAGCATCAATTCTTCGGCGATCAGCCTTCTTTATGGTCCAGCTCTCACTTCCGTACATTACTACTGGGGAAACCATAGCTTTAACTATACGGACCTTTGTCGGCAAGGTGATGTCTTTGCTAACAGCCTCACCAAAGCAACTTCTCAGCCAGAAGGCTGGCAAAAGAGATGCGTCTTGTCGTTAAATATCAGGGATGTGAGCATGTGATTGTAGCAGGGGGGTTATGGGTCGGGGGGAATGTTAAAGCTGCCCTCTATTCCTGGCTATACGTTTAATGTAATGTGTGCAATGTAATCCGAGGGACAGTTTAATGACATGTGTCTTCCTTGCTGGCTCCCATGCAGTGTGCATGAATCATCTGTCACTCTTAAGCATTGTCATTGATCAGTACTGGCTTACCCTCTCAGCTGCTCCCACTGGCAACCTGATGCTAGAAATGTGAGGTGATATCTTCTAATGTATCCTGAGGGGGAGACTGCTCTCTCAGAGTAATTTAAAAACCGAAGCAGCCTGCTTGCTGAGATAGTGCTCATGGCATTACGTGTTGGTGACGGTGGTGGCAACACATCACACCACATCCCACAAGCAGCCTATTGATTGAGACCTCTGTGGGGCTTTAAATCAATGCAACATCTCAGAACACAGCAAGATCTGTTGAGCAGGAGTCTGGAAATGGCAACATGAAAAATAGCTCTTTCCCCCTTCCCAGATACTCCAGCTTTTTGCAGAAGAGCCTCCCCAGCCCGCTCCAAACCTCAAGTAATAAGATCACGAATGTGCTTAATTGAACTATTAATCTTACAGTGTTGGGGGGGGGGGTGCTGGGAAGGGGGATAAAACATACACTTGATGGGGGATGCAAAAAAATAATAATTATTCTGTGGAATGGTTTGTGCTGTAACACGGATCAGCATTTTTCAGTGGGAATTCAGTGGGAGTTGGTGAGGCCCTGAAGATTTGCATGTCAGGGATAACAAGGGAAATTAAAAAGCCACCTGCAGTCAGTTGGAATGAATAATTGTAATGAGGTCTTGCCACGGATTAATGGAAGGGAGGAAAATGTGATTTCATTGTGAAGTTGTATGGCACCAGAAAGATCAGCAAGTTGGGGAGGGGCCAATGCAGGGATGAGACACAAAGTCCAGTGGCTGTATCCTCTTCCTTTCTACCCTTGTTGATCTGAGACCTGAGCAGGATCCTTGAATTGGGAACCTGGTGCTCTCTACCAAGCCTTCCCATGACCCCACAGAACAATTCAGCCTTCCACATTGGCCAGGTGGGCTTATTGATAGGATTAGGCCCTAAAATGGTGGAGTAATGTGTGACTTGATGGGAAAATAGACTTACGGTAACTGCATTACAAGACATTGCAGAGAAAGGAAACTCAGTTAATGAAATGATTGCTTAGCAATGATGGCAGCTTTGCAACTGTGCAGGCAGATAATGCAAGAGCCAAGAACTGTTTCAGAACATGGAACAATTAAATGGAAGTCCCAAGGGGACTTACTCATAAACAAAGTGGCCTATGAATCAGTTGCCTTGGGGAGCACAGTGTGTTAGCTCTGAGGAGCGTGCATACCTGATATTTTGCTTCTGCTACTACTTCCAACCCCTTCATGGATCACTGCCTTGTCGTGGCGAAGGGGCTTGAATTACTCAGGGAAGCTATGAGCTATGCCGTGCAGGGCCACCCAAGATGGACAGGTCATAGTGGAGAGTTTGGACCAAACGTGATCCACCTGGAGGAGGAACTGGCAACCCACTCCAGTATCCCTGCCAAGAAAACTCCATGGACAAAGACAACAGGCATATAAAAGATATGACGCTGGAAGATGAGCCCCTCAGGTCGGAAGACGTCCAACATGCTACTGGGGAAGAGCGGAGGACAAGTACAAGTAGATCCAAAGCTGATGAAGCGGCTGGGCCAAAGCCGAAAGGACACTCAGTTGCGGATATGCCTGGAAGCGAAAGGAAAGTCCAATGCTGTAAAGAAAAGTATTGCATAGGAACCTGGAATGTAAGAACCATGAACCTTGGTAAGCTGGATGTGGTCAAAAATGAGATGGCAAGAATAAACATTGACATCCTAGGCATCAGTGAACTAAAATGGACGGGAATGGGCGAATTCAGTTCAGATGACTATCATATCTACTACTGCGGGCAGGAATCCCGTAAAAGAAATGGAGTGGCCCTCATAGTCAACAAAAGAGTGGTGAAAGCTGTACTGGGATGCAATTTCAAAAATGATAGATTGATCTCGATACGAATCCAAGGCAGTCCTTTTAACATCACAGTAATCCAAGTTTATGCACCAACTTCCAGTGCTGAAGAAACTGAAATTGACCAATTCTATGAAGACTTACAACACCTTATAGAAATGACACCAAAGAAGGATGTTCTTCTCATTATAGGGGATTGGAATGCTAAAGTAGGGAGTCAAGAGATAAAAGGAACAACTGGCAAGTTTGGCCTTGGAGTTCAAAATGAAGCAGGGCAAAGGCTAATAGAGTTCTGTCAGGAGAACAAGCTGGTCATCACAAACACTCTTTTCCAACAACACAAGAGGCGACTCTACACATGGACATCACCAGATGGGCGACATCGAAATCAGATTGATTATATTCTCTGCAGCCAAAGATGGAGAAGCTCTATACACTCAGCAAAAACAAGACCTGGAGCTGACTGTGGCTCTGATCATCAGCTTCTTATAGCAAAATTCCAGCTTAAACTGAAGAAAGTAGGAAAAACCACTGGGCCAGTAAGATACAATCTAAATCAAATTCCTTATGAATACACAGTTGAAGTGAAAAACAGGTTTAAGGACTTAGATTTGGTGGATAGAGTGCCTGAAGAACTGTGGATGGAGACTCGTAACATTATACAGGAGGCAGCAACGAAAACCATCCCAATGAAAAAGAAATGCAAGAAAGCAAAGTGGCTGTCCAATGAGGCCTTAAAAATAGCGGGGGAGAGAAGGCAAGCAAAATGCGAGGGAGATAGTGAAAGATACAGGAAATTGAATGCAGATTTCCAAAGAAGAGCAAGGAGAGACAAGAGGGCCTTTCTAAACGAGCAATGCAAAGAAATAGAGGAAAATAACAGAATGGGAAAAACCAGAGATCTGTTGAAGAAAATTGGAGACATGAAAGGAACATTTCGTACAAAGATTACCACAATTAAGGACAAAAGTGGAAAGGACCTAACAGAAGCAGAAGACATCAAGAAGAGGTGGCAAGAATACACAGAGGAACTATACCAGAAAGATATAGAGGTCTCATCCACCCCAGGTAGTGTGGTTGCTGACCTTGAGCCAGAGATCCTGGAGAGTGAAGTCAAATGGGCCTTAGAAAGCCTTGCTAACAACAAGGCCAGTGGAAGTGATGATATTCCAGCTGAACTATTTAAAATCCTAAAAGATGATGCTGTTAAGGTGCTACACTCAATATGCCAACAAGTTTGGAAAACTCAGCAGTGGCCAGAGGATTGGAGAAGATCAGTTTACATCCCAATCCCAAAGAAGGGCAGTGCCAAAGAATGCTCTAACTACCGCACAATTGCACTCATTTCACACGCTAGCAAGGTTATGCTTAAAATTCTACAAGGCAGGCTTAAGCAGTACGTGGACCGAGAACTCCCAGAAGTGCAAGCTGGATTTCGAAGGGGCAGAGGAACCAGAGACCAAATTGCAAACATGCGCTGGATTATGGAGAAAGCTAGAGAGTTCCAGAAAAACATCTACTTCTGCTTCATTGACTACGCAAAAGCATTTGACTGTGTCGACCACAGCAAACTATGGAAAGTTCTTAAAGAAATGGGAGTGCCGGATCACCTCATCTGTCTCCTGAGAAATCTCTATTTGGGACAAGAAGCTACAGTTAGAACTGGATATGGAATAACTGATTGGTTCAAAATTGGGAAAGGAGTACGACAAGGCTGTATATTGTCTCCCTGCTTATTTAACTTATATGCAGAATTCATCATGCGAAAGGCTGGACTGGATGAATCCCAAACCGGAATTAAGATTGTCGGAAAAAATATCAACAACCTCAGATATGCTGATGATACAACCTTGATGGCAGAAAGTGAGGAGGAATTGAAGAACCTTTTAATGAGGGTGAAAGAAGAAAGCGCAAAATATGGTCTGAAGCTCAACATCAAAAAAACTAAGATCATGGCCACTGGTCCCATCACCTCCTGGCAAATAGAAGGGGAAGAAATGGAGGCAGTGAGAGATTTCACTTTCTTGGGTTCCATGATCACTGCAGATGGTGACAGCAGTCACGAAATTAGAAGACGCCTGCTTCTTGGGAGAAAAGCAATGACAAACCTAGACAGCATCTTAAAAAGCAAAGACATCACCTTGCCAACAAAGGTCCGTATTGTTAAAGCTATGGTTTTCCCAGTAGTAATGTACGGAAGTGAGAGCTGCACCATCAAGAAGGCTGATCGCCGAAGAATTGATGCTTTTGAATTATGGTGCTGGAGGAGACTCTTGAGAGTCCCATGGACTGCAAGAAGATCAAACCTATCCATTCTCAAGGAAATCGGCCCTGAGTGCTCACTAGAAGGACAGATCCTGAAGTTGAGGCTCCAGTACTTTGGCCACCTCATGAGAAGAGAAGACTCCCTGGAAAAGACCCTGATGTTGGGAAAGATGGAGGGCACAAGGAGAAGGGGACGACAAAGGATGAGATGGTTGGACAGTATTCTCGAAGCTACTAACATGAGTTTGGCCAAACTGCGGGAGGCAGTGAAGGATAGGCATGCCTGGCGTGCTCTGGTCCATGGGGTCACGAAGAGTCGGACACGACTGAACGACTGAACAACAACAACAACTACTTCCAAGTCACAGGAAACACAGTCCCTGAAATATCCATCTCCTCTGCTGCTTTCTGAAGCAACATGTCCATTGCTGTCACTTAGGGATTAGGATATGTCCCTTAGGCAGATGCTTTCAGCTTTTACACAGCTGCAGGGACTGTAGCCCAGGCCAGAAGGTGCCTTTTCCTACCAAAGACCCATATGATGTCCCTCAGAAGTGCTGCCACATTCCTCTGCATGTTTAATCCCCCATGAAAGAACCATAGGTGTCCCTTTAGGCATGGAAGCCAAGTGTGCATGACTGAACTTCTGCCATGCTTTAGGATACAGTACCTTACCAAAGTAACTTTTGCAACCACAATCAGTGGGAATGTTAATGTAATTGTTTTTGTTTGTGATTGTTATTCATTTTTGTGTTTTTACATTGTAAACTGTCTGGTGATCCTCATATGAAGGGCTGCATAGAAATTTAATACATAACAATGATGACGAAGATGATGTATATTAGTGATTCACCTTACTGAGTTCTGTTGGGGGGGAAAGTTACAGTGAACTTTTGAAGTAAAGTGGAAAGATAATTAATATACGTCTATGAGAACATCCTGACCTACAAATGCCAATATTTCTAATCATTTTAGGTAGACTGTTGCTTAGTAATTAAATAACTATCCTATCATCAAAGAGGTATAATTTAGTAGTCAGTAGTGAGTCACAGAGCTCTGGATGGACTGGAGTATTCTTCAGCATTTTGCATTCAGTAAAGTGACAATTCATTCCAATGCAAGTCATTTAAAGTTATTGTATAAGTTTTATTTTAGAGCAAAATGAAAAAGTCAAATGCAGATATTTCCCCAAGATGAGAGTACAGTAATACTTCTTTCAAGATGATAGCTGTTCTCTGTGGTGCAAGGGGCCAATGTTAGCCAGAAGGTTGCTTGTTTGAGCCCATCAAGGGATGGCTATGGGCAGGATCCCTGCATTGCAGGGGGTTGCAAAATATGACCCTTGGAATCCTATTCGACTCTGCAATTCTATGATTGTATTGCAATCAATGACTTCTTGGATTATTCTTTTTGCTCTGCATTATATGCATTTGATGTGCTAAATATTTCTGAATAAGCCACTCTCTGCCTGATTGCACAGATAGCATAGGCATAATAATTTACAAAATGACTTGTTCTGTATGCAACTGAAGATTTGCCACTTTTCTCCTCTTCTGCAACTTGAAAGTGCCCGTTCTTTTAAAATCATCATAGGCTGTTTCTGCGGGATAGAACAACCTTGCCCATTTTATGGCCCTCATTCTCTCTCATCAACTGATCAACTCTGTTCCATATGATGCATTCTGAATCCTTAAGGGATATGGTACTTGGACTAGTTAACAATTTTTATTTCTCAAATATAGCTGCCCCATTACTGGACTGCATACCAACTCTTCAAGACTGATCCTAGGAAACTGGCCGTTCTTCAGTTCTTGATAGCATTATCCTCCAAATATCTGTCTAATCCTCTTTTAAAACCACCCAAGTATGTATGTGTATGTACAGTATGTATGTGTGGTTGTACAGTATGTATGTACAGTATGTACAGTATGTATGTGTGGTTGAAAATGTGTTTTTTGTCTTTTGTCTTGTTTTTATGGGATGGCATTCAATTTCGTTGCACTTGTACAACGTTGTACTTGTACTTGTACAATGACAATAAAGAAATCTTATCTTATCTTATCTTAGTTGGTGGTGATCACCGACTCCTTTCTTTTGTCAGTGCCAAGGAACTCTGAGTCTCTGCATTATTGTTATCTCTGCTCTCTGCAAATCAGTGTGGGGTGAATTCACAAGATGATCCATTGGGTTTTGACAAAAACAAACAAACCCCAAAAGCAGGATACCTGGCTCTGGTGTAGTTCCAGTGGTTCCCTATGCAGAGCTTGGCAATATTGACTTCATCTATGTAGGTCTCAATACATAAAGAAGACAAAAGGTGCAGGTTGATCAAGGACTGGGCTGATAGTAGCACAAAGGCGGCATGGACAGCTCATTCATTATGGAAAGTAGGTTTTTTTTGGCAGACATTTTCTGGTGTGTGTTTTTTTCTGCTCTCTGATAATGTCTAGTATATTATTCAGGTTGGTTTTTTAAAAATAACAATCCCTAAATTTAAAGGATTCCAGTGTAGTTCCATTAGAGTTTGGATACATGGCGTTTTGATGGAGCTGTTCCTTCAGCACCTCTGTGTTAATAAAGCCAGGAGAAAATTTTGCATGATCCAAGAAATGTTTGATGTCTTTATTGAGAGAGAGCCCTACTCCATTGTGCTTGAAAAGAGATGTTGTTGAACCATGAATCCCATCATCCCTGACCATTCATAGCAGTGGCTGGGGCTGATGGAAGATGGAGTCAAACAAGATCCAGACACACACTGCCTATCCCTGGTTTAAGTGCAGGTCTTCAAGTCCAAATCTTGACAATATTTGACAGTGAGTACTGCCACCATGGATGGTTGTGACTAACTACTATATTGTGCCTCTGAATACCAGTTGCTGGAAACTGCAGGAGGAAAGAGTGTTCTTGTGCTCTATCCAGCTTGCAGGCTTCCTGCATACATCTGGATGACAACTGTGAGAACAGGATGCTGCCAATAGATGGGCCATTGACGTGATCCTGCAGGCTGCCTTATGTTCTTAAATCTAATGAGGTCCTTCTGCTCACAAAAGTGTTTGCACAAGCTTGAGAATAAATGCAGAAACTTCTAATGCACATGGACAGCTCTTGTGCACAAGAGCAATTGTGCACAGTGGCAGTTGCTCTTTCCTTTGCTCTTACGGTTCTTGGGATCTGGCCCAAAATTGATATTCTGAATCACTATAGTGTCGAGCTTGATAATGTGTCCCTTGCTTCTTCCCCTCATCCCAAGAAAGAACATTGCAAAGAGATCAGATAAAAAACTTGAAAAAGTGCTAAGCAGGGAGCACCCAGACAACAACCTCATCTTAAAAGACTAAGTGCATCAACTGCAAGAATCTTGTAAAATATTTATTAGCTGTATGGCCAAAGGCAGCTGGAAAGCTTTTCCTTTCTAAAGGCTTCAAAGCAGAAAGGTATAGTTGGTGGTTATGAAGTCTTCCATTATGGGATGAGAAGCAGATCAAGGCGGCAGGGATAATTGGGAGTTGATGGTGCACACAGCCCTGGAATGAGCCACACGCAAATTATGCACAAGAGAAAAGGTAAAGGCACAGAATTCTCTCCTGCTTGGGCAAGAAATATTGGTAATAATAATAATAATAATTCTTTATTACGGTCGATGACACACACACACACACACACACACACACACAAAGACACATGCAGAATAAATAATAAATGTAATTTAAAATTGATCTGAGATTTGATCTAAAAGGAGTTGGCCGTCTTAAAACTAAAGTATATTAATTTAATAATTATTGGTTATAATGTTGGTTATAATATTGAAATGGCTGCATGGGAGAAATTGTGGAACGGAGATTTAAAATTTGCATCATGTTATACATTGAAGGAAACCTCTATGAAAATGATATACAGATGGTATTTATCTCGTAGGAGACTTGCCAAAATGTATAAATCAAAATCAAACTCATGCTGGAAGCGTAAAAAAAAAAAGGAAGGCACCTTTTATCATATGTGGTGGTCCTGTAAGAGAACAAAAGCCTTCTGGGAAATTATTTATAATGAATTGAAGAAAATGTTTTTAGCAAAAAAACCAGAAGCTTTCCTTTTAGGGATAGTGAATATAGAGATTCTGAAGGACCTTAAAAATCTGTTCTTGCATGCCACAACTGCAGCCAGAATGGTGTTTGCCCAGAGTTGGAAAGAAGATGCTACATCAACTAAGGAAGAATGGCTAATTAAATTCATGGATTATGACAAAATGGCAAAACTGATGGTTGTAATAAGAAGCAATGGGGGATATTAAAGAGGGGCGGATTTCTATGATGTGTTAGGATACTAGATTAGTGAAGTGGGTTATATGTGCAGCTGCCTCAAAGGACAATTTGGAAATTTCAGCTGGTGCAGAATTCAGAGCCTGTGTTGCTCACTGGGGCAAGATGGTTTAAGCATATAACACCAATCCTGGCCTGACTGCACTGGCTGCCAATCATTTTCTGGGCCCAATTCAAAGTGCTGGTTCTGACCTATGAAAATTTAAATGGTTCAGGTCCGCAATACCTCAAGGGCCACCTCTCCCCATATGAACTGACCCAGACCCTGAAATCATATTCCGGGGCACTTCTTCATGTGCCTCCTCCATGAGAGGTCCAGAGGGTGGCAACATGAGAGTGCGGCCTTTTCTGTGGTGGCTCCTCACTTGTGGAATGCTCCCCCCTGGAGCCTTCATTACATATCTTTAGGTGCTAGGTAAAAACATTCCTCTTCTCCCAGGTCTTTGTCTTTGGCCTATGGCCTTTTAAACTGTGGGTTTCACAGAATCATAAGAGTTAGAATAGACCCCAATGGACATCTTGTCCAGCCCCCTGCAATGCAGGAATCTCAGCTAAACCATCCATGACAGATGGCCATCCAGCCTCTGCTTAAAAACCTCCAAGGATGGAGAGTCCACCACCTCTCATGGGAGTCTGTTCCACTGCTGGACAGCTCTTAGTGTCAGAAAGTTTTTCCAAATGTTTAGCCAGAATCTCCTTTCTTGCAACTTGAAGCCATTGGTTTGAGTCCTACCCTCCAGAGCAGGTTTCTTTGTTACTGTGTTATGTCTTTTGGTATCTTTATATTGTACACTGACCTGTGGTCGTCGGATGAAGGGCGGTATAGAACATTAATAAATGAAAAATGAAAAATAAATTATTATAAAAAAATAAATTATTATTTTTCAGCATGAGGGGGGCATTCCCTTCTGGCCAACTCTCTGAGGGCCACATGCCCTCTAAATCATCTACCCTGACAAGCAAGAGGCATTATCAGAGTTCAAGGACAGGTTTTAGTGAGACAAAACTACTTTGGGTGGGAAGCAGAGCCATTGAGGTATGTGGACTGGGGAGACAGCCTGGGTTTGATACACATCCAACAGGCAGATTGTGATCTATCGGTAGATCACTGGACGTCTGTGGCTCCCCTAAAAAAGCTCAACAACTTCGACCTGTTGTTAAGATCGCAGTCTCTTGGGAGTTGGCCACCTCTGATATACAACATCCCAGTTACCTCAGAAGCACCGTAGAAAGAAATTTACAGAGGTAGCCATTCTGCCAGAGGATCCTGCTGCTAGTTCTGTTGAGTTTTCCTTATTAAGCACTCTTATCTGCTTTTTGACGAATATATACCTTCAGGATATCACCATCTTTCAGGCAGCACTAGTCTTCAAAGCATTTATGAGAACTATTTAGTTAAGCTTTCCTTGGGAAAGAGACGTGCTGCCTTTATGCCTTTTGAAGCAGAGGAAGTAAATTGGTAGCATGGGGCCAAAGGCTGTTACTTGGCTCAACATCATTCTGTTAGCATCTTCCTGACTTTATGCAGTACCATGCAAAAGGAATGACATGATGAGATCACAAGCATCACATCTCTCCCCTTGAGCCACCTCTACCATGAACAGATAGGTGGGTGGTCATATCAGATAGCCAAGAGCTACTTAGCATGCAAGCCTTTTCTGTTCTGCCTTTTCCACTGCTGCTGAACTGCCTTTTCCCCAGAATAGGTGAATTAATCACATTGCACATGTATTGTTTTCAAATAGAGGATGCTGCTTGCAAAGCATGCTCATTACACACTTTTGATTAAGTTCCAAACTCACTCTCTTCCCCCCTGTTAATTAAGGATTATTAAACCCACTAATTTTCTCCAAAGTTTGTTTGTTTAGGTATTTATGTGCCCGTTTTCAGTCCCAATAAAGGGCCGCAGAGCAGCTTACAGGAAAATACAAACCATTATACAATTAAAACCCAAAATTAAAATAAACATACATTTAAAGCTAAGAGCAAAAGAGAATCACTAGAATCTAATCAACCAACAGAAATTGGATGTTGTCCTCATGCATGACTCCTTGAGATGTACCCCAAAGGAAAGGATGTGGAAAACTCAGCTGTCTGAACCTGTGGTTGAACGGTAAGAAAAACACTGGGGCCTATTTTGAATAGTAGTGTGCTTGGTATCTGGTGGGTGGGGCTTGTGTGTTATCCTCCGGAATCAGTCCCTCCCTTCAGGGTGTGTTCCATTAAGAATGTATTTGCCTTTGTTTTTTCTATGAGCTTAAAGCTGAAATAAAATTGATTGATTGATTGAATGTCAGTTAAGAGCGACCAACTGCCTCTTCTTGCCTCATGATGTTGTTTTAGTTTCTCTCAGACATTATGCTATTTTGTTAGTTTTCTCTCAGTTTATTATTAAAGCATGTTTACATTTACGTGAGCCACTTATTTTTCTCAGAGAAAAAGGAACTCTGCTGAAGAATGGTGGATAATCCTAAACTTGGGTGAGTGATGGGATATTCCCAGTTTGCCAGGACATCTCCCCACCTCCACAACACAAACTGCACAGAGGCACAAGGTCTTTACTGGTTGAAATGTCCTTCCCAGTAACTATTTCAGAAGGCTCTGGAAGTCCTGACTGGGCTATGTTTCTGGAATGTGGCTCTTGTATTTCATTAAGGGCTCCTTTCTCTGGCCTGAGCCTTGCTAAATTGTTTCAATCTGAGCAAAGAAAAAAAAATGCAACAGAGAACTGTTCTAGAAAACTCAGGGCCAGCTGATGAAATTTCCTGGATAAGATGATACAGCCCTGTGTCTGGTACATTCCTGAATTTGGAAACAATTGCCAACCTGAAGGCTTCTCACAGTTGATATACAAATTGCCTAGAATACTCAAACTCCCAACACGTAAATGGAAGTATCCTTCTTCTTATGTTATCATATCAAAATAATGATTACTCTATGGAACAATCCTGTGCTGGCCATGGATGATAATAATAATAATAATAATAATAATAATAATAATAATAATAATATTTTTCTTATACCCCACCCATCTGGCTGGGTTTCCCCAGCCACTCTGGGCGGCTTCCAACAGAATGTTAAAATATAATAATCTATTAAACATTAAAAGCTTCCCTAAACAGGGCTGCTTTCAGATGTCTCCTAAAAGTCTGGTAGCTGGTTTTCTCTTTGACATCTGGTGGGAGGGTGTTCCACAGCGCGGGTGCCACTACCGAGAGCATCTCCTCTGGTAGAGCCATCGGACCTATAGGCCGAATATGGCTCCTCCTTCAGAGGCCACGGGGTCAAGCTCCTGCAAAACAGAACACACTCAGTAGTGCTTATGGATTCCTTGGCTGCTTGTTAGCCTCTCACTTGTCCCTCCTGCTTTTTCTTTCTTGAATTACACATATCCATAAAGAAGAGCAACACCCGTATCATAGCCACCAATCCTGGTATGCCAAAAGCACATTTTCTTATACAGCCAAATATTAAACAACATTTAACCCCAAACTCCTGGTTTTAATTAGCACTTGGCTTTCACACTCACCTAGTTTTGTAATGAGCCATCAATTGAATCACTAAAATGGTGCCTGCAGCTTATTGATTTTCTATGTATGCATGGTTTCTTCTCAATCCAAATCACTGTCACAGAGCTGAATGCAAAGGATTCTGTTTTAAGTATTTAAACTAGATGCCCAGAAGTCTGGATTGAAAAGTGACTTTTTAATTAGATGGGCAGATCTCAAGACTTCTGTCCTTTCCATTCATAATCATTGACCACACACAAGCACACTGCTTAGTGCAGCATGCAAAGTATAAAACCAGTTTCACAAACATAAAAATATAAATACCCATAATTAATACACAATTCATGTATTTCATACAATTTATATACTGCTTGACTCTAAAAGAAAAACAAACAAAGAAACCTCAAAGTGTTTAAACAATCTTAATAATTTATTAATAGGATTATTTTATTGTTTAACGACTTTAAGGTGTGGTTTTTTTTTACAATAACAAACAATAAAACTGATTAAAAAATACAGCACAGCAGTTTCAGAAGAATGGAAGAGAAAAGCTTTGAAAGCTTTGAAGAAGTAATCCTTTCCTACACTCAGCTTTACACTCAGAGCCAGTCTGGTGTAGTGGTTAAGAGTTGTAGACTCGTAATCTGGGGAACCGGGTTCGTGTCTCCGCTCCTCCACATGCAGCTGCTGGGTGACCTTGGGCTAGTCACACTTCATTGAAGTCTCTCAGCCCCACTCACCTCACAGAGTGTTTGTTGTGGGGGAGGAAGGGAAAGGAGAATGTTAGCCGCTTTGAGACTCCTTAGGGTAGTGAAAAGCGGGATATCAAATCCAAACTCTTCTTCTTCTTCTTACAAAGGAACATAAATGTGATTCTAGTCCTCTGAGATCTTTCTCAGGTTAGAGAGCCTTGCCCAGCACTATTTATTATCTTCCACATGGGCCGGTGAGCTAGAAATCTCCAGGTGAACTGTGATCTCTCACTTATGTCCTCCTTTAACTTGTGGCCAGCTTTTTGAAAGTGCCTTCTTAGACAATTTCCCACTGGCTTGGCAAAAGGACTCCATTTATCTGGGCAGCGTCTGTTGCAGATAAATGTAGGTAAAGACCTCTTTCCCAGACAGAAATCAGAAACATACAGCTGCACCTGAGCTCTGCAAATGATGTTCTAAAATTGCGGAAGCAATGTTCAGCCTACACAGCTGATGATCCTGGCCAGTGTATGCTGCTAATTAAATGTTGCAGAATATACATTTTTGCTTCCAGAGTGCTTGAAAGAGAACCATCTATAACAAAAGCCACAAGGAAGAAAATTCACAGAGCTAGTTCCCATATATAGTAGCATCATGTGGGTATGGGCTTATCCATTACCTTTTGCCCCACTATTTCCAGGCATAGGTCTGCCCTTTAAAGCTCTGTGTCAGAACACACACACACTCTCTCTCTCTTTTTACCCTAGACCTTTCCCCATAAAAACCCACTTTTTAAAGCTCAGGCAATTTGAAGAGCAATTTGGGTTTTCCGTGGATTGCTGTTTGCTCTGATTCAGCTTTAAAGAATAGGTTTTCTCAGGGAGAGCTCTGGAGCAAAGTGTGAGCACTCGGACAAGAAACTTTAGAGTGTGAACCATTTCTGAGACCTCCAGGTATACCTGTAGGACGGTATATAAATTCAATGAATGCCTGGAAAGTGTGGAGTGGGGTGTGAGAGGGCCAGAACATTCCCAATCATATCCTGTTGAAGTAAGGGAAGCGAAATTGCAGCTAAGCCACTCATGGGGGCTGCTCACATGGGTTACTGCACAGCTGAACTATCCTGAAGAAGCAGACCAATCCTATGGCAAAACACAAATCAAAACAAACATGGGCTAATAAGATCAACAGAAAATCTTAATAGAGTCCTTCTTGTGCAAGGATTAGCACAACTGGGCTTTCCCTCTCTTTTCATCCCCTGCCCAATGGCCCTGGGAAGGTCAGGAGGGAATTAACTTCCTTGTAACAGAAAGTGCCTCCTCCTTTCTTACTTCGGCTCTTATTTGTAATATATCCCTGTTGGAATAACAAACTGGTGCCCACATCACCTTGCATCATCTTAGTGCCTCAATTTGTTTTTAGGAGCTTCCTGTCTCTCTCTTTATCATCAAATAGAGACATTCCTATTACTAGCATTAGTATTATGCCTAAATAACATCATTTCTGGGGGCTTAACAGCCACAGCAACAACTCAAAATTAAACAAAATAAGATCACACAGTATCGCACAGTATTATGCCCTGCATAATTATACATCTCCCTAAACAGAAACCATCAGAGTTAGCTCTTAATTAAGACAGGTGGCAGAATTCTGGAAAATTGGCTCACCAGTCCTCCAGCAAAGTTTCAACAATGAAAATAAGGGTGGTGATTCATATGAGATACCATATAATGAGACTCCCAAAATATAAATAGAAAAGATTACAGTGACTAAAGGAAAATGCAATATGCATTTTCAAAATATAGAACTGGGTAAGCACATTGTGATGATTCATAAACAGCCTTTCCATATGCTGAATAATAAATATGCAGCAGTACCCATTTTCATGCATGATCTTGTGTATGGTGGGGGCATTGCACTTCCTCATAATCTACATGGAGGAAATGATTCTTCCACCTGTCTGATCTTGCCCCTACTGCCTTATAACAGACTAGAATAACAAGAGGATTGGGTGTATAATTCTACAATTAGCTACATTCAGGAGATTAACAAAAAAGCCACAGCAGGTCTTAGTCTTCCCCCAAACAATCCTGAAGGCTTTGTCTTGGACACCAAACTTGCCTTTCTCAGAACACTCCATAAGATCACCTTCGAAGATCCAAGGACACATTGTAAGTAATAAAAGTTATTGGCATTCATTTTAGGAATTGCATCAAATTCCTTGGACACTCCAGTAGTCGCAAAACTTTAGGCTTTTAAACCATGCTTGTAAAACCCTGGGAATACCTGCAAAACTATCCCATTTCCTGCAGCATTCCTTCATCATTTGGGAACTCATGCTCCCTCACTTTTGACATTTTAGTTCTGGACTAAACCACTGAGCCTCTTGTGCTTGCCAATCAGAGGGTTGACCGTTCAAATCCATGTGATGGGGTGAGCTCCCGTTGCTCTGTCCCAGCTTCTGCCAACCTAGCAGTTCGAAAGCACACCAGTGCAAGTAGATAAATAGGTATCACTATGGCGGGAAGGTAAACAGCGTTTCCGTGCGCTCTGGCTTCTGTCACAGTGTCCCGTTGCACCAGAAGCTGTTTAGTCATGCTGGCCACATGACCTGGAAAGCTGTCTGTGGACAAATGCCGGCTCCCTTGGCCTGAAAGCGAGATGAGTGCTGCGACCCCATAGTCACCTTTGACTGGACTTAACCATCCAGGGGTCCTTTAGCTTTCTACCTTATTATGTGCCACCTGCACCATTCCAGTAGCAGAGCACATATACAGTTTAATTAAAAATAAGAAAAAGCAGCAAATAGGCACTCCACCACTTGCAGTTTTTCTCTACCCTTTCCTTACATCCCTTGTGTTATGTTAGAATACAAAAACAAATCAGTAATGGTGCTAGATCTACACTACTGGAGTTCTTTTATGGGTAAAAGGAACAAATGATGTCCACTATCTCTTAGGCAAAATCCCGCAGAAGGGCGATGTTCCCACATGGAGATATGCATATGAAACTGAAAGTGCCGCCCTCTGGAGCAAATCACTTTAATTGCGTCCTATCTGCTGCGTAATTGCCCTGTAAACAGAAGCACGCATAGAATAACAAGAGGATTGCATGCATAATTATATACAATTAGCTGCATTCAGTGTTCCCTTCTCTACTTATTTCTGATGAACACCCTCTTGCAAATTGCAGGCTGAGCAACTGGGCAAGGCAAATAAAGCAGGGAGGCCAGTGCCATTCATTATGGGGACAAGAGAAGAGCATCTGAGGCAAAGGCTGAGCTCTTGGATGTTTCATTGTGGCAGTATGAGGCACTGGGGTGGCGTTGGAATGCCATCAGATCAAGTGCGGCACTATTATCTGTTCTGTTCAAGGGATAGTTGAAGGGAATTGAAAGTGTTGGATGCAACTCAGTAGCTGTGCCAGCTGCCAGGTGGGCATCTTAAGTCAGTTTAGAGAAAAGGCAAGGGAGATTGAAGTTTATCAAATTATGCATGGCATGGAGAGAGTGGATACGAGAAAAGTACTTTATCCATTTCTTATAACACTGGAAACTCAATGGATAACAGAAAGTACTTCACAAAGTACAACAGTTGACCTATGGAACTCACTCCCCCAGGAGGCAGGGGTGGCCCCCAAACCAGATGGGCTTTGAAGAGTATGAGACAATTCATGGAGAATACATCTATCAGTGTCTACTATTATGAGGGCTATGGTAACCATTTTGAGGTTTTTAACTGTCTTGAGGGGTTTTTCTTACAATCATGGCATATAAATTTATGAAATAAATTATTGTTCCACCAGTTGCTGGGGATCACAGGAGGGGAGAGCTTTCACATGCCTGGTTCTCACAGGCTTCTGGTTAGCCACTGAACTAAATGAGCCAGTGGCCTGATCCAGAAGGTTCTTCTTACTCTTGTAAAAGCCTGAGTATTGCACCAGCCATTTTGTTTCATTGTGAAGCAAAGTAACAAAAGCTGGAAACAATTGCTCTTGCACACATCATGAGATTTTTTAAAAAAAATATATTCACAGGTATCAAAATGCTTTGATTATTAAACCAGATATGGGCAATGTGAACAGTGTAAGACCATGCATGCACCCTATGTTTGGGGGTTGGACCAAATGACCCTTGGGGTCATTTGCTACAATTCTATGATTCATGTCATGACGAACAAACCACTCCCCATGGAAGGTTTGCAGCCAGATCCCAGGGAAGGTTTGCAACCAGCTGAAGGAAACAGCCAGGAACAGAGAGGGTTAACTGCCAGGCAGGATGAGCATTGGCTAGTGTCAACTCCCCGCTCCTTGGAATGTGAGTTGATAAGGAAATGACTGAAAGGGAGCCAGAACCCTGCCAACGCTCATGAGAAGTGCAAAATGCCTTGAACAGAGGAAGGAAGCAGTTTATCAGGCAGGAAAGAGCTAAGAGAACAGCCCCTCAGAGAATGGGGAAGAGGTGGGAGCTGACCCTCTCAGTCCAAGGTCTTGGTGAATGGGAGGGCTCCAAGACCGGAAGCAAAACAAGAGGCACCAGAAGTGAAAGTTCAGTTGCTTCTGGTCTCGTGGGAAGCAGTCTTCAGAAGGGTCATCATGATTGATGAGACTGGCGGCTTGTTAGAGCCATCCGGCGAACTCTGTTTTTGCAATAAATCTTCCTTTCTAATTAACTACGCTTGCTGTGTTATCAAGATGGGAACCAGGACTCCTGACAATTCACATCTGGCTGTCTCAGACTAGGCCATACTCACATGTTACAGTGATCACATGGAGGGCTTTTTCATGCTGGTCTTGCTTCTTATGATAAGTGGATGCACCAGACCCCAGAAATTAAAAACATGTGTCAGCAACCAGCATGCACAGTTGCCACGCACAATGTAAACTGGCACCTAAATAGCCTGCCCTGGAACATTCTTGGTTACAAACAGTTTACTGCAACTCTCATTCATGAGTAAGATTCTCTTGGAGGAAAGACTGTGTTTTGGTCACAAGAGAGTTAAGAATAAGGGAAGGAATCTCTTCTCCTGCACACAGCTGAGTGCAAGCTGTGCGTGGGCGGGCAACAGCATAGACACTAGCAACTGTGGAATTGGAGGAGGCATATTTCTTGATGGAGGAGGTGCTGACCTCTCTCACCAAGATGCAATCCACCCACACAAAAAAGGCTGATGCCACAGCCCCAGGGGATGTAATGGCCAATCACTGCCTCTGCTGGAAATACAAAAAGGCATGTTATTTAATCCTAATGATGCTAGGATGCATAGCCTACAAATGTGTGTGTGTCTCCCTCTATTAAAGAGAGAGAGAAAAAAAACTTTACACAGCCCAACTTCAACACAAGGGGATAAAAACTTTCATTTTCTGATGTTTTTAACCCTTTGTATTGAAGTTGGGCTATGTAAACTATTCCCCCCCCCCAGTTTCCATCAGTTTCCTAGAAAAAGATTTAATACAAAAACCTTGAAACAAAGAAATATTACAAGAAATTAAAATATTAAAACACAATATTCTAAATTAGTTAATCAAGTAATATAGAGGAAAATAAAAGGACTGAGGCAAAAGAACTTTGAATTTGCAAATACCAGTACAGTTACTAGTCTGGCACTTAGAAACAAACAAACAGAGAGTGATTCATGGAATAACTGAAAACAGAACTTATATAAGTAACCTAAAAGAAATAAGACATGAATTTGTGACCATTTATTCTAATATACATAAGAGAGAAAAAGATCAAAAATTAATAGTGGATTATCTGAAGGGTTGTAAAGTGGCCAAAATCCCAGGGGAAAAGGCAAATATATTAAATGGCCCAGTTACGATGGCGGAAGTCTAACAGGCTCGTTAACCAAACAAAACTCAGCAAGGCCCCGGGTCCAAATGGACTTCCTGCCATTATAAGAAATTCCAAGATGAGCTAGTATTACCACTGAAAGACATCATGAATATAGTGTTAATTTCAGGACAAATTCCAGAATCATGGAAGGAGGCATATATCACTCTAATTCCAAAAGAGGACAAAGACCAACTAAAACCAGAAAACTACCAACCAATATCACTTTTAAATTGTGATTACAAATTATTTACAAATATATTAAAAAAAACATGCTTAAAATGTGTTGAATAAGCTGATCCATAGGGATCAAGCGGGATTTCTCCCTGATAGGCAACCTGAAAAACAACGAAGAAAACATTATAAACATAACAGAATATCTGGAGGTACACAACAAAAAACAGGCTGCCCTGATCTTTCTTGATGCAGAAAAAGCATTTGACAACACCTCCTGGTTATTTATGAAAGAAGTGTTTAAAAAATGGAACCATGCGAGGCCTTCTTAAGAGGTATCAATGCTTTATATAAGGAACAATGGGCTAATATTATAGTAAACAACATCATCTCAGAAAAATGCATTATGATGAAAGGAACAAGACAAGGGTGGCCTACTTTCTCGGCTATTATTTATCCCCACCCTAGAACTTTATTGCAAAATATAAGGAACAAAAATAAAAATTTGGGGGACTTCCGGCGGCGACGCCATCGCGGAGCGGTCGTGGGTTGCCTCGGCTGCGAGGCGCCCAGTCCGTCCCGGGGGGTTGGAGCCCCGCTACCGCAAAGCGGGGCTCCGGTGGGGTGCGGAAGAGCGTCCCGCACCCTGGGCTCCCCGGCTGTGCCCATTAGTGCTCCGAACCCTTCCCTCTCGCTCTCCTGTAAAGGGGGAGTGGGGGTGAAGGGACAACGGAGCCGGGCTATAGGGGACATGCCCCAACCGGGATGTAAATGCGGCGGTCACCCCCGCGACGAGCGTCAAGTTCTACCTGTGATTTTTGGAATTAAAGAAACCCGGTGGTCGTGAGTATTCGATTGGATTAGATTTTATGCTTTTCGGATGATCCGGGGGGAAGTGGAAAGGAAGCCTGCCTCCCTCCCTTCGGGGGGAAAGAAATTAACCAGCTTAAGTGACTGCTGCTACAAAATTGGCTACAAAGTATTCGAACTTTGATAAATGAGGCTGTTAAAATCTCCCTTTGGGGAGTAAGTTTGCGGAAAATATCTCCGTTTAAAGTTTTGGTCTTTGCGCTCTGGCTTCAGGAAAAATGGCGATGAAAAGTCTGAATCGACGTGGAAAATAACTGCTATAAAAGGAAGAACATAGAGATAGGAACTGAATTTGATATCCATCCCCTCTCTCAATATGCTGGGACTTTGTGTTTGAACGTGTTTTGAACTCTGGACTAACGGATGAACAAAGGCTTATTGTTTGAAGCTGGAACTGCTTAATCGGAAAGTGAAAGTCTTGAGTGGGAGTATGAAATTTTTTTACTTCCCACAGAGGAGGCTTTTCAAAGCTTTGATACGATGGAGGAAACCTTGGCAAAGAGCTGAAAGGGATGTTTGAAGGATGGAGAGAAATGACAGGGCGACTCCGGGAAAAGGATCCGTTCTTTGGGGGTGGCAGCCCCGGGACGGTAAGATTTGCTATATCCAGACCCCGAGGTGTGAGCTCGGGGGTAAGGGACAAAGAATTAAGATATTTACAAAAAGAAGAAGAATGGTACAAAGAAGAGGAGCAGCCGAAAGAAGATGAGATGGGTACCCTGAAGCTCGATGCAAGGTCTGTTGCGAACTGTGCCTGGATCTGTGGACATATGGGAAAAGAGGACAATTGGAAGATGGGTTCCGGTGATAGACGGAGAAGGATATGGACAGAGGGGGAGTAGGGTGAAGTATTAAGTTTAAAATTTAATGGTCTGTTATGATATTCTGAATCGGAGGGTGAAGATTGTTAGTTTTATTTGGTTTTTTTATATAAGAAAGGAGATATTGAAATTTTATAGTATTAGCAGCAGGATAAAGGACAGAAGAAGTTAGTATAGATTGATAAATAATTTGTTATGATTATGGTGTATTATTAGTCAATATAGACTAAGATGATTAAGATGATTGTTTCTTTTAACTGAGTTTATCTTTAGAGGGAAGTTGTTAAAAAAGTAGATTATGGATATGAAACCGAAGGTGAAAAGGCAGGGGAAGTCAACCGTCAAGATTCGGAAATAGAAATTTTTTTTAATGTATATAAACAAGAAGAATCCTGGCAATATTTGTATTGTTCTATAATTGTATTTGTTATAATTGTATAATTGGAGGTGTGGGGTGGGGGTGTATGTTTTGTTATAAAATGCCAATAAATTCTTTATAAAAAAAAAACAAAAATAAATTTGGGGAATAAAAATGAGGCAAACAAATAAAAGCCTTCGCAGATGATATTGCCTCAAATCTGGAACAACCTTTAGAAAGTGTATTAGAGCTAATAACGGAGATAATCGAATTTGGAAAATTGGCGGGCTTCAAAATAAATAAAGAAAAACCAAAATGTTAGTCAAGATCATGGATAATCAAGCCAAAAACAAATTAGGGGAAATAACTGGCTGGAAAATAGAGGAAAAAGTACTTCAACTTAGGAGTGCGGCTATCGGTAAATCATCATAACACTCCCAGACTTCAAATTGTATTTTGAAGCTGCCTGCCTGTGCTGGCATAAAAGAGTAGATTCTGCTAGAAAATACACAGTTGCTAGACTTGGAGGGCCATGATGTCAAATACGGTTAGCAGCTTGTATTTGGAATGGCAAAGCAGGAATACAGAAAAGCTTTGCCAACCATGTTATGAGAAAAACTTAATTAGGGTATGGGAAAAATACAAAAGCATAATAGAAAACACCAAGGTGGCTATCCCCAATAGAAGCTCAGACAAGGAAAAATAATAATATGAGGGATAACTGGGGTACCTGTAATGAATTGTTAGACTTCTCAGAAGGAGAACCAGAATGAAAAAAAAAAAATGAAGAGATTAAGAATATATGTCAGACTGGCTAAATTATCATCAAATCAATTCAAACTTAAGGTAGATAAGAAATTGGGATTTGCAGAAAAACTATCACAATTTGAAAAAGAAATCTAGAGTTAAAAATTTATCAAAGATATATAGAATGTTACTTGACACCAGCAAACTAGCCAAAATGTCTAGATCTAAAGATGACCTATGCCGGAAGTGCAAAGAAACAACCGGCACATTTTATCACTCATGGTGGTCTTTAGAATAATAAAATAATTTTGGGAGATGGTATATAACAAACTTAAGACAATGTTTAGAAGAACGTTTCCCCCAAACCCAGAAGCTTTCCTTCTGGGAATAATAACAACAGAAATCTCCAAAAATCAATTACGCTATGGTTTACGTGGCAACAGCTGCCTGAATTCTGGTAGCAGAAAAGTGGAGAACAGATGAAGTACCAACACAAGAGAATGACATCTTCTCCTGGGCTGTAGGGATCTCTTTAGAGGTTCTTTGCATCTGTCACAGGGAGAGGCAAGAGAGAGAGTGGCTGCCGTCCTGAAAGAAGCACAGCGCCTTTGTGGTAAATGGGGAGAAACTGGGATAAATAAAAAATGGACAGATTCAATCATCCTTACCTGGAAAGAGCCATCTCCCTCCCTCTCTCTCTCCCTCTCTCTCTCTCTCTCTCTCTCACACACACACACACACACACACACACGTGTCTTAACCTGGTTGGGCACTCATAAGGTCTCTTTTCTCCATGAATATATGAGAAGAGGCTTTCTTCTGTTATTCATTGCTCAGTGCATTGAAGTGGATACTGATTTCAAAGGTGTTAATCAGTAAAGCTTGTTTGAACTCACTGAGAAATTCAATAATCACGCCGGAACTCAGAATGCAAGACAGGGCTTGGCATAGCTAGGCAAGGAGGGAGCTGCAGCTGCTCTGGAACGTGTTGCTACAATCTAAACAGCAATTCAGAAGTTTAATTGGGTAGAGGACAAGGGTGCATGAGGAAGAAGAGACAGATACACTCTGGAAACACCTACAAAGCTGGAAACTGCCAGCCACCACAAGGAAATGTGGACAGTCTTCCACACACTTGGTCAGTACCACAGCACCTGGATTGAGTCCTCTGTGTCACCTGCCTTTCTCCTAACTAGCTGGGATGGAGGTGAGGGTTTGTGCTGGGTGCTACATTAGGCTTCCCAGCATCCATGGATGCTGTTGCGAGCAGGCACACAGCAATGATATTGGAAGGTCTGTCAAAGTGTCTAATGCAAGCCCTCTATCCCAACCCTGAACGTTAGGGGGGAAGGGGTGACGGGGAGGACATATGTGGGTGCTGTAGTGGAAGTGAGGTGAGCCAAACTACTCCAATTAGAATTAGGCCCATATCCTGGAGGGGCCTGCACCCAATCCTAATTGGAATGGGGGAGGGGGGAAACACCAGGAATCCCGTGTCTGAACTCCCCTTCATTTTGGATTCCAATTCACCACCAGCTGCCAGTACCTATTAGTGTTACCCCCTCATTTCAGATATCCGACAAACAGATAAAGCAGAAGGATGTACGTGTGAGGAAATTAATTACCTCCCTCCTGCCAGAGGCACATCTAGCAGCTTCATTGTACAGCTTTCACTATATGTTGAACTCTTCAACAGTTCAGGTATTTTGTTTGATGCTTTGTGTGGAACTGCTTCTTTTGTTTTTATAATTGCATATAAAACTTTGCGGGTGTCAGGAATTTTACTTTTTGAAATATGGCAACCCTAGGCAGGTAAGACATCTCACAAATAAATAAATGAATAACTATCAACACTCCTTCCACACCTTTCACTGAACATCTGAAGGCTGACCCCAGCCCAAGACATATTTCCCCACCCCACCTCACAAAATAATATTTTAATCACTTGTTAACCTCCCTAAAAGTGCAAACATAACAAAAAGAAAGAAAGCAAAAAATCAAAACTGTAAAAATTAATGTGCCATAGCCTGAAATGACAAAGGTACAAAGATACCCTTTACGGATAATAAAAATATGTAAAAATAAAAGTATTCTCCACCTGTGAGTTCTGTCACTATTGAGAATGAAGGTTCTATAAAGTCTTAGAGCAGGCATAGGCAACCTTCGGCTCTCCAGATGTTTTGGCCTACAACTCCATGATCCCTAGCTAACACAACCAGTGGTCAGGGATGATGGGAATTGTAGTCCGAAACATCTGGAGAGCCGAAGGTTGCTGACCCCTGTCTTAGAGGAACCAGATGTTTGTATAGAGTGATGGCACTGAGCAACTGTGTGCCTCGATATTAATAGAAGGGGGGGGGAAATCATGCTGTATTGGGGGGGGTCAAGTTGCTTGAGTTCTGCCCTTTGGATAATTCTAGCTTTGCCAAACCCTAGTGCACCAGCAATTCAAATTCTAAGATTGATGGTGTTCCAGGATTTCGCAATACTACCCTGGGGCTACTGCTAAGAGATGGGACAAGTTGCTACTTGAGCAGAAGTGCAGGATGGCACAGCTTCAAATGCAGAAGTCAACTGGACTGGCAGTTGAGTCAACACTGCTGATGCAGTGGCATCCTCCATCACCCCTGGTGGTGGCAGGCTAGCTGAAGAGACAGAAGGCAGGCCATGCATAATACCCACTGCTACATCTTTCAATACTTCACCACCACTCCCTTCTTGCTTCCCAGCAACGAGGCTGCGTCCTGCTGCCTAATTATAGAGTCGACCCTTATTATACAGTCGACCCTGGTGGAGGTAAATCTTTAACAAGGAAAATATTGTATTGTGCACGCACAATAATGTAGAATTGATTTATTTGACATGAGAACATAAGAAGAACATAAGAAGAGCCAGCTGGGTCAGGCCAGTGGCTCATCTAATCCATCTAGCTGAAATCCAATATAGGGAAAGAGGTGGTGAGGGAACCCCTAGCTACTTTAAATGCATCCAAATCTCCAGGGCCTGATAAGCTGCATCCAAGGGTACTAAAGGAGCTTGTGGATGTAATTTCAGAGTCTTTGTCTATTATCTTTGAGAATTCTTGGAGAACAGGTGAGGCCCCTACAGACTGGAGGCGGGAAAATGTTGTCCCCATCTTCAAAAGGGGGGGAAAGGAAGATCCAGGTAACTACTGACCAGTGAGCTTGACATCGATACCAGGGAAGGTCCCAGAACAGGTAATTCAACAGTCGGTCTGTGAGCATATAGAAAAGGATGCTCTGATTGCTAAGACTCAGCATGGGTTAATCAAAAACAATCTCATTTTAAAAAAGAAGTTACAAGCTTGGTGGATCAGGGGAATGCTGTGGACATAGTGTATCTTGATTTCAGCAAGGCTTTTGACAGTCCTCCTTTGCATTCTTGCAGAGAAGCTGGTAAAATGTGGACTGGATGAGATAACTGATGGGTGACTTTGTAGCTGGTTGACTACAAACCCAAAGAGTGCTCACTAACAGTTCCTCATCATCCTGGAAAGAAGTGACAGGTGGGGTGCCACACGATAAGGTTCTGTCCTGGACTCGTTGTTGTTCAACATCTTTATAAATGGCTTGAGGGGATGCTCAACCTATTTGCAGGTGACACCAAGCTGGGAGGGGTAGCCAATGCTGTGGAAAACAGAATCAGGATTCAAGATGACCTTAACAGATTGGAGAACTGGACCAAAACTATCAACATAAATTTCAATAGGGACAAATGTAAAGTTCTGTACTTAGGCAGGAAGAACCAGCTGCTTGTGGGAAAACCCACAAGCAAAAGCTGAGCTCAAGAGCACCCTTTCCTCCTGCAGTTTCCATGAATTTCAATGTTGTGATTGTGCATTAATGTTCCATCGGAAATGAGGTTTAAAGTGATGGATGTGAATATGCTATATGTCTTGGGAGGTAATGCTGCCACAGACGCCCTCATGAAGCTTGTACAATAAAAGTGGGAGGGAAGGGTGACACTGTTTGTTCTGACTGCCTAATAAAACAGTTAAATAAGAATTATCATTTGCTTTTAGAACCGTTATTAAATTTCACATTTGAATGCAGCACCATTCATAAACAGATATACTGGAAGTAGCCTCAGCAGAGAAGAAAAAAATATTAATGGGCTAGATTTACCGGCTTATGAGAAAGCATTATGAGAACGACATCAGTGTAATGTAATGGGGACATACACACAACAACAACAACAACATTATATGAGCAAGAGGTGTACATGTCAAAGGCAAAGAGACTATAGATGGTATGGGTCAGCTCACACCAGGGAAATATTTAGGGTCAGCAACTGGGATACAGAAGTTCACACCCAAACCACTAAGGCATATGGAAACATACACATTTGCTGCATGAAAACTGTATACAATTCTAATTATTTCTCCAGTAGCTTGTTTAAGCTGGCAACAGATCCACTGACTTGAGTTTCTGCTGTGCCCCCAGCAGCACATCCATTACCCACTGATTAATCCATATACTAATGCCATTGAGCCACCACAAGACACGAGTCCAAAGGGAGTTTGACCTAGATGTGGGAAATGTCACGGAGGTTTTAACACCACCAGAGATGGATTGTGGGACATTAGCACATCCAAAGGTTAAGTGGCACCCACAGAACGCAGGGTGGCTTTGTCAGCATGGAGCTGTAACGCTGAGGAAAGTTCATCTCATGAAGTGATAGCACAGAGTGTAGAAGAATGCTGTTAGGTGCCATAACTTGATTCTTTGGGTGCATAATTTGTCTTCTCAAAATTTATAGTAAGAGAATCAGAAATAAAAGGTGCTATGCATTCACACTGAAGTCAACAGTGCAGTACTAATGTGCAAGCAGTAACGATGGGATTCCCCCTTCATTTCTCTGGGGCCACCCCCCAAATCCAGGACCAGCCTGCCCGTGAGGCAGCTGTCTCAGGATGCGAGGCTCAGGACATTTGGGAAGGGGGTCAGATCCAGGCATGTGAGGAGTGTGCTGCTTGCTGCCTGCCTCTTCCTCCTCCACCCAGCGGCGGAACAAGGAGGGGGCACCACCCCCTGCGACTCCCAAGCCGCCACCCGGCACCCCTTCCGTGCGGTAGTTGCTGTGTGAGCAGCTACCGCAGGGAAGGGATGCCGCTCGCACCCGGCAGCCCGGACAGATTGTGCATGTGCAGCAGCCCGGACAGACTGTGCTCTGTAGCGCGCATGCGTCGTGATGTCATGACGCACAACGCTATGGAGCGGCACCCTGCCCCCGGGAAGTGCCCCCGTGTTTGCCGCTCCAGGCAGCAAAGTGGCTCTGTACGCCACTGCCTCCACCCCTATGTCTTCATCCTCCTCCACTTCCCAAATTTAATTTCCCCACCGCTAATTCCTCTCCCCATCTACTGCCACGGACTCCTCTGCTCCCCTGGCCAGCCTCCTTTTCAGCCTCTGTTTTATTTCCCGTTTCTCATCATCACTGTCAGTGGTGACACATTGGGGTGGGGTAGGGGTCATAGTGATTGGGGGAGGAGTCATAGTGATCAGTGAGGAGCAGGGAAGGTTAGAGGCAAAACCATCCCCAGTGGCAAAATGTCCTTGCCCAGCTCTGTCCAAATTTGCTTCAAAGGGTTCCCTCCAACCCCTGCTTTTTTTTCCAGCTGGAACTCACCGGAACTCTTAGGTGGGCACAATTGCTATTCTAAGAGAATGTGGGAAGTGTTCATGGTGAGTTTGGCACCTCTTTTTCTAGAAAAATAGCACTGTCTATTCCAAGCATTCAGCACAGTGCTAGTTCAGACCTAGGCTTCATCCACACTGGAGTTTACTGTGTGCGACTTCCGGCGGCGACGCAATCGCCGGGTGGTCGAGGGCTGCTTCGGGTCCGAAGCGCCCTGTCCATCCCGGGGGTCAGGAGCCCCGCTACCGCAAAGCGGGGCTCCGGTTGGGGTGCGGGAAGAGCGTCCCGCACCCTGGGCTCCCCGGCAGCGCCCGCGGAGGCTCCGAACCCTTCCCTCGCTCCCCCTGTAAAGGGGGAGTGGGGGTGAAGGGCAAACGGAGCCGGGCTTCGGGGACATGCCCCAACCGGGATGCAAATGCGGCGACAGAGCCCGCGGTGAGCGTCTAAGTTCTACCTTTGAAGAATGGAGCTAAAGGAACCCGGTGGTCGTGAGTAAAGAATTTGAACAGAAATCGTGCTTTTGGAACGATCCGGGGGAAGGAGAAAGGCAGCCTGCCCTCCCTCCCTTCGAGCTTAAGAATCTAACCAATTTGAGTGATTGCTGCTACAGAACTGGCTACAATGTATTCAAAATTGACACATGAGACTGGCAAACTTTTTTTCCGGGAAGTTAACTAGAGGAAAACATTTCCTTTTAAAGTTGCGGTATTTGCGCTCCAGCTCAGGAAAATGGCGACGAACAAAGAGGGGAGTAGAAATATGACACCCGCTTCCTCCTCCTCTGCCAGTATGCTGGGTTTCGTCCTTGAACTGGTATTGAACTCTGGACTAACGGACGAACAGAGACTCACTGCCTTGAAGGTGGAATTGCTTTGTAGAAAAGTCAAAGTCTTGTGTGGGGGTCTGAAATGGAACCAATTGCCCACAGAGGAGGCTTGTAAAACTTTTGATACTTTGGAAGAAAGCCTTGCCAAGGAGTTGAGAGGATGGATGGAAAGATGGAAAGATATGAGTGAGCTACTTCGGAGAAGAAATTCGCTTTTTGGGGGTGGCAGCCCCAAGGCGATGTCAAGATTTCTTATATCCAGTCCCCGAGGTGTGAGCTCGGGGACCAGGGACAGAGAATTAAGGTATCTACAAGAAGAAAAGGAATGTTACAAAGAACCGAAGAAGCTGAGAGATGATGAGATGGACACCTCCGAACTCGTGGCAAGGAGTGGTTTGGACTGTGCCTGGATCTGTGGACGCTTGGAGAGGGAGGAGATATGGAAGTTCAGTGTTGATGCCACCAGGAGAAGAATAATGGACAGAGGGGGTGTGGGGTGAAGCATCAAGTAAAATTTTAAGTAGTCTGATATGGTAAATTGAAATCGGAGGGTGAATACTGTCATCAATACTTTGTGATTTTTTTTTTATTTGAACATGAAAGGAGATATTTCAAGTTATTATGTAATTAGCAGCAACCTTAAGGATAGAAGAAATAGATTAGATGGGAATGATTTGTGAAGATCTGTGAGGTAGAGTATAAGTAAAGTGAATTTAAGTGGATTAAGTTTATGGATCAAGAAGATTAAGATCAAGATGTAGATTAAGATGAAATTGTTAAGATTAAATGAACTTTTTTTTTTTGTTTTTTTTTGCAGGAGAAATGGTTATAAAATAGATTAAGGATATAAACTCGAAGGTGAAAAGGCAGGGGAAGTCAATGGTCAAGATATGGAAATAGAAATTTTTTTTTTCTAGAAAGATGCAATAAGAAAACTTGACACTGTTTGTATTTGTTCTATTTGTTTTGCATTTGTCTAATTGTAGGGGTGGGTGTGGGTATATGTTGTTATAGAAAAATGCCAATAAATTCTTATAAAAAAAAAAAAGGAGTTTACTGTGTGCTTGCAGCCATTTACATTCCCATTATATATGCATCGTCCACCTGATGTTACCTTCAAACACACCAGTCGCAGTGTTTTCCCCCTTGTAAATTTGGGTTTACCCAATATAGGGATAATTCAATAATCTGGGGGAGATTGGGCTTCAAACCGCTTCACTCAGGGTTGCAGACTATTTGTTTTGCTGTTTAGAGGTGGGTAGATTAATCATCCCTTTCTGCTACTTGCCTTTCCATGCTCACTACTTCCTCAATGCTACCATTTCTTTCTGGCTGTGCTCATAACTAATTCCAATGTGTTCCTATATATATATATTTCTTTTACTCCCTCAAATCTGCACAAAAACAGGAAACCACACAAGCAAACCACGTTAAAGATTTCTATATTAGATATTACACAACAATCCCCCTTTGATTCCTCATATTTCCACAAAATCAGAAAACTACAGAAGTGTGTCTTGAGAATTCTCACAGAGCTACAGTTTAACAAACAACCCCTCCTCAGAGGAAACTCCGAGAATTGTAGCTCTGTGAGGGGACTATAGAACCCTCAGCACCCTTAACCAAACTACAGGTCCCAGAATTCTTTGGGCGAAGCCATGACTGTTAAAAAAGTAACATCATAGTATTTTACATGGTGTGGGTGTCGCCTTGGTGTAGGAAAAATGGTGTTACGATCATAGCATTAATAATATAATTGTAGAGTTGGAAGTGTCAAGTACACAACTGTTCCAGTTTTTATCTGTGGAGGGTTTTCAATGTTTGTTCATTCAGAAATAAGTTCCGCCAAGTTTAATTAGGCTTACTCCCAGTCAAGAGAGCATATGATTACAGCGTAACAGCACAAGCCTACGCTGGTTTACTCAGAGGTAAGTCCCACTGTCCCCAAGAAAGCCTAGTCCCTAGAAATGATGTTTAAGATCATAGCCAAAGGCAATTTGATTACCAGTTTCCTACATCCTGTGGCTGAGGCTCAGCATTCATATGTGGTTGATCTTATTTTGAGTCAAGCGAAACCATTTGCTAATGGTATCTCAGAGCTGTAGCCTCTGTAGCTGTCTGGAGCCTGGTTTCAAACACAACAAATGCTTCATCTAGCAGAAAGAGGCATTTGTGACTAGAAATGATTGCTGCACAGTTTTCTTTATGTTAACAAAGCCTTATCAGTTAATGGCTGGCCAAACAAAATGAAGTCCAAAAATAATGGATAATACGATAAGGCATTGGGCAGAAGTACTGTAAATGGGCAATTTCCTTGGCTGGGGCTCTGCATTCCATCGCCATTCATTTTTGCTTGGAAACCCAAGAACTTTGCTTTCTTCAATCCAAGGGCAGCATGAAGTGCAATGCTACCAGATCAGTGCTTTGCAAGGTTTACGTGGCCATTGCATTTACTTGGCAGTTCTGGCCGTGTTTTCTTCATTGGCACAGAGTCTTCATTAGAGTTAAAGAAATCCACCCCCAATTTTGTAATGCTGCATAGATTTCCAAACATGTTTTGGGTGGGCAAATGCTCATGCTAAACACATCACTTCAATCTGTATATCTTTTGTAAACTCTAATTCAGAGGTGGGGGAACTGGAGAGCCAGCATGATGTAGCTGTTAGAGTGCTGGTCTAAGACCTGGGAGACTGGGGTTCTAGTCCCCAATTGACCATGAAGCTCACTGGGTGTAAAGGTAAAAGGTAAAGGACCCCTGGACGGTTGAGGACAGTCAAAGGTGACTATGGGGTTGCGGCACTCATCTTGCTTCAGGCCAAGGGAGCTGGCTTTTGTCCACAGACAGCTTTCCAGGTCATGTGGTCAGCATGACTAAACCACTTCTGGCACAATGGGACACCGTGACGGAAGCCAGAGCGCACAGAAATGCTGTTTACCTTCCCACTGCAGCGGTACCTCTTTATCTACTTGCACTGGTGTGCTTTTGACCTGCTAGGTTGGCAGGAGCTGGGACAGAGCAAAGGGAGCTCACCCTGTTGTGCAGATTTGAACCGCCGACCTTCTGATTGGCAAACCCAAGAGGCTCAGTGGTTTAGACCACAGCACCACCCGCCTCCTTGGCCAGTCACATTCTCTCCCCCTAACCCACATCACAGGGTTGTTGTGAGAATAAAACGGGGAGATAGAGAACCGTGTATGCCGTCTCAAGCTCATTGGAGGAAAAGTGGGGTATAAATGCAATAAAGCAATAAGCCATCCTCCAGATATTGATGGACTACAACTCCTATAATCTCTGACCATTGGCCATGCTGTCTGAGGCCAATGGGAACTGGAGTCAAACCACAGCTAGAGGGTGCCATGCTGGTATAGATATTACTGAGCTAAATAGACCAATGCCCATACCCTGTATTTCTGACCATGCCAATATCCAGTTCTAGACCCTTGAGAAGAATATAGCAATGAGAGAAGGAGTGGGCAACATAATCTTCCTATCAATAGCAGAATTCTCTTGGAGGTAATCTTTTGGCAGTGAGTGGGACCAGCGATACTTCAAACTCTCTCTCCCAGTCCTCCTTTCCTTTCTGGGTAACCTTTCCTCAGCTGGTTACCTCTTCTTCCCCTGAAGTCCCAGTGATGATCGACCCCATGCTGCTTTCCTCCCTAAGCATAATAGCAGTTCACAGAGAGGGGGGCATTTTTCTTAAGGATCACTGGAGGGGCAGGTAGGGTTTAAAGCTCTCCTCTGCCTGACTGATTGCCCTTGCACTAGACTGCAGAAAAAAATTAATCTTTAGCTGGAACTTCACTCCTTCCTATGCAATACACACATTTCTCTGTGCGCAATCTTTGGAAAGATGATCTGCACTATGCGCATTAACCACTCACATCTTACATAACCTCTAACATACACACACCCCTAATATCCTGATTCATTTGCTCTCAGCTTTATAAAACGAAAATGAGAAACATTTTTATTGATAATGAGGAAGATAAACTTTGTACTAGAATCAATGTAGAAAACAGCTAACAGTGATGCACGAACAGTTTGATGCCTCATACAAAGCTACTTTTGGGAGCAGGCTGTTAAGCTAAAGCCATTTTCAAGAAATAAACACCTATATTTTAAATAAACAAGACTCTTATTCTAGGGGAATGACTAATAGGATTAGAATATGCTTTTTGTGCTTGTTTCTGCCTGAGTGATTTTGTTGGGAGGACTGTGACGGATTGGATCTCTATCAGCATGCCATTATTTTTACTGACTGAAATTCATATGTGGGTGAGTACCGGTGCTGAATCAGCTTTCTGAGAAGACCAAGCAGCCTCTGTACTGCTGGCTGCACAACATTGCTGTTATATGCAGCAGGGAGCGTACATGCCCCTTTCCTGGAACATGTGGCATGTTATCAACAAACAAGGTGGACCATCGATCTGTGTTAGTCCAGTCACTCCCTTTGTCCCTTGTTTGGTTACTAGGTCAGTATCCGGGAACAGTCACTATACAAGCACCGCAAACATATTATCTGATATTGCAAAGTAGTATAGGGGGCAGTAGTTGTGTAATGAAGCCTATCAGGGTAAGCCCTGCACAAAGACTTCTGCTTCCCCACATCTCCTCCTCCTGCTGCACAAACCCCAGAAAAGAACCCCCTGAACAGTGGTAAGAGGAGGAGAGCTGGGAATTATTCTGTTTGGCGAGGTGAAAACATTTGTTATAGGACCGGCCCCACCTGCCATCTGACCCCCTCAGATGGCAGAATCCACAGGAGCAGCAGATCCCGGTGTAGATCTTTATCCTCCCCCCAGCCCCCCATTTCTGATGTAGATTTTCTCTCACTCCTTCTTCTCTGGAGAGGAGAGAGGGCGCCATTTTGTGGTTCACCTCAAGTGCTAAAATGTCTTTGCTCGGCCCTGATTTGTCACAGCGCTGTGTTGAATTCCACCCTTGGCATTTCACTTGTGATGCTTAAATAAACCTTGGCAGTTCTGTCGTGGATGAATGTTCTAAATATCAAGGTAAATTTAACATTTGTGCTGATACAATCAAGTATACTAATAATGAACCCATGTGGATCATCACATAGACAATGCAACTTCTTCCACATGTCAGAGAGATATCAGCAGGCTTGCAGGAAGCCCCAGATGTGCTGAAGTAAAAAAGTTTAGAAAAAATACCCAGGAGGGAAGGCCAAACAGCCAATGAGGAGGAGTGAGCATTATGTGTCAGGTGGAGGTTCAATGAATTATCCTGGAAAAGGGCAAGACTGGCTGGCTGGCCCCTGGAACAGACGCAGTCCATTGGATGGACTCCATCCTGTAACATTTTGTTGCAGCCCACTGGTTTAAGCTAAAATCAATTGAAGCCTAACTTCTAAATATATTGTGGAAGCCCTGTGCAACCCCATGGCACCTGAAGGGGGGTACCCCTCCCATGCCCCCTTTCCTCCACCAGTGTGTGGAAGAGGGTTTCAAGCAGAGAGCTATTACTTTTCTCTCCTATGGAGAAGACAGAGGAGGAGAAAGAACCCTATTTGTTCTTTCCTGAGATCAGGAATCCTAAGCAGTTTCAAAATTCTAATAGGTAGCTTTCATTCTCAATCCCCAAAGGAGGTTTTCTTAAGGACCTTATGCCTCATCCTTAATAAGGGACTTCTACCACGTGCTCTCTTCCTCCATTTTATTCTCAACAGCGACCTGCAAGGGGGAAGAAATCTCTTCATGAATGGTTTTCAAGGGTCCCCCATAGCCCTTGTTTAATCATTTTTAATTTTCTAGTTTGCTGCAACAGCCTTTTAAGAACTTGAAAAGAACATTGCCTCCTCTGCCAATTTCCCCCTTTAGCTTCGACGATCACTTCTACCTGTATAGCTTTCCACCCCCAACCCCCGTACTTTTTGTAACAGCATGGAAATAGTGCCCCTATGTTCAGGGTTTATTTGTTTGCTAGCTAACCTAGGACCAGGCAAAATGATTTGCTTACTGTGTGGTTCCATCACTGAGAAGGGTGGCTAATTCAGGACAAACCCAAGACATTTTGCTGACCATTGCATACCCAGAAGCCAATTGGACCAGCAACAGAGGCGGATTTAGGGGAGCGAAACTGGTTCAGTGGGTGCTGCAACTATAATGTAAAATGGAAGGCAAGAGGTGGGGACCACCAATACTGAAAAATGAGACCCTAAGCTCTGCCACCACTAGCCCGTAAGCTCAGGGTGGTTGTTGCCATTTTACAGAAATTGCCAATGCAGAGGGGAATCTGGAAAAGGGGCAAAGCGAAGGCAAAGCTTAAAACCCCCTCCCCATTCTAGCAAATTATAAATGAGCAATTTGTGTAAAAAAAAACCACCTAATAATCTGGTACTTAGGGACACAGATGTGTAGCTAATGCATAATCGAGTTTGCTCCTTCTTTCGCCACAAGCATACAACCTAAAAATGGAAAGCATCCAGTGTAAAAGGCAACAAAAAGGAGAACCATTCTCAAGATGCTGAAGAATAATGCACCTTTTATTTATGCCCAATGCATTTCAGCCCAAACAGGTCTTTCTCAGTGGCGAGTGACATGCATGACATTAACATGGTGTGTGCACATTGCACGGCTCCAGTCCCCTCAATTACGGGGACAAGCCAGCAGAAGAGATTTAGGAGATGCATGGAGGGAGGAGAGGGACAGAACCAGTGCTATTTTTTTCTGAAAAAAAAGAGGTGTCGGAACTCACCATGAATGCCTCCCTTGTTCTCTTAGAATGGCAATGGTGCCCACCTGAAAGGTGTCAGAACTGAGTTCCAGCAAGTTCTGGCTGAAAAAAGCCCAGGACAGAACATTATGATACACAAGGAAAAGTCCTTGCACAGATGGAACGTTTTGCTCAGTGCTACGTTGAATATAACTCAATGGGTCTCCAAACCTTCTGTGGTCCTCTAAACTCCTGCATAGGAATCATGGAGGTGAATGCATAGGAATGTCTGAAGTGCTGCAGCCTGAATCAAGAGACTCGTGGAACACAACAGTTAAATCACTGATTTGCATCAGGGTCTATGAACTTCAGAGCAATTTCTTGTGTGGCCTGGTGCAACCAGAGAAATGTTGGAATAATCTATTTTGCAAGGTGCTGGGACCTTTTAATTCAGCAGTATTATCCACCCCTAAAATGATGTGGGATTTTACACAATTCTTTTCCCAAGATATAAAGTGGAAACTTATATCAGCCAGTCCATTCCTCTTTATCCCATCTCTTTTGGTAAACTGTGAAGACAGGTTCGCATCAACCTGCCTTATGTTGGCAGAAACTCAATGTAGATACTCATCAGTTTTCAAACAATCACTGGATATTTTTAGAAAATGGTCTGTTTTTCCAATCCTGCAAATCACAGCCAAGATCACAGCCAGTTGTCCCCCCACCCCCTTATCTTAATAAAAGCTTTCATTACAGTGAGATTAGAAGACTTGCATTTCTCTTCTGTTTTTCACAGCAATTCCCAAAACAAGAATCATCATTTGTACGGAGAAGGATGGGAAGATGGATTTTGCTTACTCCAGTTGGTAATGAAACAATTACAGTGGTTCCTCAGTTTTTGAACGTAATCGTTCCGGAAGACCGTTCGAGTTCCGAAACGTTCGAAAACCGAGGCGCAAAGGGCGGTCTGCAAATTTAATAGAGAAAATTGATAAAAAATAACATATACACTCAGCGGAAGCCATTTGACTTTCAAGGCGTGTTTGAAAACGGAAGCATTTACTTCTGGGTTTACAGCGTTCGAAAACTGAAAGGTTCGTCAACGGAGACGTTCAAAAACTGAGATACCACTGTATTTGATGCAAGCCAACCATGCTTGCAAATGCTCTCTTTCAGGCTTCATAGATAATACACACAGCGTATTACAGTAGTACCTCAGGTTACAAACACTTCGGGTTACGTGTTTTCAGGTTGCGGACAGTGGGAAACCCAGAAGTACTGGAAAGGGTTACTTCTGGGGTTCGCCGCTCGCACATGTGCAGAAGCGCTAAATCACGTCACACGCGTGCGCAGACGCAGCGCTGCAGGTTACGAACATTGCGGGTTGCGGACGTGCCTCCATCACGGATTACGTCCGCAACCCGAGGTTCCACTGTGTTTACTTATTACAGGGATTTATATCATTCACAATATGAATCCTTTCAAGGCATCTTACAAGTGACTTCAATGTATTTTTTTCAACAACATCTTACCAGCAGGCCGGGCAGGGATCCTTTTTCAGTCTGAGGGCCACATTCCCCCATGGGCAATATTCCAGAGAACACTTGCCAATGGTGGGCGGGACCAGAAGCAAAAGTGGGTGGGGCAACAGCTGCGGCTTTTCCCTTTCTACAGTAGATGGCACTGCATCCTGAGATTTCTAAAGTCTGAAGCTTCTATACCCCCCGGCCCCTCTACATCCAGGTAAGCAAGAGGAATGATCAAAGGTCAAGGGAACATTCCAGCTATTCAAAAGCACTCAGGGAGCCCATGGAGCAGGGCCCATGGTTTGTGTGGCCTGGGAGAGTCCTGAGGGCCTGCCAGAGAAAACTGGAGGGCCACATTTGGTCCCTGATCCTGAGGTTCTCCACCTCTACCTCACGGGGTCATCGTGCAACTATAATAATAGACATGTAATGCTCAGAGTGCTCACTAGAAGGACAGATCCTGAAGTTGAGGCTCCAGTACTTTGGCCACCTCATGAGAAGAGAAGACTCCCTAGAAAAGACCCTGATGTTGGGAAAGATGGAGGGCACAAGGAGAAGGGGACGACAGAGGATGAGATGGTTGGACAGTGTTCTTGAAGCTTCTAACATGAGTTTGGCCAAACTGCGGGAGGCAGTGAAGGATAGGCGTGCCTGGCGTGCTCTGGTCCATGGGGTCACGAAGAGTCAGACACGACTGAACAACTGAACAACAATGCTCAGAACAACTGCAAGCTCTATATATTGCCAAGTATTATTATCTCACAGGCCACTGTTGTGGGTAAGGTGCATTTCTGGATTTGATAATTGGTTCTTATAAATGCTAGTGTGAGTACGGTATACAGTACTGTGAAAGACTACTAAAGGGAAATTAGGAAAATCCGTTCCTTCCATGATCGTGCCATTTTCTTCTGTGAAAAGTCACAGTGCTTTGATCCATGCTGCTCTCTCTTTCTGAAACACAATAAATCCTTCACCTGAGACCAGACCTTTCAAACAACTTATCCACCAAGTAGCCAAGGCATTCTTAATTCATATGTGCAGCTCTTTGCAAGTCTGACCTGCTTTTTCCCTTTCCCTTAATAATGCAATATGATCACCAGCTCTCGGTGTAGTTAAGATTTATGTACTTTGAAGTGAAAACCTCGTGTAACTCCTGGTTTTCAGGAGGGGAAAAATGGAAAATAAAATGTAGTTATTAAAAAAGAAAAACTTGTATCTCACTCCTTGGCTGGCTATGAAGGAAACAGCTTTTGTGTGGGCTTTTGGCACTTGTTGTTGACTGATATCAGGTGCTGGACAAACTAAATAAAAATAAATGCTGCTGGGAAACTGCTGGAGATTTGGATTTCTGATGGAGTTTGGTTCAGACAAGTCTTCTCCCTAGTTCTCTTTCCTTTCCATCCTGAGGGTGGGCGGAAATCCCACTAGACCTTGAATCAACAATTTGGTAGCATTTACATAGTGATCCATCCACTGGAGTTGGGAAGGATTCCGGAAATACTGTCAGATCTTGATATTTGTGCTAATTATTGTGCCGTTTGAGAGTAATTACTTCTTTGTATCTGTAGGTGGACAGCTGGCCCCCCTGTGCATAGCTACGCACAGCCCTTCCTGAGCTCTTCAGGGGTCCAGGCACCTGCATCCTGCTTCCGTACAGGGTCCCAGATTGCTTCGGAACATCCTGTTGAAATTCATCGCTCACTGTGATTGCCCCTAGTGTGTCCAACTAGAGTTGGTGCCAGTTGAGTGATGGCTCATTTTCCAGGATTGCTCATTGTCCTGCTAATATGCATGGACTTCAAATTGGATGGCCTTTAAGCAAGTCACAAGTGACCTTCAATGAGATCATTATAGCACAAATCCTGCTGGCTTGGCCAGGGGGAGGCTGCCTTTAGTCTCCCTGGTTATGCCTGTAGACCAGCAGCATTCTGGCTTGAGTCTCAGATGTGCTAAAATGTAGGAAGGATGCATAGGTAGGCGTGCATTTTCACATACAGCGTATGAGCTATATTTAGCCTGTTCTAGCATCCAGCTGAAGTCACGGTTTTCAGATTGTGCAGGAGAGTACATCGTTATCCGGAGCACCCAAGAACTCCTCTTTGCACAAATCTTGACTTGCTAAAAACATACTATAAGAGCAGCTACTAGAGCTAGCAGACAAAACAACTTAGGCTGGCTTGCTTCAGAGGACATCTGAAGGCAGCCCTGTTTAGGGAAGCTTTTAATGTGTGATATTTTAATGTATTTGATTTTTGTTGGAAGCCTCCCAGAGTGGCTGGGGAAATCTGGGTGGGGTACAAATAATAAATATTATTATTATTATTATTATTATTATTATTATTATTATTATTATTATTCAGTTGCAGCTGGGGGGGCAGATATCAGCAGCTGAAACTTTTAACAGCACAAACATCATGAGGAGTGGGATGAAAAATTGTTTTATGTCATCCTTAACATGCATTCAATGCACACACAATTCTGAATCACAGAACTTGTGCTGTAAGCTGAGCATTTGCAAGTTTTTCCAACTCTATACAAACATCCATTTCTGCATTTTGGTGACAGTATGAAAGTGCAGCCTCGTCCTATTTGTATATTTTCATAAGTGAATGCTGTGCGAATACAAAAAAAGTTGTGTGATACACATTGTGTTGTGGTACAAATACAAGTTTAATATTTGCAGTCTATAATTAGTCCAGCAATGCTCATGTGGCTACTTACCTTATGGACATTAATCATCATTCAGGCCTTGCTTGTGGGTTTCCCACAGGCATCTGGGTGGCCACTGCGAGAACAGGATGCTGGAACAGATGGGCCATTGGCCTGATCCAGCAGGGCTCTTCTTAGGTCCTTATGGATGAACGGCAAACATGGAATTTGTGCAATCAGCCACATTTCAGAGCCAGTGTATTTTCCTTCTTCTCACTAAAATAGATGATCTGAACAGAGAGCTGTTTTCAAGGGATGCAGTAGAAGGATATAGACTTAAAGGTCAGATCATACTGATAAGTTTCTTCACATGATTACATACTCAGGTAAATGATCAGCTGGAGGGAGACAAGTGTGAGCTGGAAGCCATATTCTCGATCACTTCTTGGCAAAGAAGAAGCCAGAGAAATGTCTGCCAGAAAGACTACTGTGAACTGGGCTGTACATATAAGAAGTTGCATGTGCATCCCAGTTCACAGCGGCCTCTCTCTGTGCACATGTGCTATTTACATACACAAACCTGAGCATGTAGCCCTAAGGGACTTACATGAGCTGGCCATGGCCAGAGTGGACAAGAGGCCTTTTCACAGGAGGGCTGGGGATAAAAAGGCAACTTGCAAGCAACGAAGCAGGTGGTTAGCCAGAGGGAAAACTCCCACCAAGAAATGCTACCAAGAGCCTCATTCAAAATGGGCATAGAATGCATGCTTCTTCCTGATGGCCTGTCTCCAGTGCAGAGAATTAAACAAACAAGCCGTGATCATCCTGAAAGCTTTTTTTTTTTTTAATGAGCCACCTGTTTGCTCTTTGGATGTGTGATGAGGAAAAGCTTTATTCATCTCAGCTGCCTGATCTTTTAAAGGGAAGCATCATCACTTCATCATCGTTTTTCAGAGTCCAGTTAGAGATTCAACACAATCCTTTGCCATCCCACGCTGAGACCTACTAAGTATTTTATGCAGCTTGTGACACCTACCCAGAAGTGAAGTAAATATACTCTGGCTATGATTTCTTGCAAGTCGAATCCTGTTAGAGCCTGAGAGAACCACAGGAGTTTTGCAGACACAATGGCTCTTAGTAAACAGCTTTGTGTGCCACCCAAGAACTGAAATAGATTAATTCAAGGCAGATACACCAGAATTTTAATGTGCGTGAATTTTCCTACACAAAGGGGCAGTTTCTGGAATAGTGTTCATTTCTTGTCAATATTTCAGAAGCAACATTCATACAGTGACTCATCATTATCACAGCATCCACAGAGCACTCAATCTTTATTATTTCGTTGTCAGGTTCAAGGAGTTTCACATTCTCCAGATATTAATAAATGCTGTTTATGGATATCTGCATAATTGTTTTTCTTTCATCTTCACCTCTCCACTGTGGCAGTAGATTGCCCCAGCGTAATAATTTTAAATCCTATCCTTTAAAACCTTCACCCAATGATTTGTTAACCCCTTTGTCTTCTTTCTCCTCCCCAGTCACAACAAAAGAGCCTTGTGCCACCTTAAAAAACTGACAAATATATTGTGGCATTCTTCTTTGGCGATCACTCATAGCTGAGTAAAATTGTCTCCCATGAACACGGTCTTAACGGTGTGTCCGTAGGTGACTGCGGAGGCCAATTCTGGATCCACACATCCTTCCATAGTGGGGGCATAGGTTTCCGGGTGGGAGTTGATCATGGTGAGAGTTTACCAAATGTGCCTTCTTCTTAGCTCATTTCTCCGTTTCGTCCTGAGTTTGAGCATCTTTAAAGTCCATGACAACTTTGGTAAAGGCTGTTCTCCAACTGGAGTGCTCGCAGGCCAATGTTTCCCAATTGTCGATGTTTATACTACATTTTTAAAGACTTGCCTTGAGAGAGTCTTTAAAGCTCTTTTGTTGACCACCAGCATTACACGTTCCATTTTTAAGTTCGGAATAGAGTAGTTAGTCCAGAGATAGACAATGTGGCGGTCTCCACAGCTATAATATATTGTAGTCCCAAACCATGGAAAAGTTACACAGTGTTGCCATTTCATTAAAGAGCTTACAGAAGCCTTTGATCTAATCTGCCAGAAAAATTATTCAGGATTAGCAGAAATCCCTTCACATAGTGCCACCCCCCCCCAAAAAAAAAAACCTCTACACCATTTGTAGGCAATTTGTATCATTTAGAGAACAAAAAATAAAAAAGCTTTCCTCCAAATCCCTTTTCAGCAAAAATAATCCATGGGATGTTTGAAGTGTAGAGACCCATTCAAATCCTAATATTCAAGATATGTTGCCAGCTCAGTGCAGCAAAGCAGCACCATTGCAGAAGGATAAGAGGGTATTTGTTCAGTGACAGGCCATTCTAAAAATAAAATAAAAAAAAGAATTGCAATGAAATAAACCTTTGCACCCTTTAAAAATAATGTTGGGCTGGATAGACCTATAGTCTTGCCTGCCATCAGGGAGCTTCCAACTCAATACCAAACTATCAAATGGTGCTATTTTACTCTGTGTCTCTGTTGTGTAACTTGCTGTTGTGTAACCTGCTGCCAGGTGGCAGTGAAATATCCTTGCCCCACCCCGGTCCATGTGGTGGAGCTGAACTTTCACAGCTGGGGAGAGACTGCTCACCATGAACCCTCAATATGAAGGGAGAGAGCCTCTCCACTGCAGAAGGTCAGCCCCCAAGCCAAGGAGGGTGGCAGGGCTGGGCTGTCAGGAGCAGCCTTGCACAATGGAGAATATGTGAATTCAAAAAAAACCTTAGCAGGGCTTGTGTGAAACTGCAAATGATTAACTTTGGGCATTCAATCTTACTCATTTGGATATTCACCTTGCCTCATTACAGCTGTAAACAGGCTTAGCCCGAGCAGATTACTCTCCTGACACCTGCTAAATTTATCTCTGATCTTCTTGTATACACCTATTTAGTCCTTTCACTGTGATTTGATGGAAATGTTGTTAATTTGGATGCTGAGTTCAAATCCCAGCTGAACTACAAATTAAGTAGCCTCAGGCAAGTTACTCTTCTTACAAACCTGTCTACAAATCTGCTCCGTGGTTCCTAGTTCCATTTTGGAGAGTCAAACCGGAAAGGACATTTTTGTTGCTTAATTTCCCCTTTCTGTGTCATTAGCTGCAGCCCTCTTAGGGCTTAGAGGAAGAATGTTTTTATTCCTTCTTAGCCTGTGACTCGCTTTATTTAACAAACATTACTGCCTTATTTTGTGGCTGTAGTACAACTTGACATCAGCTACGGATGGACACTTCTGTATGGGCATAAAGATGCCAACAAATGCTGTTGGCTTACCAGGGTAGAGCAATGTAGAACACAGCTGTATAAAAACAACACCCAAATCAGACACTGGAACAGTTGGGAAAGCAAGCTGTGCTCCATGGCAACTGCTTGATAACAAACTCAGGTAATTATAAACTTTTAATCAAATATAGAGAATCAGCTGCTTGAAACATTTGGGCATTCAACAAACCAGTGTCCCAAATCACATTACATTTTAGGTTAGCACATGAGCAAATCTATCCACTTTTGTGGAAAGGGGGTTGCAGGCTGCCTTTCTTCTAGATCAGGCATCCCCAAACTCGGCCCTCCAGATGTTTTGGGACTACAACTCCCACCATCCCTAGCTAACAGGACCAGTGGTCAGGGATGATGGGAATTGTAGTCCCAAAGCATCTGGAGGGCCAAGTTTGGGGGGTGCCTGTTCTAGATATATGCCATGGGTTCTTTTCTAGTCCTCAAATATGCTTCTACCATGTTGGTTGCTATTGATCTGGGGCTAAGAGAGGACATAGGGTTTAAAATGATGTGTTGGTTTTGTAAGGCAGACTGATCTTAGTTTTGTAAGTCAGTGCTGGCCTTTCTTTCTGTTCTCTCATTCTCTGCTCTCGCTTTCCCCATGACAAGTCTTGATATGAATAGTAACAGGAATTGCGAGGAACATTGTTTGTGATCTCCAATGGGCGATATCTCTCCCCTGCGTGCCTTGGCAGATTTTTCAGATTTACTTATGGAAGGCTCTGCGTAGTAAGTAAGTAAAATTTATTACGGCCATTGGCCCATTTCAAGAACAAATCAGACAAGCGAACGAAACATAGAATTTAAAACAACTTGACGTAAGACAATTAAAAAAAACACGAGGCAGCAAGACTGCAATTTAAACAATATCAAATCTAGCAACCCATCAAGAACAACATTTTACCTCAATTTAGTTAATACATATATGTAGAGGTTTGGAGCTTTTAGAGTTAACAAGCTCAACCAGGTTGTCCCACCCACAGGAGGAAGAGCGTCACCGGATGCTCTGTGTACTGTTGTACTGTGTAATGTGATACTTTCTGTTTCTGTTGTCCGGAGAACGGAGAAGGGAGAAGACGGCAAAATGTCGTGCGTCTCTCCAGGAATGTAGATTTATGCCTTGTAAAATAAAGCTTCTAGATTAGAAAGAAGCCGGACTCTGTTGTCTGTAATATGCTGGCATGCACACCCCCGCTGCGTGAGAGAAGATAAGAAGATAACTCTGCTGATAGCACAGGAGACGGCAGCAAGGAAAGGCGCTTCAGTAAGGTACGCGCAGAGGAAACGTGCCGGGCTCCAAGAAGTGCAGAAGTTGGTTTGAAGCGTTTCCAACAATCAAAAACACTTCAGGTTATGGCAGTCCCATATTTGCGCTTGTTTATTATTCTGGACTGGTTCAGGAGCAGTTCCAAGGATCCAGAACGTGTGTGCTTTGCCTCCCTGGCTTGGACTGTGATGGAGCATCCAGGGAAGTTTGCTTTGCCAGCAGGAGCATTCAGCAGTCTGCTGAATGGCTCAGGAGCCTAAAACCTGCTGCTAGAGGTTGGAAGGCAGCAGGGAAGCCCAGATCGAGGGCTGCAAAAGCAGTTGTACCTCTCTGGTGAAACCCCCATCTGTGGAGCCGGGTGAGAAGCTACAGATTCGTAAGTACGCTACCCCTGGGCAAGATGGAGGGAGCCATAGCATTCCCAGCAAGGAGGAGGGAAGTTTTTGTTTGCAAGCACCTCCAGCCTCACAGCTTCAATGCAGAGGGCTGTTCCCTGAGAGCGTTGATGTTCTGGCCAACGCCTGTGAAGAGGAAGGTCTGGCCAGTGCTTGTGAAGCCTGGAAGAAGACCCTAGCCCAGTTTCACGGGGCTGAGGGGCTGGCTGAAGTGGCTTTGGAAAGCTCGCCCCCAGCTCGGCTTATGGCTGTTGAGAAGCAACAGTGCCATGGAAAGCAGGAGGGGGGCCAGATCGCCGTGGGCTTTGCTCCCAGAAAGGGAGGGGCTGTTTCCAAGTCTGAAGCCAGTGTAAAAAGTTTTGACTGTGGAGCTGTGTTTTGGCACGTAGCCTGCACCTGGTCTTTTGTTGACGTGCATGGCTGAAGATAAGGCCAAGGACATGACGTGTGGTACTGGCCATGAGAATCGCAACAGCTCTACCACAGCCCAGGCGGAAGAGGATGCCTACTGTTGTCGTGCAGTTACCGTGGCAACGAAGGCCAACCCTGGTGGGCTGCGAGTGATGAGTGCCTGTGCAGCGTCTCTTTGCATCGTCATCGTTCCTCCTGGTGGACATGTGAGGAACTGCGAGTCTCCTTCTACAGAGCAGTTCAACGTACTGGCTGCTGCAGTCGAGAGGCAGTTTGTGACTGTTGGAAGCAAGAGACAGTTTGTCGTGCTTGAGACAGTCTCTGCAGGATTTAAAGGGACAGAACTGGCGTTTTCTTTGGTTGCTGACGTGGCTGTGTATCTGTTTATGTCAAACCTTCTGTCCAATGTTTTTGCTGTTTGCTTTGTGCTTATCACCTGTTCTGCTTGCAGGGGCCAGAAGATGCTTCTACGCATGGAATGCAGCCAGGACGGGCTGTTTGCTGTCGAGGGGCCTCAAGCAAGAACAGCGGAATGTGGTAGCGCTGATGGAATGTTTGCTCAGCGCACCAGTGTGCCCGTGCACCACTTATGTTTGTGTCAGTGGTACCAAAGGCTGGCAAGTCGCCACTGGGACAGTGTGCTGAAGCAGCCTGAGTTCTCTGAAGGGTGCAAGTTAAGGGCATGTAACAGCTTTCTTGATTGCAGGGTTTGCAAGGTCGAGGAGTCGACATCCTGCTACCCCAAGTCTGAAAGGGAAACCACGCGTCCCTTTTCCCTGGTTCATGTGGCTGTTTCTGAAGGGATGCCAGAAGCTAACCTGGGGGGAGCGTGTTGTTCTGAGTGTTTGGCTGATGCTTTCTCTCACCACATGTGGTCTGCGTTGCTCAAGGAGGCAACTGAGGCAGCACCACTGGTTGCAGTGGAACAGCAGGTTTCTACTGGAGTAGGCTGTTCCCAGGTCCTCAGTGAGAGGGGGAGTAAGCACAGTGTGACTAACCTGCTTTCTTCACAGGTATGTGGTCTTGCAGAGAGGCAGCAAAGGATGCTGCATGCTGCCACTGAAGACATGCTCTTGGATGCAGAGCTTCCACAAGGGTTCTGGGTGGAACTGGGTGGTACCAAGGTTCCGAAAGTGTCTTTCTGTGGGTACGAACCCAGCTTGCGTAGCTGGAGGTTAGTTAGCCCAGATAGTGACCAGACCCAGGTTCTAGTCAGCAGGAGTGCTGAATTCTTTGAGCAGAATGGATTGGAACACATCCCTAGAAGCCCTGATGTTCTGGATGGTCCTGTCAGTGATGGACAGGCAGATACGCCACCTGCTGGTGGTGGTGATGGTCCAGGTGGATCAGCCCCAAGAGGGGGTATTGCTGTGGCTTTGGCACCTGCTGGTGGCTCGGGCCGAGTTCCCGGTCATCACCAGGGTGCAGCGCAGCTAGGGGTGACTCCAAGGCAGCAGCCTGGGAGTGCACCCGCAACTCCTATGTCACGGACTAGGAGTCAGGCCACGCTTGGCGACTCTTTGTGTGGCAACTCTTCTCCAGGAGAGCCTGGCGCAGGTCTCGTCCTGGGGCAAGAGGGGGGTTCTTTGGCAGTGAAGCAGGAGCCCAAAGGCGCGCCAACGTCATCCTTGGGTGGTTCAGTTAGGATGCACAGGCGCAGCAAGTCTGTAGGTGAGATGCCTGACGTCAAGGACGTGCAGGTGGAATCCAGTGCAACTGGAGCAGAGGGAGAATCTGAAGTGGTATCACAGCAGTCTGCACGATCCACTGAAGGGATTCTGCCCGAAAGGTTCACGGCCACTAGCGTGAGTGCTTGTTTGGTTCAGTGTGAACCGGAAAGCCTTGTAAAGGTTCAATGGGTATCTCAAGGTGAGGCCCAGAAATGGCAGGATGCCATGGTAGAGCAGGTAAGCTCAATGAGGTCTTTGGGTGTGTGCACAACCACGACGCTGTCAGAAGGTCGTTGGGTGTGCAGACTCAAGACGGCAGCAACTGGTGAGTTGCAGTGCGAGGCTAGGTCAGTAGCCAGAGGTTTCGCTCAGGAGGAGGGGGTCCATTGTTCCGAGGTACTGGACGCGTCCTCTCTCAGAAGCGAAACCACGCGCATGCTGTTAGCGGTCGCGACTCAAAGCAGTTTTGAGGCAAGCCACTTTGGTTTGGATGCCTGTTTGGATTCCGACCTGGATGAGGAGAGGTACGAGGTACCTCCGCCAGGGTTCGAGGACAACGGGCCAAATCAGGTGTGGAGTTTGCACGAGGCAATCACTGGCTTGAAGGAGTCAGCCAGAGATTGGTCCTCAGGCGTGCAAGAAGCTTTGAGAAAGCTAGGTGTCAGCCAGAGTTGTGCTGATAGCTGCCTGTTTCTGGCAGGAGTAAGTCCAGAGCAGGAGCTAGTTCTGCAGTCCGGTGCGGACATGCTTTACCTGGTGGAGACCAGGGGACAGGTGCAACGGTTCGCAGAGGAGCTTGGTCAGTCTTTCCAGCTCAGGAACCTAAGCCCTGTTGGTGTTTACCTAGGTGTGCAGGTAGACAGAGCCGAAGACGGTAGTGTCTTGCTCAATCAGACTGGCAAGGTAGTGCAGTTGTTGAGGAAGTTCAGAGTGTCTGAATGTGCTAATGTCAGAACACCCATGGAGACGTGTCTAGGTGAGGACAGTCAGACCGGGGAACGCTCTGAGTTCGAGAGCCCCGAGGTGTTTAGGTCAGCTCCTGGGAGGCTGTTGTTTCCTCCACGGTTGAGCAAACCTGACATAGCAGTTGCTGTGGATCTGTTCAGCAAGGAGGCTGCAAATCCCAGCGTGCATGCCTGGAATGGCATGGTGAGAGTGCTCCAGAGTTTGCAGGAGACTAAGGAGTTTTGCCCGGAGTTGTCAGCTACCGGTGAGCCCCAGCTCACGCGCTGGTGCGACGGCGGTTGGGCAAATTCCGAGGACAGGAAATCTGTGTCTGAAATGGTTGTACAGTGTGGAGGAGCTCTAGGCGGGCTGAAGTCCCGGTGCCAGAGCCTCATTGCTCGTTCTCGTGCAGAAGCCAGGTACAGTGCGTTGTCAGTGCTTTGCAGGGAACTGGAGTTCTATAGGTGTTTGATCCAAGAGATCTGCGTTCAGAGTTGCCTGCCCGTGATGGTTTGGGAGGACAACCAACTCTGTTTGTTGGCGGCAGAGTCTGGACAAGTCAAGGCCAGACCCAAACACCTAGACGTTCTCTTTCGAGACGTGTGTGTTCAGACCGGCTTGGAGAAGCTGAAGTACTGTCCTGGTCAGGTGAACCAGAGGGTTGGGTTCACGAAGCCCCTGAGCTTCCAACGTCATGGGAGTTCTGTGAGGGTTTGTGTGAGGTAAGCTGCAAGCTTACAACGCCCCTGTGTGCGGGACAAGAGGGGGTGTAGAGGTTTGGAGCTTTTAGAGTTAACAAGCTCAACCAGGTTGTCCCACCCACAGGAGGAAGAGCGTCACCGGATGCTCTGTGTACTGTTGTACTGTGTAATGTGATACTTTCTGTTTCTGTTGTCCGGAGAACGGAGAAGGGAGAAGACGGCAAAATGTCGTGCGTCTCTCCAGGAATGTAGATTTATGCCTTGTAAAATAAAGCTTCTAGATTAGAAAGAAGCCGGACTCTGTTGTCTGTAATATGCTGGCATGCACACCCCCGCTGCGTGAGAGAAGATAAGAAGATAACTCTGCTGATAGCACAGGAGACGGCAGCAAGGAAAGGCGCTTCAGTAAGGTACGCGCAGAGGAAACGTGCCGGGCTCCAAGAAGTGCAGAAGTTGGTTTGAAGCGTTTCCAACAATCAAAAACACTTCAATATACAGCATAGGGATTCAGCTAAAACTTAATTTAAGAGTTGATTAATAACTTAATTTCTTCTTAATGATACTTAGTATTAGTTAAAGTATCGAAACTATGCAGTGACCCATTTCTCTTTTTCTGGGATAGGACATTTATCAAAAATCTAGCGACTGTAAGAGATCTACTCGGTTCCTCATCATTCAATAAATGAATTAATTTAGCCTCCTGGGTTCTATCAGCCTGTCCTATCAGAAGTGGGGACAGAAATCTAGACCGGGCTGCCAAATAAGCTGGGCAGGAAAAAAGTATATGCTGTAATGTTTCTACGGAACCACTATTACAGTCGCGCTCTGCGTATGCGGCAAGATATACAACAGGCAAACAGATGGAGCAAGAGGGGGGGGGGGAACCAAGGGGGTAAATGTTATTTTGTATGAACTGAAACAGTTTAATAGCCAGCAAATTCCCTGGACAATGAACATACCAAAGGCTTTGGATCAGTGGCTTGGGCTCATTCCTGTTGGCTCTGCCCTCGTACTGCATGCACTATGTTCCGTGCACAGGTTCCAAAGTGCTATCTCTCTGCACTGTTTATATCCAGAAAGCAGGCTCCTGCACAGAGGTTTGCAGTGGGGGAGGGGGCTTTGCCCCCTTCCATTCATTATCCATGGGATGTGATTGACTGAACAAGGTGCAGCCCTCTGCAGAAATAATATAAAGGCAGCCTGTTGTGTCATACCCTCCAACATTTCAGGAGGGCAAAGCGGGACCCCCCCCCCCATCCCACCTGCCCAGTCTCCCCAATGTAGGAAAGACAAGTTTTAGTCAACTTAGAGCTTTAGAGTCTGTTCACAGCAGGAATCAAAGCCAGAAATGGTAGGGAAGAGAAAAATCCCATGTCTGCTTTGGGTTATTCAGGACTGTTGCTAGAAGACCAGGACACTTGGGCAATATGCTAGCTACACCAAGTTTTCTTTGTTTTACCAGTAAAATTTGGAAGACGGCAGGCGGGAGTCATGTGCCTTCTGCTCACCTCTGTGATACAGAACATCTGCACACCCTTGTCTTACGCCATTTCAGTTTCACATCACCCAAAGCTGCAAATTATATTCTGGTGAAATGCTCAGAACTCTGTATCAGAAACCCTTAGGCTCCTTACCCTGCACAAAACTACAATTCCCACAGTTCCCTAGGAATAAGCAATTCCCATTATGTACTTAGAGATGCACTTCAACATTTCAGTCCCTCTGCAGACAAAGGAGAACACAGTGTAACATGGAAGAGGACAATCATAAGTGATGCCAAAGAGTTTGCACCTGTCACTAATTGTCAAACATCTGTAATTTAGCACTAATTGTTTTTGCTAATAGTTTGATGTGATTTGATTATTTGCAAGTTATGTAATTACAGCACTTATACCTCCTTTGTTTAAAACGCTTTTTTGGGGGGTAGAGCACACGCTGATGAGCAACACAGTTTGTTCCTTTGCGACAAAACTTAATCCGAAAAAACCCTGCTAAATATAAACTGGTGGATGGTTCTTAGACAATGCCTCTGTCATTCACTGTGCCAGAAAGAGATGTATGTAGGAAAGACAGACAGTTTTAGTTAACTCAGAGCTTCAGAATCTGTTCACAGCAGGAATCAAAGCCACAAATGGTAGGGAAGAGAAACTGAGAGAAAAACCCGATGTCTGCTTTGGGTTATCCTGTGAATCTTGAATCTTGCCTATGAAAAGGTTGCCTGGCTAGCTTACGTTTTGCACTAGTATGTATGTTTTCACGCATGTGCATTAGTTAGTGTTCCTGTTTTTTTCTGGGCACAATTCAAAGTTCAGCTTTTGACTTCATTTGGGTGAATATATTTCTTTAGCTCTTGAACTTTTTCCACACCAGCAATTGAAAAAAGGTTTGAAATTTTGAACACTGCAAAGTGATTGTACAATCTTATTACAATCATCGTCATCGAAATGACCACAAAATAGAATGAGAAAGAGAGAAAGGGTGAGAAATAACAAAATCAAACTAGCGTATGTTAGTCTCATTGAAATTAAACAGATGCACTTTGATACAGTTACAGGTGGGTAGCCGTGTTGGTCTGCCATAGTCGAAACAAAATAGAAAATTCTTTCCAGTAGCACCTTAGAGACCAACTGAGTTTGTTCTTGGTATGAGCTTTCGTGTGCATGCACGGTATCTGAAGAAGTGTGCATGCACACGAAAGCTCATACCAAGAACAAACTCAGTTGGTCTCTAAGGTGCTACTGGAAAGAATTTTCTATTTTGTTTCCACTTTGATACATATTGTGAAAGCACTCCCAGCAGCACATGTGATCCCCCCCCCTGTACCTTATTACCCCAGTATGCACTAAAATGACATTTAAAGCACTATGCAGCTCAGGGCTAGGGCATCTGAAGCACCGCCTCTTCGCCAATGAATCTGCCCACACATCAGGAAATAATAAGATAGTTAAAGAACACCTCCTCTCAGTTACAAGCTCACATTTGATGGGAAGAAGGAATTGGGACTTTCCCGTTGCTGCACCCAGATTCTGGAACTCCCTTCCCTAGGCAGCCTCTTTGCCCCCTCCTTATTGCCTTTCTGAGGTGATCTTAAAGCTTTTCTTTCTGAAAAGACTTTTAATGCCTGACTTTACCACCCAGCCTTTGATGCTCTCTTGGGAAGCTTTATAATGGGGCTTTAATGATTCCCCTCCCCCCTATCTTAACTTGTTTTTCTCTCTTGGCCTGCTGCTCTGTTTCATTATTGTGTGTATTTTTAATCTTTTTGTATGTTATGGCCCTTATTTCTGAGCCGCCTTTATAAGGAACGGCGGGGGTTTAAATATTTTAAATAAAACATTAGACTGTGCCCTTAGGAAACATTCCAAAGTGACTATGCTAATAGATTTGTAGCACAAAAAGACTCCCATTCCACAGGACTGCACACTTAACTCATCCCAGAGCATTCAGGGATAGCTAACATAGACCCAAGAAATCTGCCCCATGTTTTAAAGCAAACTGACAAATTTTGCACTCTCTTGGGCCCCTCAGTCCAACCCCCTGGAATGCGGGAATCTCAACTAAAGCATCCATGACAGGTGACCACTCAACCTCCACTTACAAACCTCCAAAAAAAGGAGAGTCCACCACCTTCTAAGGAAGTTTGTTCCACTGTCAAACAGCTCCTACTGTCAGAATGTTTTTCCTGATGTTTAGTCAGAATCTCCTTTCTTCTAGCTTGAAGCCATTAGTTTGATTTGAGTCCTATCCTCAAGCGCAGGAGAAAACAAGCTTGTTCCCTCTTCCATGCGAAAGCCCTTGAGATATTTGAAGGTGTCTATCACATCTCCTCTGACTCCTCTTTTGTAGATCAAACACACCCAGCTTCTTCAACTGTTCCTCATAAGGCTTGGTTTCCAGACCCTTGGTCATCTTGGTTGCCCTCCTCTGCACACATTCCAGCTTGTCAACATCCTACTTAAATTGTGGCACCCAGAACTGGACACAGGTGTGGTCTGATTAAGGCAAAATAAAGGGGTACGATTACTTCTCTTGGACGCTAGACTTCTGTTGATGCAGCCTAGAATAACGTTAGCTTTTTTGCTGCTGCATCACACTGTTGACTCATGTTAAGCTTGTGGTCCACCAAGTCCCCTAGATCCTTTTCACATGTATTGCTAATAAGACATGTGTCCCCCCCGTCTTATAGTTATGCATCTGATTCTTCCTGCCTAAGTGCAGAATCTCACATTTGTCCCTACTGAAATTCATTTTGTTATCTTGGGCCCAGTTCTCCAATCTGTTAAGGTCATCTTGAATCCCGAGTCTGTCTTCTAATGTATTCATGTGTGTGTGTGTGTGTGTGTGTGTGTATGTGTGTGTGGTGAAACAAATATTTAAGTATGTATTTCAATCTGTATTTAAATACGATTTTTAAAAAATATGTGGATTTGTAGAAAGATGGTTAAATGGACTTACTAACAAAATTGTCGAGGACCAGAAATAGATTGATCTGTACAATCCTAGCCCCAAGTGACTTTTAAGTATTTATAGCATGTTTCTAACACTTTCAGTGGATGTGATCCATGTTGGTTAAGTGATAGAATATGTAGTGACTGGATAAGAACTCAGTGTAAACATTTATGGTGCTAAAACACTTGAAGCTGATGAAAGATCCTTAACTGCCATTCTGAGAAGATAGTGACATTAAAGCTTCCTCAGAGGGTTTAGGTGATGTTAAACTGGAGCCGAACATTTCCCAATGAGTTTCCAGCTTGGCTTCGGGAAGGCAGGAGAAATAGACTGACTCATCATGTGCATCAGCCTCATCTGGCTGGGGAACAATGAACACTGATGTCCTTTCGAGAAATAAACAAAGAAAAGCTGACAGGTCTCCACTGTGACAGACAAGCTAGAGATGAAGTCGTAGGCCGCATACACACCATACATTTAAAGCACTTAATTTTCCATGACTGAAAGTTTCTTAATAAAATATTAGTAAATTTTTAGAAACACGTGGCTTTGCTCAAAGAATCCTGGGAACTTAAGTTAGATATGGGTGCTTGGAATTGTAAATCTGTGAGGGGCAAGCTGAGGTTCCCAGGATTCTGTGATACATGTGTGCAATGCAGCCTTGGTCTGGAAGAACAACAAAAGAAAGTTCCAACACACGCAGCAAACGTTCGGGGTGGAAAAGCTGGAAGCTTCTTGGAAAAGCTTTACCCAGTTGAAGTCCATGCTGGTTGGGCAAGAGCAGGGTAGCCTCATCCCTCTTCCTCTCAGGATCTGGCAGGGGCACTTGGCATGGGGAAGTCTGGTGAGCAATGTCTGACTGGTTACAACAGGTTTCATCCATATCATGGGTGTGCCGTGTGCAGAGGGGGAGTTGCTAAAACAATGGGGCAAGGGATCTCAGGAATTCTGACTTATAGTACTGGCTGAAGAAACGTGCTGTCCTACCAGTTGTATTTCATCTGGCCTTTATTTCCTCGAGGTCATAACATCGAATTCTATTCCTGTTAGGACATTCGCCAGAACCACTTTTTGTTTTGTCCTCACACCACCAATCATTCCTGTTGTTAAGTCCTCCTTATTTTAGCACTGGTTTTATCATTCCTGGAAACTGGTACACCACAGTGCCTCAGAATGAGTGAGGGAGTATGAAGGATACTGTATTTGACAAGGATGTCTAAGCAATTTTATGTGCTGAGGAGAAAAAGATATGGTGGCTTCGGAAGTGGCATCACTCTTGAGTCATGCCTCAATTGCCAGTTCTCCTGGAAGAAACATCTTTATTTAGTTGGGTCTTTGGTACTGATGGGTTTGTTTCTGTGGTTTGTTGTGCAAACTGTTTCTTCCCGTAGTGTCTTCATTTGTGGATATTTTGATAGTTTGTGGATTTTATAAAACTTTGCTAGCCACTTTGAAGACATGTCAGAGGAAAAGTGGTCTATGAATATTAATGTAAATAAACGCTCAGAACACTTCTTGAACCAATATGCAAACCAAAACACAGTTATCATTAAAAAATGGGCACTTTTCTGAATCTTGCAATGCAGTTCTCCAACAAAGCAGTGTGTACAAAGATGCATAGTGAGGGTAATTGCTTGCAAAAATATGTGCATTAGTCAAAGCTGCCTACAAAATTGTGTTCATTATGAGAAATTTGCACGCAAAGGCTGTTGTATTTTGAGGAGTTTTTTTATTTAAAAATGCAGATTGCTGAAGAAATGAGGTGAACTGAATTTATGGTTGAATATGAGAAACTGAGCAGTGCTTTTCTTCTAGGAAAAAAAAATTGTGACTTCTAAACTCTACTGGGGGCTCTTTGTTGCTGGAGTGTGTGTTTAGCCCTGTGCTTTGGATCTAGGGATCCAGCCAATTCTTTTACTAATCACCCCACAAGGGTGACCCATATATTATCCCCACCACCACAAACCTATTGAAACAAGGAAGCTGAATTGGTGTTGGTACATCCTAAGTTACCGATCTGGGCCAAGGTGTTCCTCCTGAGAGCATCATTCTCCTCCTCTAAACATGGATGCCTCCCCTACCACACATATTCCCCCCCCCCACCAAATCCTACAGCTTTAAAAATATTCTATTATTTATGTTTCCTTCTATCGGGAGCAAAACACAGCGAACCGTTTGAGATTGAAATGATCTGACATAGTTCCATGATTTGCCCAGGAAAATACAGGTGCCTGCTTCGATGATGCTAAATGAAGGCTTAAAAACAGATCTAGATAATGCTAGATAATGCTGGATAATCAAGAAGGCTGATCGCCGAAGAATTGATGCTTTTGAATTATGGTGCTGGAGGAGACTCTTGAGAGTCCCATGGACTGCAAGAAGATCAAACCTATCCATTCTCAAGGAAATCGGCCCTGAGTGCTCACTAGAAGGACAGATCCTGAAGTTGAGGCTCCAGTACTTTGGCCACCTCATGAGAAGAGAAGACTCCCTGGAAAAGACCCTGATGTTGGGAAAGATGGAGGGCACAAGGAGAAGGGGACGACAAAGGATGAGATGGTTGGACAGTATTCTCGAAGCTACTAACATGAGTTTGGCCAAACTGCGGGAGGCAGTGAAGGATAGGCGTGCCTGGCGTGCTCTGGTCCATGGGGTCACGAAGAGTCGGACACGACTGAACGACTGAACAACAACAACAAGATAATGCTGGGCTGCAGATTGTGCTGTATGTGTGTCACAGAAAGAGGTGCTGTGATGATCTTTCTGCTCAGTACAGAGCACATATACTAGCAAAATGCTGGTCATGATGAGGGAGGCCTCTTGTGGGAGGCCTCTCAGTTTAATAGCATGCAGTTTTGACACTCAGTCTGTCACAGGATTTACTTCACTCTTTCTTTGCCCACCCTATTTTGCCCATCACCACAAGATTTGCAGTTGGTCATTAGCATGGGCAGTGAGGGAAGGGGGGGATTACACAAATTCAATGGCTTCTAGTCATGTTAGCAATATGGAATTGATATGGTTGATAGGCATTACATACCAGCTACTAGGAAACAGCAAGAGATGACTATCCTGTAGGGAACAAGAGGGTGAATTAGCTGGACATTTGTTCTGATCCAGTAAGGCTCTCTAAGTTTTTACTGATGGTTCAGTGGTTGACTGAGCAGTATATTCTAGGGTGAACACTTGTTCTTTTCAGGGCCATAATACTGAAGTGTAGGTGGGTTCCCACGAGGCAAGGCACAGTGATAACAGCAATCTTCCCTCCTATGGTTTCCATCAACCACAGGAGGGAATCTGGTTGGCCTCTGGGAGAACAGGAAGCAGCAATAGATGGTTCATTGGCTGGTCCACCAGGTTTTCCTTACATTTTCATATATTACATGGGAAGTACATCCACTGATGTTATAAATAGCCTGCTAAAGCCACCTTGCAATGATTAGGCTTATGCAATTAAACACATCATGCCAGCAACTGTTTGGAACGACAGTGAGAGAGAATCATGGGTGGAAAGACCTTCAGTGTAAACAATGAGAGCAGTGTCCACAAATATGGTCAGAGAGAAGATCAGCTGGGTGCCATGCAGCCTGTGCATCTAAATCTACTGGGTTTGGGATGGGGAAGATGAGAGAGCAGGAGTAGGCAGGCATGTGTTTTCTTTTTGAAATGGTATCATGCCCCAGTAATCCTCAGATAATATTCCAATGCTCTTGTAAATTGAATTGAGTGTATCCATGGGAACAAGAACAGAGAAAAAAAAATTAAAGCTTCCAAGACATTGCTTTGGGGTGGCCTCTATTTTGATGGGGGCAACAACAAAAAGAAGCAGTTAAAATTTTAAACAAAATGGGAGAAGAAAGAAATATATTGGATGATTCAGTGTGTTCTTTTAGCAGGCAGTCACAAAGGAGATGAGTGTTTGACTTCCAGTCTTTTTAGGGACTTGGAAGCTGACTAGCAAGACATTTTTAGGCTGATGGTTTCAGGAGAAGTCATTGTTATGTTCCTTTCTCCAAAAACAGAGTTCTCTGAAATAAAAATACTGGTGTCTGGGAACATGCCATGGCCTTTTGCCAGTAGCTGAAGAATACCTAAAGGAGCATCTCCATTCCCATCGTTCAGCCTGGACACTGAGATCCAGCCTGGACTTTTCCATCAGAGAAGGCATCAATTTCAATGGAAGAGACGTAAAAAATGATGCAGAAAATAGTGTAATTATTTACACAGCATTTGTGAAGTAATAAAAAATTATAACAGTGAATACTGCATGTATTTTGTTTGTGTGGTTTCTGTTCCTGACTTTGGATGAACAGACAAATTGTGGGAATTTCCATTCCCTATTCTGCCTCTGGTGGAATTCTCTGGCATCCCTTGTTACAATTGCTTAAAGTTTAAACCTTTGATTGATAATGATATATCATAAATATCTAGATTGCAATCCTGAATAGTTAACCTTGTGTTCCACTGAAAACAGTGAATACTCGCTTTCTCCTTCAGTCTCTCTCTTTTTGTTGACAAGAAAAGGTTACCATGTGCTGACTCTTACTATCGTCATTCTCCTGTGGAGAGTGAATTCACACAGACTACATGCCCATCACTCAGTGACAGCAACATCAAGTGAATCCTGGCATTATGAAATATCCACCAGAGAGCTATCAGATCATTTCCCATTTTCAATGGTTGGTACATTACACATTCAGCTGCCAGTCATCTAGAGATGATGAAGCAACAACTGATGGGCATGCACATTGCATAATATGTCAATCAGCTCCACATTTTATTGCATAAGCAGCCCCATGTGGTTGGCATAGTTTTATTTAACCCCATTTGGGGGTTTAATCTTTGACAGTTGTTCAAAGCATGTTACCATGAATGACTATAAGCTAACAACTTCCTCGTAAAGCTTTGCGTCTATATAACAAAATACCAGAAAATGGTTGCCTTTTCTTGTTGAATACCTGTGTGTGCACTCACTCATCGGCATTTATAAACAGAGCTTCAGCCTTCTTATAAGGCTACACATGATGCCATCATGAGGGCAAGGGCACTGTCTTATTGAAGTTTGCATTGTTGACTTTAGTATCCAGGAGGAGAAGATGAGTGATGTATTTTTGGATGGTAACTGGAATCATGTTTTTGATTTGTTTTTTGCTGCCAAGGATGTGAGTCTGGGTTATAACGTTTTTTTGTGTTATAAAGTGGCTTAATACCACTCAGTATGAACCCGTACAGAGTAAGATGCTACCTGGGTGGGAGATAGGGAGGGAGTGGTTATGTTGATATTTGCATGGCAAACTGTATTGCCCCAGATGGAGGTGGGTGAATGAGCTGATTGTATATTGAACTTAATGTTGATATGGATTGTTTGTAGACCAGATGTTTGCTTCTTGACAAATGGCTGGCTGGTGACTAACTGTTTTATGAGTATTGCAGCTGGGAATGGCTGAAAGTGAGGGTTTGTGTGTATGAAAGTGCTAAGGAGGTGCTGGGGAGATGTTACTTTGTGGAGGGGAGGGTGGGTGCAATTATTCTGTTTAGCCAGTAACAATGCTTTCATATGTGGAATTTTTATTGTGTTTTCGCATTTGATTTTTACTTCAATTTGATTTTTACTTCAGTTTGGTTTTACTTCAATTTGGTTTTTACTTTTTGACATTTAAGGGGATATGGAGGGGTTGTTGTTAAAGATTCTGCTGTAAATGTGGATCTTTACATATGAAAAAAATGAAATGCAAAAATAGAATAATGTCCTGTTCAGACAGTCTGTGTTTAATAGTTTAAGATAAGCTGTAAACCACTCAGAGATTCTCCTCCTGTCCCAAAACAGAAAGTGCAAGAGAAATCAGCTAAATAAATGAATAATATAACACTTATCCTGAATTTGCAATTCTGATAACAGGTTTAAAAAGCAATCCCATTATCATCTGATCTTCTTGTTCTCCTGACTGTAAGGATGTTATGTTAAGGATTCCGACTCCTGTATGTTAAGGATTCCGCCGCCCCCCAACTCCCCAAAAAGAAACGAATAATACATTCGTTTTATTCATTCATTAATGGTAACTAAACTTCATAGCTGTTTTCTCTCTCTATCTTCATTTAATTATTTATTCATTGAAAATCCATTGGTTTGAGTTTATTTGGCAGAACGATTTAACCACCACACTAGGCAGCCCTTGCCACTTACTTATCTCCATGCTTTGGGAAAGGATTAAAGATGTCAGTGAGCATCACCCAGCAGGGTAAGGGACCCCTGACCATCAGGTCCAGTCGTGTCCGACTCTGGGGTTGCGGCGCTCATCTCGCTCTATAGGCCGAGGGAGCCGGCGTTTGTCCACAGACAGCTTCCGGGTCATGTGGCCAGCATGACAAAGCCGCTTTCTGGCGAACCAGAGCAGCGCACGGAAACGCCGTTTACCTTCCCGCTGGAGCGGTCCCTATTTATCTACTTGCACCTTGACGTGCTTTCGAACTGCTAGGTGGGCAGGAGCTGGGACCGAGCAACGGGAGCTCACCCCATGGCAGGGATTCGAACCACCGACCTTCTGATCAGTAAGTCCTAGACTCTGTGGTTTAACCCACAGCGCCACCTGGGTCCCTTAAGGATTAAAGATGTCAGTGAGCATCACCCAGCAGGGACCTGAAGACAAACTCTGGGAGCTCATAAACTACTCACCCTCACATCACTGAATGAGAAGGTTTACAAGCTTTGGAATTCTTGCTCTGCTTGCTCAAAATACAACGGGGGGGGGGGAGAATTCTGACCCTCCCCCTGCTACCTTTCTTCCATCATCCTGCTTCATCCTCCAAAGCTGCCTTTGCTGCTGCCTCCACCACCCAAAACACACACCTTTTCTCATATGACAGTAGAGGCCAAAACAGGAAAGGAAAATGGGGAAGGTGTTCTTCCCATTCTTGTCATCCTGGCTAATAGTGTGGTGAAACATGTGTTAAGGATATGAGTTTAATATGCAATGTATGTATGCATTGTGTTTGAAAGACTGTGTCTGTAGATGAGTTTGTATTATGCAAGAGAGGATAAACTCCAGGTACCGGTAAGGAAAGGGCTGGAGTAGGTTAATTGATGACTCATCACTGGAAACCTGCACAATTTCTGACAGCAGGAAGGTGAAAGCTGTTGATGGACCCAGCGGCAGTGATAGGAACTTAGCTCAGCATTGCTGAACAAGTAAGTTGCATAGGATCTCTCGCTCTCTGGAAGCAGAGAGAGGAAAGTTTGTTGAACTGGATTAAGAACTAAAAAAAAAGACTAGACCCCATTGCTTGCTTGTTTAAGAGCCATGTTACCTTGTAATTTGTAGCATTTATTTGTGAACATTTTAAGACTGTTTCCAGTAAACCTTTGAAACTCATTCTTGTGTTGGAGAGCAAATTCATTTCTACTCTGCACAAGGTCCAGATCAGGGATTCCACTTGCAACAATTCGAACAACATGGAGAACTTTGGGAGCTGGATTTTCCCCCGAAAGGCTCTTACCAACACTTTTCTGTGTTTGTGAACTGGCTTCGGGAAGTTTGGAGAAATCCTAAGCCAATCCAAGGGGAACCAAGAGGGTCTCACTCATCTTCAGTCAAGTCCTACACGAGCCTCTGTTATTTGGGTCTTGCTTGCCGTAGTAAGATAGGTTCAGTCTCAAAGCAAAAAATATATAGCAATTCCTTCTATTGGTTTCTTCCATAATTTCCCCCAGCATTTTCCAGAAACAGTTCCTTGTGAGTTAAGGAGGAATAAGAGAAAGCATCCAGCTTCGTGACAGTAGATTTAAAGTCTATTATTGGCCGTAGCCTTGTGCTGGACTTATTAGCTCCCGTGTTCAACAACCTGGGAGCAAGGAGTGGAGCCATGCCGACATGGGAGCAAGTAGCCTGCCTCACCCTGCAACAGGCTACTTCCTCCACATATACAAAGCACAAATCCTACTGATGGTTGTGCAGGTATTTAGGGAGAATCATGCAAGATCTAGGGTGGGGCTACTTGACACAACCATTACTTCTGTGTTGTTGATGTACAAGTACTGTAGGTCTTTTATAAACTCAGATACCTACCCTCCATACAGAAAATGTTTGTAGAAGAGGAGGAGGAGTTTGGATTTGAAATCCCACTTTATCACCACCTGAAGGAGTCTCAAAGTGGCTAACAATCTCCTTTTGCTTCCTCCCCCACAACAAACACTCTGTGAGGTGAGTGGGGCTGAGAGACTTCAGAGAAGTGTGACTAGCCCAAGGTCACCCAGCAGCTGTATGTGGGGGAGCGAACCCAGTTCACCAGATTACGAGTCCACCACTTTTAACCACTACACCACACTGGCTACACCACAAACACAGTGTAAGATGGCCTTATTGCCAACAGGACAACATGCACAGGTTGGTGCATGTCCTCAGTGTATGCTCTTCCTTAGCAAGTCACCCTGCCCTAGTTCTTTACTGCTTACATTTTGGTTCACTGGGAGGTCACCCTTTCCATCCGATTTGGTTTCGCTCACCTTGTTTTCATTTCAGTGGGCCTTTTGTCACATGTCTCAGTTGACTTGCTTTGATACATAGAACATTGATTTCCTAACAAATCTGGCCTCCTGCCAAGTGTTACTGCACTACCCTCACCTATTGTGTGGAACAAGCACAGCTAAAAGAAATGGAGAATGAAGAATGGCAAACAGAACCTCATGATGCAACAAGTTGGTGATTTCGTCTCCATACTGCAATTGTTGTCTGGAAGGAGAGCTTTGGTAGATTCCACTATTTTCCTTTCAACAGACCTTGCGAGGATCCATCTCATTTCTTACCTGGGAGGGTTGATGTTAGAACCTGGAACACCTGTATCTTCAGTTTGTGTTGAAACCCATTGAAACAACTTCACAGTTCCCAAGCAGTCTTGGACCCCTTGCAACTGATCTTGGACACCTGAACCTTGGCCCTGATCCTCGACTGGATTTATCACTCCTAACCTTTTGGGTTATATGACCACCTACAGGGGCGGACTTTGGTGCCCTGTGTGAGGCCAAAATTTGTCACCCTCTTCCTCTAGCCATCCATTCCGCTCAATTCATTACCGGTACATAGTTGTGACACTGTGCGGTGGCCCCTAGGCTCAGCGTCCCATGCAGCAGAACCAGTTGAGCTGCCCTAAATCCACCTCTGCCACCCAGACAACATTTTGCTCTTCCCACAACATTGAGTTGGTCCCATTAATATTTGCTTAGAATATTCTCTACCTTGCTTACAAGAAAGTGCGCCTATTGTCATTTTGGGGTGCATTAAAAGCATATAAAAACAAATAAAATAAGAGGCCCAGGAGATTCAAAGGCATTAAAAAGTCTGATATTAGGGGGTAAAGGAAAGCTTGAGCAAAAAGGTAAGCTTTTACCAGACTTGTAATGGGGCCACTGCCATTTGCCCTCAAACTTACTTGACAGTGACAGCAGCTGAAGCCCAAGAACACTCCCCCAAATAGCATGATGAAGGAGCCTGTGCCAGCTCTGAGCATTATATAACATGGGGATCTCAGACTTGTTTCTTTTATGTTTCCTCATTTTATTTTTCCTGGCAGAGCACCTGGAGGACTAGGCAGAAATTTAAGATCCAGCCATTGCTTATTTGGAGATGAAATGCTGGTAAAGGATTAATCTGTTGAATTTCTGCCTGGCACATACCTCTCAAAAGGCTTGGGGGTTATGTCACTTAAAATGCAGCATTACATCTCACCTCACCTGTTTGTTTCTTGAAAGATTGATACAAGTATGATAAAGGGAAGAGCAGAGAATAGGATGATTATGGCAAGACAGTCACATCAGCTGTGGGAAATCTGCCAACTGGGATAAGAGAGGAGGAGGACAAAAATCTGTCCTTGTTTGTGCAGGATACAAGATGGTACAGATTTTACTGCAGAGCACTTAAAAAAAATCTCTCTGAGGAAATGCTTCCCAGCCAAGTTAATGTACTGTTTCCAAAACAAAGGAAAAGGAAGGGGCCGGTCTTAACCTGATCAAAATAAGCAACAGATTGAGAAGGCAAATAATGAAGGATTGTAATAATCAGAACTTGAAGCAAAGAGCAGATAAACTGCATTAAGCTGTGTGATGAGCTAAGAAATGCTATCTAAAAACCCCACTCAACTGATTAGAGCTGAGGCAGCGAGAGAAAGAAGTAAAATCCCTTTCACGTGGATTTCCCCCTCCTGCAAGTGTGGGATTAAAAGTGATTATTAAAGGCTAAATTAATTAAAACTGTTCATTATAGGGAGCAACATTAATATTATTAAAGCTTAACAATCTACATCTGCACCTGCTATTTAATGATGGGTAGGAGCTGCTCAGCAGTGGTCAATATTGTGTTCAGCAGATGTTATGGATTACAGCTGCCATCAGCCCCAGCCGGCCAGGGATGGTAAGGGATGATAGGAGTGGCATTGCAGCAACACTAGCCTGTTGGCTACTCTCAATGTAAAGTTTCGAGACTAACCTGAAGAAACAGAGCATCATACCATCCTTCTAGAGTAACAGAGCAGAGTAATAACAAAAGCAGAACTCCTGTCAATAAAACATTAGAAAGAATTCCACACCCTGGTCAGGTTGAAGACCTGTCTCCCCTTCCTCAGTTTGCCCTGTCAGCTTCCATATGTGGAATGGGGAAAGGCCGCCATCTTGACATTCACCTCAGGCCTCAATATGTCTTAGGCCGAACTTGAGTGTGGGAAAAGAAAACAGACCTTCAAACCAAAGTGGCTCACTGGGTGCTGTGGTGCTTCTATACTACGTTCCCAGCAGCTGGGTCACCGTTGCTTAATGAGAGGGAGAGGTGTGAGGTGGCAGGAAGGTTGGTGTGGTGTGGACACAGTAGCAGGACTGCCAGATTGTGTCTACTAGTATGCCTGCACCATGCCAACCTCCCTGACACTTCCCCCTCTCCATCCCAGTAAGCAACCACAACCCACCAGTCAGGAAGCGATCATAGAGGTTGCACCCAACTCAGCAAGCCACTTTTGCAACAAGGCTCTGTTAGATACTATGCAGATTGCACCAGTGCCTGTTGGGAAAGAGGAGCATTCAAAAGTTTATTATTATTATTATTATTATTATTATTATTATTATTATTATTATTAAAGATTTTCTTGATTTACAAAAGTGTGTGCAATGTCTCTCTCATATTTTTTCCATGTAACATTTTTACAAATCAGTTTTGGTTGTTGAGACATTAGGGAGAGAAGGGGGAAAGGAGGTGGGTGGGATGGGGGAGTGGGTGAGGTGAGGTGACAATGTTTCTATTTTCCTTAATATATGTAGGGTTTGGTGTCAGCATTGATTGTGTAGGTTCTCTGTTGTTCGCTTGTGTTTCTTTGGCAGTGAGAGAGGTCGGGGTTGGTGTAGGGTGTGATTGTTCATTTGTGGTTGGCTGTGGTGATCTTTGGTTTCCTGTGTGAGTGGAGTTGGTGGGTGTTTTGGATCAGGTTAGCCATATTGATTTGTATGCTAGGAGCATTCAATAGTTGACACACCATGTATGGAAACAGGCCTGGGTAACATCTGGATTTCCTGTCTCCATCCTTAGGTGGAACACACAGGTTCCTTGGCAGGCGGAGAACTGGTATTGCATGGAGTACAAAAAAGAGGAGACAATTATTCAGAATTAATTAAAAGAGAATAGAAGGGAGTTTATGTGAAATTGCTTTGGTGTATAATATACATAGCAGTACAGTCCTTCCCTGGTGTATCATTTGATAGTTTTGAGGCCCACATGGCTATTAACTGGTTTACAGCACAATAAGTGCTTTTAGTTAGGTATGTTTGCGATAACAAACACTTCTGTAGGAAGAAGTGCATAATAATAAGAATAAAAAATAAAGTTATAAACACACACATGGCAGTTCCAGTTTTTAATTTCTTACTTACAACAATACTGCTGAGGAAAACTTCCATGCTGAGTTTACTGAGGGAAAGAGACATGCAGAGTAAAAGTAAAAAATCAGTTGTAATCAGCAGTGCAGGCCCTTTACCGAGGTTTGCCATATTTCAAAAAGTAAAAACCAGGACACCCTGAAAGTTGCTTTTTTTTTTTAAGGAAGACTCCAAAATTGTTGGGCTTCCCCCCCCAAAAAAAAACCCTCAATTTTTTTTTATTAACTTGCCTAACATCCAGGATAAAGTGCTGCCTTTTGGAAATTCCCCCTGGACATCAATTCCACCTTTGAAATCCTGGTAATGTCTGGGAAAATCTGGACGTGTGGCAGCCCTACTTTGCCAAAAGATAACTGCAATTCTTAGCATTTTTTCAGGGGGAGGGAGGGAAAGAGCCTTTTTGCTTCTTCAGGTATCTGCTACTAATGTGAAGATATAATTATTTCTGACACCAATGGCTGTATCATTACATTTTCATGTCTGGGAGCCTTTGAGCTTAACAAAAGCTGTAGGCAGGGAATGTTGCTCGTTATGGCAGCACAGTTGCATACTGTTGTCATATTGTCTGGCATTCTGGGAGGTAAAATTGCAATACTTATTGGACACTGATGACACATTAAATGAATAAGTGCTAAGGTGACACTTGTGGGGAAACAAAGGCAATCAGCAACTGCTTTAATCTTCTGCAGATAATACGGCTATCTTAATATCTGTTTCTGGTGCTGTTGCTAATGTTTGTAGCAGCCCAGTTCTCATCAAGATGGAAACCTAATTCTGACTTGTAGCACATCCGAATGCAAGTGACGTCTCAATGGTGGAATGATCCTCCATGCACACACACAAATCTTTTTACAGATGTTCGAAAGAAGGCAAGGCTACACCCTTCTTTCACTAGCATGCTAGAAATTATGGATAAAGCAACTAACAGACGTAATACATAATAATAAATAGTCAGTTGTTACAGTTCCCTCTTCTGCATAACTGTTAAAGGTGCAGGGGCCCCTGTCTTCTCTTGCACACCTGGAGACCCTAATCATCATCTACTTCCAAAAGAATATCCCTGATTTTAGTGACAGCCAGGATTGCTGGACCACAACTTGGTGTTCCAGCATTTTTTTCTTTCTTTTTCCAGGAGCTGTAGAGATGTATGAAGCCCAATTCCTCACTTGTCTTTTCTTGACCTATGGGAGTGATGGCCTTCAACCCCAACCACCAGGTTTGCTCCCAATATTTTAGGGGAGTCATTAGTTCCAACAGAGATTGGGGGAAAGTCCCTGTGGGGGCAAAGCAAGAAGGTAAGGGTTGAAAATGACACCTTGTGGGTAATCCATGTCAGGTGGATTTCAGACCCCTGTTTCACCCTCAGTGCTCCCCCCCCCCCACCAGCTGTATAGGAACAATATTCTTGGGTGTGTGTGTTTTACCTGTGTTTCAGATGCACAGTGTGCATGCAGTCAAGGACCACAACCTGCTCAAGGCGGGCTTCTCAATTTCTAGCGCTGTTCTGCATATTAAAAGCGGTGGAGCTCTCACATTGTATTGACTTAAAACCTTAAAAGCAAGGACAACGTGTCCCTTCCTGCGAGTCAGATAGGACCACTGTATTGCCATTGTGGAGGATGATGTTCCAAACGCTTCTATTTTGTCTCAGATGGCTCACTTAATGTACTGCCTTTTTGACCTTGCCCACACTTCCACGGGGTAACGTTTAAAACAAGGCTAATCTGTTCATTGACTATTTGTCCCCATAGCTTTGTGACTTACATCTTCAGGCCAAACCTTTAACTGCAAAGAAAGAAAGTGTAATCAGGTGTGTGAATGGAGCTGTCTAGTGGAAATCAATACACCGTTTAACAGCAATTCTGCAAACACTTTGTGATTGCATCCATTTCAGAGCGAGGTCATTTAAAGAAGGAGCTGACACTTCGGTGTAGTCTCCACCGAGGCAGAAAAGTCTGGGCATGAGCTGGACCGCTTCAGATCACAGATGGGGACTCATGTGATTCTTTCGAAGAAAGCATTTCCTTGCACACCGAAAACTAGCACATTATGGAGGTGTTAGTAATGGAAAAGGTTAATGCCCATGCAAGGGGATGCAGAATGCTAACCTAACAGCTGGAAAGCAGCAGCTGATGAAAGACAATTCACAAGTTTAAAAGGGCTAAAAAGGGAGAAGATTAATCCATCCCTACCAGTGGTTAAAAACTTGTGCTTGAGAACCACAATATTCAGTTTGCAAAAGGACCAAAAACCCCTGGAAGTGTGTGATGCTTAAGAAAGTAAAGCAAATTTATGCAAAAGGTCTCTTGAAGATACTTGATATTCTGGCTTTCAAGTTTTAAAAGTGTTTAATTGCAGAATGCCCTTCGTTAACAAATTAGAAGCTCTTGGCATAGGTGTTGTGCCTGCCTGCATACATTTGTCTATGAAGTGTTTTAGACAGAATGCTGACATTTTAACAGAAAGGGATGAAGATTCCATGAAGGGGCTAAGTGACCAGCAAGCTGTCAGCCTTTGTATTTTTCCAGGTTATACTGTATGTTGAATTCTCATGGCCTTCTCTCTCTGCAGTCTTCAGGTTTTAAGCCTGCCCTATAGTTGGCAGTTTGAGCTCTTATTAATTGTAAACAGTACTTCATCAAGTGCTGCTTTTTGGCTACTCTGTGCTATGCTATCACATTGTGAGCTCTGTTCAAACCTTTTTATACTTTGTATATTGTTTTATCAAGTCAACGATAAAGCATATCCAGAAAGGTAGCCTTGTTAGTCTCTTGCATCAAAATCAACAAAGGGTCTTGCGGAATCTTAAAGAGTAACCAGCTTATGCCATAATAAATATTTAGCCTTTAAGATGTCACAAGACTCTGTTGTTTTCGTTAACCATAGTTGCTCAATCCTTCAGTGTCAAGTTTTGAATATTTCTGCCAACATAATTATACAAGTATCTGTAAGGGTATCTCCTTCTGCAAGCCTTTGTGGAACCATCTCTCTTTCTCTAGCCCCTCCTGTAAAAACATCTCATTCTTCCTAACCAACAGGCAACGTTCTCATAACCATTCCCTTGGTTCTAACACAGAACAATCATACGGGGCTGGATTAGAGCCTCTCAATCACATTATGATCAGGATTTGCCATCATTTATTTATTTCCTCTCTTTGATGCTGCAGCGGGAGTTATCTTAACTGGATTTTGTGCACATAATCTAAACAAAAAATGAAATCTCATGCTGCAGATGGTGTGTAAGAAAAAAGAGCACAAACAAACTGTCCTCTTGGTGCGCAGCCAGTCTCTGTAAGGAAACATTGCATGCTGTGAAAGTCTCTATTAATAATGTGGCTGCCTATGACCCAGATGCCGAGTACACCATATACCATATACAGAAGCACACCTAACCCAATGCTACATCTTCCTGATGGATTGCAATACTAAAGGAAAGGAAATTGCTGTAACATCTCAGTTCCATCACACATGAGGATGTGCAACTTGATGTGCAGGTGTTAGCAGGAAATCTAGATGAATGACTGCATCCAAAATAATGGGATTTGACCGTTTATTCAGAATCTGAGGTAAAACCCCCGAGAACATCTATTTTCAGCAGATGATTTTATTTTATTTTTGCTCTCCATGAGGTATGAGCTACAATCTGAAGGCTTCAAATCTAGAAGGGTTGGGTCTGTGGCCATATTCTAGAATACCATTCACACTATTATGGTTTTCCCTGCAGTTTCATGAATCCCATTTTCCATTCTACCTAATAAAACCAAACGCTTTCACACACATTTTGCCAATATACGTTCTCAAATAATTGCAAATAAGGCCATACCTTGCGTTTTAAGCAGACTAGTAAATTTTCATGTCTTTGTATAATGAATCTTACTTACAAATTGAAGGTTGAACATTTCATCCTTCTTTTTTTAATTTAAAAAAATGTTACTATTGGTTGGATTCAATTAAGTAGGTCTGCTAGTGGGAGCTAGTACAAGGGCTCCATTAGCACAATGGGGCCTTTCTCCCCCTCTCTACCACCTGCCCCCCAAATCAAGGAGAAGAGTACATTGGGGGGGGGAGAAAAGGGAGGTCATTTCATCAGAGAAGCAAAAACACTTGCTCTGACAGGATGTTTGTTTCAGCACAACACTGAATTCCTCCCAGTTATTTTTAGAATTTACCATTTTGCATTAGTATTAATCAAAATAGCATCTCTACACACATTTCTTCCTAATATAACTATTTCCATTAAGTATATTGCAAATTTCAACTTATTGCAAACTCATTCAATGCAATTATCTATTATCACGATTCATCTTTGTCTGAATTTAATACTGTTATGCACATCCATTTTAAGATCCCCACTATGCTCTAGACCTTATTTAGAGCATAGTGGGGATCTTAAAATGGATGTGCATAACAGTATTAAATTATTTAACCATTTCCACCTAGTATTGTGCCACCAATTTTTTTTTTTATATAGCAGCCAATAAAACAGAAGTGAGATCAATTTCCTTTCCGTTCACCTTAAGCACAATTTGCATGCTGCTATTATTTCTATTAAGTATATGTTTTACTACAATCAGGTTGTGGGTTGTTGCTTTTTATGTGCAGAATTAATAGTGCCCTGATAATGGCCAGGCAGCTTCAAAAGGCTGCTTAGTTTCATTCTCTGGGTACATCATGCCACAATCGTGTATTCTAAGAGTGCCTCCAGACAGCCACTGTTTTGTGGGAGGGGTTCAAGCAATTCTATCAGAACTTAAAGGTTTGTACATAGAACATTGATCAAAGGGCTCTGTTGCCCTAGCACAGGGGTCAGCAAACTTTTTCAGCAGGGGGCCGGTCCACTGTCCCTCAGACCTTGTGGTGGGCCGGACTATATTTTGAAAAAAAATATATGAACGAATTCCTATGCCCCACAAATAACCCAGAGATGCATTTTAAATAAAAGCATACATTCTACTCATGTAAAAACACCAGGCAGGCCCCACAAATAAGCCAGAGATGCAATTTAAATAAAAGGACACATTCTACTCATGTAAAAACACGCTGATTGCTGGACTGTCTGCGTGCCAGATTTAGAAGGCGAATGGGCTGGATCCGGCCCCTGGGCCTTAGCTTGCCTACCCATGCCCTAGCATAACACATCCACTTTCTTTCTTTAAAAAAAAACAAACCACAGACTTCTTGCAAGTTGGAAAGTGATGGGGTGCACTGAAAAGTGTGGGATAAACGTATGATTGACAATGAAGACATTTTAAGCACTCCACGAGCAAATAAGGATCAATGCAGGGCAATGCTCATTGCCTTGTAACTGCCCCACAACCAAATCAGGTAAAATGCTCAATAAAGACAGGATATAATGTAACCCCCAGGCAATTTTTGAGTAAGCAAATCAGGATGAAAGCTCAATAAACAGGTCATCCAGAAGGGCAGTAATGGCAAATTCACTTTCCAGGAATAGATACTTATGTAGCCAAAGAGAATATCATTAATGTGCAAACAAATGTGGGGTATCAGCAGACTTGAAGGGATTACGAAGTTTGCAAAAGCTCCAAAACTCTTTAGGAAAAAGAAGAGCCTAATGGGGGGAAATAGCCCAATGATAAGCTACGGACATGTTCAGTGGGTATAGAATGCTGGCTGTATGTTGAAGGGTGAAGAGAAAGCAGGGTGGAAAATCAGACAGAGGAGGGATAATGGAATGGCATATCCTGGAAGAGTGTGTGGCTGGCTGGCTGGAAACCAGTGCACTCCACATAACAAAATTTCCTTGCAGATCCCACTTGTAAACTGCTAAATACAGAGCTGTGATTCAGAGGGGAGTCACAGCCAGCCTGCGGAATCAAAGAACTCTCAATGTGACAACCAGGAAAGTGGAGGGGCTTTTACAGAAGTCTGCCTTCTATAACTTGCTTTGCCATTTCAATCTGGGTGTTCAGGAAGTGGAGAAAACACACACACACACACACACACACACACACACACACACACACACACTTCAGCCTTAAGGAAAGCTGTTGTTCTGTGTGGAGTCCTGACTTATCTCCTCCACTGTTGAAGGTTTTACGTTTCACTAAAGCTTATGCCAGGATAAACTTGTTAATCTGTAAGGTGCCACAAGATTCTTTGTAGTATCTGCAAATTACTGGCACAGCTAGTCCTGTGGAAATTGGTTTCTGAGGCCCTTGAAGCCCAGAGGAACATTTTGTGCTGCCAAAAGAGAAACAAGCCATCCATTATTGCACCTCCTACTTCTGAAGATACACAAGTGCAATGGATGTGGATGTACAGTGGTACCTCAGGTTAAGTACGCTTCAGGTTAAGTACAGAAATCATGCTCTGGTGGTGCAACGGCAGCAGGAGGTCCCATTCGCTAAAGTGATGCTTCAGGTTAAGTACACTTCAGGTTAAGAACGGACCTCCGGAACGAATTAAGTACTTAACCCGAGGTACCACTGTATTATTAGAAGAAATTCCACTGGAGTGCTCCATAGATATCCAGTGCAAGGTGTGCTGTAGCCATCTTGACTTTCAGTTAGAAATAGATCATAGAAGGGACCCCAAGGATCATCTATTCTAGTCCGACCCCCTGCAATGCAGGAATCTCAGCTAAAGCATCAAATGACAGGTGGCCACCCAACCTCTGCTTAAAAACCTCCAAGGAAGGAGAGTGCACCACCTCTTGTGGTGGACAGCTCTTACTGACACAAAGTTTTTCTGAATGTTTTGTTTCCTTTCTTGTAACTTGAAGCCATTGCCTCGAGTCCTACCCTCCAGAGCAGGAGAAAACAAGCATGCTCCCTCTTCCATGTGACAGCTCTTGAGATATTGGAAGATGGCTATCATATCTCCTCCCAGACTCCTCTTTTCCAGGCTAAACATACCCAGCTCCTTCAAACGTTCCTCATAAGGCTTCATTTCCTGACCCTTGATCATCTTGGTTGCCCTCCTCTGCACAATTATTATGATGTTATTATGATGCCTAGAAGGGATCGCTGTAAGTACAATAGACAGATAGTATTAACTGGTGCCAAGGGATAACTTTTCAGTTGTCTTTCACAGTGATCAGAAATTGCCCTTTCTCCGAAACGGGCCCTGTTAAACATTTTTCCAAAACAACAATGGGGGTTGTCATTTAACAATGGTCATCAAGATGGTGACCGTCACTACCTTTAGGTGGGTACAGTTTCCATAGTTGCACTCTGTACTTTAAAATATGTACTTTAAAGCTCTGGGATAGTTCAGTTGGTAGAGCATAAGACTCTTAATCTCAGATTTGTGGATTTGAGCTTGGACAAAAGATTCCTGCATTGCAGGGGGTTGGACTAGATTGTCCTTGGAATCTCTTCCAACTCTACAATTCCATGGTTCTATGATTTTGTCTGCCCTGTATCTTCCAACATTCCCTGAGCTGTAGTGTTTTGCGAGAGGGAGAAAAACTTTTCCTCATCCATTTTCTCCACACAATGCAGAGTTTTGTAGAACATCTATAACGTATCCTCTTGCTCACTCTTCCTGCAAATTAAAAAGCTCCAAATGTACCCTTTCCTCATAGAGGAGCTGCTCCATCTGCCTGGTCCTTTTAGTTTCCGTTTCCTAAACATTTTCCAGCTCTATAACCGCCTTTTTGAGGTGAAGCGACCAAACTGTACACAATATTCCAAGTGCAGTCACACCATTAGATTGTATAGTGGCAGTATGACATTGGCAGTTATATTTTCAATTCCCTTCCTGATTGTAGAATTTGCCTTTTTCACAGCAGCTGCATAGTGGATCTTCATCTTCATCAAGCTATTCACTGTGGCACCAAGGTTTCATTCCTGGCCGGTTGCCCCATGAAATTAAGATTTCACCAAGGTTAAGTAGAGTATTTCATTCACTGGCACTCTTTGGTCTGCTTCCAGTTTACTGCTTTGCTTTAGAAACCCGGATATAAAAAGAGTTGCATAAAACCAACTTCATTGTGACCTGAGGTAATTTATGAGAAAGAAACAGACAGTGAAAGAAGAAAACCCAAGACAAAATTATCTCTTACAATACAGGTTTTTTTTTATTATAAAAAAATCTGGTTTTAAATACCTAACAATTGTGGTGAAGCAGCAGTTGAGAATGGGTACAATTACCCATATTGCACACCAAAAGACATGAATCCCTTTCACAGGAGCTAGTTCAGAACAAGCAGCAGCAGACGTTTACAAAGAACAATTTTCAACATTAAAAAAGGAAAGGAGAACAACTGCATAGGTGAACCCAACCATTTCAGACCAAGATGCAACTGTCTGAAATGGCTAAAACAGGCCATCCTAAGGGTATGATTTAGGCATGGGAGATATGGCCCCAAGTTCCAAACCCCACTTAGTCATGATATAGAGTCATAGAGTTGGAAGGGACCCTGAGGATCATCTAGGGTTGCCATATTTCAGAAAGTGAAAATCTGAACACAAAGCTTTTTTGGGGGGCGGGGCAAAGTTGTTGAGTCTCCCCCCCCCCCTCGTTTTGAGCTATTTTCAAGGAAATTCACCAAAAACTACACGTCCAACATGGGTTCCCATATGTCCAAAGTTCCCCCTGGACACTGGTTTCCACTGCCAGATCCTGGCTATGTCCAAGAAATCCTGGACGTATGGCAGCCCTAAATATGCAGCTGTCCCATCTGGAGATCAAACTTGCAACCTTAGTATTATCAGCACCATGCTCTAACTAACTGAGCTATCCAGAAAGGAATAAAATCACTAATCTCAGTCTAAAAAAGGTCACAGGACTAGAGTGACTATAAATTAGAGACAACTGGGAACTCCAGCAAAACGTTGCAGTGTTACCTTCACCTCTTGATAGGGGTGTTTCTGTTGAGAGTTCCTTCTAGTCAGCTGTGCCCTTCTCCCGGGCACTCCATTCCATCCCCCCTCTTTTCCAGCCTCCCCAATGATACTCAACGTTCTCTAGCTACTGAACATGCTCACTTAAGGTGTCTTTTTGTGGTTCTGCACACCCTGGAGTTCTCACCAGCTTGCTGATATCCCCCTCTTGTTTCTATCGCCCTACATATTTATCAGCACTCGCCGCCTGAGTTCAGTATCAGAGGAAGTGATAAGAATTGCGAAATACTGGGTGTGTTAGAAAGCGCAACAGAAATAAATGATAACCATTTCATATCTTGTCTTGCATTCTTCATATGCGGTCAGCAGTCTCACCATCTGCAATGTGTTTGCTTTCACGGCGCTCCTTTTACAACTGGCCTGCAAGTACTGAATCGCAGAAATACTCCTTTCCTAAGCCTTTCCTGTCAGGCAGCTGAAAAGATGGTGATGGGGAAGGGTCATAGTTTAGTGGCAGAGCATCTGCTTTGCATACAGAAGGTCCCCTGAGGTCAGTCCTCCGTTGCAGCTGTCAGTAGGGCTGGGAATGTCTCCTAACTGAAATCCCAGAGAGCCACTGCAGGTCATTGCAAACAAGACTGAGCTATATAGACCAATGGTCCATCTCAGTACAGTGCAGCTTGCTATACCCTTAAGACAAAGAAGAAGTCTTACCTTGGATAGCATGTCAGTCTCTTAAATGTGCAGAACATTTGGCACTGACTGGCAAGGCATGCACACAGGTCTAAAGGAATGGATGGCTCTGTTAACAATTAACTTGTGCTACCCTTTGCCTCATTCACAGGATTCGCTGGATAAGGTTCTCACAGAATTGGTTCAAACAACTTCATTTCCCACTTCCCATATACAGATTGGCTGGGAGCTTGGGGAAATAATAGCAAATGCAGTTCTCTCCACCCTGGCCTCTTTGTCTGGCTCTCGGAACTCACTACAAGTAGCAACAATCACTGCCCCACCCCAAGGGTTTTTGCCTGGCTGGAATTTGTCCTTATTGTAAGGTTACCATATTTTTTTTTTCATTGAATTTGGGGACACTTTTCAACTTCAGTAGGAATGATGGGATTTTCTCAGGGGACTGGTTTGTAAATTCGGGGGTTGTCCCTGGGAAACAGGGATGTCTGGTAGGAAGAGGAGGAGGAGGAGGAGGAGGAGGAGGAGGAGGAGGAGGAGGAGTTTGGATTTGATATCCCACTTTATCACTACCCTAAGGAGTCTCAAAGCGGCTAACATTCTCCTTTCCCTTCCTCCCCCACAACAAACAATCTGTGAGGTGAGTGGGGCTGAGAGACTTCAGAGAAGTGTGACTAGCCCAAGGTCACCCAGCAGCTGCATGTGGAGGAGCACCAGATTACGAGTCTACCACTCTTAACCACTACACCACACTGGCTCTCTGGTAACCTTAACTTATTGCCTCTTGCAAGAGAGAAAGCCATGCGAGTGTGAAGTGTAGGTGGGTTCCCATGAGACAGGACACAGTGATAATAGCAAGAACCTTAATTGAACTAACAGAACTGGGCAACAGGGGCAAAACAACTGCTTATATACATTTCTGAAGTCCTGGGCCACTCCCACCCCCAACATGATTGGTTGTCTAAACTTCAAGCTGTAAATCATGACTCAGAGTTTAAGGGCCAATGGCAGAGGCCCAAATCCTGAAATGTCCTGTGATTGGATATCATGTATCAAATCAGAACACAGGGGCTCAGAATCCGTAGTCCAGACTTAAGCTCAGGCAAATACAGACCACTGAATGCATAACAGAGTGTATAAGTAGAAACCAACCTGTTGTATAAAGGTAAAAGTTACATTTGTTGCTCTGCCCACTTTTGACTGTGGCCTCACCCACCCCTGGCATGTAGCCCTCAGAATGTTGCTCAGAAGACGAACTAATACCAGTGTACTGGAAGAAGCAAAGATCACCAGTGTTGAAGCAATGATTCTTCAACATCAACTTCGTTGGACTGGTCATGTTGTTCGGATGCCTGATTATCGTCTTCCAAAGCAAGTACTCTATTCTGAACTTAAAAATGGGAAGAATAATGCTGGTGGTCAATGAAAGAGGTTTAAAGACTGTCTCAAGGCAAATCTTTTTTAAAAAATGTAGTATAAACACCAACAATTGGGAAACACTTGCCTGCGAGCGCTCCAATTGGAGAACAGCCTTTACCAAAGGTGTCATGGGCTTTGAAGACACTTGAACTCAGGACACAAGGGAGAAACATGCTAAGGGGAAGGCACGCTTGGCAAATTGTCCCCAATGTGGAAGGACGTGTGGATCCAGTATTGGCCTCCACAGTCACTTATGGAGTCATTGTTAAAACTGTGTTTATGGAAGACAATCTTACTTGGCTACGAGTGATTGCTGAAGAAGAAGAAGAAGAAGAAGAAGAAGAAGAAGAAGAAGAAGAAGAAGAAGCTCAGAAGGAAATGCAGTACTTGAAATGAACCCAATCCAACTGTACTGTGAGATGCATCACTGTACCATGTTCTGTGCCCTTTGTGAAACCAAATCCTAGCTGTGGTCATGCTAGAGGTAGGGTGTGTGTGTGTGTGTCTGTGTGTGTGTGTTCCTCTCCATGTAAACAAATAAATCCTGAGCTTAAATTTGTCTCATTGTTCCATGTAAGAATATAGAGTAGAGCTTGCTGGATCAGGCCCATGGCCTATCTAGTCTAGCATCCTGTCCCCACAGGGACCAACCAAATGTCCGTGGGAAACCAGCAAGCAGGATTCAAGCACAAAACACTCTCCCCTCTTGTGGTTTCCAGCAACTGGTATTCAGAAGCACTTCTGCCTCCAACTTTGGAGGCAGAGCATAGCCCTCATGGGTAGTAGTCATCAATAGCCCTCTCCTCCATGAATTTTGTCTGAGCCTGTGAGATGCTGGCCTTTGATTCCCCTATGCTTCTTTTCCACATTCAGGCAAAGGAATTGTTAAAATGCTGCCTAATCAGAGCATGTCTGCCTTCCCACTCTTTGGCTTTTGTGCATGAAACAGAGCCCTGCACAATCAGAAATTAAACCCTACAGCTACCTTGTAGATTTCTCTCCTGTGTGAATTACACTGATTAAATACCTAAATGATCTGTGAGCTACCACTTTCCCAGCCTGGCACCTTTGTCTCTGAGCATGATGTCTGACCTTCTCTAAATCATGTGCAAAAAAGTGAGACTGAATGACAGAAAATGCATGGTAGATCCTGGAGAAAATGCCTCCTTTAACAAGCTAATGTTGGATGCTCAGGGACTAGAGAAGAAAAGAAACCACTGTAATCTGTCTGACATAAATTGGATTTCAATCAAAGTGCAGCTTCAAAACCCAATCCCACACACATATTTTGGCTGTGTTCACTCAGAAGAAGAGGGAAGGGCAGAGACGATGGCAAGCGCTTGGTGGGCAGGTGGACAAAATAGCACCAATTAACCATCCAGGATGAATTCTGGGGATACAAAGTTGTTACTCGTTCATTATAGCCATAACAAAGGCTGCTATAAAGGTCTTTTTGCCCTCTAGATTTTTTTCTTGGGAAAGTTGATATGAACATGAAACGAGGGCCATTTTCTGACTAAAGTAAGGGGTTAAAGGTCTCTGGGCATTTTGAGTTCTCTTGTGTGGGAGAAAAATGGAACAGATGTTTACAGATATGTTCACACCATTGTAAAATCAAGAGAAGAGACTGTTTTGAACATTGGAGAGAACTGCTATCCTACTATCAGGAATAAGTACAGATTCTTGGGTAAAAAATAGACACATTGCAGAAGTAAAAAGATTCTCACTTAGCCCTTACATATATATATATATTTATTTTTTTAATTATTTTTTGAAGTTCATATCCAGAAACATGGTTCATGTACAGATTACTCTTCCTAGGTAGTGTAGGCTGTGCAGAGCATATTCTTCGAAGCGATTGATTTAAGATCTGACATTTTTGCAAAAGAAAACTGTTAGCCCAGAGGCCCCTTTGACTAAAAAACATTTAAATTGGAAACTTAAGTCATTCATTTTCTCAGTTCACTCTTGAGCATGTGATCAGAGCCTTCTTGCTTCTCCTTTATCAGAATAATCATCAAGCAGATCAGGCAGAGTCTGTAATGATGATTAAATTTTGCTGCAGCATCTAGGAACAGTCATCTACAAATACTTCCTCCAGGGCTCCTATGTGAATTCATTCCTCCTCAAAACTTCCCTTAAAATTATATATTATACTAGCTGACCTGGCCACGCGTTGCTGTGGTTTTTTTTAATGATTGTATTGATTTAGTTTGCAGCACCTCCCCGTTTTCAGTTACCCTCTTTAGGCCCTCCCCCATTTTCAATTACCCTATTTTCGGGGCTGCCCATTTTCAATTACCCTCTTTTTTGCACCCCCATTTTCAATTACCCTATTTTTGGCCCTCCCTTTCAATTACCCTCTTTGCGACACCCCCTGTTTTCAATTACCCTATTTTCGCCCCCCCCCTGTTTTCAATTACCCTCTTTTCGGCCCCCCTTTTCAATTACCCTCTTTTTGGCACCCCCTTTTCAATTACACTCTTTGCGGCACCCCCCCCCCCGTTTTCAATTACCCTGTTTTCGGGGGGCCCTTTTCAATTACCAGTTTGTGATATTGCAAATGGCCGACAGAGCTCTGCCAGGGGGGAGCTGTATTAGCTGCAGTACCAGGTATGACATCAAATTGTGGAGCCAAGGTCTAGCTTTTGTACCTGCAGTACCAGTATAGCCGTCGCTAGAGGGCACTGTTTTTCTGGTGATGTCTAATGCGTGCACCATTTTTTTTTTGCCTTTATTCTATATTTTAGGCATGACAGGTGTGGTTTTTTTTAATTTTTATGATGCCAGATCCTTCCTTGATGGTCATGTTACGCTTTGTACTAATTTGATGCGCTTTGGTCCAGCGGTTACAGAGAACATTGGTGTCTGCCACGCACACAATGGGAACATTTATATATATATAGATTACAACGAAAGAACCCCATGAAGAAAACAGCTTCTGCAGGAGCTTCCCCACATTTCTGTACCATACTAATGAACTGATGTGTGCATGAAAATTTCCATGCAGTAAAGGAAGAGCACTGCTGATTGATGCATCACCATGTATATATTAATTCGACTAAGAAGAAAATCCAAAGGGCAACCATTAAACTTGCAACACACCTTAATTAACACTTTAAAAAAGACTACTCAATATTTGCTCCCTCCTGATAGAGCCTGCTACATATAAAGAAGTGAATGCTCGAAACGTACCCAAACATAACATGGAAATGTAGGAATCTGCCTTATATTGAGAAATACCACTGGTCCACCCACCTCAGTATTATCTGCACTACTGACAGCAGCTACCAAGGACTTGAGACAGGAATTTCTTCCAGCTCTACCCTGGACATACTGAGCCACAGCCCTTCCCCTTGTGGCAGCTGCTCCAAGCAGTCTCTGCAGGTGTTTGGCTAATGGATTGGCCCACACCAAGGGATGTGTTGTCTCCATGCTGTCACACAAAACAAGCTGTGGAGAAAACTGTTGGGGAGACAGGTTTGGAAGACCTCTTACTCTCTTGTAGTAAGCTCAGCTCAAAGGCAGTTGCTCCAAGCATGTTAAATCTTGATTAGGTTTGCACCTGCCTTCTTCCAACTCTAAACAAACGTTCTCCACAAAAATACTTACACTACAACAAGTCAAAGATACTTAGCTTTGCAAATAAGTGAATGTTTTACTCACAGAGTTTCTAGATGTTACAGTAAACAAGAATCTATCTTGGTTCCAATTGACTTAAAAAGAAAAGCACTTTGTTTCATTGCAAAGTAATCCTTCACTCTTTGGGTTAGCAAAAATGTAGGCTGTAAAATCTTCCTTTAGAACACAATGGTCCAATGTGTGGTCCAAGGGCCGCATGCAGCCCTCAGCAACAATTGATGCTGCCCACAGCCCTCACACTGCCTTCCCAAAGTTAGGTAAGCAAGGTGCTGGACTTTGGAAGGAGGTGTGAGGATGCTGGATTGTGAAATGGAGTGTTCCACAATCTATAGCGTATACCAGGGTCCGGCACGCTATCACTGCGTTGCTTTGCTTTTAATGCCTGGCAACTCCTGGCTATTAGCAGAGTTCAAAGCCACAGCAGAAGCTTGTGTGTAACTGCCAAGGCAGCCCAGTAATAACTTACTGAAGCGTTGTCTTCTTAACGAGCTAACTTTATTTACAAAAACAATAAATCTTCTCCCGGAGTGCTCAGTTCCATGACTGCTCCGGTCGGTGAAAACGAAACCAAAAAAATACAGCTCACACAGACAAAGACAAAAGCCCGTATGTGAACTGCCCACACAGTGATCAGTGCGTCACAGCAGAGCATTTAACTCTTCAGGCTCTGATACTCTCCACACCCCCTCTCGCGCTGGTTCACTGTGGAAAACAACAGTACATCAACTTATACAAGAGATAACCCTTTACAGAACTCCTCATGTCTTTGAAAGGTTAACGGTTTTGTGAAACCATCAGCTAAATTTTCAGTACTCGGACAATAGCTGAGTTTCACCAATCCTGATTGAACACTTTGGCACACATTTTTAAACCTGATATCCAGATGCTTTGTTCTGGCCTTAAATTGCGCTGACTCCGCCAATTTTAGACAAGGTTGATTGTCTTCCCAGATGACAATGGGTAAATCACAAACACCGTAGATTTCTTGTACTAAACATTTATAGAACTCTACCTCTCTGCACAAATCGGATAGAGCACTAAACTCAGCTTCGGTGGAGGAGAGTGCGATTAGACTCTGTTTTTTCGACCTCCAACCTATCAGAGAATTTCCAAATTTTACTACTGAACCAGATACAGATTTCCGATCTTCTAGATTGGCCCAATCGCTGTCTGTGTAGCACGTAAGTTTTGGCTCACCCTGTGCTGACAGCTTGAGACGGAAATCTTTCGTGTCGTGCAGGTATCTTAACACTCTTTTTATACCGTTCCAGGCATGGACACTAGGTTCTGAAGCTTCTCTGCTCAGCAAATTGACTGCAAAAGCTATGTCTGGTCGAGTCCACTGGGACAAGTATAACAAACTTCCCAAAGCAGACTGAAAGACTTCGGGGCTTTCAAAAACAGCTTTATCCCCGACTTGGGAATCTTTTATGAAACTTGCTTCCATGGGTGTTCTAGTACCCTTGCAGTCAGACATCCTAAATTTTTCTAGTATCTGCTCAATTTTGCCTTCCTGGCTGAGCATGAAGCTACCATCATCAATCCTTTCAACCTGTACTCCTTGGTAATTTTTCACAGGTCCTAGGTTCTTGTGTTTAAAGTATTTGCCCAACTCTTTAGCAAATTTTTGCACCTGTTTCTGGCTCCTTGCCAGAAATATGATGTCGTCTACAAAAACTAACAGTAGCTCCTGTTGCTCCTGAGAGCCCTTCAGATATAGGCAGCTATCCGCCAAGCTTTTCTGGAAACCCATTTTTTCCAAGACATCATTGAGATACAAATTCCAATTTTTGGCCGATTGTCGCAGACCATAAATTGACTTGTGGAGTTTCCACACTAGATTTGTACCTTCCTCTTCGAAACCTGGTGGTGGCAACATATACAAATCTTCTTCCAAATTTGCATTTAGATAGGCTACATCTATATCAAAATGCTGCACAGTGAAACCTCGTTGAGCAGCTGATGCTAGAAGCATGCGAAGAGATTCACTGCGAGAAGTGGGAGCATAAACTTCTGTAAAATGCAACCCCTTCTGCTGTGTGAAACCCCTTGCGACTAGCCTTGCCTTATATTGTGGTTCACCAGATATTGTGGGTTTGAGTCTATATACCCACCGGCTGCCAACAGCTCGCTTGCCCTCTGGCAGTGGTGTGGTGCTATAGACTCCTAGCGATCTCATGGAGTTCAATTCCTTCTCCATCGCTTCCTGCCATTTGCTAGCTTCCTCTGGAGGTAACCTCTGAACCTCCTCAAAGCTTTCTGGCTCACATTGAGCCATGCAAGCCCATACACTGGTTGCTGTGAACCGTTCGGGTGGTTTGCCTTTTGTTGTGCGTGCTGACCGTCTTAGCACAACGTCAGGTACCCCCTCTGACTTCCCTACATCAGAGTCAGACTTCGTGTCAGAGATCTCACTCAGTGACTTACTGCGTCTCCGTGTCACCTCAGGACTAGATGTGGGTGACGTAGGCTCACTCTTTACTTCGTGTCTCACTGCTCTTGGAGTTACCGGACTAGGTACTCTTTCAGGTTCCTGTACTTCTCCTTCCTCATCATCAGACACATCTAGACTGTCTAGGAGAATATCAGGATTCCCGTGAACACGCCTCCACCCATCTTGTTCGCAGAACTCAGCACTTCTGCTAATGTGGATACGTGATTGGTCACCTTCTGCATTCACAAACCTCCAGCCCTTACAATTTGGCTCATAGCCACAGAAAATCATCTTCCTTGATTTGGGGCTTCCCTTCCTTCTCTTAGATTTGGGAAAAAGAACATAGGCTTCACAACCAAAGGTTCGGAAGAAATGCACTTTTGGCTTCTTGCCATACAGTACGAAATAGGGTGTGTCCCTCACAACAGAATTGTAGGCCCTATTCAAACAAAAATTGGCAGTCCGCCAGGCTTCCGCCCAGAAGCGTTGCGGCAAATTAGCGTCAAAAAGCATGGCGTCCGCAGCTTCCCTTAATGTGCGGTTGCGGCGTTCTGCAACACCATTCTCCTGTGGACTGTCAGGACAGGTCAATCTGTGCTTAATGCCCTTTTTCCGAAAGAAATTTCTCAGATCTGACCCTAGGAACTCCCCGCCTCGGTCACTCTGAAAGCTTTTCACCTTTAGGGAAAATTGAAGCTCAATTTCAATGACCCAGTCCTTTATCACTGAGGCCGCCTCCCTCTTGTCCTTCAAAGGGAACAACCACGACATTCTAGAATGGTCGTCAACAAGGACTAGAGCATAATGGGACCCGCCAAGACTGGCAGTAGCCATTGGACCGGTCAGATCCATATGAACAAGCTCAAAACACTGTGTGCTTACCCGTTCTGACCTTGGGTAGCTACACTTCTTGACTTTAGCACGTTTACATGCTCTGCAATCGAGAAATTTAGAGCATGACTTGAACTTGCACCCGTGAGCACATTCTGGTACTTTGCTCACATATTTCCAGCATACATGCCCCATTCTACGATGCCAGAGATGTTGACACCTATCATGCACAGGAGCATTGACACACTGTGCTTGCGCTGTATCTGGGCTACTCCTGTCTGTTTGCCCCCTCCCATCTAGGACAAACAGCCCATCCTTGCTTCGGCTTTTCACACTAACTAGCACTACCCCCTCTTTGGAGATAGAGCATGTGTCACCTTCAAAACAGACCTTAAAGCCATCTCTTAGCAATGCAGGTACTGATAACAAACCACTTTTCATGCCAGGTAACACATAAACATTTAGCTGTGCATGCAAGCACTGCATAAAATAAGAACCAGTAGAAGAAAGTGTCCTGGTGCTTCCATCTGCCAAGTTGACTTGCTTCTTTTCAGCAACTTCTTCGCAGTTCTGCAACTGGCCATCAGGGGGGCATAAATTGTCTGAAGCTCCCGAGTCGATGATCCAAGATAAACTGCTCTTCTGTCCTCCTCGGACTGTTGCCATGGCAGCAGACAAGTTCTGAAAAACTTTGCCTCCTTCAAAGCCTTTGCCACGGCCTCTGGCACGTCTCTGGTTTCCTCCTCTCCCCCTTCTGGGTTGGTTGCCATGGGAACTTAATTGGCTGGTCTTTGAAGTTTCTTGCCAGGTGCAGTTTCGAGCTACGTGGGAGGGAGAGTTGCACCGATAACATCTCCTTCCAGCATAAGCTTGCACAGTGGAGGAATCCTCCCTGCTTCTCTGCAAACTGCATTCTTTGCCAGCACAGCCACTCTTAGAAACAGAAACTGCTGCTTCTTTCTGGCGTCTTTGCTCTTCATCTGAAAGTCTCCCCGAAACGTAGTGCAGGGTCAGGTCAGCAGTAGGCATAGCCTCAAATGAGAGACATAAATTTTCAAAGCTTTTATCAAGGCTGGATAACAGAATATACACCATAACGTCCTCTGCAAACTCAATTTTGTGTTGCCTCAGCCTATGAAATGCTGCCAAAACGCTAGCTATGTGGGTTTTCACGCTTTCCCCAGGCTTTAGTTTCAGCTCAAACAGATGCCTCATAGCATGTAGTTTTGCTCCAGCTGTTTCTCTTTGGTGCACACGTACTAAATTTTGCCAAGCCTCATGTGCACATGCAGCTTGCTGGACGTGGGGTAACACAGAAACATCACAGCTCATGACTATGGCACAAAGCGCTCTCTGATCTTTGCGTTTTGCTGCTGCAGCTGTATTTAGCTCTGCCTGCGTGGCTCCATCAGGGGCAGACACCGGGGGGGCTGATACACAATCCCAAAGGTCCTTCCCCAATAGCCAAAACCTTGCCCTTTGTTGCCATTCCTCCCAGTTATGGCCATTCAAGGGTGCAAAAGGTGGAGCAAAGCTGTCCTTATTGCCATCCATCTCCCAGCTCCTTTGGGGCTCTTAGCGTACTCACTCAGTAGCTCTCCTGGCTCCCTTCCTGGGCTGGAACGATGGCTGCTTTCACTTCTGTGTCCAGCTTCTGCCAGCGAGTTCCACTGCCCTATGCCGACTGCATCAAGACAGGCTTCTCCAGCTGGCTGCGTGGGCGCCTTGCAGCTAACACTGTGCTTTTAATTACATCCATAACCTGCTGGATTGTGAAATGGAGTGTTCCACAATCTATAGCGTATACCAGGGTCCGGCACGCTATCACTGCGTTGCTTTGCTTTTAATGCCTGGCAACTCCTGGCTATTAGCAGAGTTCAAAGCCACAGCAGAAGCTTGTGTGTAACTGCCAAGGCAGCCCAGTAATAACTTACTGAAGCGTTGTCTTCTTAACGAGCTAACTTTATTTACAAAAACAATAAATCTTCTCCCGGAGTGCTCAGTTCCATGACTGCTCCGGTCGGTGAAAACGAAACCAAAAAAATACAGCTCACACAGACAAAGACAAAAGCCCGTATGTGAACTGCCCACACAGTGATCAGTGCGTCACAGCAGAGCATTTAACTCTTCAGGCTCTGATACTCTCCACAGAGGACTCTGACAGGTTCCTAGAGTCCTCCCTCCTCCTTTCCAAAGCCTAGTTAGTTCTTTCCCAGCTTTGGTAGGGAGCTGGGAGGGTTCTAGAGCCCTCACACTTCCTTTCAAAGCCCAGCACCTCACTTACCCAACTCTGCTTCACACGACAAGGCAATGTGTGGCATGTGGATTCCATGTCAAAGTACGATTGTGGTCCACTTGGTATGAAATGTTGGGCCGCCCTGTTTTAGACAGATTCAGTTCACCTTAGGGAGTCATAACCACATAGCTTCTTGCCTGTTCCAGGAAGCACAAACAGAAAGAGACTGAGAAGGTGGGGGGCAGCAGCTCCTGGGAGCCTGCTAAGTCACACCCCCTTGCAACCTGTGCTCTGGGCTCAGTTAACCCTTTCTATGCATGAGAATGTGAGTCAGTAACTGAATATTACAACAAAAACTACCCAATGGAAGCTAATCTGCAGTGGTCAGTGACAGCCTATGAATGGCCTGCCTCATGCAGCAGCCATCACATGCATGCAAAGTCAAATGGATTGAGCATAAACATGTGTCTGCCTCTGTGATCATCCCGATGAACTCTGGGGTCCTAGTTGGGCCTACAGCAGTGTCCTCCATTTCAAAGGTATTTTCACAGCACAATGCTGCTCTGGCTATATCTACTGCAGTTGTCACTGTTTTCAGTCCTGCTTCATAGTAGGGCTACTCTATCTGTTTGGCCTTAGTACATTAACATTAATGCCTACCTTACAAAGTTGATGGAACATCCATGCTCCAATAGGCCTTCTACAGAGATTTCAAACAGTAGTGATGTTGTTTTCATCTCCTTCATGTAGGTCACACAATGTGCATCACTGCATTTTTCTCCATTTTACTTGGCGCTTCCTCCATTATTTCAGCTGCCAGGTGGATAATTAAAAGCATCTGAAAAGAGAAGAGCACAGATTCTGCCCCCTTTCCAGACTCTTGAGAGTTTTCTGTTGTCAGAGGGAGGGGTAGCTGGCAATTGTTTATATGCCAGAACACTGGTGGCCCGCAGTGTGAGCCCCCGAGCTGAGTGATGCTCCCCCATGGTTTGTTATTTCATTAAGTGCTAGTCTAAGTCTTTTTTTTAAATGACAGGAAGCAAATGGCAGAGAACTAGCTGCTCAGCTTTGACTGTAATGGCAACAAAAATTACATGCTAATTTCCCACATCAGTCCATAAAAAAATGGGAATACAATGCCAAGAGAAAATGAGCTATCAGCTGAAACACTGGGATAAAGCATCATCTGCAACAGATATTTGGTTTCTAACATCCACGCTTTTAAAAGGTCCAGTTGAGCTTTCCTCTGTACACTGGAGAGATGTGATAAAACAAATGTTAAAGACCAAGCTCATGCTTTAAAATTTTGCAACCTCAAGTATCAAAATCCAGACAAATTTGTGGTGGTCCAAAGGACGCTCTGGAATGTGATTTGATTTCAGATAGCTAATTTCAATTTAAAATATGGTGGTTGGCATCCATCTGTCTCAAGAGACAATGGTGTGCATCTCCTGGGGTGAAGTAAAACTGCTGCGTTAGCAGCATTGAAGCATTTGCCCTGGGGCGCAAGCCTGGGCAGTGTGTATGAAGGTCCTGGGCTGCCCAGATGACAAGATCCGCCTCTCGGTCTCACTGAAATGGTCCAAAGGATAGCAGAGCAATACGTTTGGCACCTGCTTGGCTGCAGGAGTTGCCGAAAGAAGTGTCCAACTGTCTTAGGACTCCACTCTGGTATTGTGTAGGGTTGACTCCTTAGCCTTGCCTTCTCCCAAAGATATCCCACAATGCAGATGAGGTGCAAGATCAGAGTTTTCCTTCTCCTAGATGGGCTACCATCCCAGTTTGATGAGCCCCATCTGCCCCTCATTTCGCTCTACAACACACGCACAAACCACCTTCTTGATCACTGGATCCATTATTGGTCTTGCCCACTCAACCTGCTGGTCTTTGTATGCAGGAGAAGCCCCTAACTCACTGAGGGTTTGAGACCCATCGGCTACCCTCACATGGTTTAGACGGCCAGTCAAAGCCATTTCCTGGGCTGTGGCTGCTTTCACAAGCTGACAGCTTCTAGGAGCCACAGGTGAGAGCTGAGTGTAGGGTGGGGACCAAAGGTGAACAAACTACCCCAGAAAGAGCACGACATGTTCCCCATACACCCCAAAATGTAATAATTTACATTAACATATCTACATGCAGTGGGTGGGATTCAACTAGTGAGTCCAGTCAGGGCTCATCCACACTTCCTTATGGCGCATTTCTAGGCATGGGTCCAGGCTTCTGGGTCCTGGTCCAAACAGGGTTGGTTTTTTTTTGGGTCTTATTTCTTTACCTGGGAAAACCCATTTTTACTGCTGAATTATAGCAAACAGCAAGGACTTCTGCTTGTACTGTGGATCTTCCCTCCTCCCAGTAACAAGCATGCTTACAGGTGTTATTAAGTAAAGAAAATGAGAGGTGTGGCTTCACATTACACATGAAACCCAATTTGCAGTTTGACCCTCCAGCTGAGCTGATGGAATGGGTGGTCCTGTCTCACCTCTCCCGCAGCAGTGGCCAGGTGCAATGGTGCTAATAAGTGAATGAGTTTCATGGGGAGGAGAAATACTTGTAAGGCTATTCATGCTACACTGCCTGCTTTCATGCCACACATATTTTCATGCTCAGTCAGATTCCCAAAGGAAAGGAGCCACTGGGGTGGAACGAGATAAATCAAAGGATTATTAGGGGTTTGGGACACCCTTAGACTTTGTTAGCAGTAGAGCCAAGTAAATCTAGGGCTGCACACTGTTTGCTTAGCTGTCTCCTGTCCCAGAACATGAGCAGAAGCTATATCCCAGATATATTAAAAGACTGAAAATTGGCTTGCTTTTAAAAAAAATTTTTGTTTTTTTTTTAAATATTTGTTCTGGATTTTTTGCCATCATGTTAGAAATCATGCTATGGAGAGATTACCTTTGGGGGCTTTAAGTAAGAAATTTGCTCTACCAACCCCTTGTACTGTACTGTATGTCGTTTGATGGCTGAAATAACAAAGTTGAACTATTAGATGGTGGAAGGCTGGGGTGGTGGAATGTGCTATATCAGTTCAGCTACAGGTGGGACATTCCACTTTTGACCACATATCTGTATCTCTCTATATCTATGTCTCTAACTATTTCTATCTACAAAAGTAGGGTTGCCATATTTCAAGAAGTGAAAATCCAGACACAAATAAATTGTTGAACCAAAGTTGTTGAGCCTCTTTTTAGGAGAGCACCAAACACACACACACACACTTTCCCGGTTACGTTGCTGAAAATCCAGGGGACACACACACACACACACACACACATCACTTCCACCATTGAAATCCTGTTAATGTCCAGGAAAACCTTGACATCTGGCAACCCTATACAAAACTCAACTGAAACAGAAAATTAGCACTCTAGGGAGAAAGGTTCCAGACCACTCATTTCCCTAATATGCCAGTTGTCATTAAGGGAGTTTTCAATGTGCAGGATCATTCATAAATGTGATCATCTACCTATAGTCCGAATTGGTTCAGTCTGTCCTACCCCCTTTGGATAGCAAAACATGATAATGTTGAATGTGCAGAGCAGACCTTAATGCACTGCCAGAATAGAGACTTGCATGTGGCACCAGAGACCATTTCATGCACCTCTGCACTCTGTCAAAGCAGCTCAAGGTTCTCTTTTTTCTTGGGATGTTGGTGCCATTTGCAACAACTGACCAGGGCAAAGACAGGTCTAGACAGGCTATGTTAGAGATGGAACATTCCATCCCAGGCAAAATACAGCATCCCTTAGGTGAGGAATTGTCTTCCCCAGGGATATACATAAGGATCAGCCCAGCTTTCTCAATGTGGAATCAATATCGTAGAGACATAGTGATGCCTTGCAGTCAATACTTCTGGCAACTTCCTGCTTGGTGATGCAAACCCCAGTGGTAATCAAGTCAGCCAGAGACTACTGCCATAACTGATGCATGCGGATCACAAAGCAAGACACACTTTGGGATGTTTGTTTTCTTTAGCTTATGTTCGTGGGAAGGCAGTGTGGGTGGGTTATTTTTATTTTCTGTTTTATTTTTAGATAGACGATCATCTGTAATGTGTCAGGCAGCGTTTGTACTCCCAGGATATCTGAAAATGCCAAGGAATTATGTCTTATTTTTCTTCTTCTAAATCCATTGCCTCTGTGATTTTATTGCTATATTCACAAGGGACTCAGGGCAGAATGAAGGACAGAAATCCTACCATCCATTTTCAGAGACATTTTTATTGTCGTTGCTTACTTTGCCTTATCATTAACCTTTGTCTGCAATAAGCCCATTTAATAATGATAACTATTTATTGCTATCAACATTTACTTATTTTAGCACTTTAAGCACCTGTACCATCTACAATGAATGGGGGGAATGGGGGTTCAGCTAGAGGAGTGCAACCTGCCCTTTTGCCCTGTAAATTGGTGATTCAGATCTGAGAATACAGTGTTAAAATTTACATTATTGCAAGGACTCTTTTTCCACAGCCTTTAGAAATAAATTATAAGAAAGCCAATGGAATCACCAGCATGTTTAGCAGAACTGGCACCAAAGATTAGAGGACTGGATCTCCCTGCAATGTCATTATATCTGCTGGCTGAAGCCTGCCTTCATTTAACTGAACCCTGTATTCCATACAGAAAGGACTCCACTGAGGAGCAGCTGGCTCCTTCATGTTTGCAAGCTATTTTCTGTTTCACTTCTCATACGCATCCTATCTGTACTGGGAAAAATAAAAATGTTTTTGCAGAGAACAAGACTCCAACAGGCCATTATACAAAGACTGAAACAAATATAGCCTAGACTTTATCTTTTCTGCACCTCCTCTCCTATCCTGGATGTGGCACTGGGATTCATTAACCAGGCTCTTCATCTATAGACTCTTGCCCAAATTAATTTAGACTCATTTAGGGAGGCTGATTCATATCAGCTCAATAGAATTCAAGCACATTACGCCTATTCTGCACCAGCAACAAATGGCATTGTTATTATGATTTGCAGAGTAACTCTTTCCTGAATCATCAAACTGTTTCCAAACCTCTTTACTGGCCTCCCTACGAAGCCGCCAGCACTTACTTCTCAAATTCCAGCAATAAAATGGAAGCAACTGAGGCACCAGGCAATCTTTATCCAGCTGTCTGAACAAAGCACATCAACTTACATTGCAAAGAAGGTCTTAGGTTGCCAAAACTGCAGCTGTAGAAAGATGGGGCATTTTAAATTACTTTATCTATAAAAACCTTTCTGTGCTGTTATATCAAATGTATCAGGGTAGTGTACAGTGTTAAAACACAACCATTTAAAAATAGAAATGCTTAAGGTGAAGGCGACTGTTAAATTAAAATTAAACAGCTGCAGAGGCTTGTTGCCATGAAAAGGTCTTCAAGGGATCCCTGAAAGTCAGAAGCGAGGATGCCGGCCAAATCTCTGCTGGAAGACGGTTCCACAAGCAAGCACTGGTGAACAGTAAATGCCCAGCTTCAGGTTGAGGATGACTGGGCCTCTGTAATGTGGGAGACAACGAACAGCACTCACCTGGATCTTCTGAGTGATCAAGCTGAGATGGATAAAGGCAGGGCCATCTTACCCATAAGTGCTAGGGGTGCGGGGCACCCGGGCGCCAAGCTCTCAGGGGCACCAGGCCGAGAGTCCAGGGCCGAGATTTGGAGTCCAGGATTGGGAAGAGCCGACAGCCGCTGCCAAGCAGAGCAGAGCCCGTCGGAGTGCCACAGCTCTTCTGCTGCAGGCGACTGAGGCACTGAGGCAGCTGGCTAGCTCCGCCCTCCTGTGCACCTGGGATAGGCAGGCTGTCGAGGGGCCTGTCCTGTGCACACTGCTCACATGAGCCTCGGGCTTGACTGTTGGGGGGTCAGGTTATCGCTGTGGAGCCATACTGTGCCACATTATTATTATTATTATTATTATTATTATTATTATTATTATTAAAAAAACGGACGTTGAATCCCCTTTTGACTCCTGCTCTATAAACAAACCAACATAGTGGACATAAATCTTTCGCTGGCATGAACAGTAAGGCACACTTGAATGAACACATTCACGTCTCTCTGCTGCATTGTTCTAGCAATAGTGATCTTACACCTCAAATTAAAGCAAATGTATTTATAGGGGAGTGTAAAGCACAGCAGGCAAGCCCAGTAACATTAAAGGAAAACACTTAGAACACAGCAGCAGCAAAAACCACTTTCTGTTGAAACAAAAAGCAGGTCAGCATCACAAGGCAGACTCTTATTTCTCTTTATTACAGTAATATTATCACCCCGAGTAAATGCCATCCTAGGAAAACAAGAAATGGACCTGTAACTTTTGCAATATTTCTTCTTTAAACCATAAACCAGAGGGACTGAGAGTTCTTCAAAAGAGGCTATGTTGGTCTGAGAGTTTTTCAAATATCTTTTCTTATCTTGACTGGTTTTCTAATGTGCTACTCTAATGCTTTATCAGCTCTGCTGGAAGAAGACAGTCAGTGGTTTTAACTAAAATGTTATAATTAAGAACAATTTGCATGCCAAACGTTGTTGTTCAGTCGTTCAGTCGTGTCCGACTCTTCGTGACCCCATGGACCAGAGCACGCCAGGCACGCCTATCCTTCACTGCCTCTCGCAGTTTGGCCAAACTCATGTTAGTAATGCCAGACATTAAGGAGTGTCTAAGCTACTTTTGGCTCTGCCAGGAGCATGGCCATTTCTCAGTCTCAGACATAAATTGGATAAGAGAAACCTCTTCAAAGGTATAATCACATGTCTGCCACAATGGTAGTAGAGTCGGGAATCTCAGTCTAAAAAAACCTTTTTTGTGACAATTAGCCCAGCAAGTACGTACACTTCAAAGGCACAGTCCATCCAGAGTTAAACTGTATTAACTCTTGCGTAATTCAATGGGAGTGATAAAGCTCATGCCGACATCTTCTCCTTTGAAACCGGTGGATGGATTTTGGGGGAGTGAAGTAGGGTGGAATGCTTGTGCTCAATCCCAGCTACATAATTTTTTAAATTTATAATTCTATATAGAAAATTATCCAGGGTTTAAAAAATGTTTCTAAATAATAGATTCTAGTAGGAGTGGCTTCAGGAGGGCAGGGCACCCCCTCTGAACCTCCTTTTTAAAAAAAATTCCCTTTGAATAACTCTTGCCTATCAGAGTCCCTTAGAAATGCATTGAAAGTTCCACAGCATTAGAACTATGAAGCCCTTGAACCTACTCAGGGCCATCTTTAGCATATGCACCGCTGGGGTGCAAAGATCCACCCAGCACCCCCAAATTTAGTTTAGACTGTTGTAACGTGGGGGTCGTGATTCAGCAAGTGATTTCAGCTCTGACATAGCAGGCAGGAGACAGCTTCTTCATGTAACACTCTTTATTCAGACAAACAAGACTGGGGAACTGAGGAGAGGGATGCTACATTTATAGGGACAGAAAGACTGGCTAGAAAGGATACATTTTGGTGGGAACAATCTCAAGCAATCACAAAGCTGCCTTTTGGTGGGAACCAATAAGACTGAGGATCCAAATGCAGCAACTGGAATGAACCAATAGTAGCTGTTCCTTCTGGAACAGGAAGGCAATTACCTTCCCCTAATGTGAATACAGTGGTGCCCCGCTAGACGAATGCCTCGCAAGATGAAAAACTCGCTAGACGAAGGCATTCGTCTAGCGGAAGGCTGCCCCGCAAGACGAAAAAGTCTATGGGGCTGCCTCGCAAGACGAAAAATTTTCGTCTTTTTTTTTTTCGTTTTGCGGAGCGCGGCTGTCATTGCCGCTCCGCAAGACGAAAAACCCGCTAGACGAAAATTTTCGCAGAACGAATTATTTTCGTCTAGCGGGGCACCACTGTACAGACAATAGTAATACAGATATTATAACCCTTGAATCAATACACAACATAGACACCCCCAATTTTTTTAGGGGGGTGAACTCAAGGGGGGGAGAAGGAAATTGCTCACATGTAACAACGAAACAGTGGAAACAGTGTTACATTGCTCACATGTAACAACGAAACAGTGGAAATAGCTGCTTTTGTTTCCTGACGCGTCAGGAATATTTGACACTACAGACTAACAGAGCGACGGAGGAGAGGGGCAGGGACTTTTGCTCCATTGCTTTTCACTGCCGCCAATACATTTGGCACCCCCCAGAATTTGGTGCCCGGGTAAAGACGGCCCTGAATCTGCTAGTTTCTCTTGTGCACTGGTGTTTCAGTTCTGGCTTCATAACCATGAGCATGGGAAGACTCAAATCACAATTAGCATTTATAGAGGATGATGTTTTTAAATATCTGTATTGACAACAGACAGAAGGCAGGCTGTTTCTAAACTGCAGTGCAGGGAAAACAGCTTCCATATTGCTCCTCAGGCTGCAGTTTATCAGCAGGAAACTAATAATGAATTAATGATTCTAAGAATGGTAGATATTCAGTATTCTTCAAGGATGGATCAACATAAGCTCATTTCGGCAGCAGTCTTTTTACACGATAAACCTGCCGTGTGCAACCAACTTTTGTTAGTGATGAGCGTTGCTCGTCTTCAACAATAATGGCTGGTGCTGGAGATACACTGCAACAAACCCCTTCTGATGGCATTATGAAATGCTTGTCCAAGCACAATCATGCAACTATGAAATGCTTGTCCAAGCACAATCATGCTCTCTAAGACCAGCACATCTGATTGCTTTAAGTCCTTTCCCCATGGCTAAGATCCTCCTGCAATGCTTACTTATAAGTCCCATTTATCACAGGTTCCCAGCAATGTTAATTAAAAGTTTTCCCCTTGTAGATTTGACCCATTTTATTGCTTCCTAATGAGGGAAGCCTACTGATTTCCTCTTGTAATAGCCTTTCTTAATTGCCCCAGTGACAGTTTCTAGTTCAGGCATTGGGTTATTAGTTTCTTCTTTCCTTCCATTAATAAAATATTTTTTATTTCTCCCCGTGAATGCTGTTTAGAAATCATAATTAGTCCAGAATACAGCTGTGAAACTGTTGAAAGGTAAAGACAGGAAGGAAGGAATGCAGAACAAAGAACTTTAATGGTTCCTCTAGTTCCTTTTCAGGGCACAATTCAAGGTGCTAGACTTGACCTAGGCAGTTTCAAGTGGCCCAGACACTCCAAATATGAATTAGGCTGGTTCTTCAGAGCTTCATTGGAGGCCTGGCTTTGGAAGCATCCAACCTGTGAAATGACAGAGCCTTCTCTGTGGTGGTATCTCATCTTTGGGGCTCCTTCTCCACATTTACCTGTCACTTTGTCTTACAAATTTTCAAAGCCAGTTAAAAATATTATTGTTTACTCAGTTATATGGGGCTTAAACTGCTTCTGTTTTTATTTATCATATGAACCACCCTAAGATCTTTGGATGGTGGGCAGTGCATAAACTTAATGAATATTTATTATTTTAGCTGACAGTTGAAGCTCAATTGTTTCTAATGTACCTGGTATTTAAATTTATTTAATTGTGTTCTTTATTGTACATTTATATATTTTAAGCTACTTGAGAAATCTTGGTTGGTAGGAAGAATATGAATATTTTAAATGCATATACACATGCTGTAAGGATGTGCTTGTTTAACCAGTGCCCTGGGAGAACTGAGTATGCTCTCCAGACTATTCTCTTCAATATGCCAATTCTGACACAAATAGCCCAATATGAAAAGGTTATCTTGGACGTAGTAGGTATAAAATTGATAAAGGCTGTAATTCTACACCCACTTGCCTGGGAGTAAGCTCCCCTGAATTCAATGGGACTTAATTTTGAATATTCAGGTATAAGATTGTACTGTCTGTAATTTGAACTGTTTTGTATTGTGTTTTATGCATCTTATCATTGTTTTTTTTTAAAGCCACTTTGAGTTTATTTTATACAGAAAAGAGGGGTATAAGTTGTATAAGTAAGTAAGGAAGGAAGGAAGGAAGGAAAGCACTGGTCCATGTGGGGGCAAAAATACTAGCATGAATAGGAGAAGAAATATCTCAATTTCTAAAGCTGAGGCACATTGGGGGGGGAGAGAGATACCTCTTTTCTTTTCTTTGAAAGACCAATATATTAACCACAAGAAAGACATACCTTGTAATTATATTGCAAAATATAAGAGAAGTGTTAGATAGTCAGGCAGGACTTATTATTTTTTAGATTATCCTTCCTTCCTGGAAGTTCTTAATTATTAATTTGAATCACCTCTCAATTGCAACCCATAGTTCCCGCAAGGAACCCATTTTAATTTCCTGGTTGTCTCCTTGACTACCTGACTTCACCGTCTTTTTTTTTAGGGCCCCTGACTAATATCCTTTTATGTTATTCAGACAAACAGCTGATAACATGTCCTGATGGCACTTGACACTCCCATCTGTTCTTGGACTAGTTTAAATTAACCTAATGAGCCCGTTGTTGATTCCCAGAGATCCCTCTAAGTCCTATAGAAGGTCATATCCTGGTTGCCAGATGGCACGTTTTAAGTTATGAAAATTGATTCTTGAAGAGAAAGGAGCAGACCTTATATTGTATGGCCAGTAGAGGCTGGTCCATGAGGGTGAATGGGGCACTGCCTCACTAACTTTACCTGCCCTCAGCCCTCACCTGTCTGCCTTCTTGTTTACAACCAGTCCCAGAGATGGCACTGCCTGCAGCTTCCTCCTCCTTGGTCTTGGTGTTGCCCTTGTTGAAACCATCAGGGAAGAGGCTTCCAATGGGCATTAGCTACCTGAAGTAGGCCGCAGCAAAAAGACGAGAAACCCAGGGGTGGTCATGTATTGCTTTTATATCCAGTTGTCAGAGCTTGAGCCCACCCTAGTTCTGCTACAAGAGACCTACGTTAGAGGTGAGAAACCTCAAGCCTCCAGACCTTTCTGTCTCATGCTCTGGACTCTCCCACCTCCAGGCCATGACCATCAGCAGCCCCCTTCTGTGTTCTCAAGGGCCTTGGCCCAAATAAAATGTGCTCTTGAACTGTGAACCTGCTTCTTGTTGACCAGGAAGGAGAATGCAGAGGTGTGTGTGTATGCAGTACCAGATTTGCGTATAAGCTAAACAAGCTATAGCTTAGGGTTCCACTCTCATGGGGGCCCCCCAAAAAAATTAAAGGGAAAAAACCCTGGATGTACATTTCAAAAATATAAGATAAAAAAACAAATAAAATAAAACCTACATACAGCAACAGTGTTTTGTGTTGTGTAGGCTCCTATGATGTAAGTAATGGGCCCCGCCTGCTCCCTAAAATATCACTGGTTTGCTCATTTCTATATATAGGGTGCCCATAATTTACTTATAGCATATATTCAACACAAAAAACAGCCACAATTTGTTGTTGATAAAGGACAGCTGGACATATAAAGGGCCCCATTACCTTCAGTGGCTTAGGGCCTCATCAAACCTATATCCGGCCCTGTGTGTATGAGTAGATAAGCTCCAATTCCTTGAAAGGGGAGATTTACAGTTTGTAGTGAGATGAGTGCCCTTAAAGAAGAGAGATGGCAGCTGTGGATTGACGAGAAACTCCCCACATCTGTCTTCCTGCCAGCAGGGCTAATGCCCTTTAGTTCTGTTGAATAGGTATAAAAGGTCTCCCCTGGGGTCGTGTGGGTGTGTTAGTTAGTTAGTTAGTTAGTTAGTTACTTACTTACTTACTTACTTACTTACTTACTTACTTAGCTAGCTAACTAGTTAGTGTTAAACCAGCTTTCCAGGTTGGTGGTTTGTTGTACCTTTCCATACTTGAGTGGGAAGTAAAACTGTGTTTTTGTTTATCAAGCCTGGCCTCAACCATTGGTTATGTTGAGTACAGGGAATCGGCAGGCAATGAATGCTGGGTAGGTATTTTCCCCACAGCATAGTGATGTGTGCATGTGAATCCTCTGGCTTTTGTGTAATTGTAATGTAGCTAATTGCACAAAGGTAAAAATCACATTTGTTGCTCAGACTTCTTTTGCCTTTGGTTCTTCTATCCATTTTTGCCTCTGAATATGCTTGGCTATTTTAATAATGCAGTTTCCTGGGGCAGATATTTAGCTAACCAGCCTATAATTAGCAGGATCACCCCTAGATTCCTCCCCCTTTTTTGTTTTACGATTGCTGGTACATTGGGCACTTTCCAGTACTCAGGTACAGAGGCTGATCTGAGGGACAAATTATATATTTTTGTTGGAAGATCAACAATTTCACATTTGAGTTCTTTGAGAACTCTCAGGTGGGCACCATCTGGAGCTAGCAATTTGTCAGTTTTTATTTTGGTCTGTCAGGCCCAGAACTGTATGAAATTCATTTACTTAAATGCCTCACATAAACCCTGGTGGAAATTGCCCTGGATTACATGGAGAAGACAATTTCCTTCTTGTTTGGTCTGTATTTGAATTTGACCTCTGTTGGGTTGTTTTCTAGTTTCTTTTGATGCAATGTCTCTGGAGATTCCCTGTACTTTGTGAGAGATTTTAAAATTAACTAGGGCAAATAAAACCTTTCCGCTCAGCAGAAGAGAAGCTTGTGAAACTATTAAAATGAAATTATTCCTCTCACATATTTTATTTTACCTTCTGAAAATATTTTCATGGTGGCCTATCACAGATTGTGCTTCTTTTTGTTTAGATCTATGACCTCATAGTCAACAATCCTATACAAAATTACCTCAGAATAAGTCACATTGACCTTATTGGGATTTATTTGTGAGGAGATGTGGATAGGATTGTGCTGCTGCTGCTCTTCTGTGTCCTCTGTTAAAACAGAGGGGCCTATTGGAATAGCTCCTCTTGGTCTTGGATTACCAAACACATTTCATTTGACAGAACATACCCAGAGACACCAAGAGGCCAGATGCAGAAAGCCTTTATTTATCCTAATGGGACTGAAAACAAGTTTAGTAGAGTGGCAAAATATACAAGCAGCTCAACATGCTGGAAAATATGGGAGCTGGCAAAGAGAATTTTTTCATCATTAAAAAATTATAAGAGCACTAACAGAATTATTTATGACTCAGAAAGGCAGCGTGGAATTTAATTTTTTTTAAGTCTCTTGACTGTTCATGTTTTGTGAGAGGGATTCAAACAGATACTGGAACTTTGTTGTTGTTGTTGTTGTTGTTCAGTCATTCAGTCGTGTCCGACTCTTCATGACCCCATGGACCAGAGCAAGCCAGGCACCCCATTCCTCCACTGCCTCCCGCGGTTTGGCCAAACTCATGCCAGTCGCTTCAAGAACACTGTCCAACCAACTCATCCTCTGTTGTCCCCTTCTCCAACATCAGGGTCTTTTCCAGGGAGTCTTCTCTTCTCATGAGGTGGCCAAAGTACTGGAGCCTCAACTTCAGGATCTGCCCTTCCAGTGAGCACTCAGGGCTGATTTCTTTAAGGATGGATAAGTTTGATCTTTTTGCAGTCCATAGGACTCTCAAGAGTCTCCTCCAGCACCATAATTCAAAAGCATCAATTCTTCAGCGATCAGTCTTCTTTATGGTCCAGCTCTCACTTCCATACATTACTACTGGGAAAACCATAGCTTTAACTATACGGACCTTTGTCAGCAAGGTGATGTCTCTGCTTTTTAAGATGCTGTCTAGGTTTGTCATTGCTTTCCTCCCAAGAAGCAGTCATCTTTTAATTTCGTGACTGCTGTCACCATCTGCAGTGATCATGGATCCCAAGAAAGTAAAATCTCGCACTGCCTCCATTTCTTCCCCTTCTATTTGCCAGGAGGTGATGGGACCAGTGGCCATGATCTTAGTTTTTTTGATGTTGAGCTTCAGACCATATTTTGCGCTCTCCTCTTTCACCCTCATTAAAAGGTTCTTTAATTCTTCCTCACTTTCTGCCATCAAGGTTGTGTCATCAGCATATCTGAGGTTGTTGATATTTCTTCCAGCAATCTTAATTCCGGCTTGGGATTCATCCAGTCCAGCCTTTTGCATGATGAATTCTGCATATAAGTTAAATAAGCAGGGAGACAATATACAGCCTTGTCGTACTCCTTTCCCAATTTTGAACCAATCAGTTGTTCCATATCCAGTTCTAACTGTAGCTTCTTGTCCCACATAGAGATTTCTCAGGAGACAAATGAGGTGATCCAGCACTCCCATTTCTTTAAGAACTTGCCATGGTTTGCTGTGGTCGACACAGTCAAATGCTTTTGCATAGTCAATGAAGCAGAAGTAGATGTTTTTCTGGAACTCTCTAGCTTTCTCCATAATTCAGTGCCTGTTCGCAACTGGAACTTTAGGTTTGTGTAATTAAAGTGGCCTTGGCACAACAAATCCACTTAACAGAAGGAAAAAGACTTTTTGCAGTTAGGAAAGTGGTGAATAAACACAATGAAAAGTATGGGGTGACTGAACAATTAATAGGAAGTCATGCAAACACCATGCAAGCAAATGTGGAAGAAAGCTCATTCTATTATAACCTTGCCACAAGCAAATCAGAATGGATGCTTAATAAAGTCTGGATATAGTCTAAATATAGTCTAACCTCTGCTTAAGCTTTGGGAAACCAAATCAGGATGGATGCTCAATAAACACCTTCATTACATTCTGTTTTGCTTGGAAAGACAAAATAGTGTCAGGTACAACATTTTAGCAGTTCCACCATGAGCCACCAAAAATTGATAAAGGAATTGCTGGTGTACTACCATTTAAGAAGGATTTTGACAAGCTGGAATGGGTGCAAAGGAGGGCAACCAAGATGATCAAGGGTCTGGAAACCAAACCTTATGAGAAACAGTTGAAGGAGCTGGGTATGTTTAGCCTTGAAAAGAGGAGCCATCTTCAAATATCCCAAGAGCTGTCACATGGAAGAGGGAGCATACTTATTTTCTCCTGCTCTTGTCGAGCTGTCTCCAAACTTTGGGCTAAGGGGACCTAACAGCAAAAATTGACATTTATTATGTGCTAGACACATCTAGGGATGGAAGAGGAATTCAATTCAGCTCATGTCCAGGGGTAAATGCTTTCTGGGACAAGATTTATAATGAACTTAAGAAGGTAATGAAAATTACCTTTAGTAAGAAACCAGAGGCATTTCTTTTGAGCATGACCAACGAAGAGATACCCAGTCAGGATAGAGTGTTTTTTATGTATGCCACAACAGCTGCTAGAATTTTACTTGCAAGAAACTGGAAAGGCGAAGAGACTCCGTCAGTGGAAGAGTGGCAGATGAAGTTAATGGACTATATGGAACTCGCCGAGCTGACCGCGAGAATCCGAGACCAGAGGGAGGAGAAGGTGTCACAGGATTGGAAGAAATTTAAGGATTACTTAGTAAATAGTGTAAAATTGAATATTTGAGCAGAATTAGTCAGTAGAATTGGCTTTAGCTTGCTAATGTTAGATAAAATTGTTCAGAAGAAGTTTGTTGCGAATGATTTAATTGTTTAAGAACATCTTAAGATATTGAGTTTAAGTGATGATTTATACTTGATTAATCAAATCTAAAGATTATTAAGAGATTTGGTAAATGTTGATGGAAAAAGATATAAAGTTACCCAAAATATATATGGTTTTTGAATGCAGTGGAGGGAACGGGGGAAGTCCCCATACAGAGAACATAGAAACAAGAAGGGTATAAAGATAAGTGTATGTTTAGGTATGTATACGTTTTTCTTATGTTTATTGTTATTGTTATTGTTGCTGAATTTGTCTATTGTTTATTGTATATGGTGTTTTTTTATTGTGTATATGTAGTGTTTTTTCTTTGTCTTATTGGAAAATAATAAAAACCTTTTTTTATAAAAAAAAAAGGAAGAGGAATTCAATTCCATTTTCATTTAAAGACAACCCTGCCTAACAGAAACAGAGCTATCCTTTGGAATTTGCACGTCTTCAAATTTTGCAATGCAGTTCTCCAGCCAAATATCGAGTATGAAAGTGCATATACATACATACATACATACACATACAAACAAAATGTGCATAAAATGCATATATTAGTAAAATTTACAAAATTGCATTATATTATGGGAAATTGCTTTGCAAAAATGTGTACATTAGGAAAAATTGCATTGAAAATCGTGTGTATTAGAAAATTGTACTAAGATGCTGGTGAAGTTTCACTTTTTAAAACAAAATTTGAGAACTAAACTTAAGAATGGAAAAATAAGGAACTGAGAGAAAACAAAATTGACAGATGTATTTCTCTCTCGTCACATCCCAGCTGGTAGGCTACCTTCTTCAATCACTGATGCTGTAATACTTCCTGCTCTGAGACTTGCACATCTGCTACATGATTAAGGGCTCATCCAGACTTTCTTTTGTGCCATGTTCCTGGGCACCGGACACACTTTAAAGCACTGTGTCTGAGTACTTTTTTTAAAAAATTGCCATGGTGCTTTCTCCCTCCAAAACCCACCCCCCTCTTTACTGAATTGCTGTTTGTTCCAATTCAGCATGAAAGAGTGAACTTTTACAGGGAAATTGCCAGGACAAAGAAGAAACAAAGAAAAGCACTCGAACACGACACTTTAAAGCATGGACCTGTGCATAGAAAGTGCAGGGTAAATGGTAAATGTGGATGTGTTTCAACCCATTATTCTGCAGTCCCCTCATTATCATGATCTAGATAAGGCTATTCAGAGTATGCTATCTATTTTGCCTACTAAACTGGCTCTGCAGATTCCCCACCCCCACCCCGGCATTTTCCTTCAGCCATCACAAGAGAAGTGCGTCATAATAAACATTTAACTATATTGGTTGGTTGACAGGTCATTCTGTACCAGGCTAAGTAATTTCCTTTGGGTTTTGAGGTATTATTTTTAGTGCCTTGTTGGATGGCAATATTCAGGTTTGTGGACAACTGCTATTTCCTGAGGTTGGAGAGGTCTTTAGTTGCTGTCTGGGTAAGTACTGTCCTCAGAAAACATTTCAGGATTCTATAAAGGGATGTTTGAATGCTAGCAGCTACTTTTGTAGCTTGGATGTATATTAGCTGCACAGCTATTTTGATGCAGCTATTAAACTGATGAGATCAGAACCTTAACTATGGAAAGGTTTAAATGAGAAGTTTTATTTCTGTTGGGTTCACCAGTTCCCGGTGGATTAAAAATGACAGCAAACTCACATTAAGCAAAGCCAAATGAAGAGGTAAAGCGGAGTGTCCTTTCTCTTAGTAAGATCTGGGTTTCTTCTGCATCACTTCTTCCTTGCAAGGAATGTTGGCAGTTTTCTCTGAGGGGAAAATTCACTTTATAAGCTCTTTCAGGCAATCTGGTTTCCCTTGCATAATGCATCCTTTGCACACACAAAATTGCAAAATATGAAAAAAATAACAACTATTCATATGGTTATCCAGTGCAGGATAAGGAGGCTATTCTAATCCAAGAAAGACAACAATGATCTTAATTAATACATTACTGCCTGACGTTAAATTCCAACTGAGCTTTTTATGCTTATTATGTTGATGATGCTCATATGCGCAGAGAAGCATCTTAAGGCATTGGGGTGGGGAGAGACAGCTCATACCAATCTTCCTCTCTCGCATCAGGGTTATACATTTCCCTGTTGGCAAATTGCTTTCTATGTCTGGCTGTGGTGTGGAGAAGGAGGTGGAGGGGGGGAGAGAGAAAGGCTAACTTCAAGGTCTGTGAAAGTGCTTGAAAGGTTGTGTTAGATGAAATCTTCTAGGGCCTCTGGACAGCCGGCAAAAGAACAAAGTGGCCTGCCAACTTGAAAAGGAAAGAAGCTAATATGGCAAAAAGCAGGTACTGATGTATATATATATTTTTTAAGGATTCAGGCAAGGTGTTTACTCCAGCTGTGTTTAAAAGAAAATGTGATAAAGCAACACCATGATGGTGTGAGCCGTTATATGGGTCCCTACAGACATACCATTCGGTATTGTTCCTGACAGACACCAGTAATTTTGTGAAGTCGCTGCCTATCACAGCCCAAACTCCCCTTACTGAAAATAAGAGAACTTTGTTCTTTCAGACTCTTTTCCAGCCGAAACAGGAGAGGCCTGGGATCTTTGCAAGTGGAGCCTGTGCTCCCAGTTCTATGATTCTATTGCCAGGAACAGCCAAATACATTTTGCTGCCTGAGGTGATAGACAGGGGCGTCGCTAGGGGGGCGGTAGGGGCGGTATGCCCCGGGTGACAGGGGAGGGTGGGTGACAAGCGGCGGCCCCTCCCGCCACTCCCACGCGCCGCCGCTCCCTCCGTCACCCCGGGAGCAGCAGCGCACGGCCAAGTGAGCACCCCATCCGTGCAGCGCTGCTGCTCCCGGGGTGACCAGCGGTGCGTGGGGAGAGGTGGGAGGGGCCGCCGCTTGTCAACCCCACACGCCGCCGCTCGCTCCATCACCCCGGGAGAAGCAGCGCACGGTGTGTGCGGTGCTGCTGCTCCTGGGGCAATGGAACGAACGGCAGCACTTGGGGGTGACAAGCGGCAGCCCATTCCCACCACTGCCCACGCACCGCCGGTCACCCCGGGAGCAGCAGCGCATGGCCCGACAAAGTGTGCCTGTGTGACATTTCGCGCAGGCGCACTCCGTCGTTGGACAGCCGCTTCTGCAGCCCCCTTTTGAGCCGCAGAGCGAAAAGGCGGCTCATGGGGCTACCGTGCGCAATTGACGGGGAGCCGCCAATAGCGCTCGGCAGCCCCACAAAGGGCCTTTTCACTCTGCGGCTTAAAAGGGGGCTGCGGAAGCGGCGGCCCGGCAATTGTGATGTCACAATGTGACGTCACGACACCCCACCCCCGGGGCATGTTTTTTCACCGCCCCGGGTAGCGCGGAGCCTTCCTCCACCACTGGTGATGGACAAAATAGCGCCTCGCCCCCAGTGCTATTTTTTTCTAGAAAAAGAGGTGCCAGAACTCACTATGAATGCCTCCCTCGTTCTCTCAGAATGGCAATGGTGCCCACCTGAGAGTTGCCGGAACTGAGTTCCATTGAGTTCCCGCTGGAAGGGGGGGAAACCCTGCTCACCCCTATTTAATGCACAGAAGCTGGCCAACCTGGCAACTGAATCTTGTAGGACAGTATTCTCCATCCCGCCAGAGGGCAACAGGCTAGTTTAGGCACCATGTATCTCTGCATGGCAATGGCCACTGGGTCTGCTGCCTCAAGGGATGCAGGGGGAGGAATCCACAGAACTCGGATTTCAAAGTAGAGTCACTCAGTTCAAGCCTGGCAGATCAAGAACTGGACTGAGTCATGAGCCCACTGTATAGTCCAGATCACACTATGAGGTGGTCGGAGGGCTAGAGTGTTTCCTCTATCCATTTAACAAACAAACAAAAATGCTTGACAAAACTCCAGGAGTCACCCAGGTGCTCACAGTCTTGAGCTGGGGACAGCCGCTCTCCCCCCCCCCCCGCATTCAATGCCCTCTGAGAGCAACAAAATGCCATCGGGTGCTGTCACACCCAGCAAGGACTAGCTCTATTCCAGGGTTTTCCAAACTTGGGTCTCCCATCTGTTTTTGCACTACAAGCCCCATCCTCCCTGACCACTGGTCCTGCTAGCTAGGGATAATGTGAGTTGTAGTCCCAAAACAACTGGAGACCCAAGTTTGGGGAACCCTGCACTATTTTGTTCAAAGCATGTGGCAACAAGCCACTCTAAGCTGTGAGCAGGAGGGTGACATCTGAAGCTCGTAAAAGGGGTAGAATAGTGCACAGTGGTGGGACTGCAGAACTTGGACTACTTCAGAAGTATAGCTGTTTAATTAATTTCCATGCAGAATTTAAAGGATTTTCTCTTCAAAACGTGCATGGAAATGAGATGAGACCTACCTAGCATTGTCCCCATGTAGAATTGGGACAAATTGGACTGTAATGGTTGCATCCAACCCTAGCTGCCACTAAGGATATACAAAGACAGCAATTTCCATTCTGACCTGTATTCACCATAATCGGCACTGTTTCATTCCACTTCAGTTCTGTTTCTGCCAACAGTGCTTTCTTATTTGCCCTGCTGTCAACTCTTTTGTAAATCCTGTTGTATTTTTTGTCATAATCATTCTTGCTGATGGACCTCAGCCCTGCAGAAAGCAGGATTTAACCCCCCAGCACAGCTGGTGGGTGGGCTAAATCCTGCTTTGATGGCTGCATGCATGAGTTCTTCTGCTCAACCCTGAAGAAAGCCATCATTACACTGCAAAGGGAATTTCAAAGCAATTTTAAAAAAACCAATGCCATTATGTATAATTTGCAGGATTTTATTTAAAACAACAACAGCAACAACAGTGTTGTGATGGGCATTGCTTTGACTGATTCCTGACCATAGATGAATGTGCAAACTACAGCAATTTCTGCTTTCGGATCCATTTACAACATAATTCGCTGACAACCCCAGCTGCCGCTGCCTTCCTTACTGCCTGAAGTGACTGCCTCTGTCGACCTAACGATAATGTCGGCCCCATCTACTGCTGAACTACAGCTCTTCCAGGTTAGACTGGGCAAACATCTCCCATTTCAAGGCACTAACAGCATGTACTCTTAGGCTACAGAAGCACTGGAAAATTTATTGGAGGAAATGCTTGATCACAGGCCCTTGGCATATGGCAACCTGGCATATTTTCTGCAAACTGTGTTGCCTTTATACTCTCAATAGTTTCAATAACTGTGAAAGGACCTTGTTGTTTAACCTTTCTCAGAATGGAATGGAGAAGGGACTTAGCTGGATACTAAGTGTCAGACTGAGAAAGAACGGGTGTTTTTGTTTATTCAGTTGTAAAATCTTAGATCCTTATGAGTAATCCTTCTTTTCCTGTTTTCCAACAGATGAAGCATACACAGTTCAACTCACTGTTTAGCACTTTCCCTCCCATATTGATTCCTGTTAAACAAAATAAAATTCTCCCTATTAGACTGGGGAGTGGATGAAACAGTAGGGACCTCTTGGGAGAGGACAAATGGGATTGAAGATAGAGTAGGCAACTCACATAATTTTGGTAGGACATGCAGGATTCAGTATCCAAAATATCTAAGTCAAATAGAGGTGACAAGAGATGAAGTTATTGGGCTAATGTATAAATTATTTTTTTTTACAAGTCAGCAATTCAGGTAGCATCCATTTGAGAGTAATTAAAGAACTTTTGGTGCGAAATTCTTGATTTCCTAAGAAAAATAGGAAACACATGACTCTTTACTGGAGGATTGGACCCAAAGACCCATAAGATCATAGAACCATAGATGTATAGAGTTGGAAGGGACCACTAGGGTCATCTAGTTCAACCTCCTGCAATGCAGGAATCTTCTGCCCAACATGGGACTCGAATCCACAACCCTGAGATTAAGGGTCTTATGCTCTACCAATTGAGCTATACCAGAGCTTCCATAGAAATACCGAAAGCTAACCAAACCCAATCTGTAACAGACAATGTCAACCCCGAGCAGAGTAATTTCAGTTAAGAAAGGTATGCATATTTAGGAAATGCATGTTCAGGCATTTGTCTGAACATACAAGTGTTTCAAGTGTAGACAGGGATGCACACACAATCCCAATGCACAATGTCCTCAGAATCATAGAACTGTAGAGTCAGAGGAGAGGGTACCCAAAAGAGCATCTAGTCCAGCCCCCCTGCAACCACAGCTCATGTGTGTTCTTTCCACCTGGGCTTTCCCTGATGTTTCCATGTTGCACAGGGAAATATTTTATGGGGCTTCTACTCATGTTCACTGGGATGTGAGTAGGACCCTCCAGACAACTGGGGGCCCTAATAAATCAGGATCATGCAAACGACTCAACTCAAGTTCAAGTGAATACTTTTGGATGCCTCATGCAGACCTTCCTTATGCAACAAAAGGAAGATCAGGGACTAAGCATTGGGGTGGTGTGCATGGGGACGTTGGGATAGGGCTTGCATGTGCACACCCGTCTCTTTCCACACCTTGAGCATTTGAATGTTCAGGCAAACACCCAAAGATGCCTTAAATTATATCTAGAATGCTAAGAAACATGGTTCTATCAGTTTGGTTTCAGTATGTGTGCATTTATGAATGTTTATTCTCTATTTGAGACCTTAGAATTCTTATAACACTACCCTCTCTGTTTTCTCATGGCTTCAGTTGGGGCATGTAACAGATTGCATGTGGCACATACTGTAGAAATGAGTTAGGGATGGAAGCCTGGAGGTCAGCCAAAGGTTCTATGAATACTGTAAATGGAATTCATTGATATAGTTTGCACACCATATCAAGACAAAATACACAACTACTTTCAAACTCAAACTAAAAAAAAAAAGTGTAATACATGATAGACAAAGTTTTACATGTATTTGCTCTACAAAAATGAAACTAAATATAGAAAAACAACAACAGGTCAGTAATTTTATGTGCTGAAAACTCAGAGTATCTGAAGCAGTTAACTAGCTCCATATATCTTCTCCTAAGACTGGAAGCCTTCAAGAGGCTACCCTATAAGACTCATATCAATTAGATTCTTCTAATAGAAACCTTAATTATACTTTCACTTTCAAACATGTCATTTTCTTCAGAAAAGGACTCTAGGGGAGGAATTCAAAAAACACTCCTGGGAGCAAGTTCTGCAGCTGGGTGCTCTAATACAGTGTTTTTCAACCACTGTTCCGCGGCACACTAGTGTGCCGCGAGATGTTGCCTGGTGTGCCGTGGGAAAAATTGAAAAAATTAAAGAGAATTACTTTATATATAGTCAATATAGGCACAGAGTTAATTTTTTTAACATTTTCTAATGGTGGTGTGCCTTGTAATTTTTTTCATGAAACAAGTGTGCCTTTGCCCAAAAAAGGTTGAAAAACACTGCTCTAATAGAGTGAAGTCTTAACCCCCAGAATGTTGACTAAATAGGCCTCCACTGCAGTCATGTATATCAAGGGGGCTCCAAACTTCCTCCCCATCTTGGGATCGCTCTGCTCATAGAATTCTCCAGTGTCAAAATAAAATTAGCACCCAAGATTATGGTGGGTCACGTACTGCACTGTTGCTGTCCTACAATGTTTTGAGCTTGTATGCTCCCAAATCTCCCCAACTGAGCTACTGTTTCCATCTGTTCAAAATGGGGCCGTGTGCAAACTTTTCAGCATTTTATTTTCAAGACAAATTACAAGCCCCTTTCATATCAATGCTGACATTTCACACCCACTAGCTGATATATAACACCGGAGGAAAGGGCAGCTCTGTGACTCTGTGCTCCAGCAACCGGTACTCTTTGCTTAAAAGTGTTTCTCCTTACATTTCCAAATGAATTCAGCGTCGACTACTGGGAATCCACGATAAAGTAATAAATCGGGGGGGGGGGGGGGAATTAAACCAGAAACCCTCTGGAACTACAGCCACCTGCCAGTGAAGGCAGATTTTTGGGAGCCTAAATTCACCCATTTGAAATATGCTGCCAGGAGACCACATGTGGTAGACTGAATGATTAGACATAGGACCAAACTGGATGTGGCGTTAATTATGTGCAAGCATTTTACAAACAAGTGGGCTTTTGGGGGGCGGACGGGCATTAAAGTGCCCTTCTCTACCTCCTTTAATGGTTAAGCTTCAACTCTCTCACCCCACCTGTGGCGTTTGCCCTTCCTAGGGTATACATATAGGAGAAGGAGTTAGGGGTTAAGTGGCTGGCCCTAGGCGGTTATTACCCTAGGCAGTTATTACCAGGGAGGGGATCCTGGTTGGTGGCAGCAAAGCGTCGTGGTGGCACAGGGATCAATAGTCCATCAGACGACTGGGGACCCTGGGAATCCACGATAAAGTAATAAATCTGGGGGGGGGGGAATTAAACCAGAAACCCTCTGGAACTACAGCCACCTGCCAGTGAAGGCAGATTTTTGGGAGCCTAAATTCACCCATTTGAAATATGCTGCCAGGAGACCACATGTGGTAGACTGAATGATTAGACATAGGACCAAACTGGATGTGGCGTTAATTATGTGCAAGCATTTTACAAACAAGTGGGCTTTTGGGGGGCGGACGGGCATTAAAGTGCCCTTCTCTACCTCCTTTAATGGTTAAGCTTCAACTCTCTCACCCCACCCACTACAGTCCTTCCGCTGGAAATCACTTCCCTGAAGCTGAAGTTTGCATAAGGAGGTAAGCCTGGCGGGGGTGGGGTGGGGTAGGAGACTCCTTCCCAATACAAACAACTTTATGTGGCAATTTTTGCTGGGACTCCAGTGGAAAGGCAAGGATTAAACTTTAACTCATCCAGCCTGTTTGAACCTACTGCTGTTTACACTACAAAAAAGGGCATGCTCACTGCTCGCTGCAGCCTCACATTTAAGGCCACTTCTAGGTGAACTTTTTCGAGGGAAAATAGGATGGATTAGGACTTCAGCAGGATTATCCAACATGACTGAATTTCTAATCAATCTCATTTCTTCTTCACTACATTCCTGAAGTCACTTACCTGAGAAGAATGTTCTCGAAACAACAACAACAACAACAACAACAACAACAACAACAGCAACATTTGTGCCCCACCCATCTCACTGGGTTGCCTCAGTCACTCTGAGCGGCTTTCAGCATATACAGAAACATAATAAAACATTTAAAATTCCCTGTACAGGGCTGTCTTCAGTAGGAGCTGTTTGACAGTTGAACGGACTCCCTTGACAGGTTGTGGACTCTTCTGCATTGGAGGTTTTTAATCCCTCTGTCAAGGATAAGATTCCTGCATTGCAGGGCATTGGACTAGATGACCCTTGGGGGTCCCTTCCAACTCTAAGAGTCTATGCTTCTAAGCAAGCCCCATTGAACTCAATGGGGATTGCTTCTGAGTAGATCTGCGTAGGACTGCTCTGTAAGCACTTTGAGATGGATTCTGACAGAAGTGGACCACCAACAGGAAAACATCCAAAAGAAGATGCACCAGAAACATGACCTTTCTTGGAGAAGGGCTGTAGCAAAGTGGCAGAGCATCTGCTTTGCGTGTGGAGGGTCATAGGTTCAATCCCTGGCATCTCCAGGTCAGGCTGAGAAACTTTCCTCCCTGAAAGCCTGAAGAGGTGCCACCGGTCAGTGTAGACAATACAGAGCTAGATGGACCAATGGTAAGGCAGCTACTGATGTTCATGAGCCAATCATCTACAGAGTCTTCTCCAAGTCCCCTCCCCCCCCCCGTGAAGGTAAGTAGGTGGCAACTGGGAAGAGGGCTTTCTCTGTTTCGGTGTCACATTTATAGTCTTCCTATGGTATTGTAGCTCAGTGATAGAGCATTTGGAAGGTCCCAGGCAGGATTAGGAGGCTATCCTGCCTGAAACCCTGAAGAGCCACTGCCAAGCCATGTAAACAATACAGTCATACCTTGGAAGTCGAATGGAATCCGTTCTGAAAGGCCGTTTTACTTCCAAAACGTTCGGAAACCAAAGTGCGGCTTCTGATTCAATTGGAAGCTGCAGAAGCCCTGTCGGATGTTTGGCTTCCAAAAATCGTTCGCAAACCGGAACAGTCACTTCCGGGGTTGCGGCGTTCAGTAGCCAAAATCATAGAATCCTAGAGTTGGAAGAGACCACAAGGGCCATCCAGTCCAACCCCCTGCCAAGCAGGAAACACCATTTGAAATGTTCGAGAACTAAGCTGTTCAAAAACCAAGGTACAACTGTACTGTACTACATGGACTTAGTCCGACTCAGTATAAGGCAGCTCCCTATGTCCCTGGTTTATTCAGGATTACAAAAATAAGATAGCCACACTTGTGATACATTTTGTTTTCAGCTGATAGCCAGGTCCTTCCTTATTGCTGTTTAGCACCTGAAGCAGTGAGCTAGTAAAATAACTACGTTGCAGAGCCAGCGTGGGTGTCCTAGATATGTCAGCATCATTTCACAATTACAACCTAATGTTTCACTTATTCTGTAGCACATTGGACTACAGCTCACCTACCAATGACTTACGCAGGTCATGCTTCTTGTGCACATCAGTGCTTCCTACGGCAAAAGGTGTGTGTGGACAGGCAACGAAGCCCTCAAGGTGACAGCTGTATTGTCTGAGGGATAGAACAGGGCCACGTAATTAAAATGTGAGCCGAAATGTTGAACATTAAAAAGAGAGAGAGAATGGTTAGCAAGCACAATGGCATATAAATATAAAATTCCAGAGGATTCCACACTCCCCATACATTTTCAAGACATGCAACATGTTTGGCTTCAGACAGATTTCTACATCCAAATATCACCTCATTGAAATCCCTTGGAGGGATCAAAGTGGCCACACAAACAATACCATCTTTACACCACAGTTTTAAACTTCAAGAGCATGTAGAGAAGAGTTTTCAGTAATGTGTGAACAGATTCACTGCTTGGGAAGTCAGGCATTTATTGGCCAGGATAAAGCATTAACCATCTGCACGAAGCCGTTATTTAAATTTGTGCTGTGTTTGTTTTTGCGATTTGTAACTAATGTGATAATGTCTGCCTCAGGCCTCCAGGACATTGCTTTCAATTTCATTTCAAAAATCCCTAGAAACACTTCAGTGAGGAAATGTCAGGCATCAAGTTATCAAGGCAAAGATAGGGATGTGTGCATAAGGAATTTATATGGACCTCTGCAAATTGGGCTGGAAGGGTACATACAGTGCCTGCCTTCATATACAGAAGAAGAAAATTACTCGCTTTTTGTGGGTTGGGGAGCTGGAACCTGAGATTCTAAAAAAAATAAGGTTTTATGACAGATGACATTTATTTTAAGCCAGACCTCAGTTCCAGTACATGTTAGCTGGAATATGAATGAATGGATGTGTGTTAATATTTTATGCAAACCTTCCACTTGCACCTCTTCTAGACAGCCCCGCTCCTGTTCTAAAGTTATATTCAAAACATAGAACATTCTCTATTGCTTCCTTCTCACTGGAAAAGCTTACTATCGGTTTCAGCTGGTTCATACAGCCAAGCTTGTTTTTACAGCTAGAGCAACACCTATCTGTATGATTTCTGCTTGAAATCGCTGATATTGAGCTACACGTTTTGATTCACAAGCTGGGGTAGGGCCTAGCAGCACTGCCAGCAAGCCAACATTGAGTGAGCGGCATGGTTTTCAGGGCTTCAGTCACAAGCTAGACCACACAAAGCAGACGTGTGTTTTCATAATCGCAGATTCCTTGGGAGGTATGCCTGAACTGAATCTGAACGCTCAAGGTCTGGCCATACCATTGGGCAGATTGAGATAGCTGCCTCATGCAGCAGATGCTGAGAGGTAGGAAATGGCAGTAAGCCACTGGAGAACAGAGGCCTATGTGCCACATAGCCAGCATCGGAAGAAGCCGCTCGGGAGCACACCACGTGGGGCCTCCAGAGTCTATCTGCCTCCTCCCACTCAGCTGCCCTACAACGGGGAGGGGGGTTTGGGGGGAAGCAGCAGGCAGACCATTTGGGCAGCGCGGAGCCTGCGCACACCCAAGCCACAACGTCTCTCCCAGAAGAGACACGTGGCTGAGGCACGCCGCAGGCCCTGCGGTGAGTGCCGGCTGGCATTTTGTCACCCCCCCTCAGTGGTGACACCTGGGGCAGACTGCACCGACCGCACCCCTCTTCCTCCACCCCTGCACACAGCCTGCCCTAGTGCTGCCCTGAAGTGCGGTGGAGAATGTTGTCCCAACACCCATGTTGACACACGATTCAACTGTCAGTCCATGCATAGAATGGGGGAAGTGCCATTTTGTTGCCAACAAAATGGCTTTGGCCAGAGCTCTGTCTGTCAGTGCTCTGGTACTGACAGACTCAAAGGAAGTTCCAGCACTGATCTGAGAGGCACCTGGGTTGGATCTGAGTCCTTCTCCTACCATGCATTCTCTCCTTCACCTGTGTATGGGTCTGAAAAGCCCGGGGTACTGCTGGACCCCTATAACCCCACCCATAATTTAACATAAAATAGCAGGTGTCATTCTGTCTCTAGCCAATACCCATTAGATTTCATCCGGAGTCTGTCTCTGATTATATCAGATTCTGTGCTGCCAGATTTCTCCAAGTTCTGCCTCCTTTCTTCCTGGTTCTGCCTTAGTCCCATCTTTGTCTAGCCTTGGCTATGGAACCTAGGTTATCTGTATTATTTTAAATTAAAAGGTCAGGAATCCTATCTACTAGGGCTGGATGGATAGAATTTCTGGAAGAAATCGGTAGCACAGGTGTGATTTCTTACACAGCTTTGGGTCCCTGCATCTTTCAGTTTAGCAAAACTGTCTGTAGCCACAGAATCACAAAATCTGAAAGAGCCCGTTCTTTGTTGAGGGAGACTTGGAAGATAGACCGTACACCAGGGCCGACCCTATCATTAGACAGAGTGAAATGGCTTCCTAGGCAGAGGATGCTGCAGCTGAAGTCCCAGTCCTGTGTTCCCTAAATCAGACTGCTGCATCTTGCACTTTGCCTCAGGTAGCAAGGTGTCTGGGTTTGGCACTGGCAAGCACAAGGCTGCCCTGCCTTTCTTCTCTTCCCCTTAAATCAGGGTTGTGCCACGCAACAGGGCAAGTGATCTTGTGGAAGCATCAAGCAGGGCTGGATGTCTGGAAATGTCTGAGTAGTGCAGGAAGCCTTTTTTTTTCTTTTAAAGTGTTGGCCCTAGCAGGGAAGGAGAGGTGCCCACTGGCCTACACTTCAGAGAGCACCATGTACCTGTGACTGACACTGTTTCAAATTGCATAATCTCATTTGAGTGGTAGATCTGAACATTAGGTAGCTGAGATACTGCAGTAAAGTCTATCAATATGGGAGAAATTATAGGGTGAGACATATAAAGGAGAGAGTGCAGCAGAAACACCAGTAGCTGCAGCACTGCATGCAGTTGATGTATCTGAATGCAATCAGGAATTCCTTGAGTCTGTTTAATTGGAAAACGGACACGTTGGAAAGCTACTGAGTTGTAAGATTCAGCTGTTCACCCAGGGTCTACTGAGCGGTGTTAAGAAGATTGCTGAAAGCTTTTTTTTTAATTACACATTGTTGCAGCCACAAATTAAAATCCATCCCCAGATTAATTAGTTAAGGGCACAACGGGCAGTAACTTTAGGGATGCAGGGTTGTTCAAGGTCAGCGGTGTGCATACATCAGCTCCTTTCTCTCTTTCTTGATGCAAAAGAAAACTGACAACGACTTTTTCCTTCCAGTTTGTATCCAGAGCTGACACAGAACAAAAGCCATTCTGAAAGGCCAGGTCTAAGAGTCAGAATCCCAGGGAACTGAAGTAGATCATGCTCCATCAACGTCAGGGTCTAATACGCTTGCACCTCCAACAATATTGATAGATCTTGGGATGTATTTGTTTGTTAATGGCATTTTAGTAAGATACACTAGAGAACATGTGATCAGGGCTAGCCCACATATGAGGCAAGGTGAGGCAGTTATTAAAATGACTGGGGAAATATTGGACAGCTGCATTGGCCTGTCAACATACTTAGGTTTCCAAGAGATTCCTGAAGCTGAAACGTGATGATGCCTAACTGCCCATTGCTGGACGAATATTCCACAGTATGGGACTGGTGACAGCAAATGCCCAACTTCTAGCAGGGGCGTAGCAAGGCAAATTGGTAACTGGGGGGGGGGGAATTGTCACACACACAAACACCCCCCCCCCCACAGGCATGGGACGGTTAGGTGGTACCCGGTGCGGAAAATTTCTTGTCAACCCCCCCATTGATTCCCCCCCCCGCAAAAATCGTTTTACGTTATTTCATCTTTTCTTACAAAAGAATAATAACAAGTAATAATAAAAAACTTTTATTTATATCCCACCCTCCCCGGCCAAAGTCGGGCTCAGGGTGGCTAACATCTGATACATAACATTGGTATAAAAATCAAACAATAATTAAATTACCTCCTAAAAACATCTCAAAATCAAATTAAAGTCTAATTAGATGGCTTTCCACAGGGTTAGGGTTGGGAACAGTAAGTGTTCTCTGAACTGAAATTTCAGCCTTCATGACATAACAGCCAAGTGAACAGCTATTTTGGTGGAAGAGGGTCAAGATATTAACCGATATGCATGAAATTTCATATATAGCTATATAATCCCTAGTATAGTAAGATAAGACCTTCGGAGCAGCCATTTTCAAAAAAAAAATTCAATCTTTTTTTCACATCCCCCCCCAAATTGTTCCTTGGTAATTTGTCACCCCCTCCATTATGGAACACGGGGCCACCCGCCCCCACCCCCCCTTGCTACGCCCCTGCTTCTAGTGAAGGCCAGAAAGGCCTCTGCAGCGCAGGGGACAATTAGCAGCTGTCCTTCGGATGATCTCACTGACAGAGCTGGGATATACTATTGTCAAAGCTCAATAAAGTATTCGTGATGAAAAAGAGAGGATATGTTTTCCAATGCCTTTTCCTTCTAGCAATGAATGCTAGCTTTTGCTTATTATCACGTTTTGTTCATCTTTCACAAAGACAACGCCTCCTTTTCCTCCAAGGCACACTGACGGAAGCTTTGCAGTATGCCCAGTTACTTAAACGTCACCAATAAATTAATCTATCAGTTAAATTCCAGGTAATTAGCCAGCTAAAAATCTTTAATCAATTGAATGCCCTAATTAAAAGTCACTCTGAAACCCAAGGCAATCAAGAGGCATTTGTATGGCAAACAAACACAAGCATCCGTCTTCATCTGGGCTTCTCAAGGGCTCGAGAATAAGAAAGCAAATAGTGCCACATTAATAATTCCTTCAAGGCGATGCCTCTCCCATTTCATCACTGGAAAGGGGTGAAAAATGCTACTATTGGGGGTGGACAATAGAAAATCCAGCTCTGGCAGAGTTGGAACAAAGAATTACAAGGTGGAATCAGTCCAAATGAGTGAAGTATTATACAAAATTCTGTGTTGCTCTCTTGCTAGCCTCTGCAGGACTCACAGAGAGACTGCATGATGTCTTCATCATCTTTTGCAGTTTTTTGTTGTTGTTTTTAAAGGGATTAGATGAGGATTAAACACAAATAGAAAGCATGTTCGGGACTGTGGGTGCTCACTAAAAGGACATTATCCTCGCCTACAGTCGTTGTGTGTGAAAATGAATACCTATTGGGAAAGATTTCTTTTTTAAAATCATAACACACTGAATATATCCCATGCTGGGAAAACCTAAAAGACCTACTGCATTGATGATGTGGCTATTGAGGGCAAAGTCTAGAAAGATATGCCATTCAGAAATTCTCTTTTTGATCTTGTCAGGTATGAATTCCCCCTAGGTTCTGTGAACAAAGAATGCCAGAAGTTTCCTGAAGGCTGCACTTCATACAAATGTTAGCCTATACAAAAGATGACAGCTCCAGTTACAAGGTGGGATGCTGAAACTCAAATATCCCTTGTTGCTTTCAGTAGTAACTCCTTGTTTAATCTTATATCCAATCCACACTCCTGAGTTCCAAAACCTCTCTGGTCCATGCCTTGTTTATACTCTGCATCAGTTTCACTATCATGATCGATCAGGATTTTCACCTGGTTTCAGGTTATACTGAAATTTAAACTGGCAGGCAGCTTGCAGTGTTACCCTTTGTAAGATGCCCACCATTTTACAAGTATCCCAATGACCTGATGTTGCAATTCCCAGGGCATACATTTGGTTGGAACCCTACTGTGTTAAGAAGGCGGCTGAGAGAAGCAGCTGAAGATTTGGCTGAAATTGGGGTTTGGAAAGGCTTACAGGTTTCATTGGGAGGGTCCTACCTTAACACCTATAATTTGAGAATTGCCCAAATGCCTCTTTATGTTTTGCATTGAAGGGAACCAATTCCTTTGGGAAGACTGCACCACAGATGGAAACTCTCTGGGATGTGCACTCCATTTTTTTAAGAGGATCCAAATCCAGAGCATATTTGCTCCTGTAACTACAAGATAAGAAGACGATTATCTGCCCTGTGGAACTGAGTTGCAAAACAGTTCTTGAGGGAAGCATTGTTTGTGTTGTTTTGTTATACGCAAGAAATTAAGATACCATGCCTGTTTTGAACTGTGTGCTTCTAAATTACCCCTATTATTGTTGTTACCATTACATTTCCAATTGTACTGAGCAGTCCGTAGGAGCAGCTATTACAGCATTCATCCAACACGATTATTGTCAAGAACTGATACACAAAGGGCTTTTTGTTTAGGTCTACCCAACTTGTTTTGTGGATGAACCTTTTAGCATCTGTAAGCTGTCCGTTCTTGCACTTTTTATTCCCTTTTCATTCCATATGAAAATAAAGTCCCAACCAATACATTTTGGCACATGAGGTGGACCCCAAAATGGCACCCCCCTCCTTGCCAAGGAAGGAGAGGTGAAGGAAGATCTATACAGTACAGTATCAGGAACAGGGGGCGGGGAACAAAGATCAACAACAGGATCTGCTGTCCCACTGGATCATTACGCAGTTTCTTGAATACTGTTGTAGTATAAGATTAGAAAGCTGAATTTGATTCCATTATGTTGAAGAAATAGAAAGGCACAACAGAAAGAGTATGCCTCACCACATTATGAAGGGGTTTTGCAACCTTTGATATACTTATGGTATTCCTTGTTACAATCTTTTGGTGGTCTCAAGCTGCTGAAGAAGCCGAAAGGTGAAACAGGTTGATTTTATTGTGGAAAACCTTGTTCTGCTTACAGCACCTTTTGGACTTCTTATTTCATTTTATGGGATCCATACGTATTGGGTTCCTTTTTGTACATTTGTCATAAATCTTCATATGTATTCATGTGACAGAGCTGTTGAGTGTCACTGTATTTTACTATATTGTTCACCCTGGTGTGGAGATAAAATTAGATATTACATGCAATATTCTCAGCAGGTTACGTTTGTTGTGGTTTATGTCCCACTGGATCCTGCTTCACTTTGCCTCATGGATGAGCTGGCCCTGGTCCCACCACCCAGCATCTGAAGAATGTTAGCAAAGGATGTTTTCTTGCAAACTATTAGCTTCCTATTTCTCTTCTCTATCTATATATCTTTTTCTCATCTATCTATCACAAGTATTTATATAACACATGAATTCAAAATTTCTAAGCATTGTACATAAAATGCTGGGGGGAAACATTTAAAGAACAGGAATGATTAAAATGCACCCTAAAAACATAAAATTACCTTGAAATGCTGAAATAGGATCGTCTTTGTAAATTACCTGACTATCAAAACCACAGTAGCCTTGCTAACTGTATTAATGAGAAAGAGAAGCTAATTCCATTCATATATGCTAATACAGAGCCATAGGAATCACCTGTGTTTCACACACACACACACACACACATAGAGAGAGAGAGAGAGAGAGAGAGAGAATATCAGTTTGTAAATAAACACACATTGCTTTTTCTGATATTGATTCAGTTCTAGTTTATAAATGAATCCTATTTGTCTATTTTTGTCCAGTATCCATTTTGGCCACTGACAGAAGAGTTACAACCAATTTGCTTGGTCATAATTGGCTTGGTGTCTCAGATAAAACTTGGAGTTTCCCCCATAGTTCTCTTCCTCTACCCCCCCCCACCTCCAAGCCAGAAACTTACATTTGGAGGGAGCACAGCAAGGATAGCTAAAGTGGTACCCTACTGATATATTTGATTCCAACTCCCATCAGCTTCAGCTGGGCCAAGGATGATGGGAGTTGGAGTCCAAAACATCTAAAGGGCACTACACTGGCTAACCCTGAGGTAGAGAAAACAGCAACAAGAGAGACAGTGGCAGGGGTCTCATCCTTAAGTTCCTTGCCTTCCCGAGAGCAGCGGAGACTTCTGGATATGCTTGGATGTGTTTGTTGTGTTGCTCTGACAACCTTGGAGACCTGCTGTAAAAATGCTGATAACAATTATAGTAATTAAAAATATATTTTTATGACACAACCATACCTAGCTTTTATGATGTTTGAGCTTTCAGCCTTACTTTGAAATAAATAAATAAATTGAAAACATCTTATCTCTGTATTCAGGAAACATATCTTTTCCCACTTAGATGACCACTTTATGCATCTGATGATATGGATGCTGGCTAACAGAAGCTGAGGCCACAATAAGTTTTTTTTTAGTCATGGTGATGCTGCAAGACTCTTTCATGTTTTTGCTCCATCATCCTGACGTGACTGTTCCTTCTTGACAGTTTTCCTATTTGCTATGTGATTAATCTCTAGGAACTTGAGTTCATTTGGAGCTTGGACATTTTTCATACCAAATGCTTTGGCATGCAAATTATTTTCAGCCACACACACATATTTTGAAGACGTTTATAATAATGACACTTGACGGTAGGGTGGTGGGGAAGACAACCTGTTAATTCCCGTGAGCTGGAAACATTTTAGATCCATCCCATTTAACAAGTCTATATTGTCTGGAGATTTTAAAATAAGGCCAAGGTTTCAAATGCAATGAGAAGTGTATAAAGTGTGTGTGTGTGTGTGTGTGTGTGTTTCAACAAGTGCATGAGAAGAATGTATTCTGCTCTCTCCCTCAGATGGGATTATGCAGTGGGTATGACTTTTTAACAAAAATGGGAGGGTGAATCAGATCACATTCAAAGGCAAAACACCTGCTGCTGATACTTTGTGTTGCACTCCCTTCCATTCTCATGCACATAATGCTATATCAGTTCAAAGTTGTTAATGTTCTCACTTGGTGAGTGCTACTTTGGGGTAGAAATGTGGGGCATAGCTTGCAGGGGATGGAAAATACTATTTTAAATGTCGATATAATACTTCACAATAGTTATAAAGAAAAATATGTGGTCCATTAGTTATGTACGGTTGATTTTCCTTTATTTCAACTAAATTCCTACTTCAGAAGAGAAACAAAAACTTTTTAAAAAAATGTTCTAGTTAGTAGCCTTCTGCTCCTTTTTTGAAGATGCATGTGGATGCTATGCTGCAAAACGTTTGTATGTAGGATGAGTACCAACCCCACAATAAAAACGTGCCTGGAAGCACCCAGATTTGAATAACTGCAAGGTTTTGTATTTCCAAACTGGGATTCTCAGGCCATGCTTAACCTGATAATAAGCCTGGTTAAAATTAATGCACTTGCTTTGGCATGGGCGTGATACTTCTCTGTTGAAAGTTTGCTTCAAAAATAATTGGAGTCCTTTGCTACAAGTGAATATTGTACTGATCTTTCGTTTTTAAAAGGAAACTGTTACATTTCCCCTTCCCTCTTTCTTGTTGTTGCCAAGGGTCGATTTATTATTATGTTATTTACTGGTATTTTATGTAAATAGTTTTGGAGAGCTGCCCAGACAAAAATCTGTTCAAGAAGGCCTAGAATGCATTTAAAAAGCACAGTTCTGAATTAATCTGCTGCAAGAAGTTTTTCTTCTGTCATTTTCAGACTGAGACAGACTGCAGACTAGGTTAAGTGCTGTGACATCTTCCAGAAACACTTTTTAAAATACACGCTGCCTGAAGAAAAAGTTCTGTACAACTCAAGTAAAAAGGCTCACCTGCCAAGATTGGTAAACTTCCATCCTGATTTTTTTTTTAAAAAAACTGTTTCTATTTCTGATGTTCAGAAGTGAGTGCTGTTCCTCAAATCAGTAGGTTTGGGGGAAGCCAAGTTTGCGCCCCCCTCATGGAACATTAGGAGGGAGAGGAGTAGTGAAATGGAGTATCATCAGCCAAAGTACAGTCAAACCTCGGTTCCCGAACGCCCCCGTTTTGGAACGTTTCGGCTTCCGAACACTGAAAACCAGGAAGTAACTACTCTGGCTTTCGAACGATTTTCAGAAGCTGAATGTGCTACGCGGCTTCCATTTTGAGTTTCCCTATTGCACTGAGGCTTCCGCTTTCAGTTTTCAGTTGTAGAACGTTTTGGAAGTCGAATGGTCTTCCGGAATGATTACGTTTGACAACCAAGGTTTGACTGGATTTGGATATGAAGAGTTTGGATTTGATATCCTGCTTTATCACTACTTGAAGGAGTCTCAAAGCGGCTAACATTCTCCTTTCCCTTCCTCCCCCCACAACAAACACTCTGTGAGGTGAGTGGGGCTGAGAGACTTCAAAGAAGTGTGACTAGCCCAAGGTCACCCAACAGCTGCATGTGGAGGAGCGGAGATGCGAACCCAATTCACCAGATTATGAGTCTACTGCTCTTAACCACTACACATTGTACCACAACATTCTGTTGCCAGTCCCACCTGCTTTTTAACGAGTTCTGCCCTTTTGTTGTTGATGGTCAAGCATATAATTTTACCTTTTCTCTTTGCTTTCTTCTCTTTTTTTTACTAGCAGTCGGTATTTACAACTTAACCAACATTTTGAACATAGCTGGGCAGCTAAAGAGTAGCAAAAGAAGGGATGATTCTACGCCTGCAGAATAGAAGGAATCTGGTTTTTTTTGTTTTGTTTTGCTTGGGGCTTCATGAAATGTAATTGCTACTATAGCAGTACTGCTTGGCTGTGTTGTCTGACAGAAACATAAGTGATGCATAAAACGGGAGACTTCAGTAAAATGACAATGGAGAAGTTTGCCTTTCAGAAAGAAATCAATGTTGCTGGATACAATTTATCTAAAATAAAGGCCCAAGTGATACATTCAACTAGTGATTTGCAGGAGGGGCACCTGACTTGGTTATCAAAAAGCGAGACAAATGTACTCTGCATATGCTCAGAGGCCTGAAAAGCTGCAGTCCACGTTAATATAGGTAGAGCGTTTTGTAGCTATGATCCTTCAAGTGAGGTGGGTGTAATTCTTCACTGAGTGGAGAAAGGTGTCCAAAAGCATGCACAGGAACAAAATAATAATAATCATGTGTTCTGAAGTGGCACAACACATGAATGTGACTAATAAAGGGTGCCCTCACTACATTCCCACTTATGTCAAATGGCAGCAATTCTCCCTATTCTGACCTGTTATACACTATAAGGTGATGTCCCTGATACTGTTTGACCTATGCCAGTGGTGGGAAATTTGGGGGATGCCAGATGCTGTCAGACCCTAGCTCGCCCCATCTCCAGCCAGCGTGACCAATGATGAGGGGCAGTGGTAGATCTAGTCCAACAGCATCAGGCGACTCATAGATTCCACACTATGTGGTTCATCTGCCCATAGCACATAAGGTTTGTTTGACAAAGAAAAACCTTCAGTCAGTTGACCTTTAATCAATTCCTCTGGGGAAAGATTATGATTATGCTCATGAGTTTCCCTTGTTTTATTTTTAACAGTAACAAAAAAAAAAATGAAACAAAGAAAGCATATGTTCTTTACGTTCCTTTATCCCTCCCCCCTTTATGTTGTTAGTGCTTTAGATGCGTTCCTTTGTTCATGGCTGGCTTATCTGGAATCATAAATAATCCATGATCAGAGAAGTAAAAAAAAAAACCCCCAAAAACCAAACCAATTTCCATGTTAATTAAAGGCTGGGAAAGGAACAATGGGGTTGTATGTTTCTCTGGAGGCTGCCTGAATTCTGCTGGGATTTCAGATGCAATGTGCTCATTTAAATTCACCTCTTCTCATGCTAGCTGACACCCGTCAGTCCCTTCACGTTTATGAATTTAGAGAGAGTGACCAAGAAAGAAAGAAAGAAAGAAAGAAAGAAAGAAAGAAAGAAAGAAAGAAAATATTTCCAAAGTAAGGACTATCAAGAAATAACATTTCATAGGAACAATGAAACTGAATTCTCTGAAAGTTAGTGTCACATAGAAACTAGAACTTCCCAGTTTGAAAATCTCCTTTACCATGAACTCAATGTGCTGACGTATTGGCTAACAGCAGCAATCTAATACATGTCTACTCAGAAGCAAGTCCTATTAAGTTAAATGGCACTTTACCCCAGGTAAGTGCAACCTGCAATCCTTTGCATGCTAACTTGGGAGCCAGTCCCACTGAACCCAATGGGACTTGCTTCAAAGTACACACACAGGCTTCCGGCGAGGTCGCCATCACGGGCGGTCGCTGGGTTGCCTCGGCAGAGAGGCGACCCAGTCCAGCCCGGGGGTTGGAGCCCCGCCACCGCTACGCGGGAAGAGCGTCCCGCGCCTCGGGCTCCCCGGCGGGCCCGCTAGGCTACGCACCCTTCCCTCGTTCCCCCTGTAAAGGGGGAGTGGGGGTGAAGGGAGCGCGGAGCCGGGCCATTAGGGGAAATGCCCCAACCGGGCGGAAAAGCGGCGAGTACTGGCCTTGATGAGCGACGACGTTCTCCCTGAGAGATGAAAGGAAAAGAAGCCCGGAGGTCGTGAGTAATTGATTGGATTAACTGTTGAGCTTAAAGACTTAACGACCCAGGAGACTTTAAAGAAAGGAAGCCTGCCTTTAACCCTTCGGTGGCAAGAAAATAACGGTCTGGGATACTGTTGCTACTGGATGGCTACATTGTTAAGATTTTTTTATGAGTGAGACTTTATAGATCTCCCTTTGGGGAGGAAGAGGATGGAGAATATTCCTTTTGAAAGTTTTGGTCTTTGCGCCCCGGTTTCAGAGAAAATGGCTGCGAAAACTCTGAACCGAAGTGGAAAATTACTGTTATAAGATGGATAACATTGAAATAGAAACTGAAATTTGATACCTATGCCCGTCCTCACCATGTTGGGCTTTGTCTTTGAAATTGTTTTGAACTCTGGACTAACTGATGAAGAAAGGATTATTATATTGAAACTGGAACTGCTTAATCAGAAATTGAAGGTTTTGAGTGGGGATATGAAGAAAAATCTACTTCCCACAGAGGAGACCTTTCAGATATTCGATACTTTGGAAGAAAGCCTTGGCAAAGAGCTGAAGGAGATGATTGAAAAACTGAGAGAGATGGCATGGCGACTCCCGGGAAAAGAAGCGTTCCTCGGTGGTGGCAGCCTGGGGACGGCGAGAAATGATATATCCAGCCCCCGAGGTGAGAGCTCGGGAGCGAAGGGCAAGAAATTAAGACATATTCAAATAGAAGAAGAATACAGCGTTGAATGGGAGAAGCCGATGGAAGATGAACAGTGTATCCTGATGCTCGATGCAAGGACTGTTGGGGACTGTGTCTGGTTCTGTGGACGTACAAGAAAAGAGGACATTTGGAGCAGTGGTTCCGGTGAAAGATGGAAATGGACAATGGACAGAGGGGGAATAGGGTGAAGTGTACTAAGTGTAGAATATAAATGGTCTGTTATGGTAATCTGAAATCGGAGGGTTAAGACATGAAGTTTTATTGTATGTTTCAATAAGAAAAGGGGTATTTTGAATTTTATGTTATTAGCAGCAGTTAAGAGATAGAAGAATTTCGTATAGATTTGATATAAGAATAATTTGTTAAGATTTAAAGATTTGTTACTAACTATTAGGGATTAATATTATTGTCTAGATTTGAATCTTTTTAAATGAATTTAATTTTTTGAGAGATGATGTTATTAAAGTAGATATGGATCTAAAACCGAAGGAGAGGAGGCAGGGGAAGTCAACCGTCAAGATTCGGAATTAGAATATTTTCTTATATGTGTACAAGAAGAAGAATCGTGATTATGTCTGTATTTGTTTTATATATGTAGGTGTGGGTGTGGGTTTATGTTTTGTTATGAAAATGTCAATAAATTCTTATAAAAAAAAACAAAGTACACACACAGGATTGCATAGTAAGATGCATACACACTTCAATTTACTCTGCATCCAGCACTGTATCCATCCCACCATTGGTTTGGGAAGCAGTGTACACACAATGTTAGCTATATATTATCCATCTCCATTCTGTATGCATTCTGTCATTTCTTAGGAAAAGGCTGTGTTTTGATATTCCCCACCAGCCCAAACCAAAGCAGCTTTGATCCCTGTGTTTTCCATTAATAATGTGTCCACAGCCTAAGTGTCAGTTGTGAGCCAAAACCCAAGCTTAAGCTTTGAACGAACAAGTGGTCTTAATTAAACCACCAGGTACAGTCCCCACTCTGAAATATGGGGGTAATAGTTTTTATTTATTTAATTGGTTCATTGCCTAATAGCAGTCAATGTCTAGGTGGCTTTCAACAAGTTTAGAAGCATACAAAGAAATAATAATGCAATCTCACAGTGCAGATTTAATCATCACCGCATACACAGTGCCTTGAACACTCAAAGTGAGATTTAAATTCTAAGAAGTTATTTTTAAAATGTATGTATGCGTGGCATTAAATGGTACATTTTACATTTGTATCTCAAGTGGGAATACAAATCACTAAACTTCACTTTAGTTTAGAGCAGAGATGGCTCTCCAGAAGTCTCTAGATTACAACTCCCATCATCCTGACCATTGGCCATGTTGGCTGGGGCTGATGGAAGTTGGGAGTCCAAAATCTGGAGGACCAAACACTGTCCACTCATTTTTAAAAATACTCTAAGGCAGGTGTTGAAAATCTTTTGCCCTCCAACTGTTACTAAACTGTAACTCCCATCAGCCCTAGCAAGCATGACCAGGCATGATGGGACTCATAGTTCAGCAGCACAAGGAGGCCAAAGCATCCCCACACCTGCTTTAAGAAAAACAGCAGCTTCTGTGCTTCCAACTTTGTCCCCTTTTCCACCCTATTTGTTTGGCAGTGAAAGCGCATTGATTCTGGAAGGAACAGTAGCATTGTCCTTCGTGACTTGGAGGACTAGGATGAGGACGACATGGCAACTGTAGATGAGGATATTAAAAATTACAATATATTGTTGCCACATGCCCCAGACCCATCCCTGACAGAGACACCATGTATTTTATTTTTTTTAAGTTGATGACCTCCAACATTATTTATTTTTCGTTCCCAAAGGTTTCTGTGGCTCTTCTGGGCTGGTGGGGCTTTTTTGGTGTGTGTGAATATTATGATTTTATAATCAGTGGCGGACTTTGGGCTTTAAAATTTGATTGGCACCCTGTGGGATGCCAGAATCGGCACCCCCTGCCTCTTACCATCCATTGTTCGTCATTGTTGTGGTGCCCCTTGCCAGCACCCAGTGTGGGCGAATGGGTTGCGTTCCCCTAAATCTGCTTCTGTATTTATGCTTTAAAGTGTTTTTGAGTGACTGTGTTGCTAGTATAATGCATTTCATTTTTGTTTGTTGTGAAATGTAGTGTAAGTTGCTTGGCGACCTTTTTGTATTCTACTGGGGGAGCTGAGTTTCTCAGGCATCTGCGAATCCCGCGGATGGGGATTTCCCCTATTGAGGGTTGGGATGGTTGTGAGTTTTGGTTGTTGTTTTTTGGTGGCGCACCCAGTGGCGGAGTAAGGCTCCGCGGTACCCGGGGCGGCAAAGGAAACGCCCCGGGGGCGGGGCGTCGTGACATCACATTGTGACGTCATGACGCTCCGCCCCCAGGGCGTTTCCGGGGGTGCCGGCGCCGCTTCTGCAGCCCTTTTTTAAGCCGAAGAGCTCGCTTTTAAGCTCTCCGGCTCAAAAGGAGGCTGTGGAAGCGGCGATCCGATGACAGAGTGCGCCTGCGCGTGCAGGCGCACTCCGTCGTCGGGCCGTGCGCTGCCGCTCCCAGGGTGACGGAGGGAGCGGCAGCGCATGGGAATGGTGGGAGGGGCTGCCTCTTGTCACCCCCACGTGCCGCCGTTCGCTCCGTTGTCCCAGGAGCAGCAGCACCGCACACACCGTGCGCTGCTGCTCCCGGGGGGACGGAGCCAGCGGCAGCGCGTGGGGCTGACAAGCGCCGGCCCCTCCTACCACTCCCCACGCTGCCGGTCACCACGGGAGCAGCAGCGCTGCACGGACGGGGTGCTCCCTCGGAGGGAGCGGCAGCGCTTGGGAATGGCGGGAGGAGCTGCCGCTTGTCACCCCCATGCGCCGCCGCTCGCTCTGGTCGCCCCGGGAGCAACAGCGCACGGCCGAGGGAGCACCCCGTCCGTGCAGCGCTGCTGCTCCCGGGGTGACCGGCGTTGCCTGGGGAGTGGCGGGAGGGGCGCCGCTTGTCGCCCCCACCCGCCGCTTCTCGCCCCTGTCGCCCGGGGGCGTACCGCCCCCACCGCACCCCCCTAGCGACGCCCCTGGGCGCACCTCACTCGAGTAGTAATGTACGGAAGTGAGAGCTGGACCATAAAGTGAGAGCCATAAAGTGAGAGCTGGACCATCAAGAAGGTTGATCGCCGAAGAATTGATGCTTTTGAATTATGGTGCTGGAGGAGACTCTTGAGAGTCCCATGGACTGCAAGAAGATCAAACCTATCCATTCTCAAAGAAATCAGCCCTGAGTGCTCACTAGAAGGACAGATCCTGAAGTTGAGGCTCCAGTACTTTGGCCACCTCATGAGAAGGGAAGACTCCCTGGAAAAGACCCTGATGTTGGGAAAGATGGAGGGCACAAGGAGAAGGGGACGACAGAGGATGAGATGGTTGGACAGTGTTCTCGAAGCTACTAACATGAGTTTGGCCAAACTGCGGGAGGCAGTGAAGGATAGGCATGCCTGGCGTGCTCTGGTCCATGGGGTCACGAAGAGTCGGACACGACTGAACGACTGAACAACAACACCTGACTCGATGGCAAATGCACGGCAGCCAGGCATTTAAGGGTACAAATTCCCATTGCACATACACAGGTTAAAAAGAAAACCCATCTGGGGTTTCTTCCACAGGTTTGACACCGCAAAATGAAATGCAGCCCGACCACAAAAGGGACCTAATAACTCGGCTCTAAACTTAAACACCCGAAGTTTCTCCTCTCGTTGGGGCATGTTAACCCGAATTCGACCCGTCAAACCTGCCGTCGAGGAGACGCGCGCTCGTGCTGCCAGGGGACTACGAGGGCGTGGGGGGCGGGATGCTCGCGTCGTGCAACCTTTAATCCACGGTAAAAACAAAAGATCCTCCCCGGGAGGCGCTTAAGTCTGCTCCCTGCGCCGCCTCTCCCTCCCTGCAGGTGTCGCTCTCCTGCTAAGCGGCGCAGCGTGTGGGCGAGCGGCAACAAAGCGGCGGGGCGGGGCGGGGCGGGGTGGGCGGCGCGTGTGCATGCTGGGGGGGGGGGGGCGCCGTCCTTTCCTTCGCCGCGCGACGTGTGATTGATTGTATATGGTAATACAGAGGCGGGGCTAAGGCGCCCTCCGCGGCTTGCGGGAAAAAACGCGCAGGTTGTGCAAAAGTGGCTGATTGTGCCGGCTCGCCTTTCTCTGGCGGCGGCTTTGCGAGGCACCCTCGGAGATGTGACCGCCTCCCATAGGCCGGCTGTGCGGATTGTTACTCTTCTTTCTTTCTTCTTCTTCTTCTCTTCAGCAGCAGCAGCAGCAGCAGCTGGACCCAGCGACCTTTTCTGTGGGCGGAACATGCTTTAAAACTGTGAGTTGTTTTCGGCGCGTTGACTTTTCGCGAGGCAGGCTGCCAGGCAGCTTCCCCAGCTGGGCTTTCTCCCCTCAGAAAAGCCCCCGGTGGCCTCGCTAGCTAAGAATAGCTGCTGGCCGAAACTGCCCCGGGGAGCGGCGGGGGTCGTAGACGGGAGTCCGGGAGCAGCTGGTGTATCCCGGGGCGAAACAAACTTGCGAAGAAAGTAAGCCCGCTTGCATTCAGTGGCACCGACGGGTGAAGAAAAATAGCAGTCCCTCAGGGCTGTCCCACGACTTTTTTTTTTTGCTCCCTTATATGTTGGGAGAGTGGATGAGGCAGCCCAGCCCATTACTACTACTAATAATTAATTGCTCCTTACGCGCACCCCGCTCCTTCCCCCAGCGTTGATGTTGCCTCTCTGGAGTTTGGCGAAGAGCCAAAAAAATAAAAATAAAAATCAGTGTATAGTTTGGCAGAGGAAGCCACTTCCTGTTTATAAGGCTTGAGAAAAAGGAGGGAGGGGAGCCGGTTGTAACCGTGAACATTTCTTGACACCTCTTTGTTTTAAGAGCCTTGTGGGCTGCGTTATGAAATGCTGCAGAAATTGCTCACAAGTTTGTGGGTATTTGTTTCTTTTTACCTCATTCACCCCAAGCAATGATGCTGAATTTGATTTTTTTTGTGGTGGTGCGGGGAGAGGGAACGGGGCAGACAAGGTATTTAAATATACGTGGGTGGATTTGCAACAAAAAAAAGATTAAGAAAATGAAGGCGCTGGCATATAGTACCCTGAATTATTGGTTGGTATGGGTGTGAACATCTGCAAGCCACACCCCTGATTTCTCCTTATATTACCCACATTGTGCCACCCTCCTTCTTAAAACAAAAAGCAAACCAAAACCCACCAATACCTAAGGGGCGTTGCCCGCCCACCCCTTCCTTCTTCTTCAATTTAAGCATTGCATGGGTGTCAACATGTCTCTGAATGCATGCGTACTGTATGGCTTTGTGCTTCATGCAGCACCTTAATGGGCATCTTCATTGTGCAAGGAACTGTATAAACAGCTAGGAGGGAAGGGAGGGGGGATTCCTTTGTCTGTTTCCCTGTGCTTTCCCCCTGAAGCAATTGTAAGAGCAACAGCAGTGCTGCACAGCCAGACCTCTCAACATGTCATCCAGCTTTCTAAAACTGAAGGGAACACACCCACCCCATTCCTTTCAGCTGTGTGTGTGTATATATATATATATATATATATATATATATATATATATAAACTGCTGGTTGGGCTCCTCAGAGCAGAGTATTTGAGAATTCACATCTGCTCTCTTAATAATGTTCTCTCCCTTGCCTGAGGAATGTAGCCGGCTATCTTTTGTCATTTTGCAAGGTCCATTTGATTTTTCTAATGCAAAGTTTCTCTTGGTGCTCTTCGCTACTGGATCTAAGGCAGGGTAGTGAACCTGTGGTCCTCCTTTTGTTGGACTCAGAACTCCCATCAGCCCCAGCCAGAATGACTAATGGGAAGGGTCGGTGAGACTTACAGGCCAATGAGCTAGAGCACTGCAGGTTGCCCAGCTGTGCTGTAGCCTCTGTAAGTGGGGGTTTCACTAATGCTACTTATCTAGGGCTGCCATATGTCCGGAATTTCCCGAACTTAGCCAGGATTTCTGCCCGCATTTTCACTTTTTGAAATATGGCAACCCTAACTTATCACTCTCTTTGCCTGGCAATGTATGTACTTAATTTTAAAGTTCAGTTTGTGGAGAATGGGAGTCCCTGCACATGTGAAGGAATCTAGAACCCCCAAGCTACAGTAGTCATGCAAAAACAGCCTTCTGTACCATTAAGAGAATGAGTTGAGAAGCAGTTCAAATTTGTCCTGCTGCTATGATCTTTGCCTTTTTCTCTAACTGTTTGTGACAAACATATTGGTGAAAAGTTTGTTCTGCTTTATAGGGAGGTTCTTAGAATGCTCCCACCGCAGCTACTAAAAGCACTTAATGTACTGTATTCAAATTCTAAGCAGCCCTGTTGATATTGTTATTATACAATCTGCAAAAATAGGACAGATGATTGCAAAATACAAGGAATCTTTCCAGGCAGCACTAAAAGTGCTCTTTGTTTACAATGTTTCATGACCACTTTTCAACAAATATTTTCAGAAAGTGGCTTGCCCTACTCCCCAAAAGATACAAGTATGAGATCCAGATTGAAAACCATATACCGGTAAAAACAACCAATCCCCAGAAGAAGCCTGGTGGAATAATGTCTTCTTCTACCCCTGACATTATTGTGGGGAGGGCACATCCCATAAATCTGAAACAGCCACAAAGGTATTGTTCTTTGTTCGGGTACACTTACTACCTGAACAGATGGAGTCTTTTGGTAAAAGGCACTCCCTGGGCACATGAGACCCAGATCATAAAACCAGCAGTTTGAATTGGGTCTGTAAATGAACTAGGAACCATTGCAGATATTTCAGATCATAGAATCCTAGAGTTGGAAGAGACCACAAGGGCCATCCAGTCCAACCCCCTGCCAAGCAGGAAACACCATCAAAGCATTCCTGACAGATGGCTGTCAAGCCTCCGCTTAAAGACCTCCAAAGAAGGAGACTCCACCACACTCCTTGGCAGCAAATTCCACTGTCGAACAGCTCTTACTGTCAGGAAGTTCTTCCTAATGTTTAGGTGGAATCTTCTTTCTTGTGGTTTGAATCCATTGCCCCATGTCCACTTCTCTGGAGCAGCAGAAAACAACCTTTCTCCCTTCTCTATATGACATCCTTTTATATATTTGAACATGGCTATTATATCACCCCTTAACTTAAGATCGGCTACATCACCTACCCACAACCATCACGAGGCAGGCAGCCTGTATCAGTTCAGTTGTAGTTCCTAAACAGTGGGACAGTCCAGCTTTAGTCCAGCCTTCATAATCCTGGTGTTCTCCAGAAGTGGATTTGAATTGTAACTCTCATCAGGCTGTCACAAGAGTGTCCTGAATGACAGCAGAGGCTATTTCTGCCTCTGTACTGTAAATGAAAAACTTGTGTTTCAAACAAAGGATATTTTATTTTAAAAGGCTATTCTTCTGTTTAAAAAAGCACTCCTTTCTAAAATAAACTCAGAGCAACTAGCAGAATAAGTAAGTTACAGAAAACACAGTAAAACATTTGGAAATAAAAATCAATTTCATACATTTAAACCAAGAGCTGAACAGAACAATTTAGTATAGAGATGGAATTTTAACCCCATACTGGAACTGTAGCAGAATAAGATTTTAGCTGCTCATATGTAGCTTTACTGAGAAGACCAACTAAACGTCTCCTAGGAGGGACTTCCACAAGCTGGGGTGCTACAATAAAAAAGGCCCACAGTTGAGCACACAATAGTAAGAGGTACTAAAGGTCCTTTTAATGTATATGAGGAAGATGCACACATATTTCGTGTTTACATACTGGAGACTGAAATGGAATGTAGAAAGCTCATTACAGACTCCAGCTGAACAGCAAACACAGAACTGGATGGCTGAAATTTGTCAGTCCCTGCTCTAATATTGCTGAATAGCCATTGTTGTTGTTGTTGTTCAGTCGTTCAGTCGTGTCCGACTCTTCGTGACCCCATGGACCAGAGCACGCCAGGCACGCCTATCCTTCACTGCCTCTCGCAGTTTGGCCAAACTCATGTTAGTAGCTTCAAGAACACTGTCCAACCATCTCATCCTCTGTCGTCCCCTTCTCCTTGTGCCCTCCATCTTTCCCAGCATCAGGGTCTTTTCTAGGGATTCTTCTCTTCTCATGAGGTGGCCAAAGTACTGGAGCCTCAACTTCAGGATCTGTCCTTCTAGTGAGTACTCAGGGCTGATTTCTTTGAGAATGGATAGGTTTGATCTTCTTGCAGTCCATGGGACTCTCAAGAGTCTCCTCCAACACCATAATTCAAAACTGAATAGCCATAGAGTCATAGAATCATAGAGTTGGAAGGAACCATGAGGGTCATCTAATCTAATAGAAGAGTATGTGCACTTTAGTGGCTTAAAACGCAGCAAGGCCGTTTCTCCCTCCCCGCATCTCAAGTCACATTTGCAATTTCTGTATGCACCTGATATGCATTACCTAATTCGTTTCTCCATGCTGGCAACCCCTGTCATCTGCACATGTACAACAGCAGTCTGAACTGTACACACCTCAGCTTAATGGCTGTTTGCATCTTCAAGTTGGATGAAAGCTGGTTAGAGGGGAAACACATCAGACAGGAGTATTTCTCAAGAAACTACAGGATGCACATGGATTGTGGCTAACATGTGTGCTCAGCTTCAAGCTGCAATGGTGGGAGCACATTGGAACCAGAGTAAACCATAATGTGTACATACTTGAAGATTGAAGATTGTAAGCCTTTCCTTGTTTACTGTTTTATGTAAGAGATGGGGAGTCTGTGGCCATCCAGGTGGTGGTGCACTCCCATCAGCCCCAATCAACATGTCCAGTGGTCAGAGATTATGGGAATTGTAGTCTAATGACTTTTGGAAACAGGTAGGTAGCCGTGTTGGTCTGCCATAGTCAAAACAAAACAAATTCCTTCCAGTTAGCACCTTAGAGACCAACTAAGTTTGTTATTGGTATGAGCTTTCATGTGCATGCACACTTCTGAAGCTCATACCAATAACAAACTTAGTTGGTCTCTAAGGTGCTACTGGAAGGAATTTGTTTATTTTGTTTTGACTTTTGAAAAGTCGCCCCCATTTTATACTAGATATCACTTTGTTAGATGCTTATTTTATTATTCAGTAGAAGAAAAAGTGAGACAGCTAACAGTGAGCCTGTTGGGGGCACAGTTCATAGCCTTCTATTTTAAAAAAGCGATGAGAAATTGCCTTAGAAGATTATTTGATTAGCATTGCACTAGAGTTACTTGTTGAAGAATGGCAGCACTGCATGCAGCAAATAGATAAAAGATAAGAACCTAATCAATCACAGGTCTACTCCCGTTTCCTGGTAGATTGACAACTATCTAAGCATGCATATCTATCTTATGATTTCTATCTTATGTGAAAGAATCATGATTGGGTGAAAATCTTAGCCTACTTTCCTAGTCCCATCTCTGGATCTTTCCATTTGCACCCCTGCCATTTTAAAACCAAAGAGAGGTGCCACAGTTTATCCAAACAAGTTGGATTTCCCCCCTCAATTGGCATTGTTGCAAGATCAGTCTTAATTATTAACTTGTATTTAATTAAATTTGATGATGTGGCTTAACGTAGTTAACACAGAGCCTGTTAAAAAGTGCTGTGTATTGAGGAAGATTACATCAAGCAGTGGACAGGAGAGAGAGAGAGAGAAATAGCTTTATTTCATAAGAGTATGTGTTGTCCTGCTAGATCTTGATTGAGGGATTGGTTCAGAAATTGCTTTCAGCTAGTGTCGTGGACCTAACAGGAGGGAGAGAACAGATCTGAAGAGGAGTGATAGCTGATAGAAGTAAACTGGACAGACAAGGCTGATAATTTTGGCACAACCAGCAGAGTGAGTTGAATGATGGCACAGCATATGAAAAGCCTTGTTTTGGGAGAACTTTATGAGATAAAGCCCTGTGTCTGGTTCTCACGTCATATTGTTGTTGTTTTGTGGCATTGGTGTGTGGCAGTCTTCCTTTTCCAGGATGCTGCAGTCTCCTACTTTCTTTGTGTCCCACCTGCCTTTTCTACCAGAGCACGTGCCATTCCAACCATTCTCCCTCACTTATTTGAGTTCCATAATTTCCCTGCAGTCCATCCCCAACTCAACATTACACTCTCACAAAACTAAAGTGAACTACATGATAATAACATGTAGGTTCATTTATCTTGTGCCATGGTGTCAAACATGTTTTGAATTGCTACACAGAGCATGGCTGCTGGTGAGGGCAAGTATGACATGCCACAACAATATTATGGCATTTGCTTGTATGAGGAGCAGGGGACCTTCTTCAGCATTTCCTCATAGGGGACTGCATGCTAGCCATGCACAACTGAGAGGTTTCTATATACACACACCTCTCTCTTCAATTTAGGCAAACAAGTCATTATCACAATTAAAGGACACATTCCAGCCTCTGGAAGGTGCAGAGCAGAGCCATTTTGAAATGTGGACTACAGAATGGGCATGACTTGGGAGAGTCTCAGGGGTGTGATAGGCAGTCCTGGAAGACTGTAGGGCAGGCTTCCTCAAACTCGGCCCTCCAGATGTTTTGAGACTACAATTCCCATCATCCCTGACCACTGGTCCTGCTAGCTAGGGATCATGGGAGTTGTACGCCAAAAACATCTGGAGGTCTCAGGTTCCACATCCCTGGTGTACATTTCTCAAAAGGAAGCTCATCTTTCCATCCTCCACATGCAGCTGATGGGTGACCTTGGGTTAGTCACACTTCTCTGAAGTCTCTCAGCTCCACTCACCTCACAGAGTGTTTGTTGTGGGGGGAGGAAGAAAAAGGAGAATGTTAGCTGCTTTGAGACTCCTTTGGGTAGTGATAAAGCAGCATATCAAATCCAAACTCTTCTTCTACTCTTCTTCCTATCCTTGACTTCCCAGCTGAACTCCAAAATAACAAGCTGTGCAGACGACTGCAGATACTTTGCGACTTGAAAGACCACGTTGAAGTGCTCTGTCCATGATCCTTGCAGACATGCCTGAAGAAAATATTTCTTTTCAGTTCAGCTTCAAACCTTGAGCCAGTTTTATTTTATTGGTCATTTTTTACACAGGTGCACTTCACTGTATTTTATTGTGCCAGTTTTTGTCAGACGCACACTCCATGTGTTTCTAATGGTTATTCTCTGCTGCTGTGTGCTGTGTTTAATAAATGAGCCATTTCCTTTTCTTTAAATCTTTAGAATGTTTAGCAATGCAATGCAGCTTATTATACTTACAGAATATCCGCAGCTCGTAAGCAGAGCACAATCTGAATAGGCAGATGTGGGAGGGTGGGGAGGGGAGTGCTGTACAAGCATGTTGTGCTTAAGAGCTTGCCAAGGAAAAATAAACTTAGCCCACAGCATGTTCTGGTTACACTGTTCTAAAACAAGAGACCTTTTCTTTCTTTTGGGTTAAATATACACCAGAACATTATGTTTGACCTATATGTTGAATCCACTATAGTTCAAAACACGCTTACTAGTTTAGTTTTTTATTTATTTCAGGGGTGGGGAAGCTGTGGCCTTCCAGATACTGGTGGACTCATCGTTAGCTCCTGCCAGCATGGCTGATGGTCAAGGATGATGGAAGTTGCAGTCCACTAGCACCTGGAGGTCCACCGTTAAAGATCTCCTTGTTTCTCTTTCCTTTTTCAGGGTAGTGTAGGAGAGCAATTTGAAACCTACTATTCCCTATTTGCAAGTTACTAAAGCCACATGCAAGCAGCTCTGAATATGTATGTATTAATTGATGCTTGAAGACTTGGATCCAAATCTCTGTTTAGACCCTAACTGGTTTACACCCCCACCCCACCCCTACACCAGTGTATTGCATTTCCTTTAAGGAACTCTGGATAATATGCAAGGGCAGCCCTATTGTCTCTGTAAAAGGTTGGTTAGGCTGAGAAAGTGGTGAGTGCATGACACTGGTCAGCTATGAAGGACCCTGGGTGACCCTGAGCTAAAATACCCCCGGTCCAACTCTGGCACTTCATTTGCCATACCACACTCAACACTCAGCTTAAAAGCACTATGGCATTCTGGTTCTCCTTATGGCTCTTCTTGCGGTATTCAAAGAATGCTTTCTGAGAAATGTGTTCTGTGATGCCTCCCGTGACGTGATGCATTTTGAGTCAGATGACATATAATTTCAGATGGGGGGAAAAATCACTAAAACTGTGTTGGTGTTCTATTTGGGGCTTAAAGGCAAATGGGAAATATCTAGTGACGCTTGAACCATGGGAATGTTATTTTTAGAAACCTCCTTTTATTTATTTTTTATTTTTTTTCACATTTTAAAATACAGACCTGTAATCTGTATCTCTTGCAAACAGTTTGAAAGGTTAGCAGAAGATACAAGGCTGGATTTTACAACCATTCCTTGGGAAAAATTTTTTTATAAAGAGGTTAAGGAAGCGGCACATGGCTCTTCTGTTTAAACGTAACGCCTATCAGCAGATGTCACATTTTAATTGAACTGAGAGAAGCTCATTGGCTCAGGACTCCCTGTAGTCCACAGACTTTGTATTACAGATTGCTGGATGCTTAGGAAAGATGAGCTCTGGATGGTCTCTGACCAGGAACAGAATTGTGTATTCCATTTTCCTACAGCGGTGCTTATTTACCAGGGTCAATTCTAGTGTTCTGGGTTTTGAGAGGGAAATTGGAGGAAGTGATTTTAAAATACTGTAGATTCACAGTTCAATTTTGAATGAAATGGCACAACCTCAGTGGTAAAGTGTATTGTTTTATTTTTTAAAAAATATGTTTACTATATGACCCACTTCCCTTCGATCTTCACCATATATTGCTTTGGGTTTTCCTATTCTTTCATTTAATGAAGTTTATGTATCTGGGGGAGGAGTTTCTTTAAAGGAGTGATTTTTTTCTTTCCTGTGAATTTTTCATTGTGTGTGTATTGCAGATGGGGTAAACTCTGGACTGTAGTTTTAATTCTGCTCCCAGTACTCTTCCCCAGGCTACAATGCACCTCTCCCTTGACCTGACACAAAACAGGCCGGGGATATAAAACGCATTATTCCAGATCTTCAGCCAATCAGGCCATTTTTCATCCCCCTCATGGGAATTTCTTTTAAGGAAAGGGGCTCATGCTGTGATGTTTCTATTGTAATTATCTGTATGTTTTAATAGAGCATACTTATTCTTTTAAGCATTTTATTGTTTTCTAATTGTTGTTCTCCCCGATGTTTTTAGCTGTTTCTATTTTAGTTGTAAGCAAGTTGAGTCCCTGTCAGGGAAAAAGGTAGGTAATAATAATAATAATAATAATGGCACACTGGGTGGGGAGTGGGGGTTAAACCTCATTCTGCAAGACATGATTGGGAAGAAGATTGACTTCTTTCAGCTAATATGTGCTGATCCGGCTGATGAGCAGGGAGGATGCGATTTTCATTCTGTCCTGACGTGTTGGAATGGAAGGGTTAACTGTTGCACGCTGTGGTGGTGGTCAAAATAACACTCTCTGGCTGAAATAGTTCTATACTGTGCTTCTACCAACCATTCAACCTTAATTCATACCCATGATCTCAGTTTGTATGCTGTCAAATAGGACAGGTACCAGTAGAGAACAGTCCACAGTAGTGGTTTGTCGATTTTTAAATTCAGTATTGTGAACAGGTCACCGAAGAAAGTTGTCTTAAGGTGCTCTAAATTAAGAGACAGAGATCAAGTGCAATTCCTCTCACTGCTGTCTGTTCTGTAGCTAAACCCAGTGAAGTCTTTTATCCTATTAAAAATAAAAAGGTGCATTAAACTCTGTGACCCAGAGCAGTGGAGTGGAGTTGAGTTTCAATGACTGTCAAGGGAACAAGGGAGTTTTCAAAAGCCACACAAATTTTTCATACTGTAAAGCTGTCAAGTCGTACAAACAGAGCCTAATGACACAAGGCCAGCCGAAGCATAGGAGGTCTCCAAGGAAATTTGCAGGTCTCCAGGCAGTTGTGTTGGCATGCCTGCTTCTGGCAACTTTCGCCTGCAAGCAGAAACTTAAATCAATGAACCACCATAGCGCTGAGGTGTGTGCTGTGTTGCTGGAGCTGCCGTTCTGTGGCTGAATTGACATCAGCACACTTGTCACAGTTCATTTCAGTGTTTAGTCATCTTGCTTCACCCCAGTTGATCTGCTTGCATTCCTCATGCACAGCCAGCATTTCATCTCCCTACCCTGTGAAGAATACTCACCCCAGTATTCGTAAGACTCCAAGTGGGTGCTAAATGTTAACACTATAACTTCCATTCAGGCATATGGAGGTGCTTAAGTCCTCATATTTAAAAAAAATCCAAAGTTATCAGCTTGTCATTAGTGTGAATGCATGGAGTCTTGGTAAATTAGGTATTGAGGAGGGTTGGAGCATCTGGGGCCCTCCAGATGTTGGATTCCAACTCCCATCAGCCTCAGCCAGAATGGACAGCAGTAAGGGATGATGAGAGTTTGGAGTCCATCAACATCTGGAGGGCCACAGGTTAGCCACCTTCTGCTCTAAACCTACAATACCTATTTGTTCAGTCGTGTCCAACGCTTCGTGACCCCATGGACCAGAGCACGCCAGGGACACCTATCTTTCACTGCCTCCCGCAGTTTTGCCAAATTCATGCTAGTCACTTTGAGAACACTGTCCAACCATCTCATCCTCTGTCATCCCCTATACCTATAGAAGGTTGCAAATCTGTATGCACAGTAATACAATAAAAGAGAAAAAAATGGTTTATATTAAAGAAGTTAAACAGGGTAAAAACCAGACTTTTCTTTAAAAAGAGAGACATGATTTGTGCTGCTATGTTTATTGGGTTTTAAAAGGCAACAGTGCAAACCTACGCATGTCAACTCAGAAGCAAGCCTTATTGAGTTCAGTGGGCTTTCTCCTAAGCTGTGGTCTAAACCACAGAGCCTAGGGCTTGTCGATCAGAAGGTTGGTGGTTTGAATCCCCGCGGCGGGGTGAGCTCCCGTTGCTCGGTCCCAGCTCCTGCCAACCTAGCAGTTCAAAAGCACATCAGAGTGCAAGTAGATAAACATGTACCGCTCTGGCGGGAAGGTAAATGGTGTTTCTGTGCGCTGCTCTGGTTCTCCAGAAGCGGCTTAGTCATGCTGGCTACATGACCCAGAAGCTGTCTGAGGACAAATGCCAGCTCCCTTAGCCAGTAAAGCAAGATGAGCGCCGCAACCTCAGAATCGTTCACGACTGGACTTAATGGTCTGGGGTCCTTTACCTTTAAGTGGTTATAGGATTGCAGCCTTAGGTTTGGAATAAATCCCCAATGAAGTCAATGCAAGTTACTTTCCAGTAAACATGCTTTGAATTGCACTTATCGTCTTGTTTTCCAAAGCTGTATTCAGGGCCAAAAGACTGTATATCAGTCTCCATGTTGTCCAGGCATGTGTTGGTTAAGAGAACTAAAAACAAACAGACAAACAAACAAACAAACAAACACAAACAAGGAAGTTTACCTTATCATAACTTTCACCTAGAGCTGAATTTGAAAATCTGAATGTCCTTGGCCCTAGAGTTGTGCCCTTCTGATAAGGAAAGCTTGGGGACATTTTATAATTAAAATTGGAGGAAACAAGCCTCGTGAAAAAGCCAGTTGGGTTGGGGCAACTTGCATTGGCAATTTGAACAAAGTGTTGCACGAATAGGTAGAATCAGGAAGGATGCACTTAGCTACTTAACGACTTCCTGGGGTAGTCGGACAGGGATTGGGAAATTGCTCTGGAACATTTACAGGAAACATGAGGTTGAGAAGTAGAAAGATGTCTTGCTTTGTAAGTGATAACTTGCATACTGCACAAAAGAACTGCCTGTTTTGTTGCCTTTTAAAAAAGGAATGCTGGTCAGCAGTGTGTTTTATTCTTCTTGTAGAAAAATAGTGCCAGTACTCACCATGAAGTTGTTACAGTAAGTGCCACACCTTTTAACAACCACAAAAGAGGCTCCAGTACTGTGTACCCTTGAGTACCCCCTGAAAAAAGCACTGCTAGAAATTGCCAATATAGTTCCTTCCTGCTATTGTTGTATTAAAACAGCAGTTGGATTTGTGCTTTTGCACACATATACTTTCTCATGGTTTTTGTAGCATGATGGCAAAAATGTTTGCAAACTAGCAGATTTCTGGAATGCTTAAAGTAATACAGCAGACAAGTGTTCAGCCTCTAAAATGTGACACAGTTTCATCAAAGTGGAAGAAAATTTTGCTCCTTGCAGGTAATGAGGTACTAACAAATAGTGGCCTTCTCTTGTATCCTGCCAGTTAATCAGTTCTAGAACTTGTTTAGACGTTTGTCCTGAAGAGGGACCAATAGAAAATGGGATGAATTAATGTAGACTAGGAAGAAGGGCAGAAGAAAAGAAAGAAGTGAATGGAATTGTTTATTAAGTTCTCAGTTAAAGCAACAGTTGATATATTAGGGATAACCAACCACCCCTTCCCTCTGCTATGTTAAAACAAGCAAATATAAACACATGTTGATTAAGAATATAAGCAATGCAGTTATGGACACTACACACTTCTGTGACTGATTGCAATAATACAGTGTTGGGCATTCCTCACATTTTGGAAGTAACTATGGCTTTGTTCTTTGGGTTTATACTCTTTGGAAAGAAGGACCATGTGTCAAGATTCAGGGTTGTATCCAGAGTCGATCCTACACAGAGTAGACTCATTGGCATTGATGGCAACGACTAACTTAAAGTCCATTACCTTAAATGAACTTACTATAGGATTTGGCAACCTTACCATAACCGTCAACTTTCCCTTTTTTGCGGGAAATTCCCTTATTCCAGCGCCGTTTCCCATTGCAAACAAAGGGAAAGTTGACAGCTATGGCTGTTTCCCAATGCAAAAAAAAGGAAGGTTGACAGCTCTGAACCCTACTCCAAATAAAACATTCTAGAACCAGTGCTGATGACAGCTCAAGCACTTTAGTTAGTGATAGCCAGAAGTTTGCAGCTTCCATTTCCCAAGAAGTCTGTGTATATACTGTATATATTTGCAACTTAAGTTGCTATGGGAGATACTTAACAACTGAAGGGCACCCAGACTTTGTCCTTGAGGTCTGATTTAGATCTTTACCCAGTTTCTCAAGAGCTATACTATATACGGAATAAGAATTTGACAAAAATCCAAGTATCGGCCCATAGTCTGCCAAAAAGTAATTTTATCTGATTTTTTTTTTTAAATTATGTGTGTGGCAGAGATGGGAAACCCTTTTCAGCCTGAGTGCTGCATTTACTTGTAGACAACCTTCTCAGGACCACATGCCAATAGTGTCAGAATTAAAAGCAAGTGGAGCAACAGGTGTGACTCTTACCTTTTGTGCAGTAAGTTGTATTCCAGCTACACAAAAATCGTAATAGTTCCTACATGCACATCCCTATACAGGAAATCAACATGTATTGGCTCAGTTCAGAGACACATTCCAGCTAGGCAACAACATCTGAAGAGGCTGTCAGACAGGACTGGAGGCAGGCACGGCCTCGGAAGAGTCTCAAGGGCCAGTTTCACTTGGAGAGCCCCATTTGGTCCCTGAGCCTAAGTCCTTGCCCCTAATGTATAGATTGGGGTGCAGACAAAGGCAGATGGTATTAATGTAATTTGGGACTTACAATTTCAAAAGACCTTCTGGGTGTATAGGCAGCAGAAGACATAAGCCATACATTGGGTCAAAAGTATAGTTCTGTGTGGGACCTGCATATCTGCCCCCGGAGTTAAGTGAATAAATAAATATTGCTGGTGGGAATTTCCAACATCATCAAAATGAATAGATGAAAGGATTAAAGTTGGTGTGATTTTAAATATAAAAAAAGAACTGACAGAGCAGTAGTCAGCCAGCATGGCCAGTGGTCAAGGATGATGGTTGCAGTGCAGTAAGATGGGAGGCAGGGGACATGATGTTCACTATCCCAGGGCTAGAGCACTTCAAAATACTTTAAAAGCTGTTTTAAATTTTTCTGGCTTCTTTCAAACTGCACTGCATCAAATTATTGATGCTAGCATAATTGGAATTTCCCCCTTTAGCTTTTAACATTCGGTTATTTCATGACTTCACCTGCAACAAAACACATCTCTCCTGGGTTTCTCATTTCATTGTTTTGTTGTGAGGTAGTAGTTAGAGCAAGCAGTTGCTAACATGGTGCCCTCTAGATACTGTTCGACTACAAACTCCCATGTGCCTCTGCCAGAATGGACGATGGTCAGGAATTATGGTGTTTGTAGTCCAGCAACATCTGGAGGGACTATGTTGGCTACTCCAGGGTTAGAATGCTGGATAGAGACTAAGAAGACTCGGGTCCAAATCTCTTGTCAGGCCATGATGCTTGCTAGGTGACTGTGGGTCCATCACAATCTCTCAAACTAACCTACTAACTCACAGGGTTGTTAAGTTAAAATGGGTGGTGGAAGAACCCTTTACAGTTTACACCTCTGTGAGTTGCTCAGAAGAAAGGTGGCTTGTAAAAGGGGGGGGGGAGGAAAAGAAGTTTTCTAAGTTTCTCTGAAACTATATTTTTATTAAAGGGTTGAATGTACTTCTTAAAATAGTCGTTTCTAGCTCCATTTTTAAGTTGTCATCTCTAATTGAGTGATTGTTCCCCTATCTTGCTCAACTTCCAAGTCTTCCTTTTCCTAGTATTCTTTAAATGGACTTAAGACATAGAGATGCCCTTTGCATATAAACAGCATGCGTATATGTTTTCCCGTTTACTTTCTTTGACTGACAAAAATTGTCTGATGATGCAGCAACTAGGAAACTCTCTCTTTGTGGGAATGAAATCCTAAAGTGCTCAACTGTGTATATGTGCACCTAAATGGGGTGTGCACAAAATAAAAGCAAATAAAATTAAAGTTCTTTTTTTAAAAAAAGAGATGCTGGATGGGTGGCATTGTGGACCATTTGGGCCTTTCAAATTGAATAGTGGGATGGGGGGTGGGGAGAACATTTCACCTGTGAATTAAGATTGAACATGTTCTTGCTAGCACAATTTTGACTATACGCTAGGTGTTCCTGGTCACTGTTTTACCTATGGAAAGGCTTCTTCTTTTTGTAGCACATAAATAGCATGCTGACAAGAAGAATCATAGAATCATAGAGTTGGAAGAGACCACAAGGGCCATCCAGTCCCACCCCCTGCCAAGCAGGAAGAGGTTCTGTCACATCACCCTCTAGACATTTAGAGAGTTGATGTTATGGCTTTCTCAAATTCAGGGGTCGACAAAACTTTTTAGCCACGGGCCGGTCCACTGTCCCTCAGACCTTGTGGCGGGCCAGAGAAGCGGCACCGGGGGGGGGGCGGAGCTGGAAGAAGAGGCGAGGGGGTCAAGTAGTCCTCCCCACCCCCAGCCGCTGCGCTTACCTTCCCAGGGGCTGCCACCACCACCACTGCTGCTGCTGCTGCTTCTCATGGGTAGGCAGAGCGAGCTCGTCAGTTCTGCTCTCTGGCCCACAGGAGCACCAGGGCGGCAGTGGAGGACGAGGGAAGATGAGAGATGCGAAAGGGCTGGCTCCAGAGAGGGGCTGCTTAAAATGGCGCTCAGCCCAGCCTCCTTCCTCCTCTAGGGAGGGCAGGGAAAAGCCAGGAGAAGAAAGGGAGGAGGCGCCACCACAGTGTGTGTGTGGGGGGGGGGGGAAATAAAATGGCGCAGCCTGAATGAACAGAATCCCCACGTCGATCCATGGAAAGTCTGCGGGCTGGATCCTGAAGGCAATTGGGCCTGATATGGCCCATAGGCCTTAGTTTGTCGACCCCTGTTCTAATTGGTTCAATGCCTGTTAAACCTGCTCATGTCACTATGTGGGTCATAAAGGTTATCTCCCACAAGGAACAATTTATTTACTTGCTTTGTATAATACAATCAATATTTTAAACATTGTTCTCCTAACACATTGTATTGCATGCAACTACAGTCTTTTGCTGATATTCTGAAACTAAAAATCTCCATGTGGTTGATGGGGAACTAGAAATATGCCCATTGGCCTTTCATACCATGTGTTCATGAGTGGATAGGAACATGACTGTGCAAAGGGGTGATCACTCTCTGGGTGGTCTTTGAAGAAAGTAGTGTGGGAGCTAAATGAGTTGCTCTCAGCATGACAAAAAGCAAGAGACTTCAGCCTCAATGTTTTGAAGCCTAAATTGTGACAAAATTGTGCTCCGGTCCTTCCATGTTGTTTTGGGGGCATCCAAGTGATGCTGTTGTCAAATCAAAAGAGCATTGTTGCATGCCGTTTCTTCCTCATCTTTTGAATACTGGTCTAATTTTTCTGTTTTGCGTAGAAATGTTCACATACACCATAAGATCCCATTAAACACCTGCCTAGTAGTTCCTCTGAAGCAATTCCATTTCTTTCCCGCTCCTTCCTAATCACCTTGAATTATGAAACATTACTTCATCTGCCTCCCTGCCCTCCTCCTTTCCTCTGACTGTTGTCATATTTTATCTTTCACATAAATCTGTACAGTACATTCTTGCTCTTCTGAAAATCTTCATTACTTCTAATTGTATTCTTTTTCTTTCTTATGCAAGCAGGGGAATTCTACACCTAAAACTAATAATAATTTGTCTGGAATGAGCTTGTTGCCATAGAAACCAACATGATGTCATAAAGATACAGTGGCAATGGCACAGCTTTTAGGGACAAGGTGCTCATCAGCTGGGAAGGCTCAGTAGCATCTCTAGTTCCATATTTCAAGATGGTCTCTGTGTGTCAGATGGGTGGGGTACAAGTAATAAACTGTTATATTACATTATCAGAGTGAGAGAGACTTTTACATCACTCTTGGCCAGTGCAGAAAGTATAACACTTCTTTGAGAATCTTCAGAACATGCCATGATTTCGCAGTCAGCCATCAGGAACACTATAAGGCTGTAAACTAGAGTAAAGGATCATGTTTGACACCACTGATTGCTCTGTCAATTACAGGGTTAGCACCTGGTAGACTCCTTTTCTCCCCACCCAAGTACTGTGACTTTGTTTTTTACTCAGCAACTGACAGGCATTATATATATATATATATATATATATATATATATATATATATATATATACACACACACACACACACACACACACACACACACACTCTCACACACCCAAAACGTATATATTTTTTTCTTTTTCTTCTGCATGCACAAACAGATTAAGTACAAATGAATTATGCTTAAGAATGAAAAATCAGTCTTGTTAAAAACAAAGTTCTGCAGCATAAGTTCATTAAGTTTGTTTGTTTGTTTTAGACACAGAGTCATAGCCCTAGACTGCCTGACTCTCAGTATAGGGTTGGCTCATCACAAACTGCAGGTGCACAGATAAGACTTGGTCAGTATCAGTCAGGCAGATGCAGACACAACTTTTCTCATATTTCTCTATTTTATATATTGGTTTGGATTATATAACTTGGCTCTTTAAAGTGACTTTTGGGAAATGCACAAACTTGGGACATAAGGTGCAAAGGTCATTTTTCTTTGACCCGTCAGAGTCCAGGTCCCTTAGCTATGTCCTGACCCTCTTTCATTCCTTGTGCCCCCCTTCCCCCGTACATCACTTGCGCTGGCTTCAGAAATCTCTTTTGTGTCCAGAAGACTGCTGGTACACATACATCATGTCTTCCTCCCCCCCCCCCAAGAAACCTTGGATTGTATTCAGCACTAGTCATACTTGGAGTAGACCTATTGAAGTTAACTTAGGTTCATTAAATTCAGTGTGGGTCTACTCTGAGTAGGACATAGTTGAATATTGCCTCTTTGGAGGCAACAAAGTCTGCCAAATGTCAGAACAATACCTTCATTGATTCTCCTGCAAGGATACATTTTACTGTTTTGGGATGGATTGGCTAATATAAACTTATTTGCAAGGAATTTCTCCTAATATAATTCACTTTTGTATGTTATTCTCATGGATGGTTGGAAAACAGATTAGCAGATTAGTATCACTATGTTTCAGTTCTTACATAGTTTCAGAAAGTGACAATTTGATAAATTCAGCTTTAAATGAGAACTGAGTCCAATTTTTCCTGCATCCCTAGTGGCCACTTTTAAAATGCAGTGCTTTGGAGGCACCTGAGCCCACAATATTACTCAGGGAGGGATTTTGGGAGCCCCCAGTTCAATTCAAAACACCTTGTTAACGGCTCAATCCAACCTGGGCATGTGAAAACCTTGACTGAAATGCCCTTATTTGAATTGTACTTTTGGAAGTACACAGTCAGTTCACAGCCTCATATTGAAGATAATGTAACACTTAACAGTTTCCATCTGATTTACTTTATGGGTCAATTCACCTTGTGAGTCTAAAGATGACGCCACACTCTTTATACTGTTAAAGGTAATGTCTTGATATGTGCTGTACAGTAGTTTCATTTGTTATCCACGTTTAGTGGCTCTGTTTATGAGCAGGCCATTTTAATTTGATAGAATTCCAGATAAGGAGAATTCTGCTTTAGTGCAGAGGGTCAAATTAGATGACCTTTGGATCTACACCGTTCTGTGATACTGAAACAGAGTTCACTCCCCCTTTTTAAACTGAAGAAGGTTGCATGAGAATTCTAAACATGCACCCATCTCATCTAAAGTACATCTTGTCTATAAAGCATTTTTACTGGTCTGGATATAATGTGTTGCTGGTAGGCAGAAAAAAATGCAGGTGAATTTCTGAACCAGAGGAGGAGCAGTCTTGGAGAGAAACAGAATAGCTAAATTCAAAAAACATGTACCAGTAGATCTGTTGGGTAAAGCATGTACAAAATACACACACATCTGAATGTGATGTCAAAGCTGCATTTTTTATTTTTTGCTTTTGCTTTTTAAGTGTTCAGCTGCCATCAACAACGCTTAGTTTGGACAGCCTTTTAATAATAAAAAGCACTGCTGTTGTATGAGGCTATATCCATGTGCTGTGCTTTTGTGGATCATAGTGCTTCATCATGCCGTGTGTGTGTAGTTTCTACAGATGGGAGATGGAGAGAGAGATGTTACTGCATTAGTGGAGGAGGCACAGAATTTAAATCACCCAGACTCTTGCAGTTCAATCTTATGATGAGATCAGAGAGCGAGAAAGAGAGACTCAGAGAGCGAAATCTAAATGTAGTTTGGTATTTATATAGCAAGCATGTCTTGCTGTGACTGTAGTTTTGTTGGCGGCCAAACTCTTCTACCTCGAAACAATATGGGTGCAATTTGAGCCAAGTTCTGAAAGTTCAAATACAGCCCTAATCTGAAATGTCTCTAATACAAAATCAAAATGGCACAATAGGGTCTAATAGGTGAAAGCCAAGACAATTTCCCCTTCCACTTGTGTTACTGCCCACCTGGAACTCCCTCTCCCAGTATACATAATCAAACAATGAAATCCTAAACCTGACCTTTGTCTCTGCTCACCAGCCACTCATGAAAGGAGGGGCTCACACTCCTCTGTTGCCCAGCACAAGAGAACTGTTTTTGTCAGTCACCCATTAAAAAAGTAAAGGTAAAGGTACCCCTGACCATTAGGTCCAGTCGCGGACGACTCTGGGGTTGCAGCGCTCATCTCACTCTATAGGCCAAGGGAATTGGTGTTTGTCCACAGACAGCTTCCAGGTCATGTGGCCAGCATGACTAAGCCACTTCTGGCGAACCAGAGCAGCGCACGGAAATGCCGTTTACCTTCCCACTGGAGCTTTACCTATTTATCTACTTGCACTTTGATGTGCTTTAAAACTGCTAGGTGGGCAGGAGCTGGGACTGAGCAATGGGAGCTCATCCCGGCACGGGGATTTGAACTTCCGACCTTCTGATCAGCAAGCCCTAGTTTCTGTGGTTTAGACCACAGCGCCACCCGCGTCACCCATTACCTTCCTTTTTACTACATGATGGTTCTTCTCCCCAGGAGATTCCTCACAAGGAAACTGATTCAGCCTGCATTTTTACACTGCTAAGCTGTCTCACACCTGGGTGAAAACTTCAAGCATTTAGTAATCTCCTACATTTACTACATTTACATTTACTAAGGACGTGGGTGGCACTGTGGTCTAAACCCCTGAGCCTAGGGCTTGCCGATCAGAAGGTCGCGGTTCGAATCTCTGCGACAGGGTGAACTCCCATTGCTCAGTCCCAGCTCCTGCCCACCTAGCAGTTTGAAAGCATGTCAAAGTGAAAGTAGATAAATAGGTTCCACTCTGGCATGAAGGTAAATGGTCTGCTGACAAATGCCAGCTCCCTTGGACAGTAAAGTGAGATGAGCACCGCAACCCCAGAGTCGTCCGTGACTGGACCTAATGGTCAGGGGTACCTTTACATTTACATTTACTAACTCTAGAAATTACATTGTTTGTGTGAATATGGTACCCAGGACTTTTAGTTAGGGGAATCTGTCCCCACATATAATAAACAAGCCCATTTAAACAGTGTGATGGTTAAAACAGTTGAAAACAACAATCAAAGCAGGAGACTCAAGAGATCAGGCAAATGCTTGTTGAAATGGGAGTGTCTTCAAGAATGCCAATGCAGTGTAGCCTCCCATATTTCACTGGGAAAAACATTCCACAACACTCATGCTATTTTTTGTTCTCCTCTAATTCTCCTTTGAGCTCAAATGTTAATTTATACAGCCACAGATCTATCAGGGAAATGTATGTATTTGTTGTCACCTCTTAGTGGAACGGAGCTTTTGGAATGTATTTATCAATCCTGCTTTTTTTTTGGTAACATTTGTCTCTGATGCCTCTGAGCTATAAACAAGCCCAAAGTTTTCTCGTAAAAATGTTCTTATTCAGTCTACAATTTGTGATTGAGCAAAGGAAACCATGATACCAGTACTGCTGCAGAGATTTGGATCCATCTCTGTAAAGGGAGATGGTTCCGGCTTGGTGGAGACAGGCAGGCAGGTATCCATGAGATGTTCAGCGGCCCAATCAATTATTCACTGGATTGCAGTGGAGCTTTGAGACTGGAAAGTGTCGTCGTCTGAGTCATGGTTGCTGCAATGACAAATTGAGGCAGTCCGCTTGAAGCTAAGAACTGCCACATTAACAGAGAAGAATGGAAGGGAACTGAGCATTTTACTTAATAAATAGAACTTTATGACTGAAACTGCCAAACTAGCCAATTGCACCTGGTGCCTTGTAATATGTGTTCTATAATAGAAAGGTATTGGTGGAACTGTAGGAAAAATCAGAGTGAGGCAAACACAGGTGTATATTGCAGTCTCATAAAATAGGTTAGGGCTCTTCCACACTTCCACTTGTACCATGCCTAGAAGGCGCAAATCAGAGTGGTTTTCTGCTTGACCAGCACTTTCTAGGCATGAGTCCAAGTAGTTTCCCCCTTGCCCCACTTCTTTCCCTGCTCCTTAGTTCTAGATCAAAGCAAACATCAATCTAGAGAAAAACCGGAGGAAGTGTGGATAAGCCCTTAACATAGGTGCCAACTATGGGGCTGAGGACAGCTCAGCCCCACCCCCCCAAATGCAGGGATGGGTTGACCCCACCCCCAATCTTGTGGGGCCCCCATGTGTCGCACAAGTGATGTCATGCCATGTGACAAGCCCCTGAAATGTCGTGCGGAACTTGGCGTCTCTGGCTCCTTAGTCTGAGTCATTTAGCCACATGTATCTGGAGAATATAGACACGGGTGGCGCTGTGGTCTAAACCACTGAGCCTAGGGCTTGCTGATCAGGTGGTCGGCTGTTTGAATCCCCGTGACGGGGTGAGCTCCTGTTGCTCGGTCCCAGCTCCTGCCCACCTAGCAGTTCGAAAGCACAAAGTGCAAGTAGATAAATAGGTACTGCTCAGGCGGGAAGGTAAATGGCGTTTTTGTGTGCTGCTCTGGTTTTGCCAGAAGCGGCTTAGTCATGCTGGCCACATGACCCAGAAAAACTGTCTGTGGACAAACATCGGCTCCCTCGGCCAGTAAAGCGAGATGAGCTCCACAACCCCAGAGTCGTTTGCAACTGGACTTAACTTTCAGGGGTCCTTTACCTTTACCTTTTTTATCTGGAGAAGAGGGTTGCTTGATTGAAGGAAGACGACTGAGAAGGACATGGTCCCCTCAGGAGTGGAGGGCCTTCCCTAAGTTATTGCCTAACTTACTTTTCTTTTCAAGACTTCTATCCCTTAATATGTACTCTTTGTAAAAAGTGCCTCGTATATTCTGTTTTTTGTATACATGTATATTAAATGTAGGCTAGTCCTTGCTTGTAATTTTTTATCTTGTGAACTGCCCTGAGATCTTTGAATGAAGGACAGTATATATTTTTTAATAATGATAATTACTAAATTATTTCTGTAATTTTTTTCCCATTTGTCTCTTTATTGTTTAAAATCACACAGATAAACACACACATCACATATATTTACATCTTCAAACATAACTACTTACATACTTAAACATCAAATATAAATGCTTACATACATAACAACTATCCACACTTGTACGAACACCTTCTCAAACCTCCAATTATCCTCTCTGCATTTCGTGATATTATAATGACATAATGTACAGAAATTATTTCTGTAATTTTTAGCTATTTCGAATGGGCCTCAGGTGTCTGAACAGACTCAATGAGGCGAAAGTGCAGTATTGTGATGACAGGCTCCTTCTCACTTCCCACATCTATTATTTTGCATGTAGGGAACTCCTGTGTCATTGTAATGCCAAACTTGGAGTGACGCCATCCACACAGTTAACAATTGAGTGGTGGCATAAGAATAAGCAGCAGGTGTGGGATGCGGATTGGGATTGCAGTAGGAGGCCAAGCAGTTTAAACATTCCCTGCCAGATTCCAATAGGATCAGGTTCTAATTGCTGCGAATGGTGTTGAATCTACTTTTGCCCTCCCCCCCCCTGCACTGGGAAGAAGCAGAAGCAGACTCCCCCCCCCCCAAAAAAAAATCCCCATTGCATTCATTAAGCCCTGTTCAGGTGCTTAAAATGGATTTACTTACACAAAAAACTACAAGTGCTAGACTACCCATACACTTAGTAAGTTGTGAAACCTGTTTTCCAGTGTTCTGGTCAACAAAGATAAATATGAAGTATTGCATTTAGGTGCAGAGTACCAAAGGTTTGGAAAGTGGAGGGACACATGGATCAGCAGCTTTGCATGTGAAGTGTCTTAGCTGATAAACTCATAAACTGGACACAAGGCAGCAATGCAATGCAATGCAATTTAAACAGCTAATGCAGCCTTAACGCATGAACTGAAGTACAGTGTCCAGATCACAGGGAGTAATAATAGTTCCATTCAATTCTGTGTTCGTCAGGCTGCACCTGGAATGTCCTTTTTTAGGATGCCACATTTTAAGGAGGACGCTGATTGATTAAACTGTCACATATCCTGAGGAGAGTTCCCAGGACGGTGAGGGGTCTGGGGTCTGAGTTGTATGGGGAATGGAAAAGCTGGGTATGTTTAGCCAGCAGAAAAGAAGACGAAGGTGGTGGGGGGTGGGGATATGACAGCGGTTTTCAAAATAGAGAATATGGAGCAGGCTTCAATGGGTAAAAATGTCAGGAAAACAGATTTCAGCTATACTTCAGGAGAAGCGTCTAATAGCCATTTGGCAAGGGTTGTTCAACAGTGGAACAGGCTGCTTTCATGCACTGTCCTTCACTGGAGGTAGTGAAGCAGAAGCTGTGATAGCATATACCAGGGGTCAGCAACCTTTTTCAGCCGTGGGCCGGTCCACCATCCCTCAGACCATGTGGGGGGGCCAGACTATATTTTGGGGAAAAAGAAGAACGAATTCCTATGCCCCACAAATAACCCAGAGATGCATTTTAAATAAAAGGACACATTCTACTTATGTAAAAACACCAGGCAGGCCCCGCAAATAACCCAGATATGCATTTTAAATAAAAGGACACATTCTACTCGTGTAAAAACACACTGATTCCCGGACCGTCTGTGGGCCAGATTGAGAAGGCGATTGGGCCGCATTTGGCCCACGTGCCTTAGGTTACCTACCCCTGACATATACATTCCCCCCATGGTGGGATAGTTCTCTCTCTCTCTCTCTCTCTCTCTCTCTCTCTCTCTCTCTCTCTCTCTCTTTCTCTCCCCCCCCCATTCTTCCTGCTATTCTCTGGTGCTTGAAACACTGTCAACAGGAACATGCCAGCCAACACAGGATACAAAACTTTCCCATGGTGCCTGATGATGGCTAAAAATTACTTGTTCCAAGGCTACTGGGGCTTGGAATGATGATGTGACAATGTTCTAGGTGCTGAGGAGAAGGGGGAGATATGCCTCCTTCCCTTCTCTGCCGACCACAGCTGTATATGTACAGTGTGGGGACTCTCTAATTATGACTGGCAACTCTAAATTCATTTATAACTATTTGGCATGGAAGGGAGGAAATTGCCCCCACCCCCCAGCATTATCCACTTTATTTCCCGCGGAAGGTCTCCTGTTACTAAAGCAGATGTCACAAAATGCATGGAAGCTATATGCACCCTGGTAAGGTTGTGCATGCCTTTTACATCCTTCGAAAGGTGAGTGCCCACGTAGTGGAGACTGAGCCCCGTGGCAGACCACAGGGAATGTGTGGCACGGCACAGCACACTTAGCATGAAGCAGAAAACATAACCCATCAGGTAAGTACAACAGAAATGTTTGCTGTTCCCCATGCCCTTATTTTCAAGACAGAATGCAGACGCCTTCTGTGCATTTGGAAGGCTTGTCGCTTCCTTGCAGGGTGCAATTACCAGCCATGTAACAGCGTGGGTGTTGTGTTTAATTATAGCAGACACCTAGGGAGCCTAATAAAATAATTGAGATGTTTCATTTTTCCATGAAGAGAGAAACCATTTTTTATTTAAAAGCTGAGGACTCTTGACACAGTAAGTTTTGAAACAAGTAGACTTTGAGGGATGGGTGTCTGCATCTAGTTTCACCATCCCTGCCTGCAGCCATGGACTGTCTGCCAACCTTGTGTCCCTGGGAACCTGTCCAGTCTGGCTGCGGTCTCTGCTACCTAAGATCGTGACTGTAAGCTTGCACCTCAAGAGCAGAGTTCTGGAATTGCCCCTCCTGCTCTAATTCAAGATTGAATAGGCAATAGAATTTCTAGCCTGACATTCTGTTCCATAAGTACATATTCATTCGCACGATAAATGTGTTCATGGTATACTTCTACTTTCCATTGCTGTGCTGAAGAAGTTGTTACGAAACAGTGGATTATATCCGGAAACACTGTACACCTACAACAGTCCGTTTACCACTTCAGCTACATTGCAACTTCATAAAACAAAGCATTTCAGCTTGTTTTTCGTTGGATGGCTTTCTGCCATTTATGATGAGCAGTGACTTTCAGAGACCTTATAGATTTATTGTTTATAGTTTTATGTCCTGTTTTTGACATTATGTAAGTTGTGATTACATATTGAATGGTTGCATTTGGTCACGTGTTGCCCTGTTTTTGATTCACTTTAGTGTTTGCAACACAGGGGTTTGGTTTGGTGTTGACATTCTGTCTTGGCTTTGAGGAGGCTAGAAAGTCATTTGGGTTTGTTTGCTTTCTATCATGAGGTAAACTTCCATGTCTCGCATGTTGCACATTAGGAACGAATGTCCTAAGACTACTGTCAGTAATATGTTTTATTTAATTATTTTTGCACATGCACTTAAAATCCTTCCATTTGGGAAAGGTAAACATATTGTTAAAAATTACAGGTTATGCCATTTATTTATTTTTTTAAAAAAGGGAAATGGTCCGTCTACCTGAAAAATGTTCGTGGTGGGGTAGTAGCCCAGTGTTTGACTTGATGGTCAGACAAAATTGTGAAGAAACTGAGCTTACACCACAGATTGAGAACCCACATAATTTAAAATGCTTCAGCCCACTGCCATCCAATGCTAACCCTTAAATAGTGGAGCTCCGCCCCCCCAGGTGTATTTAACTTATTCATTGTACAGCTTTTGCTGTATACTGAAGATACACCTCTTTACACTGGCCTTGGACCCACCTTTTTCTGCATTTATGCTGTTTTGTTCCATCTGGAAATGGTTTTTAATTTATTTTATAAGTGTAATTACTTTATTTTTTTAATAACTGTAAACTGTTTTGTTGTAGCCCACCCTGGGACAAAGGCCAGGTTAAAAAATCATAGAAATAAATACTAAAAAAAAACCTAGAATGAGAGAACTGTTTTGCATATTACTAAAGCAGGTCTATAATGCCTGCACTTGAATGGAAGAGCAGGGAGGGAATTAAAAGAAACTCATTCTCCCCCACTTCCTGCACATGAAATGTTTCTCTGTTTCAGTAACTGTTTTGAGTGGACTGTGAAATGGTCAGAAACCTTTGACCCATTACATTAGGGCAGGAAATGTACTAACTTAGCTTTTGGGAAACTCATGTAACCAGATCAGGTTGCGTGATAACATCTTCATCACTGCTTGCATGGTCCCTGGGATCAGGGATGCTATTATTATGGTTCAGGCTAGACGTGCCAAGTTTGCATTGCAGATCCACCCTGGATATGTGTGAGGTTAATGTGCATCAGTAGGGCTCACTGGAGCAATTTAAATACTAGGTGCAATTACTTCAAAAGGCTGAATTCTCATTCCATTCTTATTATCTTTCCCTCTGGGTTTGGCTCCACTTCCTGTGACCATCAAAACACCAGAAGTCTCAGTGGAAGAGATGAATACAGAGCAATCTTCAATTTCCCATAATATGTGGGGGAATGAAACTGCAGGACAAGTAATGTCAACCCCCCCCCCCCACACACATTATACAACACTATCTATTCTGTCTTTGCAGTGGACTTAATCTGACGCTAATCTTTTCTGAATAACTTGTCCCTGGCTGAATTTCTGTGAGTTGCATTTTTTAAACGGGGGCCCTGTATGGTGTTGACTTAGAAAATAATAGCTTAAACAAAACAAAAAATCCCCTTTCATAATTCCATGTCATCAAAAAATAAAAGGAAGGTGTGGCAGTTTGCTTCCTTTAACTCTTTTTTTTTGGGGGGGGGGGAGCATGACTGTGTTGTTAATGTCTGATCAAAAATGATTCTCATGGGAGCTCTCAAACTAAAACATTAATTGGAACTCAAAGCATCTCCCATCCTGTGGCTGTGGCTCTGAAGGGAAGCCAACCATCAAGTATGCCTCTCTCTCCCATGGTGGCAATGAATCATAAGCAGAATTTAAGTGGCGCATAACGTATCACACATTAAAAATAATAATAAAATTGTGTATATCAATATTGTGTATAAAGTATGAATTTAATAAATATAAATTTTATTAGATGCTAACTGGATAGGGAGCCAGCAGCTGTCAAATATATGGCCCCTGACCCAGATTTTCCTTCTGGTAACAGTTGTCATAATTGTTTAGAAGTTGTAGGGCTTGTAGTTTGTCTCTGCTAATTTTCAGCTGCTGCTAATCCATTGTTTCTAGTTTCTTCTTTTCAGATTCTCTTCTGCACTAAAGCTCCCTCTAGAGCAGGGTTTCCCAAACTTGGGTCTCTATCTGTTCTTGCACCACAAGTTCCATCATCCCTGACCCTGACCACTGGTCCTGCTAGCTAGGGATGATGGGAGTTGTAGTCTAAAAAAACCAGATGGAGGCCCAAGTTTGGGAAACCCTGCTCTAGACTTTCAGTACAAAACAGAAGTGTAGGTCAGTTTCATAAACTTTGCAATCTTCATGTAAACTACATGCAAGCAACTCACGGCGCAGAGGCCCCATACAGCCCCCAGAGGCTTTCAGTGTATCTAAGCTGCCCCATATCCCCAGTTGAGGTTTTTTTATGCTTCCAAGACACTTTGAAAGTACAAGATGCCCTTCCCTGCTCCAACACAAACATTCCATAGGATAGGTCAAAGCATTTATAATTATATCAAGCCAACAAAAACATAATAAAATTTACAATTCAATCCCATTGGCCGTCATATTACTGTACAGTTGAAATATTCAAAAGGGCTGGAGGAAAAGAAAGATTGTCTTTTGGCACCAACTGAAAATGGTGAAGTTCAATGGGAAGGGTGTTCTATATTGTCAGAGAACTGTCCCCAGCTCAGCGCAGGGTGGTGGAAGGGTGGTGTTACAGAGAGCCCCAGCCCCACCTGACCAGCACCACCTCCTCTTCCAGTGGAGGGAGCAGCGAGGTCTCCAGCGGGAAGGGACAGGCAGCTTCTGGTCTTGAGAGCAGAGGCTCTGGGGATGTTGGAGAGACCCTGCACTCCCCTCGCTCAGCGGGCAAGGAGGGAGGCACGCCAGCTCCGGCGCCCTAAGTGCGCAGAGGTGTGAAACGTAAGGAGGGGAGGCAGAGATTTGGGATACCAAAACTCTAATGTTGGGGTCACAGCCGGAAGGGGCCACTCCCGGATTCTGTGAGTGACTGATACAGACATGAACTTCTAGTTCTGCACTGTAAATAGCATGCACAATAAAACTGTTGAAAGATGGTTTGGAGTCTTGCCTGCTTACTCGCGAGCAACCACCCCACAGACCTTACATATATACTCAGCTATTGACGAATATATTTAGGTTTTATATAAACACAGACCAACTGACCTACACACAAGTTGTTTTTCTTGGTGGACGAGCCAGGGGTGGGGCAGGAAATCTTATAGGGAATATAGGAAGCTGCCTATACTTGATCAGACCATTTCTCTGTATTTTCTGTACTGAATGGGTCCAGTTCTCCAGCAGAAATCTGCCACTCGCTAACTTACTCTTTTTAAAAAACAAGAAAAGCAGCAGCCGAACAAAACTGGAAATAACAGGCACATTACTTGGAACCTTCATGTTTGCAAAGCACGAAGGGTCCAGGTAAGAGGCCAATCAATGATTTGGAATATTTTAAGCAGATATTCAGGTATGACTACTGCATAGTTTGGAATGCACAAACCTTTTTCACCCTGTGCTTGTGTGACTGTAAAGCTGCTGAATTCACAGTACCTTGAGAGAATGACTTTGTTGATGCTGAGTTCTGCAGCTTTTTGTAGGCAGATAGTCACTGCAAAATAAAAAAGCTTTGCCTTTTGAGTATTTGTATTTTCATGGCTCTTAATTTTTTTTATTATTCCTCTTATATCCATTGTGGAAGTCTCATGACAGCATTTTGGCAAATCATTTTTGAATTAGCAGTGGTTTTCAGCAGAACAAATGATGAAGGAAAGTGGAGTCATGAGATCAGAATCCTCTTGTCCCTTCTTCTCTACCACTCCCCACCACAAAAATAAAGCCCGAAACTAGAGAAAGATGGAACTAGTAGCTTTTGCATTGTCTGTTTTATTTATCTTTTCTAGTCTAAAGACTCCAAGGCAGATTTCAACAAACAGTAAAAATCACAAAGGTGAAAGCATCCTAAAACTAATAGTACTAACGTAAAACAACAGTGCATAATGAAAATGAACACTGATCAATAGAAGCTTTGGTAAACAGCCTTGGAAACTCTTTGTATTTGAAATAGCAGAATCGAAGGACTGCAGTACAGATTTGTTTTCTGAAACAAAAATGGAAATACATTTCAAAATTGGCACCTTAATTAATAGTTTTGCCAAAACATTTGAACAGTTTAACTGGGGTATATGAAATATTGAAACTGTGTTTTAATGTGCCTTTCGAAGAAATTAAATAATAATGATGCATTCAAACTGAAAGCAAAATGTGGATCCTAAAAAGCTTAACATTGCCCTAAAGGGCCTAGGCGGGCAGGTTATGGTTCATTTGCTTAACTTGAGAACTTCATAGCAGCATCTCTCAGGCCAGAAATAAAAGCACCCAACCCCACCCCTGCTTTGTAGGAGAGGCTGGGTGGAATTCAGTGAGCAGCAAATGTCTCTTTTGATAGCTGCAGGCTGAAGATTTCAAGCTGTGGACACTGGACCTCTTCCTGACAACAGCCTTTGAGGAGCAGCAGAAGAAAAATGCCTCACAAAATGCCCTGCTTAGACTCACTCGGAAGTGAGGAAGATCTGTTTTGGAGTCTCCAGAATTTGGCCCATAGTAAAGGAATCGCTGGGTACAGGGACGTCTTAACCGTTGTCTCTAGTGGCGCATGGTGCCACAGCACTGGGCTTCCAGGGGCACCGAGCGGGCTCTTTTGTTGTGGCTCTGCGTGAGTTTTGGGCCAAGCGAGGCACAGAGGCGGCCGCCCGGCTCCTCCCTGCGTGCCTGGGGTTGGCGTAGGGCTGTCAAGGGGCCGTGCTGAGAGAGGCTTTCTCCGGCTTCCAATGAGGCTCCAAGTCCCCGCCCTTACCCGAAAGAGGAGACAGAGGTGGCTGCGGGTGGGGGGGGGAGTCAAGGACTGAGTCCCTCACAGCCCCACGTCCCCTTTTGCTGCCTCCTGGGCAGCTCCCATACCATTCCTATGGGTGGTGCTGAGAGGCTTCCTCCGCCGCTGTGGCTGCCCACCACGCGCTGCTTGGCAAGAGGGAGTTTTAATAGTTGGATATGTGGTGGGGTATGATTTCTATTGAGTGCGGCTGATAACAATAACAACAACAATAATAAAAATGATGATAATTATTATTATTATTTATACCTTGCCCATCTGGCTGGGTTTCTGGCTGGGTTTATTAAACATTAAAAGCTTCCCTAAACAGTGCTGCCTTCAGATGTCTTCTGAAAGTCAGATAGTTGTTTATTTCCTTGACATCTGATGGAAGGGCATTCCACAGGGCGGGTGCCACTACCAAGAAGGCCCTCTGCCTGGTTCCCTGTAACTTGGTTTCTCACAACGAGGGAACCACCAGAAGGCCCTCGGCACTGGACCTCAGTGTCCAGGCAGAACGATGGGGGTAGAGACACTCATTCAGGTATACTAGACCGAGGCCATTGAGGGCTTTAAAGGTCAGCGCCAACACTTTGAATTGTGTTCGGAAGGGTCCCCTGCTCTCCCCTCCCCATGAAATTAAAAGGGGCGGGGGAGCCGTTTCCATGATGTGGGCTGGATGAAGCATTGTAGTTTGTGCGTCGCCAGCCATTGGGTTACGGCTGCTTCAGGTTGTGCAATTTGGGGTTGCACACCGCGTCAAACCCGGAAGTAACGGAACGGGTTACTTCCAGGTTTTGGCGCATGCGCATAAGCACTAAATCACGCTTTGCGCATGCGCAGAAGCGCCAAATTGCATCACACGCGTGCGCAGATGCAGTGGCGCAGGTTGCGAATGTGCCTCCCACACGGATTGTGTTTGCAATCCAAGCGTTCACTGTATTTGGTATTTCTGATCTTGCAACGCAGCCTTGCGATTTCATTTTGCAAAGGAGAACCAAAATCCCACAACAAGTGGAGGGGTGCTCAGGCCAGCCAAGATTTGTGGACTCCCAATTGGCTGTATTTCTGTTTGGAAGCTAATCTTGGGGGCTCCAAAGTGATTAGTTTTTTTAAGCTGGAAGAGTAGACTGAGGTGCCGAGGTGTCTCTATATTTGTTTTCTTTTTACTGTATTTTATAAAATGTAATAAAAAATAAAAAAATTCCTTCCAGTAGCACCTTGGAGACCAGCTAAGTTTGTTCTTGGTATGAGCTTGCGTGTGCATGCACACTTCTTACACTGTTTGATTGTTCAAAAAACAGCTACCACACAACCCTCAAAACGGGTTACAAAGAGAAGAAAATAAGCAGCAAAAACAGTTAAAAACAATGATTAAATTTTTATTTTTTTATTTTTTTAAATCAACAATAAACCAAAACATGCATCAACATTTTACATGCCTCGGTCGGCTTGTCTCAAAACCTTGTTTTAATAAGATCTGGAAAGAATATACTGGTGGTGCCTGCCTGATGCCAATGGGCAGGGAGTTCTAAAGTGTTATGTGCTGTCATACTAAAAGATTTGTGTTCTTACAAATGTGAAATTGGAATTATGGGGCACCTGTAACAGTGCCAGTTCAGCAGATCAAAACAGTTGAGTGGGCATATATGGAGTAATAGTAAGAGTAATGATTTTATTATTTATACCCCGCCCATCAGACTGGGTTTCCCCAGCCACTCTGGGTGGCTTACGACAAATCTAGGAACATCAGTCTTTAAAAACTTCCCAAAACAGGGCTGCCTTCAGATGTCTTCTAAAAGTCAGATAGCTGTTTATTTCCTCGACATCTGAAGGGCAATCTCAAGGGTAAAGTGGTCCCAAGTTAAGGGGTTGCTCTCATAGTTAAAGTAATAAGCTGCAAAAGGAACACTTGTTCTGAAGAGGAACAGTTTCTAAAAGTAGTACCTTGTCCACCACTCTTGACTGCAGGGCTAGGCTTGGTCAGACTTGCTGTAGCGGGGGTTGAAGTGGAACATTCATGATGATTTGCCAGGGTCCTGGATTGTCAGAAATACAACTCAGTAACAGGTAGTGCCTATGGGTCATGATGATGATATTATTTATATCCTGCCATTTCGCCAGACCAAGACTCAAGGCGGCCTTACACAAGTACGATTCTAAGAGGGATGCTTTTAATTCTGTGGCAACTTAATACAGCCTGTTCCTAACTCTTCTGTAACATGAAGATGACAGCACATTAAATTTCTCTATATTTAGCTAAGCAAATTATCCAGCTATTCTCTGCAGCTGTTATTGACTTTTTCCTGTTGGGACTCTCAAGAAATCTGCTTTGAGTATCTCATGGATCAATCATGAGTCAGAATCTTTGGTATACAGTGGTACCTCGGGTTAAGAACTTAATTCGTTCTGGAGGTCTGTTCTCAACCTGAAACTGTTCTTAACCTGAAGCACCACTTTAGCTAATCGGGCCTCCTGCTGCCGCTGCGCTGCCAGAGCACGATTTCTGTACTTATCCTGAAGCAAAGTTCTTAACCTGAAGCGTTATTTCTGGGTTAGCCGAGTATGTAACCTGAAGCGTATGTAACCTGAGGTACCACTGTATACAGAGCTAATATTGAGATTTGGGTCTCATAGGGCAGTTGGCATGATATTTCATCCTAGGATGATTGCAACTGTCCCATGAAAGTGTTTGGGGGGGGGGGAGACAAAAAGAGTCAAGCACAGCTTTGTTCCACCTAAATACATTAGTAGGCTTCTTCCTTCCCTGTCAAGTAGAGATGTATGAGACTTAGTAAATGTTGTGGGTTTCTTCAGACTTGCTCAGAGGGCACATGATTTTGCTAGATGGTTCAAAGTTTGCCTGAAAGGCATGTTTGTGGAAATAACATGTTTATCCGGAGCAGCCACCACATGGTACTTTATTCCTCCAGCCTTTAATTTCCATGGAGTCTGGATCTTTCACAAGATTTGGGGGGCGGGGGGAGACTGCATATCTTTGTTTTGACCCCGTGCTTGCCTTTGCATAAGACAAAGAGAAGGAATTGAAACTGTGTGAATGGCTGGTAATGATCAATGTATTGGCGGGGGGAACCCACTAACTATCTAAATAAAATGAAATATTAACAGAGTAAATTATACGGGGGGTGGGGGGGTTATCCAGGAGAGAGTTAGATTAGAAATGAAGAAGCCTGTGATTCCCAATCAGAGTTTGCAGACCACACAACTAAAGCTGGATTCTCAACAATGGCAGGGAAGCCACAGCCATGCCTTGCCTTCTCATGTCTCTGTGCAGTTGTGCTGTACAATGCACTCTTTCTCCTCCCCATTCCTACTTAGCCCAGCTTCCCAAGGTCTGGTGAAGTGTCAGTGTCTCTGTGGGTTTCACTGACATGGTCAGCATGGGAAGCAGCAGTGCCTAAGCAATGTGCTATTTGACTATATAGTGGGGGTATTTGCTATTTTGGCCACTTTCCATAAGTCCCCTTTATTTAAAATAGATTTTTTTTGGGGGGCCACCTCTGAAGGGTAAGAAATCCTCTTAAAGGTAAGAAATCCTCCCAAGGTGGCTCACATTGTGAAACGCAATGCAATTACTGTTGCAATCTCCAATGAAATTAATAAAAAAACCAGGAGTACACACCATCCACCTACAAAAATTATCCCAAGTAAGACCAGCTTCAGGCAAAATCATTTTAACAGCAAGCCATGAAAACAAATGAGGCTTCACGGCTTTACTGAATGCCTGTGTTGATGGGGCTTGACGGCTCTCAGCTGTTGTTCTGCTCCAGAAACTTTAGAAAAATTCCCTACAATCTGGCATATTGGAGAAGAATGGCAGAATCGGGTCCTGCAGCAAAATGCGTATTTCAGTGGGAGTAAGATTAAACAAAAACAAAAACAAAAAACCTTTGGATACACATTCTGGGCACACACTCTGGACATTCTAACAAAATGCCTCCATCTAGTCTAATCAATGATGCATTCAAATGGAAGAAAGTATTGGCCTGTGAGGAAAGTATATCATTCAGCACTCCTTGTTTTGAGATCGAGAGTTGGCACCTTGAACATGAATTTAATGCTCATTAGTAGTGATTGAGTCAGTAGTCCCATACACAAATGTCTCATGCCGCACTCCAAGCAATTTGAACTTGTTGAATATAAATCTTGAAACTCAAAAAGTGTAAGGATCCAGGATATGGAAGCACCACTCCTCTGGAGCAGCAGTTGAAGATGTGAAGCAGACCTTCCCAGGGTGTGTTTGGTTTCATAAATGGATGTTCAAAGTAGACTCAGAATATCTGCTCATGGCTCCAGAGGCTTTTCTACACAAGTACTCAACTACCAAGGCAGTTGCTAGACTGAGCTTCGTTTAGCATGCCTCTGCAGTGCAAGCAACACCTGGACCTCGTATAGGCCGGATTACAAAATTTGTTAGTGCTGTTTTATTGGGTCGCCAGCTAGAACTCAATTGTGGTACAGGTTTTTGTGTGTGTGCTAAATCAAGGAGTTTGCTAACTTGGTTGTATTTGGGGAAAATGCTATTGGTCTCTTGTACTTCATGTGGGCTTCACCTCCAGAGCCGTCTCATCCATAGAGGCCGGTGGCGCGGCGCGCCAGGGCGCAGGGCACCCCAGGGGCGCCCCCGCGAGCCCACCGGCATACCGGGCTCCCCCTCCCCAACCCGCCCCCGCCCCCACAGGCAGGCGGGAACTCGCGCGCGGGCGGGCTGTAAGCCGCCCGCCCTCGCCTCCCGGAGCCCCAGCTGGAGCGCTGAAGCGGCGCGGGGCTTTGCGCGACCTTCCAGCACTCCAGCTGGGGCTCTGGGAGGCGAGGGCGGCCGGCTTGCAGCCCGCCCGCCCTCCCGCCGGTGCGCGAGCGCCCGCCCGCCCGCCCCTCATCCTCCGCCCGCCGGAGCGCGGGCGCCCGCTCCAACGCCACGCCTCTCATCTCCGCTCGCCCACCCCCCCTCCCGAGGGGCAGCCAGCGCGGGAGGGAGGCGGGCGGAGAGGCGGCAGGCTGGGGGCGCCAAGGGATCGCTGCGCCAGGGCGGCCGATCCCTCTAAGACGGGCCTGTTCACCTCGATGGCCACTTTGATGACAGGATGCTGAACTAGATAACCTTTGGCCTGATCCTATACGGCTCTTATTATGTGTCTCATGCTTTGATGGGGGAAAGATGGTGAAGTAGTTATATCCAGTGCTTTTTTCTGGGGGGATGCAGGGGTGCACATACACCTAAACATTTTGTGAATATTTGTGCTTTTGTCCATTTACTGTATTTATTCCCCCCGATTTGAACTATAAAATGGTGATTTTCTTGAGTCAACAGTACCCCTAAAAATAATTTTTTTAAAAGAAAAAAAGCACTTGTTATGCCTCTGCTGCTAGAGACACCTGTGCTTCTTTTAACATTCAACAACTGCTTTAATCAGTCCCTCCAAAACTTTCCTTCCTTCCTTCCATCCCACAATCCCACACTTCTTGTTGTCCTTCTACTTAGCAGGTGGAGAGTGCTTTATACCATCAGGCCTTTAGGAACTGACTGGAAAGGGCAAGTGGTGTGATGTTTGTTGCTGGTGTTGTCCGTATTTTTAATAGATCCTTTAAATATTGTTTTTAATTCTGTTAGTGCTAAATTGCTTTTTAATGACTATCTTTTCTATGTTTTAACTTTTGGTTATGCATCTCGGCTTGCACTGCAGGCTGACGTGTCTGCCTGGGTAAGAGAGCACAGGGAGAGGAACATCCAACTTTCTTAGACACAACTTCCTGACCTAATCTGTGCTGACCTTACATCAGGTGCTAGACTGATGCTCTGAGAGTTGCTGACCTCACTTCCTCCTTCCTTCCTTCCTTCCTCCTCCTCTTCCCTTGGTAGGGGAGATGTCTTGGTGTGTGTCTCCTGCTGAGATGAAAAAGCAAGCAAGGACCTTTACATCTCCACCTTAGTTAGGTATAACTAGGATCAGGGTGGATTCGATTTAAATCAAATCAATTTAAATCACTAGTCAGTAAGACTTGATTTAAATCATTTTTCTTTTTTTACAGAAAGACTCATTCTTGCAGGTATTATCTTAATATTTACAACCAGATGAAGGTTTCATTTTTGGAATAATAAATTTTCAGAGTAGTTTTTACAGTTATATCAAAAATTACTGATTAGAAATACATAGATAATTATGAAATTATTGTGAAATTTATTAAGTTAACTGTTTATATTTGAAACAAAATGCACATGAAAGCTCATACCAAGAACAAACTTAGTTGGGTCTCTAAGGTGCTACTGGAAAGATTTTTTAAATTTTTTATTTTGTTTTGACTATGGCAGACCAACACGGCTACCTACCTGTAACTGTTTATATTTGGACAACTTTTCTGCTGTACTCTATTGGAAGGAGAACAATAATCATTTCCCTAATAACAATTTAAACAATGTATTTAACTAAAACAATGGCCATGCTGTTGGGAGTCAAAAGTCCCAATGTCTGGAGGCCTCCCGGTTCTCTATCCCTGCATGTTAGCATTTTGGCTTTGCTTTGATACTTGGATCAGGTTCATTATACTTATGCACTTACTTCCGCTCTCTCTTTTCACTTAACAAAAATCGATAAACTAGCTATCTAGAATACAATTTGTGTAGACGAAATACCAGCACTTCTGCTGTGATTTAGTATGTCAAGCGTGTTTTGCGATCGCATGAGCTATCTTTAGAAAAGGGAACTGTATATGTATTGGGCACATTGATCTTCTTTCCATCCTATTGGCTAAATCTCTTGTTGCCCTAGTTTACTGCACTACATCACATTTCAAAATGCCCAAGGGGAGTCAGCCTTGTGTTAAACACTGCAAAAAGAAATCAGCAACACATATTAAACAACAACAACGCTTGACAGTACAATTTAAAAGAAAAAAACAGAAGGCAATGAACTCTAGAGCAGGGCTGGGGACTTTGTGGCTCTTGATGTTTTTGGGCTCCATCTCCCATCAGTCTTGGGTAGCATGGACACAGGTGAGGGATGATGATGGCAGCTATAGTCCCACAACATCTGGAGGGCTACCCCTTCACTGTTCTAGAACTATTTTAATAGGTAGTGGATGGGATGTTCTTTTTTTAAGGTGTGCAGGAATTGGGACATGTGATTTACGGTAACCTAGAACAGTTGGTTTATTATGCTAGAGATGCACACATTTGTAGATGTTCCAGAGCAACAAAGTCCGCTTCTAACTTGATCCCAGCACTGAAAGCCTCCCTCCCTGTCTGCCCAGTAAGGGTTTCTTAATGTTTGAGACTACGTGTGAGAACCACAGGAGGGGAGAAAAAATGTCTGAAATGAGTCTGGCTGGTTTGATGTGGCATTTAGTGCCCTCTTGCTATAGGCGGTAAAAATTCCTGGATCCTCAAGTAGCTGTGCCTGACCACATTGTGTGGACCCCTGGGGTTACAAGGAAGAGAAGCACTTTCAGCATACAGATTATAACTGAATCAAAAATGTGACATTTCAGAAGAAGCATTGCATGTTGAGCATGTTTACTTGAAGGCCAACTCCATAAAAATCAATAGGACATATTCTGAGAAAATACGATTTTTGGACGAGAGCACTAACGTGAAACATATTTTGTTATTTCTCTTCCAGGAATTTAGCATGTAGGGCAAAGTTTCCCCTTCCCTAAAGTGTGCTGTGTTCTTCCCTATTTTTTTTTCTTCTCGCACCACCACTGTATCTTGTAGGTGTCTTGCAAATGGACTCCTGCTACCACCACCACCACAACTCCTCCTCCTAACTTGTCCTATCTCTTTCTCAGCCTTGGCCATACGAGCACACACTAGCATGACTAAATGAAATCACACTCTTGCCTTTTTAATAGAACTAGAAATGGCTATCCTCCCCCCGGATCCACAAGCCTCCCCACTTTTCTGCCAGCAGAAGCAAAGGCAGACTCATGGCTGATAACAAAGCTCTCCCACCCGCTATAATTAATGAGATAAAAGCACATAGAGCAGAAGTTTATCTGGGAGATGCTGTGAGAAGTAGTTTATTCTGCAGCTGCCTTCAGTGAATTTCCATTCCAGCCGTGTTTGGCTTCGGAACTGGAAGAAATTGCAAATTCTCAAAAATATCAACCCACAAGGAGAGGAACTGGGTAGGTTTCAGGGCTGATTCTGCTCTGCTGCCCAGTGTTCTCAGCAGGGTGATCAGTGTGGTGAACTCGTCAGAGAGGTAGGCAAGGACTGGGGTGGGGGGAACCTTGGTTTCAGTTCCTACTTTATCATGAATCTCACTGGTTGACCTTGGCCAGCCAACCTCTCTCTGTCTAGCCTGACTTACAAGAGTGTTTATAGGGTAAACTTGGGGTAGAGCCCCATCTGATGTTGTGAGCTCCTTGGAAGAAGGTGACGTTAGCAGTGGAACAAGCGTTTAGTTACTGTGTGTTTTGTAAATAAGGATGCACCTATCCAACTGGCTAAGCATCTAAACCCACAGGTTCACAAGATAAATTGAGGAGGATCTCTAAATTTTGTAAGCATAGGACTGAATAATTGCCAATTCTTTCATGGCCGAAGAACGCAGTTGTTTTGGGATGCAATACATCATTGTGTCAAATCGTTTTTGCATAAAAACCAATTGTATCTCCTCCTTGAATTTGTGGCTGGATTTGACCCTGCTTTTCTCTAACCTCTAGTCTTTTTCATTTCAGCTTCTGCCCAAGCCAGCGACTACCTGTGAGTCACCATGGCAAGCAAGCAACCTCCCCCTCTGATGAAGAAGCACAGCCAGACAGACCTTGTGAGCCGCCTGAAGACACGCAAGATCCTAGGGGTTGGGGGGGAGGATGATGATGGAGAAGTTCATAGGTCAAAGGTAACAAACATTTCAGTTTTCGCATTGCTCTGGTTATCCGAAGGTTGGGGAGGTTGGCATTCAGCAAAGGGCTACAATTCTGGTTACTGCCCAGCAATGGGAAGACCTTTAACAAACTATCACCCACAGTTAAGTTGGAGGTCTTTAGGATCCTTCTCAGCCCTAAGGCAGGTTATTGCTCTATTTATTTATTTATTTATTTATCTATCTATCTATCTATCTATTTATTAAATTTAAAAAACAACTTTATTTTAAATTCATACAAGACAAAAAGAACAAAAACCATTCAAACACTCAATCACAAAAAATACATTCTTCCATCTTTTTACCCCCACCCCTCCCTCCCCACTCCCCCTCACCTATGTATGATCTCCCTAATTCTTCCTTTACTTTCCTATCTTTCGCCGTGTTATTTATTCCAATACTACTATTATACTTTGTTTATTTCACCTTGTTTACCCCCACCCGTTTCAATCCATATTTATCAAAATGTCAAATCCGGAGCAGTACCAGGTCATATAATTCTTCACTCCTTGCCATTCTTTTATTACTTCTTGATTTGAACGGCCTCTTATATTTGCTGTTAATTTTGCCAGTTCTACCAGCTCACACATTTTGCTTCTCCACTCAGTTAATGTTGGGGTTTTCTCCCCTTTCCAGTTTTTCGCTATTAATAATCTGGCCGCCGTTGTCGCATATAATAATAAAAATAATAAAAAGGGCAGGTTATTGCTCCATGAAATGACTAATAGTTCATGCTAAAGTTAGTAGCAAAAGGGGGAGACCTTTTGTTTAAGCTAAGAAATAATTGCAGCTACTCAAGAGTATCAGCAGTGATAAGGCTATATAGGAAGCCAAGCAGAGGAGAGATGAAGGAATTTGATATTCCAGACTTTTGTTCAGTTTGCCCTGCAATTATTATCTTGTTCAACCTGCTTTCTAATCAGTTGTACAACAGTTGTGCGTTGTACCCGACAAACAGAGCTCTTGTGTATCTCAATTAATTGCAAAATCTAGTGTGGGAGATGATAGATTCACAGCCGTGGGTTGAATTACAAGGCCTATGGGGGTGGCTAGTTAAAGCTGCAGTTCTCACCTCATTAGAGACGTGTCTTTATAGATGTAGGAATATTCTCTGTAAAGTGTTTCTATTCCCTCCATGAACAGAGAAGTTTGATTCCTATACTGTATACCTTCTGCATACACAGTCCTCATTCTACAAGTGTGTGGTTGGTCACTGTAAGAAAAGAATGCTGGGTTTAGGTGGGCCTTTGGCCAGATCCAGCAGGGATCTTCTTCTTATTTTTTTTCCTTCAGTGCTGCAGCCATACATCATCACTTTTTCTTCTTCTTCTTCCTGCATCTGCAAAACCAATCTTTCTCTCTGGGCATTTTCCACATATCCCAGATCAAAGCTCTGCTTCAAAATGCAGACTGTCCAAAAGCCGTTCTACAAAAAGTGTGTAATTTGTCACGGGCTCAAGTTAGGAGCTTAATATATCCTCTCGAGCTATCGGAGCTCTTTTGTGTGTTGAGAGACAGTTTTTTGTTCTCTACCACTTTGTGCGCAAGCCATAACTACAATACAGACTTGGACTGGTGTAATATCCATTAATTTTCCTCTAGGTGCTGCAGTTCTGTGTGGGAGGCTGGAGATGTTGAGCTGAGGGCTCTCAGCAGCCTCAACAAATTACAATTCTTTGCAGGGAATCTGTGATAAAATTTATATAAAACCAATATAGAGATGTATAGTGTAGATTTGGCTGCAGTTTCTGTTCTTGGGCGCAACATTTAGGAATGCAAAAACAACTTCGGAATATGTAGCAGGTAGTGAGAGCCGGTAGGGGCTCTCATTGTCTGATGACCTAGGAATAATGGGGGTCCCCTGCTAGAACTAGGGATGCAGGAGAAATTTGGTTCAGTTTGCACTTAAAGGCAAATATCTGCCTAACTGAAACCTCCTGAAACATTGCACAAACCAAAGGCAGCTGGAGGTGGTGGGATTTCGACTTGATGACTGTGGTGAAATTAACAAGAAGTTAGTGCTGGTTTGCTTCCCTCCCTTCCTTTTTGTGGCTTATATCCCTGGTTTGAATTCTCTTTCTTTATCCAGGCCACACACACACACACACACCCCAATCCTTTGGCAAGCCTAAATTCCTCTGGGCGCACATCTCTTTGGTCTACGATCTGGTGGGTGGTTGGAAGTTGTAGCCTAGAAAGATCTAGCACGTTGACTACCCTTAGGTTACGGATAGGATCCAAACACACCACCTGAAGTAGCAGATGTAACTTCTTGGTAAGTTAAGCAGGTTAGAGAAGAAACAAAACTAGAAAGGTAAGTGCAGAAAAAATGCAGGTATTACGTCTTGCAAATTGAAGGGAGTGTGGGTGTCCTGTTTGCTAATGACTTCCAGTGCAGAGACTTCGTAGTAGAATTTTATTTATCTTTTAAGCACTTATCCTAAGGCTCTTTGGACCTTGAAAGAAAGTCGTAAAAGAAACAAATGAGGAAGAAAATAGAAGGAAACCATAACAGCCTAGAACTCAGCAAGAAGTTGCTGGTGTTGATTGATCATTTGAACGCATGTGCTTTAACAGGACCCCAAAGGGAAATTTCTGATGCACTCTTGCTAGGTCTCTTCTTCTTTTTAACTTTGCTTGTTTACAAAAATATGTAGAGCCATAACTCTTAGGGGAAAACTCAAAAACACTGATTGTTTAAGGGAAAGGACAACAATGCAAACTCAGCTCTGGGGTTTTGCACAACGGTGGGAAGGCGTTTGCTCCATGCGTGTTAGTATGCTTTGTGTCAGTGCTGCCAGAGGATCGGAGATAGAAGTGTATGGAATCTCCATCATATGGTTCTGCCTGGGGTCTCCCTCTTCTCTGTTCACAGCAGCATGTAGTTCTCTGCTTCTGCTGCAGCTTTTAGTCAACTTTGCCATGTCAGGAGAGCTCTCTGGTGACTTTGGTAAGGCAGGGGATTTGAGAAGAAGAAGAAGAAAAAGAAGAAGAAGAAGAAGAAGAAGAGGAAGAAGAAGAAGAAGAAGAAGAAGAAGGAGGAATGGCTTAGGGAGCTGGGTATGTTTAGCCTGGAGAAGAGAAGGTTAAGGGGTGATATGATAGCCATGTTCAAATATATAAAAGGATGTCATATAGAGGAGGGTGAAAGGTTGTTTTCTGCTGCTCCAGAGAAGCGGACACGGAGCAATGGATTCAAACTACAAGAAAGAAGATTCCACCTAAACATTAGGAAGAACTTCCTGACAGTGAGAGCTGTTCGGCAGTGGAATTTGCTACCAAGGAGTGTGGTGGAGTCTCCTTCTTTGGAGGTCTTTAAGCAGAAGCTTGACAGCCATCTGTCAGGAATGCTTTGATGGTGTTTCCTGCTTGGCAGGGGGTTGGACTGGATGGCCCTTGTGGTCTCTTCCAACTCTATGATTCTATGATTCTATTCTATGATTAGAAGAAGAAGAAGAGTTTGGATTTGATATCCCGCTTCATCACTACCCGAAGGAGTCTCAAAGCGGCTAACATTCTCCTTTCCCTTCCTCCCCCACAACAAACATTCTGTGAGGCGAGTGGGGCTGAGAGACTTCAAAGAAGTGTGACTAGCCCAAGGTCACCCAGCAGCTGCATGTGGAGCAGCGGAGACGCAAACCCAGTTCACCAGATTACAAGTCTACCACTCTTAACCATTACACCACACATTTAAGGGCTTGTGCGTCCATGTGATTCATGTCCATTGCTCTGTGTGCACTCTGCTTTTTACAAATGGCTTTTTTTATTAATGGATTGACCTTTTTGTCACTGAATCCCAGCGGTTGCTAAGCAACTTATTTATAATGACAGCTATTCTGTGACTTTTTAAGCTGTTACCTTTTAGTCGGACAGATGGTAGATAACGCAGTAACCTATTCTAAAATTGGTTCTGCCTCTTAATAAATATGTTTAAGGAGACAAGTTGTCCTGGAAGCAGTGTGTGTGTGTGTGTAAAATTCCTCATAAATGGACGTAGACGTCATGGCAGCTTCTGGAGAAATAATTTAGCACTTTTTGGATTTTAATGTTTTCTTGCCATCCTCTCTCTCTCCCCCCCCCCATCATGCTTTCAAAACACCTCTGAGGACTATGAGCTTTAAAAGAAAACTAGGACCCTAACTATTAACACTCAGAACTTGCAGCTCTAAAAGTAGCTTTAGTCAAAAAGGGTTGTTTTACTTCCCTAGAGCCTGGAGTTAGAGCTGTATTACCGGTAAATTTGGCAAAACCCTAGACATGGCCATCTTGAACTTGCTATTGTTTTGGGGAAGTCTACCTAAGTCAACCTTGCTACACAGTCATGCACTAAACTAAATGTGTCTCCAGACTACGTCTCCTCCTCACAAACATGAGAGTTGTAAGACTTATTGAAATTGACAGTCAACTTGGTCTGAATCCATCTGATCAGAAGTATTTGCATGCATATCAGCTTGAAGAGGAAACTCAGCACCATGTCAAAGACCCGGCCTGGAGAAAGCCCACCTTTTCCTCATTACAGTACTAATGCTTCTCTCAGCCTACCTCACCACCACAAATCAGCTGTGTCAGCTTGGCCCCTTCTTGCAGTCTCAGGAGATGATCCAGAGGAAGCGATGCTGAGTTTTCTCTCTCTACTGTGCACACAACTTGCCAGTTTTCATATCTCCCTTTGTGTCGCTTACTGAATGCAGGAAATAACAAAGAATGGCATGTGTAAACTGTATTTTTCTCCCCAGCTGGCAATGAGAAGCTGGAGATGGGCAGGAAGCAACTAAAGCCTGTTTAAATTCCCTTTGTACTCATTTCCTTCTAAAAGGGCCCCTCTCTTTCCTGTGACTTGTACTTCTTGTTGAGTATCTAGAGACTTTGCTGCTGTGATCCATTCTTTAGTATTGGGGTGGCTGACTTTTGGTCTTCCTCCATGTTGCTGGACTACAATTCCTATCATCCTGCTGACCCTTCACTATGCAGGATGGAGCGTGTTCTGCCAAGGGGCAGGGTTCTCCTTTTTTTGAATCTGGATCCAATAAAACACACAGATGGAAGAAGAACACAAAAAAAGTATGCTTTAATTTTCTAGATACAATCAGACAAACGTAGCGTACCTGACCAACGCCCAAACACAAATCTCCTCCTCTTCTGCCGCCCGGGGCTTCAAGAGAGCAGCGGGAGAGATCCCTCACACCAGAAACCCCACAGCACCCAAGACCTAGTCTGTGGCGAAGCCCCAATCTGTCCCCTCCATTCCCTTGCTTATATAGCCGACTTAAGTTTGATTGTTTTCACCTGGCCATCAGGCACCATTCCCGAATGGTCAGGGAATCAGGCACCTGAGTGTGGCTTGGCCAAGGTCATTGGCAGCTGAAGGTGTTCTCGACTAATTGCATCCTCCTCACAAGCAACCTTACTTTGCCAATTAGAGGAGGAAAAGGGAATAGGACATGCAACCCGACTCCTCGTGATTACAAAGATCTTCCGCGAGTTTCCACTACACTCCACCCCTTAACATATCCTATTTCCTTTTCATCCTCGGTGTCATTTGATTGAGTATAGCCCACATAGGTTGCACCTTTGCATACAGCTGCTTAATTTTAACAAACAAAAAACAAGTGAAGATCATGGAAATACATATAATCACCAAAACAATGATAACCGGATGCAAGGCCAGGTTCAAAATATTGGTCATGGTGGGACTCCATCCAGAGAATATGTCCCACCAATGATGCACAGTGAGATCCCCAACATCTCGCATCACTCGCACTAACTCTGCTCCCTCATGTTTAATTTTTAACATCATTCCTTTAATCAAATTTACAAAGAAAAAACTATACTCATGGCTATCTATATGATCCCCCCTCAATCTGTCCTCCGGAATCTTTATCCCGCCAACTCCCCTGCGTTATCCGTTGTATTCCATGTGATGGACCATGACAGCGTAAAATTATCATACGTCCATGGGATGGAGAAGTACAGTCGTTTGCCAGACATCATCCATGTCCCCTGTCCAGTCACATTCATACATCTGCCATGGATGCCGGGGAGCCATCGCCTTTGAGACAGAGCTGGTTGTTCACACAGCAGCAGCGTAGTCGTGTTCAACTCAGGAGGATTTGATTGATCATAGATGTGCGCACAGAGGCAGACTATTACCCACCACCACCAATTCATGGTGTCCTAGAAGCATATAATAAGAAAATTATTATGGCGTATTACAAAGAAATAGGAGAGTCATTATTCTCGCCGCTTCAGCTTGGCTGCATCTAAACATATGGGTGCAGTAGCATTTGCCAGAAGCACCCAGTAGGTGGCCCCAGGTCCCTTACTAACAATCTCTCCAGGTCTGTTTGGCTGATCGGGGTATACCACCCATACCTTCTGTCCAGAGGTGAGAGTGGTATCTGTAGATCCAAACTCTCCTCTCCTCCTGACAGTAGATGGAGGTGGACCTGGTGCTTCCTGAATATCGGGTACACTGATACGCTCGCAAATGAGTTGCGCTATTCGTTGTCCTGTTAGCAGAGATGCATCTTGAGTGCTGACATTATGGAGGAGCACCTTTACTTCTCCTTGGTAGTCGGCGTCCACCACCCCTCCTAAAACCTGCAAGCCTTTTAAGGCTAGGCTGGATCGAGGTGCGATGCGCCCATAGGTTCCATGGGGAACGGTGACCCCAATCCCCAAGGGTACTAGTACCTGCCCTCCGGCTGGTACCACCACATCCTTAGGGGTTATGAGGTCAGCCCCAGCACTATCGGGCGTCGCTCGGAGGGGTGGCTGGCCATAAGGTTGGAGTTTCCAGACCTTTAGGTACTCCACTGGTGCTGGCGCTGGCAAACTTATCATTCGTTGCAATGGTGTTTGGCCAGCGCATAGTGGACGGCTATTTAGTTCAAATTCCGCCTGATCTAGAACTTTACCCCACCCCTTCAGGGTATGGGTGGGGGTCAACTGTTTAAGCTTTTGCTTTAGTAACCCATTTAGCCGTTCTACCAACCCAGAAGCCTGTGGGTGGTGAGGAATATGATATATCCACTGGATATTCCATTCATTTGCCCAATCTTTTACCTCTCCCCCTGCAAAATGACTCCCATTGTCACTCTGTACCTGAAGGGGCGCTCCATACCTCCGTATTAACATCTCCAACCCCTTTATGGTGTTCTGCTGGTTCGCTCGTGCGCAGGGGTAAGTCAAAAGATACCCTGAAAAGGTGTCTACCATGGTTAATGCATACTGCCAACGTCCACATTTGGGTAAGGGTCCTATATAATCAATCTGCCATATTTGCCCAGGACCACCTCCCCGATGTAATTTTCCCATGGGTGTCTTAGACAGAGGCATCTGTCTCACCTGGGAGCACACTTGACAATTAGCAACCACTGTGGCAGCGGCACTCACTGAACATGGAATGCCTCTCTTGATGGCCCATTCTTTGGTGGCTTTGGCCCCCAGATGCCCTGCCTTGACATGCGCCCAGCGTGCTAATACCAATAACTCTTCGTCTTCGTCTTCTGGAGTAGCTGTCCGTACTCTTGCTAACCGATCAGCAGCCTGATTGTACAGGGCAACAGGTGTCCCTGTTGTATGTCCATCTACATGTCCAATGTGCATTTGTACTTTTGAGAGCATTTGATCCAGTTTTATCCAGAGGTCCTGCCCCCACAATGGTCGGTTGTGGATGCAAAAGCCATCCTGTTTCCACTTTGGAAACCATACAGTCAGCCCTTTAAACACAGCCCAAGAATCAGTATAGATATATACAACATCCCCTCCTTGCTCAATTGCATGTTCCATGACCATTAATACAGCCATTAACTCAGCATATTGGCTGGACTTCCCTTTTCCTCCTCTGGTCAGAGTAATTTGTTTTCGAGGATTTAAAGCGGCGGCACGCCAGACTCGCTCATTTCCCTGGTAACGGGCGGAGCCATCGGTGAACCAGACTTCATCATGAGTAACCTGCTCATACGGGGGAGCTTCCTGTGCTGGGGGATCTTTAAGTTCTAAGCTAGGAATTTCTTGGATTTCTTCCCCTGTAGGAGTCACAGCCAACACTTGCTCCTGCAGTGCGCTCACCCCATGAGAACCAGGTCTAGCTCTTTCTGCAATATACCACTTCCACTTTATAAGGGAAGATTGTTGAGCTCTCCCTACCCTGGGACTGGTAGAATCATCATTCACCCAAGCCATGATAGGAATGGCTGGTCGTAATACAACAGGGTCGGATCCAGTTAGCCTAGCAGTTTCAACCAAGGCCCAATAGCATGCTAAAAGCTGCTTTTCAAAAGGGGTGTACTGAACCGTGGGCAATTTACGAGACCAAAATCCTAGGGGGACGCGCTTCCCCTGCAGGCTTTTCTGCCACAAGCTCCAGACTGCAACTTCCTTATTTGCAGAGACTTGTAACTCAAATGGTTGCCCTTTAAGGTAAGGACCTAAAGGCATAGCAGCTGCCACGGCCGCTTTGGCATCAGACAGAGCTTTCTCCTGCAGCTCCCCCCATTCAAACTGAGCCTTCTTTCGTGTCACGTTATACACGGGTCTTAGTATCTGGGCTAGATGTGGTATATGCTGTCTCCAGTACCCCATCAGTCCTACCAGCCGCTGGGCTTCGGTTTTGGACGTAGGAGCCTGGAGGGTAGCGATTACATTCAGAACTTTTTCAGGGATATGCCTCACTGGTCCAGCCCACACCACCCCTAGGAATTGTACCTGCTGAGCAGGGCCCTGAATTTTCTTGGGGTTGATCTCCCACCCTCGGGACCGCATATGGTCAATCACTGTTATTAACCCTTGCTGCACATCTTCTTCCGTGGGTCCCGAGATAAAGACATCATCGATGTAGTGGGCTAAAAACAGGGCTAGGCTCAGTGTAATCTGCTGCAGGTCCCTAGCCACTAGCCCATGACATAAGGTGGGACTATGCAGATACCCTTGCGGTAAGACTTGGAAAGTATACTGTCTTCCCTCCCATGTAAAAGCAAACTGATCTTGCGATTCTGCATCAATTGGGATAGAGAAGAAGGCATTTGCTAAGTCAATTACCGCATGCCACACCCCGGCGTTCTTCTCAATATGTTCTAACAAAGTTACCATATCAGGTACAGCTACGGCCAGGGGCGGGGCATGTTTGTTCAGTTGACGATAATCTACCGTCATCCTCCATGTACCGTCAGGCTTTTTCACTGGCCACACGGGGGCGTTAAAGGGAGATGCAGCCGGCCTTAATATCCCCACCTCAAGGAGCCCTTGGATTGTACGAGATATTTCTTCATGGCCACCTGGAAGCCGATATTGTTTAACATTTACAGGCTTGGCAGGTGGTGGTATCTTGAGTGGGGTCCACTTGGCCCTACCTACTGTGATTGCTCTGACCCCAAAAACGTATCTTCCTAGCGGGGTATAAAACTCCCGACCTTGCAACAGGTCTATCCCAATGATGTACTCTGGTACATGGGATATGTAGACTCTTGCCCAAAAGGGGAGCGAATCCCCCAAAGCCACACGCAGTCTTACTCGGGTGGTGAGTTCTTCCCCATCCCCATACGCGTTAATATATACAATCTCTCCCTTATGTTTTGCTGGATTACCATATATCAGAGTGACCTCAGCTCCAGTATCCATGAGAGCTAACACTCGCTGCACATTTGCTTTGGACCAATGAATGGTTAAGGGAATGTGTGGGCGCGGGTCCCCAGGGATAGCCGTCTTTATTGGCCTCACCGCTGGAGCCCTGCCACACCCCTATCCAGTAGGTTGGGGTATTTCCCACCTATGTTCTGACAAAGAGGGGTACAGTGACTCCGGGGGTGGGGCAGTCGGCGTAACCGTGCCCCTGACCCGGGGGCCAGTCCCCTCCTTTTTAATTTTCCCTGCACATTTTTGCTTCCACAAGTTGTACATTTCTGCAGTGGGAATGCCATCTATATCTTCCTTGCGAACCCCTGCTTCCAATAATTCCAAAAACATCTGCTTCCTCGTCACCTTAGGGGTGGAGGATGTTTTATCTGTCCTGGTGAAGGACTTCTTATCAGTCCCTGACTTTCCCTTCTCCTGTGCTATTCGGGCGCGGGGTTTAGCGACATTTTCTCTCTCTGCCTCCCCTAATTGTCCTATCAAGAGAGCAACTTCACCAACAGGTCTCCCTTGGGCGGGGCCCAGCAGCGCTAACAATGGGCCACGCATATGTGAAGGTGCGCCCTTTAACAGCCGCGCCCTCATGCCGGCAGTGAGACGCTGACTCTCTGGTCCCTGGAACCCTTGCTGATAGATCCCAGCCTGCAAAGCCATGCCACGCAGCTGTTCTATGGCTTCCTCAATGGTTTGCCAGGGGCCTGGCTGTTCTTCCCAATCCATTGGGGCGGGGTATCTGGCGTATACAGCCTCTACACACCACTGAAATAGGGAACCTGTTGCACCCAAATTAGGCATGCGCAAAAACTGATTAACCAATGTATCACGAGATAGGGTCCCCAATTTTACCAACTCCTCCCCCGTCAAGTAAAGACTGGTAGTTCCCTGGTCCCACAACCTAACCAGCCATTGGCTCAACCCCTCCCCGGGTTTTTGCCTGTTTGTCTTTGCCATTTCCGCCAACTCCTGCTGAGTGTAATCCCGTACTATCCGGGTGGCCTGGGCCGCTTGTGGGTTACCTGGCGGCCCCTTACTCTTGTTGGTCACTAGAGGACGTGCCTCAGCAACCCATTCCTCTTCATTCCCCTCATCTTCTCCCTCTGTCCATTCTGACTCCTCATCACTAGAATCCCAAATGTCCCCACTCCATGTCTTGGGGTCCCATTCCCGGGAAGCAATGAGGGCTCTAACCTTCCGAGGGTTAGGGATACACTTCTTTCTTACCCGCTTTGGGTGTTTCATTTTAGCGAAGCGAATAGCCATAGTGGCAGCCCGCTCCTTAGCCAGTTCTTCCCTCCCCCGAGCGCTTTCTAGCACCTCCTTAAGAATTGCCTGCTGGTCCTTTAAAGCAGCGATGTCCTCTAATTGCTGCTGTACCTTCCTCTGAGAGGCTTCTAATTGCTCCCAAACACTCCGGAGCGCAGTGAGTAGGACCCATCCAAGCCCCCCCACTGTCTTCTGCCCCGCACCTTTCTCTATCCCCATTAGCTGCAAACACTTAGACACAGCCATAGGGGTAGCACCTCCAAACCCAGCCATCTCAGCATCCCATGACACTGGTGGGGTCAACTGGTTCAAAATTTGAGCCACTGGTGCCCAAGCACTAGTGCTGGGCCAACCAGGGATATGGCTCTGGCCATCCTCCTGCCTAGGGCTTTTCTTCTTCCACCAGGGCATTGTCTCCAGATCCTGCTCACAGCGCCAAATGTTCTGCCAAGGGGCAGGGTTCTCCTTTTTTTGAATCTGGATCCAATAAAACACACAGATGGAAGAAGAACACAAAAAAGTATGCTTTAATTTTCTAGATACAATCAGACAAACGTAGCGTACCTGACCAACGCCCAAACACAAATCTCCTCCTCTTCTGCCGCCCGGGGCTTCAAGAGAGCAGCGGGAGAGATCCCTCACACCAGAAACCCCACAGCACCCAAGACCTAGTCTGTGGCGAAGCCCCAATCTGTCCCCTCCATTCCCTTGCTTATATAGCCGACTTAAGTTTGATTGTTTTCACCTGGCCATCAGGCACCATTCCCGAATGGTCAGGGAATCAGGCACCTGAGTGTGGCTTGGCCAAGGTCATTGGCAGCTGAAGGTGTTCTCGACTAATTGCATCCTCCTCACAAGCAACCTTACTTTGCCAATTAGAGGAGGAAAAGGGAATAGGACATGCAACCCGACTCCTCGTGATTACAAAGATCTTCCGCGAGTTTCCACTACAGAGCGTCTCTACAACAGGGTAAAAAATACCTCACCTTTAACTTCACTGGTCAGTTCTTTTTACTTACCAAAAAAAATCAAAGAAGAGCTTTTGTTCTTTACTTTTGTATCTAGTAAAGACTGAATGGGACTCTTGAGAAGGTGCTGAACCTCAACTTTACAGTTTCAGTTTCTCTCTACTGCTGGATTCAAATTTTTAATCGTTAGCCCCCCCCCCCCCCCCGGAACCAAAGCTGTGTATTAGTAAATAATCCAACTCTCCTCACTTTCTTTTGTTGTCTACAGCTTTCTGCTCTTTTTGTATGGTTCATCTGAAGGACAAAGGGAACCCTGCTGCATCAGGCCAAAGGTCTATCTATTCTAGCATTCTCTTACCACAGTTGGCCAACCAGATGCCTTTTATGTTCTGGCTCTCAGGTCCTTAACCTGCACAACCCAAGCCTGCGCCAACACGCAGTGGTCGAACACATGTATTGCATGCAAACGTCATCTCCAGATTCCTGGAGGGCCATTGCCAGTTAGCATAGACCAGCCTTCACCAATTGGATGTTTTAGTTTAAAAACGCCATCAGCCCTAACCAGAGCGTTGTGAAGTCAAGCAGCTAAATTGACTTCTGGCCTGATTAGAAGGCAGCTTCATCTGCTTCAAACAGAAGGTATGGATGTTTGCTCCCTGATCAAACCTAGACTTTCTAGAGTTGAAATGGTCTGCCCCGTTACTTTATAGTGGCTTTGCCTACGCTATTGCTTAGTGACAGTTCAGATCCTAAGGAGAGCTTGTAGTCTGTGGTGTATTACCAATGCTATGCACATTTCCGGAGTCTGCAGATGTTGCAAATGTGTGGTTTGAGTCACTCTCTGTGTGTGGCCTATGACTGACTATAGAAACTGCCCCCCATGTGTTCAGAGCCAGCATGGCTAATGGTCAAGAACGATGGGGGTTGTAGTCTAACAATATCTGAGGAGCCACAGGCGTCCAATCTCTGGTTTAGAATGTCAGAAAAATATTTACGCTGCCATAATTTCACCCTGTGGTTCTTATAATCATTGCAGACTAATTCTGCAAATTGAGATCTGTAGAGCAAAGTATATATTGCACTTCATTCTCTGTAGGAAAATGTGTGGGTGGTTAAGTCTAGGATTCTATACCACCCCTACCCCTTCCAGACAATGTTTTTGCAGGCTGAGTCTGAGTCAGTTACCTTACTCTTTCCTTTGAATTTCAGATCAGCCAAGTCTTGGGCAATGAAATCAAGTTTGCTGTGAAGGAACCCTTAGGGCTCAGGTAAGTTTGCTGGCAGAATCTCTGTGCTCAGACTACTAGCCAAGGGCAAAATGAGCTGAAGGATGGGCTGCAATATTGCCACTGAACTTCTGCATGTAAGCTGTTTCTTCATTGTTGTTAATGGCTTTAAGAATAGCAGAGACTTGAGTGGAGAATTTTTCCAACTTGGTGTGAAGTATATTAGGCTGTTGCATTTGGCACATATCTCTTTGCACCATGGATTTTAAAGGTATGGGGGCCACCTGTGCAATTTCCAGGAGGAGCAGGCAGCTACCAGTATAAGATGCGGGAGGCAAATGCTTATGTTTTACCAAAGCAGTACTGTGCCCCTCACCTGAGTTTTTTGTGTGCCAGGTATTAACCAACTGAGCAGTTCTTCATGAAGTTCACTTGGAAACTCAGGATATTGCTCTGTTTAGTGCATCTCAGTACTGGATTTTGAGTGCTGCCACAGTAACTTTTAAAGATGAATGCTTTGGCACATGGGAGAATGGCTGTAAGGAAAAGGGGTTCAGAAGAGGGAATAGAACTTCCTAGTTCTGCTTATGGGTGCAAGAGCCCTCTTACAATAAATTGTGGGCTTCTAGAGAGCAGTTTCTGGAAGAACATACTTCTTGCAATTGCAGTGATGTCCTAGCTTAGAATATTTGATGCAGATTTTAGGCATCTGTGAGCAGTTTTAAAGGACACTAAATTGAGGGCCTGTGGGAAAAGTAAGCCATCTCTTTCCTGCAAGCAGAGGGACAGTTGGGGTGGTGCTTCCAGATGTGATCCATACCTACATTTGTAGCTGTCCAAATGGAGAAGGCCTGTCTGAATAGAGCCTATAGAAACCCTAATTGTGTGTAGGTCAAAGTTGCAGAGTTGTGCTTGAAAAGCTGGGGAGTTTTTGCTTATGCGCCTAGGATATTTTGCACCTCCCGTTCTCATGAGCAACCCTCACATGGATGTTGGCCCACAGGGCCAGATCAGCACTCTCAAGAATGTTACTGTTTGAGCTACTCTGGCATAAAATAAAATTGTAAAAAAGCAGTGTAAGAAAAGCCTTTCCCAAACCTGGCCACCCAGATGTTGTTGGTCAGTGACCCCCAGCTGGCATAGGCAATGGTTAGGGAATCCCAACAGCATCTAAGGAATGACAGCTGTAGAGAAAGGGGTCCTGAATTGCAAAGCTAACTAAGCTGTGAAGATTAAGAGCAGGCAAAAATGCCTCTGTTCATAAAATGCCACCCACAGTAGCCATAGTATGTGTAATTGCTTGCAATGTTCTGCACATGAGTTGAGAGTCAAAGCATTGTTATTATTATTATCATTATTATTATTATTAATGTTGGCATCATTCTGGCCTTTTCCTCTTGAAATAGATCCACCCGATGGAGGAACTTTGCTAATGGGCCTGGCATTGAAGCTAAAAATAATTGTAACGAACAATCTAATCTTCACTAATTAACTGGCATACGACTACTCTCAAAAGTGTATCTCTCCCAACCACCAAAGACCTTGCCATAGTCTTGAGTGATAGACAATCATTTCACAGCCAGGACACAAGGCCTTTCTTTTTATGAGGGCACAGTCAATCTCCTGCCCCTCTCAATGGGTTATGCCAACATTTGCAGCCTTTGCGAATGTTATGAAATTGTTTAAGACAACTGCAGTCATTCCGCCCCCGCCCCCCACCTCCCGTTTATTTTTACAAACTCTTTGTTTCTAACTTCAGTCAACAGAGATGATCTTAATTCATGATTGGGAAACCCTTCCAGCAAGGCCATTGCCGTCCAACATCATCTGGAGGGCCACAGGTCATTCCTTCCCCCCCATTCCTGTCCTTAGAGAAACAAAAGTGGCCACTTTGTATATAAAACTGACTGAGGGAGAATGTTGTCTTTAGACTGCTAAAAGCTTACACGTTCCCATTTGACCTTCCTTGCAGGGTTTGGCAGTTTGTGACAGCTGTCATGTTTTCCGGGGTTGCCATCATGGTAAGTGACCTGCTCTAAAGTGGAGTCTCAAGTTGAGCTGGGATGGGAATTTGGTTCAATTTTACATTGTACAGTCATACCTCGGGTTGTGTTTGCTGCGGGATATGAACGTGCCGAACCTGGAAGTACCGGAACAGGTTACTTCCATCACTGCAGGTTACGGGCACTGCGGGTTGCGAACATTCCTCCCGCATGGATCATGTTCGCAACCCGAGCGTCCACGGTATATTTGTATGGAATGACATACAAACAAAAATGCAGCTTTCCTTTGACACTTGTAGTTTTCTGAATTTGATGTATGTATTGGGGGAAAGTGTGCATAAAAATGGATACATGAGTGAAAACAACAAAATACGTTTCAGGAAAATTGTGTGCACAAATGTGCACATTTAGGAGAAATGTGCAATGAACTGCAGACATTTTTTTTTTTGGAGGACATTAAAAAAATCACATGGTGATGCTGAAGGGTGGAGAACTGAAATGAAGATGGGGGGAAATGAGCATCTAAAATTGGCAAATTTATTCATCCTAGTCTATAAACCAGTCATACTTGGTACCCTAAAATGAGCATTTCCCTTTCTCCCCTTTCTTGCTGTAGCACCTCATTGGCCTTTACACTTGCAATGTGCTGCTCCTCTTCCTAACCAGGGCTCCAGCTTCCATCTGCATGTATTTCTTTCCCTAGCCATGCATGCTCATCTCTCCCTTCAGTTGAGGACAATTTTTCTTGAGTGAAGCAGGGTGAAGTACCGTAAGCTTTCTCTGTTGAAGTTTCTTTCTTTCCTGTAGGCTCTTGCCTTTCCTGAACAGCTCTACGATACTGTCTTTGAGGAAGAGTCGGTCAACAGCAAGACACCTATCCGTCTGTATGGAGGAGCCTTACTAAGTGAGTGCATTGTTGCTCAGCTAACCGGTTGCTCGTCTCATAATGATATCTGGATGCATGCTACAGAAGTGGGGCTGGATTTCCGGGGGTGGGGATTATGCCATGCCACTACAATACACACAGTTCACTTCCATGGAGCAGGTGTGAAATATGGTGTGACCACCAGCTCCCCTTTGAACAGGTAAAAGGCCTGATATCTCTAGAGATATTAAGATTAACTGCTGAGATGGCCAGCGACATTGGCTGAATCCACAATATTTAGACTGGCAAGGCTAGCCCTAACAATAGATAAGAGTTTGCTAACTATCTTAGTTGGCAAATACTGCAAGGGGTGGGGGGGGAGAATTGTGACAGCTGCCTGTTAAGTCCTGTGGCATGTGAAGGGGAAACCATTTTGTCCTGGTCACTACAGCAGCTGGTCACTTCAATGCTGTGGCAAAACAATGGGGTGAGAACGGTGCTCACCGCAGATTTCATAAACTTGTAGCGATTGTGACAATAAGCTGAGCTGCGATATCATGTTGTGCATCTTGTGGAGCTGGAAGAGTCGAATGATTGGCTGTGGTGGCTTTGCTCCCAAACGATAGATACCAAAAGCTATTCTGAGATGAGCACTGGAAGAGGTTGTAAAACTGTTTCTGGATTGAACCCTCTACAGTGTAGGGGGGTGTTAACAAGCACCACTGAATGCTCCTCCATAAAACAACAAACTTTATATCTAGAAAACTAGGTTTAGGGAGGAGCCAGCTAATATTTCCTTATACCCCCAAAGGCACACTCCTCCATTGCATCGTGAGACAGATGGATGCCAGCAACAGTCAGCTAGTTTTGTAAGTTTAGGGTCTTTCTCTCCCTGCCCCACCCCTGCCAATGGAGAAGCATTACCTGGCTAGCTATCTGGCTAGCTGCTTTAGGAACTATTGCAGTATCCATAGCGCCACATTCCTGTTGCTTTTCCTGGAAGATATTTTGAGACAAAGCCAGCTTGTGCTGGGCACAACTACGTAAGAAGTAAGGCAATGCATTCTTCTTATAATTGCAGGCTTGTGTCTGGTAGTCAGAGGCAATTCTAGCGCAGCTGGAAAACTATTTATTGACTTATCCTGTAAGCCTGTAGCATCACCTAGTGGTAGCAAGTGGACATGCAGCAGTTTTGCTTTCCTCGGTGACTACATTCACAGCACTCATGTAAAAAAGCACTATGCCACAATTTTAAACAGTCATGCTCTCCCCTTAAAAAAAAAAGGATTCTAAGAGCTGCTGTTTGTTAAGGGTGCTAAGACTCATATTTCCAGAGTGGTTTAACAGTCAATCCCCCTTCACAGGGAACTCTGGGAATTGTAGTTCTCTGATAGGAATAGGGCTCTCCTAACAGCTCTCAGAGCCCTGAACAAACTACAGCTCCCAGAATTATTTGTGGGAAGCTATTACTGTTTAAAGTGGCATCTTAGTCCTTTAGATGTATGGTGTGAAATGTGACCCATTTAAACCTGGACCATTTAGGCAACTTCACCTTGTAGCAAACTTTGCTTGCGTGTTCTTTGTTTTTCACCAGGGCAGCTGTATAGCCTCCCTTTCTGAGTTTCCATCTCCTAGTACTTTCCCCTCACCATACCCATCATGTTTGAGTATTTCCTCTTGCCTAGAGTTCAACAGGTAAAACACCTCTGTCTTTTAATGCATACGGAGCCAAAAAAGGGGGGCAGGAATAGTTAATGCAACTTGCTCTTCCTCAGCAGGTAGTATAGGGCATTAGCTTTGCCTTGGTACTCTTGTTTTTGGAATATACAAGCAGATTATTGCTCCCAATGAGATACAGTGTTACCTTCCCTAGACCTTTTTGCCAGGCTGCTTTTGGTTCTTGTACCTCTTCCATGAGTTGCAGAAAATGAAAGGCTGCGACAGGGCTAGAAACGTCCTGGTGAAAGTGGATGAACGCATCTGCCAGTATCATTAAGGGCGGGGAGGGTGGGGTTGGCTTCCTTTCTTTGCCTTTGGTATTGCATGTGTAGTGCTCCTATTGATGAGAGAAGGTCCTCTATGACAGGAGAGTTCAAGAGGAAAGTGTGTGTGTGTTTCTGGGTATAAAATGCACATGATCATAACAGATCATGCCAGGCAAGCTTTTAAAGAGCATATTAATGTGTTTGTATCAACAGCACTTCTTAGAAGGCTATGTCTTTCTACATGTGGCTTCAGTAGATGACACCTCCCCTTCCTTCCTTCCTTTCTTTCTTTTCTTTCTTTCTTTCTTTCTTTCTTTCTTTCTATCATCCATTTCCCCCCAATCATCTTTAGGTATCTCCCTCATCATGTGGAATGCCTTGTACACAGCTGAGAAGATCATAATGCGTTGGACTCTGCTGACAGAAGCATGTTACTTTGGAGTACAGTTCTTGGGTAAATATGCCTCTTTATGGTCACAGGCACGTGCTCTGCTTTTATCGTGGAAGGGAGACTTCGATACACGGGGTGCGGTGTCATGCTGAGGTTAATCAGGCCCAAGACACACAGGCCTTTCTTTGCAAAAGGAGAGTGCAAGCATGCAAGGACTAAACATTCAGACCAAACATGAAAGTTCAAAGCTTTTGTTCCTAAAAATCTATGATTATGAAGCTGGAATATTTCTTGTCCTTCAGAAGAGAGAAACCCTAGAAAGAGGTGGATAGAAATAGGAGTGAAGCAATAGCTCAACTTAGCACTCTAGCCTTCAGTCATAGCGCACAAAAGATGGGGTGTATTCAGACACATGCATACCAAGGACCCAGGTTAGAGATCCTGTAACAAGCAAAAACGGGGAACGGTGAATGCTGCTGACATGTGTCTCCTTGGATGTCTCTGCATTAAGACTTTTCTGAATTGCAAGCCTTTCCCCAGTTGGTTTTCTTGGTCTTCTCAGCTGTGTTATTTAGAAGTTATTTAAAACAAAAATACAATGCAAAACCAATAAAACTGTGCCATGGAAACAAAACAAATTGGGATTCACATGGAGGGAGGGGGAAGTAAGGGTGCTAAATCCAGTTTAATTGTGGAACCTAAATTTGCTGGTATGCAATTAGATTCTACTTGCCAGAGTGCAACAGAGTACAGCTTGGCCCTTGAGTGCCAAGTAAAATCTCTTTAGCTGCTTCGGTTGCATGCCTGATTTTTTAAAGGGGAAACATGTTGAAGAGATGTGTCATAGTTTGCACTCTTAAGGCTGCTGCTGCAGGGAACCCCCACCACAGAATGCCTTTCTGTGGCATCAGTAGCTCATGTGAAGTGGGATGTGTCATTCAGCAAGGTCTTAACCACTCCAGCACCCGTCTCTCACCAAAAACAAGCACCCCAGCTCTGTTTCTCTGTTAAGTTAAAGTCAAGAATGTAAGGAAGAGCCTGCTGGATTCAGCCGCTGGCATCCTGCTCTCGCAGCAGCCAACCAGATACCTTTGGGAAGCCTGCAAGCGGGGCCTGAGGGCAGCAGCACTCAGAACCAAATAGACTCTGCTTCATAGAAGCAACGAACCGCAGTTCTAACTGCAACCAAAGCATCCAGGTTCTGCTAGAGTGGGCACGAAGTGACCTTTCCCTGTTTCCTCAAGAGGTGTTCTAGAGGGCAGGCAACAGTTTTGAAAACGTGTCTTTCTTTTCTTCCAACCTGCCTTTTTGTCTCTCTTTCAGTCACCAGCATCACCCTGGTTGAGAGCGGCCGGGGGTCCACGGGAGCCACACTGCTCCTCATCAGTCGGGTCCTCTTTGTAATTATCAGCTTTTATTATTATTACCAACTTGGACGCAGACCCAAGAAAGTCTAACCTCCAGGACTGCTGAGGGCTGGTGCAGAGAGGGGCCTGTCATAATTTCTGCATTCCTTTTGCTCATTTTTGTGGGGCTTTCTTTCTTCCTTTCTTAAAACAACAACAACAACAACAACAACAACAACAACAACAACCAGACTTCCTTACGGCATGCATCAATGTATACATAAATCCAGTGCTGTTGTGGCCACCACACTGGAGGTGGAAGAGGCGAGTTCAAGATGACTCCATGGTGCCCATGGGAAGAGGCCAGGAAAACAGAGATAAGGCGGCAGATTCAGGGATGTGGGTGGGCAAGATCATCTATTTGTAGCCATTCTCCTCTGTGAATCTAGGCAGTGATACATGATCAAAATATACACTTGTGGAAACAGAGCATCATATCAAAACGGCATTCAAAGGGCAAAGAAAGTGGCACCAGCTCTGTGTACAGGGGACGGATTGGGAATCCTCTCTCTACAACTGGCAGTCTGCTGTTGGGGCTTTTGGTAGCATTCCCTTTGGTTGAAATCTGTGCTGGGGACTTGCAATAAAGGGCTCAAAAGTAAGTTCTACGGCCATATTTTCCTCATCTTCTAGGACATTGGAAGTCAGTATCCTTAAGAGATTCCTTAAGTAGTTATGTCCTTGCTATGAATGCAACCTATTCTTTAAAAAAAAGAGAGAGAGAGAGCATTTGCTGTAGTAATTTTAAGAAATGATGCCAGCTGATTTTTGAAGGAGTTTTTGTGAAAATATCAAATTTGGCTATTGCTGCCTATTTGTTTTGTGGGGTATCTTCCCCCCCCCCCCAAAAAAAACCCTACAATCACTCTTCCTGTGGGCTTATTCTGTTGGCCTTTTTAGTTCTAAATGTTACAAAAATACCTTCAGATGATTCTGGATGGAGTCTGTTAGAAAGGAAATGGGACAAGGGACCAGTAAGGAAACCGCGAGTTCACACAATCTCTTGTTTACAAAAAAATGGCAACACACAGTAATACACTTGAACAGAAGTGGGCAAGATGTGGCCCTCCAGATTATGTTGGAGCTTCAGCTGCAGCCAGCCTCTGCCAGCATGGCCAACCATGAGGGATAGTGTAAGTTGTAGTCCAGCCACATCTGGAAGGCCCAGGGGTTAGCCACTTCTGCACTATATGGTTTAATTGCTGCCAGGCACCAGCCCTTTCAATAGGAAAATACTATACTTTTGTGGGAACACATTCCTAAATTGAGTAACCAAGAAAACTGCAGGAAAAGGCCATGATAGAAAGTGGTCGCATGTACTTGCTAGACTAGTTCAATGCATATGCTGGAATGACATGTGTATTAGCTTTCCCGCCCCCACTCCCCGATTGTGGTGGTTCTTCTAGCCTTCTGTGAAATAGATTAGCAGTGCAAGAGGCTGTGTACATGATGATTCCTCTGTCACTTTCCACAGGATTATAACCCAGCTGAATTGCTTACTTTTAGCATATTGTGAGTTATGGATATGAGTCTGGGCCCAGAGGCATGTTTGCACATCAGTTGATCAATTGCCTGCTTGGTGTGAGGAAGAGGCTGCCATAGGGCTGCAAAGTCTCCTGAACTCACTGGCTGTGCCAGAGAGTGGGGTCTGTGGTGCTCTCCGTGTTTGGTGGCCTCTGCAATGTTTGCCAGTAGTGATGGGCAGCCCATCCCAAACATCTGAGGCATTCAGACTACTGGAATTTTATTCTTAACCAAAATTAAAGCAATGAATATATTTCATTGATATCTCCTGCCTCAGTCTCAGTGTGAATAATGATGTTGGAATGACTAGTGTAGTTTTGATGTTGAAGGACGTTTCTCTCAGTGTGCCAATGAATCTTTCCCAAATAGGCAAACGGACCAAAGTTTGAAATCTCTCCTTCTCTTCCCCTCACCCCCTACCCTCGTTGGGATTTCAAATATAATTGGGAAGTGTTTACCATCCTCCTACAGACCACAGTCTTATTTATTACTTTGGGCTCTGCTCTAGCTTTTCCCCATTTTTAAAGCTTTTGATAAATGCAATGAAGTTTCAAATTTCAGTCCTCCATAGATACACCTCACAGTATAGTCTTTGCATTTTGTACTCCCCTTGAACTGAGACAGGAGGAATTCTGCATTGGTTGTGGATTTAAAGGCTGTTTGCCAGGACAGGTGTGTCGAGATGGACCAGCCATTTTGAAGTGCATGCAGCGAATCTAGGACAGGTGCCTGTGTCTCCACCTTTGTGCCAGGACTGCAGTACAGTACCTACATGGGAACAGCACACACTTTACCCTTTTGAGACTGAGACAACATCTTTACACCTTCAGCAACAAGAAGAAAATGTACTGGGAAAGTCACACGAACCCTTCATGGACTGTTAGCAAAATGCACTGTCTTTTGCCTGCAGTGGTCTCCCGAAGACTTCCTTTACCTTCTTTTGGCATCAAACGTCTGCATGAACTTGGACGACCATGTGTGTTGCAGTTCGAGGCCGCATCAAGTGGGTCCTCAAAAACTATTTGAACTGAATATCCATGTTGATCATGCAAGTGTAGACTTTAGAATCCCAGGGTAATGATGCCTAGTGGTCCAGTGTGAGGTTTAACTCCACCAACCTGAGCAATTTTGTTAATGCTAGTTTTAAGTGTCACTCTCGGTTCTTTTGTCTGTATGTACACGATGTGAAATAAGTACGGTTTTCAGCAATTGCTGCCTGGCTTTGAGCATTTTGCATCAAGGAGGGGCTGGGGCTGGGCCTATTTTGAAGATGACTGGACTGCAGAAAGAGGAGCCTTTTCAGAGTTTCTTTCACCTGATGTCCAAAAATCATTAATTGAGCTGGGGGGATGGGGGGAAGGAGGAACCATAACTGCTTCTAAATTGCAACTTTTTTGTCTACTTTCTGGTCCCAGTGATTACACAATTGGCATTTGAAAAAACAAAAACAAAATCAGCAGTAAAGTCACATCTGCTTTCACTTGACCCTTTGACCAAAATTCACATTGGGATAGTCAACAAGTCACACCGATAGTGGATACCTGGCTTTGTAGGGCTGTTACCTTAGGCTTGTTCTTGTATTTGTGGCTGCAGCAGGCATGGATATGAGTTTCATACAGAATAGAAGAGGCCATTGCTCAGTAGTAGAGCACATCATTTACATGAGGCCACCTTAACACACGAGATCCTCCTGTGGAATCCTGTTGCTCATGCTGTTGTTTTTCATAGCGCATTCTACCTTCCTCCCTCATGCAACTGGCTTTGATCTCTGTTTCAGAGGAAAGCAGGCAAAGCAATCCCAGAAGTGTTAAAAGACTTTGCACACAGCAAGGCAGCTACTTAGAAGCCACTGTGACTCCCATAATGTGCTCGCTCTATCTCCCTTGAATGGTAGCAGCTCTCTCAATCTGGGATCTCCTTTAAACTCCCTTTTATTAACCTTTGTATAGCTTTGCCCTGTGAGGATTAATTTGCTGCTACTAAAGTGGGGTTTTTGTGGGTTTATTTTTTATTTTTTTGTGGGGGGCCTTTTAATTGTTTGCAGAAATGTGGTTTCACTTGCATGGTTTCCACATCTGTTCCCTGCTATTGTTCCTCTGATCAGTTGTAGCTTTAGTGCTTTTTTAAACTTGAAAGGGCTTCTACCCTACATGATCTCAGCCATGTGGGAATCATGTAGTGCCATGTCCCCAACCAACAATAGCGGGGGGGGGGGCATTTTCCCAGACAGGTGGTCAATGCTTTGCCCAATACTGGTGGGGGCTCTATTGCACAGCATGACTAGCTGGGATTCCATATTCCATACTGAAGGATGATTATCTACAGCAACAAACCCCTCCCCAATCCCCATGCTAATGCCATTAAATGCACAGGGCATTTCTTTGTCCATTCAGATGCATATCCAATTTATTTCATTCTACCTCAGTGGGTGCATCATTTGAAGTAGTATTCTCCCACCTGCTTGAACAATAGGGGTGTGCTCCTTTTTCCCTAACCCACACCTCAACAGCTGGCCCCTTTTAAAAATTCTGCACTCTTTTGCAAACAAGAGAACTAAAAAGACGTGGCTGTATGGGATTGTGGTACTTGCTCTAGTAATGTGGCTTTTAACTGCTGCTGCCATGCGGCATTTGAGGTGGATGCCAGTGGCATCAAACCTAGGTTGATAGCTAGTCTTACATTAGCAACAACAGCCTACCACTGGATGCTCAAGACAGAGGCCAAAAGCAGCTGCAGCCACATACTGCTTGCATGTCCCTGCACAAGTCTCATTTCACTATACATAAAATGCACATGGTTAGTGTTCATCCTACCTTTCTCAAAATCAAACATGACTTTGTAGCTGTGCCCACATTTTTTTTTTGAGGCATAGGTCCAAATTTAAATGGCTGATCACAGAGCCTTCGTTATGAATCCTGGACCTGAAAATTCTTTCATCTATGTGTGTATGTATGTGTATATCTATCTATCTATCTATCTATCTATCTATCTATCTATCTGTGGGAGGGAGAGGGATTCCCAATCAAATATTATTCATAATTCACCTTATACCTGTTAACACCCAGCATTCTGAATGTCTTCTGCATAGTTACTTACAGTGCAATCCTGCGACGTATCTCAGAAATAAGCCTGATGAAGCTCAACAGGACTGATGACCAGGAGCAGGTAAATAAGGAATAGCAACAGTAGCCCAGCTGCATTCCTATTACAATAGGAACAGATTAGCAAAGCAGTGCTCGCAAAGTAACAGAAGTACCAAACTATTTCCAAAGCTACGGAAGCTTTTGAGGTGATAAGTTCAGTGAATTTACACATCTTCCCCATTAGTCGGTCAGTCAGTCATCCCACCCTTTCCAATGCATTACCATGCCACTTGCCAAACAACAAAAAGTGGGTCTTTAAAAAAAGGGGGGGTGGATTTATTGCACTAGGGCAACAGAATTCTTTAATCCACTAATTGTGCAGCCCTAAAGTTCCATTATGGACTTTATTAGTTCAGTTCATTAGCTATTAAATTTGTATACCGCCCTTCAGCCGAAGAGTACTGGGCGGTTTACAACATAAAAACTACAAAGAGAAAATACATTAAAAGAGCAAAACAAACCAATAAGCCCCCTCCCACAGAGACATTTAAAAAGCCAAAGAAAGTTAATCGGCCTTAGGCTTGGTTGAAGACAAATATTGTCACCTGCTGCCTAAAGATACATAATGAAGGTGCCAAGCAAGCCTCCTTGGGGTGAGCATTCCACTGACAGGAAGCCCCCACAGAAAAGGCCCATTTCTGTGGTGCCACCCTCCAGACCTCTCATGGGGGCGGTACATGAAGGAACTCAGAAGAGGATCACATCAAGTCCAGATTGCTATATCTGGGGAGAGGTGGTCCTTGAGGTATTGTGGTCCTGTGACATTTAAAGGTTTATAGGTCAAAACCAAATAGGCCCAGAAACTAACCAACAACCAGTGCAGTCAGGCCAGGATCAGTGTAATATGCTAAAAGCATCTTATCCCAGTGAGGAACCTGACTTTAATTCCTCCTGTAACATACTGCATCTAGAGTCACCCCTGAAAATCAAAAAGGCTTCCTGAAAGTCAGCAGAGGTTTGGAAAATACTTGCATTTTTCATGATTGACATAGACCCTCCTAGCTAGAACTAGTGTTCGCTGTTTGGGCTTTAGGGAAAAAAACAATGTCACAAGGTTTTATCACTCCTGTGAGAAAGATAGCAGGTGTGTTTTTTAAAATGTAAAAAGTGAAGCCATTTTTGGTATCATAGTGTCTTTATTTTTGTCTTTTTATTTTCCTAAGAAATGCACATAGAAACTGTGCAGAATTGCTTCTGCGTAGTGTTCTGTTTTATGTTACAAAAACCCTTTCAATATAAAAAAGCATTACAATAGGGAATACAAGTTAAATTAGCTCTAGGTTTCTAATAAAAGGAACATTTAAAATAGATTTCAACATTTACTTCAAGTGGCCCATTTTCCAGGCACTTGCAACAGTGACAACAGATTGGGGGGGGGGGGACTGAGTGGATCTAGGTTCACAAAAACAGATTACAGACACAAACTTGAGGGTGAAGCTCTCTCTCTTTTTGCAAGTTCCATTTCAAAGCTTGGGAGTTGTGCAATACCTCAACTGCTCACAGTCATTTCAGTGGGACTTGGCTTGAGAGCTTTATGCTGGAGTGCTTCCCTACCTCTGAAACAGCTAGATGGACACAGCCAGTGCTGGTCTCTACTTGCACAGCACTGGGAATCCAGTGTTAGGCTTTCAATTTCTTGGAAGTTCATGTTTCAAATGGGAAGTTAATTAACTTCCAAGTATTCAGCAATTATGTGGACTAGGGTGACTAGGTTAGTCCCCTAAATGTTTACTGCTACATCCTTCCTGAAGCCCGGGAAGCTTCTGCACAGCTTAGGGAGGACGGTGTGAGGCTCACGGTGAAATCAGGACATCGATCCCTCCAATTGCTCTTGCAAGCTGGTGCCTCTGGCCTTAACCGTTCCCCTGCGAAAAATTTCACTGCACACCACTGGTATTCAGGCTCGCAGCCTAACTAACCCCCCAATGCTAAAACGAGGAAGTCAGTTACAATGGAGTTAACAGAGCTTCCGCCAAGTGTGTTTAGAGATTTGGGTAAGAGTTCTTTTCCATAACACAGCCCAGATAGCAATAAAATAACCTGCAAGAGGGGGCTGTGGCCGGGTTCCCCAGAAGCCACAAAATCAACGAGATAAAGGATTGTTCCTTTTACACCATGAAAGTGCAAATATTTTTTATTTGAAGTATCGTGTTCAAGAAAATGAACATAACACTTTCCTTACCCCTCCCCTCAAATAGTTCCTTCCCAGTGTTGGGACTCATTTATACTGACCTTTTGCCCTGTGCTTTGTAGACACAAATCTGCACTTTCAAGCTCCATGTCCCTGCACTTTTTGTTTTTCTTTGCCCTGGTTTCCCCACTCTTTATTTTGCTTCAGAACAAATGGCAATTCGGGTTTTCAGCAGATTGCTGTTTGCTCTGTTTCAGCTGTAAAGAGCAGGTTTTCACAGGGAAAGCACTGGGGGAGTGTTCTGACACAGAACTTTGAAATGCAGAGCTGTACCTAGAGAAGCAGCACAAAAGGATGAGCCCTTAGTGGTGTTCTGCAGTTGACACAGATGCCTACACTTTGGACAGATACTACTGAAGTACTAGCCGTTTAGGTACACAGGCAGGGACCATCTCAGCAACAGTTTCCACAATGTTCTGAAGCTGGCTGTGTTATCTTTACCAAAAACAACAGCTATGCACATGGCTGCTTTAAAGAAACAGGGAAGATGAAGCAGGTAGATGGAAACTGAAGAAAGCAGGCAAGAGAAAACCAAATGCTAGTGAGAGATAGAAAAGGTCTCCTACAAGGGAGAACACAGGCCACAGCAATGGAATTTTTGAAAGAGGACAGTGATGTCAGGAACCTAGACTCCCAAGTTGCCATCAGCTCTCTGCAGGTGTCCTTGAGCTCATTGACAGAGAGGCTGTGGGGTTGTGCAAGTTGTCACCTTCATCCCAAACTTCTTTCCACAGTGAGCAAATAACTCTATAGCAGGGATTGTAAGCATGTTCAGTTGAACATTCAGCCCTCTTGGTGATTAGGAATGTTGAAAACACACCATTCCAGAGGGTAGGGAGGACTGCAAAAGGTGTTCAGCGAAACATGCTCACAACCTCCTCTTCAGACCCAAGTGAGAGGTCAGGAGCAGTGGAGTCGCCCACTTGGCACTGCACCCTCTTCCTGGGTATAGCTTAAGAAGTTTGCAACTTGTCTGCCATGATTGCCATTTAAAGTGTGGCCATGCTCACGTTAAACATCAGAGGAGACAAATCCTTAAAGGGTTTCTGGGTAGCTGGTGCCAGCTGGAGCGAAACAGCACTGTAACATCCATTTTTTCAGTTGTGCTGCACATTTCCCTCACTCTACAACTTGCAGAACTTAACTAAATTCAAATGAAAACCATACCTTTTATGGGAGAGATTGTCAAGGATCACACGAAGATTCAAGTCAGCATTTGAAGTCATTTGTTAGGCAGAGATTCATTATATATTTTTAAAAGCATTTTCTCATTGCTTGCCTCAAGTGGGGCAAGCTCCACTGTTTCTGAGATAAATGTTCATTGATGTGCTTCCCAGTATACCTCACTAGTTGCCTTTCTCAAACTCTCATGCCATATGGTATCACCATATCCCAGTCCTTTTGCCAGTTGCCTACTGCTGCTTCTGGGTGCCGCATATATTTCTTTGCCAGTTTGTGTCTCCATAAGCTACTTGTTCAGCATATTGCTTTCATTATGGTCTTAACAACTCACCAGCATCTCTAGCAGCAAAGATGGGAGAGATTCAGGTCAGAGCATATGCCATTCCATTTAGGTTTTTCTTAACTCATGGGAAGTACTGAGTGAGAATTGCTCAGAACATAAGCAATGTACAAGAGTCACAAATGAAACTGTGCAAAGGACAACTGCAAAGGTTTCTCACTGCTTTCATTGCAGTTTGGGAGGTTTTTTTTTTCTTCCACACAGCTGAAAGGCACACACTGAAACATGAAGACAACAAGCTAATCAGTTGCTACAAAAGGCCAAACTAGGCAACATAATTTGCACGCAACATAGTGGTGACAAAACATTCAAAAGCTTTAAAAACAAAACAAATAATTATCTCTCCTTAAGGGAGACAGCACCAACAATTACAGATGAGAACACTTTTTTTAAAAATTAAGAAACGGTGAGGGAGTCTGCTGTAGAACTGCCTTAGTCTCTCCCCCCCCCCTCACAGGATACTGAACAGAAAATCCATTATGACAAAGTAAAGGTATGCACTAAACTTCTGATTTCATTCCATCCTCCTCCTGGACTTGAAAAGGATGCCTCTTCTGCTATTGTCCAACACAGCAGGCTCAGCTCCTCCGGTTTCCAGGTGAAGGAATCTATCAATTCCTTGTGACACAAGAAAGCTTGAAGCATCTTGATATTTCAGGTGATAGTTTTCTGCCCATCTTGACTGAGGACTGTTGTTTAACTTGCCTGACTTGTATACGTCATAATGCTTTGGCTGAGCAGTTCCCTTTGGATGCTGAATCCAGATCCTACTTAAATTTTTTGGGAGGGGGGAGATCCTTACTTTCTCACCAATTGATGTAGCACAATCATGTTAAAGGTGTGAGTCCCACGTGGCATCCTGCTTCATGGAGATCACCAGAACTCACACCCTTCCGGTCTTGTAGGCCCCTAGTGCAACCCAGTGTGTGTAGCTTCTGATGAATGACGGTCCTGGGAAACGACAACATAGTGCACAGCACCTCAAAGTTCCAGCCCCTGAAGTACAATCCTTTTGGTCATTCATATATTACAGTCCTTCCCCCCCCTGCACTTTGTTAGCCAAAAAACAAAAGTTCATCTTCTCTCTTTCCTTTCTTCAAAGCGTGTAGTCGGAATATGCTCAGCTGGTCACGGAAAGCTTTCTACTGGATCCCCCGAAAGAGGCACATGGCAAAGATCATGGCAAACAGCTGAGAAGTTAGAAATGAGACAAAACAGCCCGTTAAAATAGAAAGACTTGACCAGTCTCAGCTGTGGTCCAGCTTTCAAAGCAAGCACAGCACCAAACAAGCTTGAAGGGCACAAAGTCAAATATGCTTTGGGCCCCAAAAGAGCCCCCTAACTAGGGAATTCTGAACACAACACAGATGTGTACACATGTAACATTAAGCCAAGCTGTAGGGTTTGTTTGAACTAAGGTACACTTGCAGTTTAAGTGCACCTGCTCGGCTTCCCTAGCTGGAAAAAGGGACAAGCTATGGAACAGTTGGCTTAGTGTTGCATCTAAAGCTGTGCATGCGATTTCTCTGCCTCCAAACCAACCATAAACAAACTAGGTTTGTTCTTGACTTCCCAACCATGGTTTGTTTGGGGGAAACAAACCATGGGACATTAGCATGGTTGCAATGCTAATTCAGCCGGTCTGTGGTTGATTTCCCAATTATCTAATGGAGGAATTAAGTGAGATTATTCAAGCTGTAAGCCACTCAGAGTGGCTGGGGAAACCCAGGCAGATGGGTGGGGTATGATGATGAAATAATAATAATAATAATAATAATAATAATAATAATAATAATAATGTTGTGTGTGTCAGCACATTGCTTAGCATATGGAATTTAAAGCAAACCATGGAACTTGGCTTTAGCATTATATGCAAGCAGTCAATATCCTTTTATTGTTCTGTTGAACTATACAGCATTGGCCAATATCACTGGCTTATAAAAAAATATACATTTAAAAGCCCTCTTTGCTGGCATACTATCAAACATATGAATAACTTTCAAAATTAATCATTAAATATATCTATTTTGATTTTACAATTTCAGATAAATAAAACCCCTTGAATTCATTTTAGATGTGAATTAAGAATGAGCAAGTTCGTCATGTCTGATGCATCCATTGTTTACACTATGCCCAACAGCAGAGGGCAGTATCTGATTATATTTTCGCCCTTCAAATAAATTCTTCCACTTTTAAACTACTACAGATAATATACACCTAAATTAGACAGGAAGATGCGGTGGGAAGCTACAAAAAGGAAACCACATGATTTATGGTGTTTAGCATAACAACTCAAACTGCTTTGAGGTTTAATTTACAATTAAAAGGTATGCAAATTCTATTAAAAAGTAATGAAACCTTCCACTATACCTCAATGGCTAATACGCCAATGGCAAGAGCTCCTGCAAGGTACACGTACGTCTCAAAAGAGTTAAGTATCACAGTGTAGCAGCCCTAGGAAGAAAGAAACTGCCATAAACAAAACACACAGCCAAAGTGTTTCAGGGGTCATTTTTGATGACCTAGTAAGACATGAAATGACAGGTCCCTATTCAAGCATCCGTGGAGGAAGGAGCATCCATTAAAAGTTTATTTTGACAGCACAGCCCATAGGGACACAAAAGCTGATCAGCTAAGCATAATCCAGGAGTTACAGCAAGGATGACAGAAATATAACTACAGAGACCCAATTTGTTCTACAGGATGGATAGATATGTAAACAGATGAACAAACACATCACATTGCAAAGGAAAAGAGTTCAACAAGCTGACTTAAATTTTCTTTTTCAATCCAGCTCTGGAGATGCAAGTTCTTGAATTCCAGACACAGTCATTAATTGGTTTTAAAATACTGAATGAGTCTAGGCCAACTATTATGTGTTTTCTGAGGTGCCACCATCCTGACTTTTAGAAGACATCTGAAGGCAGCCCTGTTTAGGGAAGTTTTTAATGTTAGATGTTTTATTGTGTTTTTAATATTCTCTTGGGAGCTGCCCAGAATGGCTGGGGAAACTCAGCCAGATGGGTGGGGTATAAATAAATTATGATGTTGATGATGATGAAGTGGAACTGCAACATCTCCATTTTATGGCAATGAAAATCACAAAACTTGCCACCTTTAGAAGAAGTTCACGTTGTCTCTCTGGCTTGGCAAGATCTCAAGTTTTCAAACATTTTGCAAAATCTATTCCTTTTAAGGGTGCACCACCAGGGCTCTGCGGAGGTTGGGCCACCACTGTATCCACAGCCACAGCAGCAACAGCGAAACATAGGCAGGATGGCAGGGCCTGATCCCTTTGCCAGGTCTGGGCTGGTGCAGCTCTTGGCTTCAGGCCAGGCCCAATGCATGGCAGCTGCGAGACCACATTCAGCCCCGCACTCTCCCTGCCCTCAGAATGTGTAGGGACTTAACCGCTGGCCACCATTGGTGGGGGAAATGGCAGTGGGCGTCCTGCCCACCCAGCATGTTTGGCAGTAGGCTGGTTTAGCCACCAGAGTTGAGAGGAGGGACACCTCTATTCCATCCACACACCTGCCCCGCTAGACTGTGTTTGGATTGCTCTGCCTGCGTCTACTCCAGCTTGCCTTGGGTATAGTTTATAATATCAAATCAAGGTAGGTAACTTAACAAAATTACATGCCGATAATACTGAATCCTCAAGCCAATGACATCACTCTTGGTTCTGCAAGTTGCCAAGCTGTATCAACCATTCTGGGTCCCTCAATTTCCTGCCCATGTTTCCTCATGTTTTGGCACTTTACTCCAAAATAATCTCTTGTTCACCACACACCCCACACCTGCCCACAGGAATACTCATTCTCCCCTTGTACATTTTAACATGGATCACTTAGCCTCTTTGCTTCTGCTAAACTTGAGCAGCAGAGATTCTGCCTAGATGGCACTAGAAAGAAGGGAATATTCCTTGCAACTATTGGAACAAATATGCTGCCCAAAAGAGCTGGGCAGGGCCAGTTATAAGAAAAAAAACCACAGGTTTCAATTCCATATGGCAGATGGTTTGCAATTGTGAAAGCCACCACAGATCCTTGGGTTCAACTTTCTCTCCTGTTCTATAGGCACACTGTGTGATGTTGGGAAAGTTGCCATCTCTCAATCTCAGTTCCTCATCTGAAAAATGTGGGCAACAGTAAATCACATTGAAGGACTGTGGAAAGTATCATGAAAGATCGTTGAACACTTTTGTCCCACGGTGTTAATCAAAAAAGAAAGGGGGGAAGTCTACATCAGTTTTGGCACAAGTAAGATTTTTTTTAAAAGGGACTTTAAGATGGGTACTTGCACACACCACACATTTTGCCCCCAATAGTTTAAAATCCCATTTCTGTGTTGCCCTTACCTGTTGGTTTTGATACATATCATTACCCCTGAGACACTCTTCTTTGTTGTTGAATGCTCCTTTACGAGACTGGAGCTCCCGTCGGCAACAAGCTTCAGGAATGGCATCGTGTGAATACAGGGGACGAAGGTGAGGGCCAGTTTCAAAATCTTCTGGACCATTGACACCACAGCAGCCAAACTAACAGACAGGAAAGGTGATTAAATAGTTGATGCTGTCTCTCTGCAGGATAGGAGGCATCACAGAGCCCGTGAAAATAATATGAAACCTGAATGACAGAAGATGCATAGGAACCATCCATATTCAAATGGATTCAGTATGGCAGGCTGTGTGGCTTCTGCAGACATACAAACAACACACAATTCTAGATTCTCTCAAAGCTTTCCATGCTTCATTTCCCCCCTCTTTCCTCCCCACCCACCCTTTTTTAAAAAGCTTGTGACTAGCCATTAGGATTGCGAAGGTAAGCTTGAAACTGTGGGTGTAACATATGGCAAAACCTTCAAAGATCAAAGTTGGCTCAGGGGAGTTTCCAGTGCTCAGTCTTTGGTGCCCTGGATAGTTATTTGCTCTCATAATTAAGCAACACAAAGTAATTCTGCAAAATAAGCAAACATGTGCGTGTACAATCCACATGGTTTCTACTGCATAATTCAGCCTTTCTTGGTGCAGAATGTAGGTTGCCTTGACACAGAATATACACACATCTCAATATTGCTTTTAATACAGTGGAACAGCTTCCCTGGGAGTTTAAGACAGATAGAAAGGAAAACTACAAAAACCTGCCCTAACACAGAATGAAAGTGTTTTTCGTTGTTGTAATTAGTTTTATGGATAATGGCCAATGTTTTTTATCCAGTAGAATAAGACATCCTCTCCTGCCTGCCTATCTGCCCAAATCTTCCTGTAGCTGATGCTCCATTGGCACAGCCAAATGTAATGTACAGAAGGACTCTCGGTTTATTTTTAAGTAATTAAATATTGTCAGTGCCTGACTGATGGAAGGATGAGATTAATATTTGAGTATCTTCAGAACTAATGGACAAGCATTATGGTTAGTCTCCCTGTCTTCTTAATAATATAATGCTAAAATGAAAGGCATCACAACCAATTGCCACCTCAGTTGCAGAGGACTATTAGAAAAGCATTTCACATTCAGCATGATCCAGGAAGAGCAGGGGTGAGCAACCCATTGCCCTCCAGGTGTTGCTGGACTACAATTCCCATAATCCCTGACCATTAGCCATGCTGGCTGGGTCTTATGGGAATTGAAGCCCAATGATGTCTCAAGAGCCACGTTCCTTACCCCTGAAATAGGGCATGGAATCAGGCTTGATTGTAGACAATCCACCAGGCTGATGCAGCTGCACGTGTGTAAAAGAAACTAGAAATACCAACCAGCTGTTTGTGAAGAAATTGGGAGTCATTACATTTTACCACTTGGCCATTGTATCATATACCATACATATTTGTCTAGGCTTTGAAAGGCTACTTAAAGGTGACTAGTGATAATTCATTAGGGCTCAGGGTCCATCTGCAGTGATGCACTAGGCAAGCTACTACTCACTGTGATCATGACCGAGTTCCAGGTGGAAGAGAAGACATCAGAGTCATTGTTGCCTTGATAGTGCTTCTTCAGTTCCTTTGTAAAAAACTCTCTGGTCAACTGCAACATACAGAATGAAGCAAAACGAGAAATGATTCATGCCTGTTATTCAAAGTGCAGAAATATAGTGGCTAGCAGTGCTTAGATGCTGCCAGTGCTCTGAGCACATCATAGATTAACCTTACAAGATCATCTTAATTTTTGTGACTAATATGGGGTCCTAATTCCACCTGGGTCCAGGATAGCCAGCACGAGAGATGCTTGCTGATAAATTGATAGGTGATCTATATCCTTTATTCTGAGCTGGGATAGAAAAGGCAATGGCAGGAAGGGGCTTGAAGTTTACTCAAGACACTCCTGCCACCTAATAATTGAGAGAGAAGACCCCAGTTCAGTGGTGGAACTTATGATCTGCATGCAAAGGTCCCAGGTGAGGTTGGGAAAGCCTGGAGAAATACTGCACTTTTCTCATGCACTCCCATCTCTTCCTGCAAAGCCAAGAGGGAGACGTCTGTCAAGTTTCATTTCAGTTTAAAGTAATCTCAGCTTTAATGTCGCATTTGAACCAGGAGGCCCGGTCAAAACTGTAAATGAAGGTTCTTTAAAAGTACATCTGAACTAGGCAGAAGCATCCCTCCCAGCCACTCAGGAGGAGGAGAGAAAGGGGGCAAGGGTGTGAACTCTAAGCTTAGCTCAGGCTTGCCGAGCCTCATTCATGTAGTGCTACACCATGGTTTAGCACTGTGTGTGAACAACCCCAGTGTTGTCTCATTCCACTGCTTCTCCAGTTTTACAGCCAGTAATTATACTTTTAACACTGTACAAGTTCAGTGCTCATAAACTTTTGTTAATTGCATCTTCAACTGTCATGGTGAATGACAACTGCAAATAAAAACAGAAAATTGAATACCAGTTCAGGCCACTTCCCTCCTATAAAGGCTGGGAATACACTGAGAAGAATCTCAATCGAAATGATGACAATTTGCTGAAAGCTGCTTGCACATAAGAGTATCCTCCGAGGTCACTGCTAGAACCATCTTTCTAGATCCCTGTTATCGCTCATTCACAGATCCGTTTGTCCCATGAAAGCATGGACCCAAGGAGCTTTCTGCTTGACTTGTGCCTTCTAGCCATGGGTCCAAGCATTTTTGCCTTAGTCCTGCCACTTTCCCATGGCAAACTCAGTCTTTGGTGCTAAATCGGAACCAACGGCAATCTGCAGAAAACTCGTCTGATTCAGTGCTAAACCACAGGTTTTCCTGGGGGAAAGCAGCAGTTCAAAGTGTGGGTGAGCCCTTAGACATGACAGAAGTATAGCAGAACAAATTTTAACCAGGTAGGTGAAAACACATGTGCGTACACATATAGCATTCTGACGCTTCTTCAGCATTTAAGCAGAACGAACACTTAACAGTTAAGACTTAACAAGTTCTCAGTAATACAACGTGTGCTACCAACACACTGGGGGGTCATTTTACTTTTTATATTGTTTTCGCTAGAACTTTATTACTAAAATTAATGGAAATCCTGCAGACCTCACAGAACTTGCAGAGGGCTTGTTGAAGCTACACCTCCAGCAACTCCAATGTGAAGAGGCCATGTTCCCTTCGAGTGGAAATGCCTATTAGTCAGGCCGGATGGAGATTCTCCCCGGGGAAATAATGTAGCACAGTCAGGGGCCTTGGGGTTAGAAGGTGCCACTCCATGTGCTCCAGCATTGTGTTCCCCTTCCCTTCTTTTGCATAATTTACCCGCCCAGGCTCCCATCCTGCGGAGACAGCCGCCCAGACTTTTTATTGATGCTTGTCTGTTTCCTAAGTGCAGACTTTGAAACTAATATTACAGTTGGTAATAGTCCCAATTGGCTTCCTTTGACCAGTTCTGAAACAAAAGAGTCATTTGAATATAAAGTGAAACCTTTATTTTGACAGGCGTGATCCCAAAGGAAATGCTTGAGGTTTGTGTTTGTGATTTTTATGAGATTTGACCTAAAACAAAGCCCAGAGCTGGGATTGTGCTTATTAGCCAGAAAAGAAACTCCTTCCTTTCACTAGTATAACATTTTACTTTGTTCCAAGTATCTGGACAAAGGTGGGGGGGGGGAGGCAGTTAATAACATACGTCACATGGCTTATTTTCAGTGTTAAAAGAAATCCATAAAATAAAGCAGTCTAAAACCAGTAGTACTGACCATGCACTGTTTCTCTCCTTTATTAGAGGTTTGTGTTAAGTTGCAAAGGTCTCTCTATGTCCTATCCTCACTGCATAAAAATACTTGAATTAATAGATGCAGTATTCTGAAGTGATGCTGCTGCGTCTCATAACTACCTATGTCAGCATACAAATTTGGCACTCTTGGAATGTGTACTTTTATTCCCTCCAGACTGGAATGCAAACTGAGCTGAAGAAGAACTGTTTGGGGGCCCAGGGAGAAAATGGGATCCTCCGCCCACCTCCTTAACTGCCTGCTGTTGCAGCAGGGAGAAAAACCTTTCTCCCCATCTTCTCATTCCCTCCCCCTCCCCAAACTCCCCTTGTGCTCGGGATGCTCCTACATTACAGAAGGAAGGAAGGGGGTGAGGAGAGGAGAGGAGGTGATAAAGAAAGCAGGTTCTCTCCCAACTATAAGAACAGGTAAAATTTGAAATGACAAGAAAAAAAGAACTACTGCCACTCCCAATATGAACTTGACCTCAGGCGCTGAAGGGTACATCTATGCCTGTAATTGTTAAACAGCAGAAAAGTTATTCAGCAGGTATTGCTACTGCTATGAAAGCTGAAATGAATTGGGAGAAGCATCTCCCTGCCATATATATATTATTGTGAGCTTTCTGAAAGGCAACATTTGGCACATGATGTGGGGAAGGTAATTTCTCTCAAAAGGATCCAGACTGATCTAAGCAGAGTAGGAAGAATGGGTTCTTCCACAGCTACTACAAAGCTTGTTTATCTTCTTCTAATTGAGAGCACATCCACCACCTTAATATGCTGATCTTCCTAATGAGGTATTTTAGTAAGCTATGGCAGTTATTGACGAAAAGCAGCCTCCAGCTGCTACTAGATGAGCCTCACACATGACAAACAGCACCTAGCAGCAATTGTTGTAGTGCTGTCACATGTAAGAGAACAACCTTTCACATGTCTCTTACTATGGGACTTGCCCGTGACCTCTTTAGAGGAGAAAGCATCACTTTCTGTGGTGGTGAATCAACAACCACAAGTCTTCAGCCTCACCATTCATTTCGTTTTTAATAAGACTCAAGTTCTAAACTTCTAATAGCGGGTTTTGCTCTTTCACTTTGAAAACCACTTTGTCTTTAACATTGTTTTAAACCTCTAAACTGTGAGCTCTTCTCAACGGTTGCTAACTCTCCCTTGCTGGTCCCCTCCGTCTCCCTTCTCTTCTCCAACCCTCCGAGCTTTATTCAAGGGAAGGATCTTCTCCTCTAACAGCTTCAGCCATTTGAAACCGATTCCTTGCCTGTCTGCTTCACTGCTATCTGCCCTATTTCAAATCTCAGCAGATAACATCTCTCTTAAGCCTTGTTGTCGGTTCTTAATTTCTTCTTTCCCCTCTGCTATTAATTATTTACTTCTAACTATATAATTTAACCCCATATAGTTCTGTGAGAGCTTTGGACACAAGATGTTGTACAAGGAAAAGTTGTGTTGCACCATAAGGCAGACAGTGAAGCGTCTATCAATTACATCTGTCTCAAGAGGGAAACAGGCTATGCAGAGCATTAAGCATAATACCACCTCACAAGCCAATAAGATAATAAGGAAGTGCAGAGAGGCTGCATCTACACTGAACGGTGCAGCACTCAAAGAAATAATTTCTACACTTGCCAGGATATTTAATATCCTTTCACTCTGATCTGTTACTTCAGCACAACTAATTACCTTCAACTTTCTACCTCCATCACCATATTTTGGCCCGGCTGCCTCAGTAACAGTAGGCCAAAACATATTACATTACCACTTCACTCCAAATATTTATCTTAGGAAATAATTATCCACCCACTTCGTTGATTTAGCAACACCACACACTTGACACTGAACCAAAGGGATGGTGTATATGGCACACAGCTGTGTTCAAGTGGTAATTCTGGGCCAATCGGCCACCCCCGCCCTCCAAACAAACCTTCCCACCTCACAGGTTTATGCTGGTTTTTAAGGAAGCATTGTGCACCAAGATATTGTCACTAGGTCAGGGATAGCTCATGTGGTTTCCTCCAGATATTGTGAACTACTATTCCTATCAACCCCAACCACTGGCCACACTGGCTGGAGCTGATGGGAGTTGTAGTCCACAACATCTGATGGGGAAGGGCCACAGCTTTGCATGTGATAGGTTTCTGGTTCAAGCCCCAGCATCACCAGACTCCCCTGTCTGAAATTCTGGAAAGCTGCTGCCAGCCTGTATAGATTCTAAACTGTAGACGATACTGAGAAAGATGGACCAAGAGTCTTACTCTGTATGAGGTAGCTTCCTATGATCATATGCAACCTTCTGCAGTCTCTTCTCCAGGTTTCCCCTACCTGAACACAGCCTGATATGGTACCCTATTTATAGCCAAGTAAAGACCTATATTTTGGGTGGCACTGTGGTCTAAACCACAGAGCTTAGGGCTTGCCGACTGGAAGGTTGGCAGTTCGAATCCCTGCAACGGGGTGAGGTCCCGTTGTTCGGTCCCAGCTCCTGCAGTTCGAAATCACACAGTGCAAGTAGATAAATAGGTACTGCTGCGGCAGGAAGGTAAACGGCGTTACCGTGCGCTGCTCTGGTTTCAGTAGAAGATCAACCTTGCACAGAGAGGAACTGTCTAGGTCAGATAGGATGGCCTTGCTGAAGTGCGCATGAACCAACTCAGGGCTAAATGTGCTTTTGCCTTATATGTACAACAGGAAATGTTCCTTATATGGGCAAGGATGGACAAGGACAAGATTCCTGGGGTGGGAAGATGAGCCAGGGAACTGTCTATAAGAACTGTCTGAAAATTGACTAGCTTTTGTACTTGCTTGGATGTCTGAACACCGCAAGTGCCTCTGCATGCAGAAAATAAACCTTTCTCTCTCTGAAGCCAGCAGCCTCAGGTGTCTTTTCTGCTTCCATGTTTTCTCACCGGGCGCAACCATAGGAACCCATAGGGGCAAATAAGGCTTCAAAGCGAGATGAGTGCCGCAACCCCAGAATCATTCACGACTGGACTTAACTGTCAGGGGTCCTTTACCTTTACCTTTAAAGACCTATTTATATCTCTGTGCTTTACCCTCTAAGGATATGCACTTATTTGATTCTTTTATTGCTTCTGAATTATATGTTATGTATTTTTATGACACTGTGTTTTTATTATAAACTACCCTGACAATTTTATCCTAAAGGTACAGAAGAGATATATAATAGACTATACCTTTAAGAACAGAATGGGCAGCACATATCCTACTTGTCCTGCTAGCATCCCTGCTAATATAGCAGACTGGACTGGCTCAACTACAGTAGGAACACAAGATGCTACTTGGGGCAGCAATACATTTAGGGGAGTCAGTGGAGACTATGTGATCTAAGTGGTGCGTTCCATATTCCCTTGCAAAGTTGCAGAAGATGCCTTGGCCACAGTGCTAATATCAGAAAGACCAGTAAGGGTGCCCCAATAGCCACTGTAAAATGCAATGATTCTAGAATATGCTTCTCAGAATGCTCAGTGAGGCTCCTTGCAGCCATAAAGTGTCACACCCACCCAGCCAAGTATAGGCATATGTTGAAAACTTTGTGAGTTTTGAGGTCACTAGGTGGGCTGGATGCAAGAAATGAATGCAGCTTGTGCCTGAAGGATAGTTTGCACAGCCACACCCGTAGTCTATTCTTTTGGTTTCCCTTCCTTAATGCTGCAACATGCTCAAAAACACTGTACAATCACAGGAAAGCATGTCCCTATTGTTCATAGGCACACGGAAAGAAAAACATGCACACCTGGACTGGTGATACCTAAATGTGTAGCGTAACAGCTTGTTCAAGTGTGTGGTTTTCCTCTACTATGTGTGAGGTCTTCTATTTGTGCTGTTCTGAAAGAATTCAACAAATTCAGAAAACAAGAGCTGTATTGACCAGACCCCAACAGATCCCCAGGAAGTGGTCGCTATTTATAGAGCAATAGCTGTTGCCACCAAGACACAATTACGCTTTCTCCCTGCCTGTGCTACTTGAAATGGGGTATCTAAAACTCCTTACAAAGTGCAGTTCTTTCCCTTCTATTCAATTGCAGAGAACACCAGCTGAGAAGAGAGACATTATTTCTTCTAACCTTTGGACAGATATGACTCTTTCAGCACTGACTTTCTAAACCTCACTTCTTTACTTATTTTAAGGTCTTTTTTAAAATAATAATAATAATAATAATAATAATAATAATAATAATAATAAAAACAGCCTCTTTGAGAAAAATTAAACCGATGTTAAATCCTTGTTAAGTCTGCTGCAAGGTTACTCTATACTTGCTCCCTCATTAATTTCTTCTGTATAAAACACACACTACAATTAGTCCTGTCAAACCAGTAAAAGGCTTTTTAAAGAGAGAGAGAGAGAGAGAGAGAGAGAGAGAGAGAGAGAGAGAGAGAGAGATGATTGTTCTGCTTTCAACTGATTCATTAACGGGAGCAACCAACTGAAATACTACAACATATTACTACAGGTAAAGATCTTGAAGATCTTTAAAGGAAATAAAATAATTTTTTCTCTAAGTTGCAAAGCAAAGTACATATTGTTTAAGGAAATAAAAAGGTAAAGGGACCCCTGACCATCAGGTCCAGTCGTGTCCGACTCTGGGGTTGCGGCGCTCATCTCGCTCTATAGGCCGAGGGAGCCGGCGTTTGTCCGCAGACAGCTTCCGGGTCACGTGGCCAGCATGACAAAGCCACTTCTGGCGAACCAGAGCAGCGCACGGAAACACCGTTTACCTTCCCGCTGGAGCGGTCCCTATTTATCTACTTGCACTTTGATGTGCTTTCGAACTGCTAGGTGGGCAGGAGCTGGGACCGAGATACGGGAGCTCACCCCGTGGCAGGGATTCGAACTGCCGACCTTCTGATCAGCAAGTCCTAGGCTCTGTGGTTTAACCCACAGCGCCACCTGGGTCCCTGAAGGAAATAAACCCATGGAAATAGAGGTAATAACATATGTCCCTGATAGCATGGGCACCCAAACACAAGTGTCTATGCATGTTACGAACAGAAGCACACTTTCCAAGATCGTGAGCCTAGAGACATGGTGTGGCATGGGGACACTGTTTGTTGTATTAATAACAAGATGATATAAGCAATAGAATGTGAACTCCACTTTGGGGTGAAAAAGCCCCTAGGGTTCTTGTTCAACTAAATTGTTGTGCTAGCGGAAGCCAGCTCAATGATTCTCACTAGTGCAATAAGCCCCTTTCTTTCCATGTCCTCCCCAAATATGCTCTGGGGGGTCAAGAGAAACCTCAGAGCAATGCACAGCTGGAGGACAGGAGAGATTGTGGACATCAAGAGAAAACTTGCCAGATGGAACAAAGAACTGGGAATATTTGTGGGTGGGGAGTAAGTCCAAGATCCTCAGGGCTGTTCTGACAAACAATTAGAAGTATTGAATACTGGAAGTGGGTTCCAACCGCAAAATGAAATAAAGATACATATCTGAGCCCTGTTGGGGATGCAACACCACAATCTTGATTTTTTGCACAAGATCAAGCTACTGGATTTCAGACTGGAACTCATTGTGACCACTGTGTAACGTAAGTAATGTGTGCAATTCAGTTCCACAGTCCATAGAAACATAGGAAGCTGCCTTACACTGAGTCAGACCAGCAACTTTTCAGGGTTTCAAGCAGGAATGTCTACTTCTACCTAGAGATACCAAGGATTGAAACTGGGACTTTCTGTAGTTGCTTTACCACGGAGCCTTTCCAAATTTATGTGTTTAATCAGTCACATAAACCTGTAACAACAGCTTCCTAAATCTGCATATATTAAAAAAGCACCAAACTGATGGTAGAAAGCTTAGTAACAATGTTACTATGTGTCATTATTATTAGTAGCAATTATTTAGCAATTACAAAGGGTGTTAAGAAAGCAAAAAATTAGCAACAGGGAGCTGCAGAATTTGCAAAGTCCTTGAGAGAGAGATGGGCCAAAACTTGTATCTTGGAAGAAAAGAATCTAAGAGGGAGGCAGAGAGAGGGCAGAATAAAGGAACAGGAGAATGATCTCATTGGTAACACTGTGGATCATAGAGTTGATATCAGAAAGTCCGGAGAAAAATGACGAGTGACTAGAATGGAAAGTTTAATACTCACACAGGCCTTTTTCCATCTGGCCTGGGAGGACAGGGTCCTGACTGACTCCAACTACAAAAGCTGAGGTTGCTGCGCAAACTCTTAGGCTAGGGTGTTGTTTGGCAGAGGGTGTTGTGGTTGGGGGTTATCGCTGTTGATTTTTTTGTAGCCCTTGTGATTTTAGCCCTTGTGATTTATGTGGAAATGGTTTGGTTTAGTTGTGCATTTTTTTAAAAAAAATGTTTCATTTATTATGACTACTTTTGTTATGTTGTAGCTATGTATTTTTTTCATGTGGTGAGCAACCTTGAGCATGGTTTGAACTGTGGAAGGGTGGCATACAAATAAAATTATATATGCAGGTATGTATGTTTCTACATGGACAGGCAAAATCTTATGTTTTCTTGTACCTCAAGTGAAAGGTATATGTTTCAGACACACCATTATTCAAGCTCCCGCAGGGTGAACCAAAATGCCTCTTGGAAGCTTACACCGCAGCTTACTACAGAACACAATGGGCTCTTGGGGCTTGCAATGTTTTTTTAAAATCTAACCACCTACTTCCTTAAACATGGGGGAATTGAAAGCAAGCCCTGTGTTTATAGAGCATTGAGTTACACTATGCCAAAATTTCTGTCCACAGGCTCCTTTGTGCCATTCTCATTCTCACCCTATTAGTGAATACTTTGTTTTTCTGCCATTCCCATAGGTTTATTTGCTAAATGTCTCTATCTTTAGCTCTTCTTTAAAAACAAACAAACATAGAAATGAGGCGGCAGATTTGTGCCAGAAAACAGCCAAATAACAACAACAACAACAACAACAACAATTTATTATTTGTACCCCGCCCATCTGGCTGAGCTTCCCCAGCCACAAAAGCAAAGTAAAAATGTTGCAGGAAATTGAATTTGCCGAATAGAACAATGGACAAAAGCAACACAAGTTGCACCAGGGCACACCAGCTAACTTAGGCTACGTAATGTGTAAAGGTGGGTTTCCTGTGTTCACAACTACAACTAGAAAAAAAGTGAAAGCAAAAAAAGGAGAAGTATCTCATGTCTGCCTATATTGCAAGTCAACACCTACAAGAGAGTTATTAAGGAAGAGGGTGTTCCTAGGAAGCTTTGGTCATTGCTTCAAGTCTCCCCCCCAACCGAGGACCCCCCCCCCCATGTAAAAGCAAAAACCACCAACCCCTTTGTTTAGGAATGTGTGGTTGGTTTTTTTGTATTTTGTTTTGCCTCACAGAGAATTGTGGGTAAATCTGCACTCCTGAACTTGCTTGCAGCTGGATTTTGCAATTCAGTTTTGGTAAGCAGAAGGTATGCACAAAAATATGGGTTTTATGGAGAATATGCATACCTAATACATATTTTATGAGGAAAATGCATTGAAAATACATATAAGTAAAAAGTGTGTGTTTTACATAGGAAATGCATACAAATGCATACATTTCAAATGTAGATTTTTTTTGTGCATTCTTTTGGAAAAAAAACTCTCACAAATAAAGAAGGAATGGACTTGTGATAGGGCATCAGCTTAGTCCATCCCCTAGAGAAGAGGAAAATGGCAGCCTAAACATGATAGCAGTTTTGTTAAAGGAACGTGTTGTCTATCTGAGCTGATTTAAAGCTCTGTTTTCAGTACAGGTGGAAAAGCATGCATGTTACAGATTCTTCATACTGGCACAATGAAATAACTTACGATGAATTTACTTCTTTCTGTCCTGCTGTGCTATGTGCTTTTAACCTCTCAAACTGTTATTAATTTTTGTCTCTGATCTATGAAACTAAAGCTAATTCAATTTTAATGAGGATGATTTTTTATTTTTTATTTTAAAGTATGAGCCTGCATAAGCTCCTTAACTCTGGGAACCTTTGGGGAGCATGTTATCTCCTCTACACATAAACCATCTACTTGACACAAGTTTCTTTTGCTTGCATTCAACAGGTGACTGCATAATGTTCAGACCAGGAGTAATAATGGAAATAATGGTCCACTGCCACCCTAACTGATGTCAACTCAGCAAGCTTATAACCTTCTAACTTGAAGTCCACCTGAACCAAAATCTGCAGGGTGCCATGCTGACATCGTAATACTTACATTTTCTCTAAAGATAAAAGCCAGGATCGCAGCTGAGAGTTCTGCCAGGAAGATTAGCAAAATAAACATGAAGAACTGAAAGAGAGAAAAAGAAAGGCAGACAAATCACTGTATATCTACAGCAAACAGCTGGGACAGAATCTCTCAAAATAATCAAAACGATAAATCAAGCTGAGTGAGGAATTTGTCCTCGCCATGCAAAGGAAATCTACAGCTACACTGGAAGAAATCTGCCAAATCCATAGATCAACAAAACATCCAGGGACACGCCAGACTGCAAAACTGCAAGGCTTTACTTTACAAACCATTCTGCTGATCATATGGATTCACTGTTGATCATACCAACTCACTTAAAATCCCCCACTCTCTGGCCTCCCTGCCAATGCCTCCCTGCCTCCATCCCCTTTGACATAAATTTTCTGCCCCAGAGTCATTGGACAAATTATTATTATTATTTATGTCTATACCGTCCTTCATCCGAGGATCACAAGGCGGTTTACAACATATAGAAATACAAAAACACACAAAACATAACACAGTAACAAACAATAACAATAACCACACTCTCTCACGGAGAAAAAGACCACCCACAGTTTCATTATCCAAAGGTATGGGAGAAGACTTTCTCAGCCTCGTTTCCCCATCTGTATCTACCTGCAAATAATACCGTGACTTGCATACTGGAATGTTTTGAGTTTCTTATGGGTACACCAAGACTGAGTTATACTCTTTTGTAGCCTTCCGAAATTCAAATATACACCACAGACCCCACTATTTTATCAAGCAGCAAGTGAAATGGCTTTAGGGGTATTTCACAGCAAGCTCATTTCTAAGTCTTCCAAGCAGTGTGCAGTGTTTTTTTGTTTTTGTTTTTGTTTTTTTTAAACACAACCTTGCAAAGATCAACTGCTAGAACAACAGCTTTGGGGGCTGTGAAGCACAACACAGCCTGACGCTTGATGCAACATATCAGATTCAACTGCAACATTTCTTATAAAAATATAACATGAAAAATAATCTCTACGCAGAAAGAAGCTTGAGAACTTCCCTTGGGATGCATGTTTCTCTCTTGTCTCTTATCCATGCTGTACGCTTGCCTTGAGTTTACACTTGAGCTAAAAGCTTTAGGCATTCATTATGTATCACTGCAAAATCTCTCTCAGGAAGCCTCTGGCTCATCTATTTTTGAAAACTTCATATGAGGACTTGGATTTTGATCAGTCCATGAAAGTAACACTTCTCCCACAACCCCAGCTACAGTTAACAGCCACTTCATTTGAACTTCCTCAAGAAATATGAAAATCTCGCCAAGCCAATATTTCCCCAAGTCACACACTAAATCGCTTTGCATAGTCAATTCTTTCCCATCACTCCCTCTTTGGAAGAAACCTCCATTCAGGAAGTCCTTGTTCCTGGAGGGAAACTCTTACATAACTTTTTCCATCCCATTTTAAAATGAATAAAATGGCGTACCAAATGAAAAGTTTAGCCATTACGCACACCCTCAGGTGTATAGGATAGCAGGCAAATTGAAGGGTGGCTGGGTGGGGTGGGGAGCTAGGACAACAACAATGTTGCAGCTTTCCACCTCAGTCACAAGCTGCCTTTTATTATGTATGGCATCTCTATAATGTACATTATAATGAAACCCAAATCTACTTGACCCAGATGGTGTGCGCACATGCACACACCCACACCCTTAGGTTTTTCTTTCCACATGTACCCAAATGTGATATGGCAAACTTTGTGGACCTCAGCCACACTAGAATTTTGTGCCTTAAGGAATTAGAAACTAATTGATTACTTTTTGGGAGTTCACTTGCAATTTGGAGTAGGCTGACAAAGGAGAACTTCATACTCTTGACTCTAGGGCTGATTAAATAGTGCATGGTGATGGATATGTGGGAGATGGATATGTGCATGGTGATGGATATGTGGGAGAAATGGGGGTGCAGATGAGGTATATGGGAGCATTTGTGTATGCACGCATGATGAAAATACAGGTGGTTTTACAGTATGGGTGTAAAATGTAGAGAATAGGGCTATCAAAGGTGACTAGAATCGTACCATTGGAAGGCAACCCCCTGCAATGTGGGAATATACAGTTAGCCCGTATGAGGCCTTGCCATAATCAGCCCCATGCTCTAACCAACTGGGCTAGATGTTATGCCCCTGAACGGAAGTGGCTGGCAAACATGAGTGAGATGTCTTGTAATTGACTGGCCACTATGAGAAGAGAATGCCAGAACAGACAGTCATTTGATCTGACCCAGCAGGGCTCTTTTTCTGTCCCTTTGTCCTAAAGTACTTACAGGACCAGATGTAACAAGAAACTATGATTTCCCACTACAGTGGTAGCTCGGGTTAAGAACTTATTTCGTTCTGGAGGTCCGTTCTTAACCTGAAACTGTTCTTAACCTGAGGTACCACTTTAGCTAATGAGGTCTCCCGCTGCCGCCACACAATTTCTGTTCTCATCCTGAAGCAAAGTTCTTAACCTGAGGTACTATTTCTGGGTTAGCGGAGTCTGTAACCTGAAGCCTCTGTAACCTGAAGTGTCTGTAACCCGGGGTACCACTGTATATGAATGAGTTGCAGCAAAGTTTTATATTGTGTGCTTCTCATTGTCTCCTCTTTTGTAGCTGCAATGAGGAGATCAGATGTTTCTGCATCTACTCTTAAGCAAATCACAATTCCCTACTGCAACTGTACTTTGGGAACTATAGCTTGTTAGAAGCCTGAACCATCCTATAGCAATATTCATAGCTGCAGGCACAATTTCCCTCTCCCAAATAACATTCAATATTTGAGATTAAATGTTATTTATCAGGCTACAATTGGACTCTAGAGCCCATATTCATATATACTCAATGGGAGTTCTGCAATGTTTATTTTTTACTAGGATCCTCAAAACTGCTCACAACGACTAAAAATGCAATTGAAACATTTAAAACCCTACACTTACAAACAAACCAAAAGTAAAACAAACAAACAAACAAAGATTAAGCACACTACAGATCTCTTCACCTTTTCCTGCTATTTGGTCACCTTCTTCAGAGTTTTAATTTGAAATGGCTTGCACACAAAGTTAACCTAAAAGATTTACTTATGTAGGCAGCAAGATGGCTACTAGCTTTCCATGCTCAAAATATCTGCATGTTCTTCTTGTACGTGTAACAGTACTAGCTTATGAACACATTAAATTTTACCCCTTGTTAGTTGTGCCAAGATAGGTGCAGTGTTTGTTTCCAGGTAGTTATAATTATTACTTATATGAGATTGCAACAAGCAATTCATTAGAAGTACAGCAGAACTTGCATGCAGATCAAGATGAAATGCCTTTAGTTGTCATCTGTGCAAAAAAATGCAGTTTGCAAACAGTTGGATGTGCAAAACAATCTGTACCGGTATTACCTAATCATCTATCCACACCATGTAGGCAGATACAAAAGAAAACCACATATGAAAGAGCCAACAGTACTTACAAAGAGAAGGAGGCATTTGTTCTCGCGTATGGCTCCACAGCAGCCAAGGAACCCCAGCAGGAACAGCATTGCTCCCATCGCCAACATGATGTACGCCCCCGTGAAGAGCAGAGGATTACTAGCCACAATCTCTCGGAATCCTGTGGGATCCACTATGACCCATATTCCAACTCCCAGTAGAGATGTACCACCCAGCTGCCAAAAAGGGAAATATTTCAGATAAAGACATTCAGTTCCTTTCTAGATTCCTTCCAGTGAGTTCATCCCCAGCTAAGATATCTAACCAACACAATAGCTGCATGACTAAGCTAGCTTTCTGCCATGCAAGCTTACTTTTTTCACAGTGTGCATTTCCTACAATTTCCCCCACCAATACACACACACACACACACACGCACACACACTTTTAAGGGACCGCCTCTCCTGGTATGTCCCATGTAGGACCTTAAGGTCCTCAAGTGATAATCTTTTGGAGGTCCCGAGCAACAAAGACGTTAGGTTGGCCTCAACTAGGGCCAGGGCCTTCTCAATATTGGCCCCGACTTGGTGGAACAGCCTATCACGGGAGACCAGGGCCCTGCGGGATTTGGCATCTTTCCGCAGGGCCTGCAAGACGGAGCTGTTCCACCTGGCCTTTGGGTTGGTTTCTGTTTAATATTTATGCTTCATCTTTTATTGGTGGCTTATTTTGAAATTGAGACCTGCAGTTTTAATTGAATTTTAAATTTGTATTTTAATCTGTTATTTTAAATTGATCGTTTTTATGTTTTTTGTTGTGATTTTAATTGATGTTAGCCGCCCTGAGCCCGGTTCTCTGGCTGGGAAGGGCGGGGTATAAATAAAATTATTATTATTATTATTATTATTATTATTATTATTATTATTATTATTATTATTATTATTTTCATTGTTTGGGCTATTTATAGCAAGGAAGCACCCATTTTTTTCTTTATGGCTCAGCTCCTCTGGGTATTTCCTGTGTAGAATCCATGGAAGAAGCAATAGGCATGGAACATCCATGGAAGAAGCAACCTCAGGGACATCAGAGACATAGGCCCCATCTTTGCCAAGCTTCCGTTCATTTTGAGATATAAAAAGGGGCTTGGCAGGGCCATTTGCCACTGTGAAGGTTTAAATAAGGAACGCTTAACTCTGCTACTATATTATATAAATGTTCCCACAGTTTCCAGAGGCGCGTTCTTCAACAAAAAACACAACCATCACAGGAAGCTGAACTTCAGCAATTTTCTTCATAGCATGAAACTCTTGACACCATATGACACTGGTTTATTGTTACTATTGCTATGTTGACCATTCTAATAGTGTTAGGTAGTTTGGCTTAGAAATGATTAACAAAAAGGTTAGCATGCTCTTTATGCAACTTTATGGTTGTTGGAAGAAGAAGTTCTAAGACACAATGCAATTATATTTCATACTGTAATAAAATATACAGTGCCAATTTACCCAGTGATTGGATAAATGCTTGAAAGTCTGGTCTAGAGATCTGTTCACAGGTCTTACTAATTGTTAGAAGAACAGTATCCACTCCCCTTATCAGTGATACCAAGCCATGGAGTGTTAAGTGTCCTGACAGCTTATGATGAGAGGTGTTACGTATGTTTCAGATGCTGTTATATATGAAACTGAAGGGCAATTCTGTATTGAAGCATGTCTATCACAATATAGCCAGCACTGACCTCGCAAGCAGAGATATGAAAGAGGTGGTATGTGATGGAAAAACCAAGGATACTTACAAATATGAAGAAATTGAAGACAAACATCAGATACTTCATGCAGCTCAAACAATCTCCTTCCATGGTTGTACAGGCTACACAATCCAATTAATCCTGCAAAACACCAACAACCCTTTAGCACTCCCTTCACTCGTCGATGTAGCCTTTCTAGTATCTTTCTTTCAAGCCCCTGTGGAATTCATTACACAGAAAGTACAAATTTCATATCTCAATGAGGTAGGATAACATAGGTTAATAGGCAGTAATGATCACCTCCAATTGCCATCCCATTTTCTCCCTCGTGCGTCAGGACTTGGAATGAAAGGTTAATGAGAAAAGGCTAAATGACTCACCATCTTGTTGCAAAGTTAAAAACCGAAGATTCATCGTTTCATGAATTATAAAGCTCTCCAGCAATCTCTAAGCACTATGCAAAGCTGCATATGTGTAGTGAAACAAATCAGAATTGTACAAGAGAGTTAGGCTAACTTTGTCCTGCCAAATGGGACACTATTCCAGTATTCTCCTTAAGTTCTCTTTGCTGAAATGTTGCTGGTTCAGTTTTTGGTTCAGGCTTAGGTGCAGAACAGCAAGGGAGGAGCAATGACTAAACTAACAAAATGGCTTTCTGTCATGCTTCTACCCCTGATTATCACCTCAATTTTAGCATAGCCGCAACCCCAGAGTCCGCGACTAGGTCAGGGGTCCCTTTACCTTTACCTTTATACATGCTTTACACCCAAATACTGTGCAGTATCTGGGTGCACCTGGGACGCATGTGGCGCTGTAGTCTAAACCACAGAGCCTAGGGCTTGCAGATCAGAAGGTCAGTGGTTTGAATCCCCACGACAGGGTGAGCTCCTGTTGCTCAGTCCCAGCTCCTGCCAACCTAGCAGTTTGAAAGCACATCAAAGTGCAAGTAGATAAATAGGTACCTCTCTGGTGGGAAGGTAAACAGCATTTCTGTGCACTGCTCTGGTTCACCAGAAGCGGCTTAGTCATGCTGGCCACATGACCCGGAAGCTGTACGCCAGCTCCCTGGGCCAATAAAGCGAGATGAGTGCCGCAACCCCAGAGTCGTCCGCAACTGGACCTAATGGTCAGGGGTCCCTTTACCTTTACCTTTTACTGTGCAGGGAATGAAAACAGATTAGGATGTATTTGAGGAACAACAGTAAAATTTGGAAGACCTGGCAGATCAAAAATCATGAAGTCTAGCAAGGAATAGTCAAGCATGCAAGCTCACACAGATGCTGCCCCGTGACCTGGAATCTAACCTCTCTCTCCTATCCTGATATAGTTAATTGGTTGATGAGAAGGTTCAATCTTTGTTAGTACTGGCAGCCTCATATTTGGCATTGTTTGGGAATTCTAAGAAACCTTTTTTTCTTCTTTTTCCATTTGAAAGGTTCAGTTTGCCACCTTGATTCAAAATAGCATCCAATTTTATCCAAACACTTGCTCATTGATCTCAGGAACCATCATGCAAAAATTTGCTTATGATATCTTAAAAGTTGTCCAAATGCATAGACAATGGACAAATTTCCAAAATATGTAGAAGATCATAATAATGCAACATTCTATGGTGTTATGAGAGAAGTGCGTAGATTCATCTACATGAACAAATGCTGAGATACTACCACATGTTCTTCCTATGGCACCTAAAGTCATTCTCTGCAAGCTTACAAAACACCTGGGAAGGAATAGTTGCCCACCTAAAGAACTACAATATAAAACCTGATTTTAATATAAAGCTTCTTGCTCACTCCAAGCAAAAAGGCATGTTAGAGTGTAACTTCCCATTTACATTCCCTGGGATGACCGATACTGGGGAAAAGTTGACAACCTACTCTGGGGTCGGGGTGGAAATCTCTGCATACCTGTATGTATTAGTTCAATGTACTTGGAATCACTTAAAACAGTTACGGATGGATGGAAATATTTGCCATATTTATTCCTTACAGCCATTTTCCAAAGTGTCAGAAGAATGTAATAAATTCTAACTTACAACCGTGTAAGATAAACTATTGCTGTATTCCCATATTACAGATGGCAGGGGAGATGGTAAGCTTGCCTAAGGCCAGCTAATGAACAGGCAATTGAATTGACATTTGAACAAAGGACTCCCAAGTTCTAACTAATAATTCTGATTCTTAACCACCACAGCACAGCAGCTTTCTGAGAGCGGCATGATAGCATCAGCAGCAGATGATGTGGGGCTTTTTAAAACATTGTTTTATTTAAAAAGCAATTCTTTAAGACCTAAAGTGTTGTGAAATATTCCAAATGTGCATGACCAGAAAAGTATAGAAAGCCTGCAAATTGGAATATAACACAATTTGATTCCATCACACTGGTGCTATGTGATCTGCACTGGTTGCCAATTAGTTTCCTGGCTCAAGTCAAGGCGCTGGTGTTAACCTTTAAAACAACTTACTGGCTTGGCACCAGGGTGACCCTAATGACTTTCTTTTTCTGTATGTTCCTCTCTGCATGCTCCATCCATTATCTGAGGCCCTGCTGGGACTAGGGCTTTTTCTGTTATGGTGCCCACCCTATCAAATACCTTGTTAAGCGAAGTGAGTCAGGCCCCCACTATTCTATTGCTTTAGGGTGGTTCATAAAGATGTGGCTCTTTAAAAGGGTCTTTGGGTGACTATTATTTTTGCTAGCTTAGTTTTGCATTTATTTTTATTGCTGTTTGGTACCAATTCTATGTTCTTAGTTCTATTTTGATTTTGTGAGTAGGCATAATTTGGGGAGTGTTCTCCTGTATATTGTTTTGCTTCCGATTTGTTAGCCATTCTTACTTTCTATGGAAAATTGGGATAGAATGGTTTAAAATACTCTAAAGCACACATTTGCAGCTAGGGAAACTCTTTTTCATGCTCATTCTATGTGAAATGAGGTCTACAGCAACAAGAAGGGTCTTTACTACAGTTATCCCAAGATAATTGGTAAGACACCCAAATAAGGTTCACATCTTTACAATTCTTCTTCTTGGTTGTTTTTTTTTAAAAACAAAGCTTGTCCCTTCCATGTGGTTTTGTAACGTTCCTCATCCTCAGTGCTATGTCTTTTCAGTTAAGAGGTTGTTATTTAAAGCTACCTTTTGCTTTTGTTTTGTTGGGAGACTTGGAAAAATGGAAGATCAATTTATAAACAAAACAAAAAAAGTGTCCATTTGGCTTGGTAAAGAATGCCCAAAGCTGTAAGAGTGGCTCTCGGGCACTCCAGCTCTTTGTAACTCCAAAATTTTGCATGCTATGATAGAAAAATACATCCGATCCTTCTAAAAGCAAATACACAAATTGTCTAAGGGGTTGCAGAAAATTTTTCACAGGCTGAGTGATAAATCCTTTCCTTTCACTCTCGTTATTTTTCCTAATCCAGAGAATTTGGTGTTGCTGTATACCAGCACCACAGCTCTTCCCTGTGTGACCATGGTAACTGATCTGCTTTAGTTATGCTTCTTGACGAAGCCTTTGGCAGGCAGAAGTGCTCACTGCATGAGAAGAAGCACAGTGGTAGGTAGGTGGAGGAAGCCGCAGGTAAACAGTTACAGCTCCACAGAGTATTTTGTTTGATGCGCAGCATCTAACTAGTTTGAAAATTAGACTTGACACTTGTGTGTTTGTGTGCATGCATTGGGGGTGGGGGGTGGGGTGGGGGTAAGAAATAGAGCAGGGAGAGACCAGGGATTTTGGAAGCAGACAGGTGATCACAGCACCACAGCTGCTCACAAACACAAACACCCTTTTCCCTTTCCAGAAAGAATATGTCTTTGCTGGGAAGAAAGTGGCAGGGAGCCATGAATCGTGTTGGACTCTACAGCATTCTCTGCATGCTGTATGGAAAAGACAGTGATGCTTCTTTGCTACACTAGAGAATTTTCTTACTGCACACATTACTGCATTACGGAAACCCAACTTGAGTGCATGTGGGAAAACAACAAAGGGTTGCTTTTATGGAAAGCAAACTATTCCAACAAGATTTCTCCTTGTGTGTGAAGGCTTCAGGGACAAGGAAGAGGAATGGAGACAGATGCTGCTGTGCTGTACGTCTCCACTCTCACGAGCCTCAAAAGCATCCTTTGTGACTCCCAATAGAATGGGTCATCATCAGAGACTTGGAGGAACAGAAGCTTTAATAAAGTGTTGAGAGAATGAAGCCGGAAGTATTTTCAAGAACCATGGGGAGAGGGGGAAAGCGAGAGAACGTTGACGTTTAGGAATGCACTGTTAAAGCCAACAGACTGAAGAGGCACCCACTACGACACTGTGAAGAGATATTCCTCATTTCTTATGCACAGCATGGAGAGCCTCTTACAAGATCATGCATTCTGCAACATGTTTTGATTCATCAAAAACAAAAAAATTCATTGTAGCTATTTAATTAATATGTACATATGTTTAGATTTAATTAAACTAATAATTAATTGACTAAGATTGTTTAATAAGGCAGCTCTATTAAAATTCCTTTCCCTCAGATGATACTGGACTATAATTCCCACCATCCCCAACTATTGGCCATGCTGACTGGGGCTGATGGGAACTGTGGTTCAACACCATCTGGGGAACCAAGGTTGGGCAAAGGCTGTTTTGAATAATGTATACAGAAACTACAGTGAAAGTGGTTGTGCAAGCAATGGCTGTTAAGCAATTTTGCCACTTAGAATCCCACAAGCAGGGCATGAAACCAATAGTCTTCTCCTGCTGTTGTTTCACAGCACAATCTAGTATTCAGAGGCATGCCAGTAGCCATTCATAACATCTTCCATTAATTTGTTAAATCCTCTCTCTCTCAAGCTATCAAAGTTTGTGATTTGTGTTGATGCCAATAACACTGAAGAAGTGTGCATGCACATGAAAGCTCATACCAAGAACAAACTTAGTTGGTCTCTAAGGTGCTACTGGAAGGATATTTTTATATATTTTTAATAAAATCTTTATTATTATTATTATTATTGTTGTTATTATTATTATTATTATTATTATTATTATTATTATTATTATGTTAACCTAAAGTCAATTTGAAATCAACCAATCTTTATGGGACAACCTTGAAACGTTGGGGAGATGGAGCACTTAGTTTGAAGCAGAACATCGTTACAGTAGGCATGAAGGAAAGCTGGTAGAACAAAGAGAACCAAAGGGATATGGCTCTTTCTGCTGTGTAGAGTGCTATGCATGAATTATATCTGACTGTATCTGATAAAGCAGGTTCTAGACCAATGCTTATGCCACAATAAGTAGAATTTTAGTTGCCACAAAACTCTTTTGTTGTTTTTGCTGCAGCAGATTAAATATTTCCCAGAGGTGGAACTGTGTTACTCAGACTAGTGAGGACCACTGAGATTCACTAAATCAGGAAGTTGCCTAAGGCATCCAAACTGTTTGCTGACAGAGCTATGACAGGTGGATGTTTTCCAGTTTGCCTAAAGCATCAGGCCCCCAAGAGCTGGTGCTGCTTTTTGGCTCTCAATAAGCTGCCACAGGAGAGTCTCAGATCCACCTGGCTTTACACATGGAACAGAGAAAGACAGCAGCCCAACCTTACACTGCTATGAAATAAAAGGTAAAAATGGTCTACTGTATTTCCTCCATTAAACAATGGTGGTATTTTGTGAAGGTTCAGTAAGCAACAGCGATACAAAGATCCTATAGATTTACCGAAACAGACATAGGAAGTCCTCTCCATGACAAGATGCCGAAATAATGCATACATGTTTCAAGGGATAAGTATTGAGGTTTTCATATTTGTGCAAATCGACAATGTGCAAGGGCTGTGTACTCCTTTCTCTCTCCCTTACCCACACCCAGGCCCCTCCTAACTTTTCAAATCAGTTATTAAATCTCTGAGTTAATTGCTATAAACCTAAGTCATCAATATGATTTACGGTACATAGATTGATTCTAGCTAATTAGGGAGAGCACAAATGGTAAAATTTGTATTCATAGTTCAGGTCTGACTAGTCTAGTTGATGGACCTGAACTATGGTAATGTTTCTCACCACATGACCAGGCTCATGTGATCTCTACACCACCACTCCTTTGCCTAGGCAAAGCAAAACAGCTCGTTGCTTTAGCCCACCCCCACCCACCTCCCCCCAAAAAACCTCCTGAGGATCTATGGTGTTTTCTGTACCTGTAGTTGCTGGACACTAATGAAAGTTGTGTTTTTCTGTAGAAAATAACTGAAGACTACGGCTTGATGTAACAATGGTCATTTGAATTAAACTGATTTTACACCAATTAAAGTGGGATAAAAGTATGCTTTCTTGTCCTCCTACCCCCCCCCTCCCAAAGTCAGGCAGTTAATTAGGTCTTCAGGGAGACAGCTGGAGGCAATTCACACATATTTTATTTGCAGAAGCATCCTGCAAACATAATCCCCAAATTTACCGGTAATCAATTTCAACCCACTTGCACCCTACCCTATTCCCATGATTCTAACTAGGCCTCTGTGGTTGTGCTTAAGACATGCCATGAAAGCAATACTCCAAATATTTTTCCACTGCAGTTTAAACTTTTTGGAGAAATTGGATATTGATGGGCCAGATTACTGCCTTGAGTTCACACTGCACTAGGTGTAGGGGAAAGGGTCCCAGAAAGCAGTTTTGATCTCTGCGCCCACACCACCATGTATTGCCCCCATAGCTGCTAATGAATATAAAGACCAACTTAGATATTGTTCACCCCGACTTCATACAAGATGTTCTGACTTCTAATTCTGCAGAAATATACAGCAGGGGGGAAATGAAGGGGCTCCCTCTTTTAACACAGGAGCATGGACGTTCCTATGAAGACTATGCAGATGCAGCACAAGGTATGGTGGAAAACATTTTCCTTCTTTATCATTATATCCCTTAGGTTAAAGTGGGCCTTAGGAGATAGAACATGATTAAAAAAGAAGTGTGCAAATGAGTGAGAGCACTCTTGCTCATACACTGATCATTTGATTCAGCAGGAAATTGTATTTCATCTACTTCACAGCAATGGTCTATGGTACAACATTAGGAAGGTATTGCTTCACGATTAAAGTCAAGTCTATAGGTATTAGAATCATGAGACCGTCACCATTTCTCAGGCTGCGAATTCCGATGGCCCTTCGAGACTAGCATTCTTATTTGAACAAAATTATTGAATTCCACATCGGGGGAGGGGGCGGTAACGGGAATTTCTAACCCACCACTGGATAACACGTTGATGACAGCAAAATCACTTGGAAAGCAACACAACTGTACACTGTTTTCCTCATAATGCTCCTGTAGGAATTATGGCTTTTGTCGGGATACTTGCTTAATGGGAAACAGTTCACTTACTGTTAAGGGAGGAAATAAGAAAATACTCTTTGAATTGGAAAAAATAAGCAATTCAAAATTCTCACCTATTCAGCTCTTGCAATGTTTCTTTTGACCTTTAATGTTTTATATGTCCCATGTATATTTTATTGGCCAAGCTTGTCCTGTAAGAAAGAAATATTCAATTAATGCACAAGTCAATAAAACACAATCACATTAAATAAACCATTTATTAAACACACCACCCTGATGAATACACTTAGTCTAATTGCATGCTTAATTTGGTGTACATTAGCACTAATGAAAAGCTTTTAGCACCCACTGAAGCATCCTATTCTTCATAACCCGGCTCATCAACCTTTGGGTTGGTTCATGTTCCTTCTGACATACATCCCAAGCCACATTTTGACATTTCGCAAGAACCTACCCATTTACTCAGAAACTGAAAGAGACATAAATAGTTTTACAAATACAAGTTGTAGTCTACCAGGAATTTGTGTTATGCACACACCATTAAAATGCTTGAGAACTTCATGTATCTGAAATGGGCTGTGTCAATACTGTAAATTGTAAAACATGTTAAATATTAGAAACTCTACATAAGTGGCAAACACTATAAAACAAGCACAATTCACCAGAAATGAATGGAAGCTATACAAGAATAGAGAAGCATATAATCATGCATGTTTTATAATAATTACATTTTCATCTTCGTTTGTCTCATCTAACAGACTATACTTACTGTAGTTTTCAACTAAATTTGCAAAATGTAAATTACTTAGGCATTGCTTGGAGTGGTTCCAGTAATGACATAATCATAAAACTAATCATATACCAATTATTATTAATTTACCTTTTTTACTATGTGATTGTTCTAAATCTGCACTGCTTGACTGCAAACAATCTATTAAGACAATTTGTGATCCTATCTCATTATGTCTGAAAACATCCGAGTTTTTCTGTCCTAGATGCTTTATAAGCTTAAAACTAGGACGACCATAAATATCTGGAAACCATGATTGGGTCCTATATCAGCATATGAAAGGTTGATCTGTGGGATGGGGTGCAGGGAGGAGTAACAGAGACTGAGTATTTGATGTTTTGATAAAAAGTGATCACAGAGAGAAAGGGTTCATTCATTTCAAATGTCAAAGGATATTTATGGTTTTCTAGCACAACCCACCAGGTATTCCTTCTGTGTAAGTCCCAATGAGGGTTTCAAAAGGAGTATGCAGATATGTCTAGGCTGCAATTGTTTATGCCTTGGTTTGTCGTGGTGCTTGCTCTTTCTCAGTTCCCATGTGTCCACCCTCCTTTCAAGAACACTGGCCGTGTTGGTTTGTTTTAGGTTGAATTAATTTCTTAAAATGCAATTTTGAAATGGACAGTTTTGCTGGGTTGTTTTTCCATCTTTTTAAAAAAAAATAAGGGAAGAAAATGAGGTAATGAAGCTGCTGGTGCTATGAATGGTTCGAAGCAAGCTTTCCTACTCCAAAGAAATAAGGCAGGGAACTATCTACATTCGAATTAAGAAGCAACCACATTCAAAGACTACAAACTCTTGTAGGCTGCATACATACTAACCTTCCTCTTGATTTTGGTGGTCTAAATATTCATACTTTAGCATGATATGGATTATCTAGTGCTTCATGAATAACGATGTCAAAAGTCACTTCTCTGCCCGTCTTGTTCTTTTCTATAAAGCCACATACCTATCTATAGCACAAAAATGTCACTTTCCTCAATCCAGAATCATTCATGCTCATCCTCAACATGCTGCTTTCAATATAGACTGGTTTAAAATCCTGCTGCCCACAAAGGTGGGTGTAGTTAAACTCTCCCCTTGATTAGGTTTCCACACCTTTTCCTCCTTGCACATGCCCCCAGCAAATGAAGATGTGTGATTGTGATCTCGGTATATGCCCACCAACATTATCTGTGTGGATACAACCCGGCCACCTCCCTCATTGCCACAACCACCTACATCTGTTTTTCTCCAATTTCAAATGGGCACAGTATGGTGTACTGTATTGCAGAATGAATCTTCAATGAGCTTTCCTTTATGGAAGTTTCTCAAGGGTCACTTTTCAGAACCAAAAAATACAACAGGTGTAGAAAAAGTAGTACTCAATTCTCCATGGATTCCAGATTAAAATATTCTGCATACAGAGACACAGTGTTAAGAAAAGTGGCAACAAAACAGCCAAGGTGAAGTATATTGTAAAATGCTTCTCTAAAAAGACACTAACTTTAACAACAACCCTAGAAGTAGAATATTTCCTATTCAAGGGTTAAGCGCAGACTGCACAAGCTATTTATGATATAGCATTGAAGGAAGTCATGCAGGTAAAATAGAAAAACAAACCTGCCCTGACTCTGGTCTTGTACAACTCCCATCAGTTGTAGTAGGGCTTGTTAAGGATTGCTAGGGCTTGTTAATGGCTTCAATTTACAAGAAAGGAGATTCCAACTGAACAGCAGAAAGAGCTTTCTGATGGTAAGAGCTGTTCGACAGTGGAACACTCCCACAAGAGGCCATCTGTCGTGGATGCTTTAGTTGAGATTACTGCAGGGGGTTGGACTAGATGGCCCTTGGGATCCCTTCCAATTCTATGATTCTAAGAAGATGTTCCCACTAAAGGAGTGGCCCACCTCACTAATCTCCTTTTGTTTACACAACTCAAGACTTTAAGATTCGTTGTTTAATTGGCTGAATCCAGTTTCATTTACTGCAACATCACAAGCACAGAAAAAGGTGCTGCTTAAAAAATAGGTTAATTTTTTCCCTACAGAGATGTAACTGCTTCACATAAACCTACTATTAGGGATATAAAGAGACTGATAGGATTCTTGTTCCTGCTGTGTGTGAGAGAGAAAGTGCCTATAATTATATTGCTACCAGTACTCAGAGGTGCATGTGAGAGTGAAAAAATGTTTTCTCTTAGCTCACAATATTTTGAAGGATTTACTGCACTTCTGAGAGGAAGAAGCTTTGGTGCTGCACCAAACAGCAGGTGCTGTGTCAGCTGAGGAGATGATAGGAATCATCTGATGATGGTGCACAAGATCAATTACTCTCTCTCTCTGAGGATCAAGCTCAGGAGATACTTTTGCCAAAAGGATTGACTTCTTTTTAGACGAAGAACTATGATTTAGTCATTAAGGGGAATGAGAGAACGAACCAAACTACTTTTCCTAATTGTCAACTCTGTTGCTTTCCTTAATTACAATCTCAAGTGGAAACACAAGATGTTGCAGGAGATGCCAAGGTGATCAGGCCTCCCCCACAACTATTAACCCCAGTGACATTCTCTCTCTTGGCTCTGAACCAGCATTTCATAGAATCATAGAGTTGGAAGAGACCACAAGGGCCATCCAGTCCAACCCCCTGCCAAGCAGGAAACACCATCAAAGCATTCCTGACAGATGGCTGTCAAGCCTCTGCTTAAAGACCTCCAAAGAAGGAGACTCCACCACACTCCTTGGTAGCAAATTCCACTCCTCTTATTCATTCAGACTCTCTCTCAAGCTGTCTTTAAACCTAAATCCCTCAAACTACTTTTGTAATTACAGAAACAGCTATTTGGTAACAACAACAACAACAACAACAACAACAACAACAACAACAACAACAACAACAAATATTTGACCTGCAATCCAAGCACCAGGTGCTGACTGGTGAGGCTTTGTAGAACAGCAGGGTCACCTCCCTATTCACAGCCCTGGAGCTGGGAAAGCGACCTGGCCTGCTCTGTGGGTTATTCCATTGGCAATGGTTGGCAGAAGGCTGACTTGGCCAGTGGGATACCTGCTCAATCCAACCTCACACGTCCCAGCCTGGTGCAGGGGAGGGGTGTTGGTTTGCTGGGTTCATTGGGTTGCAAAACCTATTTATCATGAATGCCTTTGGAAGGGTCTAAAGACAATCTTCAGCCTCCCATGTTCACTCTTTTAAAAATGTTGTCAGTATGTCTGACAATATAGCTACCTGCAATTTGAATCACAGCCAACTGATACCAACCAATTTAAATTGCATAAAAAAATAAATAAGTGTGCATTTGAATTAACAAACACAACTGTGAAGGAACTGGGGCTTTTGCCTGTCTCTGTGTGACGACTCTTTGGCTCTAGGTATTGGCCTTGTCTTTGAAAATGTGTCTTTCTGATGTAAAGTCTTATCAAAAGTATCGTCCTTGCTAAGCAAGGATGTAGGCAAAGTTTCATTTAATCTCTTTCAGAGGTGAAGTTGCTAAACAGGGTGAATCAAAGATCAGGGTGATGATTCTTTTTTACATTCCAAACATCTGCCTCCTATTCCAAACTTGTTACTGTGCCTGCACTGATGGTTTCCCCCTCTCACACAAATTATCTCTTACAAATAATTTAAAATCTTAACCTCTAGAGCAGTGGTGTGCATACAGCTCTCCACTTCCTTACCAGCAAGTACGCCAGGTTGTGACCGTCTTTCAGACAAAGAAAAGAATCTTCCCACCCCAATGTAATTTAGAAGGCAGATTTGTTTTGGAGGATGAGAGGAAGAGCTGAGGGTGATTTGGGAAATTATACTTTGTGGGCAAGGACAGTTTCCCCTGAACCTGCAAAGTACTGTGTTCCTGAATGGTTCTAGGTGTTTTCAGAGGTTTTCCAATCCATCAGAAGCTTCTTTCAGTGGAATGGACAGGGGGATTATTTTTTGGCAATTCTCTCTGCTCCATGCGTTGCTTCCTATGCTGTTCTGAAGGGTAAAATAAGAAGAACCTGCTGGATTAGACCAATGGTCCTAGTCTCACAGTCCACCATCCTAATCTCACAGTAGCCAAACGTATGTCTGTGGGAAGCCTGCAAGGAGGACATGAGCGCAACTGCCTTCTGCCCATGTGCAATTCCCAGCAAGTGGTATTAAGAAGCGCACTGAGCTAATTGATACAACCCAGAGCTCTGAGAAGCTCTCAGAAGATTGCCAGTTCTACACATTATGTGGCTTTTTAATTATAGTTTTTGTACACATATAAAGTAATTGAGCAGGAATTTTGTAGTGACTACGCTACAAAATTGCTGTGACAAGACTATATTACTGTGTGTGAATTCAATTAGATCCCAAAGTGAACTGTGTAACTGTAGTTGGTCCCCAAAGAACACTGGAGAACGGACTGCATAAGGTCAGGGATCTATATACTAAATTACAGTCAATCCAACTTCTCTTTAGTTGCATTAAAATGCTAATGCTCCTGCAACAGAGGGCCCATTTGCCAGGAACAACTTATTAGGCTTGTAATGTAGAAGCCAAGGGAACTTATTGCATTGCCTGATTGCGTTTCACTGCTCAGCATAGCTTTCTATGCAAGGTCCCTAGGAGCACATTGAAACCTTAAAATACTAACCCCACTAGCTCCTTGTTAATATTAAACAACCCATCAGCTTTGCACATGGTTCTAAGCAAAATTAGCTCTTTCCAGTTCTTCCCTCCTGGATCTGCCCAGCATATTTTAACTTCAGAAGGCTCTTGTTTTGCTACTTTAGAAAAGGCAGAGTCCCAAAGGGAACACTGCAGCACTCAAGGGCTTTTTGGTGGCCCACAGCAACATTTTACACCCCTCCCCCAGCCCTTGCACTGCCTTCCCAAAGCTGGGTAAGTAAGGCGTTGGGCTTTGGGAAGGAGGCGTGAGGACTCTGACAGGGTCTTAGAGTCCCCTCCCCCCACCTCTTTCCCAAAGCCTAGTCAGCAAGTTTCATGTCAAAGTACTCTTGCGACACATTTGGTACTAAAAATCCAACTAAGTCCTACTCCGACTCATTGAAACTATGTCGGGCATGTCAATTGATTTCAATGGATCACCTCTGAGTAGGAATAATGTTGGATGCAACTTCTGATGTCTGTTCAAAGCAGGCAGCAGTCTTCCCCAACTTTCAACTGGTCAGTTACTGCAGTAACCTTGCATTCCACAAAGCACTTGTTTCAATATTTTTATGAGTTATGTGATAAGTTACAGAACATAGGGACTTTGAAGGAGAGAATTATTTTAAAGTGAAAACAACAAGCTACAGAGCCACAAATTTATCTGCCTGAAATCGCTTCCTATGAAACCTCTCAAAGTGATTTCACAAGACAATAACAAACCATATATAAAAAAGTTATATATGAAAACAATTACATCTATGCAAACAATTACAATTAAATTATAATGGGTTACCCATTACAACGCACCCTTAAAAAACACCCAAGTCTTCCATTTGGCTTTCATGCTCTTACAGCAAAAGTAACAACAAAACCACTGCACATCGGCTGAAGTAATAATGACAATAATAATAATAATAATAATAATAATAATAATAATAATAATAATAATACCAAAGATACTGTAATGAAAAATCAAACAATGGAACCAAATATACTTATATACATGTAACGTATATGACAAAAATCAATGGTCATGCTCTTATTCAGAACATTACCATCACATTATCGCTTATAAAATATGGAACACAAAAAGGCATTAGCTGTTCCTCATATGGTTTATGAGATGGAATACCAGGGTCTGGAGACAAACATTGGGACGGCAATGGCCTTCATGTCCCAGTCCCACTTCCAGACTTCCCAGAACATCTAGAGGCCCACTACTGGAAACAAGACATTGGGCTTGGAACGCTGGACTGATGTGGCAGGGTCTTCTTATGTTTATATAAACTGATATAGCATTAGAATCCAACATCTTTGTCATTTTATAAAAATAAAAAATAAAAATTCTGGGGAAACGGGGGACACTATTATCCTCCCCACAACCAGAAAAAAATACAAGGCATCACTATGTGTCTACAGTTAGCATGAGGCTATTAGCGTTTATACAACTAGAACAAATCAATACAAAGTTATCCTCGTATGTTTAGCTGCCTTGGCAACAACATCAGCACTCCACAGGGAAATTTTGTACGCTAACTAGTAACTGATGAGTTCTGCTCTTAATATGCTGAACATTCCTTGGAGTCATTTGTGAGGTTGTGAGTTGGAATTGCAAAAGGCAGTTTTTGCAACCCAGAAGAATTGCCAAACAAAATGTGGGAAAGCCAAAGACTCTCAAAAGTTTCTTTTTTTCCCTTTCAGAAGCCTTTGGAATGTGCTCCGAGTGTCCCTCTCCAATAGGAAGATGTTAATTTCTTTATGTATAGAATTATTATAAATAGCAGCTCAGTTTTCCAAACTCAAATTAATTCCAAAGATGAAAAGTGATACTCTTGCCAAGCTAACCAAACATTCTTGGCTTTGATTTTGTTGTCACTCAGAGGCCAGGGATCTGTTATGTATCTATATGGAAGACACTTTATGCTGACTAGAAATATCACATTACCATACAACTTCAAACAGTTCCTAATGTATTCCTGGAAATGCCAGAATGCTATTTCATTAATGAGAATCAGGGCCTGAATCCTAATTCTGAATTTTTGGAGGCCTGAAGTCAAAACTGATAATTAAAGATTACTCTAAAAACCCATGTATTGCTTATTGGAAAGTACTTCATAACAGCATTCCCCAGTTCATTTTCTGATGTCAGGATTTTTTAAAGTTACCCTTTCCAACCATGTTTTTCCATTAATATCAACACAGCTGCAGAAGACTGGGGTGGGGGGTGGGGTGGGGATGCCCAGGACAGGACACTTCTCGGACCCAGCCAATTCTTATGACTATAATCATAATAAATATAATGAAAGAGGAAATGCAAGATTCTAACTGCACAAAGACTTTTTGAACAGGACACAACCTGGGCCACCAACAAAAGCACTGAATGCGTTGCATATAAAATCAATAAGCGTTTTCTGAAATTGGCATCACTATGGTGGATGCCAAGTAAATTAGTAATGACGGGACACTTAAAAATTAAGAGGATTTATATGCATTTGTAATTATTATCCAAAAAGCAGTAGAGATTGCCAAGAAAGATGGAGACAGTACTTTAGTACTGGGTTTGTTAATGGGTGAGCTAATACACTTTTAAGTCTTTAAAACAAAAAAACAAAACAAAAAATATTCTCCGTGCATCAAGTATTTATAAAAGGATTCTCTGACTTTTCATTCTAGGCAACTAAAGAAGAAGGGGACTAGAATGGCCAGGACTGTGTGTTAAGGCCTGGAGCTTATCCCAAATAATTTCAGTAGCTATAAGATGTCATCTTAACATAATAAATTTCTATTATTTATTAAATTTATATACCACCCTTCATTCAAAGATCATACGGCAGTTTAAAACATAAAAATACAAAATGCATAACATAACAACAACAAAACAGTAACAAAGGCACAAATACAGGGTGGGTGACACCTGGCTTGAGAGCAGTACATGTGAAAAGGATCTAGGAGTCTTGGTAGACCATAAACTTGAGATGAGTCAACAGTGTGATGCAGCAGCTAAAAAAAGCCAATGCAATTCTGGGCTGCATCAATAGGAGTATAGCATCTAGCTCAAGGGAAGTAATAGTACCACTGTATTCCGCTCTGGTCAGATCTCACCTGGAGTACTGTGTCCAGTTCTGGGCACCACAGTTCAAGAAGGACACTGACAAGCTGGAACGTGTCCAGAGGAGGGCAACCAAAATGGTCAAAGGCCTGGAAACAATGCCTTATGAGGAACGGCTTAGGGAGCTGGGTATGTTTAGCCTGGAGAAGAGAAGGTTAAGGGGTGATATGATAGCCATGTTCAAATATATAAAAGGATGTCATATAGAGGAGGGAGAAAGGTTGTTTTCTGCTGCTCCAGAGAAGTGGACACGGGGCAATGGATTCATAGTACAAGAAAGAAGATTCCACCTAAACATTAGGAAGAACTTCCTGACAGTAAGAGCTGTTCGACAGTGGAATTTGCTGCCAAGGAGTGTGGTGGAGTCTCCTTCTTTGGAGGTCTTTAAGCAGAGGCTTGATAGCCATCTGTCAGGAATGCTTTGATGGTGTTTCCTGCTTGGCAGGGGGTTGGACTGGATGGCCCTTGTGGTCTCTTCCAACTATATGATTCTATGACACATTTAAAACGCCATAGATCGTTTAACAGCCAATGACCTGGGCTGAAGATTTTATTGATAGTTCCAAGCATTGCTGTTTCTTTTGTCTTTTTTCCTAATAAACTCCCTTTTCTTGGTTAAGACCTGAAGTTTTTCCTCTGCCTTTCCTTCCTTCAAAAGTTACTGTGGCACTCAAATACCGAGACCATGGATGAGGAACCTGTGACTCTCCAGATGTTGTTAGACTCCAATTCCCATCAACCCCAGACAGCATGGATAATGGTTAGGGATTTTAGGAGCTGTAGTGCAGCAGCAACTGGAGGACCACAGCTTTCGCTGATCTAGACCACTGGTTCTAAGTGATACACACTAGCTCCTGTTAATTTGGCTGAGGTACTAGTTTTCTAAACCAGCTCTTCTGGACTGATAGTAGTCCATCCTCCAGTGAGAATAGAGGACAGCAGAGGGAAGTGGCTCCCATAATACCAGAATATTTTTCTCAAACATCAGTTGTTCCTAAAGGAACAGCAATTGAGATGTGGAATCAGGTTCTGACACAAATGTACCTGAGTTAACACCCTCTCAGAGGCAAGGTTAACTGAAATGCAACACAGTCACTATGAGGAGGATAACAAGACTGGCACAGACAGAATTTCAGTTGTAATAAATATTATTAACTGTAATATTGCAAATTTACAGTGTTACTGCAATGGTTATTTAGAAGCAGTCCCACCACTAACTGCACAGTAATAAACATTAAAACAACTATGTATTTATTTTAGCATCTAATGGATGCTAAAATCAGCGTCCAGCATGTATACATATTGCAGCATACAGACAGAAGGTAAGAAAGTTAACATCAAAGGAATAAAACGGGGTGGCTCATTAAGCTGATTTTGCAACTGCCTTGACTGCATTTATGAAGTGGAGTGTGCAATCTAAAATTAGATGAGAGAGTATATGTAGCACTGGGGAAAGAAGGAATAGATACAGTTTGTGCTTCAAGGCTGATATCCTGCACTTAATTACGCAGACATAAGTCCCAAGGAACTGAAGAGAACTTAATGCATACATGTCTACGGAGCTTACGTTTGGAAATAATTCAAAGTACACACTCAAATAAATTACTGATTGCCAAATGCTTGAGAAAGGATTCATAACAAGATGATATGTTATTTTTACTATGAATATAAAAAGGGCGATAGATTTACAAATAACGCTTTGAATCATGAGGGACTGGTCACAAACAATACAGAAAGTGATCAATAGTATCTGAACAAAATGGGAGACACAATTATGGCTGTTTACATCCAAGCATGGAAGAATCAATGTCAATGTAAACAGGCCTCTTAACCTTCTCCACAATGAAAAGGAGGTGACTGAGGTCTTAAAAAGTCAACTGAAATTGATTCTAGTCAGCTGGTATGAATTAGAAGGGTATAACTTTCAGCAGCAGCAGAATTTACTGCAGATATTCCCAGCTCTAGCCAATGTGGGAAATACCCTGATAACCATGACTGAAGTTCAGAACTACTTTAGAAATTTTCAGCAAAAAATAAAATGGAAGTTAATAGACAAGTCCTGTTTCTCTAGGGTGTTATCACTGTGTAGGAGTTCTTGCATACTCCCATTTCTGAAAGGGGGGGGAAACTTTTCAGCTACCTATTTATATAACATTAGGGTGAAAGCAACCTCAGCATACATGCCCTTTGGGTGTAATAGGAGGAAGAATGTATAAAGTGTAAGTCACTGTTTCCAGTTCACAACTCAGGGGCTCAAGATATACCTTGAGGATGACAGGTGTTACTGGGACAGAGAAGGAGCGTCTCCACCCCCATCATTCAGCCCGGACGCTGAGGTCCTCCTCCAAGGGCCTTCTGGCGGTTCCCTCACTGCGAGAAGTGAGGTTACAGGGAACCAGGCAGAGGGCCTTCTCGGTAGTGGCACCCACCCTGTGAAACGCCCTCCCATCAGATGTCAAGGAAATAAACAACTATCTGACTTTTTGAAGACATCTGAAGACAGCCCTGTTTTGTTGTTGTTTAGTCATGTCTGACTCTTTGTGACCCCATGGACCAGCCCTGTTTAGGGAAGTTTTTAATGTTTGATGTTTTATTGCATTTTTAATATTCTGTTGGGACCCGCCCAGAGTGGCTGGGAAAACCCAGCCAGATGGGTGGGGTATAAATAAATTATTATTATTATTATTATTATTATTATTATTATTATTATTATTATTCAATCTAATTTGATGCTTTTAGAATATGCCGTTTTCTGCATGCACACACCCTGCTTTTCCTAATTTTGAATCTCAGTTCTTTACATTTTCCATGTGGTTTTGTTTCAGGTACTTCCACATCAACTGCAGCAGTAAAATAAGTATGAATGTTCTTTAAAAGTAATTTTTTTAATGGTCCTGAAATGAAAAGAGAGAGAGCTTATTTTGGAACATATCCTAGTTTCTTCTGTTATTTTCACCGACACCTAATGATCAGTCTAACAGCGTGTCTCACTGAAGTTGTAATAAGCTTACAAATGAAGTTGTTCAGTGCATATTAAAAGGCAAGGGATGTTCCTATTGATTATAGTATTTGCAGGAAAATCTGTGATCATTGTTTTGTTGCTTGCACAATGGCAATTCGGATGTGCTGCTGGGAGCCCATTCAGCTGACAGGGGCTGTGGATTTTGGAGGCATCTTAGAATACCATGGTAACAAATTCGTCTCCACTTTTTGGAGCACAAAATCAACAGGGATTCTTGTTACCATCAAGCCCAGTTGAGCATAGTTCTGTGCTTCTAGGAATTAGGAAGTGAAAGAGGTCTAATTAAGTTGTTCCCACAAGAGCCTTGACCACATTTATGAAGGGGAATGACAAAGCTCCAGACTAGACCTCCATAAATCCAGTGGTGAATGTCAAACTGAACATAGGGCTCCCTTTGTTATTATCCCTCTGCAAAGCTTAGTCCTCAGGGCTCAAAGAGCCATCTGCTCTATTTGGTCTTCGTAAAGTATTTTCAGCAACAGAGTGGCACTACTTAAAGAGAACAAACTGTATATACCTTCAAATGCTCAGACATTGTTTTTCTAGGATTCTGTTTCACACTTTCAAGATTTCTGGAGGCCTCGTAAGGAGATCACTGCTATAACCCAACTTGCCAGGTGTATCTCTTTTTTAAAATGAGTGATGATAGTTTCAGCTCTCATGAAGAGGGTTCTCAGCCCATTTATTAGAACAGTATTTTTCTTTTCCACACCCCCCACCCCAAAAAAAATCCATCATGGAACTCCACAGAAATAGCCAAAATCCTGACACACAGTCACCGTAAGATATAAAAGCCATTAAAAATAACATAAGTAAGGAAATTATTTAGCACTCAGAGACTGCTTATCTACATTTTCTGACTCTCCAAGGCAGTTCTGAGGTTCTGGGAGCAGTGCAGTTACCCTTAACTCTGAACCAACTCTGTTTCACCTCACACAAAGCCCAAATTGCTCTTTAAAAAAATCCACATCAGTTTTCAGTTCAGGCTTTGTCTGAAGCAGGTGCCCACTTCTTACATATTGGAGCCAAATAAATGAGTAAATAAGAATAGTTCTCATTGGTTTTCACTAAATGTAACAATCATGATCTGAATTAGAAGGTAAATCTGCATTGCTGATTAACTTCTGAAGACAGTCCTGCTTTCATAATCTGAAATATATAAATATATAGAGAGGGGGGGAGGGAGAGGGAGAGAGACATAATTCTTATTCATAAGAAAAAAAATGTTGTTTTTTGGTTAGGCTAAGTGGCAGGTCCACGGTTCTTGAAGAGAACAACTTCAAACTCTATTTTTTAAAACAATAACGATACAATCTTTTAAAAATGTCAATATATATTTAACCCTGAGTGCTTTTAGAGCCCTTGTGCCTCTACTGACTTCTTTGAGATTTTAATGTTGCTTGCTGATGGAAGAGTGCTGGCATTGGTCTGGGTTTCTTTTCATTTTTGAATGTGCTTTATGGATTTTCATAAAGTCATACAAAAAGGACAACAGTGACATGAAAGTGAACATGTAACCGTCTCCCCATGGGTGCTGGCATTAGTTTCCCTCTGCTCCACATTGTCACATGACTGCCATGTAACTTATGTGATGAAATGTAAAAGGTCAGTGTCATCTTGCATCCACGAGACAATACTCCCTCTAGAATCACTGGCAGCAGCCTGCTTCCTTTAGACCTAAATTTTGTTGATGGAGCAGTTCACTCTTGAAAACTCTCTGGCAAGACTGGGGGACAATTAGTTTCTGTGAAAGGAAAACATCCTTTGCTCAGCAAGAATTAAAGTTCAATTGGCTGCTTGCATGTGCCTTTTGGCATGAGACAAAAGTCTAACCTGATAGGATATTTCTTTTTGGGGGGCTTAAAAATGAACTCTTTAATTTGCCAATATGGTTAATTGTTTGAATGCACCTTAACTCTTCTTTACTCAGAGGGGCGCAATCAGCAGCCCTGCAAAACGAAGAAAGAACAATCTGTTTCCCTGCCATCATCTTGTTAGATTCTGTTCCTGTAAGGATAGTGATCCCTATAATAGAAAAGGTGAAATGTTTCAGCGAATGGAAGAAGGTATTATCTAGGTTTATCTGGCAGGGGAAGAAGCCAAGAATTAAATATGAATTGTTAACGGATACAAAAGAAAGAGGTAGATTCTCCCTGCCAGATCTAAAAATTTATTATGAAGCTGCAGCATATTGCTGTTTGAAAGGCTGGTTTACTTTGGAAGATTCAGATCTCTTGGACTTAGAAGGTTTTGATAATGTGTTTGGTTGGCATGCTTATGTTTGGTATGACAAGATAAAGGCCCACAGAGGTTTCAAAAATCATATAATTAGAAAATCGCTGTTCAATGTTTGGATCAGATATAAATATTTTCTAGAAAGAAAAACACCCTTGTGGATTTCACCGTTGGAGGCTAAGGCCCATAAAAGGAGGCCAAATGGCTAAAATATAGAGATGTCCTGAATGAGCTAGAAAATAAATACATGTTAAAGCCATATGTACAGCTTAAAGATAAGTTAAATGATTGGCTACAATATAATCAGATTAATGAAGTATTTAAAATGGACATGAAAAATGTTGGTTTCTCATTTGAAAAGTCAGGTTTTCAAAACTCTACCTAGTTTTGGTTCATCTCCCCTCTCCCACTGAACTCTATATGACAAAGCCTGACTGTTCAGAGAGGGTTACCCTCTGGAAAAATTGGAGGAATATTGGAGCTGTACAGGAAAAGGGGGAGAGAAATAACTATTCTCCAGTTCTGAAGCTTTTGGAATGATAATCAGACCAGTTGTCATTTGTTTAATCTTCTTCTTCTTGTTGTTGTTGTTTAGTCGTGCAAAACAACGTAAAAGGGGCTTCAACCCTTTACTGGCACAACACAGGTAGAAAGCACTGTGCAGCTGCTATGCTTACATTGTGTCTTGGGTTGTATCTAAGTTATAAGAAGCACATTTGCAGCTCTTCGATCCTAGCGCTGCTTTGGCAGAAAATGCATGATGTTCTCTTGTTGTTGTTGTTTAGTCGTGTCTGACTCGTTGTGACCCCAAGGACTAGAGCACGCCAGGCACTCCTGTCTTCCACTGCCTCCCGCAGTTTGGTCAGACTCATGTTGGTAGCTTCGAGAACACTGTCCAACCATCTCATCCTCTGTCGTCCCCTTCTCCTTGTGCCCTCCATCTTTCCCAACATCAGGGTCTTTTCCAGGGAGTCTTCTCTTCTCATGAGGTGGCCAAAGTACTGGAGCCTCAGCTTCAGGATCTGTCCTTCCAATGAGCAATCAGGCCTGATTTCCTTAAGAATGCATAGGTTTGATCTTCTTGCAGTCCATGGGACTCTCAAGAGTCTCCTCCAGCACCATAATTCAAAAGCATCAATTCTTTGGCGAAGCAGGTGTCTTTTAATTTTGTGACTGCTGTCACCATCTGCGGTGATCATGGAACCCAAGAAAGTAAAATCTCTCACTGCCTCCATTTCTTTCCCTTCTCTTTGCCAAGAGGTGATGGGATCAGTGGCCATGATCTTAGTTTTTTTATGTTGAGCTTCAGACCATATTTTGTGCTCCCCTCTTTCACCCTCATTAAAAGGTTCTTTAATTCCTCATCACTTTCTGCCATCAAGGTTGTGTCATCAGCATATCTGAGGTTGTTGATATTTCTTCTGGCAATCTTAATTCTGGCTTGGGATGCATCCAGTCCAGCCTTTCGCATGATGAATTCTGCATATAAGTTATATAAGCAGGGAGACAATATAAAGCCTTGTCGTACTCCTTTCCCAATTTTGAACCAATCAGTTATTCTATATCCAGTTCTAACTGTAGCTTCTTGTCCCACATAGAGATTTCTCAGGAGACAGATGAGGTCCCATTTCTTTAACAACTTGCCATAGTTTGTTTAATCTAGTATCGTTTATTGACTCTACACCTGTTTAAGTCAATGAGGAATTTCTTCTTCAATCACAACAAAGATATTGTTGCATTTCCCCTTCAAAAGGAAAATGACTGACAAGGAAGAAGAAGAGGAATTTAGTGTAATTTTGTGGCCAACTCTGTTCAAGTAGGAAACAACTTTACCAGGGCTCTCCTTTTTTTACACCCAACCACATTGCTTTTGGAACTAAGCAGCAGCTGTGAACGTATCAAAAAACAAAAGCAAAGCCTCCACTGTTTTTCATTCATTGTAACTAACCTCTGCACCTATCATCTTGAAATGCAGCATGTTACTTGGAGAGATCTCTGTGATGGATATTATTTTCATACCAATTCTCCCCAAAACACAGTGTGGGTGGGTATAAGCAAATGCAATTTCCCATCCTCAAAAAAACACATAGCGATCTCAAATTTGCAAGGCTTCATTCCAAGTATGCATTGAAATTTCATCAAATTCTATCAAAGTGGATATATATATATATATATATATATATATATATATATATATATATACACATATATACACCGTATATATATATATATATATAATTGCACCGGTCTTTCATTCATTCCCCCATGTAAATCAACCCAGAGATATAAAACGTCTCTGATTTTCTGAAGCAAGCTACTGGTTTGAATTTTAAAAAAAGTGTCATGTCCAAAGTGCTTTGAGTCAAATTGGCTCACTACACAAACATACACATATGTATGTGTGTCCTATATGTGTCATGTCATATAGCAACATCTTTATTACACATTTTGATGTCACCACAGCCTTAGAAACAGTGGTAACAAAAGGAGTTGCTACTATAAATGGCAAAACGTAAGAAATCACAGGAATGAAAGGCTGTGCACTGTGGATTTTTCACAACCATAGATTACTATAATTTTTCAAAATTCCTAATGTACACAATTTATAACCAATCACCCATTTTAGCTGAGCTGTATTGTAAAACTGGGGCACATGTCACCTGCAGGCTGCACTTTGACCACTTCAGCTTCTAAGTGCTTTTACTCACTGCAGCTGAACATGTGTAGGTGACAAAGTCAATTTTCCCTCTGTCAGTTTGATGAGCCCCAAGTGCACTGAAGAATGAAGAGATGCAATGTTTCTAAGGGGAGCATCACAGCTGGCGAAAGTGGAGCGTGCTCTTCACTGATGCTTTGCTTAGTTACAAAAGCTTGGTCATGAGGGTCCCCCCCCCCCCATTTCTCCATCAACTCCAAGTTTGGGATCTCAAATGATAAAAACTCTCTTGACTTACTTGCTGATTCAGGCCATCCCTTTTGCTTCCTACTTTTAGCAGTGCAGTCATTAACTCTACGTTGCAACACTATATTCTGTGCACTGCATCAATTCATGTAGCCTCTTTGGGGAATTCAAACAGCAACATGAAAAGACCCTTCATGTTTTGTTCCAGGAGGAAACCATAATCTCTGCTGTAAAGCCCACATCACAATTTATAAGGTACGGTTGAGCCCATAAAGCTATGTTTCTTTAAAAATCTGATTACTTTGTTTTGATTGTTTACTCATATTTTAAAAACTCAGAGGCTCCAAATATTAATATGGCAGAGGTGCCATATTAAGTTAGTAGACATGCTTTAGTCCCGCTGAAATAAATGGGGCTTAAGTAAGTCTGGATCCAACCCTTTCAGTGCTATCGTTTATGGGCATTAATTGTATCAACTAATACCTCAGTGAAGCCCATACCAACTCAGCCACCATATATTTAAAATACGGTTCGCTACTGAACTCATCATCTATGTTTGTTGGCTCCATGTCCAATTTAGAATGCTTGGCAATTGGGGTCTTCAATTGCCCAGAGGTCCACCCTGGTTCTGACACTGTTCTCAACAATGTTGAAGTAGTTGGAGCAGGGCTAAATGTCTCTCCAAGGTCCCACCCAACACACTTTCCCTCATCAGGTGAGTAATGTTTGGAAAGAGCTATAGAGGACATGGCTGTGTTTTTAAAACGGTAGGTTGTATCCACTGCTAGTCCTACTCAGACAAGATCCATTGAAATTAATAGATGTGGCTAATGTAGGTCCATTGGTTTCCATGGGTCTACTCTAATTAGAAGCTAGACAGCAATGAAACAATCTTCTTGTCACTCACAGAGAAGCAGGATATGTAAGATCTTCCCTTTTTAAAATTAAAGGTTAAGCTCTTCAAAACGCTTTGCATGTTTTATATGTACTTTAACCCAGAGGAATTCTCATAGCTTGAAGAATGAAAAGACTTAGGTTTATTAAACCAGACTGGCATAATTCTGAAGATTGATCACTTTGGAACCTAAGACAGTTTCCTGTTTGAAATATTTTAAAGCCTAACTGCGGCGTTTCTTCCCCAGAGTAAGGACATTTGTCTGGGGCAAGGAAGGCTTAACCTCAGAGGAGTTGACAATATCTGCCCAAGAGGGCATTTCACATTCCCGTACCGTAACAAGAATACGTTTAAAACTTACAGCTTACAATTTCTTTCTGAGTTGGAAACAAGAAGCACTAGATTGAGGGATGATTCTCATGAACTTTTTTTTTTAATGTGTCAAAGCCACATAATAGTTTTCATGTGCATGGATATGTATTTTAATAGATCCGAATAGCATTGGGACTGCGGTTGAGCACAGCCTGGGTAATATTCTGATCATTCATTAACTTGCTTCTATGGGCATTTCCACACTTTTTGCTGCAAACCCAATGGCACGCTCATGTTACTTCTGTTTGCTGCATCAAACAAGTCATCCCCTCATCCTTTAATACTCATGCACAGATGTCCTGGGACAAGATTACCAGATGCAAATGGCAGAAATGATTTTTTAGCATTTGCCAATTCTGATTTCTTTAAATCTATTTCAGTTTTTCATTATATGCCTTTGGTCTTTTTACACACCACTCAGCAATGGTTGCTTTGGTCATTTGCTACTACAGTTCTGCTCCAACACATTACTGGGGCTCTTTTGGTTTCCTTTTATGTGTGGGATGCTAGTGTCCCCAGTGATGTATTAAAATAAGTGGCAATGATGGCAGAAAACTGAGGGTTTTTAAAAATAAAACTGAGCCCTATGAAGGACTGGAAAGGCTTTTTCGGGCTGCTCAGGAGTTTAAGAGGGAACTTTCCACCTCCCAGTGTAATGACAGTAAACATAACTTGCCAGTGCAATGCAAGCTGGTGGTGCTCTTGCGCTGATCACTCAGAGATCTAGCCAGCACGTCTTGCAGCCAGATATTGCTTGGTTTGTGCCTCCTTTCAGAAACACAGCTTTCTCCCAATATGAAAGCTTAAGTGCATTAAATAAATTAAATAAATCAGGTTAGTTCTTTCCCCTCAATTAGTTCATGCACAATGGAAAGACACACAAACATAACATCGGAACACACGTCATTTTGCCTCTCAGATCAAAAGCAAAGACAAAAGAATTGCTCTCATTCTGCAGGGACAACACACCAGCCACCTCAGTTCTGCACAAGCTAACACAACACATTTAGATAAACACTGCTTTTCATTTCAGTTAATCAAGCTTTTTTTTTAAGTTTCAAAAAGGTTTCAAGAAGAGCAAATTAATCATATTACAAACACAAAAACCACTTTGCTCTTTCAGTGAAAGGATTGGAACAATAACATTTTCAGCACAGAGAACGTGTAAGAAAGTTGAACCCACAGCTCACAAGGTACACCAGCTCTTTTCATGAATTAAACCGACAACTGAAGTAGGCCTTGCACTGTGTATAAAGGTCAAACAAAACAAGCAAGAAAATTACCGCATCACTGGATTTTTAAACATAGGCACTATCAGACTAACCATCTGATGTCAGTGGTCTACAGGGAGAAACAGCAGGTGGACAGTGCCCAAGTCATTAATTCAGCAGTCCTGAACTGCAAATAGATTATGAGAAGGACTAATGCATTTGAAACGCTGGTCTATAGTTATTTCTGTATCTACGAGTACCAGCTAAAATATTTATCTAGTTCAGTTTTCAATTAGCCTAGAAATACACATAGCAATATAGGTAGCAAGAAAGGGGAAAGCAAAAACACTACCTCATCTTGCAGTGCCATGTCTTGCAGATGTCAAGGAAATAAATAAATATTTGACATTTAGAAGACATCTGAAGGCAGCCCTGTATAGGGAAATTTTTAATGGTTGCTGTTTTACTGTGTTTGATGTTTTGATTTGTTGCAAGCCCCCCTGAGTAGTTGGGGCAACCCAGTCAGATGGGTGGTGCCTAAATAAACATATTATTATTATTATTATCATTATCATTATTATTATTATTATTATTATTATTATTATTATTATTATGCCATAATAATAATAATAATGATAGAAATATTTGTTCCTGCATAATAAAGGGCAAAACTGCAATGACAAGTGACAATAGTGTTAAGCTGCATATGCATATGCGTTCTTCAAAAACTTGCGCAGCGATTGTTGTACTTCTGAAATAAACTGACTCACAAAGTGATGAGAGATCTGGGAAAGGGGCTTTGTTGTTCATAGTAAGAATATCACTATAAAATTATGTGCTAATAGTAGCTAGATTATACCGACACCATATACATTTTGCAGGCACTGTGGACTGTAATTGGGGGCCTTCTCAATCTTCCGGGCAAAGTGTGTACGTGTGAGTCTGACAGTATTAATAAAAGGTCAATAAAGGGTGCATTGCTTCATCTACTGTTCAAATAAAACACTGTAAAAAAAAATTAAGCAGCAGCAAACGTGTAGCTAATGACTTCTTAACTGGTTCTGATTCAAGAGTACAGCATGCAATCTATCAAGCAGTAAAGACGACAAAATGTCATTAATAAAGGCAACTGAAATCATGTACAAAATCTTGTTTGCTCTTTGTTTCCCAAAATAACACCACTTCATGCATGTGCAACAGAACAAACTGAGTCAAGAGTGCATGTGCAGTGGGTGATTATGTGATTACAGGGTGTCAGAGGTGATAAGGGAAGCTACTGGCTCTTTGAACTCGAAAGTGAAAACTTGGCTGTCTCTTGTACCATTAGCATCCATTGCATCTCTCCCATTTACTCTAATTAGGGTTAAGAGGAGTAAACCATCCCACCAGCATTTAAATCAATCTCTTTCTGAGAAGTGCTCAGCTTTGCCAAGTTGAGGCCTACAATCTGAAATGTACTCAGAACTTACCTCCAAATTTTTTTATTTAGGGATTGGAATGCCAGCATCACACCAATATATATCCTGCATCATACCTTATTGATCTCTGCATAAACCCATATTGACATAGCTCTTAATCCATGTACATGTATGGAAATACAGAATGGCATAAAAATAAACAGCACCTTTCCAAGCCCATATGAAAAGTAAGTTATTTTTCAATTAACAAACATTGAAATAAACAAGATTACGGCAACAACTTCTATTAGCTTTATTAATGCCATTACACAACCTCCTCAGTTGATAGGCTCTTGTGTTCCCAAATCAGATTTTATTAACAAACCATTAAATCTTTGAATTAGAGCAGCAAAATTATCTGGTTTCATCTGAACAGCAGTAATAATGTACCTTTTATTAGGCTTCTGGCTCCAGCCTTGAGTTCCACAGCAGAAGTTCATTTAAGAGCTTTAACAGACAGCTTCTAGCCAGGGGTCACTTATTAGCACAAAGTCTGCTTCTCTGTTTCACCCCCCCTCCCCCCTCCATCTCTGTGCTTTCTTATTCCATCACAAACAGAGAATTTCCATGAAGCTTTTGCAATTCTGGAGCTGAGCAGGCTTGCAAACTGGTGTAAGTTGAGAAAGTAATTCTAACGCCTCAGGGAAGAGGACAAAAGCACTGTTGTTCTCTGCATGAGATATAGGTATTATTTTGGGGCAATCTTATGATGTTGAAAACTCTGCCAAATATGACACAGAGCTCTTGAATAAAATTCTAGTAATATTTTTGAGGGCTAGCGTTTATTAGGAAAACTGGAGCCTAAATCATTCTGGGCTCAATGGGGTAAAATAAACAGGTTATCTAGTGGTGTGGCTCTCCTTGGGACTACCAAAGTGATTTTCATCACTTGATAGCTATCATTACATGCAACTGCATCAATCTGTTACAGAAAAGCCCACGTAGCTGTTTCAGTTATGCATTACCTTCTCCTTCAGAACACAATTCAATGCTGACATTTAAATGCTTCAATAAAAGGACTCTGCCAACATAGTGGATCGGTCCTCACCTCAATTTTGAGTTATGCAGTACAACACCTATGTCCAGTTATTGTAAGGGCCAGGGACAACACACATATATTCTTCATGGAGGAAAAATGTTAATCCTCTGTAATGAAGCAGAACAAAGCCCAAATGATACACTACATGGAAATTAATGCAATAGTAACCCAAAGATCCTTTTTATCTGAAAATCTGCTTTGGAGTGGACCAATCAGGACAAGAGTTATGCTTATGGTTTCCCCACTCGTCAAATTCCTCACTCCAGGTCCCACCTTAATCTCACACCCCACACATGCATGTTTGCAAGGGCAGACCACACAGAAATATTCAAGTGTAGATATACCTATTTCAATTTCATCTACTCACACACATATTTTTCACATATTTCAAGACCTAAGAAAATAAGATTATCAGATGCTATACCAGACCAAAGGACCATCTAGTCCAGAATTCTGTTCTCATGACGACTAACCTATGGGGTGCCTATGGAAAGTTCAAAGTTACTAGATACTTACTAGAAGACCATGTTTTCCTAACACTAAGTTATCTAGCAGAATTTTTAAGGCAAGGGTGGCTAAATTTGTGGCCCTCCAGGTGAACTGTCTGCATCACAGGACCACTGACACATGTGTGCTGGGGCAGACGTCCAATGACATATACATGGAGAAGCAAAGATTAGCCAGCCCTGTTACCTTAGCAAACATAACATTTCCAATCCAAGATCCCTATTTAGCAGACCTTTGGCAAGTCAGTAAGATATAAAAACCATGAGCTGAAAATTTTAAACACATCCAAAACACAGCCATTTCACTGCTTGCTCAGTCAGTGAACTGTTGTGTTAATAAAAGGGGAGAAACCCTTTTTTTACACCTCCTTACCTCCCCCCCAAAAAAAGACCATTGAAGATAATTTACTGAAGTTTTGAAATGATAGGTTCAGTTCAAGCATAGTTATTCAGACACAACACTGCTAAATGCAAATAAAAGCAAAATTATAATGCTTATATTTTTCTTAACTCCAAGCAGAAATTTTCTTTTAAATGAAATTAACAGTGCTCATCTTGCATTAGCTCCATACACAAAGAGATATGCGTCAGTACAGATTCACTATGACCCTTTCCCCCCACCTAACAACAGTCAGTCAGAAAACTGCTTCTGCTTATGAAGAACCATAACATCATTTAGTTACAGTCAATCAAGCAGAACATAAGAATCTTCTTTTACTCGCCAGAGGCTAATGTTTAAGTTATGCCTCAAATTCAGGAACCATATATTTTCATGGGTCACATATACTAGTTTCCAGTTCATGGCTAGCTTGTTGGTTTAAAAAGCGTAAGTTGGACATAAAGAAAAGTTATATGGCCTTCTCTTTTTTTGTCTTTTAGCAAAAAAAAAATTGTATATATGGCAAGTATTTTTCAAGGATAACTCACAAGGTTTTGTTTGGTTCAGTATCCCCTGGATTTTGGAAAAAGAAATCTAAAGCTGTTTCCTGCACTATGCTGGGTTAGTGTCAGCAGGGCTTAGAACACCCAGCCACCCGCAGCTAGCTAGTCAAGGTGACAGCACACTGCTATTCTTTCCTGTGTAATCCTTACACAAAAAGGGGAGTCCACCACTAGGGGAAACCTTTCCAATCTGTCAAAAATGCCAGAGTCAATACAGATCAGAGTCTGTGCTCAGGAGTCTCTTATTGCAGCTAGAGCCTGGGATGAGGACAGCAGGCATATAGGGAAGCTGTCAGACACAGGTGGAAGGAGATATTCATGGAGGCTACAGGAGGAAGAGGCATGCTGACAGACAAATCTTAGAACAAGCCTAGGGAGCCACACTAGCAATAGCAGAGTGCAGGCAATATGGCAGAAGCTATTGTGGAATTCTGTTAAATGTGGACAGTGTTTAGTTGCTGTCCAACCTTTTGCCTGAGACATTAGAAAAAGCGCTGCGTTTGAAATTTAGTTCACAGCAGCACCATAGGTAAAGGTAAAGGGACCCTTGACCATTAGGTCTAGTCGTGTCCGACTCTGGGGTTGCGGCGCTCATCTCGCGTTACTGGCCGAGGGAGCCAGCGTACAGCTTCCGGGTCATGTGGCCAGCATGACTAAGCCGCTTCTGGTGAACCAGAGCAGTGCACAGAAACGCCGTTTACCTTCCCGCTGGAGCGGTACCTATCTACTTGCACTTTGACGTGCTTTCGAACTGCTAGGTAGGCAGGAGCTGGGACCTAGCAACGGGAGCTCACCCCGTCATGGGGATTCAAACCATCGACCTTCTGATCAGCAAGCCCTAGGCTCTGTGGTTTAACCCACAGCGCCACCCGCGTCCCTAGCAGCACCATATGAACTGTTTAAATAGTTGGACAACATACGTGAACATTGTTTATCGGTCAACTTCTATGACAGCAGCAGGGGGCTGCCTCTGGCCTGCACCCCTCCAGGTCCTGCCCTCTTTCCCTTGCTAGTAATGGTTTGCCTCCAATCAGCTGAACACTGCATGTGTGTGGGAAAGAGAGCAAGAGAGCTAGATTCCACATAAGGGGACTTAACCCTTGCTTCCCATGACCCCTGCTCCACACCCAGCTGATTGACCAGAAACATCTCAGCAGTGGGGAAGAAGGGGCATGCATTATAGCTATTGTAAATAAGCATTTTGGTGGTGCCTGCAAGTTCTGGTGCAGCTTAATTAAGATTTTGGTTATTTTTAATGCAATATTTAAGATAATGTAATAAGTTGCCTAGTGTCCCCTCCTTTCTGATTAATTATCTCCTATGGGCCTTTCACCAAGAGATGGGACATTTTAACTTTGCACTACCCATATTTAATAGCAAAGAAAGGGAAAAGGATAACTTTCTGAAAAATAATTCAGCTCTGCTTTCCAGACAAACACTTGTGCTACGGCAGCTGTCATAGAAGCTTCGTCATGCCAGACTCCAAAATACTGGCACTCTCTTTTCCAACCTGTCTAAATCTGATATTTCACTTTATCGTACGTTAGATAAAGCTCTTTTTAAGAAAGAAAGATCTCTGTGGGAGAGATGCTTTACTAAAACATTGTAGCAGAATATGCTCCCTTTTAAAGCATATTGGCAGATACAGCCTCATTAAAGTTGAGGCAGGCGGATTGCTGACACAAATGTGATGCGAAACTACAACCTGTGTGCACTAAGTGTTTTATTGACATGTGAAGAAACACTCTCTGCCCTAACAAACTTGTTATAAAAGCACATTGGTGATTTTGCTTTTGAGTCTACGGTTTATTCCGCAGACACATTCTCACCAACAATTAGGCAAGATCAGGGCTTCAGGGAGTGATCAATCCAGTGGAGGACAGTTAACTTTATCACAGCCATTACCCTTCACAGAATGGATGCTATTGGAAGCCCTTTTTGTCAGTCAAGAGGACAGACCGCCCAAAAACTAAGGCTGCCCCACCCTGGAAACACCGAAGAAGGCATATCTAGCCATTATGGCAGGTGCTTTTATCCCAGCCAGGTTAGACTACTGCAGTGTGATATATAAATGGGGCCAGGGCAGTCTTTTGATACTGTTTAGAAACTTCAGTTGATTCAAAGAACTGTTGTCAGACTGTTGATGGGGAGCTGTTACTTAGATCACATAACTGTGTTGCTATTTAATCTGCAATGTCTTCTGGTGGGTTGGTAATCTTTAAAGCCACTAAATGACTAGAGGAAATTCACCAAGTTATAAATCAGAGTACGAGTGGGTGTGATACACAGAGTGCTTTTTTTGAGGGAGGGTACACCAGCACCTTTTTTTTTTTTTTTTGGCCCATAGCCTCCCTGCTTTGCTTGCCCTCCCCAGTGCCACAGTCCCTTCTTCTTGTGCTGAGAGAGGGCATGGCTCTCCAGCCCTTTCAGAGCATTTCAGCCCCATTCCCTTAGCTGGGGAAATGCTTCCTGGGCTTGTGGGATGAGGCACGAGGCTCTGTAAGATCCTGGAGTCCTGCTGCCTCCTTTCCTGAGCATGTGCAGAGTGCCTTCCCCTTTTGCCTGCTTGGTTCTCCCTCCTCCGGCATTTCTGGGCAGTGAGTACTGGCACCTTTTTTTCTAGGAAAAAAAGCACTGGATGCACATATATCAGAAAACTGGTTCCCAAACTAAAATGTGAATCAATAAAAACAAAAATAATTAGGTGTGTTTTCTGGAGAGAATGTTTATTGGGTTCTTCTCCAGTATTATCTCTCTACTGGGAGCGGAACTAGCAAGGGTAAAATCAGTTCAGCCCTGGCTTGCTCGAATTTCACACAGTGCAGCTAGTTCCGCTCCCAGGAAAATCAGACGATTACTATGTCAGGTTCCTATTGGAAGACCCGACAAATGCCAGAACATTAGCAGTGACGAAGTTTCTATCGGTGGTTGCAAGAACCAATGGTCCCTACTTTAAGTCTGAACAAAATGCTTATGTAACCTGAAGGCAGGATGTCCTAATTGGGTATTGCTTTGTAACCAATTGATGGGTCTATAGACCATAATAAAGATTGTATTGTATCTCTCTACTGACAGTAGCTACCATTGTGCAAAAGGAATGAGGATAAAGATCAGGCTGTGATAATAAATTACTCCTGGTACCAGGCAACAAAGCTGCCATATTATTTCCTTAAATACGTAAATCTCTGCTACCACAACTTCTCTGATTCAGAGTCTTATGCCCCTATAGTTAAAACACTTCATCTGATCTACAAGTTCAATTTGTGAATAGTCATTTGTTGTGTACCTACAACCCTCTTTAATCTAAATCTAAATTTGCTAAATGAGCCCATTATAAAAAAGCAAGGAAGTTTCTTCCAATGAAGGAGCCAGATAAAAATCAGTAAAAATCTGATTATTTTATGCACTGAATGGTTGCTGTCATCTGCAACTGCAAGCCCCATGAAGTGGAAAGAGTGTTTTCATATCTAAGTGGAAAACATTATGCTTTAAATATTCAGCATCTCTCCCTTGCATTGTTCTGACAGTATCTCAGACTAAGGGCGATTCTCAGGCTGTGGTCTGGTGCCAGATTGACCGCACTCATGAGCAAGCTTGCTTTCCAGCAATTAAGGTGGCTGCTGGCAGGAGCAGGAGCCTCAGAAATGGCATCTGAAATAAAAAGGCTTAATGCAAGGGAGACCACTGTCTGGGTTTCAAGGCAAAGAAAAGTGTTCCTCCTCACAGGAATCATTCAAATATGGCACAGAGTAGCAAGGGCACTCATTTGTCTTGAAGAGCTGGGAGGAAGGGGGGGGGGGAGGGATAATAATTGCTGAATAAAAGGAAACCCCAAGCTTACAAGCTACATCAGGTGGGTTTTATGCTCCTGCCTGCAGGTGCATTTCACTTAAATCACCCACAGATAGTTCTTGCATACATTGCTGGAGGGGGAGGGGGCAGAGCAAGGCACACCGTATCCAAGCAACAGCTGTGCTGAATGCCTTGCAAAGTATTTTCAATACCCTTTAGGATGAGCTGGAGTAGTCTTTCTGCAGTTCTGAAGGAAGGGAGATGTTTGCAGATAGCACAGAAATAAAGTGAACCCTGCAGCACTTCTGGAACAAACTCTGCTTTCCCAACCAAAAATCACTAAAGATTCCACAGTTGTTGTTGTTGCTGTTGTACAGCATCATTTACATACATACATATAAAATACTCAAGATGAACCTGCACAAGTGTGGTAGACAACTGGAAAGTTCTAAGTTACTAAAAAAAAACTGGTAGATAACATTTTTCCACTGGTTTTGTCATGGGTTGATTTCCCCCCCCCCCCAATTCCCCTGAACCCTGTAAAAATAAACCTTTAAAAATGCAAATATATAAAGATGCTTCTTTGTAAAACAAACAAATACCACACACATATATTATCAATACACGCAAACACGCATTAAAAGAAATGATTGCTTCTTCAGATTACTATGCAAAAAGGGCAAAAAAGCCATTGCTACCTTATGCAGTTTTCTTTGCAGCATACAACAGCCTTCTACACATTTGCTGTATTTCCTCTACCTATAGTAACCCATTTCCATGTGCAGCTTGCTATTGCTGGATTACATTGCCCATCTTCAAAGGAACAATATTAATTCTTTAGGTGTACAGTGGTACCTCGCAAGACGAAATTAATTCGTTCCGCAAGACTTTTCGTCTTGCGGAAATTTCGTCTTGCGAGGCACCGTTTCCCATAGGAACGCATTAAAATTTAATTAATGCGTTCCTATGGGGAAAAAGTCAGGGAGCGCCGGTCGGAAGGGGCGCCGAACTGTTCGCCCGCTGCAGCTTTAAAATGCGCCGTAGCTAAAAAGGCTTACCTTTTGGCTCCGGTGGTGGTGGGGGTGTTTTCTGCGTCGTGTCCGCCATTTTGGATCGACTCAGACATGCGCAGTCGATCCAAAATGGCGGGCGCGACGCGGAAAACACCCCCCCACACACCGGAGCCAAAAGGTAAGTCTTTTTAGCTGCGGCGCGACGCCGCGTTTTAAAGCTGCAGCGCTCGCTGGAGCCTTAAAACGCAGTGCCGTGCCGGTCGGGAGGGCTTACCTTTTGGCTCCGGTGTGTGTGTGGGGGTGTTTTCCGCGTTGCGCCCGCCATTTTGGATCGACTGCGCATGTCTGAGTCGATCCAAAATGGCGGGCGCGATGCAGAAAACACCCCCCCCACCGGAGCCAAAAGGTAAGCCTTTTTAGCTGCGGCGCGACGCCGCGTTTTAAAGCTGCAGCGCTCGCTGGAGCCTTAAAACGCGGCGCCGTGCCGGTCGGGAGGGCTTACCTTTTGGCTCCGTTGTGTGTGGGGGTGTTTTCCGCGTCGCGCCCGCCATTTTGGATCGACTGCGCATGTCTGAGTCGATCCAAAATGGCGGACGCGACGCGGAAAACACCCCCCCCCCACCGGAGCCAAAAGGTAAGCCTTTTTAGCTATGGCGCGATGCCGCGTTTTAAAGCTGCAGCGCTCGCTGCAGCCTTAAAACGCGGCTCCGGCAGCTCACAGTGGTACCTCGCCAGACGAATTCGTCTTGCGAAAAACAGCCATAGACGAATTCGTCTCACGAGTCAACTAAAAACTCGCAAAACCCTTTCGTTTTGCGAGTTTTTCGTTGTGCGAGGCATTCGTCTTGCGGGGTACCACTGTATCTATAGAAAAATGTTGGCTTCCAGCAGGGGCGTACCCAGGATCAAAACTGGGGGGGGGGGCAAGCCATGGTCGCTCAGGTTGTGACATATCAGCACGGAAAGGCGAATGAAACCAAAATTTTAGGAAAATTATATATAATTATAGCAGTGCTTTATTACTGTAGTTATAACAATTATTTGCTTGATTATTTATTTTTATTCTAGTTACATGTCTTATACCAGGGGTGGCCAACTCCCAAGAGACTGTGATCTACTTTTACTTTCAGCAGTGATCTACCTCTGTTTTTTGGGGTTCAGCTCAAAGTTGTTGACCTTTTTTGGGGATGAAGAATGCCCCGTTTTTTAGGGGTTCAGTTCGTTTTTAGATTACTGACCATATTGTGTAAACAGCAAACAAAAACAGCTTCAAAAAACAGAAAAACTTTTTCCCCCAAACAGAAAGCCCCCAAATGGCTGAAAAACTCAGTTTCCTAGGATCCTCAGCCATCGCAACTCACCATGCAAGGGAACTGTTTCCAAAGCTCCTTTGCAACGATCAGCCGGCGCAACACACACACACACACATGCAGTGGCCGACTGCCAGTCGGCAGAGCTCAATTGTTATTTAGATCTTGGGAGGGGGAGAAAGACCGGTAGTTGAGCTTTTTAGGAGAGCTTTTTCCATTTAAGGCTGCCGATAACCATTTAATTATTATTATTATTTGCTTCTAGGGGGGGCAGGTGCCCCCTCTTGCCCCCCCTTGGGTACGCCCATGGCTTCCAGGAAATGATTTACTTCTCAAAAATGTATTGTCATTAAAAAAAAAATCAGTTCAAACCGACGGCACAAATCTCTTATTTTCATTCTGTTTCAATATAAGGCTTCATTTTGATTTTCTAAATTAAAACACATATGCACATCACTTTCTCTGTTTTGTCTTCAAAGGAATCAACCAAACTCTTCACTTCGACACATCTGAATGCAAATATACTTTTGGGATATTCTGTTTCATGAAATGTTTGGTACTTCTCTGAAATCCAAATTATAAGAAGACTATCTTTGACAATTCTACATTTTTCTTGAGCTAGCTGTTCCCTTATCCATTTCTGATGAATAAAACAAGCCTGTTTATCAATTTGACAACCCGTACTTACATTAAACAGCATTTTATAGATAGCCCTGCTTTCTCAATATTGTTCTGCCTCTTATACTATTCACGTGCATTGGAACTTCCTTTATGTCACTAAATGATTACCACTCATTTGCAATGGATTCACCATTGGACATACGGTAGAATCATAGAGTTGGAAGAGACCACATGGGCCTTCCAGTCCAACCCCCTGTCAAGCAGGAAACACCATCAAAGCATTCCTGACAGATGGCTGTCAAGCCTCCACTTAAAGACCTCCAAAGAAGGAGACTCCACCACAATCCTTGGTAGCAAATTCCACTGCCAAACAGCTCTCACTGTCAGAAAGTTCTTCTTAATGTTTAGGTGGAATCTTTTTTCTTGTAGTTTGAATCCATTGCTCCGTGTCCGCTTCTCTGGAGCAGCAGAAAACAACCTTTCTCCCTCCTCTATATGACATCCTTTTATATATTTGAACATGGCTATCATATCACCCCTTAACCTTCTCTTCTCCAGGCTAAGCATACCCAGCTCCCTAAGCTGTTCCTCATAAGGCATTGTTTCCAGGCCTTTGACCATTTTGGTTGCCCTCTTCTGGACACGTTCCAGCTTGTCAGTATCCTTCTTGAACTGTGGTGCCCAGAACTGGACACAGTATTCCAGGTGAGGTCTGACCAGAGCAGAATATAGTGGTACTATTACCTCCCTTGATCTAGACGCTATACTCCTATTGATGCAGCCCAGAATTGCATTGGCTTTATAATATGTAATATGTACTCATTGCCAGTATAATATGTGCACTTGAACAGTGTAATATGTGCACTTGAACAAATTTCATTACTTGAAAATTTGCCCGTTTCAAGAACTTTAAGGGATTATACTGGAGAAGAAAGCTCTAGAGGATATAGTTGCTTCTGTCCTTCAACACAAATATAACTTAGAAGTAGTGACCTTCATACCCATTTCCCCAACAAGAAGGGATTATCTGAAAGCTATCATGCATTTTAGCATGCAGGTAAGAGGACGAGTAGAGCAACAATTTAACTGAACAGACGAAGAGCAAAACATTACTGCTGGAGTTAATGTAAAGGCAGGTCACTGTTTGACAAAGCAGGTGTCAATGTAGCCTTAGGCCTTGAAAGTAAGTAGAAATGAGAGTACAGAAAAGTCAATTTTTAACAGGCTATTCAAAATAACTTCCCTTGGTTGTTTTTTTTTCTTCTAAATCATAGTTCAAGTGGTAGAGCACCTACTTTTCTGTGCAGTGTCCCAGATGCAATCATTATCATTTCCAGGTTTTATTTCCTCAGTAAAAAGGATCAGATGATAGAAAAGTTCTCTAAGGGCTCATCCACACTTCTGCTTGTCACAGGCATTCTATACATTGGTCCGAGTTGTTTTCCATTTGCCCACTGCTCCCCCCAGGAAAACCCATGGTTTATAACTGAATCAGAAGAAACGTCAATCCAGTTAACAATCTGGTCACACCATCTTGGACCTCCTGACGTTTCTGAACATCTTCCAAAGGCTGGCCCATATAGAACGCATTGCAGTAATTCAAACAGTGGCAAGTCCTGCTGAGCTGAATGGAACTTATTTCTAAGTGAATGGATACAGATGGCAACATAAGTGTAATACTTGCTATTTTCACAAAACATTTTAAGAGTTGAGACTTGCAACATCTGAGAGCATGAAAAATAATTCCTGCAATGTTCTTAAAACAACAGTGGCACTGTCTTTATTTTCAGAATAATCCACAACTCCATTGTTCTAGAATATAGAATTAAATGTATTTGGGGAGCACTCATGTGACCATTTTTTCATACGAATGGATTTCCTCATTATCCCAGTCCTAATTGTTGAACATGTGGCCACATTCAGAAATCTGTCCCCAAACAATCCCACATGGACACATGTTGAAGCACTAAGAGCAATATGCTAACACTTAGTAGCAACATGGTATGTATTTTATAGGAGAAGGAATGCAAGTGTCTCTGGTTTTGAACAAGTTGGGGCATCTACAAGCTCCGTTTGAAACCCCTTCTGTGGCAGAAATTACACATGGTGATCTACATAAACCCCACTAATATACACACTTGGAATCAATTATAGATGAAAGCTATTTTTTAATCATTTCATTATTGTTTCCTCGTGCAAAGAAATATGCATAGATGTTGTGACAAATGGAACCCCCCCACACACACTCTATTCAAGAACAAGGTATAGTTAGAAATTTTTATTTTATTTCCCAATATCTCTCCACCCCTCATAAATTGTTATTTATGGAAGCTTTCTGTTCACCAATCTCCATTTCCCTCCTTGCTGCAATGTTTCTTAGTCAGAGCAATACTGTACAAGTGGGTTGGCTAACTATGTGCCAATTCCTACACCTTTCCAGCCAAACTTTGTAAATATCTAGCCAGGAAGATTGGGGTCTCCTCTTTGCTGCATTACCAGCACCAAAGTGACCTTCCTGGGGTGCAAGCCTAGACAGTGTGTATGGAGATCCTGAGATGCCCAGACGACAAGACACCCCCCCCCCCCAAATCCGGAAAGCAGGTCAATACATTTGGCACCATCCTGGCTGCAGGGATTGCCAGAAGGCAAAGCATCACCCAACCATCTTAGGGACTCCATTCTGGATTTATGTAGGGATTACTCCTTAGCCTTTGTGGGTAAGATGGGGTAGCAGGGGGGAGATAGTTATGTGCTCTCCTACTGCTTTTATAATAAAGCTTGTGTTTCCAAATAATGACCTGACCCTTTCTTTTGTCTTGTCAAGGTACCCTGCAGGGTCTAGGGACTGCGGAGTCACTTCAAGCCAAACCTTCACCTAGGGCTGATTAAAGGTAAAGGTACCCCTGATCATTAAGTCCAGTCACAGACGACTCTGGAGTTGCGGCGCTCATCTCGCTTTACTGGCCAAGGGAGCCGGCGTTTGTCCGCAGACAGCTTCCGTGTCATGTGGCCATCATGACTAAGCCGCTTCTGGCGAACCAGAGCAGCACACGGAAACAGTGTTTACTTTCCTGATGGAGCGGTACCTATTTATCTACTTGCATTTTGACATGCTTTCGAACTGCTAGGTTGGCAGGAGCAGGGACCGAGCAACGGGAGCTCACCCCATCACGGGGATTCAAACTGTCGACCTTCTGATTGGCAAGCCCTAGGCCCTGTGGTTTAGACCATGGTTGAAGAATAAAGATTATCCTTTAAAAGTATGGTGTGGATCTGCCCAAAGATAGGAAGACAACAGCTATTTTTTTCCAGCAGCCTATGTTCACAGAAAGCATGTTAATGTGTTTGGGTACATGAGAACCGATGCATCATAGGAAAACATTTGCAAAAGCTCTCCCAAACACCCTGAAGAAGTGAAACTTACAACTCCTCGCTTGAAAACAGCATTTCTTTCCACCAACTTCTCCCTATAAATCATGATAAGCTCTCCTGTTACAAATTAGATGGGAAGGGCTTATAGTATGTGTGAGTAACTTCATGCATATAACATTATATCTGCCCAGCATTCTCGGGAGATGGTATCACCAACACTGAGGGCTACTCCTATGATAAAATGTATCAGATGAAGGATAAAGGCAAAAGAAGCGAGGTAATGAATGATATCATTAAAGGAGATCTTAAAAAACAAACAAACAAAAAACTTCTACAGCCTTCAAGGTTGTTATTTTATCTCATCTGGAAAGAAAATATTGCACTCCTATCCCCAGGAAACTAAAGCCATTTAAAGAAAGAAGAGGGGAAAATTACCAGTGACAACATTTAATAAGTACTATATAAGCACATTGTGAGTGGGAGTTGAGAGTTTCTTACTGGAAGACTGGAAGCAGAACAGGAGGAACAAAACCAGCAGCAATGAAACAGTTACAGTTAGGTAGTCTGCCATAGTCAAAACAAAATAAATAAATAAATAAATAATAAATCCTTCCAGTAGCACCTTAGAGACCAACTAAGTTTGTTCTTGGTATAAGCTTTCGTGTGCATGCACACTTCTTCAGATACACTAAAACAGAAGTTGTTGTTGTTGTTGTTCAGTCGTTCAGTCGTGTCCGACTCTTCGTGACCCCATGGACCAGAGCACGCCAGGCACGCCTATCCTTCACCGCCTCCCGCAGTTTGGCCAAACTCATGTTAGTAGCTTCGAGAATACTGTCCAACCATCTCATCCTTTGTCGTCCCCTTCTCCTTGTGCCCTCCATCTTTCCCAACATCAGGGTCTTTTCCAGGGAGTCTTCTCTTCTCATGAGGTGGCCAAAGTACTGGAGCCTCAACTTCAGGATCTGTCCTTCTAGTGAGCACTCAGGGCCGATTTCCTTGAGAATGGATAGGTTTGATCTTCTTGCAGTCCATGGGACTCTCAAGAGTCTCCTCCAGCACCATAATTCAAAAGCATCAATTCTTCGGCGATCAGCCTTCTTGATGGTCCAGTTCTCACTTCCGTACATTACTACTGGGAAAACCATAGCTTTAACTATACAGACCTTTGTTGGCAAGGTGATGTCTTTGCTTTTCAAGATGCTGTCTAGGTTTGTCATTGCTTTTCTCCCAAGAAGCAGGCGTCTTCTAATTTCGTGACTGCTGTCACCATCTGCAGTGATCATGGAACCCAAGAAAGTGAAATCTCTCACTGCCTCCATTTCTTCCCCTTCTATTTGCCAGGAGGTGATGGGACCAGTGGCCATGATCTTAGTTTTTTTGATGTTGAGCTTCAGACCATATTTTGCACTTTCCTCTTTCCTCTTTAAAGGGTTCTTCAATTCCTCCTGGTTACAGAAGTAACCAGACCCTTATATATAGTGAGAGAGTGAGGAGGGGTATTACTCAGAAGGGTGGTGGGAATGGGTGATTGGCTGATGGGTGTGGAAAACCTGTTGACAGTTGTTAACGACTGCAATTAGTCTTAAAGGAAAAAGCAAGGGGTGAGATGGCTAAAGATAGCTTTGTCATGTATAATGAGATAAGAATCCAATGTCTTTGTTCAGACCAGGTCTCTCCATGGTTTTAAGTTTGGTAATGAGTTGCAATTCAGCAACTTCTCTTTCCAGTCTATGAAACAGCAGCAATGAAACAGATCTCCTTATAGTATAACCTTAGGTTGAAAATGAATTAGACTAAAGAATCACCAGGAATAAACCATCATGTAGCTCTATAAGCCAAGATGTAGCTATCATGTAGCTCTATAACCATCATGTTTCCCCATAAGCCAAGATCTCCATCACTATGTACATTAATTTCCCTCTAGGGGAAAAAAGTAAATATATAGCACTGTCAGAGGAGGAGGAAGATCTTCTTTGTAAATCAGGTATAATGAAAAAAGAGTGATTACAAATCTCTAAAGGTATTCTAATGTTAAATATCATTTCAATCCTTTACTTTCTAGAGAGGAACCAGTAAAGAATTGACTGTAATAATTACCAGCAGCTGTCCTATAAAAGGAAAATACAAGGAACAGAAATGTGATACTTGCAAAACATTTAAGTACAGTTAAGATATGGGATACCTAATAAGGTAAGAGAAGTTCTGCTGGATCAAACAAAAGGCTTATCTAGTCCAGCATTCTGTTCTCATAGCAGCTAGCCACACGCATGTTGGAGGCCCAAAGCAGGACATGAGCACAACAGCCTCTCCTGCTGTTGTTCCTCAACAATGGGTATTTGGGGGCATACAGTCGTACCTCAGGTTATGTGCGCTTCGGGTTGCTTACTTTTCGGGTTACGAACTTCCAAAACCCGGAAGTGTAACCCGCCGCACGTGCAATCCGCGCATGTGCAGAAGCAGTCTGCACGGTCTGTGCATGCGCAGAAGCAGTCTGCGCGCTTCATGCATGCACAAAGCGCATTTTGTGGGTTACGTACGTTTTGGGTTACATACAGCAACCCGGAACCAATTAAGTACGTAGCCTGAGGTATGACTGTACAAGAAGCCACGGATATTTTATCATTCATTAATTTGTTTAATCCTCTTTTAAAAGCTTTCCAAGTTGGTGGCCAGCATTGTATTTTGTGGTAGTGAATTCCATAGTTTAACTACACACTGTACTTGCATTTGTCTCTCTGGAAACTCCCACCATTTAGTTTCATTTTATGAGACCAGGTTCTAGTCTTATGAGAGAAGGGGGGGAAACTTCTTTCTCTCTTTAAGAGACACATAATCTGGAAACAAAAATAGTGGTGTTTCTTGCCAAAATGGGGGTGGACGAATGGAGCCTCCATTCCTAATGTATGCCTTTATTCCAGTTGCCTGAAGATAAAATTATCAAAAAATTTATAGTGTGTGCAGACAGGTTGGGTTTTGCTCCAGCTGGAACTACCACAATATCTCCCAATTAGCACAACACTTCCAAATGCCTTTGCATGAAACTTTGTGCTTTACTGAACCAGTTTATAAGAAAAATAGAGAAGACACTTGTTTATTATCTTTTCTGTGTTTGGACCAAGTCTCATGATGTATTCGTCTTGGCAACGGGCTCTCTTGCAATACCATGGAGCCAGTTTCTTCACCTCTTCTGACACATTCTTTCATTGCCCTACTCTATAGAGGGGAAGAGAGTTCCTTGTATAGATACAAGTGCAGAGCAACATGGGTCAAACAATAACAAAATCAAACCAAATAATAGTCTGTACAGATCACAAATCTGAACTGAGTGAGAACACAAAGCATGTACACACCAAGCAAAATAAATCCATTACAGAGGTACCCCGTGTTATGTACGTGATCCGTTCTGGGTCGTGCCATGTAACCCGGGCATACATAACACGAATGAACAAAAGAAAAAAGAAAAAAAAACCAGAAGTTTGCGAGTTTTTGCGCTTCTGAGCATGTGCGAAGTGCGCAGAACGCTTCTGCGCGCCTGTGCGTCACACGCTCTTCGTGGGGGACTTCGGGTCACAGAGGTCCGTAACTTGAACGTACGTGACAAAGAGCGTACGCAACACGAGGTATGACTGTACTACAACAAATGTGGCTCTAATAAACTACTATGTACATGACAGAAAGTAGTATCTCTTGAGTTCTGATTACCTGTGCTACCACTAAAACTTGTATTTACCGGTACCTGGTTTGGAATATAAACACCGTTTTCCAGTGGGCTTGAAAACTAAGTATAAATCCCAGAGATCACCCTGCTGTCATTCTTTTGAAGCACATTGATCAAATGTTTGTGAGGCAGCCTTAGATATATTTCATATATTATGAGATTCATGGTGTGCTTAGTTTTCCACTTCTTGATAAGGACTACAAGCTAGTCTTCAGTTGCAGGCACATAAACCAGGCACACACTAAATATCAGCCTGACCCAGTGACGTCTAATTGTGATCTTCTGATAATAATGGCTTCAGATTTTCTAATTTCCATGACATTTTGCCAACTCAGCCAGTGGACCAACAACAACTCAGTGCAAAATTACATACAAGGGGCTTCAACCCTTTACTGGCACAACACAGGTAGAAAGCACTGTGCAGCTACTATGCTTACATTGTGTCTTGGGTTGCATCTAAGTTACAAGAAGCACCTTTCCAGCTCTTCGATCCTAGCGCTGCTTTGGCAGAAAATGCATGATGTTCTCTTGTTGTTGTTGTTTAGTCGTGTCTGACTCTTCGTGACCCCACAGACCAGAGCATGCCAGGCACTCCTGTCTTCCATTGCCTCCCGCAGTTTGGTCAAACTCATGTTGGTAGCTTCGACAACACTGTCCAACCATCTCATCCTCTGTCGTCCCCTTCTCCTTGTGCCCTCAATCTTTCCCAACATCAGGGTCTTTTCCAGGGAGTCTTCTCTTCTCATGAGGTGGTCAAAGTATTGGAGCCTCAGCTTCAGGATCTGTCCTTCCAATGAGCACTCAGGGCTGATTTCCTTCAGAATGGATAGGTTTGATCTTCTTGCAGTCCACGGGACTCTCAAGAGTCTCCTCCAGCACCATAATTCAAAAGCATCAATTCTTCGACAATCAGCCTTCTTTATGGTCCAGCTCTCACTTCCATACATCACTTACTTACTCCAAATTTCTAGCGAAGTAAAATGGCAAAACATGCCATCTAATTATCCCTAATGACCAAAGCTCAAATCTTCTTAGCATTAGGGCAACCACCAAATCACAGTTCTGGTGACCTGGAATTGTTGGATTTGCGAAGCTTTAGTCCTACTGGTATCCATTATTTATATATTTCTTGTTGGTTTCATAAAATGCATACACCACATGATTGCAAAAATAAAAACAAAACATCAAAGCAGTTCACAAAAGATAAAACAGTAACATCGGGGGGAGGGGATATACATGCAACCCTAATTTAAAATGTACAGAATTTAAAATACCGGTACTAAAACAGATTCAAATTACCTGAACTTTCTAAGCATCTGGGTAGGTTTGTCTAAACAGGAATGCTTTTAGCAGGCTCCAGAAAAGAGTACAGTGAAGGCGCCTACATGATCTCAATAGGCAGGGAGTTCCAAAGTGCAGGTACTGCCACACTAAATTATTTGCAGATGTGGAACATGTGCTATGTGGCAGCTGGAGCAGTGCCATTTCCACTGATCAAAGAGGCCGAGTGAGTACATGTAGGGTAAGATGATGTCATAGGTAAACTCGTCCCAAGTTGTTAATGGTTTTATATACTAACACCTTGAACCTAGTCCGGTAGCAAATCAGCAAACCACTGCAGATTTAAAGAGTTAAATCTTGAATTTAAGCACTCTTTTCTCTGAGAATCAATCTTCCCATATCTCAGACACAAGCCTCATTTTGATACATACAAAACCCCGCCTCTGCAATCTCCTGCAGAATCACTAAAGTGAAAGAGCGACAGTAAATCTTAAGATGTAATTGAGACAAAATCACCTCTCCCACTTGGGGTGTTTAAAACTCACAAAAGAACAAGACAGCAGCCTGTGCAGCAATCAAAATAAGGAATCCAATGCCTTTATTATCTCCTCTGAGCGACATCAGCTCTATAGCTTGCCCCAGGAATCTACACCTTGATGAAAGGCTGCTCTACTCTCCCCATCTGTCATTTTGTGCAAGCCTATTTTCACTTGTCAAAGTAATTTGTACAGGAGATAATCATATATAGCAGGAGTTTATTAATGATTCCATGTTGGAAACATTATCTTTTACTGATAAGCATCTTCCTAGCTGTAAATTGTATCACCTCCCTATATTTCTTTAAAAAAAAGAAAAATACATGACAAGAAGGGCATGCCCAGAATCTCCTTTGAACAAGCAATGGTGTGGCAACAGAGGAGGCTGGCTGAGATGGACAAAGAGGAAGAAGCTCTTTGTTAAAACTTGTAACCAACAGCAAAAGCGGCATGCCTATGGGCTCGCCCACACTTCCACTTGTTCAGTGCCTAGAAAGCATGCTCTGAGCACTTTTCCGCTTCTCCCATGCTTTTAAGGCATGGGTCTAAGCACTTTTGTCTTTGCCCTACTCCTTCCCCTGGAAAACTCGCTCCACATTGATGCTTGCTCAAATTCATCAGTAAAGATTGGGTTTTCCCAGAGGAAAGTGGCAGGATAAACAGAAGTCTGGATGTGCCCTCTATTAGTACTACCAGCAGCACATTCCTTCATCAGCACCATAAACGTAACATTAATATATCTGGTTTCAAAATTATCTAGAGTAGGTGGTCTATCTAATGCACTTATAACTGAGTGGAAGTGGAGGTGGATTTTTAGCAACAGCCAATGTCACTTCTGAAAGCATCTGGGAAATGTTATAATCACCCCCAAACACCCATTCCAAAAAAGGGGGGTGGGAAGTATGGCGAAAGAGAGCAGTCCTAGGTAAGTCCCCATACTCTGTCATCTGTGTCCATCTGGGCTTTGCGCCCTAGGCTGGATTTAGACACATCAAAGAAGCGTTTCTGTTAAATGTGTTGCAAACTTTGTATGAGAAACTGGGTTAGCAGAAACGGAAGTCCACAGCGCCATGTGGTGTCACAGTGTTAGAATGCATAAACAACAAATATAAAGGCTTTTTCTTTGCAAATGTAGCTGAGTCCCTAGTCTAGCCAAACCTCTCATCCGGGTGCCATTGGCCATTTTATCTTAACATGCAAACCTTTTATCCCCAACTTGATTTAGGAGTGTAGCTTTTTACATTGTTCCATGCCTTTACAACATACAGTAGCTTGAACACAAACTGAAATCCGTCACAAGCGGAACATGAGTTAGCAACGTGATGTGGCTGCAAAAAAAGGCTAATACAATTTTCAGCTAATATGTTAATAGAACCATAGTTTCGAAGTCATGGGAATTATTATTTCCACATTATCCTGTGCCAGTGATGACACATCTAGAGCAGCATTCAGTTCTGCTTGGAAAATATTTAGAGGAGTGCAACGAAAATGGTTAGCTGTATGAAAAACAAGTCCAATCGAAAAAAGTTGATGGAACTGGGTATATATACACCCTGGAGAAGAGGAGGATGGATATTATAGCCTTCTGAAATATCTGATAGGTTGTTACTTAGAAAAGGGCAAATAACTGTTCACTGCTATCCAAGACACCAGGACTGGATTTAATCTAGCTAGGGCTTAAGTCCCAAGAGGGTAGATATCAGTTGAACATTTGGAGAAACTCACTAAGAGCAGTTGAATAATGGAACCAATTAACTAGAAGGGTGGACACTCGCTGGAGGTGTTCAAGCAGAAGATAGGCAGCTATTTATTGGGAATGTTCAAGTCCTGGGTACCCTATATCAAGCAGGGAATTGGTCCAGATTATGCAAGACCCCTTCCAATTCTATGATGCCACAATTGTGCTTTTTCTATATGGTGGGAACATGGGATGCTAAACATTTACTGAACTAAACACGGTGACTGTGACAGTGATAATAAGAGGAGGTCACACCTCATGAAATAACAGATAAGTGTCTGGATAGACTGGGAATTACACACTTAGTATATGGTTTGCACAAAGCATATGTTTGTGAGGCTTGGATAAAACAGCAAACTATGGTTTGCTGAAAACACAGAACAGAAATTCCTGTTCTCAGTGTGTAAGGAGAAAAAAGGAGGGGGAAGGTGAGAAGCAAGTGCACCAGCCTGAAGCTCGCTCTCATAAGCACCAGTTTTTGATTTGGTATTCTCTCTGCATAGCCTCAGACTACACATTTTAGGTTTAGTCCCATATAACTAGGTAATTTTTTTTAGTGAAGGATTTCTTTACAGCTAACTATTAATATCTGCATGCTGGGTTTAAAACAAAAACAAAACACACACACCAATGAAAGGGATATTTCCCCCCCACCAGCTACTGCCTCAACAGCCCTCTCCATGACCACCACTTTGAATCTAAAAGTCCTTGGCCTCCATTGATTTATCTATCTCCTTTTCCGACACCCTAAGTCCTTCTCCACCTTTCAAATTGCTTATTTCAGGCTAGACAAGCAACTGTGGTTAAAATGTCACTGACTTTAATGATTTCAACGCTGTGTTCAAACACTTCAGCAGCCTGGCTTCAAAGGGAAGGGAAGTGGCAGAAAGACGCAGGATGGGCCGATTCATACTGGTGGAGCAAGACCCCCTCATATCCAAGTAAGATGGTACAGAATGTTGAAGCAATTAGGCAGCTGGCATTGGCATCAGATACCAAGCTGCACCATTTAAGAGCTTCTATCTCAAATCGTAGATTAAGATAAGGAAAGGTGGGGGGTGGAGAGGACAATTTTCAGTACTTTTTTAAAAAATGGCTGGCTTCCTGTGTTTGCAAGATATTTAGTTACATCTATTTAGTTTAACACTATCCATCTTCTGGTAGCAGGGTGTGGAGGCTTGGCAGAACCACATTCTGAGGAACAGTAATGCATTTGTCTATTTTACAAATATATAGAATGCTTCAAAGCCAACACATATTTGGACATCTTTGATTCATATGCTGGACTTTTCACCACCAGAACTGAACAAGAGGCAGGCACGTTTGTGAAAAAAGATGGATCCATGCAATAACCTAGCTTATACCCACCTATTCCACCATGCCATGTATCCTGTAGCAGACAAAGCATTCTGTTTGACATGCCAGTGAATATTCCAGCATCACCAGTGCTGGGAACAGGGTTCAATACACATTTTGTTATTATGAAACACCCATCCTATCTTAATTTGCAGTCCCTAGTGGAAATGGGAGTGTGGAATCAAATATTCTCATGATTCCAATTTCAGACTCAGCAGCTTTCAGTGTGCAACTTTCAATTCATTCCAAACTGGCAGCATCCACTACTGCAGAAAATGTTGGTTGCTTCAGTATGTCAGAATGGGAGACGGGTAAAAAGAAGAAGAAATGACACACCAGGTTACTTGGTTCATCCATCCTGCTATTTGCTGATCATCTTAACACAAGCAGGAATTTAAAGATCGATCCGTACAAGATAAAAGCACAATGTCAGAAAGTTGACTGTGCGAGCCTTGTACTTGCTCTTAATAGAGAACCCGAGCCATAATGCTTTCTATTACTTAGAGCTTACTCAAGCAGGCATTCACTGATATGGCTTGGTTAATCTTTTCTATAGTCCCAGGAGGGTCTTATTTTCACTTATTAAAAGTTGCTAATTTTAACTCAACAAATGTATGTTTAATCTACTGTTACTCACTTTGCACATTTATCTACTGAGGTCATATAAAATTCATAAACCTGTGTAAGCAGTTTGCCTTCCTACAGAAGCCCATAAGAAGTTTCCAGTTTTTATATAAACCCTATGCATACCTGCTTGAAAGTGGCCACTGCACAGGATGGCGACTCAAAGTAGAATGAGAAGAATCTGTTGAGGTTCTACAGACTTTTTTTTTAAATCAGACACACAAATGGTGTTCACTATCTGGCCAACCCCTACGTATGCTACGTGAATAAGTATATAACTGCCTCTTCAAGGAATATGTTGTTTGCTGCCTTCTCTTCCATGGTAAGATATGTCAAGATGAAATTCACAACCACTGTGATGCAGATGTAACTATAAAATGTATGCCATATATTTCACCGCAAGGGAACGAGCCAAGGTTCCAATATGTATTATGCTGTCAGCTGTCCTTCAGTGGAATATTTTGTGTCATATGTAGTTACATAAAAGGAAACATTATGTCAGCTTCTAACCAGGCCCTTGCAGAGCCAGGCAGAGGCCTGGGCCAGGTAGATAATGTGGCCTTAAAAAAAAATTATTTCAAGGCTTGAACCGTATCTGCATATAAAGACTAAATGGAAAATGTTGTTGTTGTTGTTCAGTCGTGTCCGACTCTTCGTGACCCCATGGACCAGAGCACGCCAGGCACGCCTATCCTTCACTGCCTCTCACAGTTTGGCCGAACTCATGTTAGTAGCTTCGAGAACACTGTCCAGCCATCTCATCCTCTGTCGACCCCTTCTCCTTGTGCCCTCAATCTTTCCCAACATCAGGGTCTTTTCCAGGGAGTCTTCTCTTCTCATGAGGTGGCCAAAGTACTGGAGCCTCCACTTTAGGATCTGTCCTTCTAGTGAGCACTCAGGGCTGATTTCTTTAAGAATGGATAGGTTTGATCTTCTTGCAGTTCATGGGACTCTCAAGAGTCTCCTCCAGCACCATAATTCAAAAGCATCAATTCAGCCTTCTTTATGGTCCAGTTCTCACTTCCGTACATTACTACTGGGAAAACCATAGCTTTAACTATACGGACCTTTGTGGGCAAGGTGATGTCTTTGCTTTTTAAGATGCTATCTAGGTTTGTCAATACAGATATACAATAGTGCTTTTTAAAAATACACAGGGAAAATGATTATTTTAAGTGTTTACATTTGAATAATGGTGAGTGATTGTGAATATGCTGACCGAGGCCCCCTTTGGAATCAGAGGCCCGGGCCAAGTGGCCCCTATGACCCCACCCCCCACTCTGTTTGGGCCTGCTTCTAACTGTGGTTTAGAGAGGGTCAGGAGCCAGGACCAAACAGCAATCAGGATCAGAGGACTTGATCCACCCAAAGTTATTTTAGTATGTGCCCAACTCTCTCATATTTTCCAGGGTTATCAGTGACATTTCCAGACAAGCTCCTGGGCTCTTTACTGAACAAATCAGTAGGACATAATGGACCTTTCTAAACTTCTAAAGTTGCCTCATTTTTCTGTGGCTAAATGCTTCTCTTGCCAAGTTCCTTTAGCATTCACCTGAAACCAGCATATGAACAGGCACAAATATTTTTTTAACAACGTAGAAAAAGATGTGAAAACACCAGCTTTTAAAAAGCCAGCTATCACAGATAAAAATGAAAGTGACTGAGATTTTACTCTCTGCTAAAGATAAAACTGCTCCAGCGTCTCCAGTGAGAAAGCACCAGAAAATACTCTGTTTAATGTCTAGTGATATGGCTGTTCCTTCAGGCATTGTAAGTTGGGCTTGCATATTAAAAGGACTACAGTTTTAACACGGAACCGTCTATTAAAAATTCTATGCATAAGTATCTGTAGCTTCATGTAAACATCAGATTGCAGCATCTCTCTCTTTCAGATGAAAACCTAAGTGTTAATGTTTCCACACTGGGAGCAAATGCTATGTTTATCTACAGAGAGAGTTCTTTCTAGTAGCACCTTAGAGACCAACTGAGTTTGTTCCTGGTATGAGCTTTCGTGTGCATGCACACTTCTTCAGATAGTATCAGATGGTATCTGAAGAAGTGTGCATGCACACGAAAGCTCATACCAGGAACAAACTCAGTTGGTCTCTAAGGTGCTACTAGAAAGAATTTTCGATTTTGTTTTGACTATGGCAGACCAACACGGCTACCCACCTGTACAGAGAGAGTGCCCAGCAGAAAACTCCAGGGAAAAACAGGGAACAAATAATGCAGCCACCTAGTGCATGTGAATGAAGACTTCTCATGTAAATGTATCATTACCATAGGAGGAAGAAAAGCAGAGAGAGGGAGAGAAACAGTACAAATGAGAAAAAGCAGTATAGATAAATGAAGCTTTACTAATTTCCCTGGAATTTTCCACAGCATCTTCAACTCCATTGGAGCATCTTTTAGGATAGTCACAAACCACAATCCAGCAGCAACCCTACATTATCTGATCTATGTACCAAGGATTTGGGGGTCATTCGAAGTTCACAGGGTGGTTTACAATGTGGATGTGAAGGTGCAGTACAACACAGCAAGAACTGGAATCCTTCTCTCATCTTGTATTAGTTGCAATTGCAGAAATGCAGGCTTTGAAAAATCTTTCAGGTTTATCTTATTAGAATGTGGGATATCCTTTCAAAGTAAAAGAGCCAGAAATCCCCATTGTTTCATCTGCAATGCATGGCATAGGATACCATTAGGTGCTAGTAGTTTGGCTTGAATGGCTTTCATCTTTTCAAACAACTGTTAGAACAATGTAAAGTCCTGTGAACATATAAGAGGCAAAGCTTTTCTAGGGAAAGGCAGAGGACAAATACAACAAGACAGTGTAGCGCAATAGGAAGTACCACTCACCCTATACCTGACTTAGAGGTGCACTGAGTCACTTCAGAGCAAAATGCAGGGTCTAATTAAACAACAACAACAATAATAGGCACACACTCACTTGCCATTCCTTACCTTAGTTTTGTTTAGTGGGGGCTATCAGGCTTGAACAGGAGGATGCGACACCAGCAACCTATAGCAACATGTGCATTCACTGACCTGTGGGGAGTAAGTAGTAAAAGAACACATTAGAATGTCCAAAAGCCAGAAGAATATTAGGTCTTCCCAGTTCAACATCTTCCTCTTCTAGTTTGCAGAGTTTACTCAAAGTGCAGTTTGCTGGCAATGTTAAACTATGGTTTGATTAGACCAGGAAGTAACATTAAGCACAACATATAAAGGGAGAGGGAAGCGACAAAGAAAGGAAGTGAATAGTTCTTAATCCTCCAAATCATAGTTTGGAGACTGTCTGAATAAAGTAATAAGATACAACACTAGCATGCAATTCGATGAAGCCAATGCCAGGGACCCAGGAGGGTCCACCACTGTGAACTGAGTAGACCCTTTTAACTATTTTTGCCTGCACATCTCCCAGAAACAACTATCAACAAGAAAACTGTCCTTGGGAGGGGCTGAAAGCAGTGCTATTTTTCTAGAAAAAGAGGTGCCGGAACTGAGTTCCTAAGAGTTCTCCCAGAAAAAAGTCCTGCCTAAAAGGATGGTTTGTTCACTCACTCTCAGCATTGGTAGCAAGGGAAAGATGTGAAATACTCTCCCCCATAAATATTCATTTGGTGGTGGGGTGGAGGGAGGGAAAGTGAATTCAGTGACAGTGGACATTTTTCCTTTCCATTAAGAAGGAACAATGCTTTTTTATATAAAACTGCCCATAGTCTGTCACTCTTTTAACCGATGCACCACTGTAATTAGGGTCACTAATGGAACTTTCTGAATAGCAAAGGCAAGCACTCAGAGGAGAAAGTTTATGTTATGTACCATCTATTATATTCTGACTAGTATAGTAGTCAGAAGTTGTAAAAGTGAGTTTTCACAGCCTTTAATAATGGCCAATAAATCATTGCTCACTTCTCTATTTTCATGAGTTTTGTTCCACCCATTTCCAAGAGTGTTGGCGTTATTCCTATCTTGGATTCTCTCAAGGAAAAAAATCAGGACTGGGAGTCTGGTCTACCCAGACCTTTCCTTGCTCCTCTTACCTCTACTTGATTAGAATCAAGGAAGCTCCCCCAGTCAGTCATTCACATCTATATTCACATGGGTGTGTTTGTGATGCTACCCTAACCCCCCACAGGGCAAAAAACTAAGTGTTTGTATAAATAATTACTGAACATGCTGTATTATTATTATTTTAAAACAACAACAACAACAACAACAGGTGTCATGGGTTGAAGAAGTAGAAACCAAGCCTACAGCACTCTTAGGCCTGTGACACCTAGTGTGATTCAGAATTTTTCCGCAACTTGTCATGCATCTGAACTCCAGCTATAAGCTACAGATGGTTCCTGGAGGTGACACAAAACAAAAGCAGCCAGTGTCCATTTGCACCTCCTCATTCATTAACAATAACTGTGGTCCCATACTCTCCTAGATACTATTGCAGAATATATTGGTTTTTTTCCTACAATATTCCAATCAGGATGACAACCAAACTCTTAGCACAGCAATTGTGTCTATAAATGCTGTCACATGGAAGCTCCCTGGAAAATAATCTGGAGAGGGTAATTGTCACATCGCCCAAGCTGCTGAGGCCAATGGGCTGAGTACTAGATAGAGAGGATTTTAGCTCATTTGGATCACTTACTATGTTCTTTGTCTCAGTACCTTGCTATTGAGAAGGAACATTTCTCATTCTAATATGTTTTCTAAGTACTCCTTGCCATGTGCCTCACATGCCTCCTATAATGATATTCATAGTCATATGAACCAAGTTAGCCAGGCATAGAAGGAAAAATGAGCTTGTGTGTAGTATTGAGAAGGAATAGGTTCTGGCCATATGGATACAAAGACAGCAATAGAATGGAATGAGACTAACACTTAAATTGAGCTTCTTGTGAGTCATGAGCAGCAATAAAGAAATGTAAAAATAATGACGAACTGGTTCATTTTACATCAACCACAGTGTACATACATCTCAGTAGATCAAATGAAGCTAAATACAGCTACAGACACAGCACTAATTTGACAGGCACTGAGATAAGCCCACCAGGATTCATAATTTCAGCTTCGTGTGTGTTAAAATAGCAGAATGCTTGCTGTTTGATATGTTTATTTACAGACGTAGCTTACTACTTCTATGAAAGGTGAAGGCATACATGAGAGGTTTGACCTGACAAACTGTGTGGAACAGACAGCAGGGATGCCATTCCAGATTTCAGGGGTGAGGGGAAAAAATCAGTAGGTGACTAAAAAAATTTAAAGTCCATGAAGCATGGTGATTTTGGGATGCCTGACTAATATACAGACACAGTTAGTTATTTAAAGTCAAGGTAGCTGATCACATATAGCTGCTTTTGAGGAATAACAACAGGTAACCTTCAATGTTGGTGAGGGAACAGGTTAAGAAGTCCTGAAGCCACTGCTAATGAGGAACACTCCAGAATGTATTTTGTATAGTTAAGTTTTTATGTCTGTCTTCAGTACATTATACAGTGGTACCTCGGGTTAAGAACTTGATTTAGTTCTGGAGGTCCATTCTTAACCTGAAAGTGTTCTTAACCTGAGGTACCACTTTAGCTAATGGGGCCTCCCGCTGCCGCTGTGCGATTTCTGTTCTCATCCTGAAGCAAAGTTCTTAACCTGAGGTACTATTTCTGGGTTAGCGGAGTCTGTAACCTGAAGCGTCTGTAACCTGAAGTACCACTGTATTTTATTTTACTGCTATGGCTAGTGGCTGATGCAAATAAAGATTCTTCTTACAGGTAGGTAGCCGTGTTGGTCTGCCATAGTCAAAACAAAATAAAATAAAAAATTCCTTCCAGTAGTACCTTAGAGACCAAGTAAGTTTGTTCTTGGTATGAGCTTTCGTGTGCATGCACACTTCTTCAGATACTTCAGACTTTAGTTGGTCTCTGAGGTGCTACTGGAAGGAATTTTTTATTTTATTTTGTTTTAAAGATTCTTCTGATTCTGATGAACACTACTACCAAGAAATTATTCAAGAGTATATTCTATCCCTAGAGAAAATGGGGAAAACCCTGCCCCCAATTTCTCTACTCACTAACAGGAGGAAGAATTTTGAGATGCTATTTGCACACAGCTTCATCACATACCAGTACTTGACAGGTATGCCTGTTTTACATTTGCTAAACAAAGGCTTCATATTTACTGAATGAAGTATTCATATTTATGGCATTGAAGTAATTTACTTCAGCAGCCGCTCAGCTGAGACACTGCAGTCAAACCATGATTTTGCTGTCAGGAAAGTGATCATAGTCTCCCTCTCCCCACATGTGAAACTTCCCTCCTTCACTTTCTGGTGTAGAGTAACTACAGTGATCAGAAACCCAGTTTAAACTAGTCTTATTCACACATTACACAGAGCATAGCAGGAGCTATTTTGGAGTTACAGTGATTACTTGGAGCAGAGCTGCATTTCAGCATAGCATCTGCCGGTGTCCACATCACATTTTCTGGAACTGCCTGAAGAGAAAGCCCAGCATTCAGCCTCCTGCTTACAATGTAGAGCTACTGCACAATCAGCAAAACTGCACAACTGGGTGTCCCAATCATGTGGAGGCTGTTACATGCAAGTAACACATGACTAGGGCTCTGTTCCTTTTTTCCACTTTGTAGTCACACTATGATTGGAAGCAGTCATAATTTTCCTGAGTCTAATACAGTATACTGGCAAACCATGGTTACCATGAACTATGCCAGCATCTAACATTTCACAGCCTAAACATGAAGCATTTCATAAACTAGTAATTTGCATACTAGTAAACTCATATGATCCTGTTTCCATGGGGAAAAATAATATTTGGGAGACATTTTCCAGTTATAACCGATCTCATGATAACACGCTTTTTAAAGATTTGTGGGTGAGGCTTGCTCAGAGCTTATATGGTCGTATGGAGAATTCTGTGGCATTCAAGTAAAAAAAGGGGGGACCTTAAGACATTTAAAGTTAATGCTCTGTATTTGACTAGCCAGGAAAATTCCGTTGGAAAGCAGCTTCCAGTACTGGGTAGACAAATCTGTGTACATAGTAAGGACAAAGGTACCACACCTTTTACACAACTAAAGCTGAAGGCACTGCAGTCTTCTTAGGAAAAGTACATGTTCTTTACACCTGTGATATAAATCTCAATAAAGTCTCCTGAGCAAAAGTCAAACACAGTTCTGTGTCCATAAAGGGAGACCTTCTTTAACAAGAGAAGAGGATTGTAATTAAGTAGCTAACGGATTATCTTTCTATCAGGCTAGTAACGAGGAATAAAGGAAGTCGCACACAGACTAGAAGCAAAACAATTTGCAGTGGTCAAGGATGATGGGAGATCCTGTCCAATAACATCAGGGGCAGGCAACAGATTAGCTGCCCTTTCTCAAGAGCCTAAAACAGAGCACTTGTGAGAATCATTTACAACGAATGGGAAGTGCTCCCATGTCATAGAGATTAAGACAGACACAAATAAAACAATATGAAACTCTAGACAGTCTTTGGGGATGCTGATTATTTGTGTCCATTTTGGTCTAACTTCAGGTCTGGTTATGATTTGGAAGTGGCCTTGACCACCCTGTTGGCTGACATATAAAAGAGAATATGCTGCCCTTTTTGTTCTCCTCCTGGTTTTTATGCTTTGTAGACTGCTTAGAAATCATCTTATATTTAAGAGAGATATAAATTAATAAATGGTGGTGGTGATGGTGATAAAAGACAATGAGAGGACAGGCCCTACAGGCTGCGACTCAGAGCAACAGAGAATAAGGCTTTCTTATGAGGAAGCTGGTCTAAACATATAAACTCTTATTTTTATTATATTTATTTATATCCTACCCTTTTCCCTGACAGGGACTCAAGGCAGCTTACAGCTAGATATAGTACAACTAATCAATGCAAGGTATCAGATACCAAGACTTGATCAGTTGCCAACAGTCTACATAGTGAAAATGAAAGGAGTTCTAAACACAGCAATTAGGAAGCAATATATGTAACACAATGCCCAGCTGGGACAGAAGAGGAATACCTGCCATTTCTCAGTCAATGATATACCTCCACAAACCCAAAGAGGCCTCATTCTGTCAAGAGAGTCAGAGCATGAGCGAGTCTAAGCAATTCCTCAATAAAGATGAGCAACTCCATGAAGAATCTTCTCTTTCTCCCACTCCCCTTTCTCTGCCCAATGTTTCCTTCAGAAATTCTATTAGATATGCATCACGGTCTATATAATTAATTAGAAAGGCTCAAAAGTCCAATCACAAATTCTTTGAAAAGGGCAGATATGAAAGATTCTCATCTTCCAAGCAGAAGCCTCCCAGGAGAATCCATTTTCCTCATGTCACATCAACAAGAGTGTGTATGACAAGCACTTCCAACATTCAATGCGGTGCTTGATACACTTAATTGCAGGACATTAATGCTGACCTGACCAATTAAAACTGTGTTGTGGCTCACGTCTTCCTGAAGCAGATGTTTCATATATTACCTGCATGTTATCAATCAACACAGTTAATACTCCTACCATATGAGATAATTATTTTGCAATTACATCGAAACAAATGATATTTCTTGCAAAAGGTTCCACTAATTATCCATGCTTGCCAAAGGGTAGGGATAATGGGATATTTTTCTTCGATCGCTGCCTCTCATTAATCCTAACACCCTCCTGGCCCCTAAGATGGAATGGAGGAGGGGAGAAATTGACAGCACTTCCAGAGTGATAGAATTATGCTATCTGAAGATGCAGGTTCCATAACATAGTCTCTGTATAATGAATGGCAAAGTTCCAAATCACTTTGCATTGCCGTTCCTTAGATCAGCATTGCTGCTGCTCCCATTCCCCCCCCCCCAGTCTAAGCTATATAAACAGCAAACACAATTGCATGTCGATATCCCGATCCCTCCCGTGAAATAACGACACAAGACACCGTAAAGTAAGGTTAAATGGAGAATAAAAGGCCACAACTTTATTGGTTCCGGTTGTTGAGCGGTATTGGCATTAGGCATTGGATCTAACTAGACTATATCCGACTCCAGTACGTCGTGCTGGCAGTCCAGGAAGGGTTAACCACTGTTGGGGTGAGCCCTTGCTGCTGCACATCAGCTAAGGACACACCCCGTGATCACCGATCCGGGGCGTGCCTTAGGCCCTCACCACCCACGGCTTCGGACACGGACACGCCCCCCGGACTTCTTTACGAAGTACCCTTCAGCGCTTGGGGGGAGGTGCTGGCCCGTCCTCCCCCCCCCACATCCTGACCTTCCTGACCTTATCCAATGCCTAACCGCCAAACCAAAGTTGTGACGAGTTGCTACGAGGTAGGCGAAAAAACCACAAGGCGGAGCCAATTTGCCAGGTGGAAAAATTCCTACCTGGCCCCTCAACGGCGACCAATCGTGATCCATAGCAAGGTCAATAAACCTAACCTAAAAAAAAAAGGGGGAGGGTGGGAAGGGAAAGCTGGAGGGTTCGGGAGACCAGGAGAAAGAGGGCGAGCTCTGGCTGCGTGCCCACTTAAATGCGGTGGGCACGCCCAAGCCGGCTGAGCCGGTTGGCCAGCCAGCTGGGCACCGCACCCAGAGCTCGCCCAATGGAGCCAGGGGATGCTGGCATCCCCTGAGCACGTGTAGGGCTCGTGATACACTGCAACCCCCCCTCCTTTCTAAGGGCGGAAGGGGCTTTGCATGTCGATATCCCGATCCCTCCCGTGAAATAACGACACAAGACACCGTAAAGTAAGGTTAAATGGAGAATAAAAGGCCACAACTTTATTGGTTCCGGTTGTTGAGCGGTATTGGCATTAGGCATTGGATCTAACTAGACTATATCCGACTCCAGTACGTCGTGCTGGCAGTCCAGGAAGGGTTAACCACTGTTGGGGTGAGCCCTTGCTGCTGCACATCAGCTAAGGACACACCCCGTGATCACCGATCCGGGGCGTGCCTTAGGCCCTCACCACCCACGGCTTCGGACACGGACACGCCCCCCGGACTTCTTTACGAAGTACCCTTCAGCGCTTGGGGGGAGGTGCTGGCCCGTCCTCCCCCCCCACATCCTGACCTTCCTGACCTTATCCAATGCCTAACCGCCAATCGAGCCAAAACATTTGGCTCGCCGCCAATACCCTCACCTCCGAAACCAATATCTAATTTCCCTGTAACCATCGTCTTATATCTAATATGACGTCTGCTAGCCACACATCGTTTCCTGCGTCAGAAAGGTGTACACCGTCATTCCTGTACAAAGCAGTCTCATTGAACTTTATAGCGGGGTGAGCGATGACCCGACCCCTCATAGCAACCACGCGGCGGGCCACCGCCTTATCCAGCAGCTTTCTGGCTCTGTTCACCGCAACCGGGCAACTGCAATCGCGCCAAACGCTCCGCTCCAGCAGCGAAGACCAGAAAATGGTCAAATTCGGATAAGCAGCCAACAGTCCATCAAAGTCCGAGAATATTTGCCATTGTAAGTCCACGCCTTTCCGATATGCCATATCATTTTCGCCCAATTGCACCACCAAGGCGTCAGGTGGGCCGTGCGCTGCAGCTCTGGCTTGCACTGTGGGGAGGAACTCGTCCCAACGCATCCCCCTCCTGGTCAGCCAAGTGATGTCCGCCTGCGCAGGAAGCCCGAGATTACGACCCAAACCGCGGTGAAAGGCCCGGTCTCTGGCCCAGTGCACGATGCTGTGGCCCACTAACCAAATTCGCACGCGATGGCTGCCTGGAAGAGGTGACAAGAGAGGTACTGAGAAAATGTGTTATCAGGGGGATGTGGAGCAGATTAAGCGTGTAAGTTGGAATAGGCTAAATAAGTGAGCAGGAGGTCACTTGGTGTTACGTAAATAACCCTTGTATGCTTTAGACTTCCAGCGCCCCAAGTCTTTTATCCTCTCCACTGATAAACCCATGTGCATGGCTGTTGTAGCTGCACCGATACGAAAGGAGTGTGCTGCGAACTTTGCTGGGGGAAGACCACAAGCTGCGACTGCCTTGCGCATCACCCTTGTAAACTGCAGGCGCGTCAGTGATGAGCCATCCTGATGTATAAGTAGCGGGCCCGGAGAAGGTGGTCTGAGCTGCAGGAAGCGGCGGGTGTCCTTTACTGGACACGGGCCCTTTAGACCCGTGGCTTGTAGGCGCATCCAAGCTCCGGACCCCTTCTGATCTGTTTTTGACTGCCGAATTAAGATCAAAATTTCGGAAGGAGTTATTTTCAGGTCTTCAAGTCTGATACCCCGATTAGTTTGGTCCTCCCATACAACCTCGCCAATTCTGAGAGCTCCAAAGAATGCAATCGAATAGGCCGCAGAAAATAACCGAGCCTCAAATTTAGACCAGCAAATTTTCCTTAACTGCGAATGTATTTGTGACAATATATCAAATGTGATGGGTTGCCTGTCGTCTAATTTTGGTGGCTGCAGCCTGCGCCAGCCCTCAAGAGCCTTCCTCACCACAAAGTCGGCGCAAGGGTCAATCGAGAAGAGTGTTTTACTAAAGAATGAAATAGCCGCCGATTGGATATTAAGAGTTCTGGCGGCTCGACCCGACCTCCACAAGTGCGATAGGTACTGCAAGACCTCCCGCTTGTTTGGGGGCGCTACGGGGCCTATGCCTGACGCCTTGACCCGGAAATTATTAAAATCAGCCCATGCTTTTTTATACGACTTTAGAGTGGAGGGGGCGACTGAAGCCGATACTCCCTTCAGGACGTCACACTCCCAAGGCTCCAGAGGTATTCCGGGAAAGGTTCCGGTAATTGCTGTGCCTCCGGTGCCAATAAGCGGAAGCGGTCCATCTGCAAACGAGATAAAGCGTCCGCGATATCGTTATTTAACCCTGGAATAAATCTGGCGCTGAAGCGGATGTTTAATTTCAGGCAGGTAAGAACAAAGAAGCGCAGCAGCGCTGAAACCCTAGGAGAGCGTGACGATTGCCTAGAGAGAACACCCACGACAGCCTGGTTGTCGGTCCAGAAGCATACCTGGTGGTTCCTAAGTTCGCTGGCCCACAGATGAACTGCCACTACAATTGGAAAAAACTCCAGAAAAGTGAGATCACGAGTGATCGGTTTGCCCTTCCAGTGCGATGGCCAAGGTTGGGCGCACCATTTCCCTCGGAAGTAAACCCCGAACCCCAATGAACCTGCTGCGTCGGATTGAACTTGGAAGTCGGACCGTAGCCTGATTGTGTCTTGCCACAGGGAAACCCCGTTAAAACCGTCTAGGAATTGCAACCAATTTTGGAGATCAGCCTTCACCCCTTTATTAAGGCGCACCCTGTGATGGGGTTTTTTGAGGCCGGCGGATAGCCTGGCCAGTCTTGCGCAAAAGGGGCGACCTGGGGAAACCACTCGGCAGGCGAAATTCAAGTGACCTAATAGGGATTGTATTTGCTTGAGGGTGACTTTTCTCAGTGGTAGGAGCTCCTGTATTAACTCTTTTAGGGCTGTAAGTTTTTCTTTGGGCAATCGGGATGTCTGGGCGATGGTGTCCAACTCAATCCCGAGGTAAGTGATGGTGGAGACCGGGCCCTCGGTCTTTTCTTTGGCTAGTGGGACGCCCAGTTCCTCAGATAATGACGCAAAAGCTCTTAAAAGGTAGGCGCAGTCCCCGCTATTGGCGCTAGCCATGAACAAAAAGTCATCCAGGTAATGAGTGACCCCCTCTAGCCCGGTCCTGTAGCGCAGAGCCCATTCCAAGAAGGTACTGAAGGCCTCAAAGGCTGAACAGGCTACGGAACAACCCATTGGCATGGCTTTGTCAACAAAATATGCTTCTTTGAACCTAAAGCCTAGCCACTTAAAGTCCTGAGGGTGAACCGGTAAAAGGCGAAAGGCGGACTCTATGTCGCATTTTGCCAACAAGGCCCCTTTACCAAAACTGCGAATTAGCTTAATGGCTTGGTCAAAAGAAGCATACTTTACTGAGCACAACTCATGGGGAATTCCATCATTGACCGAGAGACCCTTTGGGTGTGATAAATTGTGTATTAGGCGGTACTCTCCTGGTGTTTTCTTTGGAACTATACCCAGGGGGGATATGTGTAAGTCGTGCATGGGGGGGGCGGAGAATGGACCAGCTATTCTATGTGCTAAAATCTCTTTATTAATTTTCTTTAGCGCGACGTCGGGCATTTCCCTCACAGACTTTTGATTTGGTGGGTTCCGAGAGGTTGGGGGCTGTGCAACTGGGATTCTAAAACCTTGAGAAAACCCTTCCCATAAATACCTAGCTGCTTCCTTATTGGGATAGTTTAAGAGGAGTGATTTTAAGGGGGTGAGTTTTATAGGGGAGAAGGCGAGGTCTAAGGAGATGTTACTGGCGATTGGCACCTGAGGCCTGGGATGGTCCAGAAGCACTTCTGGTACCTGCGTGGCCGCCACCCCTTCCCCCACGAAAGGACTGTTTTCCTTTAAAGCAAGAGGTGGAGGGGTGATTGCCCCAGCACCTGTCACACTGATGAGCAAATTTACAGACGGGTCTTTTACACCACCCTTTGTTATATTCCCAGCATACCTGGAGTTGGGCTTCCTTTCTGTATTCCGTTTTCCCCGATTTATATGGGTCTGGTTGCTTCTTTTCCATGTAAGGGCCTACGTGCTCGTTCCAGAAATTCTGGTCGACTAGGTCCCAACGTGTGGTAGCCAGGAGTGACGCATTTCTACGAAATGCCTCATCGTATGTTAGAGCTGCCGAATCCCCCGCCTTAGCCCGCGCTTTTCTTATATGGGACAAATAGGCCAGGAGGTGCATGGCCCTCTTAGGGTAAGCAGCAACCACCACGCCCATGAAAATCTGAAACCCATCTAACCAATTTTCGAACGTTCTTTCCACCCTTGGCTCCCTGTATTTCCGCCTCCCGTAGGTCCTTTTCCTTTCTCCTTTTGCGGTAACCTTAACCGGAGGGAGGAGGGTGAAGATATCCACGTAATCCCCATTCAATATTTTTGTTCTTTTCTTATTAGTTAAGTGATTGCCCAGAATCACGTCGGATGACACAAAGGTGGAGGTTTTTACTTCCGGTACTAACGACCCCCCTTTCCACTCCAAAGTGCCGTTAAAGGTTCTCCTATGTGAATTGGCCCTCCTTTCGTGAGCCCACAAAGGAAGGCCAACCAAATCTTCACCCTCCCCCCAATAACCTTCCATAGACGCGTCACTATCCGAATCGGAAGACGTACCTGACTCATCCTCGGTCTCTGAGTGCTTACACTTTTTGGCCTTCTTGTGCGCACTCTTCCTAGACCTCTTCCTCCCCTTCCCGTCCTGACCTTGCTCTTGCTGGACCAAGGTCGTTGCCTCCTGAATAGGTGCTGAGGTTGAAGGCCCTGACTGGACAGTTGTAGCCGCCGAGGCACGTTCCTGCAGATTAGCCGTAGTTGAAGATCCTGGAAGGGGAGCAGTTGTGAGAGCTGAAGAAGCTGCTGAAGGCTCTGGGCGGACAGCTGTAGCGGAAGCGTGCTCCTGCTCCTCCTCTTCTGAGGATGTTTCGGACAGCGCCCTCTCCTGAGAAGCGGCCTCGTTGGGCTGGGTTTCCCGAAAGCAGCTAGGAACACCTGGGGAAGACTGAAGTACAACTGAATTAGATTGGTTAGAAGCGGATTCTGTGGCTGATGCTTGCGACCGGGTTGATACTCCCTGGGATTGCGAGCTGGCCGACTGCGAGGTGCTGTGCAGAGAGGCCGAAGTCCCAGGACGCTCATCGTCAACAACTGCTGTATCCGGAATGCAGTCTGGTGTGCTCTGCGTGGATAGCCCAGGAATGTTGGCATTCGGCTTAATCTGTTGATATAAACTATTAAAACCCGCTAGTAAATTCTCTAGTACCTGTGGAGAGATAGTGACTAGTGCCCCCCCCCTGTGGCTGCGATGATGCAGTCTTCTGCTTCCCTGAAGCAGCCTTCTGTTTACTTGAAGTAGCCTTCTGCTTACCCGAAGCAGCCTCCTGCTTACCTGAAGCAGTCTTCTGCTTACCTGCCGAGGGCTTGGCCGACTTCTGCTGCTTTTCCTTAGGGGCCATTGTGATGTTCCTAATCCCGGATTTGAAGTTCTACTGATATTGAGAGCCTGTTTATTTATTTATTTATTTATTTATTTATTTATTTATTTTAATTATTTATTTTAAAAGGAATAACTAAATACTTAATAGTCAGATAATCCGAAACTAACTATCGTCAATTTAGCTTTCCCTTATCAATTTAGTAACTTTAACACTACTTTTTTAATTACTATTATTATTTGTATTGCCTAAATGGACTGCTGCAAAGGTAAGAGATGAAAGGTGTAAATTAGGCTACACAAATATGTTGTGCAAATGAAGACCAAAGATAGTTAATGCGAATAAAGTTAAGAGCGACAGCCTGCTATGTAGGCACTTGCTGGTTAATTTATATAGGCTGCACAGCCTTAACACGAAGCACCAAGCCAATACTGTTAAACTCAAGGCTATCAATACTGCAGGCAGGAGAATAAAATAAAAAACTTAGTTTCTTTATTTGCTCACAGTGAGAGCGAATTACTTGCAATATATGATCAGCAGGAGCTATTCAGCAGTAAATAGTAGAACTCAAAGCCGGCATACCCTGCCAACCACGGAGAAACTGTCCAAATTGTACAGCAATAACTTGCCTGTGCTTGCAAGTGTGAAGTTTTTCTGGGGAACAATGAGACCCCCCAAACCTCAGCAATGGGTTATTGGATAGAACTAACCGCCGTGCTCTGACCACCTGGTATCTCTTTCAAACAAAATGGCCGCCTAACCGAGACCACGTGGCTTCTCTCTGCACAAAATGGCTGCCTAGCTGTAATCACGTGGCTTCACTCTTTCCCCAAAATGGCTGCCTGGCTGTGACCACGTGGCTCTCTCTATACTTAAAATGGATAACCGGCGCTAAAAAACCCCCAGGAGAAAAGGCAACAGCCAGCCCAGTGATGCAATTAAAGCAGGATACGCTGCAGTAACACGGTACCCTTCCGTAAATTAATTAGAAGCCCCCACCGGGATGGACGATAAATATATAGGCACAAGACTGTAACAATGCAAAGAACTGGCCAGAAAATGAAACAGAAACCGGCGGTAACAATAAACGCACCCTCGTTAACCCCCCAGCCGCCCCACCCGCGGCAAAATAAGGTCAATGGCAAAGCCCCCCCGAATAAACCCCTTAGTACTCAACCGATCCTGGGATAACGCTCCTGTTTCAAGCGCAGCAGCAGCTCAGAGCCAGCACGATCCACGGCAAGGGAGCAGGGCCAGACGCCAGGAGGAGCAGAGGAGAAGGCTGAATTCCTTTCTGAAAGAACACTCGGCGGCAGCTAGGTCCCCCTTCAGGGGAAGAAAGAGTAGAGAAAAGGAGGGGACGCTCGGAAGAGGGAGAGCCGCAGCAGCAGCGAAGGGAATCCCCAAATGACACACTGGGCCAGGGAAGAGGAAGGGGACGCTCTAGGAAGCAGGAGAGCCGGCAGCAGCGGCAAAGGGAATCCCAAGTGACGCGCTGGGCTAGAGGAGAGGAAGGGGACGCTCTAGGAAGCAGGAGAGCCGGCAGCAGCGGCAAAGGGAATCCCAAGTGACGCGCTGGGCTAGAGGAGAGGAAGGGGACGCTCTAGGAAGCAGGAGAGCCGGCAGCAGCGGCAAAGGGAATCCCAAGTGACGCGCTGGGCTAGAGGAGAGAAAGGGGACGCTCTAGGAAGCAGAGGAGCCCAGCAAGCTCCGTGGGTCGGGAGACGGCGACGGGGGAGCACAGCGACGCGGCAGCGGCCCGGAGCAGGGAGGCGCGAGCGTGCTTTTCCTACGCAAAAGCAGCAGCGCTCGAGCAGCTGTTAGGCGGCCGCCGAACAGCTGATGGTCGGCCGCAGCGAGGAGGAACCGGAAGGAGGCGACGCACGCGATGGCGGCTCTCGCGAAGCACAGCTCCCTGCAAATCGGCTCGGACGTTTTGCAAAGAAGCGGCCCCCAAGCAGCAGTGTTCCAAAAACCTAGGAAGAAATTTTGGCGTTTAAAAACGCCGTTTGCGGAGCGATCCAAGGAGAATCGGCTCCAGGAGTGATTCCAGCTAGCTCGAGGTAAGTGATTTCAAGCTTGATCCGGAGAGGCCGAAGTGATTCCAGGGGCTTGATCCGACGAGCTGGAGGGTTCGGGAGACCAGGAGAAAGAGGGCGAGCTCTGGCTGCGTGCCCACTTAAATGCGGTGGGCACGCCCAAGCCGGCTGAGCCGGTTGGCCAGCCAGCTGGGCACCGCACCCAGAGCTCGCCCAATGGAGCCAGGGGATGCTGGCATCCCCTGAGCACGTGTAGGGCTCGTGATACACTGCAACCCCCCCTCCTTTCTAAGGGCGGAAGGGGCTTTGTCTCCATATAAACCTTTCATTTTTGATGAAATTTCCTTTTGCTTGTCTGGGAAGCCAAGGCTTATCATAATATTAGTATGCAATGGCTGTGGCTGTGAATTTTAATTGGCTGAACTAGTAGATTAACTAACCTTTAGCTGATTAATTGGTAGAGGCTAATTTTAATTGGAAGGACTGTGAGTTAAGATCAGGTTTATTATTCTAGTGCAGACCTAGAACTATTTAGTTTTCTTTAAAAAAAATACTTCAGTATTTTTACACGAAAATCCAACCCATGGAAATTTGGCCTGGAGGAAATTTTTTGAGACTATTTTGGTTCTTCTGTGCTACTGTCATGAGAAATGAGAATAAAAAAATATTCCAATTAATTGACTGACTGACTAAATTCCAAATGATTAATCATCAGTAACAAATGGTAGATCAGTGAACAGCATAAATTGGGTGTGGGAAACCTTTATCCCTCCAGATGTTGCTGAAGTACAACTCCTCATCATCTTTGGCCATTATCTTTGCTAAGGCTAATGGCAACTGTAGTTCAGCAACATCTGGACTGCCAAAGCTTCCCCAGTCCTGCCCGAAACATTTCCTATACATCTCCTCCCTTTTTTTGCTTTCATTGTCTCAGGGAAAGTGCAAATAATTCCTTCAGATCATAAGGCAAAGCAAAGAAAACCTCACATTTAAGTGATGTCACTCAATGAATTTCCAACACCCAATTGTTGTACAGTCTTAATTTTTCAAAGTTCTCCACCTCTTTTTTGTTCCCACTCTCACATCTATCCTTTGCGATTATTTCAGGTTTCTAACCCTGTACAGATAAAGTATGCATTTTGATCTTGTACAACCAACTCTTCCTGACTTTGACAACAACACCTGCAAATTGCAATTCCAAGCTCTGTGCTTAAAATCTCTGCTGAAGTTTGTGCAAATTACAGCAATAGATTGGGTATCGAATGAAGCTACATTTGGAAAGGGCCTTAAAAACTGCACCCGTGCCTTGTGGATTTCTGGACTGATGTGTGAATACCTAAGAAGAGAGTTTACTTTAACAGAGCTTTAAATTCTACAACTTCGGTAGAACAATAAGCATTTTTTCAACATCTTAGAAAACTTTACAAAAAATATCCAGCCTGCGAATTTGCTTCTTCAGTAGCTGAAGAGGCATGAATGTGAAAAATGAACTGGTATGCAAGCAGGAGGGCTTTCTAAACTTGTGGCTCCTGACTCACTTTGTCTCAAATGCAAAGTTCAGTCCAGGGAGTATATATCCCTGATCCCCATCTCCTACACATTACTTTTTCAGTAAACAATCTCCAGTTTTCAACCACAAGGAATATATCCCTAAAATGTAATTATCTTACTTTAAAATAAAAGAATAATAATTTTGAAAGACTTAGCATTGATATTTGAAGAAGAGGTAACCACAAGTGAGCCTACAGACATCAGAAAGCATTTCTGAAGAAGCATTGAGAGCTATCCTAAAATCCCCTAGAAATGAAGAGTCAAAGCTGGTGAAATTAAACTCCAATCACTTGGATGCAATCTATACACTCATGACCACAATAAACACAGCTATTGCATATTGTGTGTCTTGGCATTATCATCAAGTTCCAGGCATCTAGGACTTGGCTCACTGCCACCACAAAAGGGTTCACAGCTTCAGGCTAATGAATTTTGTGGTCAGTGCACAAAATGCGGATGCCAAGTAGAAAGGGAAACCATTTCCAAAGGCACCATGTAAGATAAATATTCTTGTTTCATTCCATGAAAAAACCTCAACTGTACCAATTTTTTCCTATTCCATCTGCTTACATCTTAACTATGGGTTCCAATGGTAGCTTCCAAATCAGATTCTCCCCCCCTCCCCCCAAAAAAGAAGCTACAAAGCCCTGAGGTTTCTTGTGTGTTTTCTTACTTTTTACTTGCAATGGTAACAACACAACATCTCACACCAAATCTTGCTTTTGCTCACTGCATATCTATCAATTAAAACTTCTCATGAGGATGTTACAATGCAGACTGAATAAATCTGTTTTCCTAATTCTGCTCAAAATGCTAATTTTCAAAGCAACTATATTGTCTGCTAAAAGCAATATATGCACTTAGGCTGTGGCTTTGTGGGTCCGGTGCAGCTGTTCATAACAAACAATACTTGCCTTTGCATTTGAAAACAATCCAGTTTTTCTGCTGACAATACTATTATGCCATCCATCTTTTGTCTTGTTGGAGTTTTTTTTTGTTAAAATACTTTCAGTATCTTACATAATGATTGATGTCAATACCCTGCTTTCTCCCCAAACACTGATGTTCTATGATTCATGGTGGAAGGGGGGGAAACTTAACAGTGTGATCCTATAAAAGTCTGCTCCACAGTAAAAACTCATTGGTTTTAATGGAGCCCACTCCTAGATAAGTATGTACAGGATTGCAACTTTCATCCTATTTTGATTATAGTCTAAAAGCTCAAAATCATTTAAAGATATACAGATGATTCACACTTCATGCTAAGCCAAACCATGTAAACCCAAGAGCAAACCTTGGCTACAGTATGTGGTTTGCCTAGAGTAAGGCAGAACCATGAGACTGGATTTGGACAACACCCTGTGCCAAACTATGGCTCAAACTCACAGTAGGCAAAAGGACTTGAGGAGGAAAGCAGTGGTCACAATCTCCTCTCCAAGAACCTGCACACCTGTGATAAGCCATAGTTTGATTTAGTGAACCAAACCACCTCGCTGTAAAATGTAACAAAATGATCAAGAAAATACTAAGAAATCCATATATGATCAGATCATAAATCAGTCCTGTCTACTCTGAATGGTAGAAGCACTCCATGACACTCCCGTTGTACCTAGAAAAGGTGCCAGAGATTGCATGATGTATCATGGGGAGTGCCTAGAATCAATTGTGCAGCTCCAAAGGCACAGTGTGGTTCCTGACAGCACTGCTCCTACAAGCCATGTTCTTCCAAGTGTTTGCCTCCTGCATTTGGTGATCTTCCTCCTCCCTAGAGGCACCCCCTATGTGCCACTCTTCCAGGACAGTCTGTTCTGCTCTATCCAGAAATTCTGCATGTTCCCTAATGACTCAAAGTGTGGATAAGCCACCTCAAGGTGTTATATTTTTCTTCCAAAAAGTCAACCAGCTTACCCTTGCTGCAGGTATAGCGTTGCAAATCCTCAGGCAGGGAAACAAACATGGCACCAGTATTGCTGTAGCTCCCTTGCCATTCATGTCTCTTGGTCCTATATACATGGTGACACAGCACTCTGGGCCTCCCCCTCAAATGCCCCTGCTCAATGCCCCTCACAAACACCCCTGTTTACTAGCCCTGTTCATGAGCTCCTGGAGTACTACTGCTAGGAGTAGTGCAATGGACATGCCTGTTAATCTTCACTATATGAACTAGTTCATAAAAAAAGCTGATGACCTCTTGCCAAAGATGGTAATACTGTAACTTAACCCAATGGTTCCCAAACTCCTTCCCCTACAGCCCAACTACTTGAAAATTGCTGAAGGTCTTGGTGAACAACTCAATGGTTATTCTGCCTGTTGTAGGAATAGTAATGCACTGTGCTGGGTGTTGCATGGTTTTTAATTGTATTTTGGCACAGACCATCTGGATGTTGGTTGTGGACCACTATTGGTCCGTAGACCACCATTAGGGAACTCCTGACTTAGACGACTATGAAGAAATTTATTTATGCTGGTGAAGTTGATACAGCCAGGGGAAAAACAATGAATATGCTGGTGTTTTCCTGCTTGTAGTTCTACAATTCCTGAGTAAAATGAAACACAAAATACGTTTAATGGCAAATTATGTTAAGAAGCTTCTAATGTTATGTAGTACCAAGATTCTTAAATCATTGCAAACACAATGGACTTGCAGGACAAGAGACAAACCTGGATATACATGAAAGAGGTGGCACTAACCATTTCAGGGGCTTAGGCCCAGAGCTACTTTTGGCATGATGGTAGCTGTGCCATCAATGCTGGTACTGTTAATTTATCTGAACTGGCAGCAATTGGCTCAAAGGTCAGCACTCTGATGTAAGGTTTTGTGTTAAACACTACTTTTGGAAATACGCTGAAAGGAATTTTTTCCTTCACATTTTGCTAAAGTATCCTGTTCTAGACATCCTGTTGCTAAATGCCAAAAAGAATGGCGAAACACCAATTTTCCTGCAGACTGAATGTTTTTAGTTTCTCAAGGAAGAAGCTGGAGTTACTTCAAGGGGAACTGTAACCTCATTGGCTTGGATTTGTTTGGTTCATGAACTTCTTTGTTTTCATAATGATGCAGCCTTGTGAGTGATTCCTGTACTTTGTTTTTATCCAGAAAGCTTTATATTCCCTGACTTGACTGAAATTGCAAGTTTCCTGCTACACAGGGGATCTGCTCACTCGACAGATCTATCTCAGATCTGCCGAGTAAACAACATGGGCTTAATTTATGAGAGCAAGGAAAAAATGGTGGTCTGTTTCCTTTCAAGATCCATTAGCACAATAATCTACCAATGGGGAAGATCCATTCCAGTTTCCTGTTTAAAGGATCCATCCATCCTGCACATGGACATTTTATCTTTATATTTTTGAGATTAATTAGGTTTATATGAAGCTTTTGGGGGGTTGGGAGAAGACCTAGACATTGTAACCTCGCACAATATTTTTAAAGCCAAGTTAAGCAACAGCAACTTTTTTGTTAGATCTGGCATGTAATCTTAAGTGTAATATTGCTTTCACAGGTAACATAATAGCCATGAAGAACCAGACAGGAAACCTTACCCTAAATTGCTTAAAACAACAACAACCACTGATTATTTATTTCCTTCCCATGGATGACACCCTCCCCTTAGCCTGTACCAACTAGTGGGGGGGAAATGTTTTGGGAAGAATAGATTACATAGTTCTTCACAAGGATAAGTTTGGAATCATGTGGCTAATGCCTCTGGAATTGAAAGAAAAGGGAAATAATTGAAAAGTACCAGGGAGAGTCTGCAAATACTGCACTGCGAATGCAGATCCCAGTGGATTAAAAGGGCTCTCACATGGCCACACTAGTTAAGAGTAATCATATTACACTGTGTGCTTAGCTGCACATTTGGGATAGATTTCTCTCTTCCTGTTGGGGTCACCAATCAAAGGTGACTCAGACAATGGTTGTCTCCTTTGAGGTTTTATTTAAATAGAAATATTCAGGACAGAAGAGGGACATCTCACAGATGACTTCCCACACTTGTAGAACAGGATTAGAAGATTCAAGGAGACACAATTACCGTAAGCTGTTTTTCCTTCACAGCAAGAGAAATTGTCTTGAGCTTCCTTCTTTTAACTTTTATTCTTTCCTTCACTCTGGATTTGCGACCCATCTGCTATATAATATCTAGCTGCAAACTTTCCACTGAATCCCTCTTCAAAACTTTCTAAAAAGGCTGTCTCGCCAGTCCCAAGGGTACTGTCAGAAGAACATTTTCAGACTCCCTGAAACCATGTGTTGTTTCCTTCTGAAAGTGTTCCAGCCATAGCTTACTCAGAAAAGCAAGTGTGCTGTTTAGTTTCTCAAGTAGCATTCTTAAACAGATGGTAAAACTAAAGCAAAAAGAATTGCCATAATTTCATCTAGACCACAAATAATGGGCCACCATACAAGAGAGGTTTAAGTTCTGAAGATCTTGCAACACATGACAACTGAATGTTCAGCAAATTATCTGGTGTGTAGAGTTTCTTAGCATGCTGTATCTCACAATGTACCTTCGCTTTCCAAAACCATGACAAGCAAGTGCCACTCATCCTTTAGTGAAGAGTTGAGAAAATGAACCCCAAAGTAACCTCTTGCTATCTTTCCTTCATATTCTCCCACATTTGAGGGGTGAATCCACACTCAGGACCCTTGAATATATATATTGAATGCTTAAGGATTTGCAGGTACTGTAGAGCTGACACACTTAGTTCCCCTTGATCTGTTCTTTAAATTGTAGCCACACAAAAAACTTGTTAGTAATGCACAAGTTATATGGATATGCTGGAAGTAAGCTAAAAATGCTTGTACCAAGCACCTAATTCAAAACTTTAAATGATTTCAAGATTAATCTATACGCCTTACTGTACCTCAAATATTGCTGTCTTACCAACATTCTAAGGCTCCAACCTTAGGATTCTATTTCTACCAAATACACCAGCATTCCTTTCAGCAACACCTTTATTTTGTCCATATTGTTACCACATGTCCTTGTTGACTTGTGCATACAACTGCACACATACACTCAAGGAACACATGCTGGGACTTCTTATCTAGAGTCACAGCATGCCACAGCAAAACATTGTTTTCAGGAGAAGCAATGAGAAAACAAGCCAGAGTTTATTCAATACTTCTATGGGTGTTTCATTACAAAAATATGCAGTGTAAACACACGGTGGACTGGCAATTATTTGGTTAAAGCTATAGACATAGGAAGGAAATGGGGAAACTAGGCAAGACAGAACACTTATTCAGGGGGTATTCTGTAAACTACGAGATTGCCCTTTGCACCAGGACTGAATGGGTTATTCCTTAGGACTTCCATTGCCTAGGTTTAAACAAGAAGCTGTGGTTCTTTTTTTCTGCAAACATCCATGGAAACGGCTAATACGAAGTGGGAGCCCAGACACAGCTATGTCCCTTGGTTTTCCTTGAGCCCCATATAGTATGGAACTTCGGGTTAAGGTCACAAGCTCACCTGGGGTCCTAGCCAAAACGGGAACAAAAATTAAAAGTTGGTAGGGAAGGAATAGTGAAATAGATTTACAAACGAATTCCTCTCATCCCCAGATGACTCTGCACAGTGGAAATTTGAAGATGCCTGAACAATTCTTTCTGTTAATCTAACTCCCAGTTGGCCTCTTTAAGAAAGCAAAATGAATAATGAAAACATATAAGCTGCTTTCATTAGTGACTTTGAGCTCTCACTTCCTGCCTGATCTTTAAACATCAAAACTGAGCCCCTTTACCCCTCCCTTGTGCAGAGTGATTGGTGCTTCTGTATAACTCCCCAAAGATAGAAAGAGGCACCTAATACATTTATTACATCATGGTCACTATCATACATTCTTTTCAAAATGTGATAATCCTCTCCACACGGTATTGAATTTCCCAGTGGGTTCTTTTGCCGTCAGGTTAATAACCTTTATATTATGTAGACAGAGAGGAAGAGATTAACAGGGATTGTACTTAATCCAAGTGTGTAGTATTCTTTCTGCTTTGGACTTTATTCCCTTGTGGATTCTTTCAGTCTCCATTTGCTACTGGATGATTAAACCAAATTGACACAACTCTTGAAAGGTTAAATCTAGCCTCCCAAGCCATCCACTAGCATACATGTCTTGCTTTGAGATGGTGAAAGAATAGGAATCCACTAGCCAGACTGAGCCAAATGTATTTACACAGGAGTGTTTACATATTTTAATATCTCCATTCCTTTCTGACCCATATTATCTAATATTTTAAAATATTTCATACAAAACCCATGAATTTTAATTTTTTGATGCTTAAATAGTCTTCACAAAATTTGAAGCAAATTGTCTCTTTTATTCCTCTGCTTGTTGCATCATCACAGCAACTATTTATTCAGATGAAAGCCACCACCAATTTGAGTCTGAGCCAAGTTCAAAGTTCTGGTTTAAACTAGTGAAGTCTTACATAGCTGAGAACCCCTATACTTAAAGGACAACATTTCCTCAAATGAACCAAGACCCTGAGATTGTCATGTGACAGCTTTCACTTTGTGTCACCTCAGAGGCAGCTCCAGAGGGTGGCAACCGGAGAATAGGCCTTTTCTGTAGCAGCTTCCTGTCCATGGAATGCTCTTGCATGGTCTGTTGTTGTTGTTTTGTCGTTTAGTCGTGTCCGACTCTTCGTGACCCCATGGACCAGAGCACGCCAGGCACTCCTGTCTTCCACTGCCTCCCACAGTTTGGTCAGACTCATGTTGGTAGCTTCGAGAACACTGTCCAACCATCTCGCCCTCTGTCATCCCCTTCTCCTTGTGCCCTCCATCTTTCCCAACAACAGGGTCTTTTCCAGGGAGTCTTCTCTTCTCATGAGGTGGCCAAAATATTGGAGCCTCAGCTTCAGGATCTGTCCTTCCAGTGAGCACCCAGGGCTGATTTCCTTCAGACTGGATAGGTTTGATCTTCTTGCAGTCCATGGGACTCTCAAGAATCTCCTCCAGCACCATAATTCAAAAGCATCAATTCTTCGGCGATCAGCCTTCTTTATGGTCCAGCTCTCACTTCCATACATCACTACTGGGAAAACCATAGCTTTAACTATACGGACCATGGTCTACCTGGTGCGAAATGTTGTCGTATCAGTGCCAAACAAAGATGTTTTTATTTTCCTGGCATTTGGTGGGCAGTACCAATGATTGGATTCTTTTCTTCTGAATGTTTTTCATATGCTTGTGTATTTTTATTGTAATTTTATTCACTTTACGTTCCTTTGAGTCTTTTGTTGTGGGAGGTGATATGCAAGATCAATTAACCAAACCTAATCAACCACACTGGAAGATGTGATGAATGTTCATGCAATGAGCCTCTCTCTGCGTTGTGTCGTGCATACATGACATCCCAAGAAACCAAAACTCAATGTCACGACTAGGAGACACCAACTTAATTAGAATGCCAGGCACAGCATTGTAGATATTCTGTTACTGTTTCTGTAATTTTATTTATCAGGTCCAAACCACATTAGTGTTATTTTGCAACACTTCTGTTTCTTGGTTGCCCATGAGCCACACGACACATAGGAGTATCACTGCTTCTGCCCCTTTATTCCCAGATTTTTTAGAATAATCATATGACAGCCTTTTAATTTACTGCAGTGCCTTGTGCTGCTTATTTCCATAGACTGAACGATTGTAATATGTTCTACGTGGGGCTACCCTTGAGGCTGGTTCAGAAATTGCAGTTAGGGTAGAATACTCCATCCCATAATTTGGCTAGAACATCTACACATTATTATTTTACACCGGGGGAAGCACATGGGAAAACTTGCTCAGACAACTCTGAGCTCCGGCCTTCCTGACCTGGAGGAATGGACAGATTCCCACACCTGAAATGACAGCAGCAGGAAGCAGCTTTGGTAGACACTCAGAAAATGGACGACCCTGGCAAGCAGCTTCAATGTGCAGTTGCACATTGCACCAATGTTGTGGGGTGGGCGGAGATTATGCCTGCCCTTCTCCTCACCTCTTCATTTACCTGAAAACCTAGAGAGCCACTGTAGACAATACTGAGAGGGATGGATCAAGGGACCGGGTCTAATGGTACAAATTTCTTATGTATGCTATCTTTCCTGTGTGCTCACAGACCAACTGCTGAACTATCTGTTCCAGGACATTTCCTTGTATCGCTGTAAAAAGGCACTGAATATCCCATGGAAATTACCCGTCCCATTTCTCACTGTTCATGCTTTAACTAAGTCAACAAAAACACTTCTGTGTCTGATTGAAACACTTGCACTTTCAAACGTTGGCAGCAATGATGAACCAAATTCAATACAGACCAAACTCAATCTAGCATGAAAATGGGGAAAGAGGCAGAGGGGGATGTGACTGAAATCCTAGACTGCTTTGGCCTAACAAGAGTATAATTCTACAAAGCAGCACCTACAAACCTGCTTTTAATCATGAACATGTGTGGGCAAAGAAGCTGTACATAAGCAAAAACCACCTGCTATTATATTAACTGTTACAGGCTGCTCTGCTTCAAAAAAACCTATAGCGTGTTTTCTGAAATGACAAGAGACCTCACCGCTTTAGCTTTTTAAGCAATGCAGGAAGACGAAATGAGAATCTGATATAAAGTTGTCATGAAAACAAGGAATGGCTTAAGCAACTCTTAATATAAAAGATTGAAAGAACAATTAAACATTCGTATTCCCACCCATCTGAGCACCACTCCCTTGCTATGTTGCTCCTCACTCAAATAACCTAGGTTAATTTGTTTTGAGTTGCTATTTCCTATAATTTAAAATACAGATCCTTTAATCTTGTTATCACATTTGCTTTCCGATACTTAGCACTTGCAAGTCTCTAGCTGCTATGATCACGCGGAAAAGGGATAAATTCAGCATAATGCTATGGCAATCATTCTATCCCTCCTCCCTCCCTATGCTGTTCTGGGGTTTTCCTGAAGCCCCTGAGCCAATTCAGGGGGCACAGGAGTGCGGGGGGGGGTGAAGTCCTGTTGCACAAGTGGGCTCCCATTAGCAGGAATCATTAGTTGAATCCAGCCCATAGTGTCTCTGTATCCTTCACTACCTGACCTTTAAGGTATGTTAACAAAAAGATATTATGATCAGGACATAATTTCCCCTTAGGAGTTTATTAACTGTTGCTAGAATTTGATTCCAGAATCTCTTGGGCCCTATCTGCACTGCACATTTAAAGCAGCACCATACCATTTTAAACAGTCAATGTCTTCTCCCAATAATCCTGGGAACTGTAGTTTTTAAGGGAGATGAGAGTTGCTAGAAAACCCCTACTCCAGGCTAGAATTCCCAGAGTACCCCTGAGAAAAGGGGTTGTTGAAACCATATGAGAATTGTAACTTTGTAAGGTAGCTTGTTGTTCAGTCGTTCAGTCGTGTCCAACTCTTCGTGACCCCATGGACCAGAGCACACTAGGCACTCCTATCCTTCACTGCCTCTCGCAGTTTGGCCAAACTCATGTTAGTAGCTTCGAGAACACTGTCCAACCATCTCATCCTCTGTCGTCCCCTTCTCCTTGTGCCCTCCATCTTTCCCAACATCAGGGTCTTTTCTAGGGAGTCTTCTCTTCTCATGAGGTGGCCAAAGGTGGAGCCTCAACTTCAGGATCTGTCCTTCCAGGGAGCACTCAGGGCTGATTTCTTTGAGAATGGATAGGTTTGATCTTCTTGCAGTCCATGGGACTCTCAAGAGTCTCCTCCAGCACCATAATTCAAAAGCATCAATTCTTCGGCGATCAGCCTTCTTTATGGTCCAGCTCTCACTTCCATACATTACTACTGGGAAAACCATAGCTTTAACTATACGGACCTTTGTGATGTCTTTGCTTTTTAAGATGCTGTCTAGGTTTGTCATTGCTTTTCTCCCAAGAAGCAGGCGTCTTCTAATTTCGTGACTGCTGTCACCATCTGCAGTGATCATGGAACCCAAGAAAGTGAAATCTCTCACTGCCTCCATTTCTTCCCCTTCTATTTGCCAGGAGGTGATGGGACCAGTGGCTATGATCTTAGTTTTTTTGATGTTGAGCTTCAGACCATATTTTGTGCTCTCCTCTTTCACCCTCATTAAAAGGTTCTTCAATTCCTCCTCACTTTCTGCCATCAAGGTAGTATCATCAGCTATCTGAGGTTGTTGATATTTTTTCCGGCAATCTTAATTCCGGTTTGGGATTCATCCAGTCCAGCCTTTCGCATGAAGAATTCTGCATATAAGTTAAATAAGCAGGGAGACAATATACAGCCTTGTCGTACTCCTTTCCCAATTTTGAACCAATCAGTTGGTTCAAACCAATCCCCTTCATGGATCACTGCCTTGTCGTGGCGAAGGGGCTTGAATTACTCAGGGAAGCTATGGACAGGTCAAGATGGACAGGTCATAGTGGAGAGTTTGGACCAAACGTGATCCACCTGGAGGAGGAACTGGCAAGCCACTCCAGTATCCCTGCCAAGAAAACTCCATGGACAAAGGTAGCATAACAATTCTCAGAACCCTCAACAAACTACATTTCACAGGGTTCTTTGGGGGGAAGCTATGGCTGTTTAAAGTGGTATGATGGTGCTTCAAATGTATAGTGCCTTACCTTATTTATGGGCTCAACAAACAAAATGTCACTTGGCCTGTTCAGCAATCTATGACATAGGCCTTGAATCGGACAAGTATTTTAGCAAATACTGACTGTTGAGCATATGAACTAACTTCAGAAAACCTACCCACTATCCACATGTAAAATAAAGCCTGTATTTAAACTGAAAAGAATAGGGAGCAAGAAAGTCACGATAATGAAATCCCAGTGCCAACACATTTACAGTTCTAACCATAAAATATTTTCTTTTTTCTCTCACTTTATTCAAGAAGAAACACCCATATCAGGGCCAAACATTTTTCATTTGATAATCTGATAAGAAATTCCCTATTGTTTAGAGATAGTGAACTTCATAAATGTCAGGGCTGGGGATTAATTACTCAGTCATGTACCTTAACACAAGGAGGAATTATCCTGTTGAGTTCAAACTCGGCAAAGGAAGCATTTTAAAAGGTTAAATCCCCACACATGCCACACACCTTTCTCTATGTAGTAGCATATAATTTTACAGTTCAAAACAGCCATGACGTAGAGAGATAGAAGACAAAAATTTAAAACAGAAATTTCCCTTCATTTGTTAAAAATGCGTATAGGAAAGGTCTAGTAAATAGCCCTACATGTCATACCTTTGTAAACTCAGATTAGGAACTCAGACAAGAGTACGAGACCCGTGACATGTAATGTACTCTTTTCCAGAGTTAACCTCTCACATAATCACATCTGGTCTTTTCATTTCCGCCAAATTACCTCTTTTGTCTCTTTCACACTTCACATTTTGCTACCTGAAAACCAGAGATCAAACTGGAGTTTACAATCAGTAGATCTTAAAACTGGTAAGAGCCTGAAGTTGTATAAAAGCCAGCCAGCAGTTCCTGCTCAAAACACACATGTGAAAGTAAATGGACCTTCATAGATCATAGAACTGTAGAGTTGGAAGGAACCCCAAGGGTCAGCTAATCCAACCCCTGGCAATGCAGGAATCTCAACTAAATAATGCATGACTGTTGGCCATCCAATCCCTGATTTAAAAACCTCCAAGGAAGGAGAGTCTATCACATCTTGTGGGATCGGAGTGTGCTATTCAGCAGGGAACAGAAGAAGTCGCTAGGAATGAACACTCACATTACCTTATAAGTGACTCCAAAGTTTTCAAACTATCTCCAGGTTGCACTATGGAAAGGAACGCAACATCCAGTGAGAATGGTTCAAGCACAAAAATTGACATGCTTTCCGCTGCAGTTCAATCATGCTCAAATAACAAACAAACGCCACAAGCTGTTTTATATGCTTCCAGAGAAGATCCTCAAGAAAATCACCTGATGGTATGGAGCCTAACTCAGATATAAACACTAGCAGTAATTTTATTTTCTGCGGATGTCAACAGCAGATACAGTTCTGCCACCCAACAGATATAGCCTAAGCAGAACAACTGATCAAATTGCCCTGGTAACTAAGTAAACCCAGTTTCAAGAGCTTCTTAACCTAGATTCATGCAAATCCTTGACAGTAACTGTAACTATTATTTCAAAAAAATAAAATAAAAAGGAGGGAGAAGTTGGGTTTGGAGAGAAAACAAGAGTACAAAGGGAGATAGTGCAGTAGGAACTGGGTCCAGAAAGCATACCTGTATGCTAAGTGATTAATAAACTCAGTTAAGCCATGTAATGAGAAAAGAAACTATTGGGTCTACTACAATCTTAACTGAGGTAAGTTCAATACAAACTGAAACTAATGCAATTGAGTTGCAACAGCCTCAAGAGAACTGGAAAGAAGCAAACATTATCACAGTAAGCAACAAGCAAAGATTTCAGAAGAATAGTTTATCTGCTTAAAAGAAGGCTGACATCAACCTGACCTGATTTTCCATTAGTTAAAGGAGAAGAAAGGAAAGGAAAAGCAGTACCAAAAGGCAGAAGCAAACATCACCATAAAAACCTACCAGTAATACAAAACAGTTTTTGGGCGGGGGGGGGGGGGACATGTATGTTTACTCTTTCCCATGGATCCAAACCAGATCCCTTTAACCATAAATGTTACAGTAAGGTGGGAAAAGAGAAAGTTTTCTTCTTCCTCCTCTGCTCCACAAACAAATCAGAATTAATACTGAATAAAGGCCAGATACAATCCAAGCTCCAAGTAACCTTTGTGCAAGAAAATCAGGATGAATATTCAATAAACAAGTCATCTGGAGGGTCATTGTCAGTAGTTGAATCAGGACAGCAACAAGAGATAGAGAAACCACTGAGATTTTTTTCACAAACAAGTTTTCCCAACTTAGAGAGATTAAGAAGGCGAGAAAGAACAAGAGACGAAGGTGGCTACCAATATTCATTTTATTGAGAGACAAGTATCCCCACTACAAATACTCACAATCCCATCTCAGTTCATTATGAAGCATTTGGAGCTGGGATTTCCTACACCTGTGTGGCGTGCACTTATTAGATGAAGCATCTCTCCTGTAATTAACGGAAGAACAGCCTTGCTCCTTCCCTTTACACAGAAACCTAGGAAAGGCATATACGCCCCAAGGGCAAAGCACGCATCTGTGATGTGTAAATAGGGCAATCTTTACAAACGCAAATGCAGCCCACCAAGGAATGCATGATGGGGCTTGTGTAGTTGTCCCAGATTGTTTGTAAGCAGCAACAAAATTAACTCCTGAACAACCATAGTTTATGAGGGTTGTATCCTTTCCTAGATGTGTTCTGTTCTCTTGTGTACAGTGGTACCTCGGGTTACGAATGCTTCGGGTTACGAAATCCACAAACCCGGAAGTAGGTCCTGGGTTGCAAACTTTGCCCCGGGATACAAACGCAATTCCTCTTCCGGGGTTGCGAGAAGCCTATGTATGGAATGCGCGCCTCGGCTTAAGAACTCTTCGGGTTAAAAACGGACTTCCGGAACAAATTAAGTTCACAACCTGAGGTACCACTGTAGTGATCAATTCCTGTTGATTTAAACTTTCTAGCCAAGCCAAACACACTTAATGACAACCAGGTGGCCAGCAGATAAGGCAACAATTCCCTTCCCACAAGACTTGACTCTCCTGGTATAATGTGCAGAATAAAGGAGATGCTGAATGGTTGTGGGATGTGTGGGGTGTTAGGGGAGAGGTAGTACCTCTGGTGGGGGACACGTCATGCTCCTTATGGGGTAGTTTGTCCACCTTTGGTCCCCACCCTGCACTCAGTTCTCACCTGTAGCTCCTAGAAGTTTTCAGCATGTGACAATGACCACACCCCAGGAACAGCTTTCCTGGCCAGCTTAGCCAGGTGATGGTGGCCGATGGGTATCAAACCATGGTGAGTTAGGGACATCCCCTGCACGTTAAGACAGGCTCTGATGGATTGAGTGGACAAGAACAATAGTGGGTCCAATGGTCAAGAAGGCAGTTTCTGCATGTGCTGTAGAAGGAATCATGGAGTTGGAAAGGACCCTGACGATCATCTAGTCCAACTGCCTGCAATGCAGGAATATGCAGCTGTCCCATATAAACCTGAAACACTGGCATTATCAGCACCATGCTCTATCCAACTGAGCTGTTTCAGAGGAAGAGAATGCTACAGCCAGTGTTGAGCATGTACAGATAGCTACCAGAATTGGCAGAGAAACTAAGAGGACTACAAATGCCTTGTATTTATCTACTGAACACAGGATTATGTATTCCTAGTAAATATTCATAAAATGACTGCTCGGGTTTCTGGATCCAAATATTTAAGTTCTATCAGTAAAGAATCAGTAAAGAATTGGAAAACATTTGAACACAGGTTCTTCAACAGTTCAGATTCAATATATACAAAACTCATGTGTGATATATGTGATATATAGAACTGTGGTTCTTTTAGCACATACCAAGGGTCATGGTCATTTGCTCAGGACATTTTGAGTAACTAGGCTGAAATTAAGATTATGGCTCTAGAACATAACTGTCTCCAATTTAAAAGTCCCACAGATGTTCAGCAACTGGAACAAATGACCTTCAATTACATGGGCATATATATATTTTTGGCAAATGAAAGTTGGGAGGATTCAGATACAAAATACCTGGCACAAAGCATCTATTTCTTCCAAGCTATAATTCACTATAATTCAGTATTCTAAAAATAAGGATGGAAAACTAACCAAACATTTCCTGCATGTCTTTGAAGCCTGAGTTATTACAGCAGAACATGGTAGACAAGAGAGAGAGATCACAAGAACTTGACAAGAACACCAGGTTTCTCAAATCACTTCATTTCGCACTGACCATTGTTGCAGCTGCAATAATGAGACTAGGGTCACACCCATGCACATGGCTTACCCAAAAGAAGCCTGGGAACTGTAGCAGTAGGTAGTGGTAGAAGGGTAGTGGGAATAGTAGCTCTGTGAAAGCTGAAAGAGTTTGCAGAAAGTTATGTGCTTTAAATGTGGGATTTGAATGTGGCATAGAAAGAACCTCTCACTCTTGGATAGCACAAGCTTACAAGATCCTGAATATGTACAACTCTGACAGAACTGCCTGCTAAACCTAGGTAACTGAAAGATAAGGTCATTTTGGAATTCATATCGATAGACATTGAATAGCAAGAGAATACAAGGAGTCAAGACCCCAAATTCCACTCTTTATTTAATTTTTCTTATTGTAAGGGTTACTTTCAAAGAAGAAGAAGAAGAATCATGATCAGTTGCTACCAGTCAGAATGAACCTCCTGAGAAACCCTAGGTTGTATTGCTGCTTTGGGCCATTTCTATGCCTTGCAGAAAATAGCCTTTTCCTCCAGCCCAGCTCTGGGGGGTGAGGGGAAATAAAAGGAACTTCCTCTTCCTTTATGTGTTGTGCAATGTGAAACCATGGTAAAAGAAATTCAATCTCAGTATCTCTGGCCAAAATGGCTGAATTGCCTCCAGATTTCAAACTTATCTATTTGCTTATGGTACCAACAAGCATGTGATTTTTTAAATGTTTTATTTTTGCAGTGGGCATGGCCAAGATTCACTCACAGATCTTGAGCAATTAGTTCACAGCCTCTAGAGATGATATAACATAATTGGCATACTAGTTGTTTTCTGCATTATTGATGCACTGAGTGACCTTTTGGACCACTTTAATTGCCTACAATATATTGTAAGGTAATACTTTTTGCTGTATAATACATATACAAAATATATGAAGTACATTATCTATCTAAAGAGTTTATAATCAAAAACCAAGTTATTTTGATGCGATGGGCAAAATTTATTGGGTTATTTTTGAAGATAATGCTATAGCCAGTGGCAAGCATGTACAGATAGATAACAGAATCAGCAGGAGGACAAAAACTGCAGCACATGCCTCAAATTTATCTACTTTATCCAAACTTTTCCAGAAGGCTTTGTCTAAAGCAATTTAGGATGTGAGCTGCCTGTAGGATAAACAAGATAATTTTCCCAGTTTCTTTTCACTTCTATTAGCAGTTAAAAAAACATATTTAATTCACTATAAATGAACCTAGCAGCTCTGTGGAGGGCACACAGAAAATACAGAAATAGTGCCAGACATATGTGTGGTGTATTGACAATAATAGCTAAATGCAGGTAATGTGATTTACCTAGAGAGAAGCAGTTTGAATGCACAAATAATTCATTACCCCCTAGAATAAAAAAAGGAAGAGGATAGGAAAGCAAAAACAAAAGACCCAGCTGATTATGGTGATGATTTCTCAGCAAGAATCAATAAAAAATATAGGGATGGGACCTTGGAAACAGCATGAGTGATAATGAGAGCAGAGCCTAATGCTACCCAGCTGCACATTCCCATTACACGCTATGGGCAAATGGACTAAACTCTTCTGATCCTAATTGGCTCAGACCAGCTCAGGGCACTTTTGTCTCTCTAATGCTTATGTGCTGTAGAACAAAGGGCCAGCCAGACCATGATGTATTTTTTTAGCTCTGAGTTATTAATAAAGACCTGGTTGTAAGCTACATAACACATCAATTCAAAATGCAAAAACTCCATGTGTGGGCAAGCATACTAATAACAAAACACATGTGGATGACGAAATGGGGAGAGCTGGACACCCTGTTCAAAATACGTCCATGAACACAGTTTGGCCTATTAATTTACTGCTACCATATTTCACGCCTTCTGCTGGGAACTCAGAGCAGCAGTCACAGTCATCTCACATTTCTACTCAAAGCAACTCTCTACGAGGTAAGGTTATTTGAAGATGTCATGAGGGACTAACCTAAGGTCAGCCTTTCTTTATGATTGAGCAGGGATCTGAACCCACCTAAGTTAACTGATACAACACACCAACCGTATCTACAGGAATAACATAAGAAAAGACTTGCTGGATCGGGCCAAAGGCCCACAATGGAGGGCAACTCTGCTCCCTCCTCCAGCTCATGCTGTTTTGATGTCACCACCAGAGGCGTAGGAAGCCGCTCGGGCACCCATAGTGACAAACATGACGTGCACCTGGGGGCGGGGCATTCCTATGTAGCACGCATGAACAGCGTCACCATGTACAATGCATGCGTCGTATGTAGCGACACCACACACGCGCTGTACATAGCGGTTTGCCGGTGTCGCCGCTCCAGCGCCATACGGACGGTGCCAGGATCCTCTGCTCACGGCTGCAGCCACAAATGGAGGATCCTGCTCACGGCACTGGAGCGGTGGCGCCGGCAAACCGCATGCCTTGTCACCCCCGGAGACATGGCACCGGGAGTGCCCCAGCCCTCACCGCCCTCCCCCCATTGCTACACCACTGGTCACCGCTTCCCTTGGCTGGCTCTGTTACATCACCCTCCACTTTGCTTGTGTCAGACGGTTCAGATACAATCTCTCCCAATAATAAGGAGGGTTTCCAAGCACTACAGAGGCACTCATCTCCAGGAAATGACCACATGAAAATGTTTGGAGGCAGGTACAGGTACAGCCACCCCCATCCTAAAATAGTAAAACAAATCCATTCAAAGCTTTTACCCACTTTGGCAACTGTTATTTCTTAAGCCTTCACCTGCAGTTTTTTGCCTCTCTGTTGCTATTATTGTACACTTGCCATACAGCCACTGAGTACACACAGCATGCAGTCAGCAACCATGTTATGCTAATCTAGGATTTTAACATCTTTTTAGCTGGGGCAAGGACAAAGTTTGCAGTGGCTGCAGCCATCCAATGAATAATTTTTAACACACAAGCCTCAGTTCTCAGGCCAACAAACCATGGTGGCTTAGAGCGAGAATGAACAATGGTGTAAACACTCCTTCCTCTTCTTGAGTACCCTGCTTTTGAGGAGATCCCCTGTTTAGATAAACCACCGTTTCCCATCATACGTGAAATGAGGATCAATTTTGGTTTGTAGGAGGCACAAAAAAACAGTTTTTCTAACTGAACATCGCAGGTGAAATGTGTTTTAATGTACCATGAAATCTCTGAAATTGGGCGTTCAAGAGGAGGAGTAAAGATGAGACAGGCGTGTGGAGGCTTATGACTGATTTTTATTTCAAACCCCTATGGGAACATTACATCAGAACCCACCCACTGGGTCAAGAGATACAGCTAACTACACTGAATACTGTAGTGCAGATATAGGTCAGAGCATTTGCTAAGGCCTCAGGCTTTTAATTTTCCTAACTCTGCTGGATTTCTGCCTGGAGTGCAGAATATCTTGCATCCCTTTAAACGGAAGGAAATTTTGTTTGTTTACTTTCTCCTGAACAGAAAGTACTTAAAAGACAGAAATGAGCAAATGCAAAGGCCACCTGTTTCTTCAGCTTCTGATGAAAATATGAATCTAAGCCAGTTGCAATCACAAACCGATTAGAGATACGAAAACACGGCTGACTGAGGTTTCCACAAATAATATTAAAATGTGGAAAAAATAGTCCATATTTATGGTTCAAACAAACAATTAAACTAGTTTAATTGATTAATGTAATAAATAGTTTAACTGGGGCTTTTGGGTTGCTTTATAAACTAAAGGCTCACATAATGGACCAGAATAATTCCACTTAGTATGGATATACAGTTCAAATTATTATTGCAAGGCCATAAAAGAAATTTCTGTAAAGGATTAGGTCTGAAACAAATGATGTTTTAACAAATTTAACCCAGGCAGGCATGATTTTCATGGAGTAGAGTCATAAGCTTTCATTTGGAAGGTCCCAACATAAGACTATTCTGTTTTCAATTTTGGAACAAAAGTAACATAATATGCAAAGGGAGGGGAGGATGAATAAAGACTGATGGATGCCCAATTCAGAATGTAGTTGTCAGAGCATGCCCACCAATGAGGCGGGGATAAAGAACCCACTTCAGATGTGGAAGCACGAGAGGCAGCGCCCCACCCACCCCATGAACTCTCCTCTCTCACCGGTGAAAGGGAGCTGTCCCAACAAGAAACAATGCTTTGTGGAACACCCCAACTCTGGCCAAGTTTGGTGAGAGGAGGGCATTCCAGCAGCAGTGGACGTGGTAGGGGGGGGGGGTCAAGGAGAAACACATTCCCATTTTTGCTTCTGGGGTGGGCCACCCCGGTAGTTGTTTTAAATCAGAATACCGGTAACTTGTAGGGCATTTAAATTAAAGAGGATTTAAAACCATCCCTGTTTCCTATCAGTAATGACCCTGGGCCCATTTTCTTTCAGCTGTGCTCCCAACCACCCTTCCCAAAACATACTGAGGCAAGGGGAACCACGGGGAGGGTACATAGGAAATGTTGCACCTCAGACATGAAGAACACAAGAAGAGCCCTACTGGATTAGGCCAAAGGCCCATCTAATCGAGCATCCTGCTCTCGCCAGGCGCCTATGGGAAACACACAAACAGGACACACGTGCAACAGCACTCTCCCCACTTGTGTTCCCCAACAACTGGTATTCAGAGGCCTAACAACTCCAATACTGGAGATAGTGCCCTGACACCAAGTCAATAGCCATTGCTGGCCTCAGCCCCCACGAATTTGTCCAACCCCCTTCTAGATCCATCCAGCTCAGAGACCATCACTGCACCCTGTTTTATAGAACTGAGCAGTTTTAACTACACACTTTGTGAAGAAGTAGCTCCTTTTGTCAGTCCTGAATCTTTCAAAATTGAACTTCATTAGATGACCCAGGTTATAGTATTACAGTATAAGTGAAGTTTGATATATCTACTTTCAACAGGCCTTGAATAATTTTATACATCTCTATCATGCCCTGCTCACCTTTTTCCAAACTAAAATACCTTTTGTGGCGCTTCCTCATAGGGGAGTTGCTCCAGCCACTTGTTCAGAAAAAGGCAACCAAAATCAACCTTTGCCAACTCTAATACAACATCATTTTCTGAGTTGTGGCAACCAGAACTGTACACAGTATTCCAAGTGCGGTTGCACAACATATTTTTATAGCAGCATTATGATATATGAAGTTTCATGTTCAATGCCTTTCTTAACAGTCTCTATCATGGAATTCTCCTTTTTCACACACTGGGTAGACATCCGCTATGACTGCCAAGGTCTTGTTCCTTTCCAGTCTCTCCCAGTTTAGTACCCATTAGCATAAATGTAAAGTTAGAATGTCTTGCCCCAATGTGTGTCATATGGCCTGGACAGTGTTGCAATCATACTACCATACGGGAACGAACAAAACATCAGGAAATGTGTTAAGTGGCCTGGACTTAGCTCTGCACAAGAGAGAACATGAGGGAACAAGAGCAACTGGCTTGTGTTTAACCCACTCACACTTCTATAATGTGCAATGTGAGTATTGCACATCTCTCCTGAAGTAAAATGCATGAGCAGTAATTCATGCTTTCTCTCTCTCCAATCCCCTATCTGCCCAGAAACATTTGTAATATATTGCCATGAGTTTGCTTTTTTGTGTTTGTGGCAAATGGCTGGATATATGGGAATATTTATGTGTAACATATTTTTCGCCAAAAGACCAACAATTTCCTCAGCTGCTCAATTCATTTTAAGTATTATTATTATTAATTTACATTGAACATGACAAGCTCCTCAATACTTGAAAAGATTCAGAAAATGGTTGCAAAAAAACAATGTATTGCTGCTTTTAATACATTGATTTCTTCTGCTGACAGACAGGAATGTTTGACAGTAGCAAATCTTGTCAAAACATTGCCTGTAACAGAACTCCTACACAAGCAGTGTTTACAAGACACCAGTAACAGTTTCATCTGAGACTGGCACATTAACTGCTACTGAAGGATTTCTCTAATTTTGCCAATAGAATTTCATCTTGAGAGGAAATCCCTCCAGGGTATTAACATACCACAAGGGCCTCTTTTACCTATCTGCCTCACCCTTTCTCACTCCCTAGCAGCTACATTTACAGTGCTACCTTGGTTCTCAAACGCCTTGGTTCTCAAATGACGAAAACCTGGAAGTAAGTGTTCCATTTTCAAATGTTTGATGGAAGCTGAAAGTCCGATGCGGCTGTCAGCTATTGTTTCCAGGACACCTGCGCCAATCCGAAGCTGCACCTTGGTTTTCAGACATTTCGGAAGTCAAACAGACTTCTGGAACAGATTAAGTTTGGCGCTTCTGTTTTTGCTATTTATTTTGCGTTTTTGTTTTTGAGGCTTTTTCGGTTAATTTGTTTTTGTGACTGTGTGGAACCCAGTTCAGCTACTGATTTGATTGATTGATTGATTGATTGATTGATTGATTGTCTGACTGCGGAAATGGATAAAAGCCCACCACCACCCCATCCAAAGAATGACTATCATCAGGGCAAGTAAGAATTTTATTTTATTTTTATCATCTACAATACTGTCTTATTTATTTTGTAGTACAGTACATTGATTATTGCTTTCATTTTATGGGTCAATGGTCTCATTAGATAGTAAAATTCATGTTTTAGGGGTTGTTTTTAAAAGTCTGGAACATATTAATCCGTTTTGCATTACTTTCTATGGGAAAGCACACCTTGGTTTTGGAACTGACTTCTGGATTGGATTAAGTTTGAGAACCAAGGTACCACAGTACAAGATATCGGCCTATAGTAATTTGGAGGACAATGACTGAACCCATGAGTAATTTTCCAATGGCATCTCAATTTCTAGGAAAGCCAGAGAGGGAATTTCTGCAACATGGGAGCATCCTGGGATGGCGTGGACACAGAAGCTGCAGCATGAGAGCACTCTGTTCCATATGGAATTCCGGTATACAGCCAAGGAATACTACCTGAGCCACAAATAGGTTGCCGTTTCCCCGAATCTCACTAAAGATGCATGTTTACAGGAGGAGCGGGCACTGTTCCTTCCACCAACCCTATTTTTTTAACTGAGGAGATTCTTGCCAAGACTTTTTTTTTTTAAAAAAAAAAGTTCATAGTAAAAGGCACACACTCCTTCAAGTCTTAATAGTGTCCACTAATTAAAACAAAAAGCAGCTGGGGCCATGGGATTAATAGAAATGGCTTTCTCTGTTCCAAGTACTGCCTGCTGACAGATCACCTCACTCTTGCTCTACTCCTGAACCTTTTTAAAAAAATGCTGCTTGCTTATCTTATAGTGTGGGGTTGCCATGGAAACCGCATCCCCCTGTGAGATGCTCTGTCATAACATTTCAGAACTGTACAGCTTAAAGACACAGTATCCTCTACTCTGAAGTCTTGGAGCCTGCCTCAAGTCTGTGAAGACATGCAGCAGTCAGAAAGAAAAAAAGGAGGGGGATATTTTGAAGCCATCTATTCCGCAGAAGGCTGTTGTTGCCTTCCTTGGTGGGTACCAATCCACTTCCACAAAATTCTCAAACCGATGGACTTGGAAGGAGAAAAGTGGACAAATATACCCAAATACCACATTATAACATAACATTTCATATCCTCTTTCATGAAAAGTGTTAGTTTCTAGGCGCTGTGAGAACAAACAGGAAGAAGCAATATGTAGCCATAATTAATCATAATGGAATAGGTTTCCAATAGCCTGCTTCTTAATTAGAAGTAGGACTTTCAGGTTTTAAATCACTAAGGATCCAGACTGATGTTCTAGAGGCTTTTTGACTGACAGAATCCATCAGTTATTAATTAAAAATATGAAGCAATTAGTCTCAAGTCTTTTTCAGCAAAACATTGCCACAGCTGTGCAGCATTTGGAAAAGAAAAACAAATCAAAGTACAACTCACCTCACATGTTGCAGGAAATTATTAGCAGCACCTGCCATGTAATAGGGGCCCTAATTCTTGGAAACATATAATTCTCCATGTCTGTATACCAGGAGAACATAGCAGCCCAGAACTACCTGATAAAAATGGAGAATACTGTAGTTTCATATTTGTTTCTCCATAAAGCCTTCACAGCAATACATGGGGAGCCCCTTTTGTCCACATTCATTCACTGAAATGCATTTTATCTGGAATGAAGTTGCTTTATTTGAGCAGAATGACCAGCCTCTACTGTATCCCAAAAATGGGATGAGGACACAGCTACTTCTTTTTAAATATATGTCAATTCAGTTATTGAAAACATATGCCTCAGCTCTATGCAGGCTGTCTCCACCACCACTGCTTTCCTAAAAGGGTTCCTGTGCCAGATGTTTGCCCTGCTGCTATCTAGTGGCAGACCTCTATGTTTGCCCAACTCTGCAGACTTATGTCCAGGTTAGGGCATGCACTTCCTTTGGAAAGGCTTTGCTAAGGCCTGTTCTACATCCAGTCATCTTGACATTTTCCCATATGTAGTACTGCAAAGCAACCACAATGAAGTAAAAACAAGCTACTTACTTAGTTATTCAAACAGCCACCTGTACAGTCGAACATCCAGTTCTGTATTAAGCTCTTGCTTAGCTCTTAACAACAACTCCTCCACCATTTCTATGCCACTTAATAAATAACAATCTCTAAGCGGTGTACAGAAAACTAAAGCAACAGCAGACAACTTAAACAACAAATGTAAAATAAACACTAACATATACAAGTGCTACACTAATACAAATTAATAATGAATATAGTAAAGTAAATGTATATAATTATTTCTGTCTCAACCTCCTGGCTCTGATCCAAGAGAATCCACCCTTCCTGAGTCGCAGCATTCAAAGAAACAGCTCACCCACAAAATACTACAACAAATAATGTTTCTGGAAACTGCTGACATAACCATGGTCTCTCACTGTATGCTTGCTTTTTATGGGCATGCAAAAAGGTGTCTGGAGCTTCCTCAGGCTGCCCACAGCTGTGTCCCATCCAGCTGCACTCTCCACACACCCAGTTCCAGGTTTGGTGCATTTCCCAGGGAGTCCCAAGGATAGAAAAAGGACACACATTTCCCACTCACAGTCCTTTCTTTAGCCTCTGCCTGCTGCTACTCCTCATCCAGCTGCTTTATATATGCCGCCAGGTGCATTAGGAACTGAACAGGAAGCCAAGCAGAGAATTAAAGCAAAATTGAGGTGGAGGTTAACCACTCTGAGGACTCATCTCTTTCTCCTCACACCCTCCTCAAATTTCTAGTTGTCCTAACTGTCCTCTACTCTGCAAGCTCAAATGGCACCAGGATACTAGTGCTTTTGATCCTGATAGGATCTCCCCAACCCCACCAAGCAATTGGCTTATAATTAGCTATTATACTCTGCATTACAACCAAACACCTTAAAGAGATACAGAAGAATGAAACATTTCATATGGTGTAGAGTTAGGAACAGCAGGTAAACCCAGAGCTTAAGAGGCAACCACACACCACTGACTTCAAATAAATTTAATCCCCATGCTTCCAAATTCCTACATCTCGGAACAACAAATAATCTTTAAATATCCAGGGTATACCGAGTCTCCCAAAGATAAGTAATCATTACTCAGGCAACTCAATGAGTAGTTAGATCAGAGGAATTTCAAGTTGAAGCTTACTGAAGTGTCACAATAGGATCTGCTTAGTGTCACATGAAATGGTGTGAACAGAGCTTTATAGCTTTCCAGCTAACATACATTCTCCTAGTACTGTACTGGAATTTAAGAGGAAAGAAATGAGTTTGAAAGCAGAATCAGAAATTATAAGGATTGGCCAGCAGTTTATAAATTCAATCGTCCCAAGGTCCAAATCTAAGCTATTTGCATTCTCCTGTTTGTATTAAAGATAACTCCTCTGGGCATATTTGGCTTTCAGCATGGAAAGGAGATCTTATACAGTTTGTTTTTCACTTCTGAACTTTTCTACCCACAGGCTGAATTATATTTGTATCTGTACATGTAAAAAGCCTAGGGATTTAACAATAAACTGTGAATGAAAAATTGCTGGTGAATCTGTTACTTCTGCAAAAGGAGCCAATGCTTTTAATACACAGCTGAATTTGTATGAAAGAAACAAATATGCTAGACCATTGACCTGGTTTCCAATTTCTAATTTCCATTGTCAGTGAAAAGCTGTACTAAAAAGCTTGAAAAACTAGAAATGGTATCAACAGTTAGCTGCAAGTTTATGCTAGCTATTTCAATAACATAAAAGTGATTGTGAAAAAGTGTTCTTGGGGAGGAAATTAAGATAATGCGGTGGCTAGAGTATTTGGGTACAGGAAGTCCGGAATAAAGAATATGACCTTGTATACTTTTCTCACCCTCACAATGCCTAGATCTTCTTGAAAAGGAGGTTATGCATGAATACAGGGATGGGGGAACAGGATCCTGCCAGCAGGATCCCACTTCTCATGGACTATTACAACAGGCCTACCTACTTGTCAATAACTTGATGCCATTATTCTCCAACTGTAATTTGCCATTACTCTATGCAATGTTGCATGTCATGAAACAGCTTGGTAAATGCCCCCAAAGGGTAAACACTCATAAACATGTTCCAGGTCTGGCCACACTGAGCCACTTGAAGTAGATGCCAGATTGCAAAATGTAATTGAATACCCACCTGCCTACCCACCACCTCCAACCTACTCAAATTGAGAGGGACAGGGAGCTACCATCTTAAATCCTCAAAACGAAATTCCCCGTATTTTTGGAGCTCTAAGCAGGGAGCACCCAGCTACGCAGTCACCACTGGGTAAGCTGCTAATCAGGGGGAGGGTGCAAGTAACGAAAAATGGCTGTGTCAGCACCAGGTGAAAGAAGTTAACTATCCACCAACACACCATTGATCCTGTTGTGTGCAGGTGTTATTTTGCCCACCTGCTGCCAATAGTCAAGAGCCATGGGGAAGCTCGGCTCCTACAGCGGGGGGGGGGGTTTACAAGTAATGGCTGCATCATTGAATGATGACATAAACAGCAGTCTGATTTGGAGCGGTTCCGTCCACCTTAGGTGGCAACAGGTTTTTGGATACTATGATCAGTTCAATCACATTCCAATGACACATGCCTTCCTACACTATTTGCTTAAACCCAGCTAGGAGCCTTTTCTATAAACCTGGGCTCATCTTATGATCTCTCCCACTTTTCCTTTCTTCTGCCACCCCCCTTTGTCTCCCTGGATGAAACGACCAGGCCTCTTAATGCACATTTCCCCCTTCCTCTCATTCTTTCATTTGCAGGCTTTACAACTGTTGCATTTCGCTTCTGGATAAGAAGCAGACCTTGCAAATAAATCTTAGACACAGCGCCTCTGCGAATTATTATTTAGCAAGACTGATGGCTTCTGCTGCCACTGCAACTTGGTCATTCATCCTCTTCACTAAACAGAATGGTTCACAGCAAGATGGAAAAACATTTGATGATCTCTAAATCTCTCACTGCTGTGCCCAAGGGGGTGGGGGGGCAAGAAAGTTTCTGAAGCCAGGAGAAACAGAGAGACGCACTCTCAGATCACTCCTGACAGACGAATGTCTCACTAATGTCACATTTCTCCTCAAATACATGGAGGGAGTCCCTAGTGACACTTTAGTCCTGAGAAGTCTCTGATAACCCTTCTCTTCACTCACTAATAGAGTCTGGTAAATCTTTGTACAGAAGCTGGCAGAATCAGTGAAAGTATCTCCAGCCACTTGCAGACTACTATACTTCTGCTCAGTTTTCACACAATTGTGCTGTTAGAACTGTGCCACTGAGAAATTTCAATGCAGCTTCAAAGAATGTAGCAAACTGAGTGCTCATGTGTATTCCTCTCTGTCTCTTTTATAACAATTCTGTGTTAAAATGTTACATGAATCAGAGCCTATTTCTTATAACCGTACAGGAAGAAATCAAAGATATGGACAGCTTCATGTTCCATATTTTTCTTGCACTGGACTATATCTCAATTTAGAAGAAACTATGATCATTTGTGAAGTCCTGCACATGCGTTTATTCATTTTTTTTAAGAGAAGCCAGAAAGAAAGAAAACCCTGTGGAATGCTGTACCTGTAAGATATCATGATTTGAATCAAATCATTAAAACGAGTGAATTCTATGATTCCATAACTTTTAAACCAGAGTAACCTAACCAAGATCATGGCCACTGGTCCCATCACCTCCTGGCAAATAGAAGGGGAAGAAATGGAGGCAGTGAGAGATTTTACTTTCTTGGGCTCCATGATCACTGCAGATGGTGACAGCAGTCACAAAATTAAAAGACGCCTGCTTCTTGGGAGGAAAGGAATGACAAACCTAGACAGCATCTTAAAAAGCAGAGACATCACCTTGCCGACAAAGGTCCATATAGTTAAAGCTATGGTTTTCCCAGTAGTAACGCCGAAGAATTGATGCTTTTGAATTATGGTGCTGGAGGGGACTCTTGAGAGTCCCATGGACTGCAAAAAGATCAAACTTATCCATCCTTAAAGAAATCAGGCCTGAGTGCTCACTGGAAGGACAGATCCTGAAGTTGAGGCTCCAGTACTTTGGCCACCTCATGAGAAGAGAAGACTCCCTAGAAAAGACCCTGATGTTGGGAAAGATGGAGGGCACAAGGAGAAGGGGACGACAGAGGATGAGATGGTTGGACAGTGTTCTCGAAGCAACTGGCATGAGTTTGGCCAAACTGTGGGAGGCAGTGGAGGATAGGGGTGCATGGCGTGCTCTGGTCCATGGGGTCATGAAGAGTCGGACACGACTGAACAACTGAACAACAACAACAACAACAACCCTAACCAAACCCTTCTAACTTTAGATTTCAATTGTTCTAGGACATGACTTTTCAATGTTAGAAGTCAGGTCCATAAGGATTGGGAGGTCCTGGCTCCTCTGACAGCTGAACTATCAACAAGACTGCAACCTCTCTGAGAGCTGCAACACGTGAACAGCAGCCTCAGATGATGACTGGATCACTTCAGATTACCAGCGGAAACAGCCCCCTCACATGCCTGCCCATTTAAAAATTCATGCCGTATACAAAACTAGCATGCAAGGAAGAAAGCTTGAGTAGAAACTTTTTCTACTTGTGCAAAAACTTTTTTTTAAAAAAAAAATAGTGTTGATGAACAGCCAAACATCTGATTCCCCCAATGCTATCTGAAGCAGTACAAACAAGCAACAAATAGTTCATGTGATATACCATATTGGCCCAAATATAAGCCGCACCCGAATATAAGCTGCACCTTTAAAATTGAGGGGGGGGAGGGAGAGAAAAAGAAAAAATACCCAAATATAAGCCATACCATTCCTTGCTGCTCCTGGCTGAATATGGGGGGGGCACACTACGTTGCCGATGGCCTTTCCCCTTTCTCAGCCTCCCCCTTCCCGGCCTTGGGGGAGAGGACGGGGGACTATGTGTGGGTCAGGCACCACATCCCCGCGCTCCTGGCCACATACCATAAGGTCGCGAATATAAGCTCCGATTTAACTTTTCATGGTTGGAATTTGGGGGCAAAGTGAGGTTTATATTCAGGTAAATATGGTAGCTGATTGTGCAGCTTTTCTACTCATTCTCTAGAACGCTCTCAAATTAAAAGCCTAGTGAAATAAGACAGAATTTAGGAAAAATGAAAACCCTAACACTTGCTTTCTTAAGTGTGCCACTTTACTATTTTGCTGACCCCTCCCCCCCTCCCCCCCCAAAAAAAATCAAGAGCAGGTATGTAGCGACTGGTGAAATTTAGAAACCGTAGTCCAGGCAACCATGCTTATACTGTAGGTCTGAAGAATGGATGAGATATAAATAAATTTCAATCCTGGACTTACTAAACTGAGAGTTATCTCCATTGGACTCATTGAGATTTACTTCTGAATACACATATATAGGATTGCACAGACAATAGACTCTAGTACTATCCCCTCAGTAGTAAAGAGGTTAAATGGAAAATTAATGGATAATTTGTGTAAAGCTCCTTACAAAGAAAGGACTGCTGGGCACTTTAAGGAAAAGTTTACATAATTTGCAAGCCAGTCAATTATTAAAATGAAATTAATGGCTATGAAAAAATATCTGATTTTATACTATAAAATAAAAATGGCTTTAGTAACTCAAACTGTAGTTATTTAGCAAACCACATTAATACCTAGCCTGCACCACAGGAAAGAGAGGCAATCACCTTGGGAAGAGTTTGGAATCGCTACAACAGCAGAAGCAAAAATGCAATTAGCAAGACTTCGTTTTTAAATAGCTATTGTTAATAAAGGAAAGAGCCAGGCCTTTGATACAGAAGTTGGTTGAGAGAAAGAGTGAGTGCTACACTTTCAGATGGATATATAATAACGTTATTTTAATATACACGCATTTATAATTAAAATGTGGAAGAGCATTAAGGACTAACAACTGCCAAAAATACCTTTTTATAAATGCAGCCATAAGACAACTGACTTCTGATATAAGAGGCGGAAAGTGCATTATAACAGCAACAGCTGGAAGTGTTTAAATATTTCAATGGAGTACTGAAGAAAGAGTGCAGTGTGGAAAATTCATCACCCTAGTATCAATTTATTATTATTATTATTTAAATTTATATGCTGCACTTCATCTTTACAGCATAAAAATATGAAAAACCGATGACCTCTGAAAGAGAAAACACATAAATAATAGCAAAACAAATAAAGAAACAAAACAAAGCCCAACAATCTCCTCCCACAAATACATTTAAAAGGTCACAGATTGTTTAATCAGCCAAAGGCCTGGTTATAGAAGAACGTTTTCACCTGGTGCCTAAAGATATGTGAGAGGCGAGACTCCTTGGAGAGAGCATTTCACAAATGGGGAGCAACTGGAAAAAAGGCCTGCTCTCATGTTGACACCAAGCAGACCTCTCATGGACGGGAAACCTGAAGAAAGGCCTCAGATGTTGACTGCATTTCAGAAACCAGGTAACTCTTAAGATTTAGTGTCAGGAATAACGTAGTCCTGGACACAGCAGAGTTAACCGCAGGTTTTCTGGAAGCTTCTGGCTGTTGAGCATTAACTGGACAGCACAATGCAGGAACTCAGCAACTCACTTGGATAACTATATACAGTATTTATTGAAGCAACTAGTATCCATAAGTTACTATGTACAGACTTTACAAATAAAAGAAACAAGACATAAAATCTCTCCTCTCTGTCTCTCTCTCTCTACCTTCAGTACACCACTAACAACCAACCAACAACTCTCACACAGAGCTCATTCTTTAGGAACTCATTGACCAATCACAGGTCATTGCTAAGGGTCTGGAGAGAGATCAGATCTTGGCTTTCTGCCAACTGGTAATTGCTACAGAGGTGATAAGCTGATTTTCTGCACGTAGGCACTTTGAAATCTCTAACAGTAACACTACTTTAAAAAGATGGTATTATACACCTAAACTTATGTTGTTTGGGAACTTTTTCAGTACTTTCTTGTTATATTTTACTTTTTGAAATTGGAATAAGTCTGGATACAGATGTTTTTCTCTCTCTCTAAAAGGGGCTCCACAAAATCTAAGGTAAGCCATCCAATAGCTTTTAACTGGAGAGCATGGGAATTGATTCTGCACACATAGATCTATTATTCTTCTCTAGGAGGACTTTGGAAGTTACAGGGCTCTTGTGGCTTTGATTTCTAGGTGTCTCGCATATCCATTTTCCTGGATGATGTTACTAAAAGTATACGCTTATTTGTATTTCTGGGAAACAACACCTTTGTTGACATCATAGGCAGGATCTTTGATTGCTATGCCCGTTTAACTTTTGGTGTACCATGGGTCAGAGTTAATAAAAGAAAAATATTCTACAGATCCAAAGGTGTCTGGCTATGTGTCTGTTAGTTTAAGTAGGAGCAGGAGCTCCAGCTTTTCGGAAATACAAATACCTTGCTTGAGTTTGCATCCCTAAAATCAGGTCTAACTACAACAGCAAACTTTGACCATGACAAGTGCAAAAGAAACATTAAAAGCAAATGTAACATCGAGCCCTTGCCAATCAGGAAGGCCAGAAGACAGAGGTGCATTTTGTTCTTGCAAGCAGTCTGACTGTCTAGTGAATTAATAATTATCATGAGCTTTACATCATATCTTATTGAAGAATCCTATTAAAATACATTAACAAAGCAAGCACAACTTAAAACAAAAAACAAAAAAGCTTGCTATTACTATTCTGCTTCACTTGTTTGAACAAACAGCAGTTATTTATTTGGCCAGAAACTTTTTAATATATGGGGATTTATTTATTTATTGAGAGGAAGGATTCTAGAGCCCCTTTGGATTAGTCATTCTGCAGAATCCCTTGCATTTTGAATTTAGGTTCATTAGCACCAGACGTATATGGCTAGAGTAAACATTTATTCAGATGAAGCCTAAACAGCTTAGCAAGAGCAGGAGCCAGGGTTCTCCCTCTTATTTATTTACAAGCATTGCAAATCATGATTGCAGCAAATGCTTTTCAACCTCTGAACCAAGCTGGTTGCAAAGTTTGGTGGGCTCCAAGCTGTATAACTTGCCTGCATAACTGTAACACTGACAAGACAGATAACACTCCCCCTCACACCCCTCACAATTATTTATTTTTTGGGGGACTGTAGTTTGATGACTCAGAGATCCCTAGCGTCTCCCCTCCTCACAGAACTACAATTATCAGGGGTTTCCAGGGCAGGGGAATGAAACTAGAAAAGCGGTGCCCTTTCAGAAACACTGAGAGCAAAACTAGACATGGCATTTGTCATTTCATGGCTTGAACAAACAGCTGGCTGCAGCAATTGAGCTGGATTGGGACCAAAGACCTGGGGAGGACAAAGGTTCAATGCTTAGCTCGGAGCATGGTTCCAATCAGCATCAGTCTTCAACCCACCCCTTCCACACTTGCTTTTCACAGTAGGAAGAAACCTTCAATTGAATCTTTTCCTACCACTGCAAATAGCAAGCTATGTTTTGAGTTGGGTATGTCCAATTCTGATCAGAACTGAGACAGGCAGAAAGGATCCAAGCTTCCCGTCGCTTCCCCACATGCCCCAGTCCTATTCCATATTTTATTTTTCATTTTCACATTTTACAGTTGAATCACAAATCTAAATTTACACATCCAGTTAAGATATCCAATCATCAAACCCCTCTCCCCTGCTTTCTGCAGTTATTTATGTTATATTTTTCCCCATTGCATATCCAGTTTATATCTATTTACTACTCGTCCTTTATGTTCTATTTAGGTTAATCCTACTGCACGTTTTTTATATCAGTCCTGCTAGGGACTTAAGTTGTTTACAATAATTCTTCAGATAGTCAATAAAAATTTCCCCACTCTATATTAAAACATCTCTCTTCTTGATTTCTTAATCTTCCAGCACGTTTTGCCATTTATGCATACTCCATCAGTTTTTGTTGCCAATCTTCCTTAGTTGGAACTGTTTCTTCTTTCCATCTCTGGGCATATAGGTAACATTCGAGCAGCCGTGGAAACCTACATAAAAGATTTCCTTTGTTCTTTGGGTACCTCTGAACCTATTATTCCTAAAATAACTAGGTGTGTTGTTGTTGTTGTTGTTGTTGTTTTTTACAAATGTTATTTTCAGCATTTTTTCCCAACTCATTATAATTTCCCAGTATGCTTTTGGTACCTTGCAAGACCACCACATATGATAAAAGGTATCCTGTTTCTCCTTACACTTCCAACAGGTATCTGATTCTGACTTATACATTTTCGCTAATTTACTAGGAGTCATTTTCATATAATTTTCTTTTATCCCATAATAAACAGTAAATTTCATGTCAACATTCCACAATCGCTCCCACTTTTGTCATTTCAGTATTATGACCAATATCTAATGCCCAACACATGCCTCAGTACTGATACGACTCACTTCCCTCAAGAGTGGCTATTTAGTGTTTTAAAATGACAGCTACGTAGCACTAAACTGTGTGACAAAAAGTTTGGTCCTCAAAGAGTTGAAAAAATATGCAACAATTCAGAAGGAGACAATTATTCACATAGTCTGAGGAACGGGACACCTACAACCCTTCTCTTACTTATGTTTATAAAGTCCTGTGCAGGAGGAAGGCAGTATTTTTTATTTTATCAACACGGCAGTGAAGCTGAGGAGAAGGAGCTTGTCTTAAATCAATCAATGTTCCCTGAGTTAGGCACTGAACTTATGTCTGCATATCCAAGCCAACCATGTACTCACTTAGGAACACTGATACAGAGGTCTTCATAAATCTAATCTTTCCAAAGAATGATAAACTAACTGCACTTAGTTTAGGCCTGTTCAGCACTGTCCACTTGTTTCTGGGTCATTGCGGGAGCAGTTTCTCTGATAACTAATAAAAGCCTTCTGCGGGCATGTGCAGGGAAGCCATTCAGGCAGCATTAGTGAACAGAAACAGCCTAGGTCATGGGTTCCCAAACTGCAGTCTGTAATTCAGGTGGTCTGTGGATTTGTGATTGAAGACAGGAGACGGCACATCCACTGCTTTAAATATTCATATTGATTTTTAATTAACTTTTATTGTTCCTTTAATTTTTTATATTGTATTTTGTTGTATCTGAATCTGAATTCAATGTGCAATAAAATACAATACGTAAAAAATAAAAGCAGCAATAAAAATACAATTAAAGATTGTACAGCATCTAGCACAGCACATTACAACTGCTACAAAAGGCAGGGGGGGGGGAATCATTAAATGGTCTGCCAAAACCATCAGCAGTTTTCAAGTGGTTGCAGAGGGGAGGGGGGAGTTTGGGAACCACTGCTCTAGGACGTACGCAGCAGAAAGCATTTACGTTACAGTTTTTTTTTGTTTTTTGTCTAAAAAGTCTTTATCAGGAGATAAAATAAAGTTAGAGCACCCACAATTCTTAAACAACTAATTTAACTAAAACCTCTGCAGTAACGCCCTATTCAGAAATAAGCGACAGGAGGATTTTGCCTAGTGTCTAACATAAACTTTGAATGTGGGGCGGGGGGGGGGGGGAGATCCTGCATCCTGCATTCCACTCCTCTACCCTTAGATCACTGCCTCAGTGTCATAATATAGATCTGCCCTTGCTCTTGAAATGCTTATATGCAAAGAAAACTTATGCACTGTCAAACAAGGTGTTTTCTGAAGTAATTTGATGGGTGAAAATGCTCCTTCCTTCAACTTTACTTTAAACAGATGTAAAATTCCTGTGAAGCCCCTGATTGTTGGGTCTTTGAAGTCTGCAAGAATTGTCAATCATGCTACATTTCCTAGTTAAAGTATCTCCAGGGGGTGGGAGTAAAAAGCAACCACTGAGATACTTATCTCATCCTCGTTATGTCATTTTTAATTAAAGTAGCAACTAGAAACAAATTTCCTCAGGTATTTTATCGCATATACATTTATTATGGTATAAATATTGGTACTTGCATACCAGTTAGATGTAAATTATACAGAATCTTCCTTCCCCCAAAATGTGTTCAGTACAGTGGTACCTCGGGTTACAGACGCTTCAGGTTACAGACGCTTCAGGTTACAGACGCTTCAGGTTACAGACTCTGCCACTATTCCAGAAATAGTACCAAGGGGTAAGAACTTTGCTTCAGGATGAGAACAGAAATCAGGCGGCAGCGGCGTGGCGGCAGCAGGAGGCCCCATTAGCTAAAGTGGTGCTTCAGGTTAAGAACGATTTCAGGTTAAGAACGGACCTCCGGAACAAATTAAGTACGTAACCAGAGGTACCACTGTTATATTTGATAGTTTAGTCGTATACAATGGCCAACCACAAAGAACAACCAATGGTACTGGCTTAACATTACATGGGAACCAATGTTTGTAGTTCGTTTCTCTCCAAAGTATGAGAGGAAGCCTTGGGTTTGTTCTTGGCTTCCTTTTGACTGTTTGGAGCGAAGCACACCCTGAGTGCTGGGTTGCACATAATGCTAAGCCAGCACTCTGGGTTGTCCCTCCTAGCTTGGGACAGGGAGGAGTGGGGTTGGTGCAATTTAAGCAGCATTCGCCAGCATACTTGGCTCATTCATGGCAAGCCACAGTTTGCCTTACTGTGAGGTGGGAACCATGCTAGTGCCCCGGAAGAATGCATTCCCCACTAGACCTGCAATTGTATCCACATACCAGACTACTTCATAACAACGAAATTAATGGGATGCCAGTTTGCAATGCAGTTTTAGAGGAGAAATACTGAAGGAGCAACATAAAATAGAAATTCTAGGTGAACACAGGAAGCTTACAATCAGGAAACATTAGGAAGCAGCCTTATACCATCTAACCCTAACTCAGAATTGTGTACACTAATTGGCAGTGGCTCCCCAAGGTTTTAGACAGGGGACGCTCCTAGCCCTTCTTGTAGATGTTTGGAATGGAACCTGGGACCTTCTGCATGCAAAGCAAATGCTCTGCTAATGGGCTACCACCCTTCTCCAACAACAGCACCACACAAGCACAACAAAGGAAGGTGGAAGCAGAGAGAGAGAAACCTCTACAAACAGTTCAGAACTTTGGAAAGAACAAGCTGTTCTTCCACCAGCAGCTCACTGGGCAGGGAAGGAGAGGTAGAAGCAGAGGGTATAGATAAGAGATTCCAAACTTTAGGAAAGGACTGTTGAACCAAAGGGAATATGAGTTTTAGAAAAATGACTAGGAACCCCTTGCTTTATGAAAATGTGATTATTCAACAAAAACGAACTGTATGCATCTAGATGAATTCGAAAGGATGCTGTTGTATTTTGTGAAACAAAGGGATTGTGTGTGTACAGTATGAGTTATTCTGATATCTGATTTGTTGCAGGAAAACCATACTTTCCCTTTACCCTGTTCCACTGAAATCATATCCAGAATGGCAATTAAGGAGTTAACAAGATTCCTCTCATTCTCCTGTCTCTGGTCCTTTTCCCTGGGTAAAAGAACAATGAAATCTCCACACTCTGCGATAATGATAACACTTCCTGTGGTGCCTTAAGCAAAATGTGTCATTACATTGCTGTGGGAAGCAGAAGAGTTTTTATCAAGAGAGAAGTAAGTTTTCCGCAAACTAAGCACATGGGTACACTGACTGCATCTTTTATATTGAAGGTTTTGCTTCAAATCGCACGCTTGTTTGTCAGGTGTAAATATTAAGAAAATAAACCTAAAGACACAGAAACATGAGAAAAACACATTTCTAGCTCCCAAATCTAATGTTCACAGAACATAATCCTAAAATTGTCTGTGACTGGCCCTCGACCAAACCTGGGAAAGATGTTGGACTTCAATTCCCATCAGCCTCAGCCAGACAAGCCAATCAGCCAGTCATTCTTTATTGTTTCAGCCATGGCTCACCAAAAAAATTGCAATTACAATTTTAAAAGAATATTCACAATAGCAATAATGTCTTACTTATTCATCATGCTACTGAGATGGCAGGAGATTCGGTGAAACTTTTGAAGCTACTAAAGCAAATCCTTTCCACTACAGTGGTACCTCTGGTTACGAACGGGATCCGTTCCGGAGCCCCGTTCGCAACCTGAAAGGACCACAACCTGAAGCGCCGCGTCTGCGCATGTGTGCGATTCGGCACTTCTGCACATGACATCATTTTTCGAGTCTGCGCATGCGCGAATTGCCAAACCCAGAAGTAACCCGTTCTGTCACTTCCGGGTTTGGCGCATTCGTATCCCGTGATGAATGCAACCTGAAGCATTCATAACCAGAGGTACGACTGTACTGCTAAGAGTCACACTGTCGCAAGGAGCCAGCAGAAAATCAATTTTCTTCAGTTCAGACAAACTGGAGTTTTTACCTCAAGAGGAGAATTTGAGAATTTTTGTAAGCAGTACAAAAATGAATAATAAGCTACATCTTGTGCAGAATCACTGCCACGAGGGCAGAGTCTGAAGTGATAAAGCATTTTCCTTACAAAAAGAAAGAAAATGTTATTCTAAAACTGCAGTTGGCACCTGTTGCATCATTGGATGAATTAAGGCATTTCTAAGAGAGCAGGATTAGTAATAAGCTTCAAATTCAAATTTATATTTAATCATTGTAGGTGGAGAGCAAAAACAGATCATTAGGTCATTTCTGTTTTTCTAACAAAAAGGCATATATTCAGCATTGTTCTAACCCATAGGTGTTATAGTCAGCATATTCAGCCAAGAAAAAGAAGTAGCCAAAAATAGTCACTTGCTAACTTTTTGCTTGTTTAAGCACAATGAAGTTATGAAGAAAATAGGCTTATTGCGCAGGTGTAAGAAACAAAAGAAGAAACTTATGGAGAGGGCGAGTTTCTTTATGATAATAATTGTATTGTGATTGACTACCCTGAGCAGAACATCTTGCAGACGTGTTGTGTGTGTGTGTGTGTGTGTGTGTGTGTGTGTGTGGCGCCTGTGCTTCCTTGCACCCCACCTGAATACTCAACAAACTGCTTTTTCTCCTCTGTAAGTATTGTTCTTCTCTGAGACTCCAGCCACTAAGGGAAAATTCCCCCTACATCACTGCATACTAAGGGGCTATCTTATTATTTGCGATGGCACATAAAAACAGACATTACGAACCCAAGTACTGAAAATCTGTTTGCTTGGAAGAGGGTTCAAAGAGGGAGAAAACACCAGAGAAAAGCCATAACGCTGAGCTTCATGAATGACGCTTTGGAGCCAATTTGAACTTTTTGACAACTTAACTCCCATTTGCTCCAAGAAACACAGTTTAGCTAATCTAGTACAGTGGTACCTCGGGTTAAGAACTTAATTCATTCCGGAGGTCCGTTCGTAACCTGAAACTGTTCTTAACCTGAGGTACCACTTTACCTAATGGGGCCTCCCGCTGCCGCCGCGCTGCCACCCTGAGATTTCTGTTCTCATCCTGAAGCAAATTTCTTAACTCGAGGTACTATTTCTGGGTTAGCGGAGTCTGTAACCTGAGGTACCACTTATTTGAATGTAAAAGCCCTTTGGCACAGCAATCCTAACTCCCTCCTCCTCCTGCTGCTACCATTAAGACTCTGCAGAGCAACTGAGCCTCCACTGCATTCACAGCCTGGCAGCTCAAGGCAGCCGCAGGTGGGGGGAAGCAGATCAGGCTTGATCCTTGTGCCATCTCCAGGCCAGCACTAGCTGTGAAACCAGCTCAGAATCCAGCAGATTCACGGCTGGCCCACTGGTGGCATCCCCTCTGTTGGAATGCCCCATGTTACGACTTTCTACCAGATTCCACTGACAGGGATACCATCAGCAGGCCTTCCATCTCTGTACATAGAATCATAGAGTTGGAAGGAGGCCACAAGGGCCATCCAGTCCAACCCCCTGCCAAGCAGGAAACACCATCAAAGCATTCCTGACAGATGGCTGTCAAGCCTCCGCTTAAAGACCTCCAAAGAAGGAGACTCCACCACACTCTTTGGTAGCAAATTCCACTGTCGAGCAGCTCTCACTGTCAGGAAGTTCTTCCTAATGTTTAGGTGGAATCTTCTTTCTTGTAGTTTGAATCCATTGCCCCGTGTCCACTTCTCTGCAGCAGCAGAAAACAACCTTTCTCCCTCCTTTATATGACATCCTTTTATATATTTGAACATGGCTATCAGATCACCCCTTAACCTTCTCTTCTCCAGGCTAAACATAAACATACATGTCCTGCAGGAGAGCTGGGTTGGCAGACACTGTGTCTGAGGCACAACTGGAGGGGTGTCTCTGCTCAATCCAAACCACACACAGCCTGATGTAAAGGGGGGGGCAGACGCTGAGTTGCAGCCTAAGCCAGTAACTGAAAGTTCTGCTAATGATAATAGATTTGCCAGGTATTTTATCAGTTTCTGGTCACCACAAATAAATATGGAAACATCTAGGTACGTCAAGAATTATCCTCAATTTATTTTGAAAATACTCCACAATTCTCTGATCCACAATAAAATGTTGTATCCATTTTGCCCACAGCCTATTAGCTGTTAACAAAAATCAGCAAATGCTGCGTCTGCTGTGTCACATAGTTATTAACCAATTGTTCCAATAGAAAACAGTAGTGGAATCTTTAGGTATCTTGCTTGTAATCCATATTTTTCTTCATTCAACATAGTATTGTAGTTTGAGTCTAAAACTTGTCCAAAAAATGTTTTCTTTCCTGAAAGGTTTTAATTATCATAATTTATTACTGGATCAATAGGGAAGCTGAATTCTAATTTGTTTGGTATTGATTAGGTGATACTTTTGGGGGGGGTGAGGTGCACTACTTACACTGCATTGACTTGCTCATATCCAAATCCATCCCATGAAATTAATATAAAACCCATCTATGAATTATATGCACTGAACATGCCTGATCAATTTCCAAATGGGTAATGTATGTCTAGGTTACCAGATCCCAGAACTTTAATCACTGAAACATTTTTCTACTCAGTTGAGATTGCAGCCCCAAAAGCATGTCAGAATCACAAGTACACTACTCCTGGTGAGTGCTAACTAGGGACTCAGCTAAATTGGTAAGGAAAAAGCGATTGATATGCGTTGTATATGCAATATAACATTGTGCCACCAGATGGCACTATGGAATCCCATTTTTCTCTACCTGTTTTCCCTGTTTAAATTTACAACATGTCTAACTGAAATGCTTCTTTGATGTGTCTAGATCCAGCCTAGCTCTTCGAACAAATAAAACTGAATCCTCTAAATCGTAGGTATTTAGAGGTGGGTGGGAAGTAGGGTTTACCAGAAGGGGAGGGAGAAGGGGCGAGAAAAGGGAAAGCGAGCTGTACCAAGGACATACAATCATGGAGGGGGGCTAATGGGCATGTATCAAAGGAGGAACTGGGGAAAGAAGAACCCCAAACAGTCAAATGGTGAGTGGGTGCCAAAAGGGGAATCCTAGGGGAGGGCATGGGGAAGGAAAATTGAGAATATCAAGATCAGTGGGGGGGAGAGAAAGACACTCTGCACATGTTCAGAGGAGCCTCTTTTTCACATAGGGAGCCTTGCAAGGTTTTTGGGCAAGGGTTTGGCAGAAAAGTAGAGGGAAGGAAGCAGTGTGGGAATACGAGTGAAAGTGATAGCCTAGGTACAGATGAGGCTGAAGAAAAAGAGAAGCTGGGTGCTTCAGAATTTGGGGGTGTGTGAAAAAGGGATTAGCAGTTGCAATGGGGAGAAGAAGGGTGGGGCATAGAGTGGGGAAAGCCTTGGTGTGGCTTCTCCCCCTCCCCTTCTATTTTAACAGAACTCACTCTCAAGTAAGTTCACATGACTACAACCTTAATATCTCAGTGTGAATTTGGAGAGAAAACTAGCCAGTTTTTATTTAGTTATTAATGAAATGAATACATAAAATGGAAAGGCATCGCAAAATGAAAGAGGGACAAACTTTTTGTTTTGCTTCAGAGTAGGAGAATCTGCCCACCTATAAACACCCAAAATTACAGCATCCAACAAAGAACAACTGCTACCTAAGGTAAATGGATGTTTTGCAGATTTATTATCTGTACACTGGATTTCAGGCCTGATGAAAAAGTGAAAGTGGGTCCCATGTTGTAAGTTGGGTGCCTGAGGTGGGTCTCAAGTCTGGACCAGTTGAAGTCAACTGCTGTAAATTAAGATGGGCAAACCTTGTGTCCTGGTGATGGCTTCCTTTCCTTCTACTGGAATCGCAGTGATCTTCTTATTTCCCCCTCAATCTTTTCTCACAACTAATTTCTGTGGACCAGAATAAAAAAAGAGAAAGAAACAATGTTATTAGATTTCCTCTGCTTTAATCAACAGCTCCAAATGTGCTTTTTCTTCCCAGACCAAGTTTTGCTTGGGGCACCTCTGCTTGAATTCGAATCAACTGAATGATTGGCACTTTCCTAGTCATATTAAACAAGGAGTGGATGCTGGCAGTATAGAGACCGAGTCAGATTAACATCAGGAGCATACTGGAAGTTGGTACCTCTCAAATCTTAATCAAGTTGTTACTTTATTTATTTGCTAAAATAATTGTGGTACTCCAGTTCTTCTCCTACTCTTCCTCATGGAGGAGTAATCTGTTTTGAATGGAATTAAACGCAGAATCAAGCTTTGCCCACACTGGAACACCTCTTGCACTGAGTGTCCACTAATATCCAAGGTGCCTGTGTATTATTAGCTTTTCCTCCAAAAGTCTGACTAGTTACATGTAGAATTATGCACACAAAAATACTTGTATTGTACATATGATACATATAGAGAGTCAAATCCTGCACGGTACTGTATTTCTGAAGCAAAATTTTGTAAACTTTTAAAAATAATAACTTTAATCCAGTTACAGGTAGGCAGCCGTGTTGGTCTGCCATAGTCAAAACAAAATAAAATAAATTCCTTCCAGTCGCACCTTAGAGACCAACTAAGTTCTTGGTATGAGTTTTTGTGTATCTGAAGAAGTGTGCATGCACACGAAAGCTCATACCAAGAACAAACTTAGTTGGTCTCTAAGGTGCTACTGGAAGGAATTTTTAACTTTAATCCAGGATGCTTTCTCCACTAGCCCTCAAACCCTGTTGACTAGGCACAGTCTCCAAGCCATTACCAAATGGATCAAGACCAGACTGAGACTGAGAAACTTTAGAAAAACCAAAAGAGTAGAACTGAATTGTTCTGCTCATTGTGTGTGCATGCCAGACACAGATTCACACAGAACCATCTTTCTTTACTAAGGGTCATTAACAATCCCAGGAGCTACAGAAACCACCAATCAAAGAGACTAACATCCAGCCATTCACTGCCCCTGATGCAAGTATTTCTCTGCATCTGAAGATTACAATTTGTCAAGTTGGAAAATGTAATCCATTCAGATTCTGAAAGTCATCACAGGCACTACACTCCTACAAAGTAAAGTGAACAAATATTACTGTTAAGTGCGCACTAGGAACCTAGTTTATGGAACCTAGGTGAATGTCATATATTAAGGAAATTAAAAGACTGCCTTAAAGATAGCAGTGTAAAGTGCTGCATTTTCAATGGCTCTGGGGTTAAAGTCCCTCAGTATCAAATTTCAATTTCTTATCGGTTTTGAAAATGTTAAACGCATTCAGAGAAATGTTGCCTGCCTGCAACCCTTAAGAAGATTAGGTTATTGCCAGCCAACTATGAGGAACTTAAATCCAGTATTAATCCTAATTCCCATTGAATCAAATCTGCATTATTCAGGAAAAGCCAAGCGCATATGAATTTTGACTGCACCCACATTCCACTGTATGCCATGATCCATGTCAAAAATGCTAGATGCTAAACCTCTGGCATGTGTGAGAAATAAATCCTGACTGTGGCTGCTAGAGCAATGCAAAGAGAAGAGAAGATGGCAACAAAACTGCAGCAATCCCAGGTTTTGAGGCAGACCGAGCAGGGCATAAGGCAAGAGAGTAAGGTTTTTTGGGGTTTTTTTTGTAAGAAATGAATAATGGAAGATATAAGTCATGCTTTCAGGAAAGCTGGTGAATAAAGATAAACTGTACTGTTATAACCAGCTTCTGCACTACCCCCCACTCCTCATCATGTGAACCTCCATACACACTGCCCAGGGGGAGGTCACTTAAGTGCTGCAAAAGCAATGCAGGAGGTAGCATTTACAAGTTACTGGTCTCTGCAGCCACAGCAGGCACTGTGATTCTCCAGCTATTTGACTTCACCCCTGGAGGCGTACTCCATTGTCTTTCGAGACAGACGGGTGCCAACGTGCATGCATATTTAAAAATATATATTCTGCCCACTACACTTCCATAGTTTGAATTTGATTCCCCCCCCCCACCATTTAAGATGGGCAAGCCGTGCTTAACTTATAATGGTTTTGCTTGGAAACTCATACCTGGAAGCAAGAGTTCAGTGACATGATCAACTCCAAAGAGTGATTCTGTGATGGGGGGGAAAAACTCTTAGTTCTACAAGGCTGAGGATTTATAATTCACACTATTCCTATGGCTCAGTGAACATACCAACACCCTCATAGTTTTTTTGTGGCAATCCTGCAAATTAAGCCCATGGTATTTTTATTTTATGAAGCTCTAAAGCTGAAAAAGCCCAAGGCTATGAATTGCATTCAGGCCTTACCCCACAATTTAAATTCTCCTCTAAACCCAACACTCTGCTCGCTGGTCATCACTTCTTCAATCTCTGTGGAAACTGCATTCCCTGCTACTGCCAGCCAGCCCTTAATGTATCAGTTATTTGTAATCTCATATAAATCCTTGGTTGTGGCTGGTGGTTTATCCAGCTCATGTGTTTTTTTAAAACAACAACAACACAAAGCTGCCCAGGTCAAATCTGGCAAAGAACAGCCCTACAGAAAGATTGCCTGTATAGAGGTATATTTGGGAGGGGGGATGCCAAACCAAGTTAAGGGCAAACCTTTTTCACCAAGAGACATGGAACCAGTGGGAGAGCTTCATGCTCCAGCACTGGGGGCGGGAAGCAGGTGGGGGCGGGGCATGCAGCCCATATGGGCGTGGCATGCATTCTGGGGGCAGGGAGCGCCGCCCGCAGGAGCGTGGTGCGTGTTCTGGGGGCGGGGCTGGCCGAGATGGAACCCTATCGGGATCCCGCTACCCAGGGCGCACCGCCCCCTCTGCCCCGCCCTTCCTATGCCAGTGCATGGAACCAATCAAAACTACACATTTTCAGCTCTCATCCTCAAGGATGTAAGTGACAACAAATCTGAACACCACATTATTCCAAGAACCTTTGTTCCCATAGTTGTGCTTTAAATATACCCACTTGATCACCCAAGACCAAGCTTTGTATAATCTCTCTTTCTCCCTACCCTGGATTGCCACAAACTTTAGAGCAAAATGACACAACATCGTTTTAACTTGTCTGAGAGTAGAACGATCAAAAGTGAGAAAACAAAGAGTGGTTGACTGGAGCAGTAGAAAAAGATGAAAGTAACTGCTATAAAGATACTGTTCAGTGGTAAAAATAACTTTTAAAATGCTCACTGGAGGGCCCAATGGTGACTGCAACCCTCAAGCCTGCAGTTCTAGGAAACAGAACATCCCACAGAGACAAAAAATAATGTCTCAGTAGTCATTGATTACATGTAAGTACAGGCAGCTCCATTGTTCCAGAATATTTCACAGAAGGGCAATGGGATGTCTGTCTCAGATATTTATTACCAGAATCTGACTGATGTTGATATCTCAAAGATGACTGAAGTACAATGTTGCCTACAAAATGCAATATAGCAAAATCTCTTTCCCCAACCCTTGTTTTAGAAATAATAATAAATTTCATTTCACTAGAAACAAAAACAAAACAAAAAATGGTAAATTATCTTGCATATATTAACCAACAGAGAGCATGTGGATAACACACTATCCAAAATATTGACTTAGACCATTGAGATACAAAGTTTTTGATCAAATACAAAACATAAAATAAAACAACCCAAACCATCCACACGGCTATGGCATGGTAGCCAAAATCTCTTTTAAACAAACGTATCATGAAGCATCTCCAAACAGCCAAGTGCATGGTAATATTTTTAAGAAAAAGATAGCAAACAGAACCTGGTTCAGAATGGCTAGCTGCCAAAAAGTTCATGGAATTGTACAAGTAATAAACAAGTAGGAGAGTAAACAACATGCTCAAGTCAGCTGTTAGCTTCATTAGATATCTATCTTTGCTACTTCTAACTCTCAGATCTTTTTATTAGGGATCAGAGAGGTGCAAATGTTGCTGTTAATGAAATCGCCAATCAGAAAGTTCCACATTAGCTGTGCATTTCCCTTCAAATAATTATTTTAAGTCTCTCCAAAGGTCCAGGGCACACTTAAGCAAGGAAGGGTATTTCCAGACAACCTATTTATTCATCATGCATCCCATTCTGTTTGCTGAGGGTTTAGTTGCATCAAAGCATGTGTTATGCCACACTTTCCCATCCATTTCCTTATCACCAAAAGTCTGAACTTTTGGAGAAGTGGGTTGTACAAGGCATTAAACTATAATTATAGAACCTGAATTTGACAGTATGTGACTGAATCCCATCTAAAAATAGAAACAGTCTGGAAGTGTCCAAAGTCTGCAACTCTAAAGACAGTAAAGTCCAAACTATTAACCTGTGACATTTTAGTTCTTGGGTTTGGGGGTGCTTTTTTAACAGGACAAGGAAACTGCCTTGAAGATTGTAGAAGCAGCACTTTCAGAGCAGGTATTTATTAGGGATGTGTATTGCCCCACCCCATGCAACCTGTGGCCCTGATCCACGCTCCGCCCCCACCCCCAAAAAGTCAGTCCTGGGCCAATCCAGCAGTGGATCCTATCCCTAATTAATTTGGAGACAGAGCTGTTTAATTAGTTTCATAAATAATAATTCAACATATGGTCAGGAAGGGAACATTACATCTCCTCCCTCTCCTCAGCTGATTTGTGTGTGCGGGGAGAGGGGTGTCCAATTCTGCAAAGTGAATGTGGATTGCTTCCCAAAAGTGGATAATGATGATAAAATTACTTTCAAAGCAAAATAAAACTGTTATTTTAAAATGCATTAGTTCCATGCCTTCCACGTGTACATAAGAGTAGGTGTCCATATTGCTCCATGATAAATCCTTCAGCCACCTCCTCACACGCAAAGTACTGCAGAATTTATGTAAAAGTATTGTAAATCAATGGAGAATTTGGCCGTGGTGTCTTGGAAGCTCACAAAACCAATACGCTGGTGCCCTGGACATGCCAAAGCAGCTACAACCAGAATAATGGCATGACATGAGAATAGACAAGGCAGCATCAGTGTGACAGATAGGCAACCACGTTCAACTCATAAAAAACCACCTACCCATTTTCACTGGCTTTGTAGTTCATGAAAACAGCAGCAGAAACCTTCCAAATATGACTTAATGCCATGATGTGTACAAGGGAACCAATATCTTCCCAACAGTGCAGCATTAAATTAGTTGTTTACAAAACACTGAACATATTAAGAAATAAAAAGTGTCTGTTGAAGGTTAAGGCAGCAGACCATTAGCATTTTGATAGCTTTCCACAACACATAAAAGAAGTACCATAAGTCTTTAAAATTCATTGCCCTAAGAGTAATCCTTCTCTTACAGCAGGGGTGGCCAACTCCCAAGAGACTGCGATCTACTCACATAGTTAAAAAACTGTCAGTGATCTACTGGCAGTTGATTTTTTTCAGAGAGGAGGTAAAACGTTGAACTTTTTTTTAGGGGAGCCACAGTTCTTCAGCTTCTTTGGGGGGAGCCAATGATCTACCAGTGATCTACCGCAGACGTCCAGTGATCTACCAGTAGATCACGATCTACCTGTTGGACATGCCTGTCTTACAGCATTTCCTTCTCAGCTTGAGGCAGCTATCAAGCTTTCTATTCCCTTATAAGCACACATAATGCTCCAGGGGGCTGCTATGGCTGGAAGTCTCACACCCCTAGTGTGCAAAGTTCCAGAAAAAGGTGCCTCCTTTTAGAGCAAAACCGCTTGCCACATGTAAGTCTTTATTAACAGCTTGATCATCTATAGAAATCCATGAACCCCATAATGTCTGATATTGACTTGAAGGGAAAGTTGCAGTATTACTATGCAGCTAATGTATTTGTCTGGGGAAATAAACAACAGCCTTAGAAATCAGACTGTGAAAAATACAGAAGATAACAATTAGAGAACATTCTTGTGGTTCCTGTGCCTGGTGCATGCTTTGAAACAGTTTCAGCTACAGTCTTGGGCCAAATTCAATTGAGCATTCTTCCAAGTAAACATGCATGCATACAATTGGGGTGCACATAATTATTCTTCTGACAATACAACTTGGGATAATTCAATTGAGAAAGTCACCACCTTGGCCAAAGCCCTCCCCCCTCAAAAGCTGCTGCCATTCAGTGTAGGCATTACTGAGCTAGATGGCCCAATGATCTGACACAATAGAAGGCATCTCCCTATGTTCTTTGATGTAAACAGAGAAGTAAGATGCATAATGTTATGAGAAAAGAACTTGCTCCTTCTTACCAAGCAGTTACTCTCGTCTTTCTGTCCAGGAATACTTACATGCAGTACAGTAATTCATACTTCTCCCATGCATGCCACTTGGATAAAACATGCTTATGGCTAACATCTCTTCATATCAGTCTGTAGCTGATATGAAGAGATGCTACATTAGTGTTTGAGAACCCCATATTTACATTACAAAAACCAAATTTGCAGGGTGGTCAGTTCTTTTAACCAAGCACACAACTTAACATCACACAAATTTATTGAAAAATTTCACCCCTTACACTGCCAGGTATACACTCCTCTTTTATCACTTGTAACTAGTTCACAGCACTGCACCCAGCATCTGGGAAATTATGTGTACCACTGTCCCACTCAGCTCCCATAACCCTCCCAGTACCCCTGGGAGCACAGCTCCCAAAACAGCTTTCAGCAAATTAAAGTTCAAGACTAGCTGATTAAACAACACTCCATCATAGCACCTCTGTCAAGCAGTGTCTTGACTAAGTAAGCAAGCATATTACAACAAATGGAGGATTAGGTTTTCCACCATTAGGTCAGAAAATACATTTACAGTTAAGTTTGATTGTATTCCCCTAGTCTCGTAAGGAAAGGCAGATAGGAATGGATGTTGAAAAGCAGTCAACCATGCCTGAAAGTGTCAGATGATCTCTGGTTCCTGTCTGCCCTACACATTGCTAAGGTTCTAACTGAAGAACCCTCCTGTCAATATGATACCAAGTCAATTTTGTAGCAATTCCGCTTACTGGGAGAGAGCCAGATAATTGTCCTTGCCTATGACTCTGAGGGAGGCACTCCTTTAGGTAGCAGCCAGAATGCAAAAGGAAGGGGGGGGATTACACAGCTTTAGGGAAGGGTTAGTTACAGGCATGTGTACTGTATACAGAAACACACTTGACTCTTCACACAGGCTTTTGATTATTGTTAGAGAATATTCAATCTTCCTTATCCACATACCGTACTGCCTTTTCACTTCAATAGAGCAAAATCTGACCCAGTCAGCCATTAAAAGCTTAGTATATCAGTTGGTTAGAGTGTGGTGCTGATAATGCCAAGGTTGCAGGTTTGATCCCTGTATGGGACAGCTGCATATTCCTGCATTGCAGGGCGTTGGACTAGATGATCCTCAGGGTCCCTTCCAACTTCACAATTCTACGATTCTATTTTCCCTCTTACATATTGGGGAGCAGATTAAGGCTCCTGGCATGCACGGGAGTCCTTGGCCTCTCTGTGGTTACCTCTCCTTACAACTTACAGCTTATGGAGGTGTATCCACAATGAAATGCAAACTGAAGGATGGGAACCACTACACATTGCTCCCATTAGCCTTCTGCTGCCCCACATGCTCCCTTGAGTTGAGCTTCCTGCTTTGCAAGTACTGTAAAGCTATGAGCCCCACCATGTTTTCAGACTGGCCACCTCAGTGGCCTGCCGATCAGAAAGTGAGCAGTTCGTATCCCCACGACGGGGTGAACTCCTGTTGCTTGGTCCCAGCTCCCACCAACCTAGCAGTTTGAAAGCACATCAAAGTGCAAGTAGATAAATAGTTACCACTCCAGCGGGAAGGTAAATGGCATTTCCGTGCGCTGCTCTGGTTTCGCCAGAAGCGGCTTAGTCATGCTGGCCACATGACCCAGAAAAACTGTCTGCGGACAAACGTCGGCTCCCTCGGCCAGTAAAGCAAGATGAGCACCGCAACCCCAGAGTCGTTCGTGACTGGACCTAACTGTCAGGGGTCCTTTACCTTTAACTTCTTTACAATGCAAGCCTGTCAAAGTGGCCAACGGGATGAGAAAAGCTGCACCATCTCTGAGAACTGGACTTCACCTCATAGAAGAGGCAAAAGAGATTTGGAAGCAAGCACAAAACTCATGCAGCACATCTGTGGCACAGCCAACAATGTGGCTTTCCTTAAGTGACTTGATGTATCTTTTCTTTTTCATTGCAACACCTGGCTCTTTCCCTAATGTTCAAAAGAAAGGCTGCACAGTTCACCTTCATCCAGTGAGCAGCGCAGATCCTGCTTGGGGGCTGAGCATCACAGTCACTTCTGGGACTTTGTTGTTTTTTAGCTGGCTCAGCCTGACTACTGGAGGGGATGAAGTAATCATCAGAGTATTCAGTCACCAGCCAAGCTTCCCGCCTAGTGTGTCACTACAATCAATAATTTTGAAGCATTTGTAACAGTGCACAAAAATTAGAAGTCAGGCTGGGATTCATTCAGATGCCTCCTTTACCCTCTCCACATTTTATCAAGAAAGTAAGTCACCATGGATGAAGAAAAACAAATGGTCCCATTCACTGACAATTTCTAAATAAGGGGGCACCACACCACAGGTGATAAATCTTCCAAAACACTCCAATGATGGGGTCCTCTTCTAGGGGTAGGACATGACAGCTTCCAATCCCTACTCAGACATTTGCCTAGCCGTACTGTGCCATTTCATTACTTCCAGCCATGCTTTGATTTACGTCCAGGGGCTTATACCTAGCAACAAAGGCTGCTAATAAATTGAATCCTCTTTGAAATGCATTTAGAGAGTTATTGGATGAGCCAGAAAATTACTGTATCATCAGCTTACAATTGATGCATCTGTTTCACCACCTCCTTACTAAGCAATTCAAAGTCTAGACAGATTCTACTTTTACTACAAGTCATAATTCTGAACTGTAAAGAGAGAGAGAGAGAGAGATGCTCAGAGCCAGGAAGACAGATAAGAATAGAAAATGGACAGTTCCCTCTAAAAGATCAGGGAATACTCAAAATGTATAACCGGTTATCACAATTGTATCCCACTTTTCTTTGGGGAAACCCAGGAAAGTCAGTAGGATGCATGGGGCTTCTGAGCAATCTCCTATCCAGACATGCTCCATACTTAACATCAGCAATGCATAAACATCATGGGCTCTCAGACTGTTAGGCCTTAGAAGAAAAACATGACAACAATAAGCCCGAATGACATAAAATGGAATAGTCCCCCTTTAAAGCATAGAGAGAGTGAGAGAGCTCAGTGAAGCATACAGCCAGGACTGGCTCCAGATTTCTGGGGGCCCTTGGGCACAGGGTATCAGTGAACCCTCCCTACATCAGTTATACTGGCGATAGGAAGAGAGCTGGATTTAGCTAATAACTGTTGCTTGAGCCAGTGAACTGAGAATTTGCAGGACTAATAACCTAAAGTTAAGTAGGCGATTTACGGGTATAGAAAAGCAACCTTCAGAATTCTGCTTTTTGTCCTATGCTTGCCAGACACCTTTGTCACGTGAGCAAACGAGAGTCTGGTGTGGCAGATAGCACCAGTCAATATATGCTGTTCATATTCACAATCTGTCAAATATTTGCAGGAGGGGTGGGTCCACAGGGCCTCCCCCCCCCCCACATACATGCTTGTTCCACGAAGTGGAGAGGGAGATAGTGGCATTAACTGAAACTTTAAAATGTGGATTTGTGAACTATGTACTGAAATCAGGACAAGAAAAATGGAAAAAATAACGGTGACAACAATTCTGAAAACAAAAGCAAACTGTATTTTATATATACTTTGCTACAGGGAAACTGGAATTGCTATTACTTAACTCAATTACATAGCAACAGCTTGAAATACTTTGTCTTTAAAAGGACTGTTTTGTTTTAGCCCCTATAATCTGCAATTTAAAACCACCAGGCATATTTTTGTTCATCGTTCCAAAAAGGGGTGTGTGGAATTTTGATCCAAGCACAGCTCAAGTAAAGGCCCAGTGTACACAGTACAGCTTCGGGTTTATTGCAAACTATATATGAAAGAATCTATCTGAGCCAACTAAAACGTTTAGAGTTGGCCACAGCAATGGCTGCCATTTAAACCAAAGGTTGGGGTGAATGATCCCATGAATCATTAAAACAATTCAATGACTCTCAGGGTTACCCTGAGATGTAGGGTAAGGCCTCTTTAGTTAAACATACTGCTTGAGCAAAACCATATACTGGAAAACAAAAAGTTAATTCTTTCCTTCCAGTCTTACATAAATTGGAGGGGGGGTGCAGTGGAAAGAGACTACACAATTTAATTTAACCCAATAATCATAATAAACAAACAGATCTCATTTTTATCCTGCTGCTACAAAAAAGCAAGCTGCATTGTAAAATCAGGAGTCCCAAAAGAGTACAATGCTATAACCAAACTAAACTATGCCTCAACTCTTTTCCCCACATCACCAACACAAGCCTTATCCAGTTCCAAGAAGCTAATTTCCCACTTTCATTTTACAGACCCCTAGCCAATTTCTGTGGTCTAGACACAAACATCATCAGTTGTCAGATGAATTTTCCTGGGCTGCTTAAGTGATTCTTCTAAGCAGCAGCCATAAAAGCAAATGAGAAGAGACAGTCTACAGGCTTGCCTTTCCTGTCCATACCCAAACATGCCCCACCCCATTAGGTTCTGAAGGCACATTCTTCCTCCCCTATCAACATCAGCTGGTATAGTTCATTTCCTAAGGCCCCTTTTTCCAACCTAGTTGTTGTCATTGATCTTTTTGCAGCTGCACATGCCTTCCCACCCTGACTTTCCTCTCTACTGGCTTCAAGATGAACTCTCCCGTTCTCTTTGGATTCAAAACCCTGCTTAGCCTTTCATACTGAATAAATATTGTTAGGGTGGATCTGGGTGTTGCAGAACCATATGGTGGCTGCATCTGGGCAGCAAGTCAGTTGTCAGTGGAGAGTGTTCATAAAGTCAGCCTTGCTCTGTCCCAATAATCCCACATGAGTGTACAACAAGTTTGCTTGTGCCATGTGGCCAGTCACCAAAGGTAATGAGCTATCTGTGTGAATTCAGCTGTTGAGCAGAGACTGAATGTCGCTGCAATGTAAGGCTATATGTGTATGTGTACACACAGAGACACATACCATACAGTACTGTATATTTAAAGAAAAAGACTTGAAAACTATGTCAACCCAGTACTTGGACTCAGAACAAAGTACTGATATAGACCGAATCTTACACAGGTAAAGAAACTAAGTGGCACTGATTTTCCTGGACTGTAGGTGGGAACTGAGCGCTTCCCACACACAGAAAACTAGCACATCAAGCAGCAGGATTCTAGAGAAGTCCTCTCCTTTGCATGCTACTTTTCTAACAAATGTCAGCCTCTGAAAATATTAGCAAATAAAAAGAAGTAGAGATTTTTACAATTACACTTGCCCCTATGAATGTGGTGCCATCCTATGGGAAGCATGAGTGAAAATCCTTTCTTTCTGATTTGAAGCTGCAGGGGTGAGTGGAGATAATCCCATCAGTTTTGTGATGATCCTCACATCCTCCTCAGTGCTAAAGGTAGGATGAAAGCCAGAGGGTTGAAAGAATGCTCCCTGTCTCTCTTTTCTGCAGGAGAAAGGAGCAAAGGATCCTGCAGCTATTGATTCCCTCTGCTGAGCAGCAGCCAAAGTACATGCTCCCCACTTTTCTGAAGGAAAGAGCAGCAGTGGGGAGGCTACTCCTGTAGCTACTACTTTGTGGTGGGGTTCTGAACTCCACTGCACATCTGCAGTGGAAGCTTGGCTACTCTCCTCCTGCAGGAAACATTGGGAAGATTCCTTTGTTGTGGGGCAGAAATGCTTGCCTCCATCCAGCCATCTAGGCTACAAACTTGGAATATTATTAGAATGATGTTTTAAATGTTCTGACTCATGAAACAAAATTCAATATGCTAGTGACAATTTTTTTAATCATCCAAAAATGCTGTGGAACATTAATTAATTTTTATCATGTAATTTAAAGAGAGCCAGTGTGGTGTAGTGGTTAAGAGCGGTGGATTTGTAATCTGGTGAACCGGGTTCACTTCCCCGCTCCTCCACATGCAGCTGCTGGGTGACCTTGGGCTAGCCTCACCCTCCTCACAGAGTGTTTGTTGTAGGGGAGGAAGGGGAAAGGAGATTGTTAGCTGCTCCTTAGGGTAGTGATAAAGCGGGATATCAAATCCAAAATTCTTCTCTTCTTCTTCTCTTAAACAGTAATTCTTCAACCAGGTCTTTAGCGGGTTAACAACTTATACCCCTTTTATAAACGTGCTTGTGGGAGGAGGTGGCAGAAGCGGAGTTTACTGGTTTGTGCGGAGGGGAAGGGGGAGTTGTTCTTGTTTTTATTGTGTATTTAGTGTTTTTATATTGTATTTGTTGTGAACCACCCTGAGATCTACGGAAGAAGGGCAGTATACCCATTTAAATAAATTTGCATCACTTTCTCACAAAAAATGCTAACAGGCATACTTACAACCAGTTTCTGAAGCAATTCTAACCATGTTTCCTGGGCTGCAAGGCCTGATATCATAAACACCTACACTTCAGACTCCACTCTGGCTTTGTAGGCATACCTAAGATGTATATAAATTCTGCCAGGCAACCCAGCTGGATAGGACAAACTTTTACAGCTAGATTAAAAGATCTCTGCCTTAGTTGTTAACTTAGTCTTTTTTTAAAAAAAAAAAAATCTATGTCCAGTTGTTCTTGTACTGTTTTAAAAAGTATTTTAGCTGTTTTTAAGGATATCTCTGCAAATCACCTTGGAACACATATGTGAAGGGTGAGTCACAAATGAATGAAAAATAAATAAATAGATAAATAGATAAATAGATAAATAAATAAATAGTTTTATTTGTACCCCACCCTCCCCAGCTGGAGCTGGGCTCAGAGTGGCTAACATCATATAAATAAAAACAAAATAAAATAAAAAATTCCTTCCAGTAGCACCTTAGAGACCAACTAAGTTTGTTCTTGGTATGAGCTTTCGTGTGCATGCACACTTCTTCAGATACTTCTTCAGGCTACCTACCTGTAACTGAATCATATAAATAACACAGTATACATAAAACAGGCATAAATTAATTAAAATACATCTTAAAATTAATTCAGACAAATTAAATCTGGACAAATGGCAGTTATCAGGTTAAGATTGACAGCGGTTAATAAACAACAAAAACAACAACTCAGATGAGAGGTTGTGCTGCACAGGTCTACATGACTCTGGTTTTATATCAATCAGACTTGCATACAAAGAACTTTACGCCTTCATTATGCTGCTTTTTTCATTTCTTTTTCTTTTGATTGTTTAACATCTGCTGGTCATCTGTTAGTAAGGAATTAGCAAGCAGGAGTCCTTCCCACCTCCATTTGCCAGTTACCTCAGCTGCCTCAGAATAGGACCAAAAGAGGGGGATCCAGTCCATGCCCTACTAGACTCAGGATCTGCGTGTTTACAATATTCTAGCCACATGGGTTCTAGTAAGAGAGGGGGGAAATAACAGCACACAATTCCCCTGGTTCCTGTTGGTGTGAAAACATGAATGTTGGAATTAAAGTATTTATCCTGTACTTGCTAATCTGAAACGGTCCCATGGGCACTCAATATATTTTTTAAGGAAGCTAAAAAAATTTACCTTAAAAAAAAGTATTTCTACACTGATTTCTTTAAAAGTACAGTGGTACCTTGGGTTAAGAACTTAATTCATACTGGAGGTCCATTCTTAACCTGAAACTGTTCCTAACCTGAGGTACCACTTTAGCTAATGGGGCCTCCTGCTGCCACCGTGCCACCGCCGCACAATTTCTGTTCTCATCCTGAAGCAAAGTTCTTAACCTGAGGTACTATTTCTGGGTTAGCAGAGTCTGTCACCTGAAGCGTCTGTAACCTGAAGCATCTGTAACCCAAGGTACCACTGTAAATAAGGCTTTACATTAAAATAATAATTAAGGGACACAGTTGGCAGCCTCCAAGCCTTTTTGTCTTCCAACAAAGCCCAACTAAGGATGTTGTGGGGTTTTCAGGAAAGGCAAGCATCTGGACTTGTAGAAAGCATGCTCACAAACACACCCTAGCCTCATTGAAAGGGAAGCAAAACACAACTTTGCACCCCCCATGAAAATTTCACAAAGAAATTGTCTCCCCTTTGATAACATTTGAACGCAAATTATATTCTCAGTAACTCGTTAAAATAAAGTGGGAGAAAGTTTAAGTTTCAGGAGAGTACTAATAATAAGGATTGCTGTACTCCTGCAGTAAGCAGGAGGAAGAGCCAAGCAAATGGAACATGAGAGGGATGTTCTTGGGTGAGATGAAGCATGCTGGGCAGAGTGAAAAGCATATTGAGGCACAAAAGAGCAAAACAATTAGCTTCATGAAGTTATTGGTCCATGAACCACTCTCTGTAAATAGCTGTGCCATTGAACTGTGGTGTGCTCCTTCCTTTTTTTAACTAATATACTACATTTAGGTTCTGGATCCTCATGCATCCAAAACCTGTGCTGTCCCCGAGGCCATGTCAGCATATACAGTTCTTGGCTCTTATGTTTACAATTTTGGTCTGGGCTACAAGGTGATTACGGATGCCCCTACTATGCGCGCCCATCACTGCTTTCATGGCTGCTTTCACAGAGCTGCCCTGTGAGTGTATTCTCTCATTGTCTTCTCTGGTTGTCTTTGTCACATTGTGTTCATTTAGGGTTAAAGTTGTTGAACTTTTTTGCAAACTTGTTGAGTTGTTGCAAAATTTCCCCCCAAAATTGAAGTTTTTGAGCTACAGTCCAATCTCGGCTCCCGAATGCCTAAAATACAAAAGTGTTCCAATTTTCGAACATTCTGTGGAACTCAAATGGCTTTTGAGGCATGTCCCCCCCCCCACTGAAATTGCCAACAGCCCTTTGAGTTTTGGTTTTGGGAGTCAAACAGTCTTCCAGAACGGATTATGTTCGAAAACCGAGGTTCCACTGTTTTTAAAGGAAATTCACCATAAAAATAACACTTCCGACATGGGTTGCCACACATCTGGGTTTTCCTGGATATTTTCACCAATTTTTTGAAATACCACCTGAAGGCTATTTTCGATGAACAACTTCTGGATATGTCAGTCTGGATGTATGGCAGCCCTGGTTCACTGCTGGCTGGGCATGCAAAATGAGAGTTTTGTTATAATTTCCTCTGGTGGGATTTGACTCTCCCCCTTTCCCATTTCTCATTATCCTGGTAAACTATCAAGGGGGGTCACAGGCTTTTCCCCTGTGACACCTCAACTGCAGTTCCCATTGTTGCTTAGCCTACTGTCTTCCTTTACTCTTTCCTGACAAAAAACATTTCTCCTCAGAGGATCATTGTTCTCCAGGTAAAACAGGAAGCCTTTTTTTGGATTTTACTCCAAACATGCCTTCTCCCTAGTGAGTTGCAGAGCTGGCTAAGCATCAGGTTGGACTATCAGCCCTTCCTTCCCTGTGTGTCTGCTTATCAAAAGCAGGCAGTGTGTGTTTGTATTATAAGGGGATTTGAATCCCACTTGCAGGGATCACTGGAATGCATCAGTGATTGGGTCAAAGGTGGGTGAAGATTGTGTCTATTGGCTGTGTTGCATGTGTTTGGGGCATGGAGTGGATTGGATGAACTTAGAATGTATTTCTCTATTACCCTTCCATACCCCCAGTCCCTTCCATGCATAGCTCATGTTTGTGTGTCACCAATACATTCTCATGTACAATATTTTCTCCAGCTGTTGTGGATGCTGAGCTAATGTCTACCAGCATCACTATATTCTGTGTGGTTTAAAGTGGAATTGTTTTCCTTTCAACTTTGCAGCTGGAAGTGCATAAGATCCCAGCTTTGTTGTTGTTCAGTCGTTCAGTCGTGTCCGACTCTTCGTAACCCCATGGACCGGAGCACGCCAGGCACCCCTATCCTCCACTGCCTCCCACAGTTTGGCCAAACTCATGCTAGTTGCTTCGAGAACACTGTCCAACCATCTCATCCTCTGTCGTCCCCTTCTCCTTGTGCCCTCCATCTTTCCCAACATCAGGGTCTTTTCTAGGGAGTCTTCTCTTCTCATGAGGTGGTCAAAGTACTGGAGCCTCAACTTCAGGATCTATCCTTCCAGTGAGCACTCAGGGCTGATTTCTTTAATGATGGATAAGTTTGATCTTTTTGCAGTCCATGGGACTGTCAATAGTCTCCTCCAGCACCATAATTCAAAAGATCCCAGCTGCACTATGCCAAATTAGTGGATTGCCGATATAACAGCAGGAATGTCCAGAAATTTATATCCAGTTATTTCTACATATCTGTGTTATAAGCTACCGGTACTCTTTCAAAAACCCAACCAATCTGTTTGATTACCAGAGCTGTGGGACAGAAGAAACATGTGAGTGTGTGCTCACATTACAGGAAATGAAGCCTCTCTGAATTCACTTCCAACTATCTTAAAAACGATGGTCTGCTACCAGACTAAAGTGCCACAGTCACCCATTTCTTTTGGCAATGAGAACCATCTGCAACAATTTACAATAAGGAATTTACCTAAGAATGACATCTCAATTTTGCTTGAACATTAAAAGTGACTTTCTAAAGAGGGGCAATCCTCCAAGCTGGCTTTAGTTTAGAAACTGATTTGTAAGTCAGTACAGTGTTACTATGAGGAAAAGATCTAAGAGAACAAGTACACTGTGCTTTTTAAAACCAGAAACAAATGACCTCTAGTTTAAGAAATAACGCTTTTAGATAACCATTTGGCATGGTCAGATTTTCCATGCTACTAATAGCAGTCCCAAAGCATATTTTCCTTGCTCCAGAATTGTTGTGCAATTGTAGTTTATGCAGAGTGATTTTTAACAACACTGATATACCACTTCTCAACTTATATTCTCAAAGCAGTTTACATTAAAATTTTGTGTACCGTAATTAAATGATCAAAAACTATACAGACACTAGTCAGTGGCTATAGGGCCTAGCTCACTAAATTGCATAACAACAACAACAACAACAACAACAACAACAACCCTTCTCTGAGAGAAGACAGATAAGTTTTATTCCATGCTGCAATCCAACCTCATTTTGTATCTTTAAAATTTTGCGTCTGCAGACAGTTGCCAAATCACTAATAAAGAAACTCAAAGGAAAAAGGAAACCAGAGGCTCCCTTCTCTGCTGTCCACTGCCCACACCAAATAAAATCTTTTTCTCAGTTCCAAACCTCAGATCAGCTGGGTACCGGTAATTCCGCAATTCTGATGGCAACATCTTCTCTTGGAGTGTACCTGACGTTAAAGCAAATTAAAATTAAAAATCCAATTAACTGGAGAACCACTGCTTCTTAATGGTGGCGTAGGAGGGTTTTCGCCAGGTGAAGTGCTTTTATACTCAGCACCTCCCTGCCCTCTACATTTCATGCCAGAGCGAGAACCAGGTATTGAAATGGACTGCAAGTGAAGTCCGTTCCTCCCTTCCCTGGGGGGAATTTCCAATAATGATTTACCTTCTATCATTCTTATTTTTTCTCTGCCTTCGATCCCCGCTATGTCGTGGGGACTGCCTCCATTAAGGCAGATAGGTACTGGAAACCTCAAATCACACTGTTCTGGCCCTATGTAAGGTTCCTCACTAGCCTATTTTTCTTTTTGAGCCTGTTAATTCAAATGCCCCCTTCAATTCATTTCCCCTCTTATGTCTAGAGCATCTTCCCATTAAGCCTTCTAGTGCTCAATGTCTCTGACTGCCTTGCTACAGTTTTCCTGTTTATAGAACATACAGCACCTCTTATCTACAAGAGGTTTTTCAAAAACATGATGACCTTTCATGGTATTCTTTTTAAAAAATAGAAACTGTACAGTTTATCAACATTCCATTGCTGATTCCTTCACTTTACTATGGACTAAGAAGTGCACATCCCAGCAGCACAGCTAATGCCAAGGGACAGAAGATACCCTGGAAATGTCATTTTAGTTTGAAGCCAGTTTTTTGCCAATAATATACACAGTAGACTCATTTAAACCCATACGAAAGGCTTGATTTTTTTTAATGTTATGAAGCCCCATGTAGCTAAATAAGGCAAAGTGCAAAAAGCTGAAGTAATTTGCTTGCTATCATAAATCCTAACACATGGCACAGTCAAAAATACATGAAATCAGGGCTTTGATGATTTCTGCAGCATGTCCATTTTGCACTAGAATGTACATGTGGGCCATGCAACAAAATATTGCATAGTGCCCTGTTCAGGATTTCAGCCAGCCAGCCATGCCTTCTTCAGAGCTATACCATTCACTCCCTGTTCCGCCCATTACTGTTTTCCCCACCTCTCACTCAGCAGCATTCCATGGCTATGAACATGCTCAGTCCTCACTTTAGGTGGGTTCATCCCCCCCCCCGGGTGTTTTCCCCAAGCATGCAGAAACCTCCCTATCTTGTGTCTGTGTGCTGCCATTTTTTAAAAAAGAATTCTGTGTGCTGCCATTTTGACTAAATAAGCAGTGGCACTCATGCCTGAATATTGGAAATAAAGGCAGTTGTCTGCAGTTGAAGTAGCATAATGCCACGTTTTAAGCAGGGCAGTTTTGATCCTGTGGCCATACACATTTTTACAGTCCTGGTTTATCTGCAGAATTTAAAACTGCCCTCCTCACACTCACACACCCTTATATCTTCTTACAGTTATTATGGACTTGCTTTTTTATGAAAGGGTTTTGATGTATGACAGTTAAGTGCCAAAAGAATTTTAGAAGTGGATAGTAAAGACGCTGCACTGCCTGAATGTATCTACATAATATTCTTATTGTGGAAAATATACTAAGCTTACAGAATGGCAGCATGCCAGTTCCTGAAATGTGACTCTCTCAGGGTATCTCAGTTTAAGCTGTAACATATGTGTTCTGTGGCAAAGAACAGAAATTAAAATGTGCTATTGGCTTCGTGGCCAATGTACATACTGGTTGTCTTCCTTAGATGAAGATTATCAGCTCCGTCTTGTTATTCTTAAGTGGCTGAGGCTTTTGGAAAAATGTACTCAGAGGCTGAGTGCTAACAGATTACCACCTATAAATTCAGCAGGATCAGTGCATGTTCAAATAGATCTAGCTGGGTTAGCTCAAGACCTCTTTGGTGCCATTAAAAAGTAAAAAAAAAAAAATGTTTAACACCATTCAGATAAAACGTCAACTTTAAAAAGAATACAGTGGTTCCTCAGTTCTCAGATGTAATCTGTTCCGGAAGACCGTTCGACTTCCGAAACGTTCAAAAACTGAGGCGCAAAGGGCTGGCTGCAAGTTCAATTGGAAAAATGGAAAAACACGCAGCAGAAGCCGTCCGACTTCCAAGGCATGTTTGAAAATGGAAGCAATTGCTTCTGGGTTTTCGGCGTTCGAAAACCGAAACGTTCGGCTTCTGAGACACTTGAAAACCAAGGTAGCACTATATACCTAAACAGGAAGTTTTTACTTGCCTTTTAAAAAGATGCAGATCTTCTAAAATACATACTTGCCTTATGAAAGAGAATATATGTTGGACTTATACAGAGTCCAGGGAGTGCTATAAAGCATAAGAGACATGTCTAGAGCAGAGATCAGCAAACTAAGGCCTGGGGGCCAGATCAGGTGCAATTGCCTTCAGGATCCGCCACAAGGTCTGAGAGACAGTGGACCGGCCCACGGAAATTTTTTTGCTGACCCCTGGTCTAGAGGAGCCTTCCCAATTTGGTGCCCTCCAAATGTTTCAGACTCATTGCAATAACATGTAACCCCACCATTAGACCATGAGCTCAAATGTACTGTGATAGCACTGAAAAATGTGAGTTGTGAATTGCTATACAGGTACTGAGTTTAAGGAGATTCTATCCTAAAATTAGTTTAAAGAAGAAAAAAACCTGATGAAGCAACTTGGAAAACTGAAAAATCTTAAGGGTGCAGGAATCAAAGTGACTCCACAAAATGCTCATTATAGTTTATACAATATTACAACAGATGAATCTATATATATATAAATGTTCAAACTGGGTGTTTGTTGGCGAAAGCCTTGCTCCATAACCGCTTGACTGGTTGCCTTCAAATTTGGACACAATGTTCCATGGCAATATGGGAGTGATCTGACCTACCTATCAACCACACCTATATAACCACACCTATCAAACCTAAAAATGTGATTTTGTACAAAAAAACATAGCGCCCTCCAGTGCATGTAAAATGCAGCACACTATAGAACAACAGGCAGGGAGGGAGGAGAAACATAACTTGAGGTCAGCTCAGTCAATAGGCTGCTGGCAGGGGAGTGGCCGGAACACGCTTCAACTGCCACCGCAAAGACAACTCCTTGCCTCAGGCTGCGCCATTTGCAATTATACAACAGTAAGCAACAGAGTTTCGGGGTGACCAGGGAGAGTGCGGGGGTGGCGAACAAATCACACCACAGGAGTTCAACAGGAGAAGCTGTGGTGAGGCAGGCAAAAGTAGGGGGGGAGACGGAGAGGTGCCAGACGAGAGTAAGCTGTGGGGTAAGCTGTGGGGAGGAAGGCGAAAACTGGGGGGGGGGGAGACAAACAGGAGGCAGGCGGAAGTTCAACGGGAGAAGCTGTGGGGAGGAAGGCGAGAACGGGGGCAAAGACGGAGAGGAGGCAGGCATAAGTTCTGTGGGATAAGCTGTGGGAAACCAGGCGAAAACGGGAGAGAAAGACTGAGAGGAGGCAGGCTTAAGTTCATCGGGATAACGTGTGGGAAACCAAGCGAAAACGGGGGGGGAGACTGAAATGGGCCACACGGAAGTTCGTGGAGATAAGCTGTGGGAAACCAGGTGAGAACGGGGGGGGGGGGGAGAGCCACAGCCAGGCCAGGTAGTTAGTATCATATAATTGAAGGCAGTACATGCCATCCAAAACCACCAAACATGGCAAAACATGTGTATGTGGTGCTGGTTGAGCATCCAACCAAGTGTCATCTCTTTCTAGCAGACCTTGGTTTATTGTTGATCAAACTCTAGTATGTGTCTAGGGACATCGCCTGGGATATCGGGAGAGATAGCCCCAGAACTGGGAAGGCTTGTCACTACCAACATCAAGAGACACAATGATAGATAATTGCAGCAGCAACACGCTCATGCAACTGTCCAACTCATACAATTTTGGAATTTGTACCTAGACTGCTCAGGCAGCATGTGCTCTGGCTTTAAGTTATGTTGTTGCCACATAATTCATAATTCACATAATTCAGGTAATTCATAACGCTTAATTCATAACACTTAATTACTGGTGACGAAGTCAACAACCTATAATTATTGCACTGTTATGCTTTATACAACTGTTACAGTGGTGTTGAATGTTAATGGCACAATATGCTGCTGTATGTTTTTAAGAACTTGCAAGGTCAATTAGCTCTTGGACATCATTCTTGTAGGTTTATGATTATCATCATCATCATCATCATCATCATCATCTTCCCTGGTTACTTCTTTGCAACTATACTGTTTTACTGAAAAGGATTCATTTCCATTTTTTATCTGCAAATTGTGTTAATGTGTCATGCTTAATGTCATCCAGCAGGTATTTAATTTTTATGGCTTTGTTGGGGTGCATTTACCCCCTAAACTGGACTGATATATTTTTCTATTGATCAATTTTTCTAGTGATGGATAGTTAAACCTCTAATTGCAATCCCTTCTATGGAGAAGAACCAGCAGTCTCCTGTCAATCATGACTGTCCGATGTGGCTCTGCCAGTTTTCCTACAACGGGTTGAGAGAAGGCAGGACTAGAGAAAATTAAATAAAATAGACAGATCTGATTATTTATTCTGAAGTAAAATGGATATTCTTGGTAGAGAGATCTTTATTTGATAGAAATCTGTTAGCTATTTATCAGCTTAAACTCATTATCTGCACATATGGTCTTCGAACTATGTGTGTATGCGTTTTTAAATTGGGCAAGTATTTGCTGGTGAAATGTCATCCATCCAAGTGCCAGTAACTGGGAGGAGAGGAAGGGTGGGTAGAGCATGTTCTTTTTTCATATCAAGTGAAGTGCTGCCACAATGAAAGCCGTACTAGGTTTAACCATTAAAGAATCCAATATCACACAAGGCAATGCGAATGCTTAAATATTAAGCTGATGAGAGAAGGAAAGACATTCATTGATAGAAATAGCCATACAAAGTGCTATTTCATTTTTTCATCCTGTTGTTCCAGCAGGAGACTTACAGCAGATAACTTACACACATGGGAATTGCTTTTGGCTCTACATGCGCATCTACATGCACAGCGTGCAAACTGCTAACACAGAGATCTTATATGCAGCCACATTCATATCCTAAAATGAACTCAAATCTATGAAGTTCCAAAACCTCACCACAGATGCAATCCATGCATAAATAATGTAAATATTTAGCATTTAATAGGCATGGAGAGGTGCAAGTTTCACATCCACAATACCTGATAAAATCATCTCAAGAATGATCAAAACACAGATACTGCATAGATTACTGAGGTACTTAAAAGCAGAGTGACGTGACTTCCCACATATCCAATACACATCCTGGAAAAAACATGGACACACTTGGTAAATTGAACCAAGCTAATTTTGGCAGGACTAAGGACCCAGAAGCTTTCTAAGGAATAGCTATGATGGAAAGCCAGACAGCCAGTTTTTTTCTGATGCATGAAAAACTGTAAATTGGCAGGACTGAATGGCAGAACTAAGCTACAAAAATACATAACCCAACTATCATCATCTGTTTACTAGGACCAGTTCCATGGAATAAGCCTATTTTAAATCCTTCTCAGCTATCTACTCACCTCTTATAGCAGCTGAGCAAAGGGCGGGGGGAGAGACACCTTATCGATCTAATACAATTACAATTCAGCAGGGGAGACTAAACAGAAGCTTTGTTGCAGGATGTTAAAATGTAACAATCCAAACTGTCTAATGAAGTGGCCCAAAAGAAAACAAGTGAACTAAAATAACAGAGGCAGAGGTTGCTCTTGTTTTCAGCTGCTTCACTGCTTTCCATACATACCTTTTCAGTTGCTTAAAATGGAGGTAAAGCAAAGTGTATTAAATCATGTTTTCAATTAAACATATACAGATACAGAACTTGGCAGGAAGTTTAGGACTGATCAGCAGTTTAATAAGCGTGCCTCAATTATCCCCCCCCCCCGGCAATCTCTTCTCCCTAGCCCAAGAACTGTAACACTAAGCAACAAGCCAAACATGATATCATCCTGGGATAAAGACATTGTAAAAGAGGTAGAGAAAAACAGGAGGCTCTTAGAACCAGCCCAAAGTTATATTTTACTCGTGGCATTTAAAAATACAATCATGACAAAATGAGTGGGACGTAGGGGGTCTTCAGCTGGCGTATTTGATTTTATACCCTTAACTGAAACATTTTAATTCCTTCCCAATGACCTTTCTCCAGATTATTTTGGTGCCCCCCATCTATAATTGTTGTGAGCTATGTTCTGTTTAAGATCCTTCCCTCAAATGGGGCGATATGCTTATGCCATGCTTTACAGAGAATTGTCACTGCAAACATGGCCTGATGATATGACTCATGAGGTTTGAATGCCTCACCTGAAATTCAGGATTATCTTACATCACTGCATCAGTCGATATATGGAATGCTATTGGCTGTATAAAGCCAAGTGACCTTGTAACAAACCGAAGACTCTTATTACCCTGCTACTTTGCAGGATCCTCTTCTTCTGCCCACAGACACCCTCTATACAATCCCCCAAGCAAACTGACATATAGCCACTACATGTGAGTACGTGCGAAAATACCAAGAGATGTTTCCTCCTGTCTGTTCTAGTTCCTTCATTGTGTATCAGCTTGTATCAACTGAAGGGGCTCATGCAAGTGGAGGACTGGTGCCCACTGGGGTTAGTGGAATGATGGGGAGTGAAGCTAATGGCAGGAAAACTTGGTGGTAATAAAAGGCAGATCAAGAAACTGGGTGCATTTCCCATTCAAACCTCTTTCTTAGGTGGCTAGAAGGACATGTCACACCTGCAACTCCCTTCATCCTTTACTACCAACTACACTGTGTGAGGCAGACAGGAGTTGGGAGTTGGACAGCATCTGGAGGACCACAGGTTCACCACCCCCTATACCAAATTTGGCAGCCTTGGGAGCTCTGGCTCCAAGTGACAGCAGTAGTGCCCCGTTCTTTAGCCACATCCTGGGTCTTTCATTATATCTGTTAGAAATGCCAGAAATCATATGACAATAAATTATTCCCCCTCAAGTAGAAAATATAGGCATGAACATTCAGCCTGGGCTTGAATTTTCTGAGAACTGGAGACATTCCACCAAGATTAAAAGTTTTACAGTGCAACCTCTTAGAAAATCAGGATTTCTCCTCCCCCTCGCCCATTTCATTTCTGTTAAATAGCTGTTCCATTTCATAGTAATTGTGCTGTTCAGTTAACAAATCACCCATTTCATTTCTATTAAATAGCTTTTCTATTTTAAAGTAATTCTGTTGTATAGTGCATCAGCAATGTACAACATAAACAGCACTTTAGCTGCAATAAATACTAAAATATTAACTGCCTTCTAGGGACCATCAAAATTTTGAATAATCATCAAGGACACACAAGCACTCTGAGGAAATCCAAGGAGAAAGCAGATCTTTACAGCAAAATGTACAGTTTCCAGCAGAAAGATTTGAAAGTTCTTATTTATAGCAATGCAAGTTTGCTTTCATCCTTAGGGAAACAATACAATCCCTCCGATTTGCACTGGACTGGGGTGTGTGTAGCAGGGTTGGACTGAGCTGTGATGTTTCTCTACCCAGCCCTATTGCCCTCTGTTGACATCGAGCTTCCCCTTCTGCCCACCAAAGAGGGGGGGGAGAAAGTGATGTTGCCAGCCGCTCTCTCCACAGGTAGCAACCAACAATAAGCCCTGAAAAAATGATGTGGAGAGGGGCCAAGCTGCCCCAGGATCTGTCAGATCCCAAGCCAGCCCCACAACCATCATGTGATTACCTTGGGACCAATTAGGACCTGATTACTGCAACAACTCTATATGAATGAGCTGTGGGCTTTTATGCTCCTCTGCCCTCTGCTCATTTGCACACTTAAGGAAGATCAGTAGCATTTACCAGAGTTTTGCATAACATCTAATTTTTGGGGGACGACGACGACTGTGGTTTCTTTAAAGCAGGGGTGGAAAACCTGCAGCTCAAGAGCCACAAGTGGTCCTTGTGCGAACTTCATGGGAGGGTGAAAACGAGAATGGGAGGAGAAAACCAGGAAGGACGGAAGCCATGATGCATGGAATAATGGAAGGTGTGGGGGAAAGCCCCCAGCAAGTGATGAGTTTGGGACTCTGACAAGAGTGAACTGCCCTTCCTCTGGCAGGCAGCTGGATGAGGAAGAAAGGAGTGAGGGAGAAGAAAGGGAGAGAGGAAAGGGTGGATGGCCTTGTTATTTTTTGTTCTGGCCCCACTTGCCACTGACCCCTGACAGATTATACCCAAAGGAATGCAATCTGTGAAAGAAAGAAAAATGAATGATTTGACCACTCCTAGTTTATAAATTATACATTAAATTATAGTTAGCAAGAACAAGCCAAGATCAAACCATGGTTTCATGCTTGTTCTCACTAATTAGAATTTCACAATTCTCCACATCTGGACTTTACACATAACTGTAGTTACTTTAGAATTAGAAAAGGAACATTAAAGTCTCCTCTGCTGCACAAAAGAGAGGTGGGGGCAGTGTAAAAGCCCAGTTTTTGCCAAAACTCATTTACAGTGGGAACCCATGATTTCCCATTTTGTCTGGACTGGGCAGCTGCAAACAGGATGTGAAACCCTAGTTTTACATAGGTTTCCAAACTAAAGTTTACATTAACTATAGTTAAGAATTACATCTGCATCAAGCAAACCATAGTTAAGACAGTTTTTCTCTCTCCAGCTTCTCTGCATGCAAGGTGTGAAGTAGATTTCTCCCTATATATCCCTACTGGGGGAATGGTTAAACTCTGCATGCAAAACCATAGTTTCATCTGTAGTTGTAGCAACATCAACTATAGTTAGCATTAATCATTATTAAGTTCTGTGTGTGCACAGGGTTGATAAGATTATAAATATGCAGGAAGGCATTTAAAAGTCATCTAAGTCTGTATCAATGACCATTCATTTCAAAGCCATTTGCCATATGATGAAACATGTTCAGTCTAGCAAGAAAATAATGTATTATAAAGCAGAATCACATATTTATACGTTTCCATAAGTTGTCAAGTGAGAAATACCATCAGATGGCAAAGTACCCTAGAACTGACAACCTCCCAGGGAGATGTCAGTCCAACATAGCTTTTAAAAATCTCTAAGGATGGAAAATGAACATCTTTCACAAAGTACAATGTTTCAATAATTCTGCAGCCATTTCCTAGTAGCAAATAACAGTGGTGCCCTTCCTGGACTGTGCCACTTTGGACTAATGGAAAGATTCAAAGGTGTCAGTACACTCCTATTTTAATTTTAAACAATCTTCCTCATACATGGGAAGCTATTGCACAAGGGACAAAGCTAGGCTAACTTCCTTTTCTCCAGCATACTAACCTTGGCATGTGTACAGTCTCTTTTTCATATATGGGATCATTCAAACTTATAGACACTTGCAGCCTGAAGTGGTTCAGCCAAACCTGTTTCTTCATGTTTGAATAAGCTCTCAGGCAAGATATACAATACACCCACCAAAGAAGAAACTGCTCCACTGCCCAACAAATCTTATATCGAATTTTTCCAGATGTTTAACCTTTGCCTGTTCCCCTAACCTCAGTGGCAGGTGCCAAGAATAATAGTACATTGTTTCAGAATATTGCAATATCATGACAAATGCAATGACATACAGTAGAATCAGAACAGATTCCAAGAGTTAAAAGGAGAACAATCAATATGCTAAAAGAAAGAGGAAATGTTTTGAGAACTACAGCTGATAATAAAAATTCCAGCTTTAAACAAATGTATCACATTAGAATAACATTTTACTAAAATAAGGGAGCGTCAGCTGGATACTTTGCTAAAACAATGGTTTGGTTGCTGCACAGATCAGGGTTTTTTTTAGTTATTTCTTGCATATTAGCAAAAGATAAACAACACATTTGGTACATGACTTGTATCAGATATTTAGGCAACTGAGCCACCTGGATCATTGGAAATTTTCCAAGTTACAGTGTGCCCAGAACTAAGAGTAGGAATATTTATTAACAAAAGGTTCAAAATCTGGTAAATCTATAAGAAAACTCTGTATGCAGCTACTTCTCTTGCAAAATAACAAAGCAATGCAAAGTGAGAGGATTAAAGGAGACAACCCACTAAACTGTTCTTTGATGATAAGACAACACACTAACTTAAGCACAGATATGAATTTGTCTCTGTTTGAGACAGGCGATCACCCACTGAGATAGTCGTCTTGAGGAAATGTTTTACTATGATCTGCAAGTTTAGTTTGGCTTGGATTACCTAAAAACCTTTCAGCACATCCTTTCTCTTATCATCAAACACAGGGACAGGAAGCTAACTGGAAAGAAGGCACGTACACCTGAGTTCAGGGGCGGGGGAAGAGAGAGAGACACCCAGCATGGTCCAGTAAATCAACACCCCATAAAGCTTCCCTTCTATGCAAAAGGACAAGAAATAGAGCACTCTGTTGCTTCCCCCCACCCACAACACTCACTGTCTGGGAAGGAGGACAGTAGCACATTTCTCACCTGTTTCCACTTCCCACCTAGCACAGGTTGTAAACACCCTCCTGATTCTGTTGGGATGGATGAGATGGAACGAACTGCACAGCCCACTCCACCCCTTCTTTAAAAATAAATAAATAAAAGGACTAAAGAAATAACATCAGATGGTCTCTAAGGTGCTACTGGAAGGAATTTATTTATTTATTATTTTGTTTTGACTATGGCAGACCAACACAGCTACCTACCTGTAACTAGGAGGACTAAAAAAGATACAAGGAAGACCAGCATGAGTTCGAGATGGATGAACACCCTCATGATGGTCATAAGCAAACAAGAAGGGAGCGCTGAAAGGAGCAGAAGCTGTTCCCCCAAAGCAGGACTTAGAAGGGCACAGCACCAAACTTCACATCTGGGGAAGTTTCACAAGAGATGTGCGGCATCCAGGGAAACTGAAGGGAACTGAATCAAGGAAGCCAGAGGAAGCAGCCCTTGAGGGAGAGCAGCAGTGCAGGGCATTTGAAAGGGGGAAGAGATTGACCCAAGGGGGTTCTTCAGTAAACGGGGGCCAAGTGAGGGGAAAACACCCCAGTATTTAGAGGGTGCCCAAAGCCTCAGAGCCAGGACTACAGCACCCCAGTACTAACATGACCAGAATGCTATGGTCCACTGGCAAAGGGGGACCCTGTGTAGATGTGTCTGTGTGTGGAGTTGAAGATGTTTAATGGAGAAGGAATCCGCATCCTAACGCTTGGGAGCATTGAAAGAGCCCAAACCCTGAGTGAGTGAGTGAGTGAGTGGTGAGTGTTTAAGACTATCTGAGGCGAACAGGAGCACCCAAACCACCATTTGGGGGTGAGCAATAAAGCTACCAAACCGGAACTCTATGGGCATTTAAATGGGGGCTTCTTCAAGCCCCCTCAGGGACGGTGTAAGACGCAGATTGGGAGAGGAGGCTGAATGGTGGGGAAGCAGCAGCTGAGGCAAAACCGGCCCTGCCGCCGTGTGGAGGCTTCCAAATGGGGCGCTTTCGGGACGCGAGTTGGCGGGGCGAGAGGGGTGGGGTGGAGGCGAGTCGCGGCCGCCGCCGCCGCCGCCACGGCGCTCGAGGCGGGGCCAAGCGGGAGTCCCGGGCTTACCCTCGGAGCAGCGGGAGGCAGCCCAGCCGCGCTGGCTCGCCTTCCTCCGCGTCGGCGCGGCGTCGGCAGCTTCTTCAGAGCAGCTGAGGTAACTTTCCGAGGAGCCGAGAGGCCGCCGGCGGCGGCGGCGGCAGCAACAGCGCCTCTTGGCAGGCGGCGCCCAAGTTGCAGCCCGAGCTTCCCCGGCGCTCGAGGTGGCGCGAGGCAGTGCGGCGAGCTCCGACGCTGCAGCCGCCGCTCGGCGCTCCCTCGCTGCGTGTGCAGAGATCCCTTTGCCCGCAGCAGCCGGGAGAGCTGGAGTCGCCAGCTCCAGCCAGCCGCGGCTCCACCTCCCAGCCCATGCCCCCTCCCTATCTCCCCCCTCCCCTGCCGCCATCCCTTCCCAGCCGCCGTGCCTTCCCTTCCTCGCGCTGCATTGTTCCCTCGCTGTGCAGAGGAGCAGGCGCGTCTCTCGGCTCTTCGGTCACACGCGCCTTCTGCCCTGGGTCTTCTGCATATCCTCGGACCCCATCTCTCTCTCTCTCCCTCTGTTTGGCTTTGCCCTGCCCCGATCACGGGCAACCAGTTGCTTGACCTCCCGGAGAGCTCGATGAGGTTCCCTGCTCCTGACTTCGGCTGCCTCCCGCCCTCGGAAAACTTTTAGCTCTCCTTCCAGATTTATGAAGCGGCAGTTGGGAAGAAGGGGAAAGGGGGAATTGGAAACACCGAGCTGGGGGACACCTTGCAGATTGTTGGGGTACACTGTAGTATCCCAGAAGACGCTTTAGAGAGCCTCCTCAACATGCCATTGATGCAATAATAGTGCCTTAGTGGTGGATTTATAGGAGATCCTGCTCCACACACATCATTCCACTGTGTTTGCTGTTCTGCAATGCTTCCCCAACCTTACGCATTCAGGAAGGGCACTTTAGCACTGTAGTGCAACAAAAGTGGGACAAGTTCCCGTACCCACAAAAAAAAGCCATTTGGGCACCTCCAGGTGTCATTTTTATATATAGCCCATTCATGATTGTGCTCATGCTGGTTGTTGGCACTCCTCTGTCTCGGGAGACAATGGAGGAGTGCACATTTGGGGGTGAAGTCAAACTGATGGAGAGTTGTAGCACCTGCTGTGGCTGTAGAGACCGATGGGGCTGAGACATGTTTTGTTGCAGTTGGGCAGATGAAGGCAGATGACATTATGGTGTTTCTTCTGCCTGCGCTCCTCTCACTGGTCATTCTTCCTCTGGAAACTACTGTGGATACACAACCTGACTGTCTGTCTCCATTCACTGCAGTTGTCAGCAAGGAATTCCCACGTCATGGTTGATGTTGCCAGCCTTCGTTTCACATTTGATGACATCCTTGTAAAGCAGAGTTGGTCTGCCAATGGGTCTGGTGCCTGTAGAGCAGGTCTTTGGGGTCCCTGCCCTCTCCCATTCTGTGGACATGACCAAGTCAGTGTAGATGTGACTGAGACAGGAGTGCAAACATGCTGGGAATGAGGTTTCAGTATTGCTTGTGCCTGCCAAAATTTAAATCAGTGTACATCCTATAGCTTCCCACTGGAACCCTGTAACTTTTTATACCGCAATTGTTCTGCAGTTGTTGGGGTTTTTTGTCCGATTTTTGTTGCGCTGTAGTGTAAGAGGAGTGACCCTCCAGATGGTCACAATCTGGTAACATCAGAGAAATATTGTGGAACAACTGTTAAAGTGGAATTATGTGTGTATGCATTCAGGATAAATCTACCATGAATGTACTATCAATAAGATGTTGCAGAATACACCCACAAAAGACACTAGTCTGGTGAGACCCAAAAGTCCACTTCAAAATTGTCTATTTTTAGTATTTCAATATACTGCGAACTTTAGCTGGCACATTTGAAGTGAATTTGGCACTACAGATCCCTTCCCTCTTCCCAAACAACATATTTTTTGCGGTCAACAAAATGATAGGAGAAATGCATTTGAAAGTGTGAGGTGATAGTAACATCATATAACTTCCATGCAGATCAGAACAGATGCTCAATGAACAGTGACATCATGTAACCTTTGTGCAAATTTTGCCTGCACACCCAGGAGTGAAGACATATGCGACAAAATTATGGTAGAAAGGTCACAACTTTATTAACTACAACTTGAATACGGATCTACAGGGAAATAAAACCTTCAAGCAAGCAACCAAACAATTGATAATACTGGATGGGTAAAGCCCTCTGCTTCTTAATCTGAGCAACACAATCCAGGCTTGATGACCAGTATCCCTTGGCAGAATGGTGTGAAACCTCCATTACCATGAAGGTGAATGGAAAGGGTACCCATTGATCCACTCACCCCCCCCTCTGCTTAGTATGCAACTGGTTGAGCTCTCCAGACCCAAGAACATCAAACCAAGCTATCCACCTGAGCTGCCCAGCAGTAGGAGTCAGTTGGCCAGATAACCCCCACTGTTGGTACCTCAGAGTGCTTATCAAAGGTAGTAATGGTGTTTTAAACTGGTTACCCACATATAATGCCGAGTTGTGACAAAAACAGTGATGGAGAAAGTTAGACCATCAAAATTAATGTTTGCTACCAAAAACTGAGAAGTGTCTCTAATACATTAGCTAAGAGGAAGTCCAAGGTTGCATGACCAAGTATCCAGGTTAGCGGGTCATTTGTCTGTGGAAAAGTACCAAGCTGACATCTTATTGTTTTAAAAATAAGAAAAAGGAAGTGACAGTGGCATGTAAGGAAAGAGGAACATAGTCTACAGTACTTGAGAAACTCTTTTTACTCTCAATATCTACATAGAGCATACGAGGATGCTCTAATGTTGTGGTTTTTGACCGGAACATCTATATTTCTGGACCTCAGCTGTTTTGGGTTAGCATGAAAAGGGAAGTAGCATAATTTTGAAGATATCAGCAAGATCAGGTGAATACGTAACCAGGATGAGCTGATGGTGGGAAAGGCTACCAGAATGCTGGAGTGTGAGTCAAAGTCACATGTGGAGAAATGGGGTAGTCAGAGAGCTAGTGTGGTTCTGCATGTGAGGTGGACCACCTTATATGGAATCCAAGGGTCAAGAACTGTATAAAATGGAGTAAGAATATAAGCTTGTGGGCAGGTGTGATTCTTTTGGACCTGGACCACTAATACTGTGTGCTATGAGTTGGAGAATATGGGATCCTGGGCTGACAGATCACCACCTCTACTATGTAAGAAATGTTTCTTGTTTCTTCTTTATATGCTTGTATGATTGCAGTATTTTAATACTTGTGCAAAGTTGTGTGCATTTATCTTTCAACTGCAATAAAACCTGTTCCAATCGTAATCCTATTTGCTCTGACTGCACCATAAGTTCATCAAGTGACCAAGCTCCAAGGAATTGTAAAGAGGTGACAGAGAATTTTCCTAGGATCTTCCTGATCAAACTCTGGTAGCTAATTAAAGTTTCCTAAAAGCTAAATTCCTGCACAAGGAATCTGCCCAACCAGCACGTGCCTCCTTTTCCCATCTTCCAGAAGTCAGCTCCTGGATTTGTGGGGCAATATGTTGCCCCCTGAATCACCTCATGACCTCAAACCTAGGTCAGGAAAATCACCTGGACATTCTCTACCATGAGGGACAATCAGGAACATACTGCCATATAATAAGGATTTCCTACAAAACAATGCAATTAAGAGATACTATATGGGGCACTGTGGGGTTTTGTTCAGGGTTTTTTGATTGATTGTTGATTGAAAGAACTGCATGTTCTGCAATGATCTGAGCAGGGAAAGCAGCTGGGTATAGACCCCTTTCACTGCAAAGTTTTGCAGGCAGCACCATCTGCATTAGACACTGTTGCAGTGAAAGCCAAAAGAACCACATGGTGAGAATCAAGAGACTGCGAGAGTAATAAGGGGCAGAGGGCAACTTAAAATTTAGGTTCAAATTAGGTTCACTTGACAGGCTTGGGCAGTGCAACTCCACACTACCCTTACTTGTGCAAATTCGATCTGGCATCCAGATGCAACCAAAATGAGAAGAGACTGGGGGGGGGGAGTAGTAGCCCAAGCTCGTTCATCATATAACTTCACCCACCCATCCTCATGAAGCTTTTATACATTGAGTTTCCAGATTCTTCCTGCTGTGGGGTATATTATTTAGTACTTTGCTTACAGGAATGTGCGATAATGTTTGGCTTCCCATAAAAATCTGTGTGTATTATCAATCACTATGCCAAGCAGCGTGGGAGGAAAGAAACCAAAGGTGCTGGGAACAGGGCTACAAGTTGCAGATCAGTCAATGTGCACAAATTGCTATAGCTGACAGCAGTTTTAAGGCTGGAAGGGATTATTGTGGCTGTAAAGCACTAGCAGGGAATTCCATGAAGTTTCAACACTTTGCCACCGCCCCCCCCCCCCAATCAACATACCTCTTTCAATCAGCTTGTGCTGATGGCATGCAACATCTCAAACACAAAGCTGGTCTAGTTCTCCAAGGTAGACCTCATAGATGAAACTGGGCAGTGCTCACTAATTGTACAAGGATGCAAAGGAACATCCATTACAATGGTATGGTTGTAAGATCCCCTTTTCTTAGATACAGTGATGGCACTAGGGAATTGGCATCTGCTAAGATCTACACCCTAGCAGGGGTCCAATTACCAGTTTCTTCAGCCCCTGCCCCAATTGTTGTCCCTTGCCTTTTCACCTGCAGTGAGAGAAGTAAGAAGAAGGAGCAGTAGCCCCTGCATGCCTTTTTCTCCTCGGTAATTACCATTGTTTAGCACAGGGCAACTCCCATGGTCTTGAACAGTATAAAGGTAAAGGGACCCCTGACCGTTAGGTCCAGTCACGGACAACTGGGGTTGCGCGCTCATCTCGCTCTATAGGCCGAGGGAGCTGGCATTTGTCCACAGACAGCTTCTGGGTCATGTGGTCAGCATGACTAAGCCGCTTCTGGCGAACCAGAGCAGCTCACGGAAACGCCGTTTACCTTCCCACCGGAGTGGTACCTATTTATCTACTTGCACTTGACATGCTTTTGAACTGCTAGGTGGACAGGAGCCGGTACCGAGCAACGGGAGCTCACCCCGTTGCGGGGATTCAAGCCACCAACCTTCTGATCGGCAAGCCCTAGGCTCCGTGGTTTAGACCACAGTGCCACCCGCGTCCCTTGAACAGTAGCCTCCCAGAACTACTCTCCAGAAACTACTTTCCTTGAGGTAGGACCAGAGCCACTGAAATGCAGTGCCCCCAAACCCCACCTCCCTGAAATACTCCAGAAGAATACTGTGATCAACCGTATCAAAAGCTGCAAAGAGATGGAGTAGATTGGGCCCATAAAGGAGAGGCATGCATGGTGAGGAGATCGGTGCAGTCATAAAGAGGGACCCATCTTGTCCATGGGCTTCCCCAGAGAACCAGCCCTGCATGGCACCTGCAGGCTCAGAATGCTACAAGTTTGTGCTTCAATAACCCTTCCTACCCATACTAAGTTGCTCTCCAAAGGTTTTTGTGGCACTAATAATAATAATAATAATAATAATTTATTTGTACCCCGCCCATCTGGCTGGGTTTCCCCAGCCACTCTGGGCAGCTTCCAACAGATATTAGGATACATTAAAAGATTGAGAGTCTTAAGTTCCTAGTATTGGTAGCAATTTATTTTGACAGTAGGTGTTGGGAAAAGTTATAGATAAGGTGGTATTAGGGCTTAGCATGATTTATTATAGAAGTGTATTAAATTGCTGAGATGTAGGGTGAGGTTCTGTTTTCTGATGCATGAATACATTCAGTTTTTAACATTTCTACCCAAAACACAATACTGCCTAATACAGCATCACAGTCAAATAAAGTCACATTGAGCTCAGTGAAGTTTTACTGAGTACAGTTTACCATATGTTATTTCCCCCTGATTACAGATTCATATAAAATCAACATAATTGTCTTATGTTTTCAGGATAAACATACACAAACGACACTTATGTGAATACTTAATTCTTGTACAACACGGAAATCAGGCGCTCCTATTTTATATAGCTAGTTTCTACACTGGGTCCATAGCACAAAATGCGAGTGACTGAATTTCTAGAACAATGAACAGGCGTTTCAGGGCCAGTCTGCATTTTGGCTCCTGAGGCAAACCACGAAATGGTGGGAAACCCCACCCGGGGAAGAGGAGGGGACTTTACACTGAGCAACCTACAACAGTATAGTCAGAAGTAGGCCTGAATTACACCAATGTCTTCTATAGCTGTACCATTGATACTTTTCACTGGGCTAATTATTACAGTCAATGTAAGTAAGTTCTTTCCCCTTCCTTCAAGTACCTTAAGTTTCTCTAGGAAAGAAGTCCTATCACCTAGAACAGTGGTGTCCAAACTTTTTTCAAAGAGGGCCAGATTTGATAAAGTGATGGGCCGTGAGGGCCGACCAGAGGGCCAACCAAGGCTGTTGAGCTTTTTTTAGGATTGAAGTTGTTGAGCTTTTAGGATTTTACCCCAGGGAATTAACTGTCACAAGGGCCGGATTAAACTGACCGGCGGGCCGGATTAGGCCCCCCAAAACAGACTTTGGACATGCCTGGCCTAGAACCACCTCCACAGGATGGGAGCAGACCCACACACCAGAGGAGAGTGTGGTGTTCTTTCAAAGCGAACGAGTCTCACAGGTGAGTGCATTACATCTTATATTTAAAAGCTTAGTGGTAGAGCATGAAAATGATTGGGGCATTCTTGTCGCTTCCATCGAGTTCTGATCATCTTTCCTGATTCCTGAACTCCTGAATCATGACTCCTGGACTTTATGTCTGCTGCTAAGCCTGTACCATTTACTGGCCTGAATAAATACTCGTTCTTATTTACAAATAACAACCTATGTCTGCATGTGTGTTGGGCATGAGCTCCAGCCCAGGAGTGCCTTCTGCAAGAAACTCACCTATTGCTTGGTCTCACACTGGGATTCTTTCCTTCTTCCTATGGAGTGCCTCCTCTCCCTGTCCTAAGAGCCAGTGCTGCTGCTTCTCCTGGTTGCTCTTCTCCTTATCTTGGTTTGGCCCAATCTGTTTTCCTCTGTCTTTCCTCCTTTCTGGCCTCCATTTCTTTTATCTGCCCCTTTCCTCATTTACACCCAGCTGTCAAGTTGCCTTCCATTAGGCTTATCAGGGCAGAATCTTGGTAGGTTGACTAAGGCTGCCACTGCTGCATTGGGATCTTCCACCAGGACATGTCTGGCTGCAGAGAGATCCCATTCATTCTGTAACAAATAGGGATGTGGAACCTGTGGCTGTCCAGACATTGCTGGACTCCAACTCCCATCAGACCCAGCCAGCATGGCCAATAGCCAGGGATGGCATCTGGTGGGCCACAGGTTAGTTTTATAAGACAAAGTGAAACAACAGAGACAGCAGCTAAAGATACAAATGGTTTTGTACTGCTCCCTACAAATCTAAAAGTATGAAAAACTGTGGTCTCTCTCCAAGGATTTGAGAGAAATTATATTTTACCATTTATATATTTTTCTTTCTTTCTTTGCAATTACAAATTCTGTGCCTTTACTAATTTATAAAAATAATTTACCACTGTAAAGAGAGATGCTCCATAGTGCTAATTTTTCCCCATCACAAATCACTCATGTCCTCCTCTTCACGATTTTTGAAAGCCCATTGAATTCTCAGTTCTACAACCACTACTTTCCTTTCTGTTTATATGATATTCTGATTATATGAATAATCGCTGCCCATTAATTAATTAATCCCTCTTCAGGAAAAAAAGTATGAGTAAATTAGATGATACATGTAATTGTTCACTTCTGGTGGCTCTCTTAGGGATGCATTTTGCTGTGTGAATATGATGTACTATATTCCCCCCCCCCTTTCTGGCCTCTTCTTATTTTGTGGCCACTGCTTACTGTGCTTCCCCCTTCCACCATTCCCCATATTGTTAAATTCATCTTCCCTGCCCTTTTTATTTCCCTCTGCTATTTCCACTCATGTCTTTTCTAAAGAGACCAAGTATCAAGTGACCTGACAGCAGAGAGTAGTTTGGCTCTCCAGTTCCTTTCCACACAATTGCAGTTCACACAGTCCAGTGCCTGGGCAGATTGGCAGAAAGAAGCATCCCGGGTGCTGCTGTTTGCTGGAACCTAAATGCTTGCCTTTTCCCAGAAATATGTGTGATCCAGGACCAATCTGTGTTCTTTGGAAACCAACTATGTTAACATTATGCTTACATCTATGCTGCGATTTTCATGAAGCGCCTAGATATGCCTCCTTCAAAATTGAACCCAGTGTTTCAAAGGCGAGTCCTTGAAATTGCGAATCTAAACTCACATTAAAGCAACACTTAAGTGACCTAATTTTCAAAGTGCCAGCAGCCCTGTCTGTAGCTGTGCTGATTAGTAATCTACACAGTTTATCCAGATCCTGGCAGAGAGATCAGAGACTCCGGGAAATCAGAGTGAAGTGTGCCTGATATACAAGTTGCAGGGAGGCGGTTAAAAACTTCATTCTATTACATTTGTAATTAAACCTTGATGCCACCCTCCTCTTGCTCTGTTTTCCCAGGTTCAGCTGGAGAGAATCAGAGACTAAATCGCTCATAGCTATATGTGTATGCTGAATCTCACAAGTCTCACATTAACTTCTTCCTAATACTGTTTTATCTGAGCTTGTTAGCCGTAGTGATTCTTCGGGCACGCTTTTTGTGCTCTCAACCTTGTTCTCATCATTCCTTAGTATGTACAGAGTTAATACAAATATATATATATATAATACTGCCTTCCTTGCCTGGGGCTGGAATGCAACTGGGTAGGTCAGAGGCAGAATCAGCACCTGGTGAGATCAATGCAGAGGGGCCATCAGGGCAGGACTTCTAGGGTCCGCTCAGCAGAATGAGCTGGAGAACCCCCAAACACAACAGAACCAGTTTACCATGTTTTGCAGTAAGTAAAGTAAGACTCTAAAGAGGAAGACACTCATGAAACTATTAAGTCCAAGGTCTAAAATTTCCTAACTTCACTACTAGATTGGTAGCAATACAATTGTTGCCAGGTTGCTTCTGAAATTTGTAAAACCTTGATTCTGATTACCTGCCAGAATGGAGCTGTACTTGTTGGACCAGTAAAATAATGGATGGTTTGTGGGATGTGATCTATGAGAGGCAGTCAAGTACAACATTCCTTGTAATGCTACAGAAGACATGTGAGGGAATGTTTGGTCCAGCCAGTCGAAACTTCCTGTTCCTCCTGGCTGGAGCATCCTTCCTTTTGCATGTGATAGAAGGTGGGTGTGACCTAACCTGTCAAGGTAACAAAAGGAGGAGTCATGCAGCACACCCCTCTCTTTTTGACTTCCTTCTTCGTTTGACCAGCTTCTAGCTAGGACTGCTCTGCTAGCTCTCAGCTAGCAGAAGCACTGGGATTATTCCCCCATATGGGGTAGATCCACATGTACATATTTGTAACCAAGTCTGCCTTCAGGAATCCAACTGTGAACTGATGTGAGTAAACTTCTTTTATTGACTTTGAATAAGATTGGCATGTCTTTATTCTTTTAAGAGGGATTCAAGGGAATTTACAATTCAATCTGAGACAGACTGAATTGTATAATAGTGAGAGGCTTACACGAGCCTGCAACCAGCTATCTGCTGTGTGTAACTCTGCTACATAAAGGAATTTGCTAGCGCAAGTTAGGAAGGATATTAATAAACAATATATCCCCTCCTGCCACCCTGAACATTCCCACATGGTTGACAATCCTAGCTTTTAGGGCTGGCTCTGGGAGCTCTTCGGATGCAATCCTATACTGGAGTTACATCCACAGAGGGGTAATAGGATTTGGCAGTCCCATTGACAGCCCCAGTGCCCACCCCCCTTGATGTTAATGTGTTGCTGCTACTCCACCAAACATAGGTTGGTGGACTGAGGTAGACATTCCAGAGTAATGTTTGCTATTCTTATGCCAGTTTTAATTTTCTTGTTTTCCTCTTCACCACCTGGTCTCCAATCCTGTTATAATGCTTGTAGAAGATTGCTCTAGTATTATTGCAGGAAGGAATTATCTCAGATGGTGCTGCATGCCATTCCATTTCTTTCCAGTAGCTAAAATTGCTCCCATGTGTCTAAACATATTTAGGAAGCTGCTTTATACTGAATCAGACCATTAGTCTACACCAGAACTTTCCAAATTGTGTGTCGTGACATGTTAGTGTGTCAGCTGCAGTGTGTAGGTGTGTTGCACAAACACTTCCTATGCTCCTCCTGGGGCTGGAAAGGGGTTAGTTTAACCTCTGTCTTGCTAGTAAAACTGAATTACTGTGTCACGAAATGATGTGTGTCTAAAAAGTGTGTCACCAGCATGAAAAGTTTGGAAAGCTCTGGTCTACATTGACTGGCAGTGGCTCTCCAGGATTTTAGAAAGGGCTCTCACCCAACCCTACCTAGAGATGACAGGAATCGAACCTGGGATGTTCTGCATGCAAAGCAAATCCTCTACCACTGAGCCTCCTGCATGTGTGAAGACCTTCTCCACCAGGAGGTAAATATGCTGGTTAAAAGCTAAATTTATAGTTATGGACTAGGTTCTGCAGCAACTATTTTTGAAGATCCAGTGCTAAAAGCATGACATATCAGCAACATACGGTAATAAAGATAGCTATGTGTGTTTCTATATTTTCATGAAATAATCTTGCCCCTAGTTTTTCCTTTTCCTTTCTTTTGAAGTTAGGAACTAGTGAGATGAAAGCGCCTGACAAAGAAACGGATGTCCCAGAAACAAAGAGGGAACATTTGAGACTTAAGCAAAGGAAACAACGTAGCATTACACGAGTGGCATAACAATTAATCTCTAGAAATTTCTGAAGCACTTTATCGTTCACTGTGCAGATCAGAGTAACAAATTGAGATTGATTTATAATAAAATGTATGTCCCACCCTTCTCTGCAAAGTCAACACGAGGCAGTTTACAACAGCAAAAATAAAATGGCACAACAATAAAAAGTATTAACAACACCACAAGGAGATAATTAAATCAGTACAGAGATGCAGAAACAATTTTTATCTGTATTAATACTACAGTGGCACCTCGACTTACGAGCGACTCGACTTCCGCATTTTTCGACTTCCGAATGACCTCCAGAAGCGGACAAATGGCCGCCGCTTCCGAAATTTTCGACTTCCAAAGTGAAAGCGGCGGCACGATACCTCGACTTACGAAGATTTTAATGTGCTTTTTTTCGACGTACAAATTTTTGTTCCATTTCGAGATGGCGGCTTCGACTTGCGAAGATTTCGACTTACGAGTGCGCCTTCGGAACGGATTAGCTTCGTAAGTCGAGGTACCACTGTATAATGAAAATGAATACATATATACAGAGAAACAACAGATTGGGCATGAGCGAATCCTGAAAATTATCCTAGGCTTTTTCATATACCTTGGTTGACGAATGCCTTGCGACTCGAACGTTTTGGCTCCCGAACACCACAAACCCAGAAGTGAGTGTTCCAGTTTGCAAACGTTCTTTGGAACCCGAACGTCCGATGTGGCTTCCGCAACTTCTGATTGAGTGCAGGAAACTCCTGTAGCCAATCGGAAGTCACGCCTTGGTTTTCGAAAGTCGAACGGACTTCCGTAACAGATTCTGTTCGAGAACCAAGGTACGACTGTAAAAAATGTTCTCTTCTCTGCTCATGTTCACTCCATCCAAAGCAGAAAGATACACAGCTCCTTTATCATCTGCCTGACCATCATGTCTTGATCCTGAAACCCTGAAACCCAGGGAAGTGTCTGCATCTCATATAGGCTGAGCTTAAAAAGAATAATAGATTTGCATTCAGTTAGAAGCCTATCATTTGTTTTTCCCTGACTTTAACAGTAGTTTCTGTGTTTCCTCACTAGAAAATTGCTAAATAATTATACCACAGGCTGACCCAGTTGGTTTTATTAATGAGAAGCAGAAAAAGAGTGTAAAATTTAGAAAAACAAATGATTGACTCTGAAGCTTTCTTTCTGACCTACTTTTAATATGTGCATGCTCCTGTTCAAGGGGAATTCAAATTGTCTAAATTAAAATGGCAAAACCCATCCTGGAGCAACCCTAGACAGCTCCTGTGTCACCTACACAGGCATCAGGACTCAGAGGTGCCAACTTGAATAAAATATCTTGGGGGGGGGCAGGTAAGCCCTGCCCCACACAATCAATCACATGACACAGCACACACACCTTTTGAATGGAAATACCCATCAACTTTGGGGGTGACAGGCCCCTCAAATATTTTAGGGGGGACTGAAGGGACATCATCCCCTGTGAGTTGACTACCATGCATCAGGTATACTTCAGACTTACCTATCCCACCTCCTTTCAAGATCTAAAATCTTCAAGTATAGAGAAATGGTGACCATCCATCTCTGGTGATGTAGACAAGTCAGTATCTACAAGTCCTAGTAAAGACTGCAAAAAGGTGGCGTTTATGAAAAGGCAACCATGGAAGCCCATTCATGTTCCCATTAACAATGCTTATTCATATTAACAGTTGCTTGTTTTCACTTTGGACTGGGCTGTGTACAAATTAGTATATTTTTCCAGTACTTACAGGATATTTGAAGGTAACATGTACTGTTTAATTGCATACTTAAGTGTAAATTTTCATGCAGCTATTCCTGTAAACATAGATTTATGAATGAATGTGTGCAAATATGACACAGATTGGAAACAGAGTAATCTGTCCCATCCTGAGTCCTATGAACCAAGGTCCATACGATGCCATGTAAAGTGACCAGAGGGGCTCCAAATTCCAGTAGTGGCTGGTTCAGAAGCAAAGGTGAGGTTTTGCTACTCTCCACTTCTGAGGGGTGAGGCTTGGGGAGTTCAGCATTGTGCAGGTGCATAATGGCAAGACTGATGGATTGGCTCCAATGCACTGCACTGCACAGAGCACTGTTCAGCTCACCACTCTCCCTCCAGAAAGCTGCAGCAACAACTGTGTTTGGAAGCCAGGAAAGCAGTTTCACTCCCCCTTTGTCACCCCATCGGCACCTACTGCCTAATCCTATATACAGCAAGGGTATGTGTGCTCCTGATGTAACACAGCTGAGCTATTAAACCTATAAATATTCATGAAGTCAAGATGACTATGGAAGGACTAGGATAAGGACCACTAGGAATGTCAACTTCTCATCCGCAATGTAGTGCCATTGCTATAAGACTATTTCCTTTTTCATATTCTGGCATTATGTTGGCATCAGTCCCATAAAAGAACAACAAAATATTCCATTGTTGCTAACTTTTAAAGCATTAGAGTAACTTCTACCCCCATTTAGTAAAAAGAAGCAGCTTATCTTTTAAATCTACCTCTCATTCAAAAGCTTCAAACCAAATTGCATTTTGTTAGACACTTTCAAGTCCGTCCCCCCCAACAGCTGTTTGTGACAGTAAATGGCATTAAATACAAGCTCAAAGCACTCTGTTACCCACAGGGAAAATGAGAGCTGCTGTGGTGAAAAAAGCTGTTGAAAAACTTCAGGTCTTATCATAAAAGCACCGAGATTCTCCCCCAGCCATTCATGTCAACATGGCTATTTGTGCTGAAGTTGCTAAGAAATAGGGAGCCTTCCAGTGGGAAGCCTAATAGCATAAGAAAAACCCAGCTGGATCAGGCCAACAGCCTACCTAGTTGAAGTAAATAGTTAAGGGACGTGTGAGATATAGCTTTATGTATTGAGAGGGGTGTGATCATGGAAAAGTATTTGGAGGGGATTCTTAAATGAAAGTGGTGTGATGCTGCTTTAAATGTGTAATGCAGGTGGTCCCCAAGGCTGGCTAGGCCTGCCACTGATACCAAGGGGAGGAAGGTTGGCAAACAGCATGCCCAGTTATTGAGTCATGCCCACCCTGCCTGGTGATTTGTTTTCCTTGTGGTTTGGACCTAAACCCAAACCCTGGAAATAACCGCTGGCATGTAGCCCTGGATGATTGTTCTGATTTGTCCCATTTCCTACTGGCCAATCATCCCTTGACATCTGTCATGCCTATTTTGCAGTGTTTGAGCTGATATGAACAGCAGCTTTTCTGTGATAGATTATGGTTCTTTCCTGGGTCCTGAAATAACTGAGTATACAGTTCTTAAAGGGTTCATGACAGGGAAATTCAGGGGACCGTACATCAGTTTTGGTATCTGGAAAACCATAGCTCTGGGGATCTTGTCACCGCCTTTGATGTGTTTCATTCCCACTATTGCCAGGTTGCTATGGTTACTTTTAACCTTCATGTGGAAATCAGAGCAACCCTCTTTGCTCCTGTAGTTTCAAGACTCACAGAACACCATGGGTGGCAGCCAACTTGAATGGAAGCATCAGTAGGAGGCCTCAAGCCAACCACAGACAGATTTACAAAAAAACCCCCAAAAACCCACCACACTATATGAACTGCATCCTTCCTTGTGTCTGTTGGAGGTACAACTATTTTGTTCACTTGCCTTGTCTTGTTTACATTCTGTGTGCTTATAAACAGTGGTACAGATGAGATACTGACATAGACAAAAGCATATTCTTTGTTCAGCACATTTTTATGCCATTTTTCATATGTTGTAAGATGCTCTGGTTTACAAAAATAAAAATACCCAGCAAAAAGAATATAAAATCAACAATAAACATCTCTAAAAGCCTTAGGAGATGGATGAGCCATATGTCAGGGCCAGTGCACATGATTTGCATGCAGGAAGTTCCAGGTTCAATCCCTAGCATCTCGAAGGACAGCAGGGAAACACCCCTATCTAGGGAGCTGTTGAAAGTCATCATAAACAGTACTGAGAACGATGGACATGGTCCAGTTTAGAATAAGGCAACTTCATGTGTAATCTATGGAAGCCAAAAGAATAAAACAGTGAAGCCCCTCTTTTGTTGCTGGTATCTGTCTGTCTCTAGAGACAATGGAGTGTGCCTAAGGGGGTGAAGTCTAACCACTGTGTTAGCAGAATTGAAGTGACCCCCCACCCCAGGGTGCAAGCCTGTGCAGTGTGTATGGAGGTCCTGGGTTACCCAGACAAAAACACCCCCCTCTTGGCCTCACTGATGTGGTCCAAAGGAAAGCAGAGCAATACGTTTGGCACCAGCTTGGCTGCAGGAGTTGCAGAAGGAGACATACCATCCAACTGTCTTATGGACTCCTCTGTAGATTTGTGTATGGTTTAATCTTTATCAATTCTTAAGTTTACTGCTTAGGCCACTCTTGAGCATTTCACAAACTGGCAATCAAGATTTTCATGGGATGCCACCATAAGCCTGTCAGAAAACAGAACAGCTGCACTGAAAATTTGAAACTTGAGCTAAGCTGCATCAGAGAAGAATATTAAGAACTGCCTTGCTGGATCAAACTCAGTTCTACCTAATCCCACATTCTATTTCCTAAAGCAGCCAGTCACTTGCCACTGGACATTCACAAATAGGAATAGCATCTGTCATTTTAAGGTGGGTTTGAAGGACACAGGATGCTTCCAGGTTGTCACTATTTTGCAGGAGAAATTAAACTGCACACCAGAACTTCAGGTTAGCACAGTTAAAGTGGATAAACAAATCCACTTTAAAAAACAAAAAACAAAAAAACTTTCAAGGCTTAGAAAGTGATGGGGAAATGCACTGAAATGTGTGGGGTGACCAACTGATTAGCAGGAAGACCACACCACATAGAAATCAGGATGAATGTAGGACCAAAGCTTATTGGCGTACAACCATCTTTTGGTGTACAGTCTGATCTTTTCATAGAGAGATCCCATTGTGTAACAGTGAGGGACATAACCATGCAGGAAATGAACTCTTCATCATCACACTGCACCCAAGTGCATCAGGCCAAGGAGAAACTTTCCTCGTTGCCTTGAGCCAGTGAAAATTGCAGCCTCTATCCGAGGGCTCACTGAAGAGGTTTCACCCTTCATTGGTCAGTAAAAGCAGAGTCGTCTGTGCAATGAGGCCTACAGAGAAAGGAGGGAGGCAAGCTATTAAGAGTGAAGCCTAATGGCCCCTTGAGAGAAGAAGCAGCAGGGTAGGAAGGAGGAAGGAATAGCAAGAAGAATTTGAAATAAAATTACATATATATGTGATTGTGGTTTTGTGTGCATAAAGGTACATATAATATAATCTTCACTTGAATTTTAATTACACCCAGGGGACAACACAACATATAATACAAAATATTACATGGCTGCTTTTCTACACAAGATTAACTTTGTGAAATACATCTCTATCTATATTTCCTCTCACATGTTTCTGAAATGCTCTGCCCCAGGCAGTCAGAAGAATGGGCACGGCATATAGAATGAGTTAGGAAGAAGCTTTTAAGCAGTAGGAAGGCCACCAACCCAGAGCTAGGTTTGAAGACAAATCTTCCTCAGCATTTCTCAATAAATAATTCACTTTTAGCAGCAGTGCTCAGCGACAAATCCACATCTCCCTGTAGACTCGAATTGATGGACCTTAAATTAATACATCTACAAAATAAAAATTAGTTGACAGTGTTACTCATCTCTGAAAGCAAGCAACAGATTGCAGGCTCTCTGAGATGTTTGGGTAAGTCTCTGTTTTGTGCGTGTATGTTTTTGTCTTTGTGACTATTGCTCTACTTGTGCGGTTGTAGTTTGGAATTTCTCCCAGTTGTGCAAATGATGATTTGACTTTTGACAGCATGCAGTAAGAATGTTCCAGGAATCCAGGGTGGAGATTGTATTGGTGGGAAGGAGAGAGGGAGGGAGGCACTGCAGCAAAGATATGCTTGAGTTAAAAGATCATGATGGTCCAAATGGATGTAGCAGAAAAGAAGCAAAAGACATCCAGAGCTTGGCGAACAAAAGAGATCTCCATTGCATTTGGATTCTCCAGCAATCATCACCACCATCCTTTTTCTTTATTCATTGTCTTATACCACAAAGGACTCAGAGAGGCATACAACAACACAGAGAACTATAATATAAAAAATGAGTGTGCTGGAATGTAATAAAAAGTGATCATACACTTGACCTGTGAGGTCAACGCCCTTAACAAACTACAGTTGCCAGGCTTCTTTGGGGGAAGTAATGACTGTTAAAGTGGTATAATAGTGCTTTAAATATATGGTGTGGACATGACCAGAACCAGTGGATGCCTATTGTGGGCATGGAAACTTTGCCGCAGGCCACCATTCAGGGACTGTGCCACCAATGCCTCCCATAAAACAGAGGCATCTAATGGACTCACAACAATGGGAGGGATGACATCCCAGTACATGTTCTGTATTGCTACACCCACAATATGTAAGAAAATGAAAAAGTTATCCCACTCCATCTGCCTCAGTGTCACAGTAAACAATGAACTGGTACTGCCTGTCCCGGAGAATCTCCACAGGCAGGGATCTGAATCACCTTATGCAGATGATTTGGTTGAAGGAAAATACACATTTTCAACTGTTGAAATAATTGATCTTTTTACTGACAACTTCCTTTGGAAATAAGAAGGATATTGATAAACTAGAATATTTACAGAGTAGGGTGATCAAGATGATCAAGGGTCTGGGAACCAAGCCTTAGGAGGAACAGTTGAGGAAGTTGAGTATATTTAGCCTGGTAAAGAGGAGAACGAGAGGAGATATGATAGCCATCTTCAAATATCTTAAGGGCTGTCATGTGATAGATGGAGCAAGCTTGTTTTCTCCTGCTCTGGAGGGTAGGACCTCAACCAACAGGTTCAAGTTACAAGAAAGGAGATTCCAATTAAACATCATGAAGAACTTTCTGATGGTAAGAGCAGTTTGATGGTGGAACATTCTCCCTCAGGAGATTGGGGACTCTCCTTTTCTTGTGTTCTTATGATTTTGGAGCTGTCATGTTGAACATAATGTCCGCAGCGGGAGCTTTCTCTGTTCATGGAGGAGCAGCTTGGTGGAATGTGCAGCCTCAAATCCCCATTCAACATGTTTACTCTTCATACGCAAGTAACCTATAAAGAGGACCCCTGTCTAGGAAACTTCAGGAAGGCCAGAAAAGGTGGGGAAAAGAAGAGAATGGGTCAGAGAGAACAGCACCCACCCTCCCCACTTTTACAAAATATTTTTGTTTGCCATTGAAATATTGTATGCATTAAAAGCAAACAGAGAGAGAAGAGAGAGGGGTCTGTATGGACAGTTCATTCAGTATATATATAATTCAATATATAACATGGGAGGGATGCCAGGTATGCACATGAGACAGTAGCAGGAAGGCTATACACACTGGGCCCTCCCTTTGAGGCAGAAGACAACAAGGATTAGCACTGTGGACTTCTGATATCTCCCTCAAACCCTTTCTACTTGCTTTTTGCAAAATTAAGAAAATAAGTGGCCAGAGAATCTGTCATTGAACTAACTCCAGCATCACTGATGCCAGATACAGATGGACCCTTATTCTGCACAGATGCTATGTGAATAACGTGGCAGAGACAATCAGGGACTGTACCAGTATAGAAGCCAAGGCTCATGTATTTCTGATCTCCTGTGAAATTATAACACACCTTTAGAAATATCCCTTATTTTGTGTTGAAAAGTGCCACATTTCGAAGTATTGCTTTTGAAAAACCATCCCCATCTGACTTTACAATGGTTGCAACTGCAATTCTGTAATCCTCAAAATGCAGTGGGTTACTGCTTCCTGGGATTTTCTTTGCAAGACAAAAATCTTATCACATCAAGGGAGTCTTTAGCCCCTGCGTGGCAGCCCAATTGCTCCAAGTCTCGTTGATACCATATGGCATTCTATCCCCACAAGCATGTGTCCATAAGTCATTCTTGCATAAAGAGCAGAAGTGACCTGTGAAAAATTGGGCCCACTTTGGAGGGATCTGCCTTACTCTTCAGTGCTGCCCATAAAGATGACCTAATTTAAGGAACGACAGCCAACTTCTGATGCAGTCAATTGTCACTTGCATACATGGCACCCTGCTTCTCCATTTCTATTTCTCTCTTTTACAAATTGCAAGGGCCAATGTGAGATATCTCCAGCCAGCTTCGTGAGGGCAGGGAGGGGGGCTAATTTTGCCATATTCAGTCCCAGACCCTGTCAAAGCAATCATGTCTTTCCATTATGGAGAAGCAATTAGGGACTCCCTGTGATTCCTCACACTGCTTTCTCTCCTGTAGGACAAGGTGGCAAGCTTGCTCTATGTTGTCTATGTAGGGGAAGCTGGCCTTGCCTGAAGCTATTCAGGATATTTGAGGTGTGTGTGTGTGTGTGTGTGTGTGTGAGAGAGAGAGAGAGAGAGAGAGAGAGAGAGAGAGGTAGGTTACTGAGACAGATAAAACATCCCCCCTCAGAACCACGTGGCAGAGCTGCTGATTTCGCCCTTCAAATTAGCCTGCGGCAATTTCCAACAGACAAATGAAAGGATTTCTTTATTGATTCCCCCCACCCCCCCACACACAAAATTAATGAGTATAGCTTTTGCTCCCATGCCCAGCATTCATCTTGCCACTATGGTGTCTAAGCTGTTGTGTCTCTCGTCTGTGTTAATGTTTTGCATTGTTCATTTAAAAGCATATGAGCTGCCTTGTTGCAAGAGGCCAAGGTCTATCAAGTTCCATAATGACTCACAAGTAGGGCATGATAGAGATTGTTTGTCCTCAGAGTTTGGTAACTGGTTACACTGAACACAGAGATCTTATTCCAAGCAATCAGCTCATTCTAGGTACCTAAATTGGGGTACTGGCTGTCCGGATATCACTGGACTACAAATTCTCCGCATCCCTGACCTCTGGGCATGCTAGCTGAGGCCAATAGGAGTTGGAATCCAATAGAACTTGGAGGGCCACAAGTTTCCTATCCCTGATCTAAACTTTTCCTCCCTCCCTTCCTTTTAAAACCATTGATTATAGCAGCAAAAATAACATTTTATCCAGGGATGAGGCTGGTCCAAGACATTTTGCTGCCTGAGGTGGAAGAGCAAATGGCTTCTCCATACCATCCTACATACAGAAGATTACTAGACCTGCAGTTGAATGCTAGGCCCTATCTGCATTTTACATTTAAAGCAGTATATCATATCACTTTAAATGCTCCTAGCCCCCTTCAAAGAAGTCTGAGAACTGTAGTTTGTTAAGGGAGAGTTGATAGGAGATCCCTAATCTCCTCACAGAGCTACAATTTTCAGAGTGATTGAACAGTCATTCCCTCTTCCCAAGGAACACTGAGAATATTTACAAGACTGCTGGTGCAATCTCTAATCAAGAAGTCCGTAACTTACACATACCCAATTTGTATCTTAGTATTTGTATCTCATCCTCACCTGCTTTCCAAAAATAGCACATTTATAAATATCCTGGAATAACGTGTTTGCTGTTCCTTCTCAAGCCACTTTCACCAACCTGGTGCCCTCTGGATGTTTGGACCACAGTTTCCATTAGCCCCTTGAAGTGATGGGAGCCATACTCCAAAACATCCAAAGGGCACCAGGATGACATTAAGCTTTAAACCCTTTAAGAAATTTACAGGGATTACCTGTGAATCGCAAGCTTTCCTACTTTTCACTATGTCACTGTGCCAAGAATTCAACTCGCATGACACAAAGCGGGAGGGGAGAGGGAGAAGAATGAAAAAGTGATACCCTTTTCGCTCACAGCAGAAAGTTAGACTGTCCAGGTTACTGGATGTTTACATTCTCCATACGGCTGCCTGCTTAGTTCATTCCTGAAACATCTGGTAAACCAAGAGGTCATTATGCCACCTGCCGACCTGGGCTGACATGCAGCCTTGCACAAACACAAATGGAAGAAATTAGAGAGATGATGGAGCTGGGAATTGAAGCAGAACCCCCTCAGGGCCACTACATTAATCCTTCCAGCTAAGCAGAAGAAGAAACCTGAAGTCCCAGAGACCTGGCTGCCACAGACTCTAGTGCTATGTTCAATACAAACAATGGATCTGTGATTCATTGCTTCCTCTTAGCTAATATGTCACTGCCTTTATGGGAATGGGGGCTCCAGGGGAAGAGAGGATATTTCATATACCAGTCAACAGCTCAGACATGGCAGGAACAAATTCTTTTTCCAACTGCTTTATCATGAAGACTGCCTGCCAAGTTAGCACCCATCTTTTGCAGACACTTCCTTCTGTGGGTGTGTCACCATTTTAGCTCGTCCTGCTTCCCAACCTGTGAACAGGAACCAATGTGAGGCCAGCATGGGAAGCATAGTTTCTAAGGCTTCAGGAGTGATGCTGCTGTGGGTTTTCCCCCATTCCTACTCAGGGAAGTAACTTCCATTAGCTGAAGGTCCTAAGTGGAGGCAGTAAGTAGGTCAAGCAAACACAGGAAGACAAGGGCAAACTCTCAGTCCTGTTATCTCCTGATAGCTATCCCCAGCTGTTTCCACTTTTTCTTAGTTGTGGTCACTATACATTTTAGAAGCAATTGCCAAAGCAGTGTGAAGAAGAAGAAGAGGAGGAGGAGGAGGAGGAGTAGTAGTAGTAGTAGTAGTAGTAGTAGTTTGGATTTGATGTCCCACTTTATCACTACCCGAAGGAGTCTCAAAGCAGCTAACATTCTTCTTTCCCTTCCTCCCCCACAACAAACATTCTGTGAGGTGAGTGGGGCTGAGAGACTTCAAAGAAGTGTGACTAGCCCAAGGTCACCCAGCAGCTGCATGTGGAGGAGCGGAGATACGAACCCAGTTCACCAGATTACAAGTCTACTGCTTTTGACCACTACACCACACTGGCTCTTCAGTTTAAACAATCAGTGAGAATCAGGAATCAGCGAGGTACCAGGAAATTAATGGACTCGGTTGCTTGCATAGACTGAGATGAAAGGGATGCCAATGATTCACTTCACCTTTAGCACTGCACCTAGTGTAGTTATGCTCAGATTAGTCTTCATTAGCTTCCTGAATAAGAGAAGCAATGTGTATTCTCATATCCTTCCAAGACAGTGTGCAACCCAGTAAGGCAGATGATTGAGTTCCTGCTTAAATATTGTAGCAATGCTATGAGAGGCCCTTTTCTATGGGCTGGTGTTATGTTTATGGGTCCTCAATTTTTTGGATGCAGTTCAATGGAAACACCCATGCAGCTGGCCTCACTCATGCAGTTGCAGGCCTTGAGCCCATGGAAAGACTTCCAGCAGCATGCTGCATAGGGATGTGCGGAGAAAGTCAATTCAGTTTGCATTTAAGGGCAAAGCTACCTAATTTACACTTTCTGGGGGGAAATGCACAAACTGAAGCAGTCATCCTTCAAAATTTTCACACCTCTGAATTTTGCAATGCAGTTCTCCAGCCAAGCGATGGGTAAAAATAATGCATATACAAAAGCATACATTAAAATGCATATATTGGGGTGAATAATAGTCACAAAATGGGGACGAATTGCTTTGAAAAATGTGTATATTATACAAAAATGCATGTAAAATATGCATATCAGGAGAAAGCACGAAAATGTGGATGAACTTTAATAAAAACATTTTTTTAACATGCAAGTCGCAAACTGATGTGAAAATGTGGCAAATGAATTTAAGAGTGGGGGCGAAATCAGAAACAGAGAGAAACCAGAAGGGACAGATTGCTTTTATGCTTGAATAATCTGCCATTCTGTTGCAGAGCCACCCAGCAAATTGAAGTATGCTTAGGACTGCAGTCTATCACTATTCCCTTGTGCTTTCCTTATATCTGTGCCAGTATTTATCAGCATTAGTCAGTTTTTATCAGTATTTATCAGTTATGTAGTGTGATGGGATTTGACAGGAAGCATAAATCATCCTTTTCTGAACCGTGTTAGCATTTTCGGGGGCTGGATCACAACAAGCAGGGGGCAATCAATGTAGGGCTGAAATGTGAGTTGCTAATTAATGCACTAATCATTATTCATATATATGTGATTTTAAAAATCTAAATTTTAAAGTCAGCTCTCTCACCGTAAAGAGTGCTGATGACATTATGATACACAATTTAGGCAATGTGCTTAAAAGGAAAGAAAGCTGTCTAGCCCCCCCCCCCCCCCCGATCTGCACTGGGACTGGTGCTAATTAATATGTTTATTGAGGATTTTGAGTCGGAAGTACACAGTGTGGCAGTCAAGTTTTCAGAAGCCACCAAAACAATTCAGGGTGATAAAATCCCAAGAGGACTGTGAACAGCTTAATGAAGATCTCCTCTTAACTGTGTAGCTGTGCAACAGAATATCAGGGGGTATCTCAGCCCCCCTTAATGCCTTATTCCCAAGAACAAGTATTCCACTTAACTATTAAAGGTGCAGGAGTCCTGTGTACTCTTCCCTCTGGTTAACATAGTAGTAAGGGAAGACTGTAATTTTGGTTTCTCCCACTTTCTCATTTTTCCAATCTTTTAAGTTCAGTTCGCCACATTTCCACACCCGTTTGCAATTTTTAAAATAAAATAAAAATCAAGAAAATTCACCAGCATTTTAGGAAGGTTCACCTTTAAATACAAATTTAGTTGATTTTTTTCCCCTCCATTCCTAATAGTAAGTCAAGAGAAGATGTCACATAGTAATTCAGCATCCTGAATATTACACACTGTTCTGGCCAAACCTCCAGAGATCTTTTAAAGAGAAAGAGTATATATATATTTGATGATGAGGTAGAAGATTTCAGAGAAGAAATTCCCAGGGATTTTGTTAACCCTCCCCCCCCCCCAATATGTGTGTAATAACAATCAGGTTCTAAAAGGAAAATTAAAAGTGGAACAATGGTCAGGAAGGAAGAAGGATCTGAGGTATTGTTCACCTTTCTCCCACTCTGAGGTAAATGCACATTGTAGCTTCTGCTCTCCAGGATACAGATTGCTTTCTGGAAATATCTGTGAGGAGCATAACTTTTTTCTCTTTGTGAGCTCAGGGTGGCATACATGGTTCCCTTCTCTCCTTGCCCATTTTATCCTCACTACAGTTTTATTTTTATTTATTGAAGTATTCAGAATCTTCACTTTAATACAAGTATAACAAGGAAATATACAACATACAAGATTATAATAAAATCAGTAAAAATATCAGTAAGAACAATAAAATATTGGTTAAAAAATCATAGTGCAAAGACCCATCTAAACAATACCATTCAAACCTGAGCTGGTCTAATGGCAGCCTCTACCTGAATGTTGAATTATTGTCCAGAATCTCTCTTGCCTACCTAAGTGTCATTTCCTGGTGAAAATGAAACAAGTTTTGTCAAGGAGAGAAAGTAAGTGGATTCTAACATGGCCGGATTATAGAAATATACATCTCTTCATTCACTGGCAAGTGCTATAGTGCTCTTGCATAAAATCCTGCTGGTTTGCAACAAGCAAACGGATCATTGTAGAAGATAACAGACAGGTGTTTTACTCCTCTTGCCAAAGGTAAAGCTGAACAGCAACACATGCCTAGTTTGCTTAGGTGGTTATATCTCAAAGGGAATCTAAAATGTAAATAGTTCTGGTTGTCAGTAAAGAGTTTTGGGGGTAGTAGGTGGTTTCCCCCCCCCCCCAACAATGAGGGGGGAACTCAAGTGAACCCATCAAGAGGGAAGCAGAAAGACACCAGTCTAAGAGGTGGGCCCATTACTTCCATGCATCATTCTTTCAGAGTGATGCCTTCTGTCTCTGATCTCTGATTTTCTCCACTTCACTTGGATGGAAGAGCTGCTTCATTTTGTATCCTCCCCTTTCCCATCACAGCAAAGAAAGAGCTTCAAGTGGTTAATAATAGCCAGTGATGCTGGCGCCTCCTTGACAAGAGAAATCTCAAAATGGCTTTAATCAGGCTTGAATAAACCACTTCAAGTATTCCCCAATCACTTCACAGCTATGTTCACTGCAATGTTAGGAAGGTAGCTAGACTTGTTCCAGTCCCAGTCTGAGATGCTGATTAATCGATGAAACAAAGGGTCCCATACGCAAAACATGAGTTGCAGTTGAGCTGGAGTCCCTTCTCATATGTATGTATCTTGTTCTGTATTTTTGCTATTTATAGGATTGTCAGGATGTAGGTAACAGACAAATAATACAATGGGTAACATTTAAAGGTGGCATTGTGCTAGCTGAAAGTGTTTCTGGTTATGCACGGCAAGGATCCTGATTTTGTCATACCCCCTTTCTATTGTAGCCCCCCACACCATATCCTAAACTGTTCTAGAGGGTCCCCTAGCTCTCAGAAGCTGTTGCGGGGGCTACAGTAGGTAGGGTAGATTGGTGAAAATCAGGTGCTTCACCTTGAATGAGCAGCCTATTTTTGTACTAGTGTAAAACTAATGTTTGATCAGGGTGGTAATATGGTAATATGGTGTCCTGAGTGAGAGCAAAATCTCTTCCCCCCCCCCCCATATTTCTTATTTTCACCACAATTCCTTTTGGTATAATTGCTTTTTATGGATATTTTTATTTTATCATTATTATCATTATTATTGTTATCCCCGTCGACGTGGCACCCTGTGCTGTGGAACTGCTTGCACAGCCCTAAATCCAGGGCTGTTTGGATAGCACTCGAAAATGTTTCCTGGTGCAGTCATTCTGTATCTGGAACAATGGTCCATTCATTTGCACCTAGCCTCTCAATGCATGATAAAACATACAAAGGGTCAACCAAATTCTAATCAGAATTAAAATGTTGGGTTTTGACAAGCAGCAACTTTTCATTCAGAGAGCTCACACATTTCAGAAAATGGACTAGTTGTTTTTCTTGGTGCTTAACACAGAGAGAGTGAAAGCGAGAGACTTAAATGGGGTCCTTGAAAGAAAAGTTGGAAGGGACAGAAAGGTATTTCCCCTCACCTTCTATCTCTTGTGCTTTAACGAAAGCAATCAGACAGAAGATCTCCAGTGAGTTCGATCTATGCAGCTTTGGACGGAACGAATATAATCTTCTTTTAGTAATAGTGATGCAGTTTAAAGAAATGCGCTGTGGGAGCTGTAGCCCAAAACATCTGGAGGGCACCAGGTTGGGGGCAGCTGGTGCAGATGAACTGGCTTGCTGGAAATCTGGTAAAGCGAAAGAACTTCAATTAATTCAAAAGAAGATGAAAACAGGATGCCTGGCAAATGCATGCATAGCAGGATGTTAGAATTGTTAGGCTACCATATGAATACGTCAAATAATTCTTCAGGATCCACTGACGGGGTCTGTGGTGGACAGACGCTGTGATCAAAAAAAGGAGGTGAACATTTCCATGGGGATCCACATTGTGTGACTCAAAGAATTCCTATTATTCTTGCCTAGCCATTCTTTTCTTTCGAAACATATTTGTAAGATACAGAAATTATACAATGTGTAAATTAAAACAAGGACCCTTTGTATTCTTCAACCTTCCATTAAACTTTGTGAAAATTTATTTGGTAAAAGAGTTTTCTATGCCAATATTTGATTAATTTTTTATCCACAAAATAAGCCATTGCAATTATCACTGCCCTGTTGTGTCTTGACAATGGCCTTCAATTTGCACATTATCAGTATATTCTTCCACTTCTGGCTTTTTTAAAAAGTCTTATTTCAAGTCTTACTTCTTTTCTTCCAAGATGCATTCTTGCTCCAGTTAATAAATTACCAGCAAGTATCACCTGCTTCCTTTTCCCCGCCAAGTTTTTCAAAATGTTCAACACGACTACCTGTACATGTGTCCTAGAACAGACTGGGGTATTTCATTTTCAGCATATGGGCTCCATTCAGGTGTCTTCACAGGGGTGGTGTTAATATCAGCTCCTAGTTGAGTTTACCATAATAGGGACTTCTTCTTTGGAATCACTACCAGATTAGCAATTATCCTTCTTCCCCCTTTTGTACTTCCATTTAAAGCCCATGATTTTTAGACAGCACTAACCCAACACAAGGATGCGGGTGGTGCTGTGGTCTAAACCACTGAGCGTAGGGCTTGCCAATCAGAAGGTCGGCGGTTCGAATCCCTGCAACGGGGTGAGCTTCCGTAGCTCGGTCCCAGCTTCTGCCCACCTAGCAGTTTAAAAGCACATCAAAGTGCAAGTAGAGACAGCATTTCTGTGCACTGCTGTGGTTCGCCAGAAGCGGCTTAGTCATGCTGGCCACATGACTCAGAAAAACTGTCTGTGGACAAACGCTGGCTCCCTCAGCCTATAGAGCGAGATGAGTGCCACAACCCCAGAGTTGTTCATGACTGGACTTAACTGTGAGGGGTCCTTTACCTTTTTAACCCAACACAATTGCAACTGTGTTGGGGGGCATCTGCTCTGGCAACCTCAGAAAGATGTTCATATTTTTCATTCAATTTGTTCTGCACCTGTTCTCTTTTCCCTCAACCCCAATATATCAAGAAGATCCAGAATCTCTGGAAGTTTCCAAATGCTGCTGCTCATACTAGTGCCCATATCATGAACAAACAGCATGTTAAAATCAGCAAGAAGAAGGCACATAGATCAAAGTGAACTGTTCCGTAAATTATGGACATTAAAAACCAATTTGAGGAGAACAGTGAATGAAGGTACAATGCTAGAAACGACAGTGTGTTGGACATGGGAAAGGGTGTATGAACAAGTGTGTGTAAGAGACACAAAAGAGAACAAACTATGAACTGCAAGACAATCAAATGAATGCCTGATTTAACCAAACACCAGTCAGTTTGGGCAGAGAAACATGCTTAAGAAATTCAACCCACAACAGAAGCCGGGGGGGGGGGGGTAATACCGATCAGAGTGAAAGTACTTTCAACCCATGCTTGCTGCTTCTAAAACAGTGTTGTTATGTACGCCTCAATTCTCTGGGTTGTGAGGCTCCAGCACTTCTCGGGTTTGGGTTTCCTTGGAATGAGGTTACTGGAGATCTGCCATTTGGTGTATTTACACACTGTGGTGTAGTCCTGGGGGTAGGGTTTGATGAAAGCCCCCTAATCCATGGCTTCCACTCTCAATTCTCACCCCAAAGACAATGTGATGTGAATATCAGCAGCAGCAACAAAATTATTGCACAATATTTGGTAGCACATAAGCCCACCAGAGGGTTTGTTGATCAAGGGATGAACACATGCTTCTTCGCTCTTGGAAACAGCCAGGGGTGCCAACTTGAATAAAATATTGCAGGAGAGATAAGTCCTGCCCCACATAATCAATCATATGACATAGTGCAAACACACGATTTGAATGGTAATGCCCATCAACTTGGGAGGTGGCCCCCTCAAATGGGAGGGGAGAACCTTGCCCCCTAGAAATTGGCTCCTATGGAAACAGCTCCCGCCCCATGCTTTCTTAGTAAGATCTAGCTCACTTTTCTTCATGTAATGGTCCCACCACACTAGATCCAAAAGAGTCTACCATAAGCATACTACCCAGTGAACTTTCTCCATAACAAAGAAACAATCTCTATAACTATATCCAGTGAACTATCTCCATAACAAAGGAAGAATACTTGATCACCTTGCCAAGAGCATCAATGTAATCTCCAGCAGTCCTGCTGCTTACAATCAAGATCACAGGGCTGAAAGGGGCCACAATCTCATCCAGCTCAACAACTACATTGTCCTTCACCCTTGAGCTGTGACTTTCACTACTGTACTCGCCTGCCAACTCCAACAGCATAGAAGGGCTGACGAGGAGAAAGGTGTTTTTAGGTTTAAATGACTTTAACCATTTTGGTTCCCACAGGATCTTTCTACACTGCAAAGTGATATCAGTTTTATATAAGTTTAAACATGTTTACATCTTGTTTTGTTTTAACTTGAAGGCACTGGGAGAAGTCGCACGTCGGTGGTGTAGTCAAAGAGCCAGACTTTGGAGAAAGGAGACTTTTATACCCTGAAGTGCCTGCTCCTATTTGATGGCCTGGTGTATAGAAGAGTTAATTCTATGCTTACATGAATGTGTATCTCCCCAGCCCCCAAGCCGCTGCTTGTCAGCAAATCAAAAATCAGAAGAAACCCTCTCAGCCTCCACCTTTTCTTATGAATTTAGACTTTGAGCCCTCAGGGTGAAAACAAGGGGCTGCATACACAGCATACATTTACAGCACATTTATAGCACATTACTCTCTCCAAAGAATCCTTGGAACTATCATTTGTTAAGGGTTGTTGTAAGAAATTAAGATATATATGTGTGTGTGTGTGTGTGTGTGTGTGTGTGTATGTTCATAGGTGTTCCAATCAAACAAGGCCACATGTCTGAAGCAGCACAGGAAGACAGTCCTGACACCATTTTGACTCCTGACACCATTTCGACTCTCAAAACTGACCAAATGTTTACCAAATGTTCCTCTGCAAGGAGGGAGTAGTGAGGGAACTTCCCAAATACCCAGGAATTAAAGAAGATTACTATCTCAAAGGAATGGCCAGGCTGCTAACAAAAGGCAATCAGATAAGGCTTTTAACAGGTAGCCTGGCAGGAAGGAGAAAAACAAACCTCAGATTTCTCTTGAAATCTGTTGGAGACCCCCTTTCTGTGTGATGTAGGTGTGATGTATCTGAGGGGTGGGCTTGGGCTGCACCTCTTCTGTGATGTATGGATGATGTTTCTGGGGGTGGGGCTGACTCCAAGGGGGGAATTTTTTGAAATGTCTTTTTAAGGACAGGGCAGCCCTTTGTTTGGGGTTCTTCCCTGCTCACCTGTGTGTGAGGAAGGTACCCTGTTGCAACAGAACAATAAAGATCAAGCTTACTAGCTGCTTTGCTTCTAATTATTCTCTGGTTGGCCTCTTTTTTTTACTCCTACCGATGGAGAACCTGAAAAGGACTTTACAAGGGCTCTTGTGTACCCCATAAGGGAATAAGGGCAGATTTTTTCTTACAACGGGGTGCTGGGAATTATGACTACATTTCCCAGAACTCTATGGAGTAAGCCACATGCTTTAAAATGTTGTGCATGCAGCTCTGTTTTACTTGTTATAAAGCAGAGAACTAGCCCAAAACATTTTGTTGCCCAAGGCAGAACAAAAAATACTTGTGTTGCTGTCAGCTGCATAGTACTCAACGCTGCTGAGAAAGTTATTTTGGCACCTGAGGCAGAAAGCCCCACAAATGTATCTTCCTGAGTCTGAGAATCCAATCACAATAAATTTTACAAACTAACAATTCTTGTGTTTTCCCATGTCAACCCAAACACAGCTGTCTGAGGCAACCACCCTACTTTGCCTAAGGGCAGGGCTGGTCCATTAGGTAAAACAAACAATAAATTACTTTAGGAATCATAAATAAATCCCTTGAGATGCTGCAAGACAGTCTCCTCCTAACCGTTTGAAGAGCACAAGTTAATCAACAAACTACCTCAAAAAAATCTGAAGCATGCAAAGGATTGGAGGTCCAGAGCTGAAAAAAGGGAAATTTGGAAAAGGCAATGGCTTTAAGATTCAGAGTGCTTCCAGGTGTCCTGCTTAAGGAGCATTTGTCCTGATTTGTTTGCAGGGACACTAGGTGATACTTTCCAGTGCATTTCCCCATCTCTTTCCTTGTCACAGTCCAAATTAGGGGGGAAGCAGGTTCATTGCGTAAGAGTATCAAACAAAATTTAATTGTGCAAGGTAAATTTGCCAGTATTTGCCTTGTTCAAATTTGGCATTGAACACCCCCCCCCCCACCAAAAAAAGAAGGAAGGAAGGAAGGAAGGAAGGAAGGAAGGAGAACCAATGACGATCTGGATGTGCTCCTGCTCTTTCTCAGTTGACCTAATCTAAAGTAAAAGGAAAAGACCCTGATGTTGGGAAAGATGGAGGGCACAAGGAGAAGGGGACGACAGAGGATGAGATGGTTGGACAGTGTTCTTGAAGCGACTGGCATGAGTTTGGCCAAACTGTGGGAGGCAGTGGAGGATAGGGGTGCCTGGCGTGCTCTGGTCCATGGGGTCACGAAGAGTCGGACACGACTGAACGACTGAACAACAACAACAAAGTAAAAGGCACTCAGAAGCAAATTTGATGAGTTAAAGTAAAGGGTTAAGGAAGCCCACGAGGCAGCCTAAAACAGCCAAGCTCTGTGCAAAGCATACCAGCCAAAGTCACCATCTGCTGCTCCAGAGAGTGGAGGTGTACAGCCATAGAGCTTCCTAGGCGCAAAGCCATTGGAAGTATTTGTCCAAATTCGAAAGCGAACACCTGCCAGAGAGAATAAATCAGGGAGCTGCCTTGTATTTAGCTGATTTTTATATCTGACTGCCTGGGCTGCTAATAAAAAAAAATGAATTTAGCTAAATGGCATGACCAACATCCAGTGCATTTCAACCACCCTGGCTGGCATATAAATTGAAACAACAACAACAACAAACATCTAGGTTTGAAAAGGAATTAATACAGTATAAGGGGAAATATATTTCAAGAATCTATAACCTGCTCTTAGAATGGGAAGTAGAAGAAGAAACAGTGAAAGGAGGAATGGTAAAGTGGGCCCAAGATCTGGGGTATAACATCTATACTGACAAGCTGGAACGTGTCCAGAGGAGGGCAACCAAAATGGTCAAAGGCCTGAAAACGATGCCTTATGAGGAACTGCTTAGGGAGCTGGGTATGTTTAGCCTGGAGAAGAGAAGGTTGAGGGGTGACATGATAGCCATGTTCAAATATATAAAAGGATGTCATATAGAGGAGGGCGAAAGGTTGTTTTCTGCTGCTCCAGAGAAGCGGACGTGGATCAATGGATTCAAACTACAAGAAAGAAGATTTCATATAAACATTAGGAAGAACTTCCTGACAGTAAGAGCTGTTGGATAGTGGAATTTGCTACCAAGGAGTGTGGTGGAGCCTCTGCTTAAAGACCTCTTTGGAGGTCTTTAAGCAGAGGCTTGACAGCCATCTGTCAGGAATGCTTTGATGGTGTTTCCTGCTTGGCAGGGGGTTGGACTGGATGGCCCTTGTGGTCTCTTCCAACTCTATGATTCTATGATCTATATGGACCAGTGGGAGAGGTTATGGAAAGAAGATATTAAATTCACAGCGTGCTAGAGCTTGAGAGAGAATGTTATGAAGATGCAGTACAGGTGGCACCACACCCCGGCAAAGCTAGCAAAAATGTATAAAAATTGATCACCAAGCTGCTGGAGGTGTAAGGATGGAATGGGTTCCTACATGCACATGTGGTGGGAGTGCACGGCCATTAAAGAATTTTGGGGGGGAAATTATAATGAATTGAAAAAACTATTCAAATTTTCCTTTAAGAAAAAACCTGAAATATTCCTGTTAGGAATAATGCCAACAGGAATCAAAAAAGAACTCAGACCTCTCTTTATGTACACAGCTGTAGCTGCCAGGATTTTGATCGCAAGAAATTGGAAGAGCGATAAACTACCTAATAATAATGAACGGCAAGTCTTAATGATAGAATATTTGAAGACGGCTATAATGACAGGGAGAATTAGAGGTTATTCTAACAAAAAAATTCAGAAAGAATGGAAAATATTTAAAAATTATTTGGGACAACATTACAATTCTAAACATCTCTTGGTAGATATACTGTAGATTGATCCTTGTAAGATAAGAAATATAATGTTTCCTTTTATAATATTTGAAGAAAATGAAGAAGCAATTATCCAACCTGAATCTGTGTGTGGAGATAATGGAAAAAAATGATTCAATGAGTACAAGTGGAATTCAGCGTTATTTCTATTTCTATTTCTATTTCATTCATTCATTTTTATTTTTATTTTTCATTTTTGATTTTGTTTTTTGCATTTTTTTGTTTCATCCTCCTTTTTATCCCCCCTTCCCCCCTTTTCGTCTCTCTCTCTCTTTATTTTCTCTCTTTTTTCCCTTTCCCCCTTTTTCTTCCTTTTCCCCTTTCTTTCTTTTTCTCCTTTGTGTATTTTTACACATAAAGAATCGGCTAAGAAGGAACTGAGGAGAAGTAATTATGATAAATTTTGAATATGAAGATGAGGCAATGTATAATCGTATAAGTGATCAAGTATTAAGTATTGCTAAAGTGAGTCAATTATAGACTTTTTCTTTTTCTTTTTTCTTTTTCTATATGTTCGTGTATGTGTGTAACGAGCATCAACACCTTTGTTTTGTTATTGATGTTATTGTTATTAACGAATTCTAAATAAAAAAAAGAAAAAGAAAAAAAGAAAACACTAGCAGAAATGAAATAAACCCTACGACATGGACTATAAGAGACTGGAAGAGACTGTGGGTATAAGATTGGTTAAGAAAGCCTGTTGTCGAGCATCTTGAGGGACACAAATTAGCAACTAGGGTGGCTTCTTAATTCCGGGCATCATTCAGAACAATTTTCCATTTAACAGAGTTGTATGTACTGCTCTGATGGATTTAGGTTTGAGGCCAATCACTTACTACACTAACATAATGAACACAAGGGACCATGAAAGCCACAGTGTCTTGGGAAAACAGTCCTCAACAACAAATTTTGGGAAACTAATTTCCGATGGAGGACACCCTGTGAGAGATAAAGCCCTCACCTCCCCAGTGATTCTCTGTAATTGCTATATTTAGAATAAGCTGGAATTGAAAGGAGAATCATTATCCGCAAATATTTACAGCACAGGATGAGTCACTCAAGTTTACTGAGACTTAATGACTGTTTTGATTGCTCCAGAATTACAGGGCTGATTCTGCTGTATTTACTCCATCACTCTAAGACAATATCAATAATATGAACAATAGACTTGCTGATTTTTCTTCTTGTTCAACACTTGGCCAGTAATCCAGACACTCTTTTTGTCTGTGCAATGGTTTCTGGAAAACAGAATGGAGCCATGCCAAGACCAGGGGAACAATGCTGTCTGAAGGAGGATTACAAGATATGAAAAGTTATGATGCATTTGTGACTATCTCTGGCAGTTGACTGAACTGATCTGGAGGGAGGGAGGTACTACTTTAAACCTCAGTTTAAAAATTGATGATCCATCATTGTGAATACAGACATAGTCCATGCCAACTCTAGCTTAAACGTGGAATTAACTGGACATCTGAGAACAATATAGGCACTTAAATAGCCACTAGCCTGGTCACCTGTGATAAGGAAGAATTACCCCCAAGAAAGCAAGGCTGCATTCAGATAGCCCTTAATTCCACTTTCCCAGCATTTCCTGTTTCATGTTTTCTGTGAACTTTCACACAATATAAAAGCCACTTCCAGAAACCTAGTGGAAGTTTAATGTCCATGTTCATTGCTTCCAGAAGAAATCTATTTACAACCCTGCTAACCTAGAAAACCGTGGGAAGAAATTTGGGGTGGCATCCTGGCATGCAGTTATTTCCCACCATTTTCATGGGGGAATCATTGGGGAAAGGAAGAGCACGCACGCACACAAAAGGGTGGTGGGGTGGTCCTTTGTTGTGTCAGACACTGCCCACTTCGTGTGAATGAAATTTGGCATGACATGGCGGCATATTGAACAAATTGCCGCCTTCCCATAATGCAACAGGTAATATAGTGTGAAAGGAAAGTTAGAAACTGGGACAGAAGTGCCACCATTATAACCAGGATAACTAAACCCCACATCTGAATGTACCTCAATTTTGGGGCAGAGTTGAGCTTTCATTCTTCAACTTCTGGGCAGCTAATTCGAGACAAGTTTTTTTAAATACAGGTGTATGTTAGTAACAAAAGCATTCTTATGGATCAGCAAATGTGTGGCCTTCGTAACAAGCTGATACTAGAGGAGAAGAACTGTAGCTCAGTGACAGAGCATCTCCTTTGCATGCAGAAGATCCCAGGTTCATTCCCCAGCATCTCCAGGTAGAGAGAGATACACCCATCTGAAATCCTGGAGAGTTGCTGCCAATCATTGTAGACAATAGTGAACTATTGAGATTGAGAACATTAAAGCACAGCAACACGGGCAATTAGAGCATCTTTTAACCCATAAAGAACATCTCGTTACTAAGGGCTCTTCTTTGTTTTCCCCCAGATTTTAATTTTTGAGCTTTGATGACAACCTAGTCTTTATCAGGCATCATTTTAAGGGAAAGATGTTATTACTCTTGGACAATGTAGGATGCTATTGCACTTTCCAAGTGAGTGGAGAAGAAGCCCTGATTCACGGTGGAACTATCTCAATTTCTACATTACTGTCATATGATTTCTGGTGTGGGTTTTTTGGGGGAAGCTGCCTTATACAAAATATGATGACAAGGTCCTTATTGTTGACACTGAGTGGCAGAAGCTTTCCAGGGCTACAGACAATACTCTTTCCCAGCCCTACCTGGAGACACCAGGGATTGAACCTGGGATATTTTGTGTGCCAAGTACATGCCCTACGACTGAACTACAACCCAGGACTAAGAGGCCCAGGACTGGAAGGCAGAGTCCTTTTGGCATGCCTTGGCAGCTCAGGAACTGACTGTTGGAGCTAAGGACCCTGCTTCAAGAGCTGCCACCCTTCTGGCTGTACACTAGGCTTGAAAGTATATGAGAAGCAATGTGTGGTGAGCCCCCAGAAGCCAGGATACTCAATGGGAAATGATGTGGCTTCACCACCATGTGTAACTCCTTGCCCAGAACTGACAGGTGTCAGCATAATAATAATAAATAATAATTTATTATTTATACCCCACCCATCTGGCTGGGTTTCCTCAGCCACTCTGGGTGGCTCCCAACAGAGTATTAAAAACATGGTAAAACATCAAACATTAAAAACTTCCCTAAACAGGGCTGCCTTCAGATGTGTTCTAAAAGTCAGATAGTTGTTTATTTCTTTGACATCTGATGGGAGGGTGTTCCACCGGGCGGGCGCCATTATCAAGAAGGCCCTCTGCCTGGTTCCCTGTAACCTCACTTCTCACAGTAAGGGAACCACCAGGCCCTCAGTGTCCGGGCAGAACGATGGGGGTGGAGATGTTCCTTCATAAACTGACAGAAGTTCCTCAGCACAAAATTCCATTTTAAAGCACACACAGGCCTTGCCACCCCACTCTTAGGGCACAATAAGCTACAATGCCCAATGGGGTGGATGAAAAGTGTCTGTCAGATGGAGATCTGGCATGGATGTGGCATGTGTGCCATTTTACTGTTTTGCTTACATGGTGAAATTCAGTTCTATATACCGGTACTGTAGCTGGTTCAGATTGAGAACCGTCTGAGGAGTTTGCAGCTTTTCTTATTTCTTTAGCTAGTTAAAAGCTTTTTTTGCTCACCCATTTTACCTCTCCTCCTCCTCCTGTTGTTTTTTTTAAAAAAAACATGGAAGTTTATCTTCTGCAGTGTTGCTTTCTCTTAAATTATACAATGCATTACTCCATAGGTTGAGGGGAAACTGGCTGCCTTTAAATGTAACTATGCTAATGCAGAAAGACTGAAAGGCCTCTGTGACTATGGGAGTTGTTCAAATTTGAGGCGTTCTGCCACATGCATGTCATTGCACATTTAGCTTCATCCAGAGAGCAACTGTTAATAAAATATAACATCAAGATTAAGAACTAGGACAAAACTTGTAGCCATCTCTCCCTCTGCAGCATCAGCATCAATAAATGCTACACCAAATGCTCTCTACTTTTTTCCACTCACATACAGGTGTGTTGGGGAAGGGATATAGCTTGATGGTAGAGCAAATGTTTTCAATGCTAATTGTCCCATTCTCAATTTCTGACATATCCAGGTAGATCTGGACCCTTCTAGTCCTACTGTGAAGTCAGGGTTGTCATTGTAAACCAGAGCTAGCCAAGATGGTGCTATACAGAAGTTGTGGGACTGCAACTCCCATCAGCCCCAGCCAGCATAGCCAGTGGTTAGGGCTTATGGGAATCACAGTCTAACATCATCTGGATGCCACAGACAATGCTGAACTATGTGGACCCATGGCCATCATAAGTATGCCATATAAGGAATCACTTGTGCAGTGAGCATTCACAAGGAGAGTGACCAAGATGATCAAAGGTCTGGAAACCAAGCCTTATGAGGAACGACTGAAGGAGTTGGGTATGTTTACAGGAGACTGAGAGGAGATAAGATAGCCATCTTCTAATAGCTAAAGGGCTGTCATGTGGGAGATGAAACAAACTTATTTTTTCCTGCTCTGGAAGGTAGGACCCAAACCGGTGCATTCAAGTTACAAGAAAGGAGATTCCAGCAAAACATCAGGAAGAACTTTCTGGCAGTAAGAGCTGCTCAATAGTGGAACGGACTCCCTCGGAAAGTGTTGGACTCTTCTTCCTCTGAGGTTTTGATGCAGAGGTTGGATGGCCACCTGTCATGGATGCTTTGGCCGAGATTCCTGCATTGCTGGGGGTTGGACAAGATGACCCTCAGGGTCCCGTCCAACTCATACAGTTCTATGATTCTGTAAGTATCCCACTGCTTGGTCTTCCAAGGATTGAGACCTTGTAAGCAATTGCTTAGTGTGCTCACTGTGCATGGAGTGGGCAGGAGGAGGAAAGGTGATCATTCCATTTGGCAAGCTGAAATGCTTGCATGGGCAGTATGTTTGCCATAGCTCTATGCTGTATTCCTTCCTTTATCTTAAGAATACAATGCTAAAACAACAGAACAGGTTGAAGACAATAAATCACCCAATGGCAGCAACATCAGAATTAAGGGTTAAAGGTTTTTTAAAAGGTCAGAGTGAATAAAAAGACCTCTGTCCAGAGCCTAAAGATCATTACATTTGGTGGTTGTTGACGTCCATTACCTAATCTCTGGTGACAGGGGGCACCCAGGGAAAGGTCTGAGATCTTGATCTATTAGGCAGATTTGTGTCCTACAGTCCTTCAGACACCCATTCTCCAAGCCATATAGGGCTTTAGGGTTAAAGGAAGCAGGGGGCCAATTTTCAGCTGCCCCAACACTCTGGATACTGTCAGAGCAAATCATGTTGCACAGATGTGCATGGCAGGTGTCTTGAATGAGAACCAATTTATGTCCCGTGCAAGCAAGCCTGGAACAGCCTTAAGGCAGGAGGCATGTGCAGTGAGGAATTCTGCCTGCTGGCTGGTCAGTGCTGATAAAATCTGAAATGAAAAGACCTTAAGATTCAACTTTGCTCGTAGGAATTCCTTGCTCTCTCAACAATGCCTTGGGATCATATAAAATGCGCTATTAATAGACGTTTACCTTCTATGGTCTCTGAGGCTGCTTCCTCCCATTCTTCTAGTGTTTAAAGTCAAGGCAACAAAGCCCTGGTTCAAGAAAGTCTCTCTCACTCCCACATTTGTTGCTATCTTTCCTTCCACTGAATGTCCTGCCAGGACTGAAAAAGGGGGAAGCCCGGAAACCTCTGTGTGTTTTTGTGATTGCTGAAATGTCTAAAAAGGCTAAACAAATGGAGACATGCACACAATGGGAGTGCAACAGACTGGCCTCCTTCAGAGAATTGAGAGTCTGATTGCGTGGGAGACAGAGAGGCCAAAGACAGGGTTGCCTAGTCCTTGACTAGAGATGGATGGTGTTTAGACCTTCATTCAAAACATGAAACAAGATGCCAATCATTGTTCCTCGAGCTGTTTCCTTTCTTGATTTTTCTCTGTCTGCTGCAGGGTTCCCCCAGTTGATGACACTGAGTGTGGGGCAGTGCAACACTGCTTGTTCTCCTTGACATCTCCGTGGCTTTTGATACTGTTGACCACAGTATACGTCTGGAACAGCTCAGGGGGGTGGGGATTGGGTGGCTTGTACTTCAGTGGTTCTGCTTTTACCTCCAGGGTCATTTTCAGAAAGTAGTTACTGGGGGCACTGTTTGGCACCATGGGAACTGTCCTGTGGTATTCCACAGGGTTCCACCTTGTTTCCCATTCTATTTAAGATCTACCTGAAGTCACTAGGAGTTGTCATCAAGAAACTTGGAGCAAGGTTACAATATGCTGATAACACCCAGTTCTATCTCCCTGTTTCATCTTAACAGTTGAAGTGCCCCTGGAAGGAGCAGGCCCACAGCTTGGGGGTACTTCTGGGTCTAACAGTAGGCTCAGATGGCCTTGGTGACCAGGAGTGCCTATTTCCAGCCATGGATCCTCAGCTGTGGCTCATTTTGGATAGAGATGGCTAGGTACAGTAAGTGTACCCTATGCTCTAGTAGCTTCCAGACTTAATTATTCCAATGCACTTGGGGGTGCCCTTGATTAGGACTCAGAAACTTCAACTGCTTCAAAATTCAGCAGCCAGATTCAGCAGCTGAGGTTCCATTTAGAACTCATAGAACCCTCATTTGAAAATGGATGCACTGGTTCATTTCTAGACTGGTTCATTTCTGACAGTACAGCTTAGAGAACACAGGGGCTGAATGGACATATGGAAGATCAGGGTGAGATTACCTGTGCCTGCAACCTGCAGCTGCACAATTCTCAAAGCTCCATCAACTTCAAAGGAATAAACTCTCAGGTAAACATGTATAGGGTTGTAGTCTTAAGAGTATACTAGACAGCATCTTAAAATGCAGAGGCATCACCTTGTTGACAAAGGTCCGTATAGTTAAAGCTATGGTTTTCCCAGTAGTGATGTACGGAAGTGGGAGCTGGACCATAAAGAAGGCTGATTGCTGAAGAATTGATGCTTTTGAATTATGGTGCTGGAGGAGACTCTTGAGAGTCCCATGGACTGCAAGAAGATCAAACCTCTCCATTCTTAAGGAAATCAGCCCTGAGTGCTCACTGGAAGGACATATCCTGAAGCTGAGGCTCCAATACTTTGGCCACCTCATGAGAAGAGAAGACTCCCTGGAAAAGACCCTAATGTTGGGAAAGATTGAGGGTACAAGGAGAAGGGGATGGCAGAACATGAGATGGTTGGACAGAGTTCTCGAAGCTACTAACGTGAGTTTGACCAAATTGCGGGAGGCAGTGGAAGACAGGAGTGCCTGGCATGCTCTGGTCCATGGGGTCACGATGAATTGGAAACGACTAAACGACTAAACAACAACAACAACTTAAGAGTGTGGGCAGTGTCTTCAAATAAGGAGCTGATAATTCTAGCTAAAATGTGTGTTCCTGTCTTTATGTCTATTTACACTAAAAATTGACTCTCTTAAGTGCTGGATTTAATGCCATGCCTGGAATATTTAACTTTTACAATAGTATTTTCTGTTTCACATGGGGGATTTCATGACCCCGAACCCCAGTCCTTCTGTCAACATCCAGAGTGTTTGCCCTTTCTGTGAATCTGGATCAACACCCTCCTTTGCGTGTCTGTTGGAAGTAGGCTGTTGCCTGTGAAGGGTCATGTCACAGGAAAACAGCTAGTCTCTGCAATGCTAAAATACTTATTGTCTTCTGCCTCTTGTTAGTCACAGTGAAAAATCTCATTTCTCTGACTTTAAATGACTCTTGTTCTGCTTCTAGGATTACAAGCATACAACCTCAGCAAATGTACTTATAAGGCCAAGTGCAGCAAGCTTTCTTCAGCATGGGGGCGGCAGGGGGGGGGAGTGGAAACTAGAGGAAGCATCCCCCTGCACACCAGAAGTGTATAGAAGCATGCCAAATGGAACAACAAATTTCTCGGTGCGTCCTTCTTTTTGCTGAGAGGTACCCATTCCTAGTGCTGAGTGGCAGATGGCCAAGCTTGTCTCTCTTTAAACATCTTCGGTGTAAGACTGTATGCTCGAGATCACTTAATGGTGATTGATTATCCTTTCACACACATTTTATCCCTCCCTCTGCCCCTTTCCTCACATTCAGGAGTGGTCAAAGGCTGAATCTGATCTTGTGGTGTGACAGTGAATGCAGAAGCAGTTGTTGGTGGTTATGGTGGATGTTTGTATATGGCAAAAATATGTCTTTCTACCTGCCCTAGCCCATTTTCACTTTTGAGGGTCCATTCCATTTTTTTCTGGAATGGTTGGATTCCCCCAAGTTGTTTGGTTTTGTCTCCCCAGCCCCACATTTTAAAACAACTTGCGGCCAAACTTGTGAATATCCCAGATTGCATCTAATGAACAAATTATCTACATGTGATAATATAGCACGACTTTACCGCTGAAATTATGGGGAAAGTAAGTGTTTATGTTGCAAAAGATAAAGCACAAGACCGGCCTCCAACAAAGCTTTATTGAAAATGAAAGCTGTGTCCAGAGTGAGGCTTGGAATTGTTCACCCAGAAAGAGCTCCCCTTTGTCCTTAATTTCAGTTCCATTAATTATGTTACATCTTCCCTATTTTACTATAATTGGGAGGGAAGCACCATAAGCATACAGACAATTAAGGTTAAGTTGCAAGTAAATGGAAAGCAAGTGCTTAGAGAAGTGAAAATATATTTTCTCGGAGTTCAGCACAGCTGTACTGCTAATATATATATATATATATATATATATATATATATATATATATTAGTCCCTTTCTCTTTTTCTTCCATTTAGGTGCATAATGATATCAAAGAGTAGCAAAAATCAGTTGGTATGCCCAAAGGCGAGCATATGCTGACGGCGGTGAGCAACTGTGTTCTACTACATTAGCAAAGTTAATAAACGGGAACCAAACTGATTTGAAAATGTCCTTTGTCTGCCCACAAGCCACCCTTAATTGTTGTGTTAATTTTTCCAGAAGAAGGAACAACCTGCCATACTCTCTGACACCACAGATCTAACATCACCCCATGAAAACCCTTCTAAGTGCTAGCCATAATGGTTCCTGCTTCTGCCAATCAGTCATCCGACAATTTTTGTGTTTCAGTTCTACATCTAAACCTACCTATGTACCAAATGTGAGGAGAGTTGAACCCATTGCCTGGTGATGGAGCTAACATTCTCAAACACCAAGAAAAGAAAAGAAGAAAAGAAAAGAAAAGAAAAAAAGAAAGAAAGATAGATAGATATAATATAGTACCATCCTTTAGCAGTGCTTCCGTGGAGGTTTACAAAGTCATCAAAAAATAGTAATAATCAATGGTGACATGTTCAGATACAAATACATTTAAACCCCTGGGAAAATAAACCTCTCTTTGCCTGGTAATGATGGTATGATTAATGATAGTAATGTTGGTGCCTGGTGACCCTGTCTGAGAAACGAATTCCAGAACTGGAGTGCCACAACTGAGAAGGCCCTCTTTTGTGGTCACCAACCACTTTATATAAAGTATCAGTGACCCCCTGGAATACAGCCTGTGAAAACAATCTCTGTGCATGGACAGATGCACACATTCCTTCAGGTATATAAATAGTATTGGAGCCAGTGGCAGAGCTTCAAGCTCCGGTGGGGGGGCCGAGAGCAGGCGGGGGCGTGGCTGGCGCAGGTTGCGGGGGCATGGCGCACGTCCTGGGGGTGTGGCACGCATCCTGGGGTTGTGGCGCACCGCCTGTGGGGGCGTGGCACCCAGTGCGGGGGGCAGCCACGATGGCACCCCGCCAGGATCGTGCCGCCAGAGGTGGTGTGTTCCCCCCGCACCCCTGTTCCTCCGCCAGTGCTTGGAGCCTCTACATTCGGAGATGGAAGAGCACATGTTAGAGGCAAATTGTGAGGGAGGGCCAGTGCCAACCCTGCCAATAGGTAGAGTATAGCAGCTTCCTGCACATCAGCAGGTTTAGGGTATTGCAAAAGGACAGCAAATATTTATTGTTATATCGTTACACCCAGAGAGAGGTGCTTGTGAGATTTTATGTCTCAGATACCAAATTAATTTAGCATTATGCACCTTGATCTCAGGATGATAGCACCATTTTCTATTGTGCTCAGGCAGCAAAATGTATTGGACTGGCTTTGGGAAGAGGGGGGACTACTGTCTTCATGCACTGCTAGCACAATTTCTGGCTAGCCACCGTTGGTATCAGAACTGGAGGAACCTTTAGGTTTGCTGTTTAGGGAACGTACGAGACCAAATTACCAAATTTCCAAAATCTAAATCATACACACTGAGCAAAGGTCTAAAAATTAATGATAAATCTCAACATCTGAACTCACTTGGGCTTCAGTGTGTGAAGTGTAAAATAGAGGAAGAAAAAAAAAGTCAGGTTTGATCGCTTCCATGCATGATTACCAAGAGCCTGTAATCACGGATAGCCCCAACAAAGCAGCTGGTGACAAGACACTCATCTTAACAGACCCACTAGCATAACTCCGCATTAAATGCGAAGGCGAAGCCAGAGGAATATTATCTCTTTCCGCCCATCTCTTAGCAAATCAGGGAAAAGCTGAAGAAGTTTGCTATTTTCCTCCATAAATTCCCAATCACCACGCTCCAAGCAGTGTTACAAGCATTACAGAAACGATTACCACGAACAGAGATTCATCAGCGATGGCACCTTTCCAGCAAACAGTTATCAACACAGTGCTGCTGCACACAGCTCATTACACCATCCCCAGATGCCGAGGAAGGGGTGCAGAGGGGAGGAGAGGAGGAGATGGCTAGCACATCAGGAAATTCACGAAGGAATATGCTTACTATGCGGAGGAAACATCCCCTTCTCTAGGAGGACAGAACACCTTTGTCTATCGCCTGCCGTTATTGTCCACCAAGTCTGAATCTAACCAAGCCTCACATCCCACTCTGTGCGCATCTCTTTAATTCATAGCTATTTGGGGTGGCCAAAGGGTGGTGAGCAATGGCAAGACACGTTGAAGGGGTCAAGGGTGTTTTGCAGTGTTATTTGGGTGCACACTATCTGCTTCCTAATTGGTATTATAGTTTTCCTGTATGAAAGGGACTGGAGTCGATGCAGTCCAGTACATTTGTTCCTGTTTAAGAGATATGGAGCACTGCTGCTGCTGCTGCTGCTGCTGTCGTCGTTCCAGCTGGGATGCCAGGCCAATTCCAACTTCACAGATGCTCAAGTACAAAAAGCAACATGTGCCTCACATCAAATCTGGAGGGTGCAGTGTGTGTCCCATTAAAATGCTCGTAAGGGATATCCGATCCTTTACAGGTCACTGCTGATGCTGAGCCCTTTAAAAGAAGTGCACTGCCAGATTTTTCACATGGGCGCCTTTCAGATATTTTATAGAGATATCTGCACCACGGTACAAACTGTAATGTGGAAACTGGCCCGGGTCCCCTCTTCCTAAGAGAAAACAAGGATGAACCAAGTGTGCCAATATAATCATAATTCAGAAAGTGTTTGTTACAGCAGAACGTTTTTCATACCCAAGCCCTCCTTTAACCCAAACATGCATTTGGGGACCCATTTCTTGCTGTGCATTTGTAGGGTGGCAGTGCTGCTTTGTTGGCAACTTGGTCCTGGGTCCTGACCCATCAGTTACGGAGCAATGCATTACAGGATAAAGGGGTCTAGATTTGTTTGGTTGCCATTCATTTTTCATCCTGAGAAGCAGGAGAAGGGTGAAACTTTTTAACACCTGAGCAAGTCGGGATAGTGCTGCAGCAGTATTCAGGATATGTTTACTGGAGTCATTTACATCTCACATTTTAATTCAGTGAATTTACAAGGCAGATTCTACCAAGGTAAACAGCTAACAATGAGATCACCACAACACAGGGCAACATCGATGAATAAACAAATAAATAAGCAGGTAAACGGCAGACTAAAACGAACTAAAAGTGCAATTCTAATGCATGTCTAATCAGAGTACATCTTACTATGCTCCTTGGGGCTCATCCACACTTCCTCTTGTCTCATGCCTAGAAAGCATGGGTCCAAACAGTTTTCCATTCGCCCTACTGCTTTCCCCAGGAAAACTCACTATTTACGCTGAATCAGCACAAACATGCTGATTCAGCAGTATATCGATGTGTGCTCTGATTTAGTGGTAAAAAGCAGGTTTTCCCAGGGGGAAGTGGCATGACAAGCAGAAGTGTGGGCAAGCCCAAAGTCACAGGTAAGTGTATTCAGAATCGTACACCAAGGCTGCTCAGTAACTATATGAAACAGGGGACTCAGCTACATTAGTTTTATTTTTTTAAGTGTTTTAAATGCTTTATAACACTGTGACACCAGATGTCTCTGTAGAGTTCTGTCTTTTGGCAATGTAATTTCCTGTTATGAGGTTTACAACGCGTTTTCCTGAAACATTTTTTTGATGTGTTTAGATCCAGCCAGAGACAAGCCATGTGGATTCAAACTACAAGAAAGAAGATTCCACCTAAACATTAGGAAGAACTTCCTGACAGTAAGAGCTGTCCGACAGTGGAATTTGCTGCCAAGGAGTGTGGTGGAGTCTCCTTTTTTGGAGGTCTTTAAGCAGAGGCTTGACAGCCATCTGTCAGGAATGCTTTGATTGTGTTTCCTGCTTGGCAGGGGGTTGGACTGGATGGCCCTTGTGGTCTCTTCCAATTCTATGATTCTATGATTCTACCAGCCCCCTCACTGCTCCTCACTGCCACTGACACTGTGCCTTTCTTACCTGTGTCATGAGGTACCAGCAGCAGTGAAGCAGTGCTGCCCCCTGCACTGGCGTCCAAAAAGATCTTGCCTGAATCTTAGGAGAACTCGTGCATTCTGCAAGATCTCGTGAGATTTCAGCGAGATCTTGCTGGAAACTGGTGCTGCTTCACGACTGGCGGTTGAGGCGAAGTTGCTGCTGCCTCCTGGGCTTCCACCTGGTGGGTTGAACCTGATTTCACAAACAACATCAGATGTGGGGAGGGGGGAGGCGGACATGGCATGGGGAAAACATCCTCACAAGCCAAATTAGGACTCCTTCCAGTCCGAATTAAGCTCCCAGAATGGGGTCTACCAGCTATTTGTTGGACTACAACTCCTATCATCCCTAGCTTAGCAGGACCAGTGGTCAGGGATGGTGGGAATTGTAGTCCAAAAAAAGCTGGAGACTCAAGTTTGGGAAGCCCTGGTATACAGTGCTTGTGCACTCAGGTCCATGGCTTTTGCTGAAGCCTTGCTTTCCCATTGTCTACTGCAAGCACAATTAAAACAGTGGCTCCACATAACAAACAGCATTGGGCTGTATTCCCTCCTAGGCAAGATCCTACTACGCGTTTACTCAAAAGTAAATCTCATTTAACAGAGGTTTTGCTTCCTACAATTGTCCCCTTAATTAATATTTTCCTCCTCCCTTTTAAAGTGGCTTCTGCCATTTTAATTAGTTTTTTTTTCCTGCTCACTTGTGAGCCAAGGACATATTGGAATTGGCTCTTAATTAATCACTTCCTTTTTCCTGAATGTTCATAGTGGACTTTAATTGCTGGTTTCCTCTTTGTAGCTGGAGCAATTGCTCATTAAATTTTGCAACATATTTGCAATTTTAAAAAGGCCTCACTTGTACTTGAACCACAATTCCTTTTTAACTTAAAAAAAGTTATCACAACTCAGGACTGGCAGAGTAAAGGGAGGTGTTCAGAAAACACAGTGATAAGCAGTTGGGTACCGACTTGAGTCCAGATTTCTCGGAAAAACTGAGCGAACAAAGGATAGCAATCCTAAACTAGCACCAAACAAGTAAAGAAAGGATTGATTTCTCTCACTATAAAATGCATTTTTTTATTTTCTGGATCATTATTGTTATTAGTTTTCACTCCAAATTATTCCCTGAGCCCTTTAATTACTTCAGTGTTCTTGAATACGAGCTCTTTGAGAAAAGAAACATGTGTTTTTGTGGCAATCTTGGATACTCCTGCTGAGCCCATTAGGGCAGGGTAGGAGATAAACTTAAATAAATAAGGGAATGGTGAAGAGGAACAAATGGCATGGTGGTGTGATGGGCTTTTGTTTTATCTATAGCCATACAGAACTCCAGGGGAAAGTGACAAGAAAATACGTAAAGGCATCAAGGTTACTGAGCAGGGCAACAAACATTCATTCCTTATGAGTAAAGATGGGCAAATCTGTCAATTCCAATTTCACTCACTTTCTCATTTTGTCCATCTTTTGTTCAGCACGTCATGTTTCCACATCAATTTGCATCAGAAAAATACCTCATGAAAATCCACGAGCATTTTAGTGCACATTTCTCCTCGTATACACATTTTGGCATTCAATTTTACCTAATATATATATATATATATTTGCTTGCAGTTTTCTCTAATGTAATGTTTTTGGCTGCAGGATTGCAACGCAAAGAATTAAAAGACTGTGGTTTGGTTCCTATATTGTTTCAGAAACTGCAAATTAGGTAGCTTGGCATTATATGGAAACAAAGCTCCCAAACCCAGCCACTTAAGAACAAGGAATATGGATAAAATTCACTGCAGTGTAATAAACAAATAAAAACTGTATTTGGGCTGGCTTGTTTCAACTTCAAAAGCCACAATCCAATGTAGAGTTTGGTATGCTTAAATTGGGGGCTGATGGATGTTATAGTTCCCCTTTATCAGAAAGTTTTTAATGTTCAACGTTTTATTATGTTTTTATACGTGTTGGGTGGGGTATAATTATTATTATTATTATTATTATTATTATTATTATTATTAGTCCAAAAGAATTGGAAGACATAAGGTTAGGAAGGCCAATCTATTGATTTCAAAAGGTTTATGTGTGTGTGTGTCCTGGATTGCAGACCAACGCATCTTTCACTTTTGTCATATCCTGGAATAAAGAGAATTGAAGCAAATCTTAGTAGATCACAACCTTAACGTGAGTCAACAGTGTGATGTGGCAGCAAAGAAAGCTAATGCTATTCTAAGCTGCACCAACAGAAGACTGGTGTCCAGTCAAGGGAAGTAATAGTAGCACTGTATTCTGCCTTGGTCAGACTACCAAAATGTATTTTGTCCTGTTCTGGGCACCACAATTTAAGAAGGATATTGACAAGCTGGAACATGTGCAGAAGAGGGCATCCAAGATGATCAAGGGTCTGGAAACCAAGCCTTATGAGGAACAGTTGAGAGAATGGGGTTTGTTTAGCCTAGTAAAAAGGAAGCTGAGAGGAGATATGATCACCTTCCTCAATTATCTACAGTGCTGTTTCATGAAAGAGGGAGCAAGCTTATTTTCTCCTGCTCTGGAGTATAGGACCCAAACCAATGGATTTAAGTTACAAGAAAGGAGATTCCAACTAAACATCAGGAAGAACACTGTTAGACAGTGGAACCGTCTCCCTCAGAAGGTTGTGGTTTTTAAGCAGGGGTTGGATAGCCATTGTCCTGCATGATCTAGTTGCGCTGCAGAGAGTTGGGACTAGATGACACTAGGGCTCCCTTCAACTCTACAATTCTATGATTTGATGAATAATTAAAAGCTTCTGGAGATTACCAAATGCACTCACAAGCAGGCCACAGAATTTGGTTCTGTAATCAAAAGCAAGTCCTGCTGAATGAACCACAAACCGTGCCTCTCAAAACCACAACCCAGTATTTCAAGCCACAGCCTGATATAATAGGCAGTAACTTTATGAAAAACACATGCCATGCCTGTTTCTGAATTACAGGAGTGTGGTAGAACAGACCATTCTGATTCAAAGACATGAGCAGAGGCAAGAGTACATGGTGATAATGTCAAATAGTGGCAATGCTGCATATTCATTCCTCTTCTACACAGCTGAGTCCATGGTCATGTAATCTGGAAGAATGGCAAAGAGGATGAGACACCTCTGGATGCTTTCAATTTGGGCAAATTTGGGTCTCCTTTCAAATTAACTTCTCTGTGAAACATCTCCATGCCTCCTCAGTAGTATGAGTGAATCATGCAATCATAGAATTGTAGGGCTGGAAGAGATTTTAAGGGTCATCTCGTCCAACAGCCTGCTTGGCATCTAAAGTGGAAGGGTAGGAAAGACCTACATGATTAGTTCTGCTCTCATGGTTGCTTGATTGAGAATCACTGTTTTGGCCTGCTTCTCCCTCTGGACCCATTTACAACACCATACAAAAACAAAGATTTGTACTGAGCTTTTAATGTATTTCTATAAGCAACTTCCCAGCTGTTTTCCATCATCTTTAATGGTCACTTAGTGGCCGTTGACTGTCATGTTTATGATGACCTGAAATACAGATTTCACTGGAGCATGATTAGGGCAGACTATGATACCAAGATAAAATTAGCTAGTTTCATACACACACAAAAATCATGTATATATTTCATGTTTCCCCTGCTGCATTCTGTCCAGCTCGAAATGAGCTCCTCCTGGTTTATTCCAGCATGTCCCTTGCATATGCCTTCTAGGTCCACCAACATCTCCAGCATCTCCCAGCCCACTTTAGGTGCATGGTGCAAGGCTCCACCTCCAACCTACATTTATTCATCTACTGCATTCACCCTCCTTCTCTACAGATCCTCTTGGGTGTTCAGATCACCAGAAGGAGCCCTTTTAGTAGTTTCACAACTCTCATAAGTTCAGGAGGTAGCAGCCTAGCAGAGGGCATTCTATATGGCAGCCCCTAAGCTGTAGAATTCCTGCTCCACAAAGGCGAGTCTGGTACCTACATTAGGTAGTCTTTATAGGGTGCTGAATCTGCATCTCGTTACTCTATGTCTTGATTGTAATATGTTTTAACTGCTCTTAATCTTGTGGTTTTTTAATTGTAACCTGCCCTGGGACCTCATAGTGAAGAAATCTGTTTATTAAAATATAATAATAATAATAATAATAATAATAATAATAATAATAATAATAATAATAAGTTGACATGTGGAGACTGTTCAAGCAGCCTAATGAGTTATATACGTCATGTAGCAGAGTCTGTTATATTGACCTATTGCCTACATTAATTCTACCCTGAACGAAAGCCTGAAAAAACTGTTCTGCCATGATATCGACATATGTTTGGAATATTCCAAACTAATTGCTACACCAATTACTACACCAAAAGCTAGAGCTGTAATGGCTTCATCACATCTCCGCCACATAAGAACTGCCCCTGAAAGTAATGTCATACAGGTGGGATTTACTTACTGTAAGATTTCTCCACCCCTTTGCCCCCCTGACGATTTCACAGAGGACTGCAGTGGTTGCTTACAAAGGCATTCAGGCAGAGTGGGTGGTAAAGAGTAAGTGTGGTCTTCAGACACTCGGTGATTCTATATGACAGCTATAAATAATTTCCTTGGCTCTGTTTATTTCAATACTATGTTTAAGCAATTAGAGGAGAAAGGTGGAAACTGGAAATGGAGCTGGAAAGGTGAAGGTAATTTGAAAAACACAAGTCGCCTAAGAAAAGCATTTAAATCAGTCAGGGATGAAGACACATTGAGTGGTACACATAACGGGATGGAGGATTATGAGCTCAAACCTCTTTAATTCCAGTTAAAACAATAGGATGGAGATGGGAGGGAAGGAAGAGAAAAGGAGAGCCAGGCCAGAATCAGCTCCATTTGCTGATAAAAAAGGCAGAGAGAAAGAGAGCTGGCTGTGAAGACAGGCAGGCTAGGTGAGAAAAACAGGCAGGATGGCTAGCATTCTAAGGTAATTGGCTTGGCAAGCATGCGGAAGAGGAGCTATTATGCCATTAAATAAAAAGAGACTAGGCAGGATTTTGTTTACAAAAAGCAACGGAACAAAACATTGCGCTTGGCACCAAGAGCAGCTGAAAAAAGGTGGATCTGGGAGAGAGGGCTTGTGCCCCAGCTGCATTAACCATTGCCAAGGAAGCAAGAGAGAGCACCACAATGGGCTTTATTAACCCTGCCTCATGTGCCAATTTTATTTGACATGGACATATTCTATCTTAAGAGAAATGAGGAGCGTAGGGAGGATGGTTGACTCATTAGATCAAGGGACAAAAAAATAGATGCTGGGCAGCACAATCTGTTAAGGCCACTGAATATACCATAGACAGCTTGTGCTGCAACAGCTTTGTCATATTGTGTGGTTCTCTGAGGTTCACAGTTGCTATTGGCTAACAGGTTTTTGTTTGACTCTGATCTTCCAGAGATTGAGTAGAGTTTCCTGGTGGGTTTCATCACGAAGCATTTCGACAGCAAGGGTCCTGTCATCACAGTGCTCTTGTTGAACACATTCCAAGCGAATTTCACCAATAAGACTCACATACCCTACTGAGGTGTCTTTGATAATTCTATCAGTTTCAAAGAAGTAGTACTGTTGAAGGGAAGAGATTACCTAGTATTGGATCAAAAAGGGCCATAAAATACCAGTGAGATTTCACACTTTCATGTATTTTGGGAGAGGAAAATGCATGGAGAGAAAGACGAGAAAGTTCCTTTGATGATGGGTTGCGCTGATAATAGACCATCTGGGGTCACTTTGTGGACAGGTGGTAAGGGAGAGCAATGTTGACCTTGCTTAAGGCTCTTTGATCTCTCAGCCCATCCAACAATGATAGATTAGCTAAGGGACCAAAGTGTAGAGGCCACAGGTCACCAATTAACCTAAAAATATTGAATGATGTTTGGCAAATGACTGAGATGTTTAAAGGTACACAGTACAACTGAACTAGTTTGGATCTGTATGCCAAGTTCTGAAAGTTTCAGCTCTGGACAAGTATATTTCTATAACTCTCTGGAAAAAGTTCTTGTTCTTTAATTCTACTGTAAGAAGGCAGATTTTCTAGTAGTAGGTGACCTCATGCCATTTCTTTTTGAACCTTATAGGGAAGCAGCAGGACAGCAAAAGATGGGTGTTGTTATTTCAGACGGAGGCCTTAAATTGTAAGGTGATCCTATCTCCCACTTTATATCTCTTTTGCTTATGTGTAACTCATTAATATGGTTGTTGGACCAGCTCCATTGTGTGATAAAGTTGTACTGTTTTGTTTTAACAGAGAGAAGTATTGATGATGATGATGATGATATCCTGCCCACCTGACACCTATTCTTAACTTGCAATATTACCTTATATTAACATAATTAAGAATTTGTGCAACTGACTTTAATACAGGTCTAAGTTTTGGTTGATGTAATCACAGAGAAATGCCTGCTCAAATTATCACAGTTTCTAGCACCTGCCAGGTAAATACAGAATATATATATATATATATATATATATATATATATATATATATATATATATATTGTGTGAGAAAGTACTTCATCATGGCTGCAGTGACAGAGTGTGAGACCAAACTATGCCTGAGTTGTACTTCACATGACGGAATCTTTGGACCAAACTAGACACTGCATTAAATGCATGCATGTGTTCAACAAGCCTTGCTTTTGTGTTTTAAATAGTAGCCAGGCTGGGAGAGGAGGGGAATCAGTAGTGGAACTTGAATGTGTGAGCTTCAACCCTTTCCTTTAAACTAGGCACGTCCAACAGGTAGATCATAATCTACCAGTAGATCACCGGACATCTGTGGTAGATCACTGTTGTTGTTCAGTCGTTCAGTCGTGTCCGACTCTTCGTGACCCCATGGACCAGAGCACGCCAGGCACGCCTATCCTTCACTGCCTCTCGCAGTTTGGCCAAACTCATGTTAGTAGCTTCAAGAACACTGTCCAACCATCTCATCCTCTGTCGTCCCCTTCTCCTTGTGCCCTCCATCTTTCCCAACATCAGGGTCTTTTCTAGGGATTCTTCTCTTCTCATGAGGTGGCCAAAGTACTGGAGCCTCAACTTCAGGATCTGTCCTTCTAGTGAGTACTCAGGGCTGATTTCTTTGAGAATGGATAGGTTTGATCTTCTTGCAGTCCACGGGACTCTCAAGAGTCTCCTCCAGCACCATAATTCAAAAGCATCAATTCTACGGCGATCAGCCTTCTTTATGGTCCAGCTCTCACTTCCGTACATTACTACTGGGAAAACCATAGCTTTAACTATACGGACTTTTGTCGGCAAGGTGATGTCTTTGCTTTTTAAGATGGTGTCTAGGTTTGTCATTGCTTTTCTCCCAAGAAGCAGGCGTCTTCTGATTTCGTGACTGCTGTCACCATCTGCAGTGATCATGGAACCCAAGAAAGTGAAATCTCTCACTGCCTCCATTTCTTCCCCTTCTATTTGCCAGGAGGTGATGGGACCAGTGGCCATGATCTTAGTTTTTTTGATGTTGAGCTTCAGACCATATTTTGCGCTCTCTTCTTTCACCCTCATTAAAAGGTTCTTCAATTCTTCCTCACTTTCTGCCATCAAGGTAGTATCATCAGCATATCTGAGGTTGTTGATATTTTTTCCGGCAATCTTAATTCCGGTTGGGGATTCATCCAGTCCAGCCTTTCGCATGATGTATTCTGCATATAAGTTAAATAAGCAGGGAGACAATATACAGCCTTGTCGTACTCCTTTCCCAATTTTGAACCAATCAGTTGTTCCATATCCAGTTCTAACTGTAGCATCTTGTCCCACATAGAGATTTCTCAGGAGGCAAATGAGGTGATCCGGCACTCCCATTTCTTTAAGAACTTGCCATAGTTTGCTGTGGTCGACACAGTCAAATGCTTTTGCATAATCAATGAAGCAGAAGTAGATGTGTAGTAGTAGATATGATAGTCATCCGAACTGAATTCGCCCATTCCTGTCCATTTTAGTTCACTGATGCCTAGGATGTCAATGTTTATTCTTGCCATCTCATTTTTTACCACATCCAGCTTACCAAGGTTCATGGTTCTTACATTCCAGGTTCCTATGCAATACTTTTCTTTACAGCATTGGACTTTCCTTTCGCTTCCAGGCATATCCGCAACTGAGCGTCCTTTCGGCTTTGGCCCAGCCGCTTCATCAGCTCTGGATCTACTTGTACTTGTCCTCCGCTCTTCCCCAGTAGCAAGTTGGACGCCTTCCGACCTGAGGGGCTCATCTTCCAGCGTCATATCTTTTATATGCCTGTTGTCTTTGTCCATGGAGTTTTCTTGGCAGGGATACTGGAGCGGCTTGCCAGTTCCTTCTCCAGGTGGATCACGTTTGGTCCAAACTCTCCGCTATGACCTGTCCATCTTGACCTGTCCATAGCTTGCCTGAGTAATTCAAGCCCCTTCGCCACGACAAGGCAGTGATCCATGAAGGGGGGTAGATCACTGGCTCCTCTCAAAGAAGCTCAACAACTTTGCCCCCCCCCCACAAAAGCTCAACATTTTTGCCCTGCACCCCAAAAAGCTCAACAACTTAGACCTGAACCCCTTAAAAATGGGTCTTCCTCCTCCCTAAAAAAAAAAAGCTCAACAACCTGAACCCCCCAAAAGGGGGTAGATCACTGGCAGTTTTTACCTCTGTGAGTAGATCTCAGTGTCTTGGGAGTTGGCCACCCCTGCCATGGGTAGGCAAACTAAGGCCTGGGGGCAGGATCTGGCCCAATCGCCTTCTAAATCCGGCCCGCGTACAGTCTAGGAATCAGCTGTTTTTACATTAGTAGAATGTGTGCTTTTATTTAAAATGCATCTCTGGGTTATTTGTGGGACATAGGAATTCATTAATTTATTTCTTCCCCCCCAAAAAAAAATATAGTCTGGCACCCCACAAGGTCTGAGGGACAGTTTGCTGAAAAAGTTTGCTGACCCCTTAAACGATAAATTAATTATTTCTCCAGTCCATATAAAGATCTTCCCCAGCTGCTAATGGCACCAATGTAATCCTCTCTCATAGCAGCTTCAAGGGGTTATCTCCATCAGGGCAGTGGCATGAGGAAAAGAGTTAAAGCCCCCCTCCTAGCATTCTCTAGGAAATAATTTGGGGCCATTCTTATACACTGTCAATCAGGAAGACAGAGACTCCAGCGATGGATAGATATCCTACAAGCTAGAGAAGCCTATTTCTGAGGAGGATTGTTATTTAGTGAGAGAACAGAGGGCTTCCCACTGTTCGAAGGACTATGTATGGGTTCTGAATTAAGGGCATGCAAGGTTGAAGGGAGGGATGTACAGTGGTTCCCAATTAGCTAAGTATGGCAGACGCCCTGCTTTTCAAAAGCCAAGACATGCCCCCCCCCGACTTTTGTAAATGTTGATATCTCTGTGGTAGTTTTGTTATGTGAACTGTGACACCATATCCTCCAACATGTCCCAGCGCAAAACTGGGATGCGCATCTTCTGACTCACATTCCCACACGAGTCATGTAACCTGCGCAAGAGCACGGTGCCCCAAAATGCACAATTTTGGGTGCCATGATATTGTACATCTTTGGGTACTGTGATCTCACATGAGAGCACAGCCCCACAAAGCAGGATGTCCCAGATGTTGATGGGTATGCCACACCCCCCCTGGGTGGATTACGTGGACCCCCTAGGAACCACTGGGATAAAGCAAAACACTATCTCTATTTATCATGGGTTTGGACTAAGATTCTTTAGCTTTCATTTTCCTATGCAGTGATGTATTACTCTATTCATCAACCATCGGCCTCTTGTTCTCAGTCTACGAAAGTGAGTAACCCTGCCTTAAGTTCTTTTTAAATATAACGCTTCTAATCCGGATCTGGCAACCCCTACCTTTGCCTTCAAATAGTCCATTTCTCTACCACTTAGAAAGTCTGCATTTTGACATTAGACATCACCCCACAATCTTTTCAGACACTTGTCAAAATCTCATTTCTCAAATGCTGCAATTTTCAGAACTCTGAATACAGGATGAATTGTTCAGACTGGCACTCCAGCAAGAAACCGGATGTTTTACAAGCCAGTATAGCACATTTGTAGAACATATATTCAACATTAAGTATACATTTAGCAACAAACTTGCCTATTACGTAGATTAAATTGGAGAGTATGAACTCTTTTGCTCCTGCCCTGTTATCACTCTACAGTTTCTTGAAGAGGTTGCTAGCCATAGTTTTCTTTTGCTTTTCCCCTCTAACTGCACAGAAAGGTATAAATCGATTTGGAATCCAATAATAATAATAATAATAATAATAATAATAATAATAATAATAATTTGCCTGTGTCATGTGATCATAGGCTAATAAGCACTCCATAGATTTCCAATCAAGTAGGCAGAACTTGTCTTCTTAACAATACTTCAGAAACATCTCCCATCCCTCAGTGTGCAGTATTCAGTGCTGAAATTAGGTCTTCTCTTCTAATGCCACTGGTGAAGAACAACCACAAAATACAGGAGGCGGTGCTGCTGCTTTTAACTGTGACTAAGCTCTGGGAGGAAAGGCAGAACATTAGAAAGTTTTTGTTGAGAACTACAAAATAAGTACAGTGGTACCTTGTTTTCTCAAACTTAATCCGTTCCGGAAGTCCATTCCAAAACCATGGCTCACTTTCCCATAGAAAGTAATGCAAAATGGATTAACCCTTTCCAGACTTTTAAAAACAACCCCTAACATGAATTTTCCTATCTAACGAGATAAAATGAAAGCAATAAACAATGTACTGCAGACTCACACAATCAATCAATCAGTAGCTGAACTGGGTTCCACACAGCTACTAATCACAAAAACAAAAAAGAAAGAGCTGCAAAAACAAAACACAAAATAAATAGCAAAAACAGCCAGACCCCAGCGTAACACTCAAAATGGAAGTGTAGCACTCAAATAGGAAGCATAACACTCAAAACGGAAGTGTGGCACTCAAAACGGAGCACGTTTGACTTCCGAAAAAAGTTCGCAAACTGGAACACTTACTTCCGGGTTTGCAATGTCTGAGTTCCAAGTTGTTTGAGTACCAAAGCGTTTGTGAAACAAGGTACCACTGTAGTTTTTGAGTAGTCCCCATCAATTCAGGTTTGCAGCTAGTTTTTAAGATCCTTTAATGGTCACTTATTATTTTTGCATTACTTTTATAACAAATTAAAGCAAACAATTATAAGCATCTACGGAGTACTAGGGCAGACTTGAACATTGTCAGGGAAGGAAAGTTCAAGAGAAATTCACCACCTAGGATCTTGAATGACTCCTAATGGAACAGAGCTGAGACTCCAACCTTCACCTCATATACAACCTGCCTCAGCCAAGACTTGCACTTTTATGCTGAGAAAGCATAAAGCCTTAATAATGAATAACTCTGTGTCTTCCTTACTCAACGCTGAAGAGATCCACAGTACTTTATAAATTTTCAATTGCAGCTGATTCCGATCCCACTGGGAGAGCCACTGCAGCCAGCATCTTGCTCAGCTGTAATGGAGTCATAGCATTAATGCAATTTCAATTAGCCATGTACATTATAACATGTGCATGTGGGTGACAGGAGGCAACAACAGTGGCGGTTATTGGAATCTTGTCTCTGTTCTGCAATTGTAGAAACTTCCTTTTATTGGGGGATTCGGTGCTTATTCGAGCCTGAATAATTTCAGAAGTAGATAGGTAATTTGAGGAGAAAACAACTGGGTGGAGGACAGAGAGTAGACCCAGTCAAAGGAGGTGAAGGAAGATGATGAAGAAGTGAGTCCCCGTCAAGTACCAGCTAGAGGGCTGACTCTCTTGACACTTTAGGATGGGGTGGAGAACCTCTCTCAGTCTGAGGGTCACCTTCCCTTCTGATCCGCATGTCAGTGGTGGGTAAGGACAGAGGAAAAAGTGAGTAGACCAATGAACCAAATGTTACATTTGTACTGTAGGCTAGTTCCTACACACACCCCTCTACCCACCATGCAGATCATCAAGAGGCATTATCAAAGTTGAAGGACACATTTCAGCTAGGTAGAAGCTCACAAGGAGGATGGCCGGCGAGATGTGTGGCCTGGGGACAGTGCTGAGGGCCAGACACAGAGACCTGGAGGAGCACAGTCAGTTTCTGGGGCTGGAAGTTCCCCACCATGGCTTTAGGATATAGATGCCCCCAGATAAACAATAGGCAGCCATCTCCCTGCAGGGTCAATTCTCCAGCCTTGGGACAACAACAAGTGAGTGTAAATTTGTGCCGGCGCTAGATTTCCAATGCTGAATTGAACTCAAAAGCCAAGATCCCATTGTATATAACCCCCTGTAAAATTCATTATGCAGAAACATCACTGCTGTTCCTGACTTGGCTGTAGAATGTGATCTGTTGACATGGCTTACAGACCCCGGGGATTTTACTCTAGTGAGCAGCTCTCGGTTGTTGGCTGTCTACCAGCATGAATCAAGCTGCACCTGAGCAGAACTTGTCCTCTTCCCACCCTCGCTGATTTCCTGCTGGAGTTCTCCCTGTCATTCAGCTTGATACAGTTTTCTTCCTTTATGGCTATCTGTCAAGATTCCTCTCTCAGGCATTCTATGCTCATCCAAGTAGAACATAGTCTTGAATCATATTCAGACGAAGAACTCCAGTGCTGCCATGCTCTATCAGTGCACTTGACAAGTGCTTTTGGATACATTTGTGGTTCATACACTTTATGGTGTGACAATGCAATGGAGTGAACTAAATCATGTTGATCACATTAAGGAGGCTATGGTAATAATATTTTCCACCTAGACATTTATTTGTGCATGCACACATTCTGCTCCTATAGCTCCCTCCTGCATTGAGTTGCATGCCTAACAGATTTGTGTAATTTTCAAATACACCTACTAGATATGGCAAGCAGAACTTTTCACAGGAAAACATTCCCCTGGATTGATCCCATGGGAGCCTCTGAAATAACTTATGTAAAAATGAAGGCAGTGCTGGATGATTAGCCAGATTTGAAGAGTATTATATTATTGTTCCAAAAACCATTTTATTTTTATTATTATTCCAAGTTATGTTTACATTAATAATGTTAAATACCATGTTGTGGAAATAGGGTGGAGCATGCCAAATTAATCATTATGCCAGAGTTAAAGAAACGTTTCAATTATTCAACGCTGAAAACCCGGAATATCTGTATTTGAATGGAAATTACTACGTCCTCTGCTGAGACTTAATATAGATTGGTGAGACATTTGGTTAAAATGCAGAAGAAAACATTTCATGAATACCCATAATACTAATCGTGGGGAGGGGGAAGAGTGGTCCATTTCAGATCTAGCAATCCTACACAAGTACCGCAGGAGCACGGAGGTGCCACAGGGCTTGCAACCTAGCATCATTCATGGGGAGACACTAGCCGTCTTAACTGAGATATGAATAAATCTTTCGCCCACACATGTAAGGCATTTCACTTCTTCCATTGGGAACAACCAAAGCAGGAAGTCTCTAATTAAGTATAGTTCCCCATCACATCCTGTCTGGGAAGATAGGGTGAGGAATTCAACACATTAAGGTGATCATTCCATCAGGGCAAGCATTTGGGCTTGCTAGGTGACATGACCCCCCCCCCCACTTGCTGTTCTGGGGTACTCCTGACCCAAGTGAATTGAGGGGGAGGTGGGGAAGCCCTATTGCAGAAGTCCTTGTGCAGTGCAGGGCTTCCACGGGGCTCATTACTGTAGTTGACTCCTGCTCACAGTTATCAGCTTCAGAAGAAGCCAGGATATGAAATCAACATCAACCAGTGGTTTAATATCCTGGCTTGTTCCAAAGCTGGTAACCATTTGAATAAAATGGGGGAACTATGGTTAATTAGAGACTTCCTGGCTTGATTTCTCATAATATGAAGTGAGGAGCAAAGGGGCTGAGGCTGGGAGTGCCCAGTCATAACTCAGCTTATTAATATATTTCAAGCAGGTCACTGTTTGAGCAAAGGCTGCTGGCATCACATAGGGCTTGTTGTGATTCGTACAGTTGCAGGGCTCAAAAGAACGTCCACAATTGTGTGAACAAATTGCAGTAGTTCCAGAGTTTTCACAAATGGTGCATTTGTAGAAAGATGCTGCTGGGCGATGGGGCTTATGTGGTGCAGAACCAATAGTCCTCCTGAACAGGACAGAGAACACAGGCAAAGCTGCATTTCTGTCAGGCTCTGCAAGCAACATATTGGAAAAGGAACACAGCATGCATGTGCCTGACGCAAAATTCCTCTAGCTCCAAACCTCTCTGAGTCTAACCTCAAACATTTTGTGGGCTATTAATTTAACCCCCACCCCAGGTCCCACCCAATTAACCTCAAGGCTCAATGAGGACTGAGGTTGTCACCTCATTTCCGAAGCTGCTTGTGGAGAAAAACAGCTGGATATATCCAGCTGGTCTTAAAAATAAAGGAAAAGGCCAATTAAAAGGAAACCTGCAGAGGTTTTCTTTTTAAAAAAAAAAATGTTGGGGGGAGGGAGAAAAGTAAACAAGAGATGAGGCAGAAAGAGGTTAACAGAGAAAGGAAAAGAGTATTTTGGAGGAAGTGTCTTTAAATAAATGTTTGCTTTATGGGAGTTAAGAGTAAGCAAACTTGGCGAGGGTGAGGCTGTCTGTTGGAGAGTGAAGTGGGGAAAGCCACTTGAGAACTGAATCAAGGGGAAATGGCAGGCCCCGCACTGGCTGTCGCCACATATGGGACATGGCAAGGTTTGTGGCAGCCTGTCTGAGTGCAGCCACTAACTCCTTCTGCTCTGTCTTGGAGTTCTCTGTAGACTTTATATACACCAGCCAACACACATTTAGGAAAATATGTTTTACAGTTAGAACAAAGATAGGGGCAATGGGGGTGAAGCAAGGAAGGACTGGTAGATAGGACTAGCTCTCCCTGGCCCTCCACAAGTTCTTCCCTTCAAATGCATTTTGGGGGAGGGGGATTTGTGACGGAAGAAAATGTTAAAAGCATCCCTTTCTGCCTGCTGGTCCCTCTTGCAAATGAGGCCCTGCACTAGCATTACAAGGGAAACATGGGGTTAGGACCTCCAGTGTTTCTTTATGAATGTGCCGTTCCACCCTGTAACGCTCAAATTTCAACTCATGAAGGTAAAAATGGCCTTGTGCTAGTTGTAGTCATGTGCGAATGTTGTTAATGTGAAACAAAAAGCCACAGAGAACCATGTTTTAAATGGAATTAATTAGCCAATATAGGTTTTACATTTGAAATACATATGCTGACCTAGCACACCGAGTCTTCTGAGAGTGTCAAATGCTGTGGCATTTCTGAAGCTATGCGAGTGTGTGGGCCAGATGAAATTACCTCAGAGTGCAGGCAGATTCATGTGGACACAGTCGGATATCCTGGTCCCAGACCATTTAGGGCTTTTAATAATCAATACCTTGACTTTGAGCTGGAATCAAAGCGGGAACTAGTGTAACTGATGTAATTTCTGGATGACATGATTAGGGATGGTGGAATCTGTCAATTTAGGTTTATCTACGTTTATCATTTGTCCAATCTTCATTTCATCCTGATTCCACATGAGTTTGTGATTGTTTTGAGGTGGAGGAGTCCTCATGAAAATTTGTCAGCATTTTAATACATGTTTTCCCCAACATACACATTTTCGCAGGCAATTTTGCATAATGTAGTGGTTTCTGCAAGCGATTCTCCCTAATATAATGCATTTTTAATGTTAGACGCCACTTTCACTAAAATGCACATATTCCCAATACATAAAAAGGTAAAGGGACCCTGACCATTAGATCCAGTTGTATCCGACTCTGGGGTTGCGGTGCTCATCTCGCATTACTGTCCTAGGGAGCCGGCGTACAGCTTCCGGGTCATGTGGCCAGCATGACTAAGCCACTTCTGGTGAACCAGAGCAGCACACGGAAACACCGTTTACCTTCCCACCGGAGTAGTACCTATTTATCTACTTGCACTTTGACATGCTTTTGAACTACTTGGTGGGCAGGAGCTGGGACCGAGCAACGGGAGCAACGGGGATTTGAACTGCCAACCTTCTGATCAGCAAGCCCTAGGCTCTGTGGCTTAACCCACAGCGCCAACTGTGTCATTTATTAAACATTTTTTAGATCACAAAATTTGGAGAAGAGCAAATTTCAAAGGACAGATGGATTTGGATGCACATATGTTTGGACACTGTGACTTAGGTAGGTTCACATTAAAATACTCTGGCTTTTGCTCCTCAGAGCTGGAGGACCTATTTTTCATCAGTCCCAGAGCCTTTGCTTTCTTAATGGCCCATCTCCAGGTTTGCTCCTGAGCACAGGAAGCTGGGTCCAGGAATTAGGAGTCTGGCATCCAGTTTAACTCCCCAAGCCTTGATTAAATTCTAACACTTACTAGACCCGTGAATTTAAGGGGGTCTGGCACCCCCCAAACTCATATTAATCTGAATCCACTGATTTCAGACACTTGCTCAGAACCTACACAGCATTCCTGAAATCAGTGGAAGTAGAGCACCCTAAAATTTGAGAGAAAATTTCCTACCAGTTTCTCGTAAATGTTTTTTTAAAAAGCATAGGGAATAAGACGGAATTATAGAGTTCCCTAAACCAAATGCCATGGGGCCCAACCGCAGTTTCCCCAAACTAGACTTCCTCTAGGGAAAGAGAGATTTCCTCTTCCAAAGACACAATGGCTGCATTCTCTGCTCCAAACAGTCATTCAGACATATCTTCAATATAACAGACCCCTTTCCTCCACATAAATATTGCCTGTGAAAAATAGGCAATAACAGGTATTTTGTTGGTATGCATTTTTTATGCTTTTAACTTCCAAGAAGAAGAAGAAGAAGAAGAAGAAGAAGAAGAAGAAGAAGAAGAAGAAGAAGAAGAAACAACTTTGTCAGGTCATGTCCAGGTAAAGTTTGACAGAAGGAACCATCTTTGAATTTCCTTAAACATTTTCTTTCCTGGCAACTGATAACATGTCACGCTCAGCAAGTATTTAACCCCCTAAGTGGATAAAAATATTCTGGAATTACCGAACTGGAAATCACAGTTATAATAAAGTGGAAATGATCCCTTTGGGTGAGGCAGGCCAGCTGTGTCATTACCAGGCCTGGGTGGAACCCTCAGAGAGACCATTATACCATCAGCTAAGCAATTAAAAAGGCTCTAACTGCAACCCGCGATAATCACAATGCTAAACTGGGCCTGGTCTGCCTAAGAGTCTGAGTTGTAACCTCAACAAACTGCTCTGTGAACAAATGCCTGCCCACATTTGACAAAGGGAAGTCACTACCCGTGCATCATTTTACAGTTTCAGTTCCTACCTTATGTAAGCAAGGGGTCCGCTGAATGACAGCAAGTCAATGGCGGTGGCTGTTAAGTCCCAAAATTTTGAAAAATAGAATTGATAATATTAGGTTCTTTAGTATATGCCGAGTAGGTAAAAGGTAAAGGTAAAGGTACCCCTGACCGTTAGGTCCAGTCATGGACGACTCTGGGGTTGCGGAGCTCATCTCACTCTATAGGCTGAGGGAGCCGGCATTTGTCCACAGACAACTTCCGGGTAATGTGGCCAGCATGACTAAGCCGCTTCTGGCGAACCAGAGCAGCACACGGAAACACCGTTTATCTTCCCACCGGAGTGGTACCTATCTTTCTACTTGCACTTTGACATGCTTTTGAACTGCTAGGTTGGCAGGAGCTGGGACCGAACAACGGGAGCGCATCCTGTCACGGGAATTTGAACCTCTGACCTTCTGATCGGCAAGCCCTAGGCTCTGTGGTTTAGACCACAGCGCCACCCACATCCCTTTCGCTGAGTAGGTACACCTTCTTAAAAAGGTGACATAATACAGCCAAAACAATGCAGCTTTTAAATTATCAATATGTGAGTTGTTAGAAAGAGTTCTGAGGATATGACAAACTTAAACAGGGACAGCTAGAAACCTGTCTCCAAGAACAAACAAATTCAGTGCACATTGGCACAACTGATCCAAGCAAACACTGTGGCACCTATTAAAAAGTCATTTCCCCTCTGCTGACCTTCCAAGTGTGTCTCTTTAATTATCAGGTAAGTAGGTCCTGATCCTGCTGTTTGCTGCAGCCATTCCTGCCCTGGGACAAAATGGGCATTTTTAATGCAACTCTCCAAATGTTTGAGAGCCAAGTTTCAATATGAGAAGCAATTTTCTTTGTATTAAAGCTGTAATCTAAGCAACTAGGCTCCTGCTTTTCTCATTGTAGTAACAAGCTGCTAACCACCATAAACCAGGTATTAGGGGTTCTACCAGTTAAACAACTACAAGACATAAAAGGAAGGTGCTCATTAATTTTGGATCATATGTACTTCCAGCATATGTAGCAGCATCCCCAATGTGTAGAATATTTCCTATAGATACTGGGGGGGGGATTCCTTTTCGTCTTCCCCTTTCCTCTGTTTTCTCACATATAAAGTAGGGGGTTCACAGGCAGCGCTGAATTAGGTTTGTCTTTGTCTTCTGTTGTAATGGAACAATAAAACCTCTAGGAATCTGTGGAGGGACCACCTGGGCTCATGCTTGTCCAGTTAAGGAAACATCCCTTTCGATGAGCATCAGATGTTTAAAACCAAACACAATACAAAAAAGGATGGCACACCAGACACACTAAGTTAACTCCATTATCTGATCATTTTTATTTTAGTGTAGGACCACTCTTATACCTTGTCTTGCTTTTATTTTGACTGTCTGCTGCATCTGGTATAAAAGAGAACCATGATGCAGGCCTGCCGCCTGTCTATTGATATTGAACTATGGGTGTAGGGAGGACTCTTTGATTAAGGTTTACAAGGTTTCAGGGCATGTTCTGAAGTTTGGGAGTTTTAGCTTCCTTCCTGGGGATAAACTCAGAGAAGCCAGGGAGCAAGCCATTTTCCAATGTGGGTAGCAACATGTTGGAAATGTGGGAAGCAACATGTTGCACTGAAGTGCTGCTGAAATGCACTCATCTCGTAATGAAAAACAGACATGTACAACATACCCTCCAACATGTTGAGTCCCCCAAACCGGGACGTGCATGTTCCTGTCCATGCTCCCATGCAAATCACACGACCTGTGCGAAATCACTTTTTTCAGGGCCATGCTCTCACAGTGCCCCAAAACACGCATTTGGGGGAACTATGTGAGATCATGGCCTAAAAAAAAGCACTTTTTTGGGCAGAGATCTCAGCACAAAAGCATGTGATATCACAGCGCCCAAAATGGCAGCTGTGCTCTCATGGAATAATACACATGTCCTGTTTTTCCCCAGGACACCTGCTGAGTATGGTACAAACTTTGTGTCCCTCTGTTTTGTTTTGTTTTGTTTTGTTTTGTTTTGTTTTGTTTTAATCAAGATAGGACATTGAAAAATCCCCAATGCTTTGGAGGGAAGAGAGAAGAAGAAGAAGAAGAAGAAGAAGAAGAAGAAGAAGAAGAAGAAGAAGAAGAAGAGTTTGGATTTGATATCCTGCTTTTCACTACCCGAAGGAGTCTCAAAGCGGCTAACATTCTCCTTTCCCTTCCTCCCCCACAACAAACACTCTGTGAGGTGAGTGGGGCTGAGAGACTTCAAAGAAGTGTGACTAGCCCAAGATCACCCAGCAGCTGCATGTGGAGGAGCGGAGACGCGAACCCGGTTCACCAGATTATGAGTCTACCACTCTTAACCACTACACCACACTGGCGAAAATCATAGTATGGACAAAGCCTGGGGAGTGCCTTTTTTGGCAGAAGCATACAACTCTCTTCCAATGCATCCGCAGTTAAGGGAAACATAAGCCCTATGAGCCTGCACCACAGCAGTAACCTTATTGTCTCTCCGGGGCAATAGCTTTTCCTTGCATGTATTTGTGCCATCATCTCCCCAGCTCGTCTACAAACACTGCTTTCCTTCCTCCCCAGCTGGTGTTCTGGTTCCCTCCTGCCATGCAATATGGCAGCATTGTGGTAGCTTACATTTTGGAATTGCTCTGTTTGCCTTGGCATGGAGGAGGCTGCTGCTATGCAAGCAGGGGGAGGGGAAAGGGAGCTGCTGATTCACCGCAGCTGTTTAAACAACCCATTCACCTCTGCTGCCTCCTTTTCCTTCCGAAAGACCAGCTCAGCCATTCAAGGCCAGGCTGCTGCTTGCGTTCCCTGCATCCAAGTACAGCAGCATCAGCTATAGCAAATTCTTTGGCAGTCTCTTTCCAGCCAATATCCTTTTTATCGCAAAGCATCTGTTGCGAGAGTTCAGGGACAGCAGAAGCCCTCTTTTGTCTTTCAGCACCAAGCTGATGGACCACCGGGCCAAATTAGAACCTTGAACCTTTGCAGAGATTCCTATCTATCAGGTGGTCCAATGAAACCCATTTGCTAACAAAGAATGCACACAAACAGGCTGAAAAAGGTCAAGAGGCTTATAAAATCTGTCTGCCAGCACAGAAAGAGCTGCACAGCCTTCCTGGTGCTCTCACTTGACCACTTAGAGATGCTAAAATCCTCTGTTAATTCCAAGCTTTTTGTTTACTTGTCCAACTCCACCTTCTTCTCACTCCCTTTGGTCTCTTACAAAGTTTTAACATTTGTAACACAGAATTTCTAACTGTAGGTTCAGCTTTAATTTGTGGCATGCAGTTAAAAACACAAATCACTGTATTCCCCAGCATCCTACTAGATGCAAATGCTATACACATAGGTGCATTTCAAGTCACTGCTACACGATATCTGTTTCCATCAGAACTTTCGTCAATTTACTTAACAGAAACCCATGTGGTTTCTTACGGTTATATTTGTCTAAGAACATACTTTATAGCAGCATCTCGTGAACAAATACCCAGCTACTGTGGTAAACCACAACAGCTCAACCTAAAACCACAGGAATGGTTCATAGGCCATAACTATTTTGTCTCACCTGCAATTACAGGTGAGGAGGAAAATATGCCACCCATTAGATGGCTTATCCAAGGATATAAACTATTAAGACTTATATTCCAGGGAGATCTTAAAACAGGAAAGACACTGCTCAGAGGGGATGCATTAGTTGATACTCCTGGGATTGATCACATTATGCAAAGGACATCACCAATTTTGTTGCCTTCCTTCCTTTAAGTGATGCTTTGGCAGAGTCTGGTCTTTCTATCCTGGGAGAAAAAAGAAGGGGGGAAAGTGATAGCACTTTTGTCTCCACTATCAATAATGGAAAGAAGGCATGATTGCCAAGGGTTCACTTCTGAACTTGCAAACTCTGACCCTCAGCCAAGTCCCCTGGCAAGGGATACTGGGCAATTTACAGCTCAGATGATAATGCAGACAAAACATATATATTATCGGTATGGCCATGCTACTTAAAAGCACTTCATGGTGTTCAGAAATTCCCTCTTTCAGACTGAACCTGGGAAACCAAGTTCTGTCCATTTGCAGCAGAAGCTGTCTGTACATTTGACTAGCTCCTGTGATGCAAAAAGCATATCCTTCTCCCAAATACTGGAGCAAGTCTTTTAAAATTGATTTTCTGTGTTGTTTTAATCTAGGGGGATGATAAACTATTGAAACAGTAAATAGCCAAACAGTGCCTAGCATTTGTTTAAAAGCTGGACACTCTACCTGAAACATAAGCAAGATATGTAGCTTAAATTCCAAAGCTGATGCAATTAAGTTCATCCGTCCAATGCATTGTGAGGACAGGGGGAAATGCTGGGTTCATACTGCATGAACACACCATGGTGAGTCTTCTTTAAAGATATTCACCCTACATGAAAGTGATGAAGAAGGTAGCCTAAAGCCCTGTGGGCGCAGTCTTGAAGATTATTAAGCCTGTTGGAATCCCAGACAGGAATAGTTGAATAGAACAAGCATGAAAATGTGTTTCAATGTTAACCCTAGAAATCCGCTTGTCAGGAGAAAAGAAAATCTTGCTAAACCACGCCCCCTTACTCCTCTCCACCCTAAAGAGTCATCTCCGAACTTTTTGCAGCTTCAGAAGTTCTTCAGTGTCTGACAATACTGCACCCTATGCTGCTGTGCTGTGCTGTTCTGTGCTGCTGTCTTCTTATTCTCACATGGGCTGCTTTTGTGGTTTTTATTTTTTTTAATTGTACTTGTATTTTAATGTTTGGTGGAAGCCGCCCAGAGTGGCTGGGGAGACCCAGCCAGATGGGCGGGGTACAAATAATAATAAATTGTTGTTGTTGTTGTTGTTGTTGTTGTTGTTGTTGTTGTTGTTGTTGTTGTTGTTTTAGCTGTCATTTTTTTGTAACATTGTAACATATTTAGAGAAGGGCACACTAAAAAGTACAACCAACCAATCAATATCACACAGACTGAGCCATAAACCTCCTTTGTTGTTGTTGTTGTTCAGTCATTCAGTTGTGTCCGATTCTTTGTGACCCCATGGTCCAGAGCACCCCAGGCACTCCTATCTTTCACTGCCTCCCGCAGTTTAGCCAAACTCATGCTAGTTGCTTCGATAACACTGTCCAACCATCTCATCCTCTGTCATCCTCTTCTCCTTGTGCCCTCCATCTTTCCCAACATCAGGTTTTTTCTAGGGAGTCTTCTCTTCTCATGAGGTGGCCAAAGTACTGGAGCATCAACTTCAGGATCTGTCCTTCCAGTGAGCACTCAGGGCTGATTTCCTTCAGAATGGATAAGTTTGGTCTTTTTGCAGTCCATGGGACTCTCAAGAGTCTCCTCCAGCACCATAATTCAAAAGCATCAATTCTTCGGTGATCAGTCTTCTTTATGGTCCAGCTCTCACTTCCATACATTACTACTGGGAAAACCTCCTTACCCAAGACTTAAGAAGGTACATTTATTGGAACGCTTCAGCTACAAGCAATGACTGAAGTGGACTATGTACCGCTTGACTAGCTTAGATGTTCAGAACATAAATCCAAAAGCCAACAATAAATAAGGAATGCTCTGTGACCAGGCTGATAGTAACCCTGCTCTCTCATGTGCTCTTTAGAACAGGGCAAAGCAGCAACTGCGATACATTCTTGTGTTGTTTTGAGTCACTTTTATGAAAATAGCAACTAATAATAATAATAATAATAATAATAATAATAATAATAATAATACTATAGTACAAGTGTTCCTTCTCCACACAGGGTCTCCTCCCCCCCGCTGCCCAATTCATTCTATTACAGCCAATAGAAGAGGTGGTGTGCATTTGGTTGTGGTGTGTGTGGTGCCCATTACAGTTTCTCACTAGCCTAGAAAGACTGGCAACCTGTTGGATCCCTGTCTCTGGACTTGTAGTGTACACACTTGTGCCACACTGTCTGTGTTATAAAATACCTACCTTTCATACATAGAGAAATTGTCTTGTTTAAAACAGCCTCAGGTTAATTGGATTACAAACTGTGCACTGTTGCAAGAATCAGATTATTAAATGCCATTCTTCCTCCCACCCCACTGCCCAAAAAAAAACGAAATGCAAAATGTTTCAGCTAGAAACAGCAAAATTACCTCAACTTTCTAAGCATCTTGGTAGGCTTGTCGAAACAAGAATGATTTTTTTGCATGTGTCAAAAAAGAGTGCAGTGAAGGCACCTGCTTGATATCAGTAGTATTCTTCAGTCAATGTGCAGTTGCACTCAACTGTGTAGTACATCAGCTAATCCAGTGAGAAAGCTACAGTAGAGTACAGTAGAAAAAGTATCTAGAGTCTGAAGTAAGCATTTATGGCTCTTATTTTCATCACCTTAACTTGATAAAAGAGACACAGGGGAAGGCATATTTGTAGAGTCATGGCTGGTAATTGTAAAAGGAGCTGCTGGCTTCTTTCCGTTAGAGGAAACATATCAGGGTTACAAGACAGACAAGAATTATCAGTACAGGCCAAAAGCCCATCCTACTCCCCTACAATCAATACATCCCCTGTGAATCTCCAGTTTGGGAAAACCTGGCTTCATTCCTTTAATCCTGACATGGGAGAGGGAAAGTGAGCTGGAAGCAGAGATCTTCTGCACAGGAAACATACCAGCAGCTGCTGGGCCTGGAGGATATACACTCATATGACAGAACCAGGAAGCTATGTGGGATATCCTCATGTCCATAAACAGGAAGCCAGGACCACACACTGCTGAAATGTTATTGGGTCCTTTCTGGGTGACTTAAAGAAAGGCTGTTGTTTTTCATTCCAAAAGCAGTAGGAATAGTGTGGGCAACATATTACAGCCTGGGGATTACATTTATCAGGCTGGAAGATTCATGCCACTGGTGGGTGGGCGCAGAGTCATGAAGACATGGAGCAATGGATGAATCTCTCGCCCTTGTGCAGTAGGCTACTTTCCAGCCAGAGACACCAGCTTGGGAGGGCAATTTGGTGGGGAGGTCAACATTGCTTGTGTGAAGTCAAGATGTCAGGAGGAGCCAGAAGTGGAGCCAAACTCAGTGGCTGCATGACTCAATGGCCAACGGCTCCTCTTCCTCCTCTTGGTGCTACCACTGCAGGAGGCTGGTTTGACCTTCCTTCCCCTCCATGGCAGGAGGAGAAAGAGCTGGCTGCTGGAGGCAGGCCACATTTGGCTCTGCACCTTGGCTCCATGCTTTCGGGGCATGGGGGGGGACCCCTACCCCAAAAATATGGAGGGGGGCAAAAGGGCTGGCCCCAGGAGACGGCACCCCTGATTCCAGCCATACAAAACTGAGAAGCTTCTACACAAACACACACAGAGAGGGGGGGAGAGAGGCAGAGGGGGAGGGAGAGGGAGGGAGAGTCAGTTTAAGGTTTCCCACCTCTGCAGTAGTGGGTGTTCACTGCTTGGGATCAGTGACTCTCTCGTGCTTTTCAAAACATCATCATCATCATCATTCTTTATTCGACCGTCAGTCAGAAAAGATACATTTTTTTTCCAAAACGAGCATTTATGGAATGGGATTTTCTCTGGCAAAACTGGGAAACATACGCAGGAACACACACATGTTAGAAAGTGTGTTTTTAAAACTTAAAAATGCCTATTTTCAATTAACAGTTCAAAATTAGAAATTTATGTTTGTTAAACCTCCTGCTCTTCTTGTAACTAGGGAATTTTGAGGGGGAATTTTTATTTTGTTTATCTTTTAATCAGAAGCTACATAATTCACAGTTCTCAAACCAATGCGCAAATGAAAAATATAGCTATCCTTTGAAATCCACACTTCTCCAAATCTCGAAATGCCAAACAATGTGTACCACCCAGACAATGTGTACATATTAAGGAAC